>NC_072378.2:97647500-100047500 GCF_028885625.2 Pongo pygmaeus | reverse complement strand
TCTCCGAACACCCACAGATTTTTGGGTCTTTAGTTATGTATCAACATATGGAGATACATCTCTAAGCCTTTACATTTCTAATCAAAATTTATTCTCACATATAATGCTGAACTGATTTAGAACATTTGCCTTTGTTGAAACAAAAGCAATTTATTTCATTCACATCAATAAGATGTAATTGTACGTACAGTGAGCCGCACTCACCCGGGCTAATGAATATTCAACCAGTAGTGAGAGGAGGGCGCCCCTGGAATGATTACTAGGGTCCCTTTCTGATTTAGCATCGCACCCAAGAGTCAGGCAGGGACAACACAGCTTTCTCTTCCTAGCTCGATAGCTGGGCCCCGTGGCTCCGCCCACCCTGACGCAGGGGCCCGCCTGTCTGATTTGGGGACTCTGGCAAAAAGCCTGAGCCCATTGATTACAGATCGCTGTTAATAAAGAGCATTTGTAATGCAGCAGTGGCGAGGCGGTCTCCGCACGCCGGTTCATGATGGCCCTTCAGGCTCCACAATTAAGTCGTCCAGCAGGCATGCCCCCTGTTGCAGCTGCTCTGTCAATCTCATTTTGGAGCACAAATGATCTTAGACCCGGTGTTTGACATGGGGTTTTAACACCAAAGAAGGCAATTCTGCAACTTCAAATGAGCCTAATTGGCTGAGCGCTCGGGCTTTCACTCAAGCTGCTTCAGTCCATCAGAGTGAGATTTCCAGCTAATTGAACTGCTCAGAAGGAAAAGGACCACGAGGAATCAAGAGGTGCCAAACCATTGGAGAGGGTGGTATATATTTTTTTCATGATAGCAAACTTAAAAATACATTCCTCCTCCTTAATCAGCCACCCGTCAGCATAAAAAAGGTAGTTATCACTGCAGATGCTCACAAAGTTATGAACTAAAATTGAGTTGTTGCTGTTAAGAGTGTAAATGTACGTGTGTTGCTGATAAAGGACATTTCAAAACACTTGGTCTGTACAGCATTTTTCTGATCACTCTCAAGGCTACCCTAAATAAAATCATGCAAATCTTAGCTGTGTGCAGAGGACGGAGGAAACTAATTAAAAGTGCCTCAGTTAGAGTCAATGTGTGCCCATCCATCACCACTTTCTGTCTTGATTCCTCTGTTAAATGGGGATCATACGGGGAGAGATGTAATATCTATATCTGTAGCTTTATCTATACCTGTATCCATATTCATATCTATGTAGCTGATATAGCCATATCAATATCTATGTATATTTCATCAGTAACCCAGAATAAATATTATGCTGTGGACAATGACAATTTATATCGCAATAATAAGAGTATGATGACTAATCATTTGTACAACTCTTTGTGAAATATTGGTATAGTAACATGTTAGGTAGGATCTTGGAACCAAGGGAATTGATTTAATGTAAGTTTTTCCAAACTGAAGCGTTTCTTAAAAATGATTAAATAATAACTTTTTAGGGGGAGCTGAGTTCAACACACATATGTCTAATTTACACAAATCTGGTTTTACATAAGTCAGTGCTAGTTGAAAATAATTAGGAGGAGTTATGAAGAAGACACATAAAAAGATTTAGGATAGGCTCAATTTTATATAGATATGTTACTTCAAATATTAAAAGAGAGGATCCAGGAAATATTTTACACGTATTTTAAGATATGCAGGCAGTGAGTGAAATACGCTTAGCATCAGCCAATTTCCAGCCTGGTAGTATGTAGTATACACTTTATGGTGCCCAAGTCTAGGGTCTAAGGAAGAATACCTATGTTCAGGCTCAGTATTTTAAGTCTTTAGAGTTGTTCAATTGAGTTCCACCTCTGCTTTACTTTGTCACCTTTGGTAAGCCATTCAGGTCTCTTTGGCCTCAACTTTTTCATTTTAAAAAACAGCAGGACCAAGTATGCTCTACCAGCATTATCCTGAGGCTGCCTGATGAAAAGGGTGAAATGGTGAAATGGTTTCTTCCCATTTAATCTTTTTACTGGGGGGACCTTTAAGATTTTATACCCTGTATATAGTAACATTTCTATTCAAAACCCAAAAGAGATTATATCCTCTTCAATTCCCCACTCAAGGCAGATTTAGCAAATAATCCTGTTTCAGAATTTGTCTAATTGAGATGAGTGAGTTTTGGAATCAGCATTGTGATACCTGCATGCTTAGAGTTCCAGACCAATGTGGAATGATGTTTTGCTGAAACAAGGTAACTCTCTAAAGGCTGAGCTGGCAGTAAAAAACCCAAACTTTTCTTAAATTTAATCTTTATTTTTATTAAAGTAATAAATGTACATAGCTAAAAGGTCAGATAGCACTTAAAAGCTTGCACTAACGGTTACAACCTCTACCCATCCCCACTCTTCCCTAATTCCTGCTTTTCACAGGCGACCACTTGCTATTCTTGGAGCTTCTTCAGCATAATCACCTCTAATTTCTAAGTACAATCCTGCCTCAGCATCCATGTGGAATTGGTTTCAGGGCCTCAATTCGATATGGCCCAAACTCAGTATGGACACAAAAATCTGAATGCTCAAGTCCCTTGTATAAAGTGGTGTAGCATTTGCATATAACCCATGTACATCCTCCCTTATATAGTACTTTAAATCGCCTCTAGATTACAGATACTATCTTATGCAATATAAATAGGGGTTATAATGCATTGTATGGGGAATAATGATTTTAAAAAGTCTATATATGTTCAGTATAGACACAACCATTGTAGGCCTATCTACATTTTCCACCTGCAGTTGGTTGAATCTGCAGATATGTAGGGGAAATTATAATATTGTCTAGTATTTCTTGATCCATCCATTTTAGACACAATCTATTATTAATTTCTTGTTATGGAAGATGAGAAATTATTTTATGCCTCTCTTAACTTTCCTATCTCAACCTTCCATCCTCCTAGTATATCTAATTTTTTTTGTTAAATCAATAATGTACATTTTGATAACTATGCAAATCCATTCATATAATGTGGCATAATTATTTTTGCTCTCTTGAACACCATTTTATTTTCCTTGGAGTCAAAATTGACCTCATTTCCCCCTTCATTTATTTATTTGTTTGTTTGTAATGGGTTTATTGAGATATAACACAAAGTTCCTGTGGTTGAAGTGTACAATTTAATGTTTTTTAGTATATTTATAGCGTTTCGCAACCATCACCCTGAACTAATTTTTGAACATTTTTACCACTCTGAAAAGAAACCTAGAACTCATTAACAGTCACTATCCCCTTCCCTTTTCCAACCACTCTGGTTGTAGGCAAACACTAATTTCTATTTTATCCCTATAGATTTATCTATTCTGGACATTTCATATAAAATGGAATCATATGATGTGTAGCTTTCTGTGTCTGGCTACTTTCACTTAGTATAATGTTTTCAAGGTTCATCCAAGTACCATGTATCAGTATTTCATTCCTTTTAATTGAAAAATAATATTCCATTTTATGGATATACATAGATTTTCATTCATCAGCTGATGGACATTTGGGCTGTTTACACTTTGACAATTATGAACGATGCTGCCATGAACATTTATGTATCCTCCATTTATTTTCACTTGTAAAGTTTCCTTTTTCTCCATCCTTATTTTTTTCTATATGTGCTTTCATATCTGATATATGACTATTACTGTTTTTTTTTCTACACTGTTCAAATGTATCAGATAAAATTTCCCTTTTCTTCTGGAAATCTTTCATGTGGGCCTTCTTTTACCTTCTCTAATCTGCACGGTTACCCTGAAATCTGCTATATAGCTTTCTTACTGGAACATTCTTACAACGAACTCTATGCCACAGCCCCTATTTCTTGGATCCTGTGTCAATTTCTTTCTCAGTTGACCCCCCCCCCACAACTACCCCGGCCCCTTCCCCCTATAGCTGAAGCTGTGTGGAGCATGTGAAGGCACCTGGTCCAACTGCTGTGTATATACACATGCTTTCAATTGACTTCTCTTCATCCCCCTCCAGTCCCTCAGCCTCCTGGGATTCCCAGGTGAATTGGCTCACTTCTCATTGGCAACCCCTCTGTTCTGCTTTCATCTCCCAAATATGTATACAGATGTCTCCTCTTTAGTTCTCTTTGTCCTTGAGATATTATATTTCCCTTGTCCCTTCACTATCACTGTGAAATGGTCTTTGGAAAATGAGGAGGTAAATGTGTGGAATGGATGTCTGAATGGGGGCTCAGACTTGATTTTAATGATTTAGTGTGGTTCTTCCAAAACCACTCTTTTTCACTCATAGGCTTACTGACAGCTGGACAGTGTCAACCCTATCTCCTCTCCTTGGGATTAGAATTTTAATTTTTTTAAAAATAATTGTTAATGTTTATTTTATGTTGCCTATTTGTGCTTGTAAAGCCTAAATATTCTTAAAAATTATGAAAGCAAAAAATAAACTATCTATGGCTCAAAAATGGGTAGATATGGAGCAATCCTAAGAGGTACTGAAAGCATTTAGAATGGAAGGGAGCTTAAGGGAACAAGTCCTAACTCCACCCCTCAGGAATGAGAATAGGTTCAGTGAGGTCACCTGACATTCTCTGGGTCCCACAGGTAATAGGTGACACAGTCTCAAGGAGAATCCAGGTCTCCTGACTCACTCCAGTGAACCTCCTCTCCTGTCCACTGCCTCCCATATTGTCCCTTGCCTTTGCTGTGCCTCTCCTATTCCTGACAATCTGCTGGTAAGGACCTCAGAGAGGAATCCTGCAACCTCTGTAGGAACACATTCCAGCACCTAGTGATCCCGTGAAAATTCTTTTATATATAAAATATAACGAACCTCTCTTTGCTCACAGTTAAAGCTTTTTTTTTTTTTTTTCTACCATGTTTTCTTAGTAGGG
Organism: Pongo pygmaeus; assembly: GCF_028885625.2. Taxonomy (NCBI): domain Eukaryota; kingdom Metazoa; phylum Chordata; class Mammalia; order Primates; family Hominidae; genus Pongo; species Pongo pygmaeus. The sequence continues at coordinate 100,042,661 of NC_072378.2, read as the reverse complement.
ATGTAGAGTCTCTGGTACAATTAGTTTTGATGATCATCAAGTCTTTCCTCATTTTCTGTCTCTTCATGATTAAAAATGAGGTAAATAATACCCAGCCCTCAAGGTTGTGAAGATTAAATAAAGTAACACGTGAGAGTGGCTACTATAAAATCTGGCACCCTATAAATGCTAGAGTTCATGCTTTATTTTCCTTTAAAGTAAAGCTGTCATATGAAACTTTACATTGATATAAGGCAGGTATATGATATATCTAGGGCCATTATTTGCTTACCATAGAAAATGTTATGGAATTCCTTTGAATAAACTTTGACTTACGAACATTTTGTCAGTAAGCTTCCAAGTAAAGTTCACTCATAAGAATCTGGTTAGTACTGGATATGAGAGGTGAATTTCAATGAGGTGTTTCTGTGGGTGTGTTCAATTCTGTTTCTCAGCCCCCCTGCACTGAGTCATGCCCTGCATTGCCATGCTGATTGCGGTATTTCCCATCAGCATAAATTGTTGTATCAACCAATTGCCTCTGTTTGGTATTTTGTTTTTCCAAGGAAGCCCATGTTTAGGAAAATTGTGTTCTAAGATTGTTATCTCTTCTTTATTCTTAAATAACTTGTTCTTGATTTTGGGGAATTCTTTCGTAGTTTTTTTTCCCCCTTTGGGGATGTATGCTTAAATAATGATGCTGTGCCAATTTGGAGATCCATAAAGCTAAAAAGAGCCATAGATATCAATTAGCCTTTATCTCACAGATGAGAAAACTGATACTCAGAGAAGGGGAGTAACTTGCCCAAAGTCCCACAGCTAATTTACAGCCCAGTGCTTCTGACCTCTAGTCTTGCCCCCTATCTTGACTGCATCCTGCTGAGCTGTACTCCATTTGTTCCAAACTATTATTCTTGCATATCTGAGTCATTTAAAATTCTGTCTTCAAGACTCATTTAGATAAGTAACATATTTAAATTTTAAAATAAAAACATCTATTTAAAAGTACAAAATGTATCGTGAATCTCTAAATCATTTATTTCCCTGTCCAATGTTTTATTTTGAAGAATCTCAAACCTACAGAAAAGTTGAAAGAATAGTACAGTGAATACTGTATTACCCTTTATTAGGATTAATTGTTGTTTTTGCCACATGTCTGTATACAATATATAAAGTGTGTGTATGTGTGTGTGCATGCATGCACATCCAAGTACTTAGCATGCATGTCCTAAGAACAAGCATATTGTCTTACATAATCACAATATCATTATTACATCTAAATAATTTAACATTGATAGAACAACATTATCTAATAACAAGTCCTTTTCAAAAGTATCCAGTTGTCCCAAATAAGCTCTTTATAGCTATGTGCTGTGTTCAGTTTTTGTCATCATTGGCTATTAATGTGTAACAAATAAACTCCACACTTGATGGCTTAAAGCTATAACTATTTATTTATTTATTTACTTACTTATTTCTTACATTTCTGTGGGCTGACAGGGGTAGTTCTTCTTGAGGTAGTATCAGCTGGGGTCACTCATTTAACTACATGCAGCTGGCAGCTGGAAAGTTCAAGGACTCTCCAGCCAAGTCCCTTGGCTGTGGACTGGTATCACTCCTTAGCCTGTTAGGAACCAGGCTACACAGCAGGAGGTGAGCAGCAGGTGAGCAAGCACTACCGCCTTAGCTCCACCTCCTGTCAGATCAGCTAGAGGCATTAGATTCTCACAGGAGCATGAAACCTGTTGTGAACTGCATGCAAGGGATCTAAGCATTGCGCTCCTTATGAGAATCTAATGCCTGATGATCTGAGGTGGAACAGTTTCATCCTGAAACCATGCCCCAGCCCCATGGAAAAATTGTCTCCCTTGAAACCGGTCTCTTGTGCCAAAAAGGTTGGGGACCACTGTCCTAAGGGCTTATCTGAAAATCAGGTCCATTGCCTTGTATTGGTCATAGCAGGTCAAAAAGCCAGCACAGGTTCAAGGAGGCACATAGACTCATCTCTTGATAAGAACAGAGTGCATTTATAGGGAGGAGAGGGGAGGGGTTACTGGCAACCATCCTTGGAGACTACCTACCACATCTTTTCTTTTGTAATGTCTTTTGGGACATTGACATTTTTGAAGAGCTCATGCCAGTTGTCCAGTAGAATTTTTACAATCTAGATTTGTCTACTTCCTCATTATTAGATTCAAATTAAATAATCTTGGCAAGGACCTCACCTAGATAATGTGTGCTTAGGAGGCATAAAATGTCAGTTTGTGCCATCACTAGTGGTGCTAAGTATTTTCACTTGGCTAAGGTGTGTCTGTCCACATTGTAAATGTAGTTTTCCCTCTGTAATCAGTAAGATGTGGGGTGATTTTTTTGTGTGACTTTCCCAGCAAACTTGCACCCAATTGTTTTAGCATCCAGCAGTTATCCTTGCCTGAACCAGTGGTAGTTATACATTGGTGATTTAAAATCATTTCTTCTAATTTATTAGTTGGCATTCTTCTGCTTGTTCTCACATACTTCCCCATTCCCTTATTTTTTCATTGTTATTATCACTATAAACTATGGATTTTTAAAAGTGTAATATGTTAGAATCCATTAATATCATTATTATGTGTGGTGCTGAAATTGTCCCAAATTTGGCCAGTGAGCTCCCTTCAACCTGGCTTCTGTAAATTTTTGACATGTTCCTATCAGTCTTCAGAAATGTTCTTGCTTATGACACAAAGCAATATTCCAAGAAATGAACATGGTTTTTGTTCTATTATCTGTGTCATTCATAGAAGTTTTTCAATAAACTGGATTATTTCTAAACTTTTGAGAAAAATTACTATTATTTCTCCCCAAAATGCTATTAACTCAGTTATATGTCTCTTTGAAATTTTTAAATAATGTCTGTATTAATAAACCATTCTGGTTTTCCTGGGCTAATGGGCTTCCTGGAATGCAGGATCTTCAGCTTCAAAACCAGGCAAGTCCTGGGAAAACTGAGATGAGTAAGTTACCCCCATGTGAATCAAATCTTTCATTTTAAAATAGAAAGTGACTCTAATTTCATTATATTTTTCAAAGTTCTGTTGCATGCACTTAAGTTAATTTTTAAAATCTTCAGGTAATTAGATTACACAATTGTGTACAATATACAATGTACAGTCAAGCATAGCTTAACAATGTGGGTATGTTTTGAGAAATGCCTCCTTAGGTGTTTTGCCATACGAACCTTATAGTGTACCTTATAGGGTACCTACACAAACCTAGATGCTATAGCGTACTACACGCTTAGGCTATAGCGTATAGACTATTGCTCCTAGGCTACAAACCTGCACAGCATGTGACTGTACTGAATACTGTAGAAAATTGTGACACCATGGTAAGTATTTGTGTATCTAAACATACAAAATGTAAATTAAAATGTAATATAAAAGATAAAAAATGTTACACCTGTATAGGGCACTTACCATGAATGGAGCTTGCAGGACTGGAAATTGCTCTGAGTGAGTCAGTGAGTGAGTGCTGAGTGAACATGAAGGCATAGGACCATACTCTACATTACTGTAGACTTTATAAACACTGTACAATCAGGCTATACTAAATTTATTTAAAATGTTATTTCTTCAATAATAATTAACCTGAGCTTACTGTAACAATTTTTCTTTACAAATGTTTTAAATTTTTTTAACTTTTTGACTCCTATAATACTTAGCTTAAAACCCAAACACATTTCAGCTGTACACAAATATTTTTTTCTTTATATCCTATAAAAAGCTTTATATTTTATAAGCTTTTTTCTATTTTTAATAAAACACACATATTAGCCTAGGCCTACACAGGGTCAAGATCATTAATATCACTGTCTTCTACCTCCACATCTTGTCCCACTGGAAGGTCGTCAGGGTTAACTAACACACATAGAGCTGTCATCTCCTATGATAAGGAAGCCTTCTTCTGGAATATCTCCTGAAGGACCAGCCTGAGGCTGTTTTACAGTTCATTCCTGTTTTTTTTCCAAGTAGAAGGAGTACACTTTTAAATAATGACAAATGTATAATATAGTAAATACATAAATTAGTAACATAGTTGTTTATTATTATGATCAAGTATTATGTACTACACAAAATTGTATGTGCTAGACTTTTATATGACTATCAGGGCAGTAGATTTGTTTACACCAGCATCCTCTAGTGAGTTACACTCACAAGTGTGCTACCATGTTATAATGGCTATGAGGTCACTAAGAGATAGGAATTTTTCAGCTCCATTATAATCTTTTTTTTTATTATTATACTTTAAGTTCTAGGGTCCATGTGCACAACGTGCAGCTTTGTTATATACGAATACATGTGCCATGCTGGTGTGCTGCACCCATTAACTCGTCATTTACATTAGGTATTTCTCCTAATGCTATCCCTCTCCCCTCCCGCTACTCCACAGCAGGTCCTGGTGTGTGATGTTCCCCACTCTGTGTCCAGGTGTTCTCATTGTTCAATTCCCACCTATGAGTGAGAACATGCGGTGTTTGGTTTTCTGTCCTTGCGATAGTGTGCTCGGAATGATGGTTTTCAGCTTCATCCATTTCCCTACAAAGGACGTGAACTCATCCTTTTTTAAGCTCCATTGTAATCTTAAGGGACTACTACTGTATACACGGTCTATCGTTGACTAAAATGTTATTATGCAGTATATGACTGTACTTTTGTTTAAGATCTTATGACTAATTCAAATTAAAAGAAAAATGAAATAATTAAAAGAAAATAACATTTAAAACTTTTTTTAACTAGAAAAATAAGGTGGATTTGTTACCGGCTGCCCCTGCAAGTCCTCAAGAGCCCATTTAACCGGGGAGTATTTGTGGTGTGTTATGGTGAAGATTTAATTATTAGAGTACTATACATTCATATTGTAGTTTTTGCAGAGCTTTTCCAGGATTTCTCGTTTATTTTTACATCAAGATTTCAGTGTAGGTAGGATACTGACTTGTTATTACTGCTGAGAAATTGAGATTCAGAGATTCAGAGTTACTTAAGATATCAGAAATTAGAGGTAAAAGCTGGGATGAGCACCCAGTTTTCTGTTTACTGTTTTGTTTTTTAAATAACAAGAAAAAAACTGAATTTAAAAAACAGACAAACACGTGTGTTTATACATCTCCCCCACCCCACTCCAGAGCCTAAAAAATGGTGAGGATGGCTTCAGAATCCCAGAATTATGATTTTAAAAAATAAATGTATGGAAAAAAATTCCACAAATTTGACCAGAATGAATTTCTCTGAGTTTTCAGACGCTTTCCTTTTGCTTAAGAACCGACATTCACAATCTGATAACTGTGGACAGGTTAGTGCCTCTATCTCCATCTCTTTGGTACCTTCACCTAGAAAGGACCTAGGCCCTGTGCAGCAGTCGCCTTAAAAGCTCACTTCAAATTCATTATATGGAAGTCAGACAAGCTTGCATGTCAGGGTAACAGGTAGGCCCATGAGTGCTAACCTCATGTCTCTGTTCTGGGAAGATACTGCGGCTGATGACAGACTTTATCTTTCCAGTGGGTCAAGTGTAAAATAGCTAAGAGCCTTCTTGCAAATAGCCCAAGTTCCAATACTTCGACTTCTCAGAGGAGACAATTAAAAGTGGAGATAAATGCTCATAAAATTTCTCCCCCCCAAAATAAGGAAATTCTTTTGCAGGAAAAGGAAGTTTAAAATTACATGGACCCTTTCAATACCATACTTTTGGGGGAATGAACAAGGTTAATGTTGGTGGTGAACCATGGTTACAAGAGCTAGAGTCACCCTGTCAGGCTGGAGTGTACTACCTCGTGGCTACCTTGCTTGGCTAATTTTTTGCAGAGACGAGGCCTCGTTTTTTATATCTGGACTAGTATTGAACTCCTGGCCACAAACAAATATCCCAACTTGGCCTCCCAAAGTGCTGGGATTGAAGACATGAGTCACTGGGTCCTATTTTTTTTTTATAGCACTTATTACTTTCTTGCATATTTATAATTCACTTTTCTTAAGTTTATTTTTTTCTTCTTGTTTTTGCACTAGAATGTAAATTCATGAAGGCAAGGATTTATGTCCATTTTTTTCTCTGATGCAACCTAAGCCCTTCAGTAAAAACTGTTAATTGAATTTCTATGAGAATGTGTCTATATATGACTAAAGTAGTGCCTAATATAAAAAAAAAAATTTTTAATTTTGGCTAGTATTTCTTTCTTTCTTTTTTTCCTTTCTTTTTTTTTTTTTTTTCTTTTGAGAGATAGGGTCTTGCTCAGAAAGAGCCCAGGCTGGAGTGTAGTAGTACAATCATAGCTCACTGTAACCTCAAACTCCTGGGCTTAAGCAATTATCCCACCTCAGCTTCCCTAGTGGCTAGGATTACAGGCACATCCAACTATGCCTGGTTAATTTATTTTTATTTTTGTAGAGATGGGGGGGTCTTGCTATGTTGCCCAGACTGGTCTCCAACAACTGGACTTCAAGTGATCTTCCTGGCTAGGCCTCCCAAGTTGCTGGGTTTAAAGGTCTGAGCCACCACACCCAGTCTTTGATTGGTCTTTCTTATGATGAAAGTAACATATGCTAATAGTAACAAAATCAAACAAAACAGAAGTGTGTAAAACAAAAGAACATCTGCCTGCTGCTCTCACTCATATCCCTGGAGATAATCACTAGAAATAGTTTGATATATCTTCTTCCTGATATTTCTCTGATTATGCAAATGTATGTATTCCACTTAATGTAGCTTGTTCATCTTTCCAAGTCAGTACATTGGTTTTTCTTTTTAATAAATGTATATATTTATTCTGGTTACTATAGTTTGTCGATGGACATTTATGCCACTTTAAATATTTTTCTCTTGCAAACAATGATACAATGAATAGCTTGTATGTAGGAATGTGGCCATCCCTGTGGGTATTTCCATAGGTAGATTAGAATTCTTCAAAGACATGTACATTCAAGATTTTAAAATAGTCTGCCAACATGCCTCCAAAAAGGTTGCACTCATTTCCACAAACTTTAACATTGCCTGACCTTGCCTCTTTCTCCATCCCCTCGTAAGCACTAAATGTTTTGCTCTTTGCCAATTTTATAAGAAAATAGATTTTCTCTCAGCATTCTCTGATTGGTAGTAAAATTAAGTGACTTTATGTGTAATTAGTATTTATGGGTATTTATTCTATAAACTGTTGATCAAGTTGTTCCCATTTTTTCTGATGGGTTATTTTCTTTTCCTTGAGTTTTTACAGGTTAGATAGTATCCCTTTACTGATTAAATGCATTATAAAATTTTTCAGTCTGTCATTTATCTTTTCACTTGTTTACATTACCTTTCACTATACAGCAGCTTAAAATATTTACATTATTAAATCTGTCAATCTTTTTCCTTATGATTTCTAGGATTTGGATCTTTCTCACCCCCAAACAGTATAGAAGACTTCTATGTTTTATCTTTTAGAACATCCTTAGATTTATTTTTGTTTGGCAATTTAACTAGAATTTATTTTGTGTATCTTTTGAAGTATGGATCTAAATTGATTTATTCTTAATAAATAACCATAATTTTACCTTAAATAATTTACATAAATCAAGCTCATTCCTACATTTTAAAATGCCAACTTTATAAGTTCACTTAATATTCATGGATGTTCTTCTGGACTCTCCATACTGCTCCATTGATATATTTGTCTTTTTTGCACCAGCACCACACTATTCTAATTACTGCAAGTTTATAGTATATTTTGATATCAAGTGGAGCAAGACCAGAACAAAAAATTTTTAAAATATTTTTATTTTTCTTTCTTCTTACATTGCCCTTTCCCAACCTAAATGCACTCTCTCCAGTTTGGTATGACTGTACTGATTTTTGTGTTTATCTTGGCTTTTCAAGATCTCATACTTTACATTCCTCTGCACTGTAGCCGTTTTCCTCTTCCTTTCAGGCTGGATCCATTTGGTACAAGTAGTGTTGTTATCAAGATTCAGAAGAATTTAAACTTCATCTTTGCATGTCAAGTGAGTTAGACTTTGAATAATTAATTGACTACAGACACCTTTGGGTAGTGTGATAATTTCCAACTCATTTGGCTGAAAAGTAAAAGCTCCTGAATTTCATTCCACTTCATTCTCAAAAAATTATCCCATTTTGGCTTACCCACTTGGATATGCCAAAATTCATAATTTTAGAAAAGAAAAGCAATGGATTACGTGATAGCTTTTCCATTCATTTTAGCTGTTTCAATGGACTGCTTAGTATACCCATACAATAATTTTGGCCTGGTAAGAGCAGTGATATGTTAGTGAAGAATAAGAATTAAAATTTCAATTTGTAATGCTATCATTTTTCTTAATGATAATAAAAAATATTATATTTGCAATGTATTTTAGATTTCCCTTCAAAATGGGATCTCATTTCACATAGGATGGATGTGTGCCTGGGTATAGGTATGTTAAGTGAATGATATCTTAGGGACATTGCATACCGATTAAAATTAAATTTAACAGTGAAATATTAGAAGAAAATAATTTTTATTCTATTTCCAAACTGAAAATGGAGTTTTGATTTCTGAATTTGAGGGAAATAACATGATGGCTTTGGCTATAATTATTTCATACAATGTTTTAGATATAACATAGAATGTCTCTCCTCCCCCACCCCATATTGACTGCTGCTTCCCTAGCAGTGGGTTGAATGTGGAGTCTAGGCTCCCCTGCTGTTGAACATAACAAACATGCTGACCATGAGATTCCAGATGTTTCTACTTCTTTTTGTTTAAGACTATTGGACCTCCCAGGAGCAAATGTCAGCAATGTTGAGTGGTAGACCCTGTCCCCTTCATATTAGGAACAAAAGTTTTCACCTTGAAGCATTGCCAAAAATTTAAACCTGGGTCCCTCAAAGAAGTAGGTCTCACAGACCCAGAGCATCAACTTGCATTGCCAGTGATATCAGTCAGAAAGGGAACTGTCTAAATTGCAACATTACAAGTACATTTAGAAAGCGTATGCTAAGTTGAAAGACAGCTGTACTCAGTTGATGCTGTAAATGGGCCACATGAATTTTTATACTGGGCTCTGATGGATGAACACACAGGGAGACTTTTAGTTGCGATTTTTAACATTGGTTGGGGAGGAGAAGGATGTTATGGGGAGATTGGAGTGGAAAATTGATGGCACCTAATTGGGTTAAAGAGAACTCGTAATAGAGGCTCTGTCAGGAGAGGAAAAGGAAGGCTGGTGGAGTGAGTCATCAGGTGTTTGGTTTGATGAAGCTCATTGTTTACCTCATTTACTCCGCTTGTCGTCCCAAATGTGCATTTGGAGCTCAGTCAGCAAGAGCTGGTTTTAAATTGAGAGAGCCTACTTAAAAACCCATTGACAAAATCTGAACTTTTGAAAAACAATCCTTTCACAGACTCATCACATTTTAGTGGTAAGTGAGCCTGGAGGTCAATATCATGGAATGAATTAATCTCCTCAAGTACATGCTGTGGCTTACATCTGAGTTTAATGTGGTTGTTTTAGACTGATAGCTTATTAATTCATGTCCGTTTTCATAAGTTCTTTTTTCAGTCTTGAAACAGTCTTGAAATAAACAGTCCTTTCTTACAAGCCCTCTAAACTTCTACTTAAGGTTCCACTAAAACTGCATGAAGCAATTAGTGAGAAGAATTGAGAATTGTAAATGTTCCTCACAGTGGTCGTTAGGAATTTGGGTTTTTGAGGGAAGAAAGGTGTGCTGCTTGGAAAGAAACACAGAACTATCAATAGTGCTAATTTTTTAAAAGTCAGTCAGCAAGATGAACTAAACTGGGCAATAAATTTCAAGAGTGCTTCGCACAGAGAGGCATACACTAAACCATGGGAAAGGGCAAAATGAAAGAAGTAAAATATTTCTTCATTTCAAGACTATTTTCAGACCAGCGGCAAATTTTTCATAGTGTGAAACTGGTGCTTTTGATTTTCTGGCACTAGATGGACTGAAGGACGGTTACCCCATGCTTCCACTTCACCTCCCTCCAGCCTGCCTGCGCACTGTTAGAGTTTTTGCTCAGCTGAAAACTGCTTGCACATTGGCCATTTGACTTGTCAGCATTCTGCTTTACCGTGGAAAATGTAGATCTTCAGCCACAAAATGTCTTTCCATTAGTGATGGCGGCTCTCCAAAGTAGGGCTGTGGTTTCAACACAAATGGGCAGTGTGGGCCAAAATGAATGCAATTTTGAGTCTTCTTTCTTTAAAAGGTGGATCTGGAGGCAATTTAGTGAGCGTAAATTACAATTGACTTTGGAAGAAATAACTCATACTGTTGAACCTCCTCAGATGTGTAGCCAATAGGGGGTAGCCAGGCTAACATGAAATTTTACACATCCATCAGCTAAAGAAGAGATCCAAATGTAAAAATCTAGCTATCATATGGATTCCCAACACCCCCTGGAGGACTTGCAGCCCACAAATCAATGAATGGTTTATGCTGAGCCAAAAATGTACTTTCACAGCGCTTCTCATTTTCCTTAACCATTTCAGAACACCATACATATGTGAGAGGCACAACAGCCTGGGAATTGCTCCTGCAGAAGGCACTCTTCAGCCATGAGAGAGGTACTGTTAAGGCAGATGTTGTTGCTCAGCTCCTTAGCTCTGACAATGAACCATGTTTAGTTACCTTTAAAATAGTCCAGGGAGACGATTCTGCCATGCAGATGTTCTGGTCTGCAGTACTCTAGAAGGGCGCAGATATGCTACTCAGTATCACTGGTTCTCTTCATTGTTATGTCACTAATCAAATAAACAGCCTGATTTTGGTCACGGTCTTGCTCTCTTCTTTTGTGTGTGTAAAACCTGCTCTATTCACAGGGTTTCTTTTCTCTCTGTGTGTTCTCTCTTTAATGTTGCTGAATAGAAATGTATTTAATGTTAGCTCTGCATATGGATAAAAAGGACTTTTATGTGGTTAAACATTTAAAATGTTAATAATGAAATTACAAACAGCAAGAACTGTTTATTAGCAACTAAATGAATAAAGGTAATTTCTTTTTGGACAGCGTTACTGTCTAAGGCAATATACGTGATAAATTTATATTATTTGCAAAAGATGTTTGATGTTCATATCACTTGAATATTGGCTTTTTAAATTAAGCAAGTTTTAATGACAAAATTTTTCTTCACTCTCCTCATTAACAAATAATCAACTAAAATGTTCAAAATAAAGTCTTATGTGGATTCTATATGAACTATTCTAAACAAGTAGGTATGGAAGAAAAAGTTTATCATTTGTAATAATATATGTCTTGGAATTCCAAGTTTGTACTGCATTAGATATGTATATATATATATGTGTGTATATATGTATGTGTATATATATGTGTATATATATGTGTATATATGTGTATATATGTGTATATATATGTGTATATATATGTGTGTGTATATATATGTGTGTGTGTGTATATATATATATATATATATATATACACACACACACAAGCTTTTGCTGTTGTCATTACCTAAAGTTTTGATTAGGAATTGCTTCCATCTGCTTCAGGGATCTAAACAAAACAGTAGTTTAAACATGTCAGAACTTTCTTTTTCTGTCATGTAAAAGAATTCTTGAGGTTGTCAGCTCAGGGTTAGCATGGTGGCTCCATCATGTCACCAATGATCCAAGACCCTTTTAGCTTGCAGTTCTGTCATTGCTAGGGTAGAGAGTTTGGCCATCCTTGAATATGCTCAGAATGGCTGCCAGTGTTCCAGACTTGTAGGTGAATTTCAGGCAAGAATACAGAGAAAGTAAAGGCCAAGGAAAAAGGTCTTCCAACTGAGTCAGCACATTTAAAGGGCTCTCCCATGAGCTCAGCCTGGGGACTTCCACTTAGAGCTCATTGATAAGAACTTTGTCACATGATCTGCTGCAAGGAAGGCTGGGGAAAATAGATTTATAGTGAGGCACATTGAAGCCCCAAATAATATCAGAGTTCTGTTAGTAAGGCAGAAGGGAAATATACATTGAATAGGCAAATAATGCTGTCCGCCACAGCTGTGGTTTGCAAGGTGCAACTGATGGGTACAGTGCTAAACCCATGGAGAAATAAATGTATTGCTTAAATAGGGATGTCTTTAAGGTAGTTTAAACTTAAACTTCTATTCTCATATGGACACACTAATAAACATAATGACTGCCTAGCATGTTCTTTCCTAGAATACTTTCCCTTTGTGTTCTCCTTGCCTGGAAAACACTCTTCCCAGGATTTTGCATGGCTTTATGCTTCATTCAGGTCTCTGCAAAAATGTCGCCTTATCATTGAGGTCTTACCTGACACCTGGGAATAGATCCAGATTTTGCAGGGTTTGAAACTTATATAATTTTGAAGGATGCTTTAACAATAGAAAGAAAGTTATGAATATCAAATTAGATATTTACACATGAAAAAGAGTATTGATTTAGAATGGGAAATCACAACCAAAAAGCATATAACTACCACAAATATCACAAATCTAGAAGAATAACAAAATAATTTGTATTAATGACTAGACACACCTCTTTAATGCTTTTCCCCCAATTTTTTGACTGTATATTCTTTGATCCCCTCTATATGTGACAATTTAAAAATATTTTCTATAAAGAGAATAAAAAGATAACCCAGTCCTGCTTCTATAATATGTTATAAAAACACATGTTTTTAAATTATTTATAATTGAAAAGTTCCCTTTCAGGTTCTAAACAACTTGTAATTGGTAATATCATGTAAATTTTTATGATTGTCAGATTTAGGAAAACTCTATCAAGTATTTTTGATAGATAAACTTATGATTTTAGGGAATATCACTTTTCTTATCCATTGACTAATCTTAAATGTTCATTGATTAAGACACTAATTAACCTGTTCATCATTAATATCTTTATTACAGTGTCCTTTGTATTATCTTTGTTGAATTATCTTTGTTTATATCAGTTTTGTATTGTATTTGTTGATACCAATTTTTGTCCAATTATCCATAAATTAATAATCTGAACACTGTTTCAGACTGAGAGAAGATCATGGGCAAAGGTAGGGATCAATAAAGGCAAGGACTTCAGTTTTGGGGGAGTGTTTTTCACAAGTATAGCACTGTGAGAGATAAGACTGGAAAGACGTATTGGAGCCAGGAGGGACAATTGTCAAACGCTGGTATGTGGCCAAGGATGCCTTCAAGTTATGATGCCTTTAAGTTGAAACATGGGAAGACCCCTTAATGGAAAATAGTGTGTACCAAAAGTAATAAAGCATTGTGTTAAAATTGGCATCCAGATGGTACAAATCTTTTATTTAAATCCTAATTCTAGTGCTTGTTGGTCTATGAAACCTTTCTTGAAATACTATAAGCAGAAAAAACAGTGAGCTATGTAACTGAATCTCACTAAACACAAATAAAAATATATTTCTAACCCAATTTTCCATTATCCATATCCTCAACATGCCAAACACCTACCCAATGCTAACATCTTAACCCCTGCCAACAGTCAATCTGGGCTAGTCAAAGTTTATTGGTTCATTTGGGCCAGCCAAGGATCTTTCTTGAGATTTTTTTCAAACTACAATTGAGGGAAGAAAGATTTTTCCTTTTTGTCCATGGAATTTCAAGTATATGAGCCTGGCAGCTACAGAGGAGGCCTGTCTCCCACCATGTAGGGAAAGTGGGCCTGCAGAAAGGAGAATGAAGCTGACAGAGAAACAGAGGCAGAGCTCTTGAGATCAGTGCTACCATGGGCTTCCCCGCCTTTGGTAAGTCGGCTGGTTCCTTCTCCTTCTCTTATCTCTTCCCTCCCTTGTTTCCTTTCCTCTCTTCCTTTTTCTTAAGCTAGGATATATGGATTTCCAGCCCTGGCAACCAAAGTCCTAATTAATACAAAGTCAAATATTGTCTTCCTTACTCAGTAGTCCAGAAGTCAATGCAGATATAACCAATTTAAAAAAAAAAAAAAACTATATATTTTTCCTGAATAGAATTTTTCCTCAAGATTTTTTTTCTGTCATTTAAATAACAGAATATTTGAAGAAAAATATATATTACTGTCTTTCCGCCATTGGTCAAATTCTTTTTGAATAGATTTGTAAGGCTTCAAGAACAAGATGGCAGGGAACAACTCTCCCCTGGCATCTGTGCAATAGTGCTGCCTGAGTGCATGACTGCAGTGTGAATATGGTCCCAAATCAACTCACAGGTATAGACTGAGAGTAGAGCTTGCTTCTGGGGTGGGAACCATGGAAGATTTGTTACTCAGAATAAGGATGTTAAGGGAACTGCTATATTCTGGCCCAGGGATGATGAAAGCCTGATTTTCTCAGGCTAAGGAGGTTATCTCCCCGCTTTCCCCAGATTGCCAGTCATGTCTGTGTTCAGAGGCTCTTAGAGTTTTCTCGTTGCTCTTCTCCCTTTCACTCTACTAGGATGGGCTTGTGGGTGCCAGTGTTCTTTTCAGTCACTGCAGCCCTGGGAGGTGAGTTTCTCTCCTTTTGCCACCATATGCTCTGTAATATAAGCCTCAAAACACAGGCTTCATTTATCCATTCAACCAATATTTATTGTTTTTGTTTGCATTCAATTACGCTGTCAATGATTTTGTACACGAGTATGCAATAAAAATGACAAAACAAGCTAGAAGAAAAAATAAAAATAAGGAAATAAATGAAAAGATAGTCATCTAAGACACAACCATTGACTGCTTCCTGGGCTTTGTGGCTGCTGCTTTTCTAGTTGTCCAGCTTCTGTCTGCCTTTCTTCTGCACAACTGGCCAGTTAACCCAGTCTTTAGAAAATTAAGTTTTCCATAACTCTATGTGTTGGAGAATGTGTTGCTAGAAACCTGTTATATTAGAAGAGGGAAATTCTGGTAAACATGTCAGCTTGAACAATAAAAAACTCTATAAGTACTTTGGAGCAACACTTGGCAACCAAATATCTTGGTTGTCAAAATGGGTCACTGAAGCTGGGCAGGAGGGGTGCACCTGTAATTCCACCTACTCAGGAGGCTGAAGCCAGAGGATTGCTTAGCGTTCAGAAGTTAGAGGTTAGCCTGGGCAACGTAGTAAGATACCATCTCTAAAAAAATAAATAAAAATAAACCAAATAAATAAAATAATGAAATAAAAAATGACAATCAAATGGAGTACATATTTATTGTGATATTAAACAATAGAATATAATTTAATAAAGAAATGAAAAATAGCAAATATATAAAGTCACTTAGCTGGGAAAAAAACAGGCTTCAGGTGGAAATGTAAAACGGTGCCAATACCATGTAAAATAGAAGAGCAGTTCTCAAAAAAATTAAAAATAGAATTAATATATAATCCAGCAATCCTACTGCTGGGTACATAGCCACAAGGATTGAAAACAGCATCTCAGAAAGATATTTGTACATCCATGTTCATTGCAGCATTCCTTACAACAGACAAGAAGTAGAAGATACCTAAATGTCCATCAACAGATGAATTGATAAAGAAAATATGGTATACACACACACACACACACACACACATACACACACACAATGGAATATTATTCAGTGCTAATGAAAAGAAATTTTGTCGTGTGCTACAACATGGTTGAATCTTGAGGACATTTTGCTAAGTGAGATGTAAGCCAGTCACAAAAAGACAAATACTGCATGATGACAATTATTTGTCAAACCCCGAAACAGAAAGTAGAATGATGGTTGCCAGGAGCTGGAGGAGTGGGGAAAGGGAAGTAGTTATTTGTTCAATGGGTATAGAATCAGTTTTGCAAGATGAAAAAGTTGTAGAGATCTGTTGCATAACAATGTGGATACAGTTAACACTACTGTACTGTACACTTAAAAATGGTTAAAATTGTAAATTTTATGTTACGTGTTTTTATCACACTAAAAAGATAGGTTTTAGGGTTAGATTTCCTTCTTTTAACTAGAGATGGCATACAATGTCTTACATCTGAGAATTCAAGCCTTCCTTTCCCTTGTCTCTTGCTCAGTCAATTTCCATCTCTTTTTTCTTCCAAAGATGAGCCAGTCTTGGGCTCTTGGATTTTCCGGTGGACAATCAGAAGGATGTGGGGAAGTGAGTAAGACAGCAAAGAGTCTAAAGGGAGAAGGATGAAGTTGTATCTCAAGGATTTCTAAAAAGAGGAGAGTGAGAATCTGGTGTGGGAAGATGAGGACCATCACTAGCCTATACAAAACCTTTGGGTAGATTGAAAAAGGGGCCCCTCTGGGTCAATAAAGTTCACCTGCTTGGTGTCTGGAATTTTGTTTGAAGCTGTAGTGCCTCTTGCTCCAGCAGGTAGAATCCTATCAGTGCCCATCATTTGATGTAAGAGTGTAGGCTAGATTCTGCTCCCATTTCCCCATTGTGCAATTCACGGGACTATTCAAAGACACTCTGGTGTATGGGAGAAGAAAAGATAATTTTATAAAAAGATGTAAGCAGAGCCAGAAACTGTGTCTCTTTCATAAGCTTGATAAGATTTTTTCCGGGACTTAAGATTTTAAATAATGAGATAGTTAAAATAATTAAACCAGATAAATAATGATGCAATAGACACCCATGCATAGCTTCAAGATTTAATCTGAATGAATGTATGGCCATATTTTCTTCAGATAAGGTAGTTGAAGAAATTTCTTTTGTTTTTTGAGACAGAGGCTGGCTGTGTCACCCAGGCTGGAGTGCACTGGTGACTCATATGCAGCCTGAAATTCCTGGGCTCAAGTGATCTTCCCATTTCAGCCTCCCAAGTAACTAGGACTATAGGCTCATGCCACCATACCCAGCTAATTTTTTAATTTTTTCAGAGATAGGATCTCACTATGTTGCCCAGGTTGGGAAGAAAACTACTATTGTAGTACTAAAGATATAGGAAAAGTTGAAATCCACTTCCACTCTGTTTCATGTCTCCTCCTCCTTCCAAGAAGTAAGCTTCATACTGAAGTTAGTATTTCTCTTTCCTGTGTTTACACCTTTACTGCAGGTAAAGGTATAACATAAATAAGATATAGTATCTTTTGATATATTTAAATATATACTATCTTTTAGTATCTTGCTTTGTGCATTCAATGTTATATTTTTGAGATATTTTCTTCTTACTATCTGCAGATAAGTTCTATCATTTTAACTCTCCTGTAGTATTCCATTGTATGACTATATAATAATTTACTTATCTATTTCGCTATTGAAATAGATGGCTTAATGGGTTATTTGCAATTAAAACCAATTTAACCCTTGTGTGCATGTTTTTATAAACCTAAATGAAAACACACCCATTCTGTTCCTTCCCTCATGCAAATAGAACTGCTGACGGACTGCCCAGAAAACCCAACATTCTTGAAATAAATATTCATATTAGGCCTCTGTTGTCAAAGTTGAGGCACTCAGAAAAAAAGTTCATTCTTAGAAACTTTCTGACTCTACTCCTGGCCTTCCCCTTTTCTGGGAGTTCTTCACAAGTGCTCTCTCCATCATCAAGGTCGTGAAGTGCTTTGATTCCTTCTCTTGCAGAAACATCGTGCAAGGGAATAATATTCCTGAGTTTGAGTCCGGATTGAAATTTAGCCCTAAGAGTGGAAACCTGATGACAAAAGTAGAAGTAAAACAAAATATTACATAAAATCTTCAGCTTTCTCTCTTCCCAGAAATGGAACAGAGGCTTGAATACAGGTTAGGACAGACCATCTCTTTACCTAGGGCAACCTTTTGAATGAGCCATTTAGTTTCACAAAGGTAAGTAGTAACTACAATCAAACAAGATGCTTGAGATTAGTGGCTCCAAGGAGCTCCAGATAAAAACATATTGTCTAAGTGGTAAACAGAGTCACATCTTTACAAATATTGCTTTTGGGGCCAGTTTTATTATCTAAGCAGAATTGAGCCTCTTTGCGCCTGAATAATGTTGTTAGTAATTGTGGAAATGAATAACTTGGAAAATACTATCTAGTTGAGCTTATACATAGAAGTGGAAGCAGTTGTTTTCATGGAGCATTTTGTGCAGCTCTGGCTTGTCACAAGCAGGGCTCCTTGGGGGCATGGCCGCCAAATAATTATTTAAATAAATTATAATTTATTTATTTGAATAAATGTTGAGTAAATGTAAGCAGGCTTGGAGTTGGAGTACAGGCCATTCTTCGTACCTCTTTATGGACGGTGAGATCATGAAATCCATTGAGGGGCAATATGAGGACCTGCTACAGCATGTGTGCAGGAGAGCAGGGAACCCAGAAAAACAGAAAATAAAAGAGCAAAGGCAGCCCTCTGGCTGTGGTGGAGGGGACCTTTGGTTAGCACATGTGATTGCCTCTTTGGGGTCTAGAAATATCATAGGGGCACAGAAATCATACAAGTGAAGAAACATTGCAATTTGAACACTGAGCGTTAATACAACCTTATTTATATTCACAGGCTGTTGAAGAACCTGTGCCCGTGAAGAATGGTTAGAAGTATAATTGCTTTCTTTTTCCTTTTGAGGAACAGTGTTAAAAAGAAATGGCTGTGGTTTTTCCTGTCTGTATGCCCAGAAACTCTTTGGAAAGTGGCAAATTTTGCAGGGAGTATTTTAGGCTTGAAAATGAGGCAATTATAGAAAAGAAATGTGAAATATTTTTACCTAACAACCCCACAGGACTTGATTTACAAATGTACTTCATATATATTTTGCCTATAATTCCCTCAATATTAACCAAAAAAGGATCAAATTTATATGCCTTTTTATTAGCTGAGGCTGGGGTTTCAAGACAATTTTTGTAACATTTTAATCTCAATATTACTTTTACAAATTCTTAAATTATTTTTTCTGTGATACCTAATTATTAATTGGATTGAGATGCTATGTTTGATTTTTGACTACATTGACTAGATTTCTCAAATACATTTGACATACATAGATAATGAATGTGCATACTTCAATATGAGTTTCCATACTTGAGGGCTGGGAGACACCTCATTACTTGTCTGGATCACTTTGGACTGTAAAGTCCTAATTTGTAAAGGAATTCGTTTATTGTTGCTTTTAATTTGATTTTCAATTACAGAGCTCTCTGAGACCTTGCCTGAAGAGGGCTGTATGAATTTATTATATTGTTCCTATTACTGGTTATACATTATCCATGCAGTATTAATGGGAAAACCAAAGGAGATAAGGTAAGATTTTAAAGCAAGAGACTCATTTACAAGAACCAAACCTTATAGCCTTTCGTTTTCCTCTTTTTTTCCCCACCCTCATCATTTGTCTGTCTCTGCCTTGTTCCGTTAGCTTGTTAACAGTATAGTTTCTATAGCAACACCTACTGGTTGTTGTGATAATGAAAGCCACAGTAAGATATCCTGCAGAGAAATCCTTGATGCTGACAAGATCAACTCATATTTTCTTTGTCCAGTGTTTTCTATTTCTTCTTGGAATGACCCTTTTAGCAGAATATAAAAGATCTCCACTAATTACCTATGAAATAAGCAGCTGAAGTCAGGCAGCCCTGACAACACGTCGGATGTTAGCTTTATTCCAGTGCTGGTAAGACAGTGCCTGAAAGAACAAGCCAATTTATTTAGCTATAAATTTTACTACCCAGCACAGTTAACATGAAATAAAATGAAGGTCAGTCCACTTCTTCCAATTTGAGTTAAAAGGCTTTATTTAGAGAAAATTTCCCATGCACTCAGGTTTTAAGACTTCATCAAAATAGCCAAAGGAAATGTCTGATATTATTTTTGATGTGTGATAACAAGAGATTAACAATAAAGAGAAAATAATACATTAAAAATAAAAAATTGAATATTAATTCTGATGAGATAGGCTTGGATAACCATTTACGTAACCACTTATGCTAAATTCCCTCTTTTGTCTCTATTTTAGAGACACTAGGTGCAAACTTTCTATCTTGTGTTCCCTTTCTGAATTATTCAGATACCTACACTGTTTATTCATTTTGCTTTGTGTGACAGATTCATACATGTTAACTTAAAATGGGATGAACTGAGAAGTTATGGGTTTTCTTAATTGCACATTTACCCATTTTAAATCATTAATTAAAAATAA
The DNA here is from genome assembly GCF_028885625.2 of Pongo pygmaeus. Lineage (NCBI taxonomy): Eukaryota > Metazoa > Chordata > Mammalia > Primates > Hominidae > Pongo > Pongo pygmaeus. The sequence goes on along the minus strand of NC_072378.2, from coordinate 100,022,652 downwards.
AGAACTATTGCTTAAAATATTGATTAATGTTTTAGCCCAAGTCCTTGATGCATTTAGGGTTTCTGGCCTTATTTCCCATCTATTAGACCAGGTTCTTTGTGTGTGTGTGGCTTGAGGGGAATGGTGCTTCTTCCTGACTCCCTTGAGAGCTCATCTATACACTTTTGTTTTAATGACATCTTCCTTCTAATGAACAAAAAAGTTAGCATTAAGTTGAACCCTTTGAAAATCTGCATTAATTCTTTCCAGTCACATGCTATTTATTCCATAAATTTAAATAGTTTTCTAAGGGTCTTAAAAAGTTAATCCATCTTCCAATAGTTCAGACATTAAATATCACTTAATGTCTTAATGCCTAGGAATCAAAAGTAATATTGAATGATACAATGCTTTTCAATTTCAATTATTAACATTGAGTATGTATGCAAAATATTTAATTAAATTAAAACCCAGAAACTGATAAACCAATAGGTCAAGGGCCAGAATTCTTGTTTCCCTTTCCAATTTTCTTCACATCTTTGTATTTAGAAGAGGTTATAATATAGCATCTATCAAGCAAACTGGCAATTTCCCAAAATTGCCATCTCTTTAAAATACACAGAAACACACACACATGCACGCATACATGCATGCGCGCACACAATATACATGTTTGGTTCTGGGTAACAGGGTTAAAGAAGGTTTTTGTTTTTCTCTTAATACATTTCTGTATTTTTACCAAAATTTATTTATTGAGAGTGCCTTATTTTTAGAATTAGAAAAAAATAAGGAAAAACTTCTTGGTAAAGTTAATTATGATAAAGACCTTTCTACTAGGCTTCATAAATTCTGGACAGCCTCTGGGTGTTACTTCATCATGAAAATCTGTAAATCTCATCTGCGGAAGAAGTAGTTATGCTAGAGACAATAATGAAAAAGCATTAAGGACCTTGCTTCCTGAATCTCAGTGAAAACTATCTGAACCCCATATATTCCTTATTTAAGGTACAAAGATATCCAGATTCAAAATTCCATAGTCTAGCATGCATCTGAAAAGTACTTCACCACACACTCCTTAGAAAGTTAGTATTAGAAGTAACCGTAGGCTATGTCTGCTTTTCTGATACATTGGGGTATCCCTAGAGCACTTGTTGATTCGCTTGCCTCATTATATCCTTCAAATTCAGGTATTTTTTCGGGCCTGGAATCCCAAATGGCTGTCATCCATTGAAATTTGCTTCAACTCTATAATCCTGAAGTTAAAATTTCTATAACCACAACCTGCATATTTCTCACTTTCATAACTATTAAACCTTCACTCCAGCCTCCAGTTATCTGATTCTTCCAATTTTATCCAGACTGTCACCGGGTTTCCCTTGGAGCCCATTTTGTCTATGTGTCACAGTCAGTGGCTTCAGTGCTTTGCTCCTTCCTGTCTTGACTTGCTCAGCCACTGACCAGCTGTCTGCCTGTAGCGCTAATCTTGGTTATTCCCAGTGCATTTTCTGCATATCTCCTCCCCCTTTCTTTCTAGTGTGCACAAAGCTTATAACTTCTATCAGAGCCAATAAACACAAAAACTTTCCAGTGGACTATTATCTGTTTAACCACTCTCCAATTGATTTCTTTCCTTTTTGTATCAAACTCTCTGATGAGTGATCCAAACTCTACTCCTTCTACTTTGGTACCATTTAATTCATTCTATAATCTCATGTAGAAGCAAATTTCTGCCTCCAATATTCTTCTAAAACTGGTCTCTCAAAAATTGCCAGTGTTCTCCTTAACAAACACAGAGTCTGTCTGTCTTTCAGTCCCCATTCTCCTCGGGCTTTCTGTAGCACACACCTGGGCAGACGATTCTCTTTCTAAATGCCCACTTCCCTTGGCCTTCATAAATACCATTGTTTTCTGTTCTTTTTCAAAAAATTTTATTGTATATATTTAAGGTATAATATATAGATACCACATGTATGGATAGTAAAATACTATAGTGAAGCAAATAAACATATTCATCATCTCACATAGTTACTGATTTTGTTTTTTGTGGCAAGAGCAGCCAAAATCTACCTTTTAGGAAAAGTCCCAAATACAATACAATACAATACAATATGATTACCCATACTCCTCATGTTGTATATGAGATCTCTAGAGTTGTTCTTTCTACATGTCTGCTACTTTGTATCCTTTGACTTGTGTCTCCCCATTTCTTCCCCCCCTCCACCCCTGCCCTTGGTAACTATTTTATTCTCTATCTCTGTATATTTGACTTTTTATTTTAAATTCTCTATATAAGTGAGATTATATAATATTATTCTTTCTGTGTTTGGCTGATTTCACTTAAAATAGTGTCCTCTAGTTTTCTTCATTTTGTGGCAAATGAAGAATCTTTTTTTAAGGCTGAATAATATTCCATATATATAATGTATACACACACACACACACACACACACACACACATCAGTTTTCTTTTTAATCCATTTGTCTGTCAACAGACACCTAGGTTGTTTCCATATCTTGGCTATGGTGAATAATTCTGCAATGAACACAGGAGTGCAGATATCTTTGTGAGGTGGTGCTTTCATTTCCTTTGGGCATATACCAAAAAGAGGGATTGCTGAGTCATATAGAAGTTCTATTTTTATTTCTTTAGGAACCCCCATATTGTTTCTATAATGGCTCCACCAATATACATTCTCACCAACAGTGTAAAGGGTTCTTTTTTCTCCATACCCTCACCAATACTTACTATCTCTTGTATTTTTAGTAATAGCCATCCTAACAGATATGAGGTGATACTTCATTATGATTTTGATTTGCATTTCCCTGATGATTAGTTATGCTGAACACCTTTTCATATATCTGTTGGTCATTTTTTATGTCTTCTTTGGAGAAATGTCTATTCAGATCCTTTGCTCATTTTTTAATCACTCTGTTTTTCTGCTATTGAATCACTTAAGTTCTTTATAAACTCTGGCAAACTCTTCACTGGCTCTGTTTTCTTCTGTTTTTTTTCCCCCCCCTTTACCCAGGCCTCTGCCTTCTGGCTTTGCATCCTTATACTTTTTCCCTTGGAGAACATGCTGATTTAAAAAAAAATATGATCCCCATGTGAAAAACCTTTTTACATGTCCAGCCCTTACTTTCTTTCCCCCAATTTCATGCTTCATCTCACTCCAGGCAGAGAACTCTGGAAAGATCCCTGTAAGGCTTTTGTATGTACCAAATTTGAATGTTTTGCTCTGTGAAGCCATGACACACACGGGTTCTCAGTGGGGCCTAGTTGGGGGCAAGCATGGTGATGATGGTGATTACGGTGCTTGATGTAGGCCCAATCCTATCCCCAAGGGCTTACCAACAGCAGGGTGGGTGGCATGGTCTGCCCTGGGTGCAGATAGTAAGGGTGTGTGTTTCAGGTATAGAATTTAAAACAGTAATAAACTTGAGTAGGTCTACTTTTTTATTATCATCATGTGCCAGCAATTCTAAACAATGTCCAAATTCCTCCTCCTCAAAAAATCTCTTTTGTTGATCTATGTTCTAAATAGCTGTTATGATTCCTGTTGAGTTTTAACTATGTACATAGCCTTCGAGTGAGGACTTAAAATTACTTATTCTTTAATAAACACTTTAGTTTACATTAAAGTTAATTTGAAGGACTTTCCTTTTCTAATCACCCCAAAATATTAGCACCCAGCTACTATATGCATTCCTTTCATGAATAATTTCAAAATTATTCTGAATCTTTTCAGCCTAGCTTGTGTGCAGTTCTTAGCTCTGACTCCTATGGCACTACATATTCCTACATTTAAGTAGAGGATTCAAAGTTAGGCAGGGTAGACAAAGAAACAGAGCTGAAGTTACTTCAATTCTCTCATACTAAGTGACCCCTTCAAGTTTTTATTTGTGTTTAAAACCTAAAAGAGTAGAACAGAGTGTGACTTATGAGGTGTGACTTTTTGTTTGGTGAGTGAAAATTTTAGTTTATACATGCAATATTTTACTGAATTTGAGTAACAAATTTAAATTTTACTTTTTAAAATGATTTGTTTGCTTTAAAACTAAAGAACAACTCAAAAATAATGCTTACTGATTATTACATAACTATTACTAAAAATAATTTTGTTTTATAGATCTGGTTGTTAACAAACTATAATAAATGTTTACATCATAGCTTCTCACCTCTTTCTTTGTCGTTTATTCAGTGATTATATCTGCCATCAATGTATAGTTTTCCTTGATACTATGCAAAATACAATATTCATATCACATACGAAACACTTCCCACACTCATGCAAATTAAATGACAAAGATACAAGATGCTGAAACTAAGGTAGTATCTTTATTTTCCCTTGCCCATGATTGAAATTTTCTGTGCTCAGTTCCTCAGTTTATTTTTTAAAGCCTAGAGTATATGTGTGCACCTATAAGCTATACATTAATGATATCTACCTCTATAGATTATGTGTATATCTACATGCATTCATACAGTTTCTTTCTTGACCTCTCTGTAACATTTGATGTTATTTGATACCATTGACCACACCCTCCTTCTCTCCTTTCTTCTGTGACATCCCTTTCTTGATTTTTCTCCTACTTGACTGACCAGTCCTTCCTTAGCTCACTCTTTGAATGCAGGATTCCCTAATGCTGTCTGGTGTCTCATTTCCCTTTTCATCTTCTTGCATGGCTTTCAACTACCACCCATGAACCCACAGCTCCCAAAAAGTTTATACCTTAGGCCACTTGCCTTTGCTCCAGGATCATATTTCCAAGTGGATGTGCCACAGGTATCTCAAACTCAATGCATAAAACTCATCATCTTCCTCCCTCAGACCTGCTCCTCCTCTTATTTTCCTTACTTTGGTTAATGGTGCCAGAAATCTTGGAATAGCTGAAAGTTTAAAGCTAAAAATCATTCTAGGCTTCCCTCACCATTCCTATTTCCAAATCCTGTCCTTTCTACCTCATAAATACCCTCTTCGATCTACTTCTTCCTCTCTATCCCTCCTATCAGGTTTTTCCTAAAAAAATTTACTGGACTAAATTCCTGAAACTGACTCCCCTTCTCTCTTCTCATCCCCTCTTCCTCACTGAGGAAGATATATGTTCTAAACATATATCATATGGTGGCCCCTTCCTGCCTAAAATCCTCTATTGGATCTGTATTAGTCCATTCTCACACGCTATAAAGAAATACCTGAGATTGGGTAACTTATAAAGAAAAGAGGTTTAATTGGCTCACAGTTCCACGGGCTGTATGGGAAGCATGATGCTGGCATCTGCTTGGCTTCTGGGGAGGCCTCAGGAAACTTACAACCATGGCGGAAGGCTAAGAGGAAGCAAGCATGTCCTACATGGCTGGAGCAGGAGCAAGAGAAGAGATGGGAGAGATACCATGCACTTTTAAACAGCCAGATATCACAGGAACTCATTATCACCTCAATGACAGCTTAAAGGCAGATGGTGTTAAAATCGACCCCATGATTCAATCACCTCCCATTAGGCCCTACCTCCAGCATTGAGGATTATAATTTGACATGAGATTTCAGTGAGGACACAGATCCAAACCGTATCAGGATCCCTAATGCCTTCATGACAAAGTTTAAACTATTTAGAGTGTGAACCACAGTCTGTCATAATCTAATGCTTCTTCACTTTTCCTAAAATATTGCCAGTAACTCCTCCACTATCCCCTTTCCTTCAGACTGCTGGACTAGTTTGAGTCCCCAGTGCTGCTCATGTTCTCTCACTCATGTCTCTTGTCTCCATCTGAACTTTTCTTCTCCCTTCCCTACTCCTCTTCATAACCTTTTTCTTCCAGGCTAACCTGTCTTTGTCTCTTCTCACTTCATGCCTCATGGTTTTTCTGTCTTCTCTGACTGCTTCCTCTCAGCCTTCACTGTCTTTCTTCTCTAATTAACCCCTAAGTGTTAATCAGCTCCATCTGAGACTCTTCTTTCTCTTTAAACACTTTCTTTTGGACATCTCACCTAATTCCATGGCTTTAACTATTAATACTATCTATATGCTGATGACTCCTGAGTTTTATATTCACCTGAAATATCTTCTGCATACCTCACTTGGGGGTCTCAGGCTTTTTAAATTTACCAGGTCCAAAGTGGAACATCTGAAATTCCTCCCTTGTTCTCTCTGCTCCTCCTTTTTTCTACATTTCCACTGCTGCCCTGTGAATTCCAACCCCATCTTTTTTTCATATGCATTCTCAAAATAGTCTGGCCTCCCTGCTTCCACATCTGCCTCTCTATAATTCAGTTTCCCAATAGCAGTCCAATAATATTTTATAAAAGTGAATCATATCAATTTTTTTCTTGATTAAAACCCTTTAATGGCTGCTCTTTACACTTTCAATAAAATCAAAAATTCTTGCAGTAGTCTTCAATGCCATCTGGTTCCTGCCTCCTCCCCAAGCTCACCTCACTCTCCTATCTATGTACTACACTCCATTCATATCACTCTTCTTTCCCTTCCTAAAACAGGCTAAGTTGTTTTCAGTTGCTTGTAGTTACTTCTTGGGATCCTTTTTACTCTCCTTTACCACCTCATTTGACACCCTCCTCTCATCCTTCATGTCATAACTCAAATATCACCTTCTTAGAGAGGTTTTCTCTAACCATATTGTCAGAGTAGCTCCTATCCCTCTAATGTTTTCTGCCAGAACAACTAATTTCCTTCATGGCATTTATTACACTGTCAATATTTTATTTACTAACCACATCATTATATGAAAAGCAGGGGCAATGTCTGTCCTGTTCAGTGCTGTAATTCCAGTGTGTAGCACAGAGCCTATTCTCAATACATATTTGTGAAGAAATAAATGAATACTTGATGAGCACACATTTTAGGTGTTATCTTGCCTTGGAAATATTTCCTAACAATCCCCACCGAATTAAAGGTTCAGGTGAGTCCTGATGAATTAACGGTTTCTCTTAGATTCCTTTCTTCCATTTTATACTATGACAATTGTTTTTCTATGTTAGGGTTGCTGATTTTCTTATCATTTTTCCCCAAAAGATTGTGAGTCCACAGAGCAGACTTGAGCTTTGTTCATCTTTGCGTCTCTGCCAGTCCTAGCATATTATCTGGCCCTCGGTTGGTGTTCAATAGTTTATTGTTAATGAATGAATACAGTGGGGACTGAAGAATCAAGTTCAGGCTCCCCAGGGATTCCACCAAGTATTTTCCAGTTGGAGAAAGGAGTGGGGAAAGGGAATCACAATTTTGTTTTAGATGATTCTTTGGTGTGTAGAGCCATCTGGAGCATTGAGGACATTGTGTGCCTCTGGTTTCTGGGCTTTAAATGCCAATAGTACCCCCACCCACAGCCATTGTGTAACCAATACTGCCATCCCACCTTTCCAAATGGTATCTCCCTTTGCAGAAACTCCAAACAGCCCAGTCTTCCACTTGAATCTACAACTTGAAGTAGTGATTGCCTCTTAAACTTTTCTATTTCCCATGGAAACAGCACCATTCTTTCTGCATATATGTTTAGAAATTTTAAAATATCTATTAATCTTTAATTCATCTTGGAGGTCATTAGGTTTGTTGGAACTCTATGAGACCAAGGTGAACCTTTTTAATCAGTTTAGAAATATCACCTATCTGTAGTATATTTATTTATAAATTATACCCTGTTTTCTCCTTAAAAATGAAATAGCCAAGTGCTGTAGCTCATGCCTTTCATCCCAGCACTTTGAAAGGCCAAGGCAGGATGATTGCTTTCCTGGGCAACATAACAAGAACTCATCTCTACCAAAAAAAAAAATAAAATAATAATAATAATAATAAAATAGCCAGGTGTGGTGGTGGGTGCCTCCAGCTATTCGACAGGCTGAGATGGGAGGGTTGCTTGAGCCTGTGAGGTCAAGGTTTCAGTGAGCCATTTTTGTGCTACTGCACTTCAGCCTGGGTGACAGAGCAAGTCTGTCTCAAAAAAATAGTAAAATAAAATAAAAACAAGGTAGTAAAAGTTATACACATGTAGTAAGAGAAAGCCAGAGGATAGAATTGTTTTAAAAAATAAACAAACTGTAAACAAATGAAAGAGAAGATTTAGCTTGTTATAGTAGTTTCTGAATCTAATTTGAATATGATCAGTAACACAGAAATCATTGTATTCCCAGTACTTAAATATAATTGGGAGGAGTTTTCAATGGTCCTTTCTTTAAAAAATATGGGGCCCAGATGGGTGGCTCACAGCTGTAATCCCAGCACTTTGGGAGGCCGAGGCAGGTGGATCATGAGGACAGGAGTTCGAGACTAGCTTGGCCAGCATGGTGAAACCCCGTCTCTACTAAAAATACAAAAATTAGCAGGGCATGGTGGCACACACCTGTAGTCCCAGTTACTTGGGAGGCTGAGACAGGAGAATCACTTGAACCCGGGAGGTGGAGGTTGCAGTGAGCCGAGATCATGCCATTGCACTCCAGCCTGGGCAACAGAGTGAGACTCCGTCTCAAAAAAAAAAAAAATATATATATATATATGTATGACATTAGATAAGGATCAAACATTTTACTCAACATCAGGTTGAATGCCTTGATGGCTTATAATAATCAGTACCTTCTTCTTCAGAGCTCAGTCTTGTTAGTCTTTCCTAAATCACTTTGCTGCCTATAATGCCCTCGTGGTACGTGTTAACTTGCTCCTAAGTGAAGTCAGTTGCTTCCTTTTTATTATGGTGCTGAATCTAGCCGAATTATATATTTCACGTAAAATGACATTTCTTTCCTAAAATGAGTGGTCTGTCAGGCAAACTTATTTCCTGAATCTGATTTTGTCCAAACTTCTGTTTCATGTGAGACAACATTATGGAAAATAACAGCACAGAGATCAGGCTAAAATCAGCTACATCACTAAATGGATATTCACACATAGCAGTGAATATCAATTTTTAAATATTTATTTATTTATTTATTTTTCTTCCTCTAATTCTAATTCTTCCTCTAATTCTAGTGAGTTTAATTCTAATCATTGATAATGAACTAAAAGTTTACTATCTGTGAAAATTAAATTGAATTCCTTTGCTGTTCCTAGTTTCAAATTAAGGCCTATAACCTCTCTCCCTATTAACTCACTTTGCTGGAAGCATATTTTATATGATGTTTTTTAAATATTTAAAAACTCACTTTTATCATTCCCAAACTATGCTTTGCTAAGGCAGCTGAAGACTCTATTTTTTTTTTTGTAAAAATTCAAACATGAATTTGTTTGATAATGTCATCAGTATCAATTCCTCCTTAATACTCACATGAATTGCGTCAGCTTGTCAATTACTTTAGAAGAAGACAATCCAAAGCTTGTTTTCTTGGTGTCCAGGTCTTTTCCAAATTGCCTTGTTGGCTTCAGCCTGCGTAAGAAGGTGAGCCCCTTGTCCCATATCTTTCTTCAGTAAACAAGCACTGGAGAAGAGGACAGAGGGAAAAGCAATTTAAAAATGTAGAGCTTTCAGGCAATTTAGAAACCATACAAAATTGGTACAAGCAGATTTCTGTTAGTAGTTTATTTTTAAAAACCTCCACAACTTTAATTATTTTTTCTATGAAAAATATTTCTATCTTTTTCTATTTCTATAAAAGAAACAGTAGCATGAAGGGAGTTACTGAATCAAGAATAAAAAGGAGAAATAGATTTGAGACTTAGGTAATTAATGAAAGGCTTAATCTCAGTATAGAAATGATCTCATGCTGTGCATTCCACAAAATCCAGACTTGTATGCTATTTTGGCTCTATTACATATTCAAATTCATTCAGATTTAACTGAGAAATCACTTACTAGTGCATGAAAACATGGACCACCCTTTAACATTTTCAAGTGAGGTTGTCAACTCTGTTTTACCCTATGTGAAATGTATGAGCTCAAATGATTTGGATTGTAAATCATCTATATTCCTGTAATTGATTGGAGCCAAGTAAAACGGAACTTGCTGTGAGCAGTCATCTGAGCTCAACAGAACTTGGAGACAGTGTTATGAAATAGAAAATTTTAATGTGGAGATGTTAGCACAGATGTGGGGACACACTAAACATAAAACAAATAATTTTTCAAAAAGTTCCAAAATTCATTTGTAGGACATATCGGAGTTATAGTGTCACATTTTTAAAAGGACTGTGTTGCCTAAAGGGGAAAAATCAAAAGGGATAATAATGGTTATTTGCTTGAGATAGTCTTTTTAGTTTTATTTATGAGTTAAAAAAAAAAAACTGGAGGCATACTAACTAGGGAGTTTAGAGGGGACTTGAATAGTAAGTATACCATGGTACAAAATTTACACAGAATGCTCTGAAGCCACCAAAAAAATGATAATACAAAATAATTACTTAACACTTGATTACATTTTTTAAAAAAGCAGAATACAAATTGAAGATATGCTTTGATTTTGGTTGCGCTGAATCTTGTGTGCTTGTAATTATTTGTGTGTATTAGGATGATGGGAATGTGGAATTTCCCTTGTTTCCTTTATTGCAGTACAAATATAATTTGTGCATTAAATAAAAATTAGGTTATAAAATAAAGATAACAGTGTAATTTCCAATATAAAAATATTGTACAACTGTTTTCCATTGTTTCTGCTTCTGTTGAACTTGATTCTTATACGGAACAGTGAGCTTGACTTCAGTGATTTTGTTGGTCACCAGATAGTCCCAGGATAACTGCATTTTACTGCTGAAACACCATCTGGACTTTGTTCAAAATTCTGCTTAGCATGAATTGTGGTTGGCTAATGTCTCTCCCTGTACAAACATCATAAATTATCTACACTCAATAGGGACCTCTATCACTTTGTAATTTAGGTTATTGCAACCTTTTAAGACATGGCTACATGAGCTTTTCAATATTTCACACTATTTCTTTTGTTACAATTAGTATGTTATTAAAGGCAGTTAATGCTGAGATTTTTTTCTACATGCTCAGACTCAGACATTATATACTGTATTATTTCCATCCTCAAAAGTTGGAAATCTTTTTAAAAAAATAAAATAAAAAATTGGACACACTGTTTTAGAATAAGAGTACCAAGGACATATTTCAGAGTTTTCTCTTACTCTAACTGAAAGAGGTGTGGAGGTAATTTTAATTTCTTGTCTAACTATCTCAAATTCCTTCCCTATCATGGTCTTGCTCCCTATGATCCTTGGACGTTCCTGCTCCTTATTTAGCAAGCAGCTGTTGGAGACAATGAGAATGTGGTAATAATCACCACGAGGTGATTCTTTGCATTTACTGAAGGTAAACACTCCAACCCCATGAGATGGGGGACATTGACCTCCTGGCCCCTAACTAGAGAAACTAGAAAGAAGGCTTCACGTTGAATCTTCAGGAAAACAATGGCTGTCTCTTCATCTCTTTTGGGCTGATAGGCCAGCCTTTGCCTTTTTCCATCCACTACATTTTGTCTCACACATACAAGGAATTACCTTGCAGGTGCTCAGCAGGTGCATTGTTAACTTGACCCCGAAAAATTATCAAGCCCATCCCCTTTGTCCTAATCTCTGTGTGTGACAGTGACCCAATAGCCTGTTAGACTTGGGCTTTAGGCTTACTTTGGAAGAAGTGCTAAGAGGGCAAGCTACAGACCATGCAACAACGCACATAAATCTGAGCTAAAAAATACAGATAGGGAGCTCCTTGGAGTGATTACTTATTTCTCAAGTAAGTATCCCAGAGTTGGAGCCTTGAGTGGACCTGGTGGTATCTGGTCCTTACAACTGGCATCCCATGACACCCCAGTCAGTAACCCAGGAGGCAACATCACAGACAGAGTAGTGAATTGATAATAGGGGTATAGTTGAGCATTGAGGTGTGGCTGCCCTTAGCTTCCCACTGAAGTGACCCATCCAGTTCTGTTTTCTCCAAAATAGAGTGTTCCAGAGTGAGCCCTCCTGGAAACAAGTAACCCAACTGTTAGGACAAAGTAAGGAAAGGTGGGAGTAGTGAAAAGCTAATATTGAGTGTCTAGTATATACCATGCACCGCACAGTAAATTGTGGAGATATTTGAACTTAATCTCACTCTATGGCCATTCTTCTACCAAATGCTGTCACTCATAAAATGTACAAGCCTAAAATCATTTGGGGGCTTTCTGGGATACTCTGTGGAGACTTGATTGTGAACAGGCAGAGTAGGGGAGGATCCGATGGAGTGGCAGTCAGAAGATTTCAGGGTGGCAAAAGGAAGGAGCAGGCAATGTGCTCTTTTTAGGTACTGGATTTTGGCTAGAGAAACGGTGACCGCTAATGGGATAACTTCATATTTAAAACTTTTCAAAGAGCCTTTTCCTCCATTTTTTTCTGTCCAGCTTCACTATTTACATTGAGATCAGGGCTGGTCAGACTAGATATTTGATGAACTGCCAGAGTGAAGATTTGCATTCAGTAGAGCTGAGCTTGGAGGAAGGAATGTTATACACAGGGTAGAATAAGACTTCTAGAGTAGGGCATACAGTCAAGTCAAAGTCCACAGGAAATGTCACAGGTCCTGCCCTGGAAGATGTTGTATAAACATGAAGTCCACAGTGCTAAAGGCAGGATTGAGGGAAGGGTCACAGATGGAGAGTTTGAGATCAGATGGAGATGAGATTGGAGCAAAGGCAGAATGAGAGCAAGTAAGTTAAGACTGAGGTTTAAAGTAAAGTTTAGAATGAGTTCTTGAAATCATAGTGGAGGTCTGAACTTGCTTTTCTGGAAATGAGTTCATAGTATTTGAACAGGTAGGACCAGCTTAAAGCTGAAAACAGTGTTAACATTAGCATTTGATCTTTAGGATGATCAGAAATGTCATACTATTTATGTTTTTTGTACAAGAAAACTGAGATCCAAGAGACTGACTAATTTTCAGCCACATCGAATGTAACTGATAGAGCTGTGGTGAGTGGGATTTATAGGAATGGCAAAGGAATAAGTGAGCACTATTCACGGGAATGTGACAGAAGTAGACAGAACTCAGCAGTTTTGACTCCATTTGTCTAGCCATTAGGTTAACACAGGTATGGGTGAACAAAACTCACTCTACAAATCCAAATGTGCATGAAAACTAACATTTTTTTAAAATCATATTTTAAAAATTTCTATGATGATCCCCTGCTCCGTGGCAAAATACCTCCATCTACTCCAGCAAAATATCTCTTGCTCTCAGAGTTGTTTTAAATTCCAGGTGGTGTGATATCTCCTAGGTCAGGAGAAAGAGAAGGGTGGGGGCAGGAATCTGGTGTGGATTCATCTTTTCATAATGGCATCTGCTGAATTATCCTTTGTCCAGGCTATTCTCCATGGGTAGTCTCTTGATTTCTCGTAAGCTGCCTATGGCTCCCAGGCACAAGGTTTCGGTAGCTCCAACCAATGCCCTCAGAGGGCATGGACTTATTTGCTGCCATACTGGAGTGTCACAAACCTGGTTTGTGTGTGTGTGTGTGTGTGTGTGTGTGTGTGTGTGTGTGTGTGTGTGTAGGGGTGATCTCTGGTCTTAGATGCAAAATAATTGTTCTCTTGTTAGAAAACTTACCCTGCTCCTTTCGTTATTTCCACAAGTCTTGGTCCCTGACTCCTCTTTTCCTCTGATGGGGACAATTGACACTTCCTCAATCTAATGTGAAGTATAGGCAAAAGCCAATATAGCAGATCAAGATCTCCTGCCGCTAAACCCCACTCCCCACTGCATGTAAATTCTGGAGTTGACCTTGCAGATAAGATAATAAAGACTCTTCATGGGCTATGGAGCAAGTGTCAGGATGCAGTGCATTTCTCTGAGACTCCCTGCCAAATGTTCATCCAAATACCTTGATTTTCCTTAGCAACTGGATTGCCAAATACCTAAATGACTGGGTGTGATTGTAGCTTCTTCATCAGAAATTACAGCTAAGGCCAGGTCAGCCTGACATGAAGAGAAGTCAATTGCTTGTGGATAACCTCATCTCTGGCTGATATTCTTTTGTAAAACACGTATGACCTTACATGTTTTAGGATCGTTTGATGAATGCTAATAGAATAGTCTACTAATATTCATCTATTAAAGACAGCTTTCTTTTTATCATATTAATTTATAATAAACATTGTGGATATATTTACAGTTGATTAAGAATAGTTTTTCTCTGATTCACATTTTTCTTTGTTTGTGCCCTATTCCAATATAGTGGTGTGATAAATGAATGTTATAGAAATTTTTGCATAAGACTGTCAGTTATTTTATAATAGTCAATTGTGTTTTTGTAAAATTTAACTTATTTCAGAGCTAATTCTATCACATACATATGTGAAACATTTATGGGATTTCTCTTCAGCTGCAAATAGAGGTGCTGGGTACTGTGAAATGGAACTGGATCAGACAGATTGAGTTCAAATAGTAGCTCAGTAGTAAAAAGTGTCACCTTAAAGCAGTCACTTAAATTCTCTGAGTCTTGATTTCACCCTCTGCAAATGGGTGCAAGATATCTGCTTTACGAGGAATGTGCCTTACATTGAACATCTGTTCCAAGGTACTGCATTGCACTTTCTTTAGCTGCCTTGCTACTATTAGTAATTGATATTTACAGATAAGTCTAGCAAAAAAGTGAAAGCACAGTAATAATGTCAAAAAGGTTATTAAATATAATACTTTTCTGTGACCTCAGCTGAAGCTAGCTAGAGCTGGAGCAGAGGAAATGTCGGTGTCAGAAGACCTCGTCTCAAATCTTGTCTGTTATTTCTCACCTACTGACAAATAATTTCCTTGAGCCTCACATTTCAGTGGTAACAAACAGAGAGAGAGAGATAGTAATGCCTAGAGTTGTAGAACCAAAATGAGGAAACACGTGAACATTTCTCATAATGCTTGCCCTTTATTAGGGGCACAATAAATGTTGTTGATTGAAACACTAAGCTTATTGAGAATTAATCATTTCAATTAAATTTTGCATAGCTAGTATTGTACTATGGCACCTCATAGTTTGTTCTAAGTAAATACATTAAAAATATTAGAAAATGATCTTTCATAGGCTAGCTTTCTTCCCACAAAAATTCATGGTGATAATCATTGCATTTACACAAAAAGAATCCCTATGATAAAGTATCTTGCAATAACCTAAATTTGCCTATGACACAGCTTGTAATTGAATCTTATTCTCAACAGCAGGCTTATCCCGATCAGTTCTTTAATCTTACATTAATAATACCAAATTTTACATGATTAGATTTTTCAAACCCCAGTATTATGGTGAAGTTTACAATAGTTTTATTGCTGTGGCACTACTAGTATATTTGCTCAATATGTTAGTCGAATAATGAGTTATTACCATGTTTGAGATGAGAAGACAGCAGGGAGATGGTCAATATTTCATCCAAGAATACACAGACAGATGATAAGTGACCAGCAGAAGGGGATTGGTCTACCCAAGGAAAATTTTGAAACAGTTTGTCTTCAGAGCACACCTATCCACTCTCCTTCCTTTCCAGTCTAATACGTAGAGCATCTTTTTAAAATTGCCTCAGGCTTTAAGCTTCCTTCATCCTTTATCCATACCTTGAAGTTGTTAAAATGTATGTGGCTCATTCAGTGCTCACTAAAAATTCCATTTTCTCCCCTAAATTCCCCGACCTCCTTTGGAATTAGGTCAGGGCCAGATGACTAGGGCTGACCAATGGACTATGAATGGAAGTGACATGTGTGATTTCTGGGCCAAGGCAGTTAAGAGCTGGTGTACTTCCCCTGCTGCTAACTCAACTCCAGAAACATTGAAAACTACATTTGTGATCGCAACATCCTAGATGGAGACAGCCGGTGTGCCTGAGTTGCGGAGTAGAAGGAAAATCCTTTGGCAACCTGCTTTGGACTTTGAGTGAGGGAGAAGTGACTTTTGGTGTGCTACAGCACTGAGATTTTAGGGATTATCTGTCACAGCACCTAGTGTAACTCCAGTAGAGAACAAGATATTCATTTGCACTGTTAAAATTATGTGCTTACCTTCGTTTTGTAAAGTGCACCATAATTTAGTTTTGCCTTTTCTAGAATTTTATATAAACGGAGTAATCTAGCTTAAATCTTTTGTGTCTGATTTCTTTTGCTCTGCATAATATTAATGGGATTCATCCAGGTTTTTGTATGCCCATTCCTTTTGATTGTTTAGCATTATATTACTGTATGAATATGTCACAACCTCTTGTTGGACATTTGGGTTGTTTCCAGTTTTTAGCTCTTACAAAGTAAAGCTGTTTTGAAAATTTGTGTAAAATATGTGTAGAATATATGTTTTCATATCTCTTAGCTAAATATCTAGGAATGTAATGGCTACATATAAGTGTGTGTTTAACTTAATAAAAAATGCCAAACTGTCTTTTAGAGTAGCCATACCATTTTTTATTTCTACCAACAATATGTGAGAGTTTCAGTTCTCTACATCCACACCAGACCTTGGTATCTTCTTTTCTTCCTCTTCTTCTTTTAAAAATTTAGCCATTCTAAAAGATGTGCAGTGGTATTTCATTCTCGTTTTAATGTGCACATCTCCAGTGACTAATGATGTTGAGCATCTTTTCATGCGTTTGTTTGCCATCTGTATGTCTTCCTTCTTTGGTCAACTGTTCAAATTTTTTGTCCATTAAAAACTCAGGTTGTTTTCTTGTGGCTGCATTACAAATTGTTTTATATATTCTGAATTATATATCCCTTATCAAGTATATGAGTTGCAAATATTTTCTCCTTGTTTGTGGCTTGCCTTTTCATTTTTTAACAGTGTCTTTGGAAGAGCAGAAAATGTTAATATTTATGAAATCCAATTTATTTCATTTTTTCTTTTTTGATTCATGATTTCTATGTTCCATCTAAGAAATCTTTGCCTAACCTGAAGTCACAAAGATTTTGTTCTGTGCTTCCCTTCTCGAAGTCTTATAGTTTTGCTGATGTATTTTGAAATAATTTTTATTTATGGTATGAGATATATTTATTTTTGTTTACAAAATTGTTCTAGCACCATTGTTGAAAATGCTATGATTTCTGCATTCATATTGACATTTTTGTCAATAACCTATTTACCATATTGTCTCGATTTATTTCTGGATTCTCTATTCTGTTCTATTGATCTATATACTTATCCTTATGCTAATACCACATTAGCTTGTTTACTATAGTAATTCTCAAAATCAGATAATGGAAGTTCTCCAACTTTGTCACCCCACCCCAAAGTTATTTATGCTGCTCCAAGTCCTTTGGATTTCAACATAAATTATATAATTGGCTTGCTAATTTTTACCCCAGGACGCATAAGTATTTTGACTGAGAATATATTGAATCTGTACAGCAATCCAGAGAGAAATGACATCTTAACAATATTGAGCTTCCAATGTGAACTCAGCATACTTTTCACTTATTTAGCTGTTCTCTAGTTTCTGTCAGTAATGTTTTGTAGTTTTTCAGTGTATAGGTCACATACGTATTATAATATTCCCTATGTAGTTCATATATTTTTATGTTACTGTTAATGGTATAATTTCTTTGTTCCAATATTCAACTGTTCATTGCCAATATATAGAATTATAATTGATTTTTATATTGACCTTGGATTGTGCAAATTTACTATACTCACTTATTAGTTTTAGTAACTTTTTGGTAGATTCCTTAGAATTTTCTACATAGACAATAAAGTCATCTGAAAATACAGACAAAATATAAAGTTTTAATAATGAAATTTCAGACATAAAAAAAATCTCAGTCGGGCGTGGTGGCTCACGCCTGTAATCCCAGTACTTTGGGAGTCCGAGGTGGAAGGACCACCTGAGGTTAGGAGTTCGAGCCTGGCCTGGCCAACATGGCAAAATCCCGTCTCTACTAAAAGTACAAAAATTAGCCAGGCATGGTGACGGGAGCCTGTAATCCCAGCTACTCAGGAGGCTGAGGCAGGAGAATCTCTTGAACCTGGGAGGCTGAGGTTGCAGTGAGCTGAGATCATGCCACCGCACTTCAGCTTGAGCCACAAGAGCAAGACCCTGTCTAAAAAAAAAAAAAAAAAAAATCTCAGGGGAAACACTGGAAGGTACCATATAGGTATCATTTGTGAAAGATTCATGAAAGGAGATGACAAATTAATCTGAATCTGAAGCTGACTTCAGACCCCATGAAGAGGCAAAGGGGCAAAAAACAAACAAACAAACAAACAAACAAACAAAAGAACTCTTCTCCTTCCACAGATTTATGCACTAAGTATTAACTGTAGTGCTCCTCTGAACTTATGCATTAAGGTTAATCAGCATAAGTTTAAAATGTACTTTAAAAACTTTAGTGCACCAAAGTCTAAATTAAATATACTTGTTATATAACTTCCTAAGGGGACTGAAAGAATTAGGGTCTGAGTTAAACTTTTAAGCAAAGTTACTACAATCATTTATTGAGGAGGTGCAGGAAAACCATAGTATCATGTTTATTCTTATAAGTCAATCAGATTAAGAATAAATAATTATAATTAACAAGGAGCAAATATGCAAATATTACTTATCAATCATATTCTCTTCTTTTAAGGTTACAATAAAAACAATTCCTTGGTTAAATATTTGTTGATAAAAGTTTACCATATTTTATTCATTTAATTTCCTAATATCATCCAGCTCTCTCCTCTTCCTGCCAGCTTTGGCCATTTTGTCATGTCTGTGGTTAATTTATATTCTATGAAAGGAATATCTTCCAGAAAAATATGCTTATCTGGTTAAAAGCTATAGCATATTAAAGACCATAAGTCTTTCAGAATTTCAGAAGGCTATAGAACCAATTGTTTAAGTCAAAGAATATATGCGTAATATTTTTATGGATAGTTCATATTAAAATAAGGCTAATCTTACATTATGGTTATGCTGGCTTCTCTCAAATGCATATATAGTCTTAAAATGTTCATCACTTTTTAAAATTGTCAGTTTTATTTACTCCAAAGTTTGATTTCCTTGAAATAGATTTTTTTTTTCTGAGACTACATTCCAGTTTATATGTAAATTGAAGCACACTCAGATTAAATTAAAATAACTGTGAATGATGGGGCAGTTTCCTCACATGAAGTCTTTTCTTACTTAACCTTTCCACATGAAAGAGAGAATCTGTACTTGGTGTCTACTGAACCTGTTTGACATTCCGGAGATGTCAGAATCCTAAAGAATACATTTTAGCTGGTCTGAGTAATGCTTTTGTTGCAAAAAAGAACTAAGCTGGAGAAGGATTTGTGATTTTTCAATTCTAGAAATAGTGTGATGAAAAAACTAATGATCCCACACAGAGTTTAGTGTTTGTGTAATGTTTATTCAGCCAGAGGAGCGTTTTTCTCTGCTATTAACCCTCAGCGTTTCTTAGACTCTGGCATAAAGTATTGGTAGAAAGCAATGTTTTCAGTAGCATGTTACATTTCATTAAATAAATATGGGAATATGAGTGAATCCCATAACTCTTTTTGCAGTCAAGCATATTTTCTAACCCAAGAATGTAACACTTTAATTTGTATTCATTTTCACTCAATAGAAAATTATATTTCCATCCCAATTCTCTTTTATCTTGCAAATTAGTAAGCAATAATTTAATGTAAGATCCAAAAATCTTTTCATGTGATCATTTAAAATGTCCCAAAGTGAAAAATATTTTCTCTGAATGGCACATATTATCAATTCCTTTAGCTTTCTTAACTTTGTTTTTACTCTTTTTCTAAGTCACTTTGAACATATCCTATGAAAATATTTGGAACGGCTAGATCCACTAAGAATTCAAATTCCATTTATGATTTCCTCAAATCTCTTATCTTTTAGTCTTTGCATTTTCTCAGGGAACATGCCAATTCTGATGGGATTGTCATTTTAGCTTCCCAGAATCACTTGTGCATCCTTTTGTAAAGCATTTTGGAATCGGTGTTACCAAATTCCAAACATGGTGGTAAAGAAGGGAGCTCCAATGCAGGTGGCAGGAGGCAGGAAAGAAAGAGAGAGAGAACTCTTCGGAATCTTAGTGAAGTTCAACCAAATTGTAGATCTTATAAGACTTACAACAACAACTTGGCATTTACTGAACACTTGCTACATGGTAGGCACTGCTGAAAGTGCCTTCTGTAATTTGTCTCATTTAATAATCCCTCTTCTATGGGGTAAGCACTCTCATTATGTTCATTGTAAGGTGGGGGAAATTAAAGAATCAAGAAATTAAGCGGCTTCTCTCAGGCTACATAAATAATAAATAGCAGAAGTGTGACATGAACTCAGGTTTGCCTAATTCCAATGCATATTGTAAATCCATATCTCCAGCATTGCAACCAGCACATTCCAACCTACATCAGAAATGTAGGTGCATACATTTCCAAAAGGGCTTATTTTCTTCTGAAATTACTCAGAATAAGGCCACAGCTTGTGTTTTTGGTTTTATGTTCCTCTGAAAATTTGTAGCCAAACCCACATTGCCCCCCAAAACTTTGAAATCTTATTCTATGTTTTTTTGCACAAGTCCCTTTGTAAATAAAAATGCAGTAAAAACAAAGAGGCATTAGGCTCAAACCAGCATGAAATTTGCCCTCTGTTAGTCAGCCAAATCCTGCTGATGGTCCCAGAAGGGGCTTTTCTCAAGACAGGGTAGTATTATGAGAAGGTAGTACTACGAGAAGCTAGTACTATGAGAAGGACCTCTGGGCTGCCCTCGGCTGTCCAAGCCAAGCTTGACCTTGATGCCTGCAAACACCTGCTTTGATTGGAGTTGTCTTGCTACTGAGTGGGGCTCAGCTTCCCAGCGCTTTCCAACTTACAAACTGGAAATTCCTGCGGTGAAAGATGTAAAAATTGTTTTTAAATGTTAAATATAAAAGATTAAAAATGCAAAAAATTGTAATAGTGTGATCCTTCTATTGCTCCTATCTTCCAAATGTGTAGCCATCTTTGACCTTTCGTCTCAGAAAGGGCAAACTGTTTATGTCCTGGTTTCAACTGCACCTGATTTAATAAATAATGACTTCTACATGACAGAAGGTAGGGGCAGCCCCAATGACCCCTTTGCTCTAAAACTGGCATAGAACTGATGTCCCATCATGGTGTGGGGGATGCCGATGATATTTTCTTGCACACATATTTATCAGTGCTGTATTTACCAAGCATTTTGCCCTGTTTTATGTAAGGGCAGGCTACGTGGCAGTTAAATTTTAGCTAAGGCAATTATTCTTTATCTGCTGAAACTTTACACTAATACCTTTTAAAGTATTCCAATTACATAGAGTATTTTTCCCAATTTGTAATTGTTCTGTTGAGTTCTTTTGTGAATCTATTGTGATTTGTGACTGCTCTATTGAGTTATGAAGCAGCAGTCTTGTTGAAGAGGAATGTATGAGGAAGTGGGCTTTCTGATGAAGTCAATAGTCTGGTTAATTCAGATCTAATGCAAAAGTCCTTTTGGTTCAGTCTTGGAACAATTTTTTTCAAAAAGTAATTTGCAAACATAGTATATGGAATGGAATGCAATTGTTGATGGCTGAGGTGGTCTGGATTCATTATCTAAATGTAGTTCCTGAAAAGGGGTGTGCAAATTGATGGCCCATGGGCTCACTACTGCCTGCCTGCCTTTGAGTCCTTTCTTGTTTAGTCTCAAATTCTAGCTTCTTTAGGTACTACTTGATCTGGGGCAAGCTCTTTATCTTTTCTAAGTCTCAATTTCATCATCCGTAAAAAATAAAACAAATAAATAAATAAATAAATATTAATTACCTCAAAGAAATGTTGGGAGGGATAAGTGAATGAATTCATGCAAACATTGTAGCACAATGCCTGGCACCCCACGAGTGCTGAATAAGTATTAGCTATCATTAGTACTCCTGCCTTAACTTTCAGTGTTTACGGATCTCAATACATACTTTAAAAATTGCTTTCCTTTGGGTGAATACCGCACAATCAAATTATTTCCTTGCCAATTCCCTCTTCCTTTTGTAAAGGGAGTTTAAATGTAGCACAGGAAAAACTGCCATAGCTGGGTAGCTCTGGATGGGGGTGCATAAAATGTTTTGTGTGATTTAGCAAATGTAATAGTTATTTCATGGATAGTAAACATAACTTTAGTTAGGTTTGATGAATGCATCTGTAAACATAAGACAGGCTGGTTTACTGACTCAAGAATATGAATTTCAAATTCCTATTTGAGATTTGAAAAATTCCTTAATAACCTGCATGACTGCTTTAATGGCTTTCTACCATGAAGTGACTGATGATGGAGGTTTGTACCTAATTAGACTGTCTGCCTGTTTTTCCCTCCTTTCCTCCTTCCCTCTCTTTCTTCTCCTAAATTGGCAGGACAGGGGGAAATAGGAAAAGTCTTATTTGTTAGTTATTAGGTCTCTCTCTTTGGCCATCCTCTTCACAGTGGAAGGTCGAAGAACAAAGGTCACCTTCCAAGGCTCCTACAATAAGCACTCTGACCTCATTGCCAAATCGCTTTTCCAGAGAGTGCCAACAGATCATGTGTCACTTTTATGAACTTTAGTTCTGGCAAACCTGATGTTATGTGTCACTTTCTTTTTGGTTAAAATGTATACTCTCTAAAAGCAAAAGCTATAGATGAATAAAAGCATGTTTGCAGCTTGATTTCAGAAAATGTCTTCGTTTCTTTCTTAGAAGTTGAAAGTATATTTGAAATATAGTATCACAGCAGGAACCTGGAGTTTACCGGTTAGCTCCTTGTTAGCATATTATATTTAAATAATGCACAAAAGAAGGTTATAATTCATGAACCATCCTTTGCAATGAGTTCATTTAGAAAGCATATTTGAATTTCATTGAGTAGAAGAAGTCTGCAAAGAGGTGGTTCAGCTAAACATCAAGGTCATGTTCTGTCCCTTTAAAAACCAGTTTTTATTACTTTAAAAGAATTCACTTTAATCTAACTAAACACACAATGGCAGATTGCTCACAACTATGGTTTCACTAAAATGAATACATATGCTTTACACTTAATTTTAAAAATATTTTACTGTTTATTTCTGCACTTTAATTAATAGTTTAAAATGGGCTTTCATCCTTTAACCTCCAAAACTAACTCATTAAAAAATGGAACAAAAACAAATTGGCTCCTCAAAAAACCCAAAATAAAACTAGATATTGAAGTACTTTATAATTGTTAGTAAACACATAAATCTCATAATTTACTTTTATTTATATTTATGGAGGAGAAAAATATTCATATTTTTGATTTTTCAAAATGATTGGAATTAACATTGGACAGCTGGTATCTGTTTGTTTCATACATTCGTCTAATCATTACTTTATTCAATATAGTATATGCTTTATTCAATATAGCCTGAAATAGGCTGAATATATTCACTTAACATCTGCCAATTATGTCATTTCATAAGGAATATTTATACTAAATGTAGTCATTTTTGGCATTGTAATTCCAAATATTTATTGATGTTTTTTAAATGTACACCCTTTTCAAGTCTCTGTATAGATCTGAGTATACTTAAGTGATCGCTCTAATTTGTATCTAACCAAATTAATTAAACATTTTCATTAGTTATATTTTAAAAAAATCTTTGGTGGGTGCAGCGCACCAGCATGGCACATGTATACATATGTAACTTACCTGCACATTGCGCACATGTACCATAAAACCTAAAGTATAATAATAAAAATAATAATAAAAGAAAAATAAATAAATAAATAAATAAAAATAAAAATAAAAAAATACAAAAAAAATCTTACTCCAACTTGGAAAAAACAAACATTCTGTATATTTATTTTATGTTTAAAATAACAGTTGAGAATCCATAACGTACTTGATTCTACAGATAAGAAAAACAGATTTTCACAATCCTGCTAGCTCTGATAGGTTCACTAAATCTTGTTGATATTTTTACACATAACTTGCAGTTCATTCATATACTTTAGAAGCTTGTAGCCTATGGAAATGCTATTTACATGTGAGGGAAATAATATGTAATTTGCCAAACGATCAACAGTTATTTCCAGTGGTAGGTAGGCTGTGATTATTTTACAAGATGAAAAACCCTTATAAATTTACTTATTGCTGATGCTGGATGATGAAATGTTGTAAATAGTTGTAAAAGATAGTATGCTTTTTTTTTCTAGCTTGAATTCACCAGTGCAGTGAATGAAAAAAATGGTAAAACAAAACCTTGAAATGATGGAATCATGGAATTACAGCATAGGAGAAAAAAAAAATTCTAGAAATTGATCATTCAAGTGTGTCCTAGCTATACAATGCTCCCGAAAGTAGAGCTCTGTCCTGTTTTTACAGATCCCCACAGAAGGAAATTATGTAATTTATACCCTTTAGTTACATTGATTAAAATAAATTGCTAACAAGTCTAATAATTCTATTTTGACTTGCTTATGTACATATTGGTTTCAGTGTGGAATAACCTATGACTCCTTTAATGAGTAATACCTGAATGGCAAGCTCACAAGGTTGTCTTCACCTGGTTGCCCCAGTCTGGGCCAAAGTACAGCAATCCTTCCCACAGATTGTTCTTGGAGGAGTGAAAATCCATCCCTTTCTTATGTCTCTCACTTTCTCTTAACTCCCAACAGTGTTTCCCATGGTTGGCCATCTTTCATGGCTCTGCAGAATTAAGGTGAAGGAGAATTATCAGGTGCTAAGTTCTCCAGTAGCTCTCTGACACCAGCCCCCCAGTGTATTGACGTCAAATTTGAGCCCTGAGAATA
The DNA here is from genome assembly GCF_028885625.2 of Pongo pygmaeus. Lineage (NCBI taxonomy): Eukaryota > Metazoa > Chordata > Mammalia > Primates > Hominidae > Pongo > Pongo pygmaeus. The sequence goes on along the minus strand of NC_072378.2, from coordinate 99,998,010 downwards.
GTCAGTGTTTGAGACCAGAGTTTGAATACTTCAAATCATAACTGTTAAGTTTGAGAATGTACAGGGATTTCACTATTGCCTCTCAGCAGCTTCTTTTTGAATGTAAACAACCCTGGAAAGAATAACACATTGAACTATTACCTGCTGCAAAAGCATTAAGATTTCTTTTTCTATGGCCTGCTGCTTAAAATGAAGTTTCTGAAATAAACTATCAGAAGATTTAAAACCCTACTGGACCTCGAGGAGGTCCTGAAGTGAGTAACACAAGGAGTTGAAGAAATTTCAGAAGATAATTTTTAGGCAGAGAGTAGTGACCAGAATAGACAGTGTTTCTGGTGTGCTTACAGAGTTCCGGGTACTGTTTAAAAGTTTTTTTTTTACACCTAATGACTTGTTTGATTCTTATAAAAACCTTATGAGGTCGATTCTACAATTATTCTTCTTTTACAGATGGCAAAATTGAGGCAAAGAGAGGTTAAAAAACTCCAAGGTCACAGTCAGTAAATGACAGAGTGGGGATTTCAACCCAGGTAGCCTGGCTCTAGTGCTTAAGCAATTCTGTCTATTCACCTGGCTCCTTATACAGAACAGTCAAGGTCTGGAGGTAAAAACTTGTGAGGAGAAGCAGCCCAGAAAAGGAGTGCAGGAGCCCCATCAGCTAAATCACCAATTTCTATTTTGCTTCAGATCAGTTTTCACAATCTGGTTGGAAAAAGGATAGTTCTAATTCCATGATCTCTTTTAGAAATAGAAATCTGTTTTATTTCAACTCTGCTAAGTCATGCCACTTCCGGCAAGCTTATCTTTTCTCTGTATCTCAGTTTAATTTTCAAATAAATAATTTGATTCCACACACACACGAAAATGATCATAAGTACTTTTAAATGTGAAGTAATCTGTACAATGGTATGTACAGTTTTTTTGTGTGTGTATGTTTAACATGAAGACCACCAAAAAAGATAAATAGCCAAAATAAACTACTCTATAAAGCTGGTTTTGAAAAAGGAATTTTTTAAAGAAAAATTGGTAAACAGCTAAACTTAAATAATCACTTTGCTTTTTATTGTATTAATGGATCTTATCTTCAAGGCAAGATGAAAATTTGGTGAAATTGTCTAGATAAGTCCTAAGGAAAGGTTACTTGTGTTCATTTGCCCTGACAAATAATGCTTCGTCTGCCCTGCCAAGTATGTGGATTTACTTGTTTGATTGATTGATGGATTGCTTATATTTTTGACCATAAAGCTATTGTTTAAAATCCTCAAGAGAATTTGACATAATCATATAAGCCAACTATGGTTTCTGAAAATTTGCTTCTCTTTAAAAAGAAATTGAAAGTCATTTGGTGAATTCTTTGTTCTAAAAATGGCAATTCAGACAGGAAAATTCTGGGATTGATTTTAGATCATGCTTCAGTTCTACACTTTTCTTTGCCAACAGAGACTTGGTTACACTCCACCAGCCTGGTGGTGTGTTTTGGAACTTGGAACATCCTATCACTGAGAGTCATTACCATATATTGCTCCGGGAAATCAACTGTGTAGCTGTCAGTAATTTCCAGGAAAGCCACCCTACTCACTTTCCTGCTTTGAATCAACAAGCAGGTCTGTGATTACTCAGGCCCTAGGCAAATGTTTCTATGATGAGGTCTATTCTATAGGGAAAGCGAGGAATAGGGTTGGGTCCGTAAGAGTAGGTTCTTCCTTAAAGTCATGTGATAAGCATCAGCCAAACCATCTCCAATACTGCTTTCATTTCAAACTTTAACAATCTTGGATGCAACTGGAAAGTTGTTATTTAACCCAATTACCCTTGGAGGGACTGGTCCTCTGGAAGAAGGCAAGAAGATACACGATCAAATTAACAGTAGGAAGATGGGTAGCAGGAAGCTACAGTCAGCCCATTCAGAGGAGTAAAGATCTAATCAAGTACCAAGTCAGCACGGTAAAGTTAAAGTGTATTTGGAAAGACCCACCAATGCCAAGGTTTCCTTGCATAAAATATAGCACAAGTTCAGGCTTCTAAACTCTACATACCTCTGACCTTTGGCTCTTTTATGTCTCTATTTTTCTGGCCTGACAGACCACATGCCAATGTGCAACCCAGAATCCCTCACCCTTGTGATTTATGGCTTACAGCTGCTTCAGCGTCTCCGCCATGGCAGCTGCTTTTCAGATGTCTTCAAACCAGAGGGAGTGTTAATGTGAACTTGAGTGGCTGCAGAAGAGAGGAAGAAAAGTTGATGAAAAAATCATCTGAATTCAGCCCCAAAGCTTTCCATTGATCTTTGCCTTCAGGGCCAAGCAAAATGTTTGGTTTATTTCATAAGCTAATTAGGTGTGTGAAAGGGTACTTGGCATTTACTATTGACTGAACCCAACAAAAGTGATCACCAGGCTAGGTAATCAATAAGAGATCGATTACAAGGCTGTGATTGGATTAGCCATTTGATCAATGCTGTGTGCTAATATATTAACAAGCAAATTACCGAGTAGCCCTTAAGAGCAGAATGCTGACTCTGATTGCATTACAAACTAGTGAGATCTAATGACCTACCAAGTGCAAGGGGTTAGTTATACAAATCAAGACCTGAAAGTATTTTTTTCCTTGAAGATTTCTCCCCCGCCAAAGAAAATGCTTTCTTAAGTGAGATTGAAATTAAATTACAATTAGCAAGCAGCTGTACTGAGACACCTAATTTCCAAGCAGATATCATTAATGAGAGAGAGGGCTTGGGAACTCCAGATGAAACAGCCTAGAGACTTTTAGGAAGAGCTGGCTAATATCAAAAAGGGAAAAACAAACAAACAAAAAAATGTCAGAATAGACACTAATATTTCTTTAATGAAATTTTGATTCATAGTTTCCCAGTTTGGATATATCGAGCTCTTCCATGATAGACTCTAATGTCCCTTGATCTTTATTAAAACTATATATGTTTTTCCAGCTCCTATTTTGCAGGTAACCTGTTATGTAACTGCTTCAATAGCAGAATAAACAATAAGATGTGTGTGTGCGTGTGTGTGTGTGTGTGTGTCTGTGTGCAGGATGAAGAACTGTGGCTAGTAAAGTGCCCTTTTGAGAAAAAGAAAAAATTACAAGACAGGTTAGTGCAAAAGTAATTGCGGTTTTTGCCATTTTTTAAAAAGTAATGCAAAAACAGCAATTACTTTTGCACCAACCTAATAAAATGTGGAGTGAAGAAAATGTTCTCCACTGTCTAAGTCTTTAGAACTTGTTTCCATTAGCTGATTCCACAAGTGACCTTACAAGAGCAAAACCCCACAAAACAGAGCTCCTCTCCAACCCTGCTTTCCCCATGATTAGGTGAAGCATTTGTTCAATTGATTGTGCTCTTTCAGATTCCCTAAGTGGAGACCAGGCAAGCCTTTGCTCACTTTCCTTCTTAATCCTTTTCCTTTGAAGAAACATTTTTTTTCCCCTTTGCCTCAGGGAAGCTGAACCGATTAGTCTGAATTCTCCAGTGTTATTTGCAGATGGAAAGGTCTCCCCGGGCCCGGAGGCAGAGTGTCAGCCCGAGCGGCGGCGAGGCCGAGGCGGGGCGGGCTCCCCCGGTGTGGAGGCCGGAGCCGGCTGGCAGGCTGCGGCCTCGTCCGGCCTGGGCGGAGCAGCTGACAAAACAGCCTGCCGGGCCTGGCCGCGAGGGAGGGCGGGAGGGGAGAGGCTGTCAATCACCATCACGGACGCGTAGGCGGGAAACGGAAGATCTGGTGGAGCCCTGTCAGTTCCGAGACGCCAAAGTGAACCAAGATTGGGTTTGCCCGCGGTTGGGGACAACTGGTACTTCAGGGTTAAGTGTTTGGGCACTAGGGGCGCAGGCAGATTTTCCCCTACTTGATACACGTTTGGTGGGTTTCAATTTTTATGCTTTAATACATCCGTTTCCGTACCCAAATAGCTAATTCAGTGCCATTGAGAGTACCTAGTGACATTTTTATGAGAACTCTTTTTCCATTTGACTTAAAACTGATGGTAGGAAGTGATCGCAGATGACAGTCCTTTCAGATCTAGTCCTTTGTGTTATTCTTTTGTGTGAAAAGCCCCATTCTACGTTTTAAAATACTTTCTGTGCCTACAGAAGCATAAAGTACAGGAAGCTAGCAATATGCAGTTACAGAGCTTACTTCTCTTTAAATGAAACGATGAAGTCATCACGTTTATTGTTGATAGAATCTCAACTCACAGTTTACCTCACGGTGAAGTTCTGTGATAAATGACGTATCTTTGGAATCTGACGAAGCCTCAACTACAGTCGCATATGGTGTAATGATAAAATATGCTACAAAACGAGTTATTTCAGTCATCATGATTACATTCATGATGAGGAACAACATACTTTGAACCAGCAGTAAAATCTCTTCTAATTAATCTTATATTCATCAAAAACCTCAAACAGAGCAGTTAAAAGAATATCCCGCATCTCATAAATGCAAGTCAGGTGACTATAATGCTATAAACCACTTATTGGAGTGTTACTGATTAATGCCTCTGACATTATTATACCCTTCTCCTTCTGTAGTGTTATTAATTTGAAGGTAGCATCATAAACATTTCTCCACAAGAACCAGCTGTGTGGCTCTAGATGATAATGATTGTAATTATTTAAGATAGAAACCAATGGAGGGCAAGCTTCTTGCTTATCACTGTGCCTGATTTAGTAACATGCTGGTGTGCAGGAAGAACTGAGAAGGGGAAGCGAATGATAAAAGGCAAAAAAGAAATTTGTTCACATTCAGTAATTCATTTGGGGATTTGTGACTATCTCACTTGGGACAAAAACAAAATCGTTAAGTGACTTGACAAACATAGATCATTAGAATCTATTACACTCTGAACGTCATCTAAAGTATATACACTTTCCAGTCCATAGTTTCTTTTTTAAAAAAAAAGTCAATTTTATTTCTAAACTGTCTCATTTTACCTATTTCCATGTTAAATTTAATGACAGTTCATACTGAAGATTTAATGTGATACTTCTCATCAGTTTGCAGATAATTGTTTTGTAGAATATTACAGTGTCCTTTGGCTTTATCCATACCTTATACAGCCTGTTGTTGACCTTCTTCAGTGTGAAAATGAAGGGTGTGTTGTTTTGCCTACTTTCATCCACAGAGGATCATTCCCAAACATAAGTGGTATCATTCTTGAAAGCTCCAGTAGGCAGGATTATAACTTGGTTGCAATAGACAGCTCAAGTGTTATCCTGTGAAAGGCTGATGATTAATGAAGATGAAAAAGCAGGGTTGCATGGTTAGCTGAAGCATGCATGAGTGATGTGGCTTTCAAGAAGAAAGAAAAATGATTCTAATAAAAAAAACTTTATTAAATACCCATTAGGACGGCTGTCATTTAAAAAAAGTAACAAGTATTGGAGAGGATTTAAAGAAATTGGGAACCTTCTATACTTCTGGTGGGAGTGTAAAATGGTACAGCTACTGTGGAAACCAGTGTGGAAGATCCTCAAAATTTTTAAAGTAGAATTAGCACACGATTCAGCAATTCCACTTCTGGGTATATACCCAAAAAAATTGAAAGCAGGGGCTTGATCAGATGTTCCTAGCAGTATTATTCACAATAGCCAAAAGTGGAAACAACCCAATCAGTCTATTGCTGGTTGAGTAAATAAACAAAATGTCATATAGTCACACAAAGGAATTCAGCCTTAAAAAGGAAGGAAATTCTGACACATGCTACAACATGGATGAACCTTGAGGACCTTACTCCAGGTATAATAAGCCAGTCACAAAAGGGCAAATATTGTATGATTCTACTTATATGAGATATCTAGGGTAGTCAAATTCTTAGAGATAGAAAGTAGAATGGTGGTGCCAGGGGCCTGGGGAGGGAGAAATGGGGAGTTATACAGAGTTTCAGTTTGGGAAATGAAAAAACTCTAGTGATAGTTGAACAACATAAATGTACTGAAGTCACTGAATGTTACATTCAGTGTAAATAATATAAAGCAAATTTTATGTTATGTATGTATTGCCACAGTTGAAAGAAAAATTCTAGTTAGAGGATAGCACACAGGGATAATCTATTATCTTCACGTGTCGCCTCCTTTCTCTTTGAGGAGAAGGAGAAAGCAGTTACCTGCCAAAGTGCATGTTGCATTTTTTCTCCTTCTCCTGGGGGCTCAGGCTGGAGAGGAATATTTTTCATTCCCCTGTGGCCCTTGGCTGCCTGAGAGCAAAGTTTAAGGGAAATGCTGACAAGGAGTTGAACTATTTGGGCTGCTTTAGCTGGCTTTCCAGAGTAAAGTTTACAATTCACACAGGTAGACTATGTCAACAGGCTACAATTCCCACAGGTAGCCTACCAGAAGGTTCCTTTACTGCACTGGGTGAGAGGTGGGAGGAAACAGCAAAAAGAGTTGCAACTTTCACTTGCTCCCCTTCATACAATAAATATTTACTGAGTGATTATGTGCCAGGGTCCATTACGGGCCTCATTTGACTCAAGACAAAGTCCCACACTCAATAGGGAGCTATGGTCATTCCAGCCCTTTCCAGTTACTGTCTACACAAATTGCCATAATGATGGTTAATGTCTGTCACAGGGGTTAGGGCTGTAATGCCAACAAACCAGAATCCTTTAAAAACATGTCGCTGATCAATTTGTTTTGAATTTTCTAATATTTTTGAATCCCACTTATAATTTTTGCCTTAGCCTTGAAGAGGAGCAAGAGTTTCATTAGTCCATGAATATTATTCAATGATCATCATAAATGGCACCTGAAGTTTATATAGAAGTTTTTACCTACTATCCTAAACTGACCATTTTACACTCTTACATTTTGAGATTTGCTTTTTTTCCATATATTTTATGGCAGAAACTTTGGATCTAACGTATATGCTGAAGTTAATTGATTTTTATCCTCATTTTAAAAGTCTAAAGTTTTTGGTACCTTCAAAAGGATATATGCAACATACATGTAAATTGTAAAACATAATAATAAGATGAACATCTGTGAACCGACCATGCAACTTAAGGAATAGAACGGTATCAATATTGTTGAAGCATCCTTCTTACTTCTGCATCCCACATATCCACCCAAGAGATCACACTAACCTAATTTTTAAAATCATTCTCTTTCTATTCTACTAGATATGTATATATCCCTCTGATGGTTAATTTTCAGTTTCAACTTGACTGGGATAACAGGTATTCATATAGCTGGTGAAATATTATTTCTGGATGTGTCTGTGAGGGTGTTTCTGAGAGAGATTAGCATTTCAATTGGCAGACTGAGTAAAGTAAATTACCTCACCAGTGTGGGTGGAAATGACCAATCCTTTGAAAGACTGAAACAAAGAGGCAGAAGAAGGGCAAATTTGCCTTCCCTGCTTGAGCTGACATACATCTTCCACCCTCTGACATTGGTGCTTCTTGCACCATTGACATCCCATTTCCCAGGCCTCTGAACTTAGACTGAATTACACCACTGGCTTTCCTCGTTCTCCAGTTTGCAGATGGCAGATTGTATGATCTCTTGGATTTCATAACTGTGTGAGCAAATTCATATAATAATATGAACATGCTACAAATAAAATATATAAAATATGTCATAATATAAACACATAAAAATTGATACAATAAGTATCCTCATATATATCTATATACAGTCATGCATCAGTTAAGGACAGGGATACATTCTGAGAAATGCATCATTAGGTGATTTTAGGCATTATGCAAACATCGTAGAGTGTACTGACACAAACCTAGAAGGTATAGCCTACTACATACCTAGGCTGTATGGTATAGCTTATTGCTCCTAGAATATAAGCCTATATAGCATGTTACTGTACTGAATACTGTAGGCAACTGTAGTACAGTCATAAATATTTCTTCATTCAATCATATCCAAACCTAGAAAACGTACATCAAAAATACAGCATAAAAAACAAAAAATGGTACAACTATATAGGGCACTCACCGTAAATGGAGCTTACGAGACTGGAAATTGTTCTGGGATGTTGAGTGAGTGATGAGTGAATGTGAAGGCCTGAGACATTACTGTACACTACTGTAGACTTTATAAACACTGAAAACTTAGCCTGTACTAAATTCATTAACATTTTTCTGTTCTCAATAATAAATTAATGTTAGCTTACTGCAACATTTTTTCTGACTTTTTATTTATTATTATTACTTTAAGTTCTGGGGTACATGTGCAGAATGTGCAGGTTTGTTACATAGGTATATTTTGCCATGTTGGTTTGCTGCACTCATCAACTCGTCATTTACATTATACTTTTTATTGTTATTTTAGAGTACACACCTACTAATTATTAAAAATAAAAGGTTTACTGTAAAACAGCCTCAAACAGGTTCTTCAGGAGGTTTTCCAGAAGAAGGCATTGTTATCATAGGAGATGACAGCTCCCTATTATTTCCCCTGAAAACCTTCCAGTAGGACAAGATGTGGAGGTGGAAGACAGTGATATTTGAAGATTCTCATCTTGTGTAGGCCTAGGCTAATGTATGTGTTTGTGTCTTAGTTTCTAACAAAAAAGTTTAAAAAGTAAAAAAAAAAAAAAATGCCATCCCTCTCCCAGCCTCTCACCCCCCTACAGGCCCTGGTGTGTGATGTTTCCTTCCCTGTGTCCATGTGTTCTCATTGTTCAACTCCCACTTATGAGTGAGAACATGCAGTGTTTGGTTTTCTCTTCTTGTGTTACTTTGCTGAGAATGATGGTTTCCAGTTTCATCCATGTCCCTGCAAAGGACATGAGCTCATCCTTTTTTATGGCTGTATAGTATTCCATGGTGAAACTTTTAAATTTTTTAACTTTCTGACCGTTGGTAACACTTAGCTGAAAACAAATACATTGTACAGCTATGCAAAAATATTTTCTTTCTTTATATCCTTTTTCTATAAACTTTTCTATTTTTAAGTTTTATTTATTTATTTTTTTACTTTTTAAACTTTTTTGTTAGAAACTAAAACACAAACACATACATTAGCCTAGGCCTACACAGGATCAGGATCTTCAAATATCACTATCTTCCACCTCCACATCTTGTCCTACTGGAAGGTTTTCTGGGGAAATAATAGGGAGCTGTCATCTCCTATGATAACAATGCTTTCTTCTGGAAAACCTCCTGAAGAACCTGTTTGAGGCTGTTTTACAGTAAACTTTTATTTTTAATAATTAGAAGGCGTGTACTCTGAAATAACAATACAAAGTATAATATGGTAAATACATAAATTAGTAACATAATCATTTATGATCATTATCAACTATCATGTACTACACATAATTGTATGTGCTAGACTGTTAGGCAATTGGCAGTGCAGCAGGTTTGTTTACACCAACATCACTACAAACGTGAATAATGAATAACTGCTTGCACTATGGTGTTATGATGGCTACAATGTCAGTAGGTGATATGAATTTTTCAGCTCCATTATAACCTTATGGGACCAACAATCTATATGTGGTATGTCATTGAAAAAATGTCATTATATAGCACATGACCCTATATCCTATTGGTTCTGTTTCTTTGAAAAATTCTGAATAACAGAAACACTAAAAAATGTATTGTTTTTCTTTTGTTTTTGAATATTTAAAATGGTACTATATTGCTTATATTGCCTGCAACTTGGTTTTTCTATGCATCATGTTTCTTAAAGTCACCCTTCTTCACATGGTAACTGTAGTTTTATTAACTTTTCTCTGATGTAGAGTATTCCATTGCATGGACACACCACAACATATGTATCTGTTCTCCTATTGATGTATATTTGGGTTATTTCAAGTATTTTTTCTTTCACTACTCTTAACATTGGGTTAAGAGTAGTGCATGTGAACTACTACTAGAGAATGTGAACATTCTCGTGCATGCCACCTGCTGCATTGTGCAAAAGTTTTTTTAAGATGCAGTTTGAGAAGTGCCTGTTCATATCCTTCGCCCACTTTTTGATGGGTTTGGGCATTTATGCTGCCAACAATCATATGAAAAAAAGCTCATCATCACTGGTCATTAGAGAAATGCAAATTAAAACCACAATGAGATACCATCTCACGCCAGTTAGAATGGCAATCATTAAAAAGTCAGGAATCAACAGATGCTAGGAGGTGAGGAGAAAGAGGAACACTTTTACACTGTTGGTGGGAGTGTAAATTAGTTCAACCATTGTGGAAGACAGTGTGGTGCATTCCTCAAGGATCTAGAACAAGAAATACCATTTGACCCAGCAATCCCATTACTGGGTATATACCCAAAGGATTACGAATTATTCTACTATAAAGACACATGTAGACGTGTGTATATTGCAGCACTATTTACAATAGCAAAGACTTGGAACCAACCCAGATGCCCATCAATGATAGACTGGATAAAGAAAATGTGGCACATATACACCATGGAATACTATGCAGCCATAAAAAAGAATGAATTCATGTCCTTTGCAGGGACATGGATGAAGCTGAAAGCCATCATTCTCAGCAAACTAACACTGGAACGGAAAATCAAACACCACATGTTCTCACTCATAAGTGGGAGTTAAACAATGAGAATACATGGACACGGGGTGCGGGGGGGAGCATCACACACTGGAGCTTGTTGGGAGTTAGGGGGCAAAAGAATGGAGAGCATGAGGACAAATACCTAATTCATGCAGGGCTTAAAACCTAGATGACGGGTTGATAGGCGCAGCAAACCACCATGGCACATGCATACCTGTGAAACAAACCTGCACGTTCTGCACATGTATCCCAGAACGTTAAGTAAAATAAAAATTTAAAAGAGATGCAGTTTGAGGAGAAAATGCTGGATTATAGGCTGTGTTAATGTAAATTGCCTATTTTTTTCTTTTAAAGATTAAAACAAGTGGAAATTCCTATCTTTGCCACATATGCATCACTGTTAAATTTTTCTAGTTTTGAATTTTTCTTTAATTTGGTTTTGTAAACTGTGGTGTCTCCTTTTACTCCAAAGCAATGCCTTTTCCGTGCTAGTCTTTGAATACTTCTGTCATAAAGACCTCTGCTTCCCCAGATTGTACATTTCCAATTTCTTTTCAAGTCCAACTAAAGATAATTTCTACCCTCTACTCTTAACCCCCAGCTATTTCAAAGCTTGTCAAAACTGAATATTTTGAGTTTATTTGGAAATTAATTAATACCGAACTTTGAGCACTACTTCAGTAGTTACATTGAAGATAATTAACACTTGGAGAAAGACATAATTTAGAAACACGCAATAATGCAATCCGCAAATATTCCAGCCAAGCATTTAAAGCATTGGTATTTCAATTAGGTTTTCCATTTATTTAATCAATTTATATTTATTAAGTACCCACTCTGGGCTAGGCGCTGTGCTAACTGTGGGTACAAAACATTCAACACAACAAGCATGACCTAGAAGACACGAAATACATAAATGTGATTAGCTTTATGAGAAAAAGAAATGCAGTGTTCTGTAGGACAGTGTTACAGGGACCAACCAAGCCTGCAGGTACAGGAAGCAGGGGCAAAGGAAGTTTCCCCAAGAGAAAGGACACCCAAATGAGACCTGCAAGATGTGGGACAGTCATCCAGGTTGGGAGGGGCACAGTATGGTAGGTGGGAGAAGTATTTCCAGTTGAGGGAATTGCTCAAAGCCCTAAAGGGCTGGTGGACTAAGGGAGGAGAGAATTTTTGAGAAGGTGGCTTGAAGAGGTAGGCAGGGGTTAGATCATGTAAGATTTCAAGGATCATTATATATTTTAGAATTTTTGTGAGAGAAGTGAAATGGCCTGAAAATGTAATGTTTTCAGTCTATTATTCGGGTAGCTATGTGGAGAATGTATTAAAGGGGTGAAATTATTTGGAGTGAGGAGACCTAGGAAAAATTCTATACAGTGAGAGAGGAGGACTTGGACTAGAACAGGGGATGAGGGGAATAAGAAAGTTGGACATTTTGAGAGAGTTTTAGAGGCTGGAAGCAGCAGGTCTTGGTGATCAGTCTTGTGGGAGGAAGATGAAGACGAGGAAAGAATTAGGGAAACCTCCAGGTTTTTGGCTTAAACATTAAATTATTGCCCTAAAATTAAACACAAAGAAAGCAAAAGTAACATTTCAGGGTTATACTCCTATTACTACTGGAAAAGAAACAGTGTAGGCAAGACCAATCAGAAAAAGAGCTGGCACCACTGCAACAGGATAGAGAGGAAACAGCCAATATGTTTCACAGTGGGAATAATACTAGACCTCAATGTCTGCCTTTGAACAATTTGCTTCATCTTTTTTTCCCATGTGCCTTTCCTATCCTTGCTCTTCTCAACCTATTTTGAGATCTTCAACTGTTTCAGTCTAAACCCTTCTCTCCATCACGGTCTGCATCCAACACCATCCCCTCAGCAAAGTCGCTCCTGATCCCTCCTCAAACAAGTCCTTTCTCCTTCTCCTGAGCTTTCCTGGCATTTGCTCCCTACTTTGGCTGACAAGGTCATTATTACTAACCTGTCTTATTTACTCCACCAAATTGTAAGCCCTTTGAGGCAGAAATGCTCTACAGTTGTTTCACAGTTGTAATCTTTTCTACTTCTTCCCACCACTCTCCACTCTGCAACAGCTCTAGAACACGTGGGCTCTTACTGAAGTGCTCCAGAGGTAGGGGACTCGTCATTCTCATAATCTTCGTGACCACTTACAAAGAGACAGGCATTGATTATAAAATTAACAATATCCACCAAAATTACATCCATTTTAAAATTGTTATTTGTAAAATAAAAAATCAAGCTTCAAAATATCTACATAACCAAGCACCAAACATCTAAACCACTTGGCGTTGATTTTTTTGCTCAGGATCAAAATATAGCAAATATTCGTATCTGTTGGACTTGGGCAAAAGTTTCTGGAGAAAGTTAAACATCTTGCATTTCAAAAAATGCATATGAGCCAGATTTTTGAGGAAATATTTCAGAAATGTGATTCACTTTGTAGTTTTCTTTAAATTAAAATGAAATAATACACACATATGTACACATATATACTTGTTTTCTGCAAAGATAAAAGGCAAGGAGCAATTTGAAGTAGTGATATTAATAAATGTTCAATTAAATAACACTTTGCAATTTTGTCTATAATTTTAGGACTATTTGCAGTGTAACTCTAAAGTTTTCAAATTCAAATCTATTTAGATTCTTTTCTTTGTCCATATAGAAGAAAAGGTATACCCACAATTTTATAGTGTGTATTTGTATTAATATTTAATTTATGCACAGCCAGCATGCATTTAATGATGCTATTGATCACTATTTGTTTATTAGAGATTCTTGATTGAGAAATATTGAGTTGTTTAAAGATATCGATGCTTCATAATTATGTTGTATTTTAATTTAAATGCTGCTTAACCTTGTGAAGAAGAAAGCTGTAGTTTTATCAGGTGTTTGCTTTATGCAAGGGCAACCAAGACACTGAAAGTTTGTGTCTGTCCAAAGTCACATTCTTAAATAAACTTGGAAAGAACAATGATGTCTTCCCTATTAGGCTAGTAATGATTATTTTCCCGATACATTTCACTACTGTATCCTTAATTTGTCTTGGACATATCTCTATAGAATCAGACAGAATTTAGAGATGATACTAGATTTTGAAAGCATTCCACATTTTTGTCTAGACCCAGATTTAATTGATAACATAAATGTTGAAACAATTCAACTTTTTTTTTAATTGCAGAGAAGCCTTAAGACGTAACATTATTTTAGTCTAGGCACAGATTTAATTGATAAAATAAATGTTGAAACCATTCAACTTTTTTTTAATTGTAGAAAAGCTTTAAGACATAACATTTTTTTAAAATACAACAGCATGAAATCCAGTAGGATTTTATGGTTTGAAACCAGGAAAGACATCTAACAGCTAGAGAATAGAAAGTATAAAAATATTCTCATATTCCCAGAAAGGGAATCATAGTTATTGTATTACTTTAAAATAACTAATTTATAATGTTATTTACATTAATACTTTGTTGGTAATTATAGTTTCTTAGTAAGTACAAACTTTTTTGAAACTTGTTATATTAGAAATAAAGAATCATAATGCCCATTATAAAGATTTTTTAAAATGATGCCCTAGGATTAATTAGAAGTAGTAGGAAGAGCTATACACTTCTTTTATATCTTTCATAAAGTATTGAGACTCTTTGATAATGTGCCAAGAAAAAGCATATGTACTCAATATATACGGTGTCATCTATCAAACCTCATGTCATCCTAGCTAAGTTATAGAATTTTATATTTAAAATGTTATTAATATTACTGCTTAATACATCTATGCATCAGAAGGAAGGTACGATTCTTTTACACATGCATGTATGTGTGTATTTGGTGGGGATAGTGCCTTTGCGTACACCTTCAAATAACCTGAAAGTAATGTTTTCAGCAAAGATAGGAGTGGGTAGCATCTGCCCCTAACTTCATTCTACTTGTCATCATGCACTCTGGCCTTGACATTCCAAACCAGCAGGTGCCAAGGGAGAGCAGTGAAAATCGGGCACAGTGTGGATAGCAGAGATTCAGTGGCATCTGTGAGTAGCTTCGTCTTTCATGGCTGGATTCTCTCCTCACGTTAAAGGACTATTAGTGAAATCTGGCCACCAGTGGTTTTATCCAGGCATATAAAATACAAAACTATTCATAAGGAAATCTTGTAAAAAATAATGCATCTAACTCATGGAAACAACAGATATAAATAACAGATAAGAAGGTTGATAGCCATTGATGGATAAAACTATTAATATTAGTAAATACAGGTTTTCACTCAAATGAACCCACTTTTAATTATTATGTCAATGTAATTTCAATAGTTCAGCTTAATATATACTCCAGTCAATATGAAAGATAGAGTACTATACCAACAACCTATTTTTCTTTGATTTAGCTTTTATTTATCTTCCTTTTTTAGTATATAAAATATATACATTTTAACATTTATATAATGCCACCAATAAAATGCCAGTTTTATCTTCATTCCTGGGTATGAATACTCCTTGACTCATTTAAGGATATGAATTATACAAGCCACGAACTCTTCCTTCCCTGTTATATAAGATGCTGGCCTGCCTTTTGTATTTGCAATCTGTATGCTGAATAAATTGGTGTGTTTCTTTCCCTTGAAGAGGCTACATATTTCATACATATGTGGCAGTTGTAGGTACATATGTCTGTTGTAGGTACAACTCACATTCATTGCAAGTAATTACACAGAAAGGGTTATAGTGAGCAAAGTGAGTTGATAAAAATGATAATGCAAGGCTCTATATTTATTCATTTGCAATGATTTCCACATCAACTTCACTCAGTTTATAAATCTAAACATTAGTTCTCTTGCTGTCAGCACTTCAAACTCCACCTGGGATCAGTCAGCCAAGCTGTGCTTTCTGCCTCCTAGAATCATCATGCAAAATAAAGATTCTGCATTTGGAATGTAACTGACAGGTTGTTTGATGATGCACCAGACAAAAGGAACGCACTTTTCTTCCTCAGCTGTGTAAGCTCTTCTTTCCACAGGCTTATTTCTTTAGCAAGGAAAGCAGATGTGACTGCAGAAGTAGGCACAAGGAGGTGGAGGGAAGAGCCATCATTTCATAAGCACATTTTTAATTGCAGCACTTTTTTTTTAAGTTGTCTGATAAACTATTAAAATTTCCTGGTAATCAGTAGTGAATTAGCACTGATATCTTTATTCCTGAAAGAAAAAATATGAATGAAAATTTCGTTTGTGTTTTATATTTAAACAAAGAGTGTGATATTACATAAATTGGAGATTATTTGCCAAATAACCAATTATGTCCATTTTATAATTCTTTTCCTTTGAGAAGTTCACCGTTTAAAAAACATTCTAAACTTTTTCCTGTAGCACTGAGTGTAGTGAAATTTAACAAGCTGTTTATCTTAAACATGCTAGTCATGTGTAACTCATCTCTAGGATATACAATGTTAAATTCACCAGATTCTTTTCTACTTGAGGCTTGGAGTACCTTTTATTCATAATTTTTTTTCTTTTCTAGTGAATGTTTTTATTTCACACAAAAATGTTACCATTAAAATATGGCCTTTCTTTTTCACTAATCAAACCTGATATCTTAACAAAATAAGAACTTTTAAAGTGAATAACTACTGAGAATCCAATTGCTTCCATATCAAAGAGGCAGACTTTGTTATGCAGAAATCCAGTCTATTGTGGATTTATTGGATACCTGTAATTTTGTTAAAGATATAACAAGTTAGTAAGTTGATTACATACATAGCAGCTACAAACTCATCATACTGAACTTTTAGGTATCTGCACATGGGCTTTAGCAAACCTACGAAAGAAAGAGTTTTGATAAAGGAACTATTCTGTTCATATATTTAAAGGCGACTTTTGAATCATTCTCTCTGCTGTTTCTTCATCTCCTCTCAAATACAAGTAAATAAGTTTATTTATATTAGACAGCAAATCAAATAAAGTACCAAAGAAGAGTATGAGCAGCTGAGGAGAGTTGAAAGTTACCCTGCTATGGAAGGTGGGATAACAGACTAATATAAGTGACATTTTGCAGAATGTAATTACATTACTTTTAGTGTTGTACTTACTGCATCAAACATAAAATCATCCTGGATACTTTGTATCAGTTTTTTTAACTCAGGAAGTTTATCATGAAATTAGTATTTGCCTACATAATTTAAAAGTTCCCATTGAGAAAACTTTAACAAAATTTTATTAAACCTTGAAAACATCTCTCCCACCCCAAAAAGACATCATTTAAAAATGGAATGAAAAACACATCTGGTATTGTGTCTTATAGAGCCTCTTGCTCTTGTACTGACCGTTTGTAAAGCTAGTTCATTAAACTGTTATTCTGGGCTATGTTATAAGATAATAGAGCAAATTTAAGGCATCTAAAACAATAATAATGCCTTGATGCAGAGTCAGTGAACTGTGCACTGGGTAGAGGTTCATTGACTATGAGTTATTATGGGTTATCCCCACCACTGGTTTCCCATGCCATTGGGTTCTTATGATAGTACCTGGGCAGACAATTTTCATTGTTTGTTTTCTTTTAAACAGCCAAATCAGAGATGCATTTGTGATGTTTCTAACAAATGCACGTTACAAAATTCATAAAGTGATCATTCCTTAGAACCGTAATATTAGTGAAAGAAAACAAAACAAAAACAAATCCTAACTGCTTTGGTAAAAAGAAAAAGTAGGAATTAGTGATGGATGGGGTGGCTTGGCATGAAATTGCTACTCAATAAATCCCAATGAGTATTGAAGGAGTGGAGAAATAAATACTTAACTACCAATAACTTAAGCAACTTTTTCAAATGCCCTGATGATTCCTCCATATTTTAGGCCCAAAGGGGTTAACTAGGCACCCATCCCATGAAAAGCTGTAATATCTACTCTAGGAGATAGTAAAATGGATAAAGCATAATATAAAACATAATAGTAACTGAATTATCACAATATGTGCATAATTAGTAGTGAAAAGTGGGATGAAAATGCTATGAAAGAGATCCAGATAAAGTGTAAAGATAATTGTTAGTTATATTCCATTGTGACCAATCAGTATCTCCCAAAGAATAACTTTTTTTTTTGAGACAAGGTCTTGCTCTGTCACCCAGGCTGGAGTGCAATGGCGCGATCTCAGCTCGCTGCAACCTTCACCTCCCGGGTTCAAGCGATTCTCCCGCCTCAGCCTCCTGAGTAGCTGGGACCACAGGTGCACACCATCACACCTGGCTAACTTTTGTATTTATGGTAGAGACAGGGTTTCACCATGTTAGCCAGGCTGGTCTAGAACTCTTGACCTCAGGTGATCCACCTGCCTCAGCCTCCCAAAGTGCTGGGATTACAGGCGTGAGCCACTGCGCCCAGCCGAGAATAACTATTAACACACTCTCGTAATAAAACTACTGCTTATTTACTACCACCATGGACTGTCTTCCAGATGCCTGGCACTTTGCTTCTGTTACTTCTGATTTATTAATGCATAATAACCCAGCAAAGAAAGTATTATTATTCTCATTTTATACATGAGAAAATGGGGCATAGAAAGATAAAGAAGGTAATTTTCTGAAAATCACATGGCTAATCAGCTCCAGATCCAGAATTTCAATCTGTACCTCCACTATCTGTGTTCCATTGTCTCACACTCTTGCAAGAGACAAACCTAGTAAGTCCCTGCCTCTGCCTTTCTCTTCTTTTTACAGCCATGGCCCCCTTCACTTGACTCTCAAGAGTTCATTATGCTCTGTCCAACCTCACTCAATTCCCCCACTCTGGAAAGGAGTTTTTTTTTTCTTTTCCAACTTTTTAGTTTTGCCAGTACATGTGCACATTTGGTACATGGGTAAATTGTGTGTTGCTGGAGTTTGGTGTACAAATGGGTTCATCATCCAGGTGGTGAGAACAGTACCCAATAGGTAGTTTTTTTGACTCTTACCCTCCTCCTACTCTCCCCCCGTCAAGTAGGCCCTAGTGTTTCCTTCTTTGTGTCTATGTGTACTCAGTGTTTAGCTCCTACTTATAAGTGAGAACAGGCAGTATTTGGTTTTCTGTTTCTGCATTCATTCATTTAGGATAATGGCCTCTGGCTCCATGCATGTTGCTACAAAGGCCATAATTTCATTCTTTTTTATAGATGCATAGCATTCTATGGTGTATATGTACCACATTTTCTTTATTCAGTCCACCATTGATGAGTATCTAGATTGATTCCATGTCTTTGCTATTGTGAGTCATGCTGCAATGAACATACAGGTGCATGTGTCTTTTTGGCAAAATTATTTATATTCCTTTGGGAATATACCCGGTAATGGAATTGCGGGGTTGAATGGTAGTTCTGTCCTAAGTTCTTTGGGAAATCTCAAAGTGCTTTCCACAGTGGCTGAACTAATTTACATCCCCCTAGCAGTGTATAAGAATTCCCTTTTTTCTGCATCTCACCAACATCTGTCATTTTTTGACTTTTTAATAATAGGCATTCTGACTGGTGTGAAATGGTATCTCATTGTGGTTTTCATTTGCATTTCTCTAGTGATTAGTGATGTTGAGCATTTTTTTCTATGCTTGTTGATCACGTGTATGTCTTCTTTTGAGAAGTGTCTCTTCATGTCCTAGAAAGGAGAGATTTAAGAAACTAACTTGCCGGGCGCGGTGGCTCACACTTGTAATCCCAGCACTTTGGGAGGCCAGGGCAGGTGGATCACAAGGTCATGAATTCAAGACCAGCTTGGCCAAAATGGTGAAACCCCGTCTTTACTAAATATACAAAAATTAGCTGGGCGTGGTGGCGGGCACCTGTAATCCCAGCTACTTGGGAGGTTGAGGCAGGAGAATCACTTGAACCCAGGAGACGGAGGTTGCAGTGAACCGATATCGTGCCACTGCACTCCAGCCTGGGTGACAGAGTGAGATTCTGTCTCAAAAAAAGCAAAAAAAAAAAAAAAAAAAAAACAAGGAAACTAGTTCAGCACTCTGAAACCCAGCTCCAAGTTACCTCCAGTGCTTGTCTGGGAGAAGTAGGTGAGATTTGAGCTTCATCCTTGTGCCTAAAACCCAGTTCCCACATGATAATTTTTGCCCTCTTGTTCAGAGTGCCCAAGTTGCTGCCTGGGAAGCCTAGTAATCTAGGCCTTCTAGGACTGGGTCCCTGGATTGGCCCAGTTATCCCTTTCTTTCTCTGGACTGAAATTCTTCCCTTGAATTCCAACCAGGGGTCTGAGGCACTCCAGCTGATGACAGTTCACTCCTTTTGTGGATACCCTGGTATTGCCTGCATCAATCTCTTGTTGCTGCAGATTCTCTAAGATGAGGCTTCTGATGATGGGACTCCTGTACACCTCCCCATCCTCACCTTCATCACTGCATACCTCAGTCATATGGAACTACTTGCAAATCTCTAAATTTGGCCTGCCATGTTTTTCTGAAGAATTTGGCATAAACTGCTCCCTCTTTCTGGATGCTTTTTCTCACTCTTTCTCCCCCTGTTTTCAATGTCTGCCCTTATTTAGGGCTCAACTCAGCTTAGATAGCACCTCCTCCAGGAAGTTGTCCCATGTTTTCCCAAGGCATTTGGGTTTACGTCTCAGTTTCCTTACTAGGCTAAGAGCAACTTGAGATTGTCATTATTGTATCTCCAGAAACTAAGCCAGTGCCTGACACATTATAGATACTTCACAAGTATTTTTTTTCATTGATATAAAACTACTTACAAGGCAATTTACAAGGACCATAAATATCAAACAAGCAATACTTGGATGATACTGATCTCTAGTTCCTTATTCCTTGATACAGTAATTTCCCCCTTGATGTAATATTTTAATAGACTAGCTGACTCACATGAATCTTTTAGGCAACCATGAGTATTTTAGTTCCAGTACATAAGAATTCTAAGACCTGTTGAGAGAATTATTTCAACTTGTAGTTATTGCAAGGACTAGCAGGGTGCGTTTGTATGACTTACAGATGAAGAAACTGAGACCTAGAAAAGTGTCAGATCTGAGGCCTCAGATAATGGAACATTTGAAATTATGTTCAGGTAATGATTTTACTGAAGTAGAATGTTAACATTTGGGACATGTTTCTTATTAAGATTATTCTTTGTCTATGAGTCTTATGAAAGACAAAGCATTTCTCCCTGGGAATTTTAAAAATTACTTCAGTAGATATGGTCCCAGTGGGGAGTGGGGGAATCTCTTTTCTACATATTGGAAGTAATAAACACCACTTAATTACATTATTGAATAATCTGGAAGGTAGCAGATTTATAGTACCATTGTCTATAGGTCACCTGCCACCACTCTACATCCATAGTGTAGGCTCTTGGTTAGCCATGTAGCTAGCAGTGCTATTCTGAGAAGGGAGAGAATCTTTGTCTGGGAGTAGTGATGACATACCCAGAAGATATAATGAGTATCGCATGTGGAATGGGGACATTACAAAGACCTAGAGCACAGGGTCTGAAACATGGCAGGAGTTTCCTGGCCACATTCTCAAATGATTAGGAACATTTTGTCCTTGTATACTTTGTGGAAATCTACTGTATAGTTACCATTCTTTAAGCACAGTTGTCTTCTTTTAGTGGAAAGAAAGGATTTCTCTGTGACATGTTGAATTTGTGTTCCTTTAGGCTAAACTTGGATATACAAAATGTTTTTTAATTAGACAATTTCTGACTGTGTTATTGGAATGAAAAAGAAGAGAAAGATCAAGCTTTCTGGTCCACCTAGTCTGGCACTAACATTTATCTCACACTCCCTCCTTCAGCAAGCTCTTAGAAATCTAGATTATGCCAAGCACTGTGCTGGGCACTGAAGTATTAAAGATGACTGTAGTTAGCAATGAGCAAGGCATTGTCACTGCTTCCAAAGGGCCTTAGAGCCCTGGGAAGGGGAGTGGAGGGGACTGGTTGCCATTAACCAGGGTGAGTTTTTCTTTTCACCCAGTCTTCCTTTCTGGATTCAGAAAGCAAAAATGGCCCTTCAAGAACAATGCAAGGAACAAAATCCTTTCTTTCACGTAGCTCTCTAATTTTCTTCTTAAATACACTGAAAACTCTCAGCTGGAATCTGCAGCTTCCTGACCATTGGTGAGGGAAGATTAATAAATTGCCACCCTGCCAGGGAACTTGGGCACGTGTGAGTACTTCCCACTCTGCTTGCATTCCCCATGAGACTTCTGGGCTTGTATGAATTCATGTATAGAAGAGACAGACATTTTATTCTTGGATGAACTTGGAAGAGATGAATTAGCATTTTAGGCATTTAAACTATTTTAATAGTTTTAGGCATTTAAACTATTCCTTAGTCCTCTTTAAACTATGAAGGGAAATACATTTTATCCCATGCAAATACATAGCCAACCTTTTTTTATTTAATTGAGTTCATGAGTCAGTCTCCTATTCTATTTTTATTTACTTATTTGGTAGTTTTGAGGAAATTTTTTCTATTTTACTAACCACTTTAAAATCCTTCTTCAGATTAAGATCAATATCTGAGGCTAGAATTTAAACCCCAGAAAAGACAGTGAGTAAAGAATCTTTAATTTATGAAACTGAACAAGTTGACTTATCCAAACATCTCTAGGGCTTTAATGGAGGATATCTATAATTCTCTGAATTGTATTCCTTTCACAGTGATATTTTGTAATTCCATTCTATTACCCTTGCTTAACATTAATGAGATAAAAAGATCACATTATGGCAATTGATGTTCTTCAAATTGAATGCACGTTTCCATGTACAAAGCTGTCTGCTAATTTAAAAAACATAGCATGTAACACAGAATCATGACCATGGTCATCACTCAGCTGGGACCAGATAGCATTTTTTATCTATTCATTGGATTTAACAAGGCATGAGATGGAAGCAGAATACAAACTATGGGTAGATTATCCCGTATCCCTCCTTTTGGCCAATTCTTGGCAATCTCAGCAAGGAAACTGAGGCTTCATGTTTCCATGGAAATAAACCTCAAGGTCAAAGGGGCATATGGAAGGTCAGACAATGACAAAGGAACATCTGAGAGGCCATCTGGATGAGTGACCTGACATAATTAGTCATTAATCCCACTCTGGGGAACAATGGAGCTGGCAGAGAGTGTGTTTGGGCTTTGATCGTGGTCTGGGTGATCTCATGGGGAAGAGGGAAAAAAGCCCCACTTGGTAACTAAGCAGATTACCCTGGCATGCTGTTAACTAAAGAAGGGGTGGCCGCGGAGGCCAGTGGGATATGCATTTTACATATTAGACTACATTTCCCTTTACTTACCACAGGCCCCTCTAGGGCCATGTGGCTTTCGGATTAGCTTCTGGGTAGCATTTTTTACAGTTTACAATGGAAAGAGAGCAAGATTCCCAAAATACGTTGCTTAAAATTCTCAGGCAACAGATGGGAAGATTGCTGAAGAGCCAATGGCATTAGCTAGCTTGGTGTACAGGTGTCAATATTTACTAAGCAAAGTTTGCCAGGGTGCCTTTTGGGACAAAGCAGAGAGAATAGTTAATCAGTAAAACAATAGCAATCAGTCCGTTGTCTGTTTTTAGCAGAATGGTTAGAATTATAAGTTGTCTTAAATGGTAAGAAGTACTCATCAGCATCTGTCTTTCTCTTCAGCTCTTCTTTTTCATGTTTATTAATCTCAGCTGACTTTGATCAGCTACCCCTCACATGTAGCTAGAATCCTTCTATTTGAGGGTTGGTGATGTTTTGGGATTGGTTCTGTGCATTTTTGTAGGATGTAAAAATGCTAGCAGTCTTTATAAATGCCTGTATTTCAGCAACTGCTGAAATCACCCTCTGCCCCCTAGAGATAACTGATTATACCTGCTGTTTAAAGGATGGTGACCAGATGAGGTAGTAAATATATTGGATCAAAGTCTCTTTATTAGAACAGCTTTCTGAATAATGAAATTTAAAAGTCATTGTGAGCTTTTAAATTTTGAAACCAGAATCTGATTAGTCATTTGGGTGTTATGTTATGGAAAACTACACGAGACAGTAGAAAGGGTACTGGGCTGAGAGTCAGGAGATAAGACATGTTCTTTTCCTAACTCTGCAACTAATTTACTGTGCAGTCATTTTTGAGCATTTCTTTATCTGTAAAATGATAAATTACACTATATCAGGAATAGAAACCATATTTTCTCTTGTAATGCCAGTACAAGATGATAGGTTAGTGGCTGCCTGGACATCCACTGATAATTGTGAAAGACTCAGAGGAGTATCTAGGCTTAGTGCTAAAGAGTGGTTAGTAATGTCTGCATTGGTGTGGGAAGAGAAGTGCCAGCATGAGCACTTAATATGTATATCTCCAGATTCGATTACTTTTATATCACCTGCAGTTCTAATTTTAAGAAACTTGGGGAGAGATTATTTATCTAAATACTTTTAAAAACTCTTTAAAGTTGTGGGACACATCACTATTTGTGGTAGTAGCAGTAGAAGCAGCAGCAACAGCATAGGACTCTTGAAGTAGGTAAGATCTGGAAGTCATTGTGCATGCAAAAATCAGATTAGCTTGGTTGACAAAATGTAATTATAGCTCCTCAAGCAGAATGTAAGCATCCAAGTCATAGGGACCATTAATGAAATCAAAATGACAAATCAATGCTGAATGTAACCAATGACAGAAAATATCCCTTAAATAGTGTTATAGACAATTTCCACATGGCCTTGCTTCTTCTGTCCATTAGAAGGTGGGTTTTGGAAGTACATCTCAAACTGGTGATGCAGAATTTTGTCCCTCCTTCTTATCCATTGAATCTGTTATATCAGGGTCTGCTTCTCTTCTGTGACATGTTAATTCACAGGAGTGATTTATTCAAGCATTCTCATTGATGCAAAAGATCTTTTATTTCTCTTCTATGATAAAAGGTACCTTAAATCAGCATACACTACGACTTGAGTAATCATAATAACTTGAGTTATTTATGGTAATATACTAACATCTTTTGTTTATGGAATGTCTACCTGTGAGAATTTTACAAATGGAGTTTCAAGTGTTTTGAAAATTTTAATACTCAGTTTCCACTAAAACCACGAGTCCCCCAACCACGTTCTCCGTTGAGTTCATGAGTTCTAGGAAACCAAGTTGTCTGAAGACAGCCATATTTTGGGAAGAGCTGACTTTTGCTTCTTTGGCTTAAACTTCCTCTAGCTGCTTCAGCTCACTGCTAGAGAAGTTTGTGAATAGGTACTAATGTGCCCAGCATTCCTGATACTCAGAGGGAATCATTTATGAACATCCCTTCCTCATTACAACATAATTATTTTCAGAATAATTAAGAAATAAACAATAACTCATGGCCACAAAATAAACACAATGAAGAGAATTTTGTTCTCATAATTTGATTCTCTTTTTTTATGAAATGGTAAATGGAATATTTCACAATTTTTGTGAGCCAATCAAGAAAGGATTTTAAAGCTTGGTTTTCACTGCTTATCGTTCAAGACTAACACTAGCTATTCGCAAATTTTGTGTGTGTGTGATTAACCTCATTTGCAACAACAACAAAAAAATCAGAGAAGAAAAAAATCCACACAGCTATCCCTGTTTAGTTCATATCTACTATTTAAATGAAAGACTTCGTAGTCTCTTAGGGGTTGCAGACATAAGTTACACAGGCTCAAATAATTTTAACCTGTTATGAACTACTTTCTAAATAACATGTATAGCTGAGTCTCTGTGTGTGTTGTAGTATAGCTGTAAAACTGGGAGCTCTATGTTAACTTCCATGTCAAAAATAATGCCTGTTAAATGAGGAGTAACAAAAAATGTGATCACTTACAGCTTTCACATTAGAATTCAAACAGCAATCACAATAATTGCTTGGAACTTAGAGAACATATTTTGGGAAGAAGCGTTTTATCACTGACATGGGTAAGAATTGTGCACTCATGGTGAAAATAAAAAGTGAACTAATTTTCGGCCAGCTTTATTATTTTTAAAAAAATTCTCTACAATGCAGCCTCTTCCTGCCTGTGTTAAACGCTGTTTTGCCTTTCACCCTTGGTACTCCACTGAGTGTGGGAAAGGACTGCCTGAATCCATCACAGGGAGTTGCATCCCACCACCTTCTTACACAAGTGTAACAGATCCTGAGGGTTCTCGGCCTGATTTGAGAAGATTATGGGGATTTTAAAATGATGAGATGCAAATTGTTTCCCAAGTTATCAGGATATAATTTGTATCAATATCCCCACATCTTCTATTAACGTTTTGTTCCAAAAGCCTCACATGTGATGGAAGGGTAAAGCCAGACATCCCATTTATGTACAGTTCCCACAGTTAACTTTGTCTCTTTCCTAGTACTTTACAGCACAGGTCCACTTTCCCACTTCATAAAACTTCTTCCCAAGACCACTCCCCTTCAGTTCTTAATTTCTACAGGTCTCTCTAACATATTTTCTATTCAGTATTTACAATTTATGATCATTTCTTAGTACATCACCAAACAAATCCAGATTTCTTCTCTACTTTTCAGAGAAGACTTCTCAGACCCTTAGGTAGAATTAATTTCTTCCTTCACTGAGATCCTAAACACTTTGCTCAAACCTCTGTTCTTATTATGCATATCATAATTATTTATTTATATAAATGTTGAACTTCCTCCTTAGAATGTAAACTCTCAAACAGTAAACATTTGTTTTTTTCTCTCTAGTATCTTCTATAGCTGAGCAATAGTCAGTAATCAATAAACTATTGTAAAAATAGTGAACGATTGAATGAAAATTTAAATTGGTGTTCTCTGAGACTAACTCACTGCAATCTTCTTGTCCTGTAGATTTTGTCTAAACATATTTCTATTTTTTTTCTGAAAAAATCATGCCTTGACTTTTATAGGATTTATTTTTATATACAAGTAATATCTTTATTTAATGATCTGTCTTGCTCTTTGCTGTGTCTCTAGTACCTAATACAGTGCCTGGCACCAAGCAGATGCTCAAAAACAGTTATTGAATAGTTGTAAATATGGAGACCAAAAAAGCAAAATAATGCAAGTTACAGATGCTATCAGTGTTTCCTCCAGTTGGACAAACATTTCTATGTTTCTTAGGGAAAACAAAAGAAAAAATTGGTGAGAGGGGTGATTGAGGGAAGATTACAGAGTTGGGAATGTGCTATCAAACTCCAGTGCCCGTGCCAACTGCTTTTCAGTTCTTACCCTCTCCAGTGGAAGCAGGACTCCTGGAACGATCTGTGTGAACCCAGGGAGATTCAACATGACATTTTTGCTTCAGGTCCACTTGGACAGGCCCCACTCTCCAATTCCTGCTACAAACACTTCTTCTGCCAGGCTCCACTGTACTCCCAGGTCCCTCCAGAGCAGAGGGGCTCTGGGAAGCTAACACTATACTGGGCTCACTTTTAAAGGTGAAGCTATCTTGTTGTGTATGTGTGTGTGACCCTCTTTTGAGGTTATTTTTTTGGTGCCCCAATGACTAACAGGTTTTTTTTAAACGTCTTATTTAGGACTTGTCTCCCTTCTTCTGATTTGACTGGTGATCATTTTTTTCTGTCTCTCTCATCAAACATACTTAATCTTCCCCTAAAACCTGATTCTATCTCTTATAGCATATCTTTCACAACAGTCTCCAAGATTTGTTCTTTCTGCTGACCCTACTTATCTTTTGCTACTAATCATGTTTCAGATCTGGGACTGCAAACTGTGTCATTCATCCAGAATACTTATTTTGTTTGAGCCTGAGGGGCTTAATGCCTAGGTGATGGATTGGTAGGTGCAGCAAACCACCATGGCACACGTTTACCTATGTAACAAACCTGCACATCCTGCACATATATCCTAGAACTTAAAATAAATTTAAAAAGAAGACTTTTAATAATTGAGAAAATTTCCAGAAATCTGTAGATTTTGAGTTTCTTCTTAAAATCAGAGTTGGAAATTCTTGGTCTACTTTACCACAGAAAAACAACTAGCTGAGGATCTGTCATTACTGTCATACAGGATGGGCACGCTCCACTTTGCCCCCTGCCCCACCTCTCTGCCTCAGCTTGTGTTGATCATTTATTGTCTAGACCAAGGCATTGGAGAAAGAGTCAACTAAGGATGTACAGGCCATCTTCCCATCACCTTACTACTAACATCTACTCACTTTTAAAGATCTAGATAAAGAATCTCTTACTCAATGACATTGCCCTTCTCTCCTCCAAGCAGAATGTATTCATTCATTCTCAAGCATTTGCCAGGCAATGGGGATTCAGCAGTAAAACATTCAGAAGACAAGACAGAACTAGATATATCACTTTGTCAGTCATTGGCATCAGTTGGTGTTTCAGGCACAGGATAGTGTACTGTCACCAAGAAGTAGAAGTACATAGAGAAGAAAAGAGGAGAAAGGTTTATGCCATCTCTGTTCGTAATTACTGCCTTTCTCATGCCATTTTCATGGTACACAGGAATTATTTTTTTTTACAATCATTTAATTTTTTTCCCCAAGTATTTATTTCAAAATAATTCAGAAGTATGGGATGTGACCGAATAGTATAATGGATATACCCTTCACCTAGATTCACCTAGTTTGCTATGTTTGCTTTCTCTTTCCCTCCATCTCCTCTTTTTCTCTCTCCACCATTTGAAAGTTATTTGTAAATATCACTCTATTTCACCACTAGATACTTCAGAGTGCATCTCTTAATAACAAGGACATTTTCCTTCACAGCCACATTCAGAATATTTAATGTTGAAACAAAACTATTATCTAATATACTTGTTCCTATTTAAATATTCCTCCACTGCCCAATAATTTCTTTTAAAGGTGTTTTTTGATTCAGGATCCAATCAATAGTCACTTGTTGTATTTCGTTGGTATATATCTTTTGTCTTATTTGATCTAGAAAAGTTTCATAGCCTTTTGGGAGGGGGCATAATGGGAGTGTAATATGGTTTGGATATTTGTCCCCTCCAAATCTCATCTGGAAAGGTGATTCCAAATGTTGGAGGTGGGACCTGGTGGGAAGTGTTTGGGCCATGGAGGTAGATCCCTCATGAATAGCTTGGTGCCCTCCCCATAGTAATGAGTGAGTTCTCACTTAGTCCACACGAGATTTGGTTGTTTTAGAGTCTAGGAGTTTCCCCTTCTCCTTCTTGTTCCTTTTCTTGCCTTGTGATATGCCTGCTCCTCTTGGCCTTCTGCCATGACTGTAAGCTTCCTGATGTCTCACCAGAAGCTGAGCAGATGTTGGTGCCATTCTCGTATGGCCTGCAGAACCATGAGCCAAAGGATATCTTTTTTCTTTATAAACCACCGAGTCTCAGGTATTTCTTTATAGTAATTCAAATGGACTGACACAGAGTAGGTTTTGTGGTGTTGACATTTTTAAAGAATTCTGGACAGTTGTTTACAGAATGTGCTTCCATTTGAATTTGTCTGACTTGAATGTTTCTTTATGATTAATTTAGGTTAAACATTTTTTGGCAAGAATATACATAGATGATATTGTATACTCTTTATCACATCACATCAAAGGTACACAATGTCAGTTTTTTCCTATTACTGTTGATGTTAAATTTGGTAATTTAATAATAGAGTGTCCCTCAACTCAATTTTTCCATGTACTGCTCTCAACAAGTTTTCATCCCATAATTCTAGCATCTAATGATGATTCCTAACTGAGTCAATTATTGTTATGATGCTAGATGCCAGTAAATGAATTACTTCCTGTTTCTTTATTTCCCTCTACATTTATTAGCCAACTTTTTAAAAGAATAAAGAAAACTTCTCCTTTTCTCCCTCCCTAAAAGCAAAGGAAAAGAAAAACCCTTTATAAGTATCAGTGTGGACTCATGGAATGTCTTTTTCTTTCTTTCTTTAGACAGGGTTTCACTCTGTCACCCAGGCTGGAGTACAGAGGTATGCTCTATATTCACTGCAGCCTTGACTTCCCGAGCTCAGGTGCTCCTCCCGCCTCAGCTTCCTGAATATGTGGGACCACAGGAACATGCCACCAAGCTCAGCTAATTTTTTGTATTTTTAGTAGAGATGGGGTTTTGCCATGTTGCCCAGAGTGGTCTTGAACTCTTGGGCTCAAGCAATCAGCCTGCTTCAGCCTCCCAAAGTGCTGGTATTACAGGCATGAGTCACCAAGCCCAGTGACTCATGGAATTTTTTAAAACATTGAATGTGTAAAAGTTTATTCCTATCACTCTTCATTTTGACTTTCAGAGGCAATTGCTTATTTATAAGCTGTGTTCCCATTGGCCTGTGAACCTCTTGAATATGAGTCATAGAATATGTCTTGCAGATTTTTTTGCATTACCTAACACACATATGGAACCTATATATATTTATCAAATGATTGAGTTAATATAACTACCAAGTTGTCTATCAAATTTGTTCATGCTTTTAGCAATTAAAGTAATAAGATACTATTTATTATTTTTTATTTGACAAATATGAAAATATGCTAATACTCATTTTTCATATTAACTTTTTTAGGTTTAAAAGGCCACTCATAATAGTCTACTGGAGGATAACTAACATGTACTTAAAGTCTTTAAAATATACATTTTCTTTGACTCAACAATTTCACTTCCAGTGATATAAAGGATGCCATTTTTGAGATATCAAACCAATGTGTTTTGTGGTAATCCCCTTTTAGAGTTGTTTGGCAGCTGCCCTACCCAATGGATCAGAGGAATTCATTGCCATGTGGAAGTGGGTGGGGGGCTGCCAAGAACAAGGGAATCATTGCTTGACTTTAAGTTTCAAAACAGAGGTTATTAAATCCATAGAGAATTAATAGCTTAAAAGCAAATACTTTTGACTTTCAAAAGCCAGGCTTTAATGAGAAATGGGAAGAATTCCATGTTTCAATGAGTCAGAGCTTAAAGGACTGACCACAGAGTAGATGATAAAGCAGAAAAAGATCTGGAAAATTATGCAAGACTTTCCTGGGGCCAGAGAGGAGGACCCAGAGACAAAGGGAGGGGCAGCAAGGAGTCAAACGTGAATGTCCTTTTTTCCACCCTTATGGGTTGAACACCACAGAAAGAGCACATTTTTGAATGGGAAGCCAAGAGCATGTGCTTTGATTCTCATTTGCTACCCCTTCAGGAGAATTGCAGAATGGCCTGCACCAACAGGAGAGTAGAAATGGCAACATGGCTAGCTTAAAGCAGAGAGGGGTCAGGGCTCCATAGGCTGTATGTGGTTGACAAAGAGTCAGAGATTGTCATAGGCCCAGGGAAGAACACTGGGCACAACTGAGAATTAAAGTCTTAATTTTAAAGACTTTGTGTCTTCAAAGGAGTAGAGGTGATACCAGGCAAACAGGCAGCCCAAAGCTGGACTCAGAGGTAAGCATCAGTGTGCCGAGGGTGGGGCAATATCAAGCCACAAGACCTACCCCTGGGAATGGCCCATGCCAGAAAATAGATCAAGGGTTTATCATCTGCAGACTTGGCAAGTGGGGATGCATGACTTCAAACTGGTACAAGAGACCAGAAAGATGGTCTCTATGGATTGTAGAGCTATCTGAATACGTAAGCTACCCCTGTACTCAGACACCATCTTGTAAAGAAGGGAAAGTTTAATATTTGTTGAAAGGCTATGGAATGAAGGAAAAAAATTAAATTACAAAAACATTTATAGTGACATCTTATTTTTGTTAAGAAAAACTACATTTATAAATATGGGTGGAAAAAAGTCTCTGTGTGTGTGTGTATCATATATGTGTATATATACATATATGTATATGTGTATATATACACATATACGCTTGTATATGTGTATATATACATATATGTATATATACACATATACGCTTGTATATGTGTGTATACACATATACATATATGTATATATACACATATATAGATATACACACACATACATACATATACACATGTTAATAATAGTTACTACAGGATGGTGGAAATACAGGTGATCTGAATTTATTTCTTTTTTTTTTTTATTGTACCTTAAGTTCTAGGGTACATGTGCACAACGTGCAGCTTTGTTACATATGTATACATGTGCCATGTTGGTATGCTGCACCCATTAATTCGTCATTTACATTAGGTATATCTCCTAATGCTATCCCTCCCTCCTTCCCCCACCCCACAACAGGCCCTGGTGTGTGATGTTCCTCTTCCTGTGTCCAAGTGTTCTCATTGTTCAATTCCCACCTATGAGTGAGAACATGCGGTGTTTGGTTTTTTGTCCTTGCGATAGTTTTGCTGAGAATGATGGTTTCCAGCTTCATCCATGTCCATACAAAGGACATGAACTCATCCTTTTTTATCGTTGCATAGTATTCCATGGTGTGAATTTATTTCTTTAAATTTATTTGTATCTCCTAGTTTTCTACAATGAATAGGAATTTGTTATGTAATAATTTTTGAAAATAGTATTTTTAGGTTTCTAGTGAATTGCGAATACTTTGAGCATGAATAGTAAACAATTTGGTTTTAAAAATGTGTTTTTGTATACATTATTTTAAAAATATAGGACATTTAGAGTTAAATTTCACATGTATCCTTTACCAAAAACATATTCAATGATTCGATTCTAAATGTGGAGTCATTAAATATTTGGCAATCATATTCTTTATTTTTGAAAAAGATTCAACTTTCTTGCTGAATCGTTGTCCCTATATTTGTTTCTTTGCCCAAGTTCACTTACAGGGCAAACTATAAGATGCTTTTTCTATTGGCAAGCTGGTCACAAGAAGATTATTAAATTTTAGGGTTGGTTAGGACCATCTACTCTGAAGTCCCATACCGAGTGAAATAAATACTTCCTACTTTGTTCCTACATGGAACAAAGTAAATTTAAAAAGTATAGTAAAAAGTATAGTTTAAAAAAAGAACTCTGTTTTTATTACATAAGTGGGAAAATTTCAATTTGTCTCCCTGTCACAAAATTCTTTGTCTTATTGTTAATGGTCCAAGATCAAAGCAAGGTCTGAGAGTAGGCGTTCTGCAGTTGTTTGGGGTTAGGTCAGTTGTAGCAGCTGTTTGCATTTAAAGTTAAGTTTCTGTTCCATATCCTACCCATCCAATCATAAAAGGGTAAATGAGATGAGATTGGCCAGCAATTTATATCTGGGTCAAAACTTAAGAGGATTGTCAATGTACATGGCTCGGGAGCCGGAATATTGTCTACTTTTGAGGTACAGTGCATTTTCATCATGCTATTGAATGGCTTTTGTTTTTGTTGCTTTTTTTGTTTGTTTGGTTATTTGCTTTTTAGGCTTTGTTGTTGTTGTTGTTGTTGTTAAAGTGGATGTGCCTTTAAGCTTTGTTTAGTCTTGGCAATAATAGATCTTTTTGCTTTAAAGAAACAAAGCTTATAAAAAATCTTACAAGGCATTTTGGACATCAAATGGCTCTTACAAATGATTTAATTATAAGTCAATCAAGAACATGTGGATTATATTCTCTTCCTAAATACTCATTGGTTTAACATTGCAGGCAAGCTCTTAGAGTGCTTCAGAATATTTGTTGCTATTTATTGGCTTTCCAAATAGGAATGAAGTGATGGAGAAAATAAAAATTCAGGCCAGGGACTGTGGCTCACACCTGTAATCCTAGCACTTTGGGAGGCCGAGGTGGGCAGATCACAAGGTCAGGAGATCAAGACTATCCTGGCCAACACGGTGAAACCCCGGCTCTACTAAAAATACAAAAATTAACTGGACATGGTGGCGTATGCCTGTAATCCTAGCTACTCGGTAGGCTGCGGCAGGAGAATCACTTGAACCTGGGAGTCAGAGGTTGCAGTGAGCCGGGATCACGCCACTGCACTCCAGCCTGGCGACAGAGAGAGACTCCGTCTCAAAAAATAAAATTAAATTAAAAAAACAAAATTTAGATCCCTTTCTCCAATCACCTCAAACTGTTAGAAGAACAGTTTTTGTATAAGCATTCATTCATAGGCGGAAGTAGTAGTTAATGGAACAAAATTTGGCCAATGACATGCTCTATTTAAAAACGTTCTTTTTGTTAGAGTGGTCAAAACTATAACTTACTCCTTTGTGAAGATAGCTTAACCTAGGGCTTTCTTAGTTAGGGTACATCATGGCATTGCACGTTGGCACATGTTTTTCAGTGATATTGACATGCATTGCTTAAATGAATGAAAATTTTTACTGTATGTAACACATTTTCTAGAAACTATACTTTCTTATACCAGTTCATAGACTGATGCATGTAACCTTGCTCTTGAAAAATGAAATTATATTATCTTTTTGCCATATTTATTGAAAAAGGATTTAATTTTATTTCTATTTTTTTCTTGCTCTTTTTCTTTGAATAGGAACATCAGCTGACCTGTGCCTGAAACTCTTTCTGTATACATTTTCTAAGAAATGTTAAGGTGTGGTAATTGCTAAGGTGGACAATTGCTCAGGTGTGGCATTAGCTCAGTCCATGCATTGATATGTAAACCTATTGGCAAATTCTCTTTTCAAATGACTTAGTCATATAATCATATTGATTTAGCTGATATGGTTATTCTTCTTTCACACTACTGCTAACCAAGAATCAAATTCCCTGCTATAGCCTCCTAGGCCCTGGTCTGGGGCTTTGGCCTCCTTTTGCACCCTTCTCTGTCTCACTGTTCTCCAGCCACTCTAACCTACCTTCTGCTTCTCAAAGGAAAGCAGCAAGCATGCTTCCACCTGCGCTTTCCCAGGCCTCAGCACTGGTGGGCCTCAGAGATGCTTTCCCTGTCCACCTATTCGAAGACACTGCATGTCTACTCTCTTGAAAATTCTCCTTCCATACTTAATTTCCTACATTGAATATGTCACTATTTGGATCATTTTAATGCAGTTATTTTTTTCCTACCAGCTTCCCTTCATTAGAAAATAAGATTTAGTGGAGCTTATTGTCTTGATCAATGATGTGAGAAGGAGGTTGGCACATAGTAGGTTCTAAATCAACATTGTATAATGAAGAAATAATGAACAAACCAATGTTACTTTCATATAACCCTTGCAGAAGTCTGTATATATTTTTTTAAGGAGATGGGTTGCTGTAAAAAAATGGAAAGAATGACTCAAATAAAGAACTTTAATGCTGGGGCTTCTGCTGGAGATTAGGACCCTTAAGTGTGCTCCATGTTTTCCTCTGGTCCAGAGAATTTCACCTCTGGTTGAAGAAAGAACCTTATCCCCACCAAAGGATAGTGCCCAATGGAGAGGAAGCATCTCTAGGACCATTGCTGGAGAGATGGATTAGCAACAGGGAACAAATGGCTATGTCACAGCATAAAGAGAACACTGCTGAAGAGGTGGTGGCCAGGAAAGCCACACTGCATGTTCCTGAAGCTTCTAAGAGATGGAGAGTTGATAATGGGTGAGTGATCTTCATGATCGAATCTACTCAGAAGAAAGGGAAAATAAGAGCTGTCTGGAGTTTTGGTAATTTGTCCTGCAGGGCTTGCCAAGAGAGAAATTATTATAATTTAAAAAATCAATATTATTATTATGCTACCTCTTAATTATAGTCCCCAGGTTGTTGTATTCTGGCAAACTTCATTATATATTTTCAAATAAAACCTGCCCCCACGCTGCTTCCAAGAACCAACTCCCCTTGGGTGCCACAGCTATACTCATCTTCATTTGAGCTCAATATCCTGTTTTTGTAATATAGTCCCCTTCCTCTCATCACTTGAAAACATTTCGAAAGTAAATTGACTTTTTTTTGGTGTGACCTCCTCCTTTCATGTCCCTAAAAGAATTAAAGCTGGGCAGCAAAAATAATATTGCTTACATTTTTACAAAAATTATTATTTACAAAAATTATTATTTGAATGTAGAAGATTTTCAGTCTATGAACTATAAAGTTTTATTTTGTTCCTACTAATTTTAATTTAAGAGATTGAATGTATAATATGATTTAAGTTTTTCAACTGGGAATAATATAGTTAATAATAAACTAATAAATTTATTGCCCCTCAATGAGCGGAGTAATGACTAATGTGTGTGTGTTTGTGTATGTGTGCGTGTGTGTGTGTGTGTATGTGTGTGTTGTCTTTCTTTTGGTTATAGATGAAATAGTTTACAGATGGTGACAATAAGTAAAGGACCAGATCTCTCATTCCTCATTCAGTTCAGTTTAATACAAACCAACAAACATATCAAACAGATGTAACTTAGCCAAATTAAGATTTGGACATTTGAGAGCCTGCCTATGAAAACAAGTGTCGTGATTTTCACGACCATAGGGCATAATTTGGTGATTAAATATGACCTTATTTGGTGGGCAGGAGGTTTCAGTCCAACATAGATCAAGATAAGAATCTAATTTCAGAATAAAGCCAACTAATAAAACTCAAGATGCCATTTTGAGTAATCTAAATTTTTTCAGTCACTTTTCTTTGGATTAGAGTGTTCTAATAGGTAGCATTGCACAAAGAGGAAAGCTTTATGGAAGTGGGGAATATGGCTTTGTTCTAAATGTTTTATTTCTTAAGTTGGAGGGCCATGTAAATGAGGGCAAAAAAGAATTGTTAGGGTCAATGCTGGCAGTGGGGGAGTGATGGTCACAGAAATGAATCGTTTAAAGAAAGGGAAGATATCAAATCTGCATAGATTAAGGGAATAGCTATTATGTGAGCCAAGCCTCCTTTTTCTGATCTCCAGCTTTCCCTGTTCCATCTTTTTTCCAATTCAAAAATGCTAGAAGAGGCAGCACAGGCAGCAGCAGCTCCAACAGATCACAAGCCTGGCACTGCCAGAATCTAGGCCAGTCACAGCTGCAAATCTTCCTTCAGCTTTGGGGTCCCTGGCATTAACTGGCAGCTTTTCTAGGCTCGTGGAGCAGCTAATCAACAGCATAATTCACACAGGGGGAAGAGGGAAGAGGCTCTCTTTCAGGCCATCTCTGTAGACCTTCAAGTCACACAATGTATTTTTAAACAATAGTATAAATGTGGCATATAGACACTATCTAATTCTGAGATGTGTGATGGGTTAAGTGTATTTAACTATGACTTTAAACATATTAGGGCATCAAATTGTCTTGCAGCAACATCTATTATTTCAAAGTAGATTTTTGAGCTCCAGACAATGGCATGCTTGTTTCAAATAATGTTTCCCATTATATTTCCCTACAAAGGTTCCAGAGAGTTTGCTGCAATGAGATTCAAATTACTCACAAGTTTACTAAACAGTTCAAATGAAAATTCTAGTGGGGAACATTGTTATGGATAGGGTAGCAAAAGTAATATTGTTTATGCATCTAATTTTTAGAAAAATAGTTCTCTTGATCTAATTAGAAGGTCTAATAATTAGAACAGGACCAAAAGTTACATCTGAATTGGCAAGGAAAGACCATTTGGAATATGTCAAAAGTCCATTGTTATCTTTTATGAGGAAGGGATATATGTAGGCAATGAGAAATAGTCCTCATGTACTCAGTTTTAGACCTGCTTTGGCATATTCATTCTAACTTTCTTCTCTATTTTAAGGGAAATAAAAGGAGCCTGAAGGTATTGAAGCAAGTACAGAGGAAAAATAAAAAGAAAGAAAAAAAATAACTTTCTAGATGATAGTGGTGAAATTGGTCCTTATTTATTTATTTATTTAGTCTGGAAAGGATTCAAGAGTAACAATTTCTGTCTTCGAGTCACTACATTTCTGTAAAGATTAGCATAAATAAAAGGAGAGTCTTCAAATACAGGGAAAGTTTGGTTAAGGAACACAGAGGGCTCTTCAGGCATTTCTGCCCCATAAGTATGATGGAAGATTGGCTCAGACCCCAATGTTCTCACCAAAATACTTGTTGATTCCAGTAGGGCTCAATAACTCAGGGTCATCTGTGGCATTCATGTCCTGCCTGCACTACTTTCTGTTCTTCCACCATACCCTGTCCTTCCTCTACTCTCACGCTGGCATGGCCCAAACACAATGCAATCTGTTTCCTTATTTACACACATACACACAGACACACACACACTAGCCACTAATGAAAGACCCTTTTGGAAGCAGCAGACTTTATAGAAGCTTTTGGGGAGATAATGGTTTATACCAGAAAACTCAAGCCACATAAACTTAACAATTAGATGTCATAAACACTTTGCCATGCCTCCCAATTCACCCAACTGTTCCTTATTTATACTCTTCTGTTTCTCCCCCACTCTATTTGTTTGTCTTTTCATCACTTCAAATTGCAATTGCATAGCAACTTAATCCCTTTTTTGCTTGCCTTCTGCCAAACCTTGCTGTCATGATTTCACATTTCAACCCAACCAGTTTATCAGGTATTTTCCCAAACAAAAGACAGTTATTTTCTTCAAAGGAATTCTAACACCAACTATTTCAAGGTATTATTATTTTTTTACTTTGCTACAGTTTGAAATAAGATGAACATATTTATATATTAAAGTGATTAAGTGTAAAACAGACTGTCAGATGAGGTGGTGTACATATCAGTTCTAGTAGAACCCTAGATGAAGAGAAATGCATTTATTGATTCAAGAATATTTATGTGCTCAGTTATGTAAAAACTGAAAAGCAAAGAAAGTCCTTGCTGTCAGGGAGTTTACATTCCAGTGGAAGAAGACAAGCAAAAATAACATAAATAAATCAATAAATAGAATATGTCAGGTGGTGATATGTGCTATGGAAAAAATAAAGATGGTGCCTACAGAGTAAACAGAATATAGGTATGATATTTTACACAGCATTCAGCAAAGTCTTGAAGAAAGTAAAGCTGTAAGCCATGCCAATATCTGGGGAGAGATTCTAGGAAGTGGAAATAACAGATACAAAGGCTCTGAGTCAGGGGAGTGTGAGGCTGTTTTTAAAGAACAGCCATATCCAAGTGACCAAAGCAGAGTAGGTGAGAGATAAAATCAAAGACTGTCCAATGCGATGGAGGGCCATTAGGAAATAACTTTAGAGTTTATTCCATGTGAAATAAAAAAAATCATTGTAAGACTTTGTGCAGAGGAGTGCTGTGACATGACTTTTTAAAAAAAATATTGCTGCTATGAAGATACTGAAAGAGATGAAAGTAAGAACAGAAACAGGAACACCAGTTAAAAGATTATTGCAATAATGTAGACAAGATAGATGATATTGGCTTAGACAAGGTCAATAGTAGTATAATCATGAGAAATGATCAAGAGTGATGCCGAGATTTTGAGGTAGATCAAGAATGGAGTTGCCATTTACTGCAGGAGAGGTAGGTTTAAGGAAGAAAATTTAGAGTTCAGTTTTAGACATGTTATGTTTCAGAAGCCTGGAGCAACAAAGAATAGGTGTAAACTGAATACACACTTCCAGAGTTAAGGAGAGTGGTTGATGATCATATAGACCATCATGTAGATGGTATTTAAAGCCATGGTACTGGATGCAATCACATCAAAGTGTGGTTCCAAGGATCGAACACACAAGAAACTCAGAAGATGTGGCTAGTACTGAACTAATCATCCTCATCATCTCACTGAATAATACTGAGAGGTAGACTCTTTGAGAGCCCTTTCAACTTTAACTCTGAATTGCCCTATTTTACAACTGAAGAAATTTATGGCTGAGCCTGGGAAGAATCTCTTAAAGCAGATGTAGAACTTATGATTTCTGAAGGCTTCATTTCCTAGGTCACTTGGAAGCATAAAAGTGATGGGAAAATGGTGACCATGAGTGTGGAGCACCCTCTGCAAGGTTGGCTAAGAAAGTTTAGGGGGGTAGGGCATAGCTAGAGGAGGCTCTTGGGCAGAGAGGCTATTTTTAGGATAATAAGACTTGAAGTATTTAAATGCCAAAGAAAGAATCCATTTTAGAGGAAGTGGGCAATTTAAGGAGAAAGGGTATGATTGGTAATGCATGGCTTCTGAGAGAGGATAAGGGGCCAGATCTAAAGCACAAGTGAAGGAACTGGCTTCAGGAGGCAGAACATCTCCTCTACAGCTAGATTTAAATGACAGAATAATATTCCATTGGATAGAAACACTACCATTTCTCTATTATTAAATGAATCTTCCCCCCTTCCTTCCTTCCTTCCTTCCTTCCTTCCTTCCTTCCTTCCTTCCTTCCTTCTCTCTCTCTTTCTTTCTGTCTCTCTCCCTCCCAGTCTCCCTTATTTCTTTCACTATTACAGGTAATTCTTGTATGAATGTCTCTAGTTACAAGTAGAAAATGAGCATTTAAATCCTATTCCCTAAACACTGATAATAGTTGGGTTTTTACCAATATCATATCACTGTAGTTACAAGGTCTTTTTGTTTAAGGTGCTATTATTTTGGCCTTTCTTATAGTAGTATCCTAACTGATAAATCCTAACTAATTTATACCTAACTTTACTGCAGCATTTTCACAATATATTATATTATGTACTACCCTATAGAAACTTGTCTCCCTACCCCACTGAGAACTGAGTTCCTATCACTGTCCTAGAAATATTATTCTTAGATAACTACTAAATTTTGTCAAAAATTAAAATTAGTGAAATAGGGAAATATAATATGAAACAGTTGACTGCACTTCAAGAAGCATCAAACTGTAGCATTATTATGAAAATTAAATGACAGAAAACAGCACTGAAGTCCTGAAAATTTTTAATTACTATTTAACTAGAATGCAAAGTTGTAGATTTCCTTCAAAAGCCTTATTTGTTCATTTTTAATTTTTAAAATATGATTTTTAATTCATTTAAATGTTACAGAGTCTATTCTGAGTTACACATTTTCTCAGTGCTGGGCACACAAGAATGGATGGTCCCTGCTCTCAGAGTTCAGCTAAAGGACTTAACAAGTAAGCTAAGAAGATAATAGTAAGATAATATACAGTGATGAGTACTACAGTACAGATAGACAAAATTAATTGGAACATATTCATTAGGATATTTTTATAATAAAGGCCAAAATACAGTAGCTTAAACAAATAGAAGTTTATTCTCTCACTGAACAAGACACCCTGAGGCTGTTAATAACTACTCCACAGTGTGGGTGACTCAGGCTCTTTGAGTCCTACTGCTTTGCCAGCCTCATCTGTTGCTTCTATTTTTGTGGTCTGAGATGGCTGTTCAGCCCCCTCTACAATGACTATAATCTGGTGAGCAAGAGGGGAGGTGGGGAAGGGGAGGACTAGAGCCATCCTTCAAATGACCTGAAAGTGGTGTACAGCCCCTGTGATCACGTACAACTGGCAAGAACTTCGTTACACAGCCATACTGGAGAGGCTGAGCGGTGTCATCTTCAGTGGAGTGGTGACGTGCCCAGCTCAGGATAGTGCAACTAAAGGAGAGGTGAACCTCTACCACCCTGGGCAAAAGAGAGGTCCACGAAAGATTTGCAAGAAAAGTGAGGTTTGAGTTGAGAAGTTGTTTTAAGAATAGGGCCTTGGATTTAAATAGTATTTTATTAATAATGAGTGATTTTTCCACACATTATTTGATACAATACTGACAACAGCCCTGATAGGTAATCAGGGCCAATGTGACTAATTTTATATCATAAAATGAGAAACAGAGACTTGGGTTAAAGTGATTGTTCAAGGTCACTTGTCTAATAAGGGATCCTAAAATAAAACCCATGTTTTCTGACTTCTCTAATCCAATGATCTTGCAGGGAAGACAGCAAAATTTGACTAGTATTGAATTAAATTGGTATTTATTAACTTATGCCTTATTTCAAAGGCATTTTCTATTTAGGGACTCTTTGTTGCTTCAGTAATGTATCATCCAATTTAACAGTCTGTAAGAGTAAGTGGAATGATGATAGGAGAAATATAAATTAAGTGTTATTTTCATGAGTTTAATTTATCATACTGAGAAAAACATCTAGACTTTTACAAAAGTCTAGGAGAGGAAGGAAGGGGACCAAGGCCCCTGAGATACTGATGAGGAGTCACCGCCCTTCCTGCCCTGGCTGACTGTTTCTACTTAGTGTGAGTCACTTCATTTGCAAAAGTGACTCTTGACGCCAACTGCTGCCCTTCAGGGAGACTGTGGCTGAGGGAACTAAAGTCTTAGTTTTGCTTTCACACCTTTCACAAGTAGAGACTCAGTGGCAACTGCTCGGCCCAGTATAACACTGGCTGTGACCACCTTCCTTAAACTCTTCATCTTAGTTGTATCTCGGATCTTAAAGCCTTTGCAGCCATCATGTATGCTCTTACATAGGAAGCATAAATTGTGGGGTACTCATTTCATATTACACATCAGTGCATGGCTGGCTTCCTGTTACTTACACTTAGCATGCCTTATGGGTATTATTGTTTGTAAAATAAGAGACAAAATTTTACCCAGTTTCCTAATTAATTTCGTTGCAATAACCAAAAAATAAAAATAGATAAAGCCCTATCCCCGAGTCTATCTTGTGGTGTGCACAGCTCAACCTGTTCTGGAAAAAATCCACAATAATAGCATTAGTCCTGGAACACAAATTCTCCATGTGCCTTTCTTCTTGTGCTTAGGGTTTTACATTTTGGGGTGTTTTTAAGATGATGTATATCAGAGACATTTATTTAAATGAATAGATGGATCTATGAAAATTGATTCAAAACATGATAAAATTAGTCAATGCTGTTATTAATTTATGATGGAGAAGTGATGGGGGAGATGGCAAGGATAGAAAGAGAGGGAGAGTAGGAGATTGAGTAACAGCCAAAACATCTCCTTCCTCTGACACCTTGTACAGTTAAGAAACAGCATACTTCTGAAGTGGGTTTTTCTTTTCCTCAGAATAATTTTGGCACTATGATAATAACACATACCACAACTTTCTTCTCCCTGCTTTTTTTTTTATTGAGAGGGATATAGTATATTTTCATAAGGGAAGTGAAGAGCTGCCAATGCATTGGTACCTCCCATCCCCAGTACAAAGAATCTTCACATAAACCCCATGGACATTCCCTAACTTTTGTTCTCTCCAAAGGATGTGATGAGAAAAGAGAAAATTCCAATCTGGAATAGACACAGGTCTCCTGTCAAAAGAGCTTGAAATCAAATGAAGGCTTTCCCTCTGCTGCACAGTGCTCCTCGTTTCCGTGTGAGTATGTTTGTCGTCCCCTTTGCTTTGGTGTCACACTCTAGGGACT
The DNA here is from genome assembly GCF_028885625.2 of Pongo pygmaeus. Classification (NCBI taxonomy): domain Eukaryota; kingdom Metazoa; phylum Chordata; class Mammalia; order Primates; family Hominidae; genus Pongo; species Pongo pygmaeus. The sequence continues at coordinate 99,955,499 of NC_072378.2, read as the reverse complement.
GCTGTGGTCATTATCACCATCATCATCATTGTGGGACATGCTAGACTTCACAGATCCCTTGATCTTTATACCTTGTCCCCAAGGGAGGATATGGTTTTCCTCCTTTTCCATCACTGGCCAACTCTCCTCCCCATGTAATAAATAAGGTCATGAGGCTGGTCAGCAGCTGCTCTCCCTCTATTTGTCACAACTAGTTGGGCTCTTTCTTCTGCCCCATTTGGCTTGAGACCTTTGCTCACCCCTCACTTCCTTTCTTATCCTAGTTCTCTGCTTCAAACCCTTTTGGCTAATATTAAAATTCCCCCAACTCCTGTAGTCTTTTAAAATTTTCCCTAACTCAAAGCTTAGAAAAAAAAAAGATTTTTAAATCAAATTTGCTAAAGTTGGTGATAATGGAAGTATTTTTCAGAAAAATAAAAAACTTTTGGAACCACATTTTTTTTCATCATCTGTCTATTTTCTAATGATTTTTAAAAAATAAACCAGAAGGCCAAAAATTTTAAGGCAATTAACCAGTTAGTTATGTCTTGCATCTGGAAATGGGAATATTTAGTTTGATTGCCAGATGTCCCCATGTGGATCAGCTGAGTGATCATTTACAACGGGGAATTATAAATTACTAATTTATGAATTTGTGTTATTATCCAGATGTAGCCCTCAAAATTTCTCCTTAGTTAATAGAATGAACTTTGATAGCTTATAGGCTTTTATGCACTTACAGAAGTGTATCAAATAATTGTAAATAGAAACATTTTTCTTTTTATTTAAGGTAGAAATAAAATGTTGATCAAATAAGGTTATTTTACTTCTGTTACACCCTCAAATCTTATTATCCTCTGTATTTGCCTTAAATTTAACTTACACGTTGGCTTCTCAGATGAAGTGTTTTTTATAGAGTTACACACATACAAACACACACACACACACACACACGGAGAGAGAGAGAGAGAGAGAGGAAGAGGGAGAGGGAAAGGCAGAGAGAGAGGAAGAGGCAGAGGGAGAGGGAAGGAGAATAACTGCAAAATTCTCTGCAGGTAAAATAGATTGCTATTTGTGGGGAAACAGATGTCTGAAGAAGGCAGGTACTTGATGTTCTCTGCAGCCTGTTTCTCATGCTCTCAGAGAAAATCTTCTCATGGTTGCTTGATCTTATCATCTAGGACTCAGCTCAGACTTTACATGTTCGTGAGGTCTTCCCTCTTTTAGATGCGCCCATCTAAAAGAGTCCCAGGTTCCCCTGCCCTCAAATGCTTTCTGAAATCATTCTGATTCCTTTTCTTCATGATCCTGGTTTCATTCTGACAATATCTTGCTTATTGTTCAATTACTTATTTGTGGACTGTTTCCCCCAACTACAGTGTAAGCTTCCCTTAATTATCTATTTTGTCACCACTGTGTCCTGAGTGCCTTATCTGACACCCAGGAAAGTTAAGAAGTATTGAATGAATATGTGAAGAATTGATGTCAAGGTCACAGAGAAAAAATACAGAGCTGGTACAAAAAAAAGGGCACTTCCCGGGCAAATGACCCTGGAAAATTCTTTACAAGCCATGCTGTTTTGTGTCATAATAGCAAAAATTTCAGCTTCTTTATCTGCAATCACTGCCTTTAAAGGAAAAAGGGAGAACCTTTAAGATTGTTATTCCTGAAAAGACAGAGAGAAAAATACCTTAAAAGTAAAATTAAATGGGAAAGAATAAGAACATGAAGGAAAGAAAAGACATACTTTAAGGAGATCTTAAGAAAATATTTAATAAATAAAAATTGCATATATTCAAGGTATACAATGGGATGAATTAATTACATATACATTGTATAATTATTACCACAACAAAATTAATTAACACATACATCACCACCCATAGTTACCATTGTGTGTGTGTGGCAGGGGGGCAGTATATGTGTGTGTGCGTGTGCGTGTGTGACTTTTCTAGTAAAGATTACTTTTATCCTTTGAAGTGAGATCAGTGATTTTCAATATGGGGGACTTTATTTTGAGGCAGATCCTCAGAGATCATAATTGAAGTCCTACAACCAGAAGGACCTTTGCATCTCCTCATCAAGTCTGTACATCTCTTTGGAGGGCCAGGGAGGCCTTCACACTTGGGCAGAGATGGTCACTGTTGCCCCTTCTCTGTTGCTTTCTCAATATCCCTGCCCTTTTCTTAGACCAGCACGTGGACATGGGGGCGGGGCAGTAGCAGCTCAGGAACCAGCTGAGCTGCATTTGCTCCACGTGGATAGGAAGTAGGAGAAGTCTGGGGTCCAACCTGAAGGAGGCCTAGAAATCAGAGAAAGTTGGTGAGAGAGTACAGCTTGCTTTTAATTCCCCTGTTCACAGGTTTTTGTATCAAGTCTGGAGCTGAAGCTAGGAGTCAGCCAGGGGATTACATACAGAATGAGACAAGAGACCAGGTTCATTATGAGGGAAGAGAAGAGAAAGGGTAAAGGTTCCTGGGCTCAGAACCAAAAAATAAAAACAAAAGAGGACAGCAAATTTACTTTCAAATCAGCCTTATTTTTAAGCTCTGAAGTTCATCAGACAAGGGAGAACTCATCTTCTCAGAATAACTCTATTCTATTCAAGAAAAAATAGACATCAGCTTTTAAAAACCCACAATCTTTAATACAGAAACAGTTATATAATACTTGACTATAAAATTCAAGACAGTCATTAGACGATAGACAGATCTGAGACAGACTTGGCCTTCATGCTCCTGGGGTGCCCGTTCTGAAGGACAGTGAGAAAAAAGACCCAGAAACTCACAAGTTAACACTTTTGATAGGCCCAGAAATTGCAGATCTCATAAACATCTCTCCAGGAGTGCTGTTTTGGGTGAGGAAAAAAGAGATGGGGAGGGAATTGGGGGAAAGATATCTCTGCTAATTTCTCTCTGCTTTTCTCTTTTGCTGATTTGTTAAATTATAAGCTGGATACATTTAAGCAAAGCAAATATAAATAGAGAATACTGCACCTGAAATCTTGGAACTGCCCAAGGAATCATGGGGTTTAGTTGCTAGTTCTAAGAGATAATCAATGGGGCTTGGTTTTTGATCTTTATAACTATCCTGCCTCAGAAGGAACAGGTCCATCAAAAGTCTCCTCACTTTACAAATCATTCTGAAAGTGGCAAAACTATGGAGACAACAAAAAGATCAGTGATTGCCAAGGGTTGAAGGTAGCAGAAAAGGATGCATAAGCAAAACACAGAGGAGTTTTAGGGCAGTGAAACTACTCTGAATAGTCATGTAATGGTGGATGCCAGTCATTACACATTTGCCCAAACCTATAGAACGCACAACACCAAGAGTGAACCCTAATATAATCTATGGACTTTGGGCAATTATGATGTGCAGTGTTATCAGTTTTAACGAATGTATGACCCTGGTGGAGGATGTTGATATGGGGCAGGCTATGCATGTGGGAGGAGGACAAGAAGCGTATGGGAAATCTCCATACCTTCCTCTTAATTTTGCTGCGAATCTGAAACTGTTCTAATAAAATAATACCTTTTTAAAAATTTAATAAAGCACTATGGTTGCATGGGATTTTTTATATGGGAGAAGCTGGCTGAAGGGCACACAGACTCTCTCTGTACTATTTTAGCTACTGCTTGTCAGTCCACAGATATTTCAAAATAAAAGTTTAGAGACCATAAATATCTGTTTTCTAAGACAGAGACTCCATAACAATAAATTTATTTGGATTCCAAACAGATATGAAAACACTTACAATAGCAATCTCATGTACTATGAGATTGCTAGGTTGAACTACTAGGTTGAACACAGTAGAGAATCTCCAACCCCAGGTACCTATTAAGAGATGTTTATACTACACAGTATTGGCGTACTAAGCTGTGGTACTGGAACATGGCACCCCAAGTACTGTGTTTAAATGATGGATATATGATAGCCATTTTCACGGCTTTATTTCTCCAACATGAAATTGCCACTTAGCTTTCATAAAGATTTTAATGAAAAAAATTAAGAACATAATGAAATAGTCTGCAAACAAACCATCAGACTAGTTGGAATAACAGCCTATGATAGGTCCACTGTGTTAGCGTTACATGAGAAGGGCTAAAAGCAAATAACTAAAATTATTTCTAAACTCCCATGAGATGCTGATTGACCAGCAAAATGTGACCAAATTATTAATCCACCCCCTTTAGCTTCTAAATTGTCCCAAATTTTAGCTCTTTAGACTCAACTTTTTGAACAAAAGATCAGATTTTAAAAATGTGAAAATAGAAAGCAAACACTTAATAATTTGAGTTGTTTCAACTACAGTTGAGAATGAAATAATGTAGATTATGCAATTAGGTTTCAACCTGACCAACATACAAGAGAGGTTTCTTTTTATAAGCTGGGGAAGAAAATAAAAAAAAAACTTTCAAGAAATTAATTATGCTTTACTTACCTTTGACACATTAGTTTTTCTTCAGAAAATGTCTCCTACAATTTTCTTTATAGGACTCATTGACTTTCTGGAGACATCCTTTTTTTTTCAACAGATACTTGTTTTTAGTGAGGAACAGCCAAAACCAAGCAAACAAAAATTGAGTGATTAAGCAAATGCTTTGCTGTAGATAACACCTCATTAAGAAAATGATAATATATCAGATATCAAGATCCTTTGGTGGATTAGTGTTATGAATATTATAAAACATATGTGAATTTATACATAGGATAAAGTAGAGTGTCTGAAAGCTAAATATTCCCACCAGGTAAATAATACATGTGAAGTTGGATAATGCAAACAAATTCTAAATATGCATAAAACATAACCAACTAAATACATATTTACTTAAGAGGCCCTGTAGAAATTTATACTAGATAGTTCACTAATATTCATATAATATTAGTATGGAACCTATTAAAGGGCATTTGGTCACACATACCAATCATGCAAAGACTATGAATGACTATTATATATGAGCTAATGTTAGTTTTTCACAACGGAATGTGAGAGCCCAAGAGAGATAATTAGACGTTATAGTAGGAGGAGGTGACTGGAGCATTATCTTACCAAATAACTGATATTTATGGCAACATGATAAAGTTATGAGCACATTTGTGCTCACAGCCAAATAATTAGAATTTCAATCAATGTAGCAATCTTGGAGCTACCGATTAAAAAATTATTTGGGAGTAAGGTCGAAAGAACCATAATATGCACATAATGATACCTTCATTAAAGGAAACTTGCTTTCTTTCTTTCAAACGTTGCATATGTAATTAAATTTAAAATTCATTCACTCATTCATTTATTCATTCACTGAACGACAGTGAGCAAAATGATAGAAACCTCTGAACTTATGAGGAAAATAGTAAGACATATAATATGTACCAAATGTCAGGTAGAGAAAAATAAGTGAGAAGGAAAAGTGAAAAGCAGATAGTTTACAATTAAAATAGGGTATCAAGAGGGTGGACATTCAGTAGACAAAGAAGGACTAAGCCATGCAGACTTCTGGGGGAACAGTGTTCTGGGGACAGCGAGTTCAAAGGCTTTCAGTGGGAAGAGGCCTGACATGCTTCAGGAAAGGTACACTGGCCACTGGTGCTGTGGGAGAATTGAGGAGACCCAGAGGTCCGAGGGGCAAAGGGAGGCCATGCGGTGTAGTGACTGGCGGACCACTTTAAAGACTTTACCTTTCACAGTGAGATGCGGGAGCACGTTATCTTCATGAAAAGTAGCAGATGAGAAGCAAGTTAGCTGGAGGGAAGGATTGCTGTGAGGGCTGCAGAACATGGCTGGTTACTCTGTTTTTCTTCTGTTGGAAAGCTTGAGCAGAATTATTCTTATTGATCCCAAGCCCATTTTCATGTAAGTGAGTGAAAAAAGGAAAGCAGGGTCCAGTCGAGAGGCTTGAGTTCTATTCCCAGCCAGGATGCTGATACGCGTCTCCTCCTTCCCTGCAGGCCCAGCATCCTCTGGCTCCTCCTTTATCTTGAGACAGCAGAATAGTAGGTGTGGGTGGACTTAATCTCCTTCCTCTTGTGGCTTTTTGGTATTTATTTTTTCAATTAATTAATGTTTAAGTTGACAAATAAAAATTGCATATATTTATCAGACACAACATATTGTTTTGAAATACGTACACATTGTGGAATGGCTAAATCAAGCCAATTACCATATGTATGACCTCACATAATTATTTTTTGTGGTGAAAACACTTTAAAAATCTCCTTTCTTACCATTTTTTGATATACCAAGGTAACAAATGCTGCTTATGCATCTTTAAATTTACATAGCACTACAATGCACTAACACCCAGTGAACTGCAAAAAAAAAAAAAAAATATATATATATATATATATATACACACACACACTTACAGTAGTATTATTAGTCACCAAAATGGAGAGGGGAAACTACAATTGTAAGAATGTGCAAGTGTTCTCATTAAGGCAATATTAACCCAGATAAGCACTTAATACCTGTCCTCTCAAATGCCTTACAGCTCTGGAATGCCCATTGTGAAACAAAACGGTACACAGTATTTCCTAAATTCTCACACACGCTTCATTTTCTGACTTGGCTGGGAAACGAGAAAATCTGGCCATGGGCAATGTGCCCTCCTTCCCTTGTCTGACCCAAACATAAAGCAGTTACATCTACTGGCAGGCTAGCTGTGGCCTTTGCCCTTTCCTCTAAAGTGCCCAGTTGAGGATTGACTTCGACAAGATCCAGTGCTGACAGCAACCCTGTACTATGTATTTCCCCAGTAATATAGATGCCTTTTTGAAAGGTCAGTCCCCCTACAATAGGGATTCCTGTGGCTGGAGCCAGTGTAGAGTCAAATACATCAATATCAAAACTCAGATGGACAGACCTTTGTCTTTTGCCAATCAGCAGATCAAATTTCTGTTGCATGACCTTCTGGGTGCCAAATGGATCAATGTCTCTCATGGAAAAATACTAGATATCATTGTTCTTTTAAAAAAATGTTCCAGAGGGTCCACATCTCCTAGATCAGAATACGCTATACTTGGGGAAGAGACACAAGGTTTGTCCAGGGAAATCCTGGAAGTTCTGGTAACTTTCCCTGTAGTTCTCTGAGGAGAAAAGAAACTGATAGTCCATGGAGATTTCCTGATGAAGTGGTAAGGGGTGTACTGATGTCTGTTGGGCATCAACCCAAGTGACACAAAGGTCTGGGCAGTTCCAGGCATGGCCACTAATGGTACTAATTGCCAGGCTGGGGTCTCCTCTCACCGTGACGCAGCTATAGCCAGACAACACTGCTCTGCTAACCAACTCAGCCAGTTGCTGGTTGGCTGGGCCACTGAGCACAGATTCACTGTAGGGTTGTTGAAGAGCTCATCTGTGGGGACTGGAGTAAAACTAAACTTTCCAAAGTCTTTTAGGCAGCAGCCCAAATTGGAGACCCTTTTCATCAATCCAACTTTTCTTCTGGCAGCTGGACCATGTTCCACTCCTTTTCTTTTCTATCCCTACAAGAACGGGGCTCCTATCACAACCAGACTTCTTCAGGACAGAATGCACTTGTGTCTGGAGGAGACAAGTTTCTTAGGGACTTGGCTGGCAGTGTGGGGAATCACTGGGGCAGAGGCAGAGCTCAGTGCAGCTGGAAGCTTCCAGTCTCAGCAATTTTCAAGAATACAATATATTGTTATTAACTATAGTGGCCATAATTTTTAAATTCTGACTTCCCACACACAAACACTAACAGACAGCAGGCAAATACACCAGGCAGGTCAAATTTCTCAACCCAGAAACATTTAGCAGATTTTATTTTAATGAAACAGAATTTTTAAAGAGATTTTATACTTCATTAAATTTGATTTACTGTGCACTTTCGCTCCCTCTGCTGGTTGTGAAGACTGTGGAAAACCACAATGCATTGCCCTGCCAGTAGACTTAGAGAGCAACCTGACATAGTGTAGCCTTGACTGGTTAATCTAGAGAAGGAATGAAGTCAAGCAAGCAGTGAGCACTAGCTGTACCACTAACACAGGGACATCTCACTCTCTGCCCTGGCCATGATGGAGCTGTGAGGGATCACGCACTGCAGCCCCTATTGTGCAGATGAAGAGGGTGAATTCCAGATATTCGAGGCCTTCCTCAGCTCCAGATCCATGTGTAATTTAGGGCTCAGGGCCAGGAGTCTTGTGTGTAACTTGGAGAAATGTTCCTAGTGCGTGTAAACTTCATGGACAGAACTTCGTGGATAAGTGAGATTGAGCTGTTACTGAAGAGTTAATGTAGCTTTAGATGCAGCACCCCTTTCTTGTGAGCTGATTGCAAGTGTCAGGTGTCAACTGGTGGGAGGCGCTTATCTCAAATTCTTAACAGACAGAAAATGTTCATTTCTTCATGTGATAGAAGAACAGTAAAATTCCAGCTTAAAGTTGTTACAGCTTACTCTCTGACCTCATTAAATGGCTACTCTGCTTGGATTTTTTAAATGTGGTTGCATAAATTAAAAACTGAGTCTTAAAACCTTCCTTGAGTTTTAATGCCTTTCCTTTGTGAAACCATGAGGGAAGCCACCACCAACAAAGCATGTTTTCCCATGTTCCTGTGCGTGCCTGATGTCACCTGGGGTCTATGCCAAGTCAAACAAAAGAAGTTTGGAAATAGTTTGTGAAGAAATTAACTTGTATACTTAAGTATATTTAAGTAGGTCAAACATCTCCTACTCCCCCACATTCCATGACTAATGTCCCAAATAAAAGTATATTCATTTTACATGCACCACATTTCCCAGAAAAAAGCAGCAAATACAAGACATTTATCTGTCAGGGTGAATGCACAAGGTTCTGCTCATTTTTGCAGGAGGCAGGGAGCTGGAGGAGCTGCTGTCACCATCCTCTGACTCTCAGATGACGTAAGAGTTGTTTGGTGCAGATGTTAGAGGAGAACAAAATGCCTGGACCTTGTCTCTTGAGAATGCTGTGGCTGTAGGACTGAAGAAGTTGGACTTGTACTTTGGTCTTCCTCTTTGTATGACAGTTATTTACGCACTATCCTTTTTGCCTTTTTTGATGATAAGTTCATTAAAGGCTGATACAATGTCTTATTGCTTACAGCATCTAGCATATACTAGTTGCTAAAAAGAGGTTTGTTAAATAAAGATTTATATACTAGGTTCTGAATAAATGTTAAGTGAAAAAATTTAAAAGGTAATTCATTTGTGACTTTTCCAAAGCATTTCCAAACTATTACCTGGACACCATTCTCACTTAACGTGATGAATTAGAAAAGCATCCAAATTGTTTATCCCTTTAAAAATATTTTTTATCAGTGAGTTGCAAAACTGTTTCTTAAAACGTATTTCTAGGTAAGTAATTTCTGAAAGGTTCCAACCATTAAGATTTAGTGTGAGGGGGGAGGGATAGCATTAGGAGATATACCTAATGCTAAATGGCGAGTTAATGGGTGCAGCACACCAACATGGCACATGTATACATATGTAACAAATCTGCACATTGTGCACTTGTACCCTAAAACTTAAAGTATAATAATAATAAAAAAAGATTTAGTGTGTGCTCATTATTAGTATAAATTTTTGAAAAGAAAAATCTATTTGCTATACATTTAACACTAAAGAACTAATAAACATAATGTGTGGATAGCTGTATGAAATTTTGAAGCAAATGTTAGATCTAATTCCTCTTAATAAAAAGAAAGAATCATGTTTAGTTGATAAAATACAGCACTTTCATGGTTCTCTAGCAAGTCAAAGGGCTTGTCCATTTTCTTGACATTGTATTTACTTAAATGAGTTTATCTAAAGGGAGAGAGCAAGGTTGCAGGCAGCTTAGAACAATGTAGTAATTGTCACTAATTAAGTGCCCTCAGCTGTGTCTATACTGGGCCACTGTTTACTTGCTTTATACATACTCAGCTGCAGGTAGCCACACTAAAAATTCCTCCACTTGTTATCGCCCCTTGCTGTTTTAATTTTTATGTGGTGAAATATTGACAAACATGTCATGCTTGACTCTCACACTTTTTCTATGAATGGGTAAATTAAGGATACAACTATTATCTCTATTTTGAATTTTCTGTCTAGAAGGTAGTTCAGAGTAGATGGATGTTGGCACTTGCTCGTGAACTGGACTGATTAAATGATTCTGAAAAATAGAAATTCAGAATGATTGTTCTTGGAATGGTGCTAGGCTAGTATCCATCCATCAACATACTCTCAAACATGCTCTTTATAACCATTACAAGCAATTCCCAAAGCTGGCTGGGAGTTCAGCAAAGTTAACCTTTGTAGACCTGACCCGTGACTGGGATCTACAAAGCGCCATACTTGAACCACCATAGCTTTCAGCCATAGATAATAATATATAGATAATAGTTAATTTTTGCCACCTTGAACAGCATTCTCAAGCTTTCTTTGCCTTAGTTGCCATGTTTATAAAAAGATAATGAAAGACTAAACAAGTGCTTCTCAAACTCTAACATGCACAGGAATTTCCTGGGCATCATACTAAATTTAGATTTGGATTCAAAGGTCTGCAAAGAGAGTCCGCACTGGTTCCCAGGTGCTCATCCAAGACTGCACATTGAGTGCCAAGGGGCTAGTTGATCTCTATTGAGCCCTCAGCCCTGATATTCTCTCATAAAGCCTTTGCTTGTGAAATATACTTTATCCTAAATTATGTGATAATTCATTGATTTTTGATTATCATGCCATGAAGCTCTTATAATGTCAGTGAACAAGAATAATGAATGAAGGTATAAATTGAACCATTGGACTATTTTAGAGGTTTTAAAATTCCTAAGTGTACAATAATAATAACTGTAGGAATTAGATGCCAAGACTGTGTGTTCATGATTTTATCATGAAATACTAAACAGCAAAAGTAGATGGCATGTTCTGTCCATTATTATTATCAGCACCACTTCAAAACTTTATAGGACCACATGAAATATCCATTAGTGCTAGCTATTTCATTTTCTTCAGTGTATATAAATACACAGCCTGAGAACAGAATGAACTTTCAAATATTTATTTGCAAAATATTACCTAGATTTTATTTTGATGCATTGTTTTTCTTCAAGATATCTCAGAATTCTGGGCACCTCCTTAAAATTATCTTTACTTTTGCCTTCTGGCCACATTTCTCCCATCTACCACAATACCACTCCACCCCAAGACCAAATTAAGTAGAATCTTATGGTAAAGATATCTACTTCTGCTGTCTTTTTTATTTAATTCAATTGTACAGGTAGGTTTTTTTAAAAACAGCAGAAATACATTAAGAATTTAAAAGGCTCTATGTTCTCTTATTTCTTGGGATGTTATTTTAGCATCTGCACTCAATTTCAAAATCAGCTTGACTATTTCACATTTCTAGGGTTTTATAAATCTTGAACAGCATACCTCTTCATCACTTGGTTTCATTGCACCAATTGCTAAGCAATAATATGCAAGATTTTAACAAAAATATTTATGTCACATTTTTTCTTTAAGAGATTAAATGTAGTACAAGCAAGTATTTAAAAAACAGTGATTGTTTCAAATGTTGTTCAAAGCATAATGTGAAGGGCCAGAGTAAGGGTTTATGCAGATAATGCATTCATGATTGAACTATTTGTATATTAAATATGATGTTAGGTTATAAATTAACTTAAGCTCTTGAAATTTATAGACGAATTCAAAAATGTAAATCTGCTCAGAAAAGGCTATTTATCTCATTCGTTTGTATGGTAATTGAAGGTTCATAATGAAATAATCTGATGCACAGAGCCCAGCTAAATTAGCCTGCCCGTAATGTACTATCTTGAAGTGACTTCACATTTTCATTAGAGCCTTTCTAATTTCTAAAGCAAAATTAATGCAATTAGTGATCAAATCAATACATATTGATCATGAGTTTCTTCAATATGGCATGAACATATTAGGTCAAAAAGAAATGGCTTTTTAAGATCATAGAATAAATATAAGAAATTTAAGTTGTGAATAAGACAGCATTGTGCTACTTTCTATTGTAGCTACTATTTATAAGAAAGTGGCAATATTATTTTTATCATTGTTTGGATGAAATTCAACATAATGCGCTACATCCCTGTCCCTTCCCCCCAACATATTAATAGGGTATTCATTGTCCATATGGATTTTTCTCTCCATAAATATCCAAAAGCAATTTTTTTTCCTCATGGTGCAGAATTTCAGATGACTAATTACTCAAAAGCATTTCTTTCTTTTCACATGGAAATGTAAGCAAGATTCCAGAGAGGAGCCCACCCCCCAAACCCTCAGCCCAGTAAATGTACCTTTGATGGAGTGGGCTGCGGTTAAATGTATGCAGGAAAGACTTGAAGCCCAGAATAAAAAATCAAAACGCATTTGTGGAAATCAACGGACTGTTGCTTTTCTACATACTAATCAGCTTATTTCACAGTGAAATAAAATGATACTTCTAAGAGAGAGAGAAAAAAAGACCCAATCTTAAAAGCACCCCCCTCACCCCCAGCTAAATGGATTCTGAGATGTGGTTCAACTGGTGTCTATTCCTGAGGTGTGAGGGGAAACTATGATAAACTGTCTTAACTGCTCAGCTTCTTAAGAGCAGATCATGTAGATTCTAGGGGAAAATGTTGAGTAAACCCAAAAGAAAAGATCATATTGTTGAGTCAAGTCTGCCTTTGAGATCCTGCAAAAGCTAAGCTGAGGAGAGAGACCAAAGACACAAGACTGTGGTTTGCAGTTATGGCCTGCTAGTTTGCTTTTCTGTCTTGAGGACATGTGAGGGCATGAGCTACTTTTCCTAACTCATATTTCATGACTGTATTTTCAGAAGCTTTATGGCATGTAAATAAATTCCCTTACTGTCTGTGATAAATTTCAATTGCTTTCTTTAAAAAAAAGGTAATTAATTTAAAGTTTTTCTTGCAATTTTCACACCATATGAACATAAATAAAGCTTTTCATGGTGTATAAATTTATAAACTGTAATGACTCAAAAGAATGGCCGTGACAGGTGTACATTCTATTTTGTCTACAGACTGGTCCCCTTTACTTGAAAGTGATGTCACAGATTTTGAATTCAGACATTTATTCACCGATATGAAACTCTTCGGTGCTTCTGGTGAAGCAACCTGGTGGAACTGACTTAATATCATGACTAATCTCACAGTTTCTGAAATTAGCACATCATTGATGAAAATAATAGATTTATATTTGCAAAACCATTAAAAAATTCCCCTGAGGGAGTTAGTATATGTGTTTACAGGTGTTTCTAGATTGCTACTTAGAACGGTGTTGCCAAGCAATGCAGCATTCACTTGTCACTGGTCACATGTGATGCTTTGGCAAAAATGAATTCCATGGATAAATATAAAGTTGGGAAGACTGTTATTTTGTGGGAAATATACAATGTACATTAGCATAATGAGGCTCTCAGAAATCCTGCAAGAAAGATGACTACTTAACACTAGTTAGCTCAACATTTCCCAAATTGATTGAGTTATTCAATCTTTTGGTTTTCTTCTTCTAACATATCTACTTTGGGATACTCTGATTTTGATTTGGTGAGTGACAGGGAAATCACAAAGTCTGAATTTTGGGGATATGCTAAATGGCAATAACCACTTCACATTTGATTTTAGTCATCAGGAAAGAGCCGACAAATCCGGTTCATCAACATACTTCTCTCCCTGCCATTATTGTTCCTTAGCCTGAGCTATTTCAATCAAATCAAACCACTAAGACTGATAATAACTGATACTATTATCACCTATTGAAGAATCTCCTACTTCCTGGCTGGGCGCAGTGGCTCACACCTGAAATCCCATCACTTTCAGAGGCCAAGGTGGGAGGATTGGTTGAGGCCAGCAGTTTGAGACCAACCTAGTCAACATAACGAGACCCTGTCCCTACAAAAAAAAAAAAAAAAGAAAAGAAAATTACCCAGGCATGGTGGTGCGCACCTATGGTCCCAGTGTGCACCTATGGTCCCTTTTACTTGGGAGGCAGAGGTGGGAGCGTTGCTTGAGCCCAGGAGGTCAGGGTTATAGTGAGCTGTGTTCAGAAAACTGCACTTCATCCTGGGAGGCAGAGTGAGACTACATCTCCAAAAAATAAAAAATAAGAAATAAAAATCTCCCTTTTCCAGAGGAAAAACTAAAATAGCTCTTTCAAAAAAGTAAATAAACAAATAAATAACACATAGTCTTCATAAAGAAGACAGATAGCACAAGGAAGAAAAAATACTTGTAATAATCCCTTCATTGTAAATATCCTGATGCATATTTTTCTGGCCTTTTTATATGTATATAACCATTTACAAAATTGGATTTGGTATTTATTTCTCATAACCTATTTATTTTCACTCAATGATACATAGTGAAAATGTTTCCGTGTCAATAAATCTATAACATCATTGCTTTTCATTGTATGCATGTGTCATATATTTTAAAAGGCTAAAAAGATGGCAGCCTTTTAGTCACTAAAGATCGGTATGTTTAATGGCTTTGGTGTATTTATTCTTGGTAGGTGTATGGCAGGGACAGGCCCTGTGCATGCATCACTGCTGTGCTGAAGGGGTGGAGAGGGAAGGGAGGTCTGTTTTTCCTGGAGGTCAATCTCCTCTACAGAGAGAAATCAAGGAGCAAACAGAAGCTGAGGATGCTGCCTGTGTCTGCCAATCCCTTCTCCCTTCCTCCTCCCACAATTCATCTTCCCCAAACACCTTCTCCCCTGAGTTGTCTTCCTGTAAGTGGGGTCTTTCTGCAAGGTTGGGAGCTCTGATTTGGAGGTGATGTTTGCTGTAGAGCTAGTCCCTGCTGGGTAGAACAACTGCTGCTCTCCCCTCATGCTTCGTCTGGGAAGCACAGTCAGAACCTCCGCCCATCGGGACCTCTGTGGTGATTGGAGAGTCAGCCAAACTCACCAGGCAGCTAAAGATGCTCTAGAGATGCCTCATGGCTAACATCTTTTCAGAGGGGCAGCTGAGTACCCTGAATTGTCCCCTGGTTTCTGGTCAAGCTATGGCAGCCTGAGGTTTGCTACTATGGACCCTGATCTTACAATAGACTTAATAGAAGCTAAGGATGGTGCTAATTTTTTTTTCATATTATATTTGAAATTATTCCTGTGGACATGCTGTGCATACTTAGGCCAAAGGTTGCAAGAATGCCTGCCAAAAAATAGGGTCACATGTAACTAGATTTTCTAAGGAAATGGAAACCACAATTCATTATCTTCTTCTAAGATTTCTTTGAAGGCCCCAGTCTGAGCTAAATGCTCCCTTATTTACATTTCCTGACTATTCTGCACATTCCTGTGACTTCTATCACCCTATAGTTGTTTGCCTGTCTGTCACTGCACAGGCACGTGAGGACCTGAAGGATAAGCTGCCGTGTCTTACCGGATTTATTTATTTTTTAATTTTTAAAATCAAGCAGAGACCCTAGACACTAAGTGTGGAACCAAAAACTTGGGCTCTTTTTCCAGATTGAGAAGTGGTTAAAAGCATGGACTCTGAAGTCCAACTGCCCAGGTTCAAGTCTCAGTTCTCTGTGACCTTGGGCAAGTTATTCAATCTCTCTGGGTTTCTTTATCTTAAAATGTGGATAACAGTAGTACTTGCTTCATAGGGCTATTCTGCGTAATAATGGGTTGATTTTTCTATAATGCATTTAGAATAATTCATGACATTTAGTAAGTATTATATGGCTATTAATTTAATTATAATTTGGTCATATCAAATTGCTTCCCAAGCCTCTTTTCCTCACAGGTATAAGTGAGATATATTGGCAGTGATTAGCACAGTGCCTGGGACATTGTGCTACAGGCTCAGTGGATACTTCCTGGGTCAGATTGATAATCCATCGTGTGAGCCTATGAAAGTTCTAAATGGGGCAAGCATGAAGTACACTAAGGGTGTGCACTATAGCCACTTCTTGGGCCTGCTATGCTCCCTGTTTATGGCACATCTGTGGTGGCCATACAGTTAGCTAAGTTAAGTTATACTACTTCTGGTTGTTTTGTTGTTGTTTTTGTTTTTGTTTGGCATGAAGGTAGATAAGAGTATGTATGCTTGTAATACTCATATTAAAATAGTAGGGAATGCCCAATCCTGTATTTCCCCAATGCTTCCACTCATGCGCATGACTTTGTATAGTGTAAATGAGAAAAAAAATCATAGCTGAGTCTTCAGATTGGAGATTGGAAGGAGATCCATTTTTAATGGCATTGAAATAAGAAGTGAACCTAAATTCACCATTGCTTATTTATGGCTGTAGTTATTTCTCTCTAGTACATCCCAGAGGGTTACTTTCTGTTGTTAATTGGAACTTCTAAGCCATTTTTATTTACAAAGTGTTTTACAGTCATTGGTATTGATGACTTATAATTCCCCCATGAGTTAGGTGTCAGGATGAGGCATTGACACAGGCTCCACACTCAGGAAGCTGAGACGTGAGGGTGGATAAATCTGCCCCCTCCCACATGGCAGCCATGGGGTCCCGGTTTGCTTTGTTTTGGCTTGTCGGATTCATATTACCTTCTCCATGTGCACGATAGCCGTTACAAGCGGACTCCTGGATACAGGGTCTTTTGAGGAAGGACTGAAAGAGAGTGACACTGAATCCACTTAGCAATTTTTTCGTCTCTCTGTTTGCCATTACAATGAGTTTTCCTTGCAACTGTATGTCTTTCGGCACACTTATTTTGTTTTTTTAAAGAAGTAAGACAAATAACTGCCTGTTTATTGTTAAATTTGTAGTGCCAGTCATGACAAGCATAAGGATAGTAACACTTTTGCCAGCAGGGTGCTTATCTGTTTTACTAGTTCAGAAGGACTTGATTGATGCGAAAGACTAAGGTCTCAGTAAAGACAATTTAGCCATTTCCATACAGTTTATGCTTGTGTTAGTTGTATCCTGCAGGGGAGTCCCCAGGGGTGGCTTCTTTGACCTTCCCTCTAAAAGGTAACACGTAGAGATTCCTAAAGGAACCATCGTCTAACAAGACTAATGACGACTCCCATGCCTATTATCATTCAGAGACAGGGAAGGAGGCTTTAGAAATGCAGTACCACATTCCTCCCTTGATGTTTCACATGATCTATTAAAGCGTTATGTGGCAGATAAATTAATCATTAAAAACTTACAGTTAAGTCTTTACAAATAATAACCAGGTGTACCTTGATTATCTTTGATCTCAATATATATATTTTCTGTCACTAAACAGATGATACATAGCAGTTTGTTTTACTGACAATGAGTTTGAGAGACTCAAGGAAAAAAAAGCTAATTTCCTCCAGCATTCTTTCTTTTTCTTTTCATTTCTTTCTTTCTTTTTTTCCATTTTTCAAGTTAGAAGAGCTAAAACGAAGTTATTCATTCGGTAATAGCTCATGACAGCCAGGATCACCTTTTCATCTTGCTTTGCTGGAGTGTGAGTATGAAGCATCTTCACTGTTTATTATTCCAGCTATCCTCCCATTTGATTTATTTCTCCCATTCACTGCTACTTAGTATTTAAAAGTTCTGACCAGGGGACATGCTCCACATCTTGTGTGCATTAGGTGCTCCATGATACACTGGATTCCACTTAATGCCACCACTTTGGATTGAGGTGGATTTCTTTTTTTTTTTTTTTCTAATGTGCTTTTTGTCACTAACCACTTCCAGGGCTAACATTTTCTACATTCCAAAAAGAAAAGAAAAAAGATGATAACATGAAATAATGCAGTTACAACAATCAGATATATGCCAGACAAATGAAAATTCATGACAACACAAAGCAGGATTTGTACCATAAATGATTTCTTCATTCTCTGTTAAGAAAAATACTTAAATGTTTTAATATACTACTGGTGAAACTTAGGTTAATAAAAATTGTTTGGGTAAGTGACAGATTCAGGAGCAGCACCAGGAATGTGGTGGTGGAGATAAATGCAACCAGAGAGGGAAAAGTACTCCCCAGCAGACAGTAGACTTCTTAAAGAAGTTGAAAGAAGAAAAGAATGAAGTGTGGTTGAAATCTTTGTTTATGTCGCAGATATTTACAATCTATCTACAATCTACTCCATTAAGTAATGATGTGTTTTTATTATGTCAGTCTAGGAAGGTAACAACTTTAATTTGTCATTTCAAAATTAAATGTGTGATTTTCCTTTGTATTTTGCTCAATAGTATAAGGACTGTGTTATGGCTAGGTATTAAAATATGGGGATTACTTGGGAGCAGAAATCAAGATTATTTTTTCTGGTTTGTTGAATTCCTTATATGTAAAAAAAAGTCTTTGTTCTGAGCAGTTGGTGATGATAATATGAATTTTTACTTTTTAAAAATTCTTACTAAAAACAAAGTTCTTATTGAAAAGTATTAATTGGGGCCAGGTGCAGTGGCTCACACCTGTAACCCCAGCACTTTGGGAGGCCGAGGTGGGTGGATCACGAGGTCAGGAGATCGAGACCATCCTGGCTAACACGGTAAAACCCCGTCTCTACTAAAAATACAAAAAATTAGCCGGGCGTGGTGACGGGCGCCTGTAGTCCCAGCTACTCGGGAGGCTGAGGCAGGAGAATGGCGTGAACCCAGGAGGGGGAGCTTGCAGTGAGCAGAGATCGCGCCACTGCACTCCAGCCTGGGCGACAGAGCGAGACTCTGTCTCAAAAAAAAAAAAAAAAAAAAAAGACAAGTATTGATTGGAAACAAAGATAACTACATCTTCTTGAAATGCCAGTTATAACTAACTCACTCTAGAGCCGACAATGTCTCAGGGTTGTTGACATAACTAATTTTTTTCTTTGAAAGAAAAATAATTCTTGGAGAAAGTAATAGCTATTATTTGTTATGATAATAGATAAAATGTATTAAGCATCTTTTATATGTCAACTGATTTAACTCCTTTTATTATCATGATGTCAAAGTCTAGTAGGCATTATTTTTCCCTGTTTGCAGATAAAACAAAAACAGAGGCAAAGAGAGATGATGTATATTTCTCTGGAACATATGGCTAGTAAGGGGTCAAGCAATGGTGGGTGGGATAATATATTTCCCCTGCTGAACCAATTACAAGATTTCAATGATGTAAGTTTTTCTCTTTCCTTTCTTGGTAAGACTGACAGACCATCTAATGACACTTCAACATTGTATGATGCTGAAACCAAGGTCCAGAGATGTTAAGCAATTTGCCTGGAGTCACACAGCAAGTTAGTGGTGAATAGGGAAAGCTCTTCTGAACCCTACTATGTCATCTGAATTGAGCCAGTTTGGCAGCCTACACTGGACAAGAGTAGGGCCAGGAGTGAATGGATTGTACTCAGAGAGCAGGAGAAAAGGGGAATGGTTAAATAAAAATGACTGTCTTTTCAACTAAAAGTGTGACACATTTGGGAGAGGAATAAAGAGCATGAGTCAGGACCACTGCAGGCACATTTATGGGGCAACTGATGTTTTTCTTGGGTATGATCCTCACCTCCTACCACTACCTTCTTGTCCTTTTTTGCACTATCTGGTGACCTGAATTAAGATTAATTATGTTTATGCTGTCTGAACTACAGTATTCCTATAAAATCATTCACTTAAAAGTATTAGTGCTGTAATAATCCCTTCCTGGAGATTTAAAGAAACTGATAAAATGAATATTGGATGCTGATCTTTTAAGCACTGTAGCATTTAGGGAGAGGAAATAATTTGACATAAGAGGAGTTTCCCAGAATTCTTCAATTCAGATTAAGTAAAAACTAATGTTTGTACCTATTTATAAATATGCCTGACCCTAAAAGGTAATACTTTTTTTAAAGAACATTTACAATATGAATAATATTACATATTTACTTAAAGACTACCCACCATTGAGATGCCCCACGATGGTCTGATTTTTTAAAAACCCAACTCCATCTTAGACTGTTATCCAATATGGTGGCCCTTCCATTATTCAAATCCCTGAAGATAAAATGGAAGCGTGGAGAAGTTATTCTTCAATAGTAAAATCAAGGCAGACATGGAACCTTTCTAATTCCCATTTGCATGACCCATTATGCTGATTTATTTATTATTAGATTTTATGGATAAGAGTAGATGCTGGGAATATGTAACTCTCAGACTTCAGACTATACAATCACTTTGAGTTCTTAGACTTCTGGACCAGTTTGACTAAACTCTATTTTTCTAAGTTATTTTTCCTCTAAATAAGTGGGTCTTCACGTGGAGAACACAGACTTGTAAGCAAAATTTTTATTTTTATATCCCTTCCTGTTTTCCCTAAATTAAGCAAAGAGAAAAATGGAGGATTTCTACCCAAAAAGGGAAGTAATTTATCCCTACCACAGGAATAAGATTGCCAGATTTAGCAAAGAAAAATATAGGACACCCATTTACATTTGAATTTTAGATAAAGAATGAATAATTTTTTAGTATAAGAATGTCCTATGAAATATTTGGGTGTCCAGTATTTTAACTGGCAATTCTACTTAAGGACTCAATCCACTTCCCTTAGAAAAGAGGTGTCAGCATTGTTCCAGCAACCTGTGGGTCCCTGTGGAAACTGTTGCCTCATCAGGATAGTAGAAGAACATCACTTTTGCCAGCAGCTCTTGGTATATGCAGTAATAACAGCACTGTCCCAGTGTTTGTCCTGTTGTCTTGAGCTTCGCTGGAGACATGGCCTTTGGGTCTTTTTTGTTTATGGTGTCAAATTGGTGTAGGAAATGTGGCCTTGTGTGCCGGAACTGGACCACTGAGAAAGAGGTAATCCTTTTATATTATGTTGATGAAAGCCACTCATATTTTAAGCATGGCATTAATGACTATTTCAAATTGCTGCATTGTAATCCAGTTACATTAGCTGGATTATATTTAAGGCCTGCTGGCTTCATCTAATTTAAGGCAGAGTTCACTGACCAAATAAATAAGTTTTATAACAAAGAGGCATTTGTTTTAGGGCTCCCTGCATAGTATCCCAAAAGGGACTTTCCTAGGTATCCTTCTATGGCAATCAAGGTAAAATTATTTGTCCTTTCTCAGTCTTGGCTTTCTTACCACCTTTATATGAAGTATAGGTATGGTGATGCCTTTTGGAGGACTAAGATTTAACTGAATGATGTTATAACTAGAGCTATAATGATAGTATAAACTATAATTGTTTAGCAAGTAGTTAAATTAAAATTGGTGCTGATATTTTAAAAATGGTAAAGCAGTTCTGAGAATAATAATTTTATTCCCAACTCTGGCTATGATTATTTTAAAATGTAACCTAGAAAAAGGCACAAGCCATTTATAATATTTCAAATGTGAAAAGTGAAAAAAAAAACCCAAAACATCACCTTCATTTATTATTTAAAAAATATGGTGAGTGATTTTAGCCAAGAAGAAATGAACACAGATTGTGATGAACATGCTTAACATGTACTTTGAATAAGAAAATCAATACATTAAATGACATGTTAGAAGCATTAAACAAAGGAGAAAAGCCAAAGAACTATATTGAAAGGCATGTTTTCCAGCATAGCTGTTTTCAATTGCTAAACGTTCTTCTCCTGTAGCATATGAAGGGCGCCTAGTGACCCCTAGCTGAGGAATCCATATAGCTCTGCACCCTTCCCCCACCTGACAGACAGCTGATGTCCTAGGCACGCCTCTGCCCCTGCACTCTATTAACTCTTGGGATAGAGCAGCTCTCTATGCAGCAAAACACAGTTCCAGCAGTCTATGTCTTTCGTGTGTTTTAACAATCAAAACTCACTTCTCTCTCTCTCTAACGATTTGTTTCTCTCCAGTACTTATATCCAAAAGGAAGATGCTCGCAGTCGTAAAGCGGTCCATAGTCTCTAACAACACAGTGGTGAGGCATGCATTGCTCCCTGGAAATCAAGTGCACTGTAAGTCATGGCCTGGAAAACTGACCCAGTGTGTACCTGCATCTTTTCCACCAGTGGCTTCCCACATGGCCATTGTTCTCTTAATTTGTTAGAAATTAAGACAAGTATCTATATGGAAAAGGCTTTTTTTTTTTAATCTTGCAAGAAAATGCATCAAGATGGATATTTTTAGATGAGGGACTATAGCTGATTATTTTAATTGTATTTGCTATAATTTTTAAAATGTGCTCAAATAAATATAACTTTTGTAGGTAAAATAATTGAGTAAACTTTATCTAACAAAGAAAAAGGAATTTTGATGTTTTTATAATTTGAGTCCTTGCCTTTCAGTACATTTCAGGAGTTCAGTAAAATCTGAGTTTATGTCTTAAGCTATTACCAAAGTCTAAGGAAAACAGGATTCAGGGCCATCACTGGGAAAAGCTAAAACTGAAATGTCCTGAAGATATCTCATTGTTACTTTTGTGAGCTTTCATGGTAAAATCAACTCAGTCACATTACTGTATAGCAGTGGTTTCTATACTTCAGAGAACTAAAGAAGGAGACTACAGCTTAAGTTGTAGAAGCCCTCTACCCTTGAAGCTCTGAATGTAAGATGCAAATGGACATGCATCTTGAATTAAGGGAATAGTGTTTGGCTCTAACCTACCTGGGCTTAGCTGGCATATAGCAAATCATGCAGCAGCTGAAAGCTAATGTAAAAGTTACTTTAGAGCCTACAAAAACAGACTGCGTAAATGAAATGCAAAATGATCCACGGTGATGGATTGTCTGAATATGTATGTATCCATTCTCCTTTTCTACTTCAGTACTGTGGAATCTCTCTGGTGAGGGCAGGGACCACATGTATTTTGTGTAATATCCCCTAGAAGTGCCTGACACATAGTAGGCATTCACTGAATTTCTCTTGAATGAATGAGCTGTGAGGCTGACTCAAAATTAAAGCATCAGATATGATCAGAAGCTAATTAAATGAGCAAGCACACACTATGACCTCTAGCACAATGCCCAGGACAAGAGCAGGTGGGCACACAGTAAGTGCTAGATGATGTCTTTCCTATAGACCTTGGTATTTTCTGCTTTCTATGAAGTTGTGTACTTTACTATACAGGGATAATTTACCAAATGGTAACATTTCTGCCTTTGTGGATATTAATAAGTAATTGTTTTAAGAAATAAATTTTTTAAAGATTCTAGAATCAAATAAGATTGGGGAATGCTGATTACACTATTCCACCATTAGAATTTTTCTACTTAACTAAATATTTGAGAAGTACAACAGTAAAGCAACTTCCTTAACCTTTTTGAAAACATGTTTTTATCTTTATGAAGGTTTTGTATACACAATACTTCTACAATATGTGTTATGAAAAATAGCAATCCTTCACCCCAGCTTCTCATTTCCTTCTTCCCCAAGGCACTGATTGATTCTGTTGTCATTTATTTCAATGCCTCTAAATAGCCATAAACAATTGCTTACACTCCCACTTTTTTTGTTTTAGGCACTATATATTGACTTCCGACAATGAAAGTATTTGGAGAAGGGCTCAGGCAGTGTCACAAGCATCAAGCAGTGCAGGCTGGAACTCACAGGCAAAAGAATGGGCAGAATACATGGAGAC
Source organism: Pongo pygmaeus (assembly GCF_028885625.2). Lineage (NCBI taxonomy): Eukaryota > Metazoa > Chordata > Mammalia > Primates > Hominidae > Pongo > Pongo pygmaeus. The sequence continues at coordinate 99,932,058 of NC_072378.2, read as the reverse complement.
CCCAGCCTGCAGACCCTTGGCATCACATAGAGAGGTGTACTTGGGCCAGGTTTGTACTCTAGGAGAGGAATGCCTCTGTAGCCTCTGTTGCTTTCTTTGCATATAGGGTTGGGGAAGGCAGGCAATGTGACAATAAGGCTTTTACATACATAAAAGTGGTGTTGCCAGTGGAGACCAACACCTTGCAGCTTGATACCAGCTGCCTAGGGGAGTGGCAAACCAGTTCTGATAGACCCTGTGGAGAGAGGAGCACTGGTCCCATTGGCTTGTTGCCAGGTAACCAGAGAAGAGAAGTGCTGGCTCACTAGTGGGCAATCCTATAGGACTCTTTCACTCTACTGCCCCCACTTCCAATGCCCTATCCTCCTAGTAGAGTTTTTTTTTTTTTAAATACGTCTGATTAGATTAGTATTCAGTTGCTCAATATCATGACCACTTGAAATGCTAGAGTTTTTTTTTTTAAATACGTTTGATTAGATTAGTATTCAGTTGCTCAATATCATGACCACTTGAAATGCTATTCATGGTTGAACCATATAGTATCCTTTGATAAATTTATCTTTCAGTACAACTTTTTATTTTCCCTGGAATTATTTTATCGTTTTATGTTTGCAAAGTTCTCTATGTACCTGTCACTAATTTATACACAAACTCTCTCTCAATCATATGGATCTCTTCTTAATATGTTCAAACACATTAAGCATTCCTGCAGTTTTATTTTCCTGAAATACCTTCTCCAGAGTCTTCAGACCTGCTCTGTCTGAATTTCTTGCCCTCAATGCCTGTTGCACACTTGTACTCTGGTTTCTCACTGTTGAAGTGGCCTCTCTTGGTACCCTACCCAGATCCCCTTATAGGGTTGGGGCACATGCCCTCCCACTGATGTGAACGCTAATGCCTCAAAGATGCCCTCTTCTTCAGGAATGACTTTCAGCCCAATGAGAGTAACCTCAACCAGAAGGTTACACCTTTCCCACTGGGACCTCTCCAGAGTCAATGGTGGATTGACACAAAAGTACAAAAGTTGGGTCTCCTTGCCTCTAGGTGGTACCATCTCTGTGGTGCAATTTATGCCCCAAAGCTGCCTGTGAGACCAGGCTGAGATATCCTCCAGCTGAGTTGACATCTTTGCTTGCCTCCTTCCCCTTTCCTATTCTGCTCCCCACTGTCTCTCTCTCTCTCTCTCTGCTGAAAGTGATCCCTCTGTAAATAACAAGCACATGAATTCCTAATTCAGTCTCTGCTTCTAGGATACTTGACCTAAGACAACCACGACCCTAAGGTTTATTTTCACATCTTTTGAGTTGACTCTCTCTTTCTGGATCTAGGTCTTTCTCTTTCTTGGTGTATTTTCCTGGGTAAAAGACATCTTTTGTTAACTTCTTGAGCACGTGGGAAATTAAATTTTTAGTTAGTAAATGACATAAAACATTTTTATTCTACTCTTACACGGGATAAATCATTTTACTTTGTGTAGCATTTTATATTGGAAATAATTTTGCATCAGAATTTTGGAGATAGGACTTCATTACTTCAAGTGTTCATTGCTGTTGTTGAGAAGTCTGGTGAATTTCTGACTCCTGAACTTTGTGTTATCTTTTTTTTCCCCTCACTGTACATTCTTAGGGTCTGTTTTCTTCTCTAGCGTTCTGAAATTTCTCAGTGATATGGATTGATATGAGTCTATTTTGATTTATTGCATAGAGTACAAAATGGGCTTGAATCGGCAACTTACGTACTTCAATTCTGGGAAATTTTAAGAAATTATTTATTTGAAGACTTTCCACCCTTAGTTTTGTCTGTTCTCTGTTTTTATAATCCCTATTATTTGGATGTTGGAATTCTTGAATTAATTATTTTTAAAAATATTTTTCTCTTATTTATCATTTCTTTGTGTTTTTCTCTACTTTCTGGAAGATATTTTTCAATTTTATTCTCTACTCCTCACTGAATTTTTCATTTCTGTAAGCATATTTTTAACCTTTAACAACTCACAAAATTTATATATATGTATATATATGTGTATATATATATATGTATATATATGTGTATATATATATATGTATATATATGTGTATATATATATATATATACATATATATTTTGAGATGGAGTTTTGCTCTTGTTATACAGGCTGGAGTGCAATGGTGAGATGTCAGCTCACTGCAATCTCCGCCTGCCAGGTTCAAGCAATTCTCCTACCTCAACCTCCTGAGTAGCTGGGATTACACGTACCCACCACCATGCCCAGCTTATTTTTGTATTTTTAGTGTAGACAGGGTTTCACCATGTTGGCCAGGCTGGTCTCAAACTCCTGACCTCGTGGTCCACCCACCTCGGTCTCCCAAAGTGCTGGGATTACAGGCGTGATCCACCATGCCCAGACTAAAATTGTTTTTGTTTGTTTGTTTGTTTTTGTTTTTTAAAAGAGGCAAAAAATGAACAACCCCCCCTACAAAAATTTATATAGCTTTTTAAAACCAATAATTATCTCAGTTCTATTTTTATGGTGTCTTTATCTTGTTTCACAGACCCAATATTTTATCTTATTTATTTAAAGATTTAATAATTCTTGGATTTTTTTTCTTGCATAGTTTCTATTTTCTCCAAGTTGCTTTCTTGCTGTTATCTCTTTTATAAAAGATACTCTTTTCTGTTGTTATCATTACAGTTGGTGTGGTCTCTGTCCTTATGATAGTTCAAGAATCCCTCAGATTTTTGGTAATTCTTGGTTGACTTCTTAATTTTAAGAGTGAGGCGCTGAAAAGCTGTTTGTTAATTCCATGTGCTTGGCCAGAGTTCTTCAACTATATGCCTCTTTGTATGGTTGTTAGGCTATGCTGTTTCATGTGGGAAACATCTTACATTATTGTACTGGTTAAAATGTGTGTTCAGTTTTGGGTAACAGAGAATTGAAAGAAGAGAAGCTTAAACAAGAAAGACACTTACTTCCATTCAATGTAAATCTGGGCTAGTAGAGTGCTTTGGAGTGTCCAGGATTCAGACATCTTCTGTCTTGCTGCTCCACAGTCTCTAGGATATTTCTGTGCCAAGAAGCCTTGGCACCATGTCTACATTCTAGCTAATAAGAAGAAGGAAGGAAGGATATATATCCCACCTTTTGAAGTTATACATACAGCATTTGCTTACATCCCATTGGCTAGAAATATTGGCCACATCTCCTGGCAAGGGAGGTTGGGAAATGTGTCCATTTTTTTTTTTTACAATATGCATATAGCCATATGCTTAATAAAAAATTATATTATTACAGAAGAAGGGAAAAACAGATATTGGGAGACACCTAGAAAGCTCTGCCAGTCATGCCTTTAGGGGATTTCTCTCAGTCTGGTTACATCCCCCAGAAAATATTCTTCCAAAACCCTGCCTGGAAAGCTACAAGTCTGGATGCCAGAATTCTGAGAATTAAATGGGACACAAAAGCTTAGTTAGTGGTAGTGCTAGTAGTGGGGACTGTGTTTCATTGTTTAGTTGTATACTTTTACTTCATGATGCCACTTGTTCTCTAGTCCAAAGACCAGCTCTCCAGAAATAACTCAGTTTTCTGTTGGGAGTGGAGAGCAAGTTGATTGAAACGTTGAACAGTGATGTTTCTAGAGTCGGGAGGAGGTCTGGGAGTCTAATATCCAAACAGTCCTTGTGTTTTCAGTCCATCCTAGTTCCAGAAGTAGTTGCTCCTAATTCCTAAGGACAGTAGAAATTGGATTGCTTCTCAGAGTTTCCCACTCCTTGACTTGGGATTCCTTTTTTTTTTTAAGTCTCCTAAGTGATTAACCATTCATCCATCTGCGTTATAGCTTCCAGTATTTTGTTTTTGTTGACTCTTCACCAGTTCTATTAGTCCTGTTGAGTTATGATTTTTTAAAAATCCTCTTGCGTTTGTTTCAGTGAGAAGGAATGGAGACAAATGAATAGGTTCAACCCATCATCTTTAATTCAAACTCTGAACTATTTTTTAATACCTTTTGCTTTAGCACCTCACTTCTTTTATTGTTGAAACACATTTCCAATGGAAAATACAATATTGATAGGATCATGATGGTGATGATAATAATAGCCAAATGCACTTAGTTCTTACTTTTTTGTTGTTTTGTATAAATTTAAGGGGTATGAATGCAATTGTTACACGCATATATTAGTGAAGTCTTGGCTTTTAGTGTATCCATCACCCAAATAACATACACTGTATCCATTAAGTAATGACTCATCACTATCCTCTCTTCCACCCTTCTAGTTCTCCAATGTCTATTATTCCACACTCTATGTCTACGTGTACACCTTATTTCGCTCCCACTTATAAGTGAGAATATGCAGCATTTGGCTTTCTGTTTCTGAATCGTTTCACTTAAATGGCCTCCAGTTTCAGCCACATTGCTGCAAAAGACATGATATAGTTCTTTTTTATGGCTAAATAGTATTCCATTGTGTATATATACTACATTTTCTTTATCCAATCATTTAGTGATTGACACTTAGGCTGATTCCACATCTTTGTTATTATGATAGTGCTGCAATAAGTATACTGGGTTTTTTTTTTTTGTTAATTTTTAGGGCATACCATTTATATGTGCTCTTAGATCCAGGCACATGAGGCTCTCACACAAAGCCCCAAGCTCAAGGGGTCTTGTACTTTTGGAATGCCTACTTTAACCATTTCTGTGGTGGTTACTTTTTATGTGTCAACTTGACTGGGTTAAGGGATGCCCAGTAAAACATAATTTCTGGGTATGTCTATGAGGGTGTTTCTGGAAGACATTAGCATTTGAATCAGCAGACTGAGTAAAGAAAATCCACCCTCACCATTGTGGGCAGGCACCATCCAATCCATTGAGGGCCCAGGTAGAACAAAATGGTTGAGGAATAGCAAATTAATTCTCTCTTCTGGAGCTGAGATATCCGTCTTCTTCTGCTTTTGGACATCAGCACTCCCCCAGTTCTCAGGCCTTTAACTTCAAACTGAGAGTTATACCATTGGTTCCTCTGGTTATCAGGCCCTTGAACGAAGGCAAAATCATGCTTTCCTGGTTCTTTGGCTTGCAGATGGCACATCATGGAACTTCTTGGCCTCAATAATCAGGTGAGCCAATTGCCATATCATATTATCTTATTCTATCTATCTATCTATCTATCTATCTATCTATCTATCTATCTATCTATCTATCTATCTTTCTATCTATCTATCTGTCTATCTATCTATCTATCTTTCTATATATCTATCTATCTTTCTATCTATCTATCTAACCTATTGGTTCTGTTTCTCTAGAAAACCCTGGCTAACATAATTTCTTTTCTTTTCTTTTTTTTTTTCTTGAGATAGAGTCTTGCTCTGTCTCCCAGGCTGGAGTGCAGTGGCGTGATCTTAGCTCACTGCAACCTCTGCCTCCCGGGTTCAAGCGATTCTCCTGCCTCAGCCTCCTGAGTAGCTGGGACTACAGGCAAGTGCCACCATACCTGGCTAAGGCTAATATAGTTATAAGGCTTTCTGTGGGGCTTGGGATTAACCAGGGCTGGCAATGCCACCCAGACAGAGTACTCCAAGCCCTAATTAGAACCATATAGGCCCTGGTTCTTGTTTCTTTTCTTTAGGGTACTCTCTGACCTCTACCCCTTGTGTGGCATTGACCAGATGCCTTGGGAAGCTCTGAAACTCATATCAGTCATCCCAAGGCCTGGTAGCCAGCCTGGTTCCAGTGGTCCACCCTGATAGACTGAGCCCTCCCACTGTCTGATGCAGAATTCTTTCACAAAAGCATGTGAGATTGGGTTATAAGAATGAGGCTCACATGCTTATTTTGGGTGACTCTCACTCAGTCAGAGTAAGGATGAAGTCTTTTATACTGCTTGGGGAATGCACAAATACGTAAGTTCCTTTTCTCTACTATAATTAAATCTTCATTGACAAATCACTGGATCTCATTTGGCCCTGTGAAGATTCTTCATCCTGTGTCTAATTGAACAAGAGTCACCCCAAATGCAAGTCTTACCTAGGTTATACCAGAAAATGTGAAGACATTCACTTTATGACTATGTTAAACTTACCATTTGGAAATTGATAGTGTCAAAGTAGATTAACATATCTTTCAACTATGTCTCCTCTCAAATGCTTTAGGATGCAATCACTGCATTCCTAGAAAGTAATCTATCTCAGTATCAGCTGTACCTCTGACTTTACACACTGCTATCAGCAGTAGGAGGGGTCCTGTGGGCAGTGAGTAAAGTGGTTCCTATACACATATATAGGGCTGTGCTGGTGATTTTAGCTGGTTCTGATCATTGGGTGCCTTGTTCTGCCCCAGACTTCATATATTTTGAATATCAACCCTTGTTACTTCATTTAACTTTGTTTTATTGTGCTTATTGCACTGATATAACTGAAAGTTAAATTGATAAAGTACTTTCCCTAAATTTGCAAGCTGAGAAGTAAATGGCAGAGTAGGGGTGTTGTCCAAAGTCTATCTCATTCTAGAATTTGTTTCCCAGACTATCGCATCTCAGATTGGAAAACTCTCATGCAGAGTTTAGGCATTCCTCCCTATGCCCCAAGAACCCATTGCACTTTTTAGTACTCTCTACCCTAATTAAAGTAGTTAGATTATTGTACTATACTTGTATTATAAATATGCTGGTAACTTCATGTAGCTGCAGTGTCTAAAAGAGAGAATAAAATGAAATGGTAAAAAGCTTATAGTGTGGAGCAGTAAAGAAGTTTTTAGGCTTTTATTCACACCAAACTGAACACAAACTTCAGGAAGTTACTTCAGCTTTCTAAGTGTCAATTTCCTCATCTGTAAGAGGAGAATACTTATAGCTATTTTGGTAATTAGTTAAGGGTATTAAATAAGATTACATAGATAAACCATAGTGACTATACATAGAAGGTACTAAATGAATGTATCTTGTTTTTCCCCAGCTCCCAACACACACATTTAAGCGTATGGATAATTCTGGTGTACAGCTCTCTCTAGGGAGAACAAACTCTGTCAACGTATATCCTTGAGTCTGATCAGAGATATAAAAGAAAGAATCAGGCACATAAATAAATGTATGTTGTAGATTTTTATCTTTGATTACTTAATTTTGCAAAATAGTTTAATCTCATGATAGACAATTTTATAGAAAAATTTGTTTAGTATAACCTAGGCTTCAGTAACTATTTTTTAGTTTTCAGGGCTTGGAACAAGCCAAAAATACATATCACAAAATACTTGTTAAAGTGAGCTCAACACTTTACAAAAAGGAAAGCAAAAGCAAAAAGGATGAATTTTTTAAATGCATATAATTTTGTAGATCCACTTTTGGGAATCTTTTGAACATGAAAAACACAATGAGGTCAAAAGTTATTTTTTATGGTAAGTTGGTGAGTTTGCAAAAGTGAAGTTGGAGAGGTTTTTGACATCCAAGAGCCAAGATTTGTAGACAGCAGCTGGCTAGTATTATCCTCACATTTCCAAGCACAATAGACATGTAGAAATGAGGTAGTTTCTGAATACTAATCTTGGGAGAAAACCAACCAAAAATTCTGCTGCTCATCATTGTTATCTGAATTGTCTTTTTCTCTTTCCTGCCACTGCTTTCCATTTGCAGGACATACTATCCTGGTCACTAGCCCTATGGGAGAGGTTTTGCACATTCATGCCCCACCTGCTTTCCACACTGGATGTGAAGGTCGATTCTTCATGGAGCTCTTTGCCATGTGTGGAGAGGACAGAGTGATAGCTGTGTGATCCCATCTGGGAAAACTGTTGCTGAATGTTTACTTTATGAAAAATAGCCTTGTAGTGTTGGATGGCAAAAACTGGCAGAGACCATTTTTGGCTATTCAGAGAACTAAATTACATGAAGTCTTAGCCCTTTTCCATGGGAAAAAAAAACCCCTGCACATTTATATTTTTTAATAACGCTTCTCCATTCTTAGAATGGAAGCCTTCACAGAAGTCATGGCCACCCTACTCCACCCCCAGAGGTAAAAACATTCACATATTCATATTCATGATGATTAAATCCCAACTTTTATACATTTTCTCATTAATCATTTCATAAAGGAAATATAAAATTGAACATTAAAATCTTACTGACAAGATGCTTGTTACTAGCTGTGCATGCCTTGAAAAAAAATAGAAATTAAATTATAAATCAAGTCAACTTTTAAAGTCACAATGGAATCGTGCATGTTTGAAATGTATGCACAAGCTCAATAGACTCTGCCCATAATGTTGTCTAGCAAAGATAAGAATCAGAGAAAAAACTGAAAACTGTTTATTGTGTGCAGTCGCTGAACACATATATACCTTCAAACAGGATGGCAGATGTGGAACAGCTGCTCATTATCCATATTGGAAGAGGGAATCTATCTTTGAAATTATTTATAACCTGCTTCATGTTTAAGTCTACTATTTTTCTTTGGGGTAAATAAAATTAAGCATTCATGAACATAATTTTAAAATATATGTTATTTGCAACAAAAACACTCACATATCAGATTATCAAAATGCTTCACACTTTAATCATAGCCATATTCATGAAGGTCCTATTACACACAGTAATGATAGCAAACACTTACCAAATGCTTACCGTACGTATCAGGCTTCACTCTAAACATTTTAAACTCATTTGATCCTCACAACTACTTTAAGAGAAAGGTGCTATTCTCATTCTTGTTTTACAAATTTTAGAAAGGTCATTAACTTGCCCAACATCACATAGCTAATAAATGGTGTTGCCAGGATTCAAATACCAGCATTCTGACTCCAGAATCAGCATTTGGCTAAACTGTCACATTGTGTACTATTGTTCATAAAACAAATGTAGACTATTTCAAGTTTTTATGTTATGTAGTGTGAGAAAACTGTTACCTTGGAAGAGAAACTTTCTAAGCAACAGTATTACCAGTCAGGATAGGCTTGGCTAAACTGTGGCAATAAAATGGCACAATAACATTACATGTCCAAGGTGGGTCTGTACCTCAGGTTTTTTTTTTTTTTTTTTTTTTTTTTTTTGGCAGAAGAGAGGACGTGGAAGTGGCACATCAACTCTTAAAAAATGCCTTAGCACAGAAGTCTCACATTTCACTTCCACTCATGTTTCATTGGATGAAAATAGTCAATTGGCCTCGCCTAACCACAAGGCTCTTGAGAAATGTGAGCAAAGAGTAGACAGATTAGAAAAAGGCAGTTGAGACCAAAGAAGAATAAAAAGGTTGTAAGGAAGCATTTAGCTGCTCTAAATGTATATGTCACAAACTCTTAGATTACAGGAATTTAGTAGACATGGTATGTCCAAACTTCAAGAAAACATTTGCCAACAGTGTCAAGTAGACTGATAGAGAGACAATGATTGGAAAGCATTGTAGTTAAAGAACAAGGATAGCCTTTGGGGAGGTCAGCTGGACACTTAACAGCCCCTTACAGGGGCCTTGGCCTGATCCTCAGCTCTTATGTCCAGAAACACCAGATGGCTGGCACATCTGAAAGTATAGTTCTCCCAAAGACAGACTAAGTATAATCCTACTGATAAGTGTAATGTTTAGATCAGATTACCAATATTATTAATTTGTAATGAGAATGATAAAGGTGAGCAGTCTTCTTATTTCAACTGACATAAATTCTGCATGTGTGGAATAAATTTATAGGAAGTCAAAAAATATATGACAAAAGCAAAAAGAGTGAGCTAGATTATTTGAATTATAATTGGCTTGAAGCTAGGAGAACCCTTCGCTATGCCAGACTACAAAGGTAGGTCCATGTGTAAACACTGGTGAGAATGACATCTCGAACTCAGCCAAGCCTATTTTCACTTGATCTGCTTGTCACTTCAGCTAGCAAGCAGAGCAAAGGTCTTGTAGGCTGAAATGGATCAGCTGAATCTAACACGAGAGACCTATTGGTTGTATATTCCAGATCCTTTACCTGGGCTCCAGACTTCAACTACACAAAGGCAGAGCAGGGATATATGGAGATTATAAATGCTCGCTGGTATGTCTTTGCTCTTTTATATTTTCCAGGCTCTCTTGCATTTAAGTTTGCCATTCACTGGTTCTGATAGTGGAATGTGAGTGGAAGTGACATGTGTCACTTCTGAGATGAGGTGGTTAAAGATCAGGTGTGCCTTTCTTCATGTTCTCTTCCTCCTTTCTGCCAGCAGGATGATGCCAGGAGACTGCGAAGTGGCGAGATGGTGAAGCCACAAGTTTAAAGCAGCGGGATTGCTCAGTCACCTCTTTGAAGTGAGCAACCTAAATCTCATCAGACTGGGATGTGAGCAAGAATAAGTCTTGATTCTCTCAAGCCATTAAGATCTTGAAGTTGTTTGTTTACTTCTGAAATACGTTTAGGGATTTTAGTTGGCAGTAAATTTACATGGATCAACTAGAAAGATGCTTTCTATCCTTGACTTCTCAGCAATATTTAACTGCAAGCCCCCTTTCCTAATAGAAACATCCAATTCCTTTTGCTTCTGTGGCCCAGCATCCTCCAGGTTTTCCTCCTATCCTGCTAGCTGCTCCTTTCTCTGCCTTTCTTTGTATCCTCTTCCAAAGGGCTATTAATTGTTGAGTTTCTTTTGGTTCAGTCTTCTGGCCTTTCCTCTTTTCATTTTTTTTTTCATATGATTTAGATTACCATCTATATGTGAGAAGACTTGGAAATTTATATCACTACCTTAAATGTTCTTCTGCACTCCACACACATAATCCAACTTCCTAATTGATATTTTCTCATGGACTTTTCAATGACTCTTCATACAAACCTGCACTCATAATTTATCTTTCCAAATCTGGCCCTCTTCAATGTTTCCCACCTCAGTGAATGGCACACCACCTATCCAGTCACATCAGACAGAAACCAAAAGTCCAGCAATCCTTCCTCAACCCTGTCCACTCTTCTCCCACCTTAGCTGATCCATTACCAAGTCTTATCAATTTCCCTCCTAAATATTTATCAAATGCATTCTCTCCCTGCTGGCTCCACCAACAATCCTGCCATTATCTCTTACCCAGGCTCCTGCAATAGCCTTTTTACTAATCTATGTGCATATGCTCTGGTGTCTCTTCAATCCTGATCCATTCTTCATAGTAATATTTAAAAATTAAAAACTTGTCTTTTTCCTATTTAAAGTTCCTCAATAGTTTTTCCATTTGTTGTGTTAGGCTAATGATAAAACATGATTTTGACGATCCTGCACATTCTGGCACCTTCTACCTCTCTGGCTCACCTCACCTCCTGCAGACTCCACGGTTCTTTGCTCCATTCATACTGGACTTCCTTCCATCCCTCAAACTTTCATCAGGTTTTCTCCTGTGACTCCCACTGCACATGTCCTGACACGCTTCTTTCTCTTCTTAACCTATCAAGTCTACCTTTCCTTCAGCTTCTGCTCAAGAAAAAAGCCATTTTGATCTCCTGATTAGTTCAAATCTTCCTATAACAGGTTTTCATAAGACTGTACACTTTTCATTAGGACTTGTCACGGGTGCAATTTTACATCTATTTGTGTGATTACTTAATACCTCTCAGTATCCTCCACTAAACAATAAGCTCTAAGCTCTAAAGAAGTAGGGACATGTTGTCTTTTGTTCGTTTTTATCTCCAGCTTCTAATACAGTGCCGGACATAGATGAGGCTCTCCCAGTAAGTATTTGCCAAAGGGAGAATGGCAGGAAGATGGGAAAGAAGGGAGGAAATAAAGTAGAAAGAAGATGAGTCCATATCTTCTCTATATTTGCCAATTTGCTCCTGGAGCATTGGATTAAGATCTGGGTGCCATATTTTGAGGTAAAAACGAGGTGGAATATATTCAGAAGAAAGGAATCAGAAAGATCAGGAGAGGCAAAGTTGGGATTGATGCATCAATTGGATGCTAATGGTAATTGGATGCTTTTTTCAATTTCTTCCAACCAAAAGATTCTATTTCAAAGAAACATATTATGTACAACTTCATGTTGTGAAATAATTTACATAATTCCTCTTTCACAAATTAAGGCATTTAAAAAGAAAACACTTTCAAGTTTGTAAATAATCTTCAAAATAGTTTACTGAGAAAAAATGCATGAAAAATTTCTGCAGTGTCTCTGGGCACTTATTTTGATTGACTGGTGCAGGCACTTTTAGCCCCCTTTTTCCTGCTTTCTATTTCTATTCTAATACAATGGAATTATCTTTTTGCAATAAATTTCATGAGTAGTCTACTGTGAAGATATATGTTCTAATCAAAGGAGATATAGCTTATAATGATTGTCAAAATCATTCTTTTATATTATGTAGAATTACTGCCTGATTACTTCTAAGTGTGATTTTTTGGCTTTTGATACTATTGTATATGTACATGAAATTTAGAGTTATGGATTAAAGAATATATAACCAGATTAGCTGCAAACTATGAACATTAATAAAAGAGACTAACAAAATTATAAAACTATCTACTATGGCTATTTATTGAAAATTACAAATTTCCTAAAAGTTGCTGATATTTGTAATGTATCATAAGCAATAGTTTTGACTTCCACAATTTTTTTCATTTGTGCTTCTCTTTTGTAAAAATACAAATTTTGTTTATTAATATCTTTCTTTAGACCAAAACAAATCATTCAGTGAAGGAGGAATTTATGTCAGTTTCTGGAAAAAGTATGAAGATTAATCCCTTCATTAGTCAAGGAGGAATTATAACTGATTTCTTCATTTTCTTCTGCATTACTTCAAGCACTTCTCTTTTATACTTCAGAAATCCATGATGCCAAATATATACTTCTCACAAATTATAAACCTTTGAATTACATCCCCGAGGAGTTTTCTGTTTGTTTGTTTCAACACCAATAAAAACAGAGAATTGAATTACATATTTCTGAATTAGGGAAGGATATTAATAATTTCAAAAGAAGGCATTGCATTCTGCAGCATTTAGTTAGCCACAGTGGAACAATGTTAAACTGGATCTGCCTCATTCGGTAACCAAGCGCTCAGACGGTGACCATCTTAAGGGAGCCAAGCTCTAGGGTAGAGGCTATTGGAGTCTTGTGGCCATGATGTTGGAAGGAGAGGAAGGCACCCACTCTGTTTAGGAAAGAGGCCTGGGTTGGAGCAACACTCACAAGGACATAGTCAAGGAACAATTCTTAGAAATCACATAGGATTGACCCCCAGCTCCAAACCCCAAGTAGGTAAAGGCCAAGGATAAGACAAATGGAAGAACTGAACCTTAGTTGCTGGTAAAATCTCATGGGATTGTCTTAGAACAGAATCCAGATAAACTCCACTGCTGAGGCAGACAAAAAGTTAGATGGAGCTAGCACCACAGAGTGGAGAACAAAATTGCTTCAAATGAACCCTAAATAAATGGAAGGAACTTACAGAGTCCTCAGATCACGTTGACAGTATGGTCATACGTGTATTCCAAAAGTTAATGATTTAAAAAAACACACACATACTTTGCCTCAGTTACATTCATGTATCTTATGAAAACATTCTGCAAAATAACGATAATAAAAAATTATTTGGCTAACTATGTCAGACTCTTCCCCATTTTTGCATATCTAGCCATTGGCAGCATCTATGCAGAACAGGGAATGAAAATTTCAGGTTGCTAAAAAACATTTCTAAAATCTCTTCTGAGAAATATTTTTTAAATGCACTTTGTCATCTTATCTGAATAAATACATTTATAAACATCGTTACCAGGTAGCAAGAGGTGATTCTGTCCAATGTTTGCAGAGATTTTATGGTTGGCAAATATGGTGTGAAATTTGCAAAGATATGGGCTATGAGTGTGTTTACATTGGATAAGTAAAAAAGCCCAGCTTACCCGGTGAGCTTTATTAATGTAGACAGTCAATTTGAATAACATAGGCCCCAAAGTTTGCTTTTTCTTATCAAAACTTTTAGGTCAAAACTATTGAGAGAATGTTTCATCTCACACCTCTCTTTCATTTTTATGGGAAGAGGTTTCAAATTTATGAAACACCAAATATTTACTACTTGACAAGATTAAAAGAAATTCCATTTGAAAATATTTGCTGTCAGCATACTCTATGATTTTTAAAAAATTTACTAATGAGGCTTTAAAAAAATAACCTTGGATCTCACAGACTTGAAGCAGTTATATTCTTTGCAGTAACTCTTGGGAAGTCGCACATGTAATTAAACACTGAGTCTAAATCTCTAATCACTTGGTTTTGACAACTTCTGTTTAGTGTGTTCTGCCAACAGCATATTAATTAGATGCAACCCAGTGGCTTCAGGTCATTTCAGGAAAGCAAACAGAGCTCCAGGGATTACATGCTAAAACTCAACTATCTTCTTGGCTATTTTGTAAAATAAAGAAAGTGGAGACCTACAGTAATTCTCATAAAGACCAGCTATATGGGGAAAAAGAAGAGGTTTTGGACACATGTATTACCAAGATTATATGTCTTTATTAATTGTTTACTTTGCCAGCTTAGACCTATTCAGAGTACTCTGCAGAGTAATCTGCTGAGTTCCAAAGGAAAACATAAAGGACTAAATAAACTTAAATCTTACGAAATAGTTTATATGGAGAGTACACTGCTAAATAATAGAAGCAAGTGTGGAAAACATTTGTGCACCACACCAAGGATTTGGACCTAAGTCACTTAGAGGGGAATTATCTTATCATCTGTCCTAGTCATATCAGTGTTTAGTTGAGAGTAGTTGTCCTCCCAAAAGATTGATAATAAAATAATATGTCTCATCTTTATTATTATAGTAATAAAAATCACTGGACAAAAATCAGTATTCATCTACAATGTTGACTTGAATCATAACATTATTAAAATCCTTACATATATCAAAATAAAGTCATACCAACAGGCATTATATAATTATAATATTGATTTAAAAATCACTAGGGAAAATGAATCTCTTTAGTATATTTTAGATTTTTGTTCTTAGAATTTTAGAGAAAAATGTTCCCTGACCTTTTAAATAATTTCCCTGTCAGAAACATTAATTTTCTTCTATATTCAGTGCTGGGCCAGGATGTGGACGCTTTTGCTTTTCCCAACATGTGGTATTGCCTTTGGAGTAAAATTTAAATGGGACCAAGGTATTTCTGCTCCTGGCCCTACAGCTCCTGGCTCCAGGTCTGCAGCCTCTGGGTTTTCCTCCGCACGTTTTGCAGTTCCTTGAAAAGAAGCTTCCCTTCAAAAGCATTATTAAGATAGACTTTACTGAATACCTTGAGGAGAGAAAAAGGAGATTTGCTTTGCAAACTCATAGAAAACAACATAAAAATTATATATATATAAAATATCTCCCAAGCTCCTTTCTCAGACACCCCCAACTCTTCTCTCTAATCATTCTGGCTAGTTTTCACTCTTCTTTCCTTTTGGATCTTCTCCTGGAAACTTCAAATCACTCCCCCATGTTTTGTGCAGAACCATTCAACTCTGCCCGTCTTCCATGCCAACATGGTATACTCAAATCCAGCATGTAGGGCTCAGAGGGACAAGTCCCACAAGCTTTGTAGGATGATTAATTAACCCATAGGGATCTCATCTTCCACACTAAGAAGTTTGTCCAAATGGTTTCTTTTTCTAAAAATATATGATGTTCTCCCTAGGAGAAATTTTGTAGAATAAAAAATTCTCCATTTCTTTTAATAATACTATCATTTTTCTGATTGAGCAATCCCAATATCCTTTAACTACACAGTAAGAAAGGACAAGGAATAGGATAATGCAGAAAGATATCCATCAGCTCTCCGGAGAATTTGCTCCTAAAATAAACTCCAGGCAATTATAATATCAAAGTATACATTGCCACATATGTTTTGGTCAATCTAAAAGACCTGATTCTAAATACATATTTTTGTTTGAGAATGACCTTTAATTACTCATCATCACTTCTCCACTACACCCCCTAAGAGTAAATCCAGTTTTTAGATTGAAAAGCCTTAGGAAGTTTTATATCTCATAAGTTTATATTAAGGGGATCTAAATTATTTAAAAGAGCAGATTCAGCCAATGAAAGAGCTTCTATTCAAAGATAAATGCTCTTTTCTTACAATATCAAAGAAATTTGGATTTGCAAATGTAGTTATTAAAGATGTCACTGTGTGTTTAAGAAGTAACTTGCAAAACTAAACAAGCATTGGCTTAGAAACCTAAGAAGGGCCTTGGTGAGGTGATGAGGAGTTGGGTAAGGGTGGTGTGGGGTGAGTGAAAATGACGCCCATTTGATTTTCTAGTTGTATGTTGCGATGGATGTTAACTTGACAAGAGAAAGGACTGGCTGCTCATAGTAACAGATCCAGGTCTGACTATACCTCCATTTCTAACCTGTAATGTTGGTGAGTTATGTAATCTTTCTAAGTTCCAACTTTCTAATCTGTAAAAAGGAAATAACAAATCCTGCCTCAGGGCATTACTGTGAGCATTAATTATGTGAGAGTTTTACACATGGAAAGACATCAAGACAGTGCCATTGGATTTTCACAGATGCAGAGTGATCAGGGTCTTACTGGTTTTTTTGGTGAGCCTCTTCTTCCTCCTAGTCTCAACCCAGTGTGTCTCTCTGTCAGTTCCTGAAATCATCTGTGCTCAGCACTGAGCAACCTTCTATGGAGATTACTTTGACCCAATATTTCTCAAAAATGTGCAGGGTTAGTTCTAGGGCCACCTTTTCCATAGGCACTAGGCACATTTACTCTTGTAGACCTCTGCCTCCAAAAAATATTAAAAATTATGTTTTGCAAATGTGTTGGTATAAAGATAAATGTAATTCAGGCTTGATTCATTTTTATATATTCATTATTCTATAACATTCACTTTTCTTTCTGATTTTTAAAAGAACTTAGCACTTTTTTGTGTGCCCCTAAAAGTATATTGGGCCCTAGGCAGGGTGCTTACTGTGCCTAATTCCTTTTTTTTAAAAAAAAATTATTTACATTTTATTTTTTGAGACTGAATCTTGCTCTGTCACCAGGTTGGAGTGCAGTGGCGCGATCTCGGCTCACTGCAACCTCCGCCTCCTGGGTTCAAGCAATTCCCCTGCCTCAGCCTCCTGAGTAGCTGGGACTACAGGCAAGTGCCACCACACCCGACTAATTTTTTGTATTTTAGTCGAGACGGGGTTTCACCATGTTGGCCAGGACAGTCTAGATCTCCTGACCTGGTGATCTGCCTGCCTCTGCCTCCCAAAGAGCTGGGATTACAGGCGTGAGCCACCACTCCTGGCCACTCTGCCTAATTCCTGTCAGAGTCTCCAACTTTTCATTTGTAGTACTTTTTCTTAATATTTAAGAAAAATTCTCAATCCCCTCTCCTCTTTTGCTCTTCGTTGCACACATTAATTTTCTCTAATCTTTCTTCATAGATTCATTTCTTTTATCCTTTTATCATCTTGGTTTCCCTCTTTTGGATCCCTTTGGATTTTAGCCAAGGTATTGATGTTTCTTTTTGGTAAGCAGAAAATTATACATGATACCCTGGGCCACCTGATGGAGGCTATAGTGAATAAAATGATTTGTTTCCTCTTAGACATGTGAAGCTCTACTTTTTGAACTTTTCTAAGGGCATTTGTGCTTTTTAATTTTTATTTGTTTTTAGTAGCTATTAGGGCATATTTAATTTCTTCTGAACTCTTACCCCCAGATTTTACTGCTCTCCAAATGTCATTGTTTCATTTGTTCCTTTTTGACTTCATACACGAAATATTCCCAAACCAATAATAAATCAAACATTTAGCCAAGGAGATTGAACACACCATCACCTGTCTCCAAAGTGTAACTGTTAAAAGAAAGGAACAACCCGAGGGACCCAGATTTTAAGAGGGCTTACAACAGAGTGGCTCTCGAAATATGACACAATTCGCCTTTCAGTGGTACTTGGTGATCACTTACTAAAAACGTTCACTTCACATTGATCTAGAAGTCATTTATACTAGTTTTCATTATATCTCATTTACTAGTTTATATTTTATTTGATTCCCAGTTTTAAAAATGTAGGTGTGTAGAAAAAAAAAATACATGGTTTATCTCCCTGCCACCCCAGTTTTACTAATGAGCATTGGATTCAAGTTCTTAAAAAACTAACTTTTTATTTATACTCTGCCTTATTTCACAGAAAAGACTTGAGGAGGTCTATAAAGATGCATACATTTTGGTAATATAAAATACATTTAAATAAATTGGGGGAAAATCAAAGAGAACATAGGGAAATAAGTTGGAAACAGATATGATGATGTATGCCATCCGTGCACACACTCTTGCTGGAAGCAGGTCATAATTGGACTCCAAGCTGAGTTTTTGAATTCTAAGTAAGCCAAACAATGTAGACCTCATTTTTTCCACCTAAAAACTGGTGAGAAAAAATGTTTACCAGATACTTACTTAGGATAAATAGAAATAATATCAAATAATTTTTAAATGGGTATGACTCCTTTAAAGGAAAGACAAAGGCTTATATTGTAAGACTCCCGCTGCTTTCTACCGCCCCTCTGTCCCCCGCCCACCACCACCAACCTTCCCATCCTCAAGATCTAATTTCTCAGTAACAGAAGGAAGTGTCAATTATATACAGAAATTCTCATCTGCTTTTAAAAAATTATTAGGGCCATCAAGTTGTGCACTGCCAAACTCTAGGGAGTACTATTCACAGACTACATGCTAGAAATTTTAAAAATTAGGAAACACAACATAAAAATTGAAAAAAACTCTTATAAAGAATATAAGAAGAGCATAAACTGTATCTTAATTACACAGAGATAACACCTGTTAACACTTTGTTTCCTTCCAGTTTTATTTTTATAGGACAAATTCCTAAAAGAGAATTTCTTGTGTCAAAAGATATGAGATGTTGAAAACTCCTGAGACATTTTGCCCAATTACCCTCTGATCCGTAGTGTATACGAATGGCTATTTCAGTACACCTTTGTTATTTTATGGCCTCATTTCCTCATTTATTACATGAAGATAATATTACCTTATATTAATGATATTAATATACCACCTCGGGTTCCTCATTCATACAACGAAGATAATAATACCTAGCTATAACCTTATTTCCTCACAGGATTGTTACAAGTGTTAAATAAGTTAGTAGTATATAAAGTACTTAAGGCAATGTCATACACAGTTTTGCTATTATTATTTGCAAATATGGTAAGTAAAAGCAGTTTATTTTATTTTGTTTTTAGTTATTAAGAATATGGAATGTATTTTTATATATTTATTAAACATTTTTATTTCTTCTTTCATGAATTGTCTATTCACATCTTTAGCACAACTTCCCAATGAGTGTTTGGTTATTATTTATGTACTCTTTATATACTAAGGATATTAACCCTGTGTCTGGCATAAATGTCTTAAATATTTCCCTCAGTTCTTTGTCATTTAATTTTGGGTTTTTTTTTTTTTTTTTTACATACAGACATTTAAGTTTGTTATTAAATCAAATAACTAACCTGTACGTACAGGGTTTTTTCTTTTTTCTTTTTATATTTAGGAAGTGTATTATTTTTCTGTGGCTGATATAACATATTACCACAAACTGGGTGACTTAAAATAACAGAAATTTATCTCTCATGCTTCTTAAAGCTAGAAGTCCAAAATCAAGATCTTGGTAGGGTTGGTTCCTTCTGGGGGCTGTGAGAGAGAAACTTTTCCATGCTTCTCTCCTAGCGTTTGGTGCTGTCGGCCATCCTTGACATTCCTTGGCTTGTAAATTCATCACTCCAGTTTCTGCCTCCACTTTTACACGGTCTTCTCCCCTGTATATCTGCAACTCTGTGCCCAAATTTCCCTCTTCTTATAAGGACACCAGTCATATTGGAGTTAGGACACATATCTATCCAATATAACCTCATCTTAGTCTCTGCAGATGTAATCTGCCGAGACCAAATGATGTCGCATTCACAAGTACAGGTAGACATAAATTTTTAGAAATAATATCAAATTATTCAACCCAGTATAGGAAGTAATTTTATATTCCAAAACCACGACAGTATTCAGCTATATGTTCTTTTATATATGTGTTTATTTATTTTTACATTAAATTCTTTAATGTATCTGGATCTCCAATGTTTTCTGATATAATTAGTAATTAATTAATTAGACTGAAGTACATTACCTTGAAATTTAAGAGTCTTCCCATTTCTTTCAAGCAGTAAGGTAAAGGTAAAATACCAAATGTACCAGTTAAGCCAAACCTTAGAAGTTTCATACACAGAGAAAAAATAAGAAAATATTTTAAAAGGGCAATTTGATGACCTAGAACTTGCCTAATATTACCTGTTGCAAAATAGGTACTCATTATTTTGGAAATCTTCATATTTACTAGATAATTCTCATGAATTTACTGATATAATTCCAAGGATTTATATCATTTTATACAGATGAAATTATGCCCTAATTTATCAGGTGCTGCTCAGCTAAACAGAATATATTTGTATCAGAGAAAGCCCTGCAGCATTTTTTTTTTTTTTTTTTTTTTGGTCCTTGATTACCCCATCTATTTGCTTTCATGTCACATTTTCTCCGAGATCTAGCTTTCAGATGTATGAACGCTCCACCCGGTGCTTTGACTTTATTCATTTCCATATTTATCCCTCCTCATCCTGGAGTGGTTGTACTGACAGGACCCTGTTTGTTCGCCATATACTTTTCCAATAGTCACATTTGATTCTTTAGTGATTATCAATTATATTAGCTTTCAACAAGTTTCCTTCTTGGGTTGCCTTGCTGTCTATGTAATGTTACAGTCTGCAATGCCTTGTGCTTTGATTTTCCACAATAGTAAAGAACACATATATTTTGGCCACTAAGACTATGATCCTCTCTATCCTGCCTGAAATATCTATGCATAGACTGATATGCTAATTTATCCCATAACACTTATCTCTTTTCTGGAGATCTCTGTACTTCTACTAAAGATTTTAGGTGGCCCTATATACCACTAAAAACTACTGCACTGAAGGCATTTTATCTACTGCAATATTTTCTGTGTTGTGTAAATGCCACTTAATGTAAAGTTTAAGCTGTTCTTTAAATTGATATGTACATCTTATATTAATCCACCCAAAAGTGAAGTTGGAAAAATTGTTTTCAATCAGTTGCTAAAGATGCAGGAATAAAAATATTCCTTCTGGATATGAACTTCTGGGTGCTGGGAGGAAATAAAACAAATCAATAGACTAATACTAAATCAAGGAAATATCAAAACAATGCAATAAAAATTATTTTTTGGCAGAATGAATCACCATATCTATAGCTTGTATCTCATATACAGCTCAGTTTAGAATGTAAGTGGCTAACCAACATCAGGACACATGGTCATTAGAACTCATTGGGTGTTATTTTATAGATGAATATATATAAATATTGTTATCATTGAACACAAAGTATACACAAGCATGCTAGGCCCCATACTATTTTGTGTCTGCAAGGCCACCGCAAAATTGTCCCAGATGGAAATGTTATCATGAACTCTCTGGGCTTCCCTTAGTTTTTCTACATAATTGTTATCATCAAATAGTCCTAAGATCTACTGGGGGTGTTTCCTTTGAAACATACTTTTATTGGACCACAACTATAGTTGCTAATAGAGAACTTTGCTTCTGTGTGAGTCAAGAGGTCCTAACTAGAATATTTAGCCAAGAGTTGTTAACAGATGTTAACAGGTTTCTGACCTGCAATCATTGCAATGAAACCCTGGCTACTATCATGAGCCATCTTTTTTATTCATCTGACAAATAATTATGGGGCACCTACGATGCATCAAATCCAATTCTAGGCATCAGTAAACAAAATAGAAAATGATTTTCTGTTCATATGGAATTTACTGTACAGTACATCCTTTTCAACCCAAACTGTAAATTCCACAGCTTCCTAAGACTAATGTTCCAAAAGGGATGTTAAGAATAGCAGAAAGACCGGGTACGGTGGCTCACGCCTGTAATCCCAGCACTTTGGGAGGCCGAGGGGGGCTGGTAACATGAGGTCAAGAGTTCAAGACCAGCCTGGCCAACATGGTGAAACCTCATCTCTACTAAAAACACACACAAAAATTACCTGGGCGTGGTGGCACATGCCTGTAGTCCCAGCTACTCTGGGAGGCTGAGGCAGGAGAATCGCTTGAACCCAGGAGGCGAAGGTTGCATTGAGCCAAGATCGTGCCACTGCACTCCAGTCTGGGTGACAGAGGGAGACTCCATCTCAAAAAAAAAAAAAAAACAAACAAACAAAACAAAAAGAAGAATAGCAGAAATAAACTAACTTTATTGAGATCCTGTAAGAATGACATTTTTTCATAAACTGGAATAGATATGAATTCTCAATTGAGAAATGTAATAGGGTCTATATTAATACTATAATAACAGTGGGAAAAAACTATTATAAGGTAGGGTGTTACTGCCACTGGGATGAAATGAATGCGAGGGCCATTTGGATTCTCTTTACTAGCTGTTAAGTCTAGTTCATTAATAGCAGAGCTTAAAAGCAGCCGTGCATGGCACAAATTAGGCAGCTTTGGACTGTGCTTTCTTGAAGTTCCAGACTAAAGGTAAGAACAGTACCAAACCAAATACTGGGTTCATTCGGTCCTTTCATCTTTTTGTTCAGCAGTGGAATGCTAAATGACAGGAGAATGCATCTTCATAAACAATAATGATTTGTGTCTGATGTCAGCTGCAAAGCTGTCTAGAAACAAACCACAGCCTTGCTCAACTGAGCAGCTGCCATTTCCCTGGCCCTGCTTTTATTGTTGCAGAGCTGGGAAACACAAACAATGGTCCTGCACCTGCTGCCAGGCCTGCCAGAGTGATGATGGTGCCGTCATTCAGGCCAAGAGGAAAGGACCATAAAAACAGACACATGCCCTCACAAGCTCAGCTGCTCCCCTCCCTGGTGCTGCCGTCCTGCCAAACCTATGGCCAGTCCAGGTTGCCGCACAACTGTGCAGACCATTGCAGGAGACAGACAGATTCTCTGGGGAGGCACAAGTAAATTTGGTCAGGTTGGACTCAGCTTCATTAACTTCTTGTGGGAGAAAAAGTGTAGCCTGAGTGTTAAGAGAAAAAGTGTAGCCTGAGTGTTAAGTGCATGTGGGACCCCCTAATGCACCTGACTGTTCTCTTTGTCTTCTTCTTATATTTTTATCTGTCAATTCCCTTCATCAACACAATGGTGATGAGATATAGCCTGTTTGCCATACCCAGAAAAGAGAGATAAGAGTCCTTTATGATAGCTTATATCTTCTCTTTGACTTTCTCCTCCTGGATGATTTAGGCTTTCACCACTACTTCTCTTGGGATGACTCTCCCAAACCATCAGTTCAATATGGAATCCTGGAACTTTAGTGCTAAAAGTTGCCACTGAAATTGTCCTGTCTAACTTCCAAATGTTAAAGTTAAGAAAACTGAAGCTCTGAAATGGCAAACGACTTTCCAAGATTGTACAAAGAAGGGGCTAATAAAATCAGATTAGAACCTGCCTCGACTCCCAACCTAGTGCTCCTTCCACCACTCCATATCCTCTCTAATGCCTCCTACAACATCTTGCCCTCTCCCCTTACTTTTATTTCTACAGTCGATTTTGTATTCCAAGTAGTTGTTGAGTTTCACACAGCTTTGTAATAGCTTCCTGGCTCATATCCCACCTGCATGCACAAATCTCTTCTAAGATAACCACTGCAGATTACATGTTAAAAATGTATTTAAAAGTGCTTTTTGTGGTTATTTTAACTAAGGCTTCTTGTTGCCTCAAATGAGGTCAAAGTAGGTCCAACCCACCTTGCCTGCCTATCTCCAAAAGGCTACTATGTCTCTCTTACGCTCTAGCCTAAACTGATAGTTCCCTGTTCTTGGAATACTGCCCATATTTTTCCACTTACTGCTTCTTCCACTTGGAATGGCCATCCAAAATCTCTGCCTGTCAATGTGAGCCCCAGCCTTTAAGACTCAGATGAGACGTCACCTCTTCCATGAAGCCATTACTTAGGCCCCAAACTCTTCCTTCTGTATTTTCCCATGATGTGTAATTCCTCTTTTATATACCATGTGAAAGTGTAGCTATTAGTGTATACATTTTATCCTTTCAAGTAGATTTAAAATTTTCCTATGCCTGAGATTCTGTCCCATACAGTCTTCTACCCTGCACCACCTCCCAACAGTATCTAACATAGTGCCTTGAATATAATCGATGTTCAGTGATATTAATTGAATGTTATACTATTTGATCAAGGTCTGACAACAAAATTTTTACTCTAGCTTAGAAAGTTCATTTTGGAGCCGAGCACAGTGGCTCACACCTGTAATCCCAGCACTTTGGGAGGCCAAGGCGGGCAGATCACAAGGTCAGGAGATTGAGACCATCCTGGCTAACAAGATGAAACCCCGTCTCTACTAAAAATATAAAAAGTTAGCCAGGTGTGGTGGCGGGCGCCTGTAGTCCAGCTACTCGGGAGGCTGAGGCAGGAGAATGGCATGAACCTGGGAGGCAGAGCTTGCAGTGAGCTGAGATCCCACCACTGCACTCCAGCCTGGGCAACAAAGTGAGACTCTGTCTCAGAAAAAAAAAAAAAAAAAGGAAAAGAAAAAAAGGAAAGTTCATTTTGACTTTTCAAACTGTATCTATTGCATCATGGCATCTTGGAATTAGAAACCAAAGACCAAGAAAGATATTTAAAATTATAGTAAAACATACATAACAGAATATCTACCTTTTTTTTCTGTCCCTTGTACTTTATTGGTCAACTCTAGGCCTGTGTGCAGCTGGGTGGGTTTGTAGGAGGGCATCACTATTCACCAGCTCCCAGGTGGAGGCATGAGAAGGCCTTGGTCTAGCCTTCCAGGGTCCCAGACTGTGGACTTTGGAGGGGCAGGTCTGGCCTTTCCTGGGTCAGCACAGGGCACCCAGGTGGCGGCACTGGTGGGTAGCCAGCACAGGCACCTAGGTAAGGGCACAAGCTCACTATCCCTCAGCCAGCCTAATTGTGTTCGGATAAATATTCCTTGCTGTCACCCACGTTGGGCTTAATGTGTCACTGCCAGGCTTCCAGCCAGTGGGACAAACTTCCGCATGCTCTTCTGTGTACTGGAAGGCCTGGACCAGCTGCAGAGCCTCATCCACAGAGCGTCCCACAGGCAAATCATTAACAGTGATCTGGGAAGGACACCCTTGCCATCATTGATAAAGCGGCCCCTGTAGGCAATGCCCGCATCTGTTTTCGGCATGGCGTAATCCTCAGACAAGCCTCTGGTCACCTCAGCAAGCAGGGGGATGTTCAGGGGGCCCAAGTCTCCCTCTCTCTGGCAGTTGTTGATCCAAGCCAGGTGGGTGAACTGAGAGTCCACTGAGATGCCCAGCACTTCGCAGCCCAGCTCGCGGAAGTCCTCGGCATGGTTGCTGAACGCGATGATCTCCGCAGGGCACACAAAAGTGAAGTGCAGAAGGTAGAAAAAGAGGACCATGTACTTCTCTTTGTAGTCCTACAGCTTCACTTCTTTGAAAGCGCCATCCATCCACCACGGCGGTGGCCTTGAAGTCAGGGGTGGGCTATCCCATGAGCGCGATTACGGAGGCCATGACTGAAAGCTGCGTGGGCTAAGGCTGGACTCACGGGCAACCAGACGCGTGGACTCACGTTCTCAGGACCAAAATTGACCATCTTAACCATCATTAACCGTAAAGTTTAGTGGTATTAAGTACATTTATATTGTTATGTAATTATCACTACTATCCATCTTCAGAACTTTTTTCATTCTGCAAAACTGAAACTCTATACCCATTAAACAATAACTCCCCATTCCTCTTTCCTCCCAGCCCCTGGGAACCAAGTGAAATCACACAGTATTTGTCTTTTTGTGCTGGCTTATTTCACTTAGCATAATGACTTCAAGGTTCATTAATATTGTAACATGTGTCAGAATTTCCTTCTTTTTAAAGGCTGAATAGTGATTATATAGAGAAAATATTTTGTATATATATCATATATGTAATATTCCATCTCTCTGTCTCTCTCTCACACACACACACACACACACATATCACGTTTTAGTTATCCATTTATCCATAAGTAGACACTTGCCTTGCTTCCATTTTTGGCTATTGTAAATAATGTCACTGTGAATATGGGTGTACAAATCTCTCTTTGAGATCCTGCTTTTAATTCTTTGGGGTATACACACAAAAGTGGAATGGATCATATGGTAATTGTATTTTTAATTTTTTAAAGGGATCTCCATGCTGTTTTCTACAATTCTACATTAAAAAGTTGGATTCTAGGCTGGGCATGGTGGCTTATGTCTGTAATCCCAGCACTTTGAGAAGCCGAGATGGGTGGATCACGAGGTCAGGAGTTCAAGACCAGCCTGGCCAAGATGGTGAAACCCTTGTCTCTACTAAAAATACAAAAATATTAGCTGGGCGTGGTGGCGCACGCCTGTAATCCCAGCTACTCAGGAGGCTGGGGCAGAGAATTGCTTGAACCTGGGAGGCAGAGGTTGCAGTGAGCCAAGATTGCACCACTGTACTCTAGCCTGGGTGACAGAGTCAGACTCCGTCTCGGAAAAAAAAAAAAAAAAAAAGTTGGATTCTTTTAAAAAATCTTCCAAAAGTCTAACATGTAAGAGAATATCTGAAGTAAGAAATAACAGAAACTACAGCACAGCACTGCTATCTATCCAAGCTGCTTTAGTCAGATGAATCACAGCTGGTGTTCAGAAGCCAGTTCAGTGTAAAAAATATGACACACAGCCTGTGGTTCCTGAGCCTGACTGTGCATGAGAATCTTCACACCAGATAGTTGAAGCTAGAACCTCTGGGAACTTGGAATCACATAGAGCTCCTCCAACAGTTATAGTCCTTGTCTGGCCATATGTGAGGAGTCTTTTCATGGATTATGAGTATGTCCACAAACTTGGACTGATAGTATTGGTGCAATTAATATTTACTTAAAAATATCTAGTTGTTTAAATAGGTTCACATCCATGGACATACCTTGAGGCAACCATGTATGCCCTCAGGTAACTCCAGAGTGGTAGAGCAGATAAACTGGAGACAGGCAGATAGACTGTGGAGCCAGACCCAACAGGAAGGAAGTGGACAAGAAAACACATGAGTGTGCAGGAAATCAGTAGCTACAGATTTCATTGGCCCTACATATGGTAGTCAGGGAGATGAGAGACGTCATAGTATAAAAGAGGATCCAAGAGTAGGCAAAACTTGGAAACCAGGTATTTGGGAAGGCAGTTGGCATCAGTGAAGTCCATCAGTAGGGGGCAAGAGCAAGGCAAAATAGGGGACAGGGGAAAAGATACTAGGCCTAGAGGAAATAACATGTTAGGCAGTTCACAAAATTAAAAAGAAATTAGGCACAAACGAACAACTAGGGCATAAAATAAGAACTAATATCAAAGGCAGCATCCCCTCCTTCTGCCGTTTCTTCATTTTGTCATTCTTTCATCCATTCAGTGGCAATTGCCGTAGACTTACTTGGTGCTTGGCAATATGGGTCCAGACTGCTCTTCTGGAATCCTTTAATCCCTTTTCTTTAAGATAAGGAATAGTCCAAAAATCCTACCACAGAATGTCATTACTAACAACATGTACACTGGTTGCTTCCCTTATTTTAAGTAGTATGTATATACATGTTTTCTAAACAGCCTGGGTCTGTAAATAAAAAGTGGTCACTCTTTCAGTAGATATCTTAACAATACCATTAAAAGAAGCTTTTCACTCTGTCAGCATTGTTTTGAATTCCAATTTTGCCAGTGCTTTCTTCATTAATTTAAGAAGTGATTACCCAGCCAGTAGACTATTTTTTTCCTGATGTTCTTTTTTTTTCCTCTTCTCTCTCCTGTGCTGTGCTTTATGAACTCTCATTGCTCATTAAATTAATGTGTGAGCAGGAGTTGGAAAAATAACTAAACTAAAATTAGTCGTGTTTTCTAGTTTTTAGCAGTAGTGATATGATTTACTAGAGAAGGAAATTGGAACTGTGAACTAAAATTAAGCTTTTGAATTATCTGAAGATTTCATTCATCCTTGTTATTCCCAACCCTAGGGAAGAACTCTGTTCACCATGAGTGGGGAAGAAGTTTTATGCAAGAACATAATCTAGTTTTAAATGCTTTTTCTGAATTCTGAACAAGCATAAATTGTCTCTATTTCTTGAAATTTAGGTTAGCAATCTTAATTTAAAATATGCTGCCCATAATTTCATCATTTGTGTATGTGTTAATTAAACTGGTAATGTTATCAAAACAAAATTGAGTTTCAATTTAGTTTTGTGAATGTATTTTTCATAACTAAAAACAGTTTTATAGTTAATGTAGACATAGAGCATTCTTCGAATAGATAATCATCATTACCCAAATTAAGCAAGTGTTTGAGTGTCCTTTCAGTCCTCTCATGGTACATTATTTCTGACTGTAACATACCACTGACTTATCTGCCCCTCAGCAAATGACTTACTTTAATGCATCCATTATTCTTTCTGAAACTGTGCTCTTTTTTCTTCTTCCTTTGTTTTACCTTCATGATATCTTTGTTGTCAAACAGGTATTTAAGGTTATCACTACTGAGAGTTTTTGTAGAACACATTCAACATACTGGAAGTAGAGAAAGAATGATTTACTCTGCTGTCATCTTCATTATCTTATGCAAAAAGTCAACAAGAAAATTCAACATAAATGCTTTACAATAGCAAAACTCAATATAAATGATAGAACTGGTACATCTTTCTCTCTCTAGTCTATTGTTTTCCAAGGTTGTTCTAAAAATGCCTAGTTCATAGGATGCTCCACATAAAAATGGTTCTGGGATGAGATGAGTTTGGAGAATGTTGCACTGCACACTCACCTTTGGAGATATCCAAGGCCTATTAGTATATTATGGGCTGAATAAACTCGCTGTAAAGTAACCTGTATAACTTTATTCAAGTGTTTTCCACAATTATTTAGCCAGAGAATCATTTCCTCTCCTCTTGGAAGAAGTGTTCCAAAAATAAATGTAAGAAACACTGATTTATTGTTTTCTGCTTAAAACACACTTACTAGTATCTGTGTCATTACTATATGTTAAGCATACAGCACAAAAAGAGCTGCCTTCTGACTAGCAAATTATTTGCTAGCTTTAAAATACAATGTAGGTTTGGAGTGCTGTCAACAAGATGGCAGAATAGGAATTTTTAGCCCTCATCCTGCCACAGAAACACCAATTTAACAATGATATATGAACCCAAATATCTTTATGAGAAGTTCAAAATTCACTTAAGAAGTTGCAGTCACTCAGATTCACACAAAACCAAAATACCACATTGAACTAGGCAAAAGAGCAATTTCACTTTACTCATATCACTTCCTTCCTCAGGCACAGTTCAGTGTCAAGAAAGATTGCTTCAGCCCATGACTCCTCTCTTGGAGGGAAAGAAAGGAGTATGCACCCAACATTCTCAGTCTTTTGGGGTGCTGAGAGACCTGTTTCTGTTCTACGTCACTCAGAGTGCTAAAGAAACCACAGCATAGTTTTAACACCTGGGGACAGCTAAAAACAAAAAACATGGGGCAGACAGCTTACTGCAGCCAGCATGGTTCTGCAAGATTGGGAGAAGGCATACAATCCTAACATTTCTCTCCCAGAAGATGAGGGAAAAGAGTGAAGCATGCATCCAATGCCCTGGTCTTTTATTGCACTGCCCTAGAGAAAAGGGGTTGGCAGCTTACTATGGCCAGCATCACTCCTTGCAATTGAGAGGAGGTGCACAACACTACAATTTATCCCTCAGGAGGAAGAGAGAGAAGTAGAAAATGCAATGCACATCTATAGAGAAGGTTTGGGAGGCTCCTAGAATCTCTATCCAGGTTTACTGGTGAAGATCTTTTCCTACTAAAGCCAGTCTTTAAAGATTAGAGGAGGTGGCTATTTCTTCAAATGTGCAACAAAAACTACAAAAAGCACCAAAAATTAGAAAAATATGACACAATCAAGGAACAAAATAAATGTGTAGTAACTGACCATAAAGAAATAGAGATATATGAATTGCCTGACAAAGAATTCAAATTAATCATCTTAAAGAAGCTCAGTGTGTTACAGGAGAGCACAGACAACTAAATAAAATCAGGAAAATTATACATGAACAAAATGCGACTATCAACAAAGAAATAAAACCATAAAAAAGAACCAAATAGGAATTCTAGAGCTGAAGAATACAATACCTAATATCTAAACTGAAAAATTCAGCAAATTAAATTGTAGACTTGATTAAACAGAAGAAGTAATTTGAAAACATGGGTCATTTGAAATTATCTAGTTAGAGAAACAAAAAGGAAAAATAGTAAAGTAAATCTAAGGACCTATGAGTCACCTTCTAGCAAAATAGTTTATGTACTATGTAAATTTTAGAAGGAGAGAGAGAAAGGGGTAGAAAGTTTATTTAAAGAAATAATCTTGAAAACTTCCCAAATCTTGGGAGATATATGGAACTTCAGTTTCATTAAGTCTAAAATACCCAAATAGGATTAAATCTACACCAAAATACATTATTATCAAGTTGCCAAACATCAAAGACAAGAAATTTTCAAAGCAGCAAGAGAAAAGTGATTTGTCACATATAAGAGATCCTCTATCAGACCATCTGTGAACTTCTCAGATGAAGGCTTGCAGGCCAGAAGAGAGGAGAATAATAAAGAAAATAATGCTGGAAAAAAATGACAAAACATCAACCAAGAATACTATACCCAGCAAACTGTCTTTCAGAAATGAAGTAGAGGGAAAGACTTTCCCAGACAAACAAAAGCTGAAGTTTATCTCCACTAAACTTGCATCTCAAGAAATACTAAAGGGAATTCTTTAAATTGCAACAAAATGATGCTAAACAGTATCACAAGAGCATATGAAAGTATAAAACCCACTGGTAAAAGTAAATACATACATAAATACAGAATATTATAATACTGTACAGGTGGTATATAAATCACCTGTAGTATAAATGTTAAAAGACAAAAGTATTAAGAATACCTATAAAAGAAAAACTACCAAATTATTTCAACGTATACACAACATAAAAGATGTAAATTGTGACATAAATAACATAAAGTGTGAGTGGTCGGAGAAGTAAAAGTAGAATTTTTTTGTGTGACAGTAGTTAAGTTATTTTCAGTTTAAAATAGACTGGTACAACTATAAGATGTTCTATCTAGCCTCATGGTAACCACAAAGAAAATACCTATAGAAGATAACAGGAAGGCTGGGAGACATGGCTCATGCCCGTAATCCCAGCACTTTGTGAGCCCAAGGCAGAGGATGATTTGAGACCACGAGTTTGAGACTAGCCTGAGGCAATATAGTGAGAGCCCATTTCTACAAAATATATTTTTTTTAAAAATTAGCCAAGCATCGTGGTGTACCCCTATAGTCCCAGATACTTGGGAGGCTGAGACAAGAAGATCACTTTAGCCCAGGAGTTTGAGGCTGCTGTGAGCTATGATTACATCACTGCACTCCAGCCTGGGTGACAGAGTGAGACCCTGTCTCCAAAAAAAGAAGCTACAGGGAAGAAAGAGAAAGAAATCAAAACACATTATTATTTTAAAAAAATCAGTAAAGCACAAAGTAAGATAGCAGGAGAGGAAAAGAAGAACAAAAGAACTGCAAGATCAACAGAAAATAACCAACAAAATGACAATAGTAAGTCCCTCCTATCAATAATTACTTTAAATGTTAATGTATTAACCACCCAAATCAAAAGAGATAGAGTTGCTGAATGAATAAAAAAAATAAAAACAAGATTCAACTGTATGTCTACAAGAGACTTGTTTTAGATTTAAGAACACATATAGGCTGAAAGTAAAAAGATGCTCTATGCAAATAATAAATGAAAACAGGGATGGCTATACCTATATCAGAATTAAAATAGACATCAAGTCAAAATGCAATGTAGATTTCATTATTCCAAACATTGGCTAGATGCTGTCTAACAAATAATGCCAGATAGTTAATATTAGTGTGCTGAGGAAAAGTACAAAAGTGAAATATTTCCTGGGCCTTTAGGATCTTCAATCAATTGTAAATCAAATTTATATAGCTTAAAATTACTATTTGTTTCCTATTGAAAAAAACAAGTACAGTCAGCACTGCATATCTATGGGTTCTGCCTCTGTAGGTTCAGCCAACCATTGATGAAAAATATTTTTAAAAATCCCACAACAATATACATAGTAACAGTACAATAAAAAATTATACAGATTTAAACAATATAGTATGACAACTATTGACATAGCATTTCCATTGTATTAGTTATTATAAGTAACCTAGAGCTGATTTAAAGTATGCAGGAGGATATGTGTAGGTTATATGCATTTACTATGCTATTTTATATAAGGGCCTTGAGCATTTGCAGATTTGGGTATCTGCAGAGGGTCCTGGAACCAGTACCTTGTGGATACCAAGGATATGAGAATTAGTATCATTTCTGTTTTTGACAAGATGAACTATTTTAAGTTCTAGTATTTCTTTTCTAAAAATGGTTATTCTTGCCAGCAAATCTTTGATAATTAGAACTGAAAAAGAATAGTTGTATCGTCTCTTTTATCATTTCCTTAAATCAAAATTATATTTAGATGAAAATTTACTGTTTTCTTCTTATACAACTGAGTTCTTACTTTCCATTAGACTAACATTTCCATGGGCCTTTGGGATATCAGAGGAAACAGCATTGGAGGGGCAAGATTATGATACACATATTTCTATCCCATCTTTTCTCTTGTGAGTAAACAACTCCATTTAGCTTCTCATCAAGTTTTCACATTGTGATAGGTAAAGCAACAAGACGCAAATGGACTTCAAAACACCTGGCCCTAAATAGGGGACTTGGAAAATAAATTAATTTAGAATGTAAAAGCTAGATGTCACCTCAGAAATAATCCAATTCAAGGGCTCTCAATGCTGGCTGCAGCATAGAACCACACAGACAGCTTTGAAACAAACAAACCAGCAAGCAAACAAACAAATGGCGATGGTTGAGGGCCCAGTACACACAGATTCATATTAATTAATTAATTAGTACTCCAGTGAAATCTGGAGTCTGAGACTTATATTTTAAAGAACTCTCCAATGGTGGGGAGACGGAGAATCAAAAGAGAAGTTAAAGTTGATAACAACTAATCCTCTCAAACTCCATCACATTCTGAGTGAGGAATTTCTTGAGCAAGTAAGTGATTTTCTTGTTTATTGTTGGAAAATCAGTTAGTCCATTTGAATTAGAAAGCAGATCTTCTTATCCTTAACCTGAGCACTTTCCATCATATAGCATTGCCTTTCCTCACCATTCTCCTTAGCTACATGAAATTTTTTTTCATGGACAAGTCATACAACTTCTTTGATGTTCATGTTTTGCTTTACCTGGTCAATAGTACCCAACAGGACCATTTTAGGATCAAATAATAACTATAAAACATGCCTGTTTTATATGTATTATTAAATGTATATGGCGTTGCTGATATATTACAAATGATCCAAACTACATTGTTCATTTACACTAATTAATAGAATGTTTCCCATCAGCTTTTACTTGAAGAAGTGTTTTCCCAATTTTTCTTGGAAATCTAAGACCATCTCTCAGCATGTTATTTACTCCCAGGTTCAATCTCTTTGCTGAAGCTACTGAGTTATTTTCAAATCCAACCCACTCTGGGACATAATCCCTTCTTAGCGACTTTTCAAAAAACAAAAAAACAACATAAGAATTCTTAAATAAGTGACTAGCGCCATGTCCTGGACTGTGATAGTGTTTTGTTGCACTACAAAATAAGAAGTGAGAGCAAGAGAAAGTAGTTTCTCCACAACGGAGTCCCCACAGAGACACAACCAGCAGCCTGGCCCCTTTGGAATGGAACACCTGCCTCCTCTGCCTGCTGGGTCCCTTCTCCTTTGAGCCCCCACCTCACACAGCAGGTTCTACACCTGGCCAGCTGCTCCCTCGACTCCAGTGGAGCCTTCTTCACCAGTGGTTCTGCCTTACTTACACTCAGAGAAAGGCTGTAGGAAGGGGATGAAGGTAGGCTACCCCCATGATTGAATGCCAGGGCTGCTAGTATGTCTCCACAGAGAAGATAAGCTACGTTGCCTAAGAGTTGGAACTCCAGGTGGTTCTTGGGGTGATCTTTAGAGTCCCAGCATCATTTGAGGTCAATAGAGATAGATGGGTTGTTGAGTAGGTGGTACTCTAAACTCCCATCCAAGGAAAAGTGCAGAAAGTACCACTAATGAATGCCTAACTGGCCCCTGGGCATACTGACCAAGGGGCTGCCATGATTCCTAGGCCATCAGGATTTAACTTGATGTTCCATTGGGAATTGCAGGGCTGTCTGCCTAGCCTTCATTACCATGAATAATCAAAGTTGGAAGTATGTCAGAGGGCTTCTATGGACATTGTTTTTCACCTACCACAAGGTGATGGCAGTTTGCAGGAAAATTATTTCATGGAAAGTCCCTAGAACGTGCTGATGTAAGCAGCTAACACCAGCCTCTCTAAATCAATCATGTCATGGTTTCAGCCTAATTACTAGAATTGGTGTTCAGACTAAAGAAGTCAGTAAATACCAGAAAGTAAGTTTTATTGCAAAACAGATTGCAGTTCCAGTAAAGTTGTTGTATATGAACAGAAACATGCTGCTTACAGATGTCCTTCAGCCCCAATCCTAAGTAATATATATTACAAAATCAAGGAGGAGGGTGCCCACAAGTGGCAAGGACAGATGCTCCTAGCAAGGCATCACAAATCAAAAGCAAACCTAAATATTCACAAGAGGTATGCCATGACTGGGTGGAATAAAATCAGACAGGCTCAATTTTTAAAACTGCTTTAGGCGACTCATGGGGGAAAAAAAAACAAAACAAAAACTGTCTTCATTGTTAATTCAATGCCTGTTTGCCTTGCATAGAGCAGGCAACCGATAATGTGAATTAAATGAGTCCTGTAGATACGAAGGGGAAAGTACCCATTTCAAAGAGCTTTCTATCATCCTTATTACCAAGTTCTCTGCTTCCAAATTATAAGGAAGGAAGTCCTGTGACTATCGGGGAGGAAATGTGGTGGGTTTACTACGGGAAATTGAATCAAGTTTCCCACACTTACGTCCAGTGTATTTATACAAAACAGGTACCCTGATCTTTTCCCCATTTATTCCCTAATTTCTTTACTCAGATGATGGAAGATAATGGTTTCTTTGAAGCTGAGAATCTGCTAGGCCTTTTACCTTCAGGCTGTAAGCCTCTTTGAGGTGTGTAACTGTATCTCATACCCAGCATAATAGATGTTCAATAGATAGTTGCATATTCATGTCTTATGTAATGGCCCTGCCAATGAGGTCACTGTCAGCCAATAGATTTTTTTGATTCATGACTTTATATTCTGGACATTTTTCCATCTCTACAGATGGACCCTTCATCTACAGATGGAATGACCCTTCATTTCTTTCTTAATTTAGTCTCCACTTCTCTCTTCCAGTCCTTTCCTTCTCTTCCTCTGCCTCCCACCACAGTGTATGGTTCCAGGTCTGGTTGCTTTTGGGGAAATTATCCCTTACCTAATTTATATGATTTTAGCACTAGTGATAAAAATGTATGTATCTAAATCTGAAACCTTTAAAAAAAAAGTTTGAAAAGTGTAATCCTTTCCTCCAAAATTATTTTATTTTTGAAAA
Source organism: Pongo pygmaeus (assembly GCF_028885625.2). NCBI lineage: Eukaryota > Metazoa > Chordata > Mammalia > Primates > Hominidae > Pongo > Pongo pygmaeus. Next base: position 99,896,395 of record NC_072378.2, on the reverse strand, counting down.
AAAAAAAAGTTTTTTAAAATGAACCTCAGGTGTACCAAATTGGACTGATCTAAATTCTTAGTCTGAGACACATTATCTATTGGTTCATGCATAGTCACATTTTAAAAACATTTTATTTATTTATAAACACAATGAACTCTTGTGAACACACTGCCTGACACAAACACTAGAACATTGCCAGTAACTTAAATAGATTAGCCTATGTGTTCCAGTTCCCCTGCCTCCAATGCACAGGAGCCACTATCCTGAACCTTGTCTTTATCTACGATCCCCATGCTTTTTAAAATGTGGTTTTAATCACATTTATGCCTAAATGATATTTTGTTTAATTGCTTTTTAAAAACATCTTGGAAAGGATATCCTGTTGTCCAAGGTTCTATAGCTCTTGACTTTGTCATTCAATACTACGTTCCCACAATTATCCATGAATCTCCTTTTGTCACAAAATAGAAAATTTGTCACTAAATTCAAAAAAGAAAGAAATGAAGAGAAAAGAAAGAAAGAAAAAGAAAGGAAGAAAACGCTTATATATTCTCCCACTGTAAATGGTATGACCCTAAATTTAGGTTATATTAAACCAGGCAACATCACCTGCAGAATAATAAATCTAGAGTAAAACATCAGGAGTTCTCTCATTTATTCTCAGTATCTTCAAGTAAGACTAACACAAGAATAACTAACCCATTAAGATTCATCTATGTGTCATGTTGTTCAGTAATACTTTCCATCATTTTTTAAATAAGGTAGAGTGCCAAAAATATTTTACATTAATCTATGCTGAAACTTACTGTGCATCTCTTTAATATAATATTTAATAATTTTATTCAAATAATGATTCTAATTGTTCCTTTTAGCCTCATATCTGGTTTTTCAGCTCATGTAAATACATCTAAGAAAGATATTTCTCCTAGCATTTCTGGCACAAACAAGCCCTCGAATTTTCTAGGTAAGTTTTCTAGGCTCAACATCATAGCAACTCAAGATTAAACTCCCTGGACTCTTTTGGGGCTGCTCACAGGAACCCAGTCTTTGAATCATCAGAGACTTGAGCTTTTTTTTTTTTTTTGAGACAACAGTCTCACTCCTTTGCCCAGGCTGGAGTGCAGTGGCGTCAACTGGACTCACTGCAACCTCCACCTCCCCGGCTCAAGCCATTCTCCTGCTTCAGCCTCCTGAGTAGCTGGGACTACAGGCACATGCCACCAAGCCTGGCTAACTTTGTATTTTTTATCAGAGGCAGGATTTTGCCATGTTGGCCAGGCTGGTCCCGAACTCCTGGCATCAAGAGATCTACCCACTTGGCCTCCCAAAGTGCTGGGATTACAGGTGTGAGCCACCACACCCAGCCTCAACCATTAATAATCTAAGCCGATCCTCTCACACTGCAGTTGCCAACTCACCACTGAGCTGCAGCATCAAATCCAATCTGGCCATAGAGGTCCACTCTGCAAGCCCATGGAAAGCCAGGCAGCACCTTGTTCTCCAGCTGGAAGATTTGGACTCTCACACACCATATCCCTCCTGCCAGGCAATTTGTGCAGCAGCATGGAGTCCTGGTTACTAAAAACAAAAAAAGAAAAAAAAAAAGGCCTTTTGGATATCCTCCAAAGCTGATGTTGAAGTTCTGGCAGTATGGGAGCTCCATCTGAGACATCAGAAATAAAAATTACAGGAGGAATTGCTGGAAAAATCCAGACTCCAGTTCTTGTCCTAGTAATAGTATAGAGGAAGTGTTAAACACAGACTGTGATTCTAACAAAAGAGGGAAGGTTTCTTCATTTCCCATAGCCTCAAAGAGAAAGTGTAGCTAAGGAAGCAACTTTTAGATGAATTTCTTTGGTTATGCAATTACATACTCCTTGAGTGTTTAGCCAACACACCTGTTTATCACTCAGCATTCTAATGGAAGCTGGAAATGACACAAAAAAGGAGGGAAACTCATATTTACTATATACCCACCACTGTGCTAGACATTTTCTCTTTTATAGATGAAGTAACAGGGGCTCAGACAAGTTAGCTAATTGCCATGCTGTGTAGTGCCAGAGCCAGGTCTCAGTGCAAAGCCTGTGTTCTTTTCATAATAGCATTGCTTACCAATAAAAAAAAATTAGAATCTAATTGAGAAGAAAGGCACAAGAATAAAAGAAGCATGGTGTCTCCATTGACAACCAAGGAAGTTGGACTGGAGGAAAATTGTCATCAGAGTGAAGCAAAAAGAGGTGGAATCCATGGAGAAAGAAACATAACCAGTGTTCAAGCTCAAGCTAGTGGCCATTAGGAAATAGTGTAGAGGCTTGAGTAGGATGGCTTCATTAGAGATAGGTATTAGAGAAACTGATCTGATTACAGTGGCCCAGATTTGATAGTGGTGGTCATAGGAATGAAGAGGAAGTGTCCCACAGAAGACCCTGTTTTTGATTTCCCACAGCATGGCTAGAACATGATATATGGTAAATAAATTCTCTGCAGTGATGGAGATATTGTAAAAGAAGGAATGACAGAATACAATTTAAAAATATATAGTTGTGCCAAAAGTTAGAGAATTATCTTGCTGTCGAAGAAAGGGAAAATAATAAAACCAACTAACAGGCATTGTCAGCTATTAGCCAGGCCAGCTCAAAGTGCTTTTATATACATTAACTAAATTAATATCCATAACAGCCTGAGAGATAGATACTATTATTATCCTCATTTTACAGGTGAGAAAACTGAGGCATGGGGAAATTAATAATTTGCCCTGATTTCATGCAGTTAATGAGAATTAGAACCAGGCAGTCTGGCTGCAGAGTTTCCATCTTAACTTCCATGTGCAAGACTTGATATATGAACACCAGGGCAGAGAAAGTCTCTTTCCTTTTGATGGGCTTCCAATGTATTATGGAAACTCAGAAGAGGGTTAGATTTTATAAAGAGGTACAAGATATACAGGTGATATGTGGACATGCTATGGATATGCAATATAAGTGAAATATTCTAGGGACATATTCAAAGAGTGTGTTACTACAGCTGACACCTAGGGCTGGGCACTAGCAAAAGACACTAGGTAACTATGAAGCACCTTTCTCCATCCTCCATTGACTGGAGCCATTACAAAGCTTGCTTATAGGCTATGAAACACATTGCACAGGCTACAGTTTAGTGAATTGCTTTGAACTGACCTCTAGTTTTGTTTATATGTTTATCACCCCCAGCTAAATTTTAAGATCTTCAAAGACAGAACCTGTTCCTTTGGTCTTTTTGGTATCCTCAGTGTCTATCGTCAATCTATACACAGAGTTGGTAGTTAATAAATACTTTCCTAGCCTACAAAATGTTTTTGCAGCATAATCTAGGAAAAGACTGTTTTTAATTATGCAACAGCAACTCACCACACAGTTACTGTTTATCTATTCTGTCCTCATCTTCCCTGCTGGTTGAAACATTTGCAGTTAGAAAGAGAGATACAGAAGAGAGTGGAATTTCAAAAATTGTGGAGAATATAATTATTTTGGATTCCTTTTCAGGTAATTTCAGATCTTCATTTCTTTGGGATCAGTTACTAAAAAAATTACTGTGTTCTTTTAGTGGTGTCATGCTTCCTTGCTTTTTCGTGGTTCTTATGGCCTTGCATTTGATGTCTGTGCATTTGATGGAGTAGTCACATTTTCCAGACTTTGCAGTCTGGCTTCAGTGGTGAAAACTTTTACCTGCAGGTGGGTGTGAGGGTATTGGTTGGATGGGAGTGCAGCAGCTTTTGTTCTGAGTGGGCAGCTGCAGCAGTGTAATCTCTGTACAGCTTTATCAGCTGAAGTCAGTCCTGGCAAAGATTGCAGGTGTTTGTGACAGCAGCAATGGTAGCATGAGCTGTTGGGATCCTTTGTGGTAGAGTTTGGTTGGGTTTTTTTTTCACAATGGAAAATTCTAGCCAAGGGGATCCCTCTTGGCACTGGATCTCACATGGCCCACAGGTAGCCACGGCTGTACCAGGTTCCAGGGTGTAGGTTCTCAGAGGAGCTGTCGAGCTGGGGTCCTGGGCTCAGGAGCTTAAAGAACTACTGTGGTACTTGGAGCCCGAGGCATGAGTAAACTTTCCAAGGCACAGACATGTGCAGGTCCCTCATAGATCATCTTTGATCATTCTTCATGTATTATGATTCAACCTAGAATGACATCTAACTTCCTCTCCTCTTAGCTTTTTCTGTGTTTACATCAATGATAGCAAATGACATAAAAATAAATAAGGTTTCATGGTAACTCTAATTCAGTCACTTGGTTCTGATCACCAACATGTTTTCTGGCAGGTTTTTCTGGAGTGTGAAAAAGAGTTGTGTGAGCAGCAGGGAAATCAATGTTCTCACCTCACTAGAAACTCTGGCCTGCTCCTTTATAGCTGCATGGCACCAGGATTTCAGGAGAACAACTTTTTGACTTCTACAAATGGGTCTTGACTTTCAGTAACAAGGGGTTAATTTAGACAGACATCAGAAACCAATTCAGGCCCCCAGTGAGTGAAAAAGAGCCAGGAAAGACTTCAGAACCAGCAGTTCCTTCTGCAGAAGGCTGTTTCTGGTTTTCTACCAGTGTGTTTTTCTGTTGTGTTTTCTACTTTTTAATTTGCCCCTTTGCTCAAGCAGCCTACAGCCCATATGAATGAGAGAGTTTTTTAAATGTTTTCTTAAATAAACATTTTATAAGATAGTACATATAACTTCTGCACCTCGAAAAGCTTTACAAAATCTGTAGGCTTTGAGCATGTAGACTAACAGTAAGGCAGAAGTAAATAGGAAAGAAGGGGCAGGCTCTTTGCTACTCTCCCCAGCCCACACCTTTTCTGATCTCTCAGCTTGTATCTACAGCCATTATAGAAGTGGGTAAAATAGAGCAGAGAACTTCTAAAATAGGCTGTGCAAGGCACTGAGTACTGAATAATGGTATTAGGAAAAAAAGGAGGAAGAATATGAGTGCAATATTGCCCAGGTACATCTGTAGAAAATACTTGTGTTTCATTTATGAACTGTCTTCTAGTGAAATGCCACTGCAGGAATTCTATTCCTTTTTTCTGTGTATATTTTCTATAGCCTAATGTTTTAAAGGGATAAAAAACATATTATCAAAAAGGAAATAATATGCTACTTAATCAAGCATACATCTAGACCAGAGGATGGAGCAGAGCAACCCTTTTTTTTTCCTCTGAAATTGCCTATCATGCTATACTGATGTCACCTCGGCTCGTTGTCAAGGATTCTCTTCTCTCTTTTTTTTTTCCCATCTCCATCCCTTTTATCTGACTACACTTTCATCCCTCTAGCCCCATTCCAAGGTACTGGATTCCAATCATGTTTTTCTACCTAGATTCCTCACCTTCTTCTCATAGAGCCAGGGAGAGTGAGGGAAAGTGGGAGGGCTTTAAGTTCTTCAGTTCCTTTGAAGTAAAATGTTTATTGGGTAAACACACTTCTGCCTCTTGTAGTATAAACTACTTCTTTCAACATAATGCTAGGGTATTATTATTGTATGGCCCCTTTTCTGTGCTGTGTCAAATATCTTCTGTTGCTCTAGTTTGACATAGGCAACGCTCAAGGAGAGGAATGAGCCAGACCCTTTCCCCAACCCCAGCAAAGAAGGTGCAGATGTGGGAGGAAAGCCCTTCCTGTCTGGCGTACTCTGAATTCCAGTGCAAGTGTTTCATTAAAGCTCACCAAATAAGATATAATTTTCATAATAGTTAGAAAATTCAGGTTGCCATGTTTTTCCTGTGTGTTAACGCCGAGAAGACATGGAATATACTAGTTATGCCAAACAGACTATTTGGTCAAGATGGTAGAAAAATGGAATTGGGGCAGTGACTGAAAGTGTCAATAGCCAATGACAGAAGCCATGGGCAATTCCCCTTTCTTGGGGTTTTAGCCTTTGCTGCTGAGAAGTTTTCCTGCCTTTTACTGTGGACCACATTTGTAAATCCCTGTGCAGTACCAGGAACTCAACACCCGTTAACTTCTTTATCAGTAGAAGACAATCTTCGCAAATTTGAAGGCTGTTTGGAATTAAGGGCAGTTATACCAAGTTAGAGAATATATCAACAAGCAGAAGTGGTATTAGAACAAACACTTTAAAAGGTTGGTTTCTAAATATCCTGTGTTTTTCCTAAGTCATAAAATTGTGCCATTTTTTTCTTCAGGAGACACATTCAGAAATAAATGTGTCTCTAAAGCAAATACTGCCTGTGAAGCTGGAAATACTAACCAAATCATCCTCTTTTTCCAGAGTCTCAAGGGGCTGAGGCAATATCAGTAATGGAGACGCTCAGATATGGGCAAGACACACATTTAACAAGTCCTATGAAGGAAAGCATGTTTGCTATGTCACTATGCTCTTCAAAGTCAACTGGGATGATGGCAAAGGGCAACTGCCTTGCAATCCTTTATTTTAGTGCAGAAAAACATCTTCAGTGGTCAGAATCACTCACTTGATTCAAGGAAGTTTTCAAAACATTTCTAAATATCATAATTCACCATTATAGACACCGTGTTATTAGAGAAAAGAAAAGTATTAAGATAGAATAAGAGGTCAAACTGTCCTGTATTAAATATGTCATAACAACAGAGAAAATGTTGCAGTAACCTGACCTTTTTGTTTCAAATGAAAATCAAATATAAGCTTTTTCTGTTACATTAGCAATATTTAATTCTCTAAAGGTGGCTTTTAAAACATGAGAGGATTCAACATTTCCTAGTACATGCTAGGAACATTGTTAAATTGAATCTTTTCTTTTTATGAATAGAATGACATTTAGTGTTTCAGAGAAGTGCTGCTTTGGGGGCTGATGACCATGATGGGCATGTATTGGTTGACCAGTTTCTATAGAGAAAACATTCAACTTAATAAGCATTTCTTGGTTCAGTATTTTTGGCCACCTACTATGTGCTGAACAGAGTGAGTGATAAGAAATGAGTACAGGATTCAGGGGATGTTTTTTATAGTGAGACAGCCAGGTGGGAAGTGGTCCCCACAGAAACTCCAACTAGCCTGTGCACTGGGAAGGGTGCACACTTGGGCGGAGCCACAGAAGTTCGCGCTATTTGCAGTGGGGAGGAGCCTGGCCCCTCCTCTTCCTGGGTGGAAACTGGAATTCAAACTGTGAGGCGGAAAGCATACTAGCAGGAGGCTAGCTTTGTGGAGAATTCATGTTTCCGTGTTTTTTGTTTCTTGTTTTTTTTTTTCCTTTTCACCCAACAAATCCCATTATTCTCACCCTTCAAATTGTCTGGGAGCCTAATCTTTTGTGGTCACGTGACAAGGACCCCATCTTTAGCCAAACTAAGGAAAAGTCCCTCAACAATAGGAATGTAATCTTGTTGAAAAAACAATAAATACCAAAAAAAAAAAAAAAAGAAAGAAAGACAAGGTAGAATATGGAGTAGAAATAATAGATGCTGGTGGTAAATATTGCAATGAAGAGAGAAGGGATGGTAAGGGAGACCTTGAATTTGGCAAGAGGGTAGGGAGGCCATCCTGAGTGAAATGTCAGAGGGCAAGAGAGCATGGCAGATGATGGGACGCAGTGAAGAGCCTTGAGAAATGAGGTCCCCATGAGGAGGGGCCAGATGATAAGAAGTTTTAATCCTAGAAACAGGAATTTTTCAATTGATCTTTCATGGTAGATTTTTCAATCAGTGAAATGAATCATGCCAGTTGGGAGCAGTAGCATGTAGAATAGACTCAAAGAAAGAGCATCTGCAAACATGAAAATTTAGAGGACGGTTTTCACAGTAATATACCCACTAAGTGATTAAGGTCTAGGGTAGAGTCCATGGAATCACAAAGAAAAAATAAAACTGAAAACATGAGGCAAGGACCGATTTGACAGAGTTTGAAGAAAATAAAGTGCTGAAGATCAGGTCCCAGCATCGTGCCTGCCAGAGTGAATATTCAGTGGATGGTGTTTGAATGGGTGACTAATAAGTAAATCTCAGGTTCTGAGTCTAGGTGACTAAAATATTGATAGACAGACAAGAACATCATAAGCATCTTCAAACAGGCTTAACTGTCTCGGAGACTACACAAAATTGGCATGATGGCTACTCAAAGTCAGTTCATTTAATTCAGTATACCCAGTTTTTAAAAAATCATACTGGTATGTAGAAGAGCCAGCTAGCTTTTGAGTATTTCCTTTTTCGTCTCGTTGTTTTTGATGTTGTGGAGACATTCAATGACAAATACAGAAAGAGGAGACTTATTAGGGTTTGTGGAAAGTGCTAGCCTCTCCTATATTTTCTTTCATTACAGAAAGATTGCTGGTTGATCTGACTGTATGTCCAATTAGTAAATGCTTTCCATAGGTTCATTTGCTAAGGCCAAAAAGAAAAAGGACTTTCCAAAGAACATCATGCCATTTTCCCTAAACACAATCAGCTCTTTCTGCCGGGGAAGTCCTGCTCACCTTTCACCAGCCTTCTGAATGTCTGTTACTCCCTTCTCCCCTTCTGCTTCTGGCTTAAAAACACTTTTTTATTGTTATTACCTTGGCTCAAAGCTCCGTAATGGCTTCTTGCTTAAGCATAAGGACATAGAAATTAGAGCAATGGTTACAACAGCACAACATGGCTGATATGAAGGACTGGAAATGCTAGTTGGTAATGAGAAACAAGCAGACACAATGAGTTATATTAATCCAGAAGTCACAGGTTATGACCTCATTCTTATAACTCTATGTTGTTTTAAGTTTATAAACTTTCATATTTACTTGCAAGGGAGTATTTTCATATGAAAGTCAAAACAAGCAATAGTCAGAGGCTGGAAGAGATCATTAATAATTTAATACATCTTGACTAGTTCCAGGTTGGAGGTACCATATAGGTGTTTATTCCTGGATCAATTGGTTTTTGGTAGTTACTATATTTTTAGTTCTAATTAAAAACACACTAGAGGAGGATTTGAAAGCTATGAAGGTGCTGCCACCTGGAGGATTTTTTCTACCCATTTGGAGTTTTACCTTTACCAAGCGAGAGCAGACTAGTGATAGTAATCATTCTATTCTGTAAAGAAACTGAGCTCCCCGGTTTGGGATATCACAGAACAGGGAGACAAGCAGCCTGGTAACTGATGGCACTTTACATTTTTCAGCCATATGTTTTAGTGTCAGATGCCACAGGCACTGGGGTGAGGTGGCCTTTTGTACTCTCCTCACTGGTAACTGCTTAGACTCACATGAACCTTTTACACAGTTCCACTTCCCATGAACAGTATAAAATGCCTAGAGAAAGAAAAAAGGTTTCTATTTCCTCGAGGTTGAAATTGACATGAAATGAGTAAATAACTTAAAATACAGACATAATCGAAGAAAAATAATTATAAAACCCTAACCTCCCCAACTCTCCCGAACTCTACCAATTCTTTCAACATTAATTCTGTATGTTAGGACAACAGTGCTCTAAAAATCCTGCTCAGAAAACAGGAGTTAGGAATGGATGGGATACTATTCTTAAATTTGTAATAAGGGGCACAATGGTTGCCAAATTCATTATCATTTACAGATGAAAAGACAACGTGACGTATCACCAAAGGTGTTCTTTATTGACTGGTCCCCTTTGCTAAAGCTTTAGTTCTTTGTACATTAGATTGATATATATTTAAAAAAATAATCTTAAACAGTAGACTGTTAATTTGGGTTTTTTTTTGGGTATTCCTTGGTTTTTAGAAGCCCTTTCCATTAACCCTTTAGTGCATTCTCCATGAATTCTTTAGCCTGATGTTCACCAAGGTGCCTGCTTCTGGCATGCTGAGAAAAAGAGGACTTGAACTTCTATTGAACCTGAGGTCTCAGCACATCTATGGGGCAGAAATCTTCCATTTCCCCATTAAAAAGCTTTCATTTGTAAACCACAGATGAAATTTCATCTGCTTTGCATCAGTCTAGTTTATAACCCTAGAGAACTTGGCACCACAACCCTCAAACCCATTATTGCTATTTTCCCTTCTGATGGGAAATGATACATTAGCAGCTTGGTTTTTGTTTACTTTGTTTTTGCTTAAAAAAAATGAAACACATTTCATGTGTTGCCCTCACATTTTTTTGTTTCTCATTCAAAGCTTTATTCTGGGCTCCTTTCAACTGAGCATCTCTGGAATGACAGCCATATGAGGTTTCTTGGTTTGTTGTTGTTTTTTCTTGTTTTTCATTGTTGGGGGGGATGGTTTCTGGTCTTTATTTGCATTGCCAAGCAACCTGGAACTCTGTTGGCAGTTACAAAAGCTCTCTTGGATTGCTAAATTCATTTCCATTGGAAACACAGTTTTACATATAGGAAAATAAAATGGCATCTTTTAAGTTTTCCCTCCAGAAAATGTAATCATGAAAAAATATGCTCTCTCTTGTTGCTGATTCTCATACTACAAAAGTGCTACCCAGTAGGCATTTAATTGACCCATAAAATGTAGATAAACTTGATGGGTCCAAAACCATTTTGATTGGAGAATGACAGCTGCATGAAGGAGTCCATCAGGATCACTGCAAGGCATATCTATTCAATAATAAGCTTTTTGATGACACGAGCTGGTCTCTTGCATTTAGGAAATACTTATTGACTAAAGAATGTAGAGGAATGAGATAGAAAACAGGAGAAAGGAAAAAGAGGTACTTGCTGGAAAGTGGTTGAGGGCCACCAACAATTAACAGTGGCATTGCTAGAGAGCCCTGGGCCACTGTGGAAGGCCCAGGCAGTGGATGCCCATCATCAGCCCTTCACAGAGCAAGACTTTTCAGAATTAATCATTTTTATTTCTATAGTGTAGAATGTAGAAATGATTGTGAAAGGAATGCAAAATTAGCTGAAATAAACCCCAATCAACTCTCACAGAAATCTCTTCGCCTTTGCCTTTTTTTTGGCTTGGTTTATTTTTATTGAGCCGAGGACTTGTAATATGGCCATTCTGTTTTCCGGTTCAACATTTGTGTGGTGAGTACAGAGAGATGGTTTGGCCACAAAGTAGTTGGCTGAATTGAATATATTTTACCATAAAAGAGAGGGTAAATTTTTGCCAAAAGTATAATATAGACATATTCCTATCAAATGACATTTAAAAAGCAAAATGATCAGCTTATTCTGCAAAACTAAAAAAAATGGAAAGGGAAAAATGCAATTGTTGAGCTTCTTGACAAATTTAGTCACAAGATAATAATGAATACTGAGACTCATATTCCAAATTGTGTTATGCCCCAATATCAGATACTTTTAAAATATTTTAATATTTAACTCAATGACCAAATAAATTGTTTTCCATTCTGTCTTTCTTCTTCATCTGAAAACAGAAATAAAATACGACATAGTGTAGCTGCCAATACAGACTTCTAGAATTATGAGAATTTCAAGATAAACAGTTAACCACATGAATGTGTATATCACTAACCTTAAAAAGCAATAATACAATAATGGTAACTATAAACAAAGTACCATGTTAGATGCATTAGATACATCATCTCATTTGGTCCTCCCAGCCCATTCAGGAAGTCCTTGTTATTCCATTTCACCCTGACACTTATAGGGATTTAACTAGCCTAGAATTGTACAGTAGTGGATGGCAGATCAGAATTCAGACACCTGGAGCCTAACACCAGAAATCACCCTGCGAACAACCACACAGTAAAGATCATGCTGTTGTATTCGTTTGATTATTCTGTTTCCATTTCAAGACTCTGTTTGCACTGATTATTAACCTTAGCACATTTTGTCCTTTAAGTAGTGAGTTTTGGTGTGGTGTCTGTAGTACCTAAATTTGCTTGAAGGATGTTCTGAAAGAATCTGCTCAGTTTTTTGTTTTGTTTTGTTTTGTTTTGTTTGTATTCGTTTTTGTTTTCCAAGTTACATTGAACAAGGAAACAGAGTCATTTAAATTACTTAACCTCTAAAAAGTCAAAAAAAAATTTATTTCAGGTAAACCAAGTTGATAGCATAGTTTTAAGTCCAAAAAAAAAGAATACAGAGTTAAAAAGCTGGCAGTTGAGAAATACATTCATTCTGTCACTCCATTAAAAAGCTTCCCCCCGGGGCCAGGTGCGGTGGCTCATGCCTGTAATCCCAGCACTTTGGGAGGCTGAGGCAGGTGGATCACCTGAGGTCAAGAGTTCAAGACCAGCCTGGCCAACATGGTGTACTAAAATTACATCTGTACTAAAATTACAAAAAAAGTTAGCTGGACATGGTGGCGTGTGCCTGTAGTCCCAGCTACTCGGCAGGCTGAGGCAGGAGAATTGCTCGAACCTGGGAGGCGGAGGTTACAGTGAGCCAAGACTGGGCCATTGCACTCCAGCCTGAGTGACAAGAGTAAAACACCATCTAAAAAACAAAACAAAACAAAACAAAAAAACTTCCCCTGAAAAAAGGCTTAAGAAAAAAACTGGAAAATTTGTTTGGAGTTTCATAATATTGGCAACAGCTACCATCATTCTGGCTTTTTAACTAATTTTTGAGCCAAGAAAAAAGATCCCTAGAACATAGTCCTATTGGTATTTGCAGCATGTCCCTTACTACTTTGTCATAGAAAAAACAAAGATCGCTACATAAACCCATTGCCCACGACTTACCCATATGAATCCTCATAGCCTCAATCTTCTTACAAATTCATATCATGTGCTCTAATTAATGAGCAGTGTCGTCGTTTGCCTTTCACATGTGTATCATTCATTGTAGATGTTAAGTACCACAACGAGCAAAGAGAGAGGGTTGAAAGAGTTCCATAAAGATTTTTCATGGTTCACATACCAGACAGGCGTATGCAAGGTCGATTTACAACAGGGGGCAGAGGTTACAATGAGAGCCTTTCCCCTCATTTTATTTAAAAAAAATAAGCACAGTGGAATTAGGAAGTCTTTTTCAATGATCTCATTAAAGGCTTTACTTGGCAGGTAAATATAACATACAATATCAGTTTCTCTTCAACTAAACTAACTAATAAATAAAACCTTTTTGGAGTTTTGTTATTATATAATAAAAGACAAATTTATGAGGCATTTTTTTTGGTCTGAAAATGACCCACTTCATGCTTCTTACCCACTATAGGTCATAAAAAGAAAGTTCGGGTTTGCAGAGACTACACACACGCATATTTTGCATCAGGAAAAATAAAAGAAGCTTGAGACTCTTCAAAAGTAAGACAATAATTAAACGCAGAACCTCACATTGTTTTTCTTCTTAAAATTTCTATCTTGTTTACATTATACAGGGACTACCTTCTGATATTTCCCACAGAACCTTGGGAAATATCAACACTCCTGCCCTTTCTGAAGTTTCCTTGGCTTCAAGTGGCTTATGATTCTTTTCATGTTTCCCATAAGCCCTGGGAAAATATAGCAACATTTTCATCAACTGAAATTTGCATATCAAAGTTGTGAAGACCATGATATCATTTATAGACTGTGTATAAAATATTGGGTTTCCTGAAACATTTGTCTATTTTAAAAATCACACGAATGCAGTCTAATTTTAAATTATACTTGGTCGAGGGTGCCTTGGGTTGCTTGGGGTTTTATTTATGTTCTAGCGATTATGGCCACAGTTTGAATAAGTTTTCTTGCCTGTGAAGAGCTTGGTCTGATGAAAGGGATAAATCACCTCTTATCCATGATGCTGCACACAGTGTGACATAAGCCACCTTGATGCTTATTCTGGGCACTTCGTTATTCCCATTGCTGTCAGACTCCTTGGTAATCCTATTTTAGAAGCCCAAGCAAACTTGAAGAGTCACAGAGCATTGAAGAGACAAGCCAACAAACTTGAAGAGACACTTCCCTGAAAGGTAGTTGGATAAGCTACTTCTTGTTTCAGACAAGTCTAAGTCACTTGGCCTATTCATACCCTTAATTTGGCCATTCTTAGATGAGCAAACCCACTTTCCCTTCAGCTAGTTTTGAAGTGTGCATTTCCCCACATATTTACCCTGGCCCACTCATCAACACACTTTCCTTTCTGACAAAGTGTTGCTGCTTTTGCTCCAGCCTCCTGGCCCATATCCTGAGTTAAATGTGTGTCTGCCTCACACATAATTGCAAAGATCTTTTCTAACTGGAAAATATCTTTGAAATACTTATTCTAAAAGAATTTCGCTTAGAAAATAGCTAACAGCAACTTTCATTAGTATGTTCTACTGAAATGTCTTTCAGGTTACACAATAAAAGCAAAGAGAAAAACAACCCTTTTTCCACCAAAGACGCAGATTAAACACATCCACAAGAGATGGTGGGATAAGGGTGTAAAAAGCCTTAAGTAGGACAAAGACCACTTATTAGACTGGATGATGTTGAGCAAATGTTTAAACTATGCTGTGCCTCAGTTTCCTCATCTAAAAAAATGAGGAATTAGGCTAGGTAACTATGAAATATCTGTCAAGTATAGTATCAATATTAAACTTTATAAATACAACAGAAAGCCCAGCTTTGATATTTGACTATCTCTTATGCACACATACCTGTCCTTTTTTTCACGTATTTTCTATAGCATGTTATGTGATTTTCTATAAAAGCGCTTCTCCTTTAGTTCTTTTCTGATAACTAAATCATGCAGGTAAATCCAATTAGGGGCAGGCCTTCCCTCTCTGGGCACCAGCAGAGCAACCAGCTGCTGATCATTAGAGTCCCTCCAGATGCAGGTAGTTCTTCAAAAACTAATTAGAGTTCTTACATCAGAATTTTGAACAAAGACATTGTCTGAGAATAACTCCAAAGCAATATGGACAAAATGATAACCACCTTTATTAGACAGCTAAATAAAATATTGAACAAATTACAGTACCTGTAAGTGATTAAACAGTTGGCAGCTGCATTTTTTCCCTCCACATATCCCTCCTTGTTGAAGAGTTAACCCATCTCAGCCTATTTCTTCTGTCTTCTTGAGCATCTTCTTCACGAGACCCTCATGAGTTAGTTGTGCAGTAGGTTAGGTCTCTAGGACATTGTCTATCTGAGCTACTATAAATGCTGAGGACACAACAGATCCCTGCTCCACTGATATCGCTCAGTTCCCAGCCTTCATGATTATTGGAGCTATTGGTGGGAAATTCTTATAACTTCTATGCTTCTTCCTACTAGTCTGCTTTTGCGGTGCTCTCTCCTGTATTCTCTGCTCCCCCATGCTTAGAATATCTGAGACAGTGCCTTCTCCATGCTGTGCACTGCCCTGCACGGGACAGTGGCTCCTTCAGCTCTCCTCCTTCCCTTTTCTTCAGCAGAGGCAGGTGATTATCCATGAAACAAGGGGCTAAAGTAGGTGATCAAGTAAAGAAGGCAATCATCTGGGGTTGCCTACAAATAGTCTCTCATCTTTGTTTTTGGGGACTTACTGAAGATGAGAAGCTACTTGCCAATCAGATGATGTTTTGTTAGGAAAGGACAAATTTGAGGGGCATGGCAACATGGGAAAAAATAGGAAATATAGGAAAAAATGGGAAAAACATAGGAAGCCAAAGAAAGTTTGTCTGTAATTCATCTTTCTTTGTTTGAAGCATTCCCAGATCATAGCAAAGCCCACTGATTCTTAACCCTTTCCTTACCAGTTAATTCAGATAACAATTATAGAACTGCTTATATTAATTATAGGAGACTTACGGAACACTTACTATGTACCAGGCACTATCCCGAGTGCTTTTATTCATTCTCACAACCATCCTTTGATGAAGGTTCCATTATTATCCCCATTTCCCAGATGGGGAGAACGTGGCCAGAGTTAAGCAATTTGTCCAAGCTGAAAGGGTAGCAAACAGCAGAGCTTGGCTATGAAATTAGGCAGCCTGGCCTCAGGGTCTACATCCTTACACTCTTGGCACTCTCCTGACTTTCCATATGGATTTCAGATGCATAGTTTGCTTGGAATCATGGTGTGTGCTGGTGGAGGAGAAAGGAAGGATGGAGATGATTTAATTTCATTGAATAGCAAGTAATTGCCTGGATCCTCTTTCCTCTTTTCAAAATAAACAAATGATTGACATAAGCCCATCTTATGTGGGGAGGGAGGCTGTTTGTTTGATTAATTTATTTGTTCTTACAAAGCTAACATTAACAGGTCTACTCCTCCAAAACTACATCTTTATTTGGGCTAGAAAAGTAAGCTTTTCATCTGCTTTGGTGATGGATACAGCCACCTTAAGAAGGTTCCATGGGAATAATGAAAAGTATTAAAACATGCATGATGAGAGCAGGAAAGGACTTGAATATATTATAGGAAAGAAAACTCAGGCCTAGGGAAATGAGGGGACCTGCCCCTTAATTAGCAAAGTCTGTTTGTGATAGAACAAAATTAGGAATACTGATTTATCTTTCAGAGCTCTTTCTAGAAATGAGCAATTCCTGTTATCTGGTAGAAGTGCCATTATCTAAAATAAATGTTATAGCCCCATCAATGGGCTTACATTTTTAATAACAATATACACATATATTTTTCCTTTATTTTCTACCATCAACGTAAGAGGCAAAAGAAAATGTTGATGAGGAACCAGCAGTGATAGCCACGGCATCTCTTTTGTCCCCAACACTGAGGAGGCAATTCCTTTATTCCCTTGCCTGGCCCAGAGGTGCCATGGCAGAAATTTGAGTAGGGGGGATATGGTGAAGAAGGCAGAACCAGATTCACCATCTGTGCATTAGCAGTTGACTCATCAACCTAGCAATATTCATGATGACTTTTCCTTTAGAAATTTCTTTAAAGTAGGGTATTTTACCAGGCCCTTTAAAGTTATCCAACCTCTCTGGAGTTGAATCTGGAGAGGAAGACATCTTTAAACAAATACTCCCTCTGTCCCCACATTGTTAGCCTCAGATTCCTAAGGGAAACAGGCAAATAACCTGGTAATTCAATCACTAGATTCTTCTGTGTACTTTTCCCAAAGACGAGCAATAAAACTCCTGATGCCAAAGGATACTTTTCTATTATGAAATTCTTTTTAGATTATTTGTCTATGAAAGAATGCCCTCCTCCCTTCTCTTTTGTATTTAAGCACAATAAAATCCCATGAGGTAAAAATTGGAGAGTTTCCATAATACATTTCTTTACATAAAGTGATGTAGTTTGAATAGACTATCTGGTTTTATATATATTAGGATTGATCTTATTCCAGTATAAAGAGTTGAACTATATTATCAAGAGCATTCTAATACTACTCAGGTCTTTTTCTTCATTTCAGTTTGATGACTTAATACTTTCTGTTGAACTGCACTGAATTGATTAGCATTTTTAAGAGTTTCATGATGACTACATAATAGAAAGGCATCAATCCACTGATTGACCACACTCTCTCTCCCTAAAAATTGACCACAGAGACACCTACACTACAATAATTTAGGGGCTGGGGGTTAAACTGAAAGGTCAGATAGAAGCAGGGCCAGGTATAGTGACATGGCACATGAAAGCCAGAAGCAGGCCAAACGTTACGGGGAAACCCAAATTGAATAAATGAGGAAATATGACTTCAGATGAATAGAGATAGCAGTTCTATTGTTTCCTGAGTACTGTCAATTCCCCGCTCCCACCTTCAAAAATGCATCTTCTTTCTTCATGTTCGTTAAGCTTTTGCTGTAGCCTTTAAATTACTCGTTGTTAGCTTAAGCCAGTGCAGTAGGCTTGTGGGGTTTTTTTTGTTTTCTACCAAACTCTAACTAGAAAGTCTGTATTATCACCCATACGGAAAACTTTTGTTTGTTTTGTTTAATCATACTTTCACAAAAATAGTGAAACATCGGAATGTCGATTGGGAAGAAGCAAAGAGTTAAATGCTTCCAGATTTTGGAAAGTTCTTTATTTGCAATGTTTCTGCACCAAATCTATGTCTATTTGTAAAATCAGATTAATTAGCAATATGCTCAGGTTGAGTTCTGCTACCATCATGGTGGTCATTTGCTAAGCAGGAAGTAAATGCAATTTCAATCTTGAGATTAATTATTTGGTCAATTTCAATCTGTAGTCATTAAATAGAATCTCAGCACTCGATGTTTCCAAACTTGAATGTATGCTACATTTTCAAATCAGAAATATCTAAATGTACAGAGCAAAGATGCACACGCAGACAAGCCTACATAAGCGCACACACCCAGATACACACACACACACACACACACACACACACACACACACACACACACACACACACACACACACACACACACAGTTTAAAAGTAAGCAGCACCACACAGTGGTCAGGTAGGGAATAGCTACTGTTTGACAGCAGCACCAGCATTTATTCCCTTGGAGATAAAGGACTGGTTCTTTGTTATTTTTCCAAAGCTCAGATGTGATCGATGTGGTGTCAATTTCTGTGAAAAAAAAAAAAGTTATGTTTTAACTTCTTAACCTCTTGAGAAAAATAATTGTTGGCTAAATTTCAACCTTATTTACAGATGAAAATGCTAACAGTGAAAAAATAGTTGTCATATTTTACCATATGCGGTTGTGTTTATTACAACCAAATGCATTTCAAAAACCAGTGATTGAAAAAACACTATTGCCCAAGGACTTTCCTTTTATTCTTTAGCATAGAGAACATTTTATTACTAAATTTAATCTGCTGAAAATCAAATTTTATAACTGAAAATTTGGCACAAATGTAACCATAGGCATTTTAGTGATTGCATTAAGTAAATGAAAGTAAAATACACCTCTGAAATTGTATATTTAGCTACAGTTTCGCTCATCATTTATTCTGTGTATGAAGTATAAAACAGTGATCTGAAAATCATTTCCATCTAGTTCAGTCTAAAGATATTCTTCAGTTCTTTGGAGTATGAAGACCCTAATTTCTAGAATGTATTCCGTTTGTGCCACAATGGGATGTTCATCTTTCCTCAACAATGCTTGATCTCTTAATACCATCACTGACACCCTCAGTGGACGGCCTTCCTAGGCATTGCTCCATAAGTGAAGAGTTTTCAAGAGAACTTCAGCAGGATCACTGGCGTCTAAAGAATCATTTTCTCATTATTTAACTTTTTAAGCCTTCTTGCTATTGAAGAAAATATGATTAGCAGCAGAGCTGCAAAATAATCTGTAGTTAAGAAGAATGCATTGCCAGCATCTGCAAAGCTCAGATAGCATCTTTGAATGGTTAACAGAGCATAAAAGGTAAAGACAGCCCTTATCACAGTTGAGGTGACATATTGAAGGATGTTAGCCCTGGTGTTTTCAATATTTTAATATTTTGCATATCTCCAGAACACAGAGACTAGAAGGTCCCATATTAATTATATTTTCTAATTTTCTGTATTCTTAATGACCTGGCATCTGGAGCCTCACTTCCCCTATGGGGAGCCTTCCCCGCCTAGAACTAGCCATTTCCTAAAGATAGTAAAAGCCCAATCTGCAAGCATGCCTTTCATACACAAACCAACCAATCCAGAGCCCACACCCCCCAACTACCTCCTTTACTGAACTGAACTGACTCACATCAAGCCACTGCTTCCTGCCCCAATCCCCTCAGCACAAAGTATCAGACAACTTGGAACAGTCTCTCCACTCTCCACAAGCCCACTGAAATTATTCTGCTAGTCAATCCCAAGCCTGCTTCTCCTGCCTGTCCTATTTCTTCCTACAGAAACCACAATAAAGGCTCTTACCCACACTCTCCCCTCACTCTTTCTCTGTCCCCTGACTAACCCTGGTTGCTTCCCCTTGTGGCCCCACGTGGTGTGCCTGGACTCCTAGAAAGTCAACATCATCACCCAGGACCTGTGAATGTGAAACAGTCTTTCTTCATAGCAGCCATTTCCATGTCTGTGTGTCTTACCATACCTCATCAAAACAAATGCTGGGTACATTTTAAAACAGGTCCCTAATAATGTGGAGCTTTCTCGTCTGCACCATTTCCATTTTCCAGCAGCACTTTATTCCCAGTATTAATGTGAAAGTATGTGTTGTCTAGCACTGCGTGTAAATTTTGAGGCATGAGAGATATATAAAGGGAAGACAATGACTGTCTTTGTTACTTTGTTTATGGGTCTTATTTATACCATTGAGGAATCTTTCCCATAAAACTCAGCCCAACTCAGTCATTACTCTGGAACCATACTTTCTGGGACTATATGACCCAAACTTAATTGGTTACATTGAAATTATTTGGTCTCTCTGTTTCTAACCCTTTTTTTTTTTAATTGCACTAGATTTTAACTGATTTTAAAGTGCTAAAAACGAATACATAACTGATTAAATAGCCAAAGCCTTCATTTGGTGGTAATCAATAGTCATCACATTTATGTATTTGCCCCATGTAGCTTGATGTGTTTGTCATACTATGACGTATTACATTTTGCCTAAATAATTAACTTCCAGTCGGCCTGATAAATTGCTTCACTCCTCTCATAGCTTGTGCCCAATTGACTCTGCTGTTCAATTTCCTCCACTGGAGTCACAGTGCCCCAAGGCTTAGCCCGTTTCATCTGTGCAACTAAACACTGTTCTCCAGGGTTATATTTAATTAAAACACAGCAGTATTTAAGTGAAATATTTAACTTCTGAGGTCTAAACCAACTTTCACTACCATAATTACTTTGCAAAAATCACACCATGGCAAGACAGGGAAAAAAATGCAAATTTAGAGTCACTGTTTGAAAGCTGAAGAACAAAATCATTAGGAAACAGCAATCTTTTCTTCCCCTTGTTTCTGCTTAATAAACCCATTCACTAAATATATCAGCAAAATGTCATCCATGACAGATGTGCAGGTCTAAGTGCTTTTGTAGTTTACCAACTAAAAGAAAACAGCTTCGGAATCTTGTATCTGAGTATGGTATGTATGTATGAATATATACATATGTGTGTACGTGAGTGGGTAAATGAGTGTGTATATGGGGACACTATCATTAATTAAACACCTACTATGTACAAGGCTTAACCAATGTACATTTCTTCTCTTATTTAATTCTTACAATTCTAGTCACTCCTTATCCAAGGTTTCACTTTCTGCTGTTTCAGCTACCAGTGGTCAACCACAGTAAAAAGATATTAAGATTTTGAAAAAGAGAGGGAAAGAGAGAGAGAGAGAGAGACCATAGCCACATAACTATTGCTGCAGTATATTGTTATAATTATTTTATTTCATTATTAGTTATTGTTAACCTCTTACTGAGCCTAATTTATAAATGAAACTTTATCATAAATATGTATGTATAGGAAAAATCATAGTATATATAGGTTTCATTATTGTCTATGGTTTCCAGCATCTGCTGGGTACTTTGGAACATATCCCTATGGCTAACAGGGGACTACTGTATATATAAATATGATTCTTACAACTATAGCCCTGTATAATTAATTTATCAACTTTCAACATTCTCCATAACATTAAGATTATATGAATAAATGTTTATGTTTTATACATGGATAGAAAACTGTTGAAATGCAAAATGTTTTAGAAACTCTACTTACCTTATAGGCAATTAACATTTCTGTGCCAGGCCCTGTGTTAAGTTTCCTTATGTTTTCTCTTCCAATATTCCATGAAATGGGGCTTATTCTCTTTCTGTTATTGAGAAAATAAAGCTCCTTAGAGGTAAAATGACTTTTCAAGTTTATATAGCTCTTGTCCTCTCTACGGTAATTTTTGTCCAGGGAAATCCCAGATGATGAGGTGGATAATAATTTGAGACATTAACTGAGGTTTCTTTTTACATACCTTCTTGGTTTGCCTGTGGTTTTTCTCTCAGTGAGTCAGTGGCACTCACTGCCTGGCTGAGGGTGGGCAGATGCAACTTCCGAGGATGAAGCTGGGGGCAACATGTTTCTCAGAGAAGCCCCATGTCAGGTCCAACATGGTGCCTGAGCAGGAAAAAGCAATAGTCCAGACCAGGGCTTCTTAAGCTTACTGTGGTAAAGGGAAAGTTATTTTTTTATAAAAATGATAAAAATAAATGACCATATACATGAAATGAAACTCCCACATTTTTTTAAAACAAGCTCTTTAATTTTTAAATTCAAGTTTTAATTACTAAGTTAAATTACTACGGAAAGTTCTAAACTCTTACTGTCAATTTCTGTACTTAATTTCACAGAGAACAAATGTGATGCTCTGCATGTTTATGTCCCTCCAGAATTTTATGTTGAAATCCTCACCTTCAAGGTGGTGATATTAAGAAGTGGAGTCTTTGGGGAGGTGATTGGGTCATGAGGACAGAGCCCTCAGGAATGGGATTAGTGCCTTTGTAAAAGAGGTCCCAGAAAACTGCCTTGCCTCTTCCACAATGTGAGGACACAGTAAAAAGCACCACATATGAATCAGGAAATGTGCCCTCAGCAGACATCAAATCTGCCAGCACCTCAATGTTGGGCTTTCCAGCCCCAGAACTACAAGAAATAAGTGTTAGCTATTTCTTTCTGCCTAGACTATGGTATTATGTTATAGCAATCCAAATGAGTCAGTAACTAATAATTTAAATAATTTATATACTAAGACTGGGTTTACACAGCACACTTTTTATAGCTCTCATCTAGGCCATAGGCCTGAGGGCAGCCACCCGGATTCCTACTCACCTCAGTTTGCTGTGGGGAAGCCAGTCAGAAGTTCCCGGCCCCCAAGAGGGCAGAGAAGTGTCTGAGAGGATTGACAGACTAAAGAGCCTGTGATTGGCTTGAGAAGGACACAAAATGCATGGAATAGGCAACTGGAGGTCACAGCAAGACTGCAAGCATCAGTGGCACATGGAATGAGGTGAAGTCAATATTCAAGACGTAGTGGGACAAGTTGCATCTCAAGTGAAGGCGTAAGAGAGCAGGTGTACCATAAGCCAGACATGCACCCTTGAAAATGCACCACAATTCCTTCACATAAACCTCCATAAACCCAGATTTCTCTACAGAGAAAGAAGAAGGTGGGAAAGAATCTTGAATGGCTGAGTAGTGAGTCCCCCCAAAGAATATTAAATTTAAAATCAGAAGTGACAGAGTTATTTCAATTTGGCAAGATTCAATTTTTTGCTATTGAAGATAAGCAGGAACTCATACACTAAAATGAATTTAATTGCAGATATTTCTTAATTTCGTTTTTGAAACTTGAATATGTATTTTGTAAAACATTATATTTTCTGAGTGGAATTATTTGCATTTTAACAGAAGACAATGTCTTAATTCAGAAAAGTGAATTTTTAACAGGAGAATTTCTGACAATAGTCACAAGTCACTAGGAGAGATTTTTTAAAGGAGAACTTAAATCTTCTATGTCACAATGCCACAGAGAGTCACAGACCCAATGTGCTCAACTCTTTCAAGTTCTATTGACCCCCACAGAAATCGTTGGCAGATCTGTAATGATATATAACATCAGACGGCTTTTTGTTTTAGAAATCATGTAATATTCCATATGTTTACTTGAGAATTTAGAGTCATATACAGGTAATATTGGAGTGGTAAATAATCCATCCAGATGATGAACTGAGAATACTCTTTCCGTTAAGTGTTTTGTTAACATATAGACCTCAGCATTTGTGTGGTACTGAGATGTTAACCGCCTTACCATAGTTTTTGCTGCTCTGCCCTCCAGGCATGGGTACTCAACTGTAGTGCATGGCAGTGACCATCAAAACTTTTTAGCCACAAAGTTTAAAAAAAAAAAAAAACTAGGTGCAGAATCTTAACATATAAAATTCGAATTTATAAAACAGACAAAAGAGGTAAAAAAGTGGAAACATATCCACTATTAATCTCTTCATCATGTCAGTCTGTGAAGCTATGCCAAATTCTGGGTATCTGAGGAACAAAACTGGGAACTACTTTTGGGGTTCTAGCTACATAGATGGCTAGCTGTTCCTTGAATAAACTAAACTCCGGGCTTTACATAGTGTATACCTCCTTCATATTTACAGCAGTCAATTATAACAGATGACTCAGTAGAAAAAGTATTGTGAACAATTGATGCAGAGGACATCTCATCTCTGAAGACATGGTCTGTATGATACTGTGGGCTAGGCTTAACATAAAGCTACTTCTATGTGACCATATCTTTGGACCGTACTAAAAGATGTGCTTGGTTTTATTCACTGTGGCTTGCCAGCAAAGTAATACCTTACATTAGCAACCTAAAAAGTCTCAGGTTTCCAACTTTATTTGTTAATGTTGACTCAGCTAAAAGATGATATCAACATGTTTTTAGTCACATACTTTCAATGAATATATCCAGATTTATTGTTTTTACTTCTTGTGATGACATCTGAAACAGATTTTGAAAAGTAATAACATGAACATTTTATGCTGTCTTCCACTTCCTTATACTTTAATCCCCATATTTAGGGTAAAGTTTCTTCCATGAATCAGGTTTCCAACTTTTGGTTTAGTTGAATAGGGTAGTAACAACATATGGTAGCTATTATCACAATCAATAGCAAAAATAACCAAAATAATTTTTGCTTCCATTTAAATATGACCACTTTCTCAATCCATTGCTTTAGGAAGACATTTCTAAACCAAAAAGATTGAGTCATAGCAAATAAGCCATTATTAATTCATCATGTAACTTCTCATTAATTTATCTTTAAAAATACATTTATTAAACACCTACTTTGTATGGAGCCCTGGGTTTTGGAATTACTAAAGTGAATAAGCCATGATTGAACTAATGACCTGACTACAGTTAAGTAGGACTGTCACATTTCTAAAAAAGAATGAAATATACCTGTCCCACTTCTTAACAGAACCTTGAGTCTCTCAGGCCTGAGTTTTTGTTGCAATTCATACCAGTTGTACCCCAAGGAAAACTGCTAATGGTATTATACCATTTAGCATAATCCCATTATCCTGACCTGGTCCCAGAATGAAACACATGATCTAATTTGTCCAATTAGAGTGAAGCCCTGCCTACAGCTTTGTTCAAGGGGAAGGAAGGAGAAGCTTTCCCTTCCTCAGTAGGAAGTAACAGCAGGGGTAATGGATTGACTGTATTATCAGGCTATGAAAAGCCAGCTAGAGGGCAAAACCTACAGGAAGGAGAGCAGAGCTAAGAGAACTTGAAGAAACATAGCCAAAGTTAGGATCAAACCAGCCCTGTAAGTTTTTTATTACACAGGCAACTGATTGTATGAGTTTTCTACCATTCGAGACAAAAGTGTTCCATCTGAAACAATATCAAGAACCATCAACCAAAGAGAAGGTGAGAAGTTACCAAAACAACGATCGGAAGTTTCTGAAATAATCTTGCTAGTTTAGATGACATCTAAAGTTAAGCTGAAGGTTCATCATCAATTCTACCTAAGTGATACATTTTCTTCTAAAAAAGAAGGAGCAAATATTCTGGTATCTCTTCCTAAAGGATTGATGTCTGTAAGGAATTAACTTTAGGATCAATTATTATTATTATTATTATTTTATTTATTATTATTTTTGAGACGGAGTTTTGCTCTTTTTGCCCAGACTGGAGTGCAATGGTGCAATCTTGGCTCACCACAACCTCGGCGTCCTGGGTTCAAGCAATTCTCCTGTCTCAGCCTCCTGAGTAGCTGGAATTACAGGCATGCACCACCACACCCAGCTAATTTTGTATTTTTAGTAGAGATGGGGTTTCTCCCATGTTAGTCCGGCTGGTCTCGAACTCCCAACCTCAGGTGATCTGCCCGCTTAGGCCTCCCAAAGTGCTGGGATTACAAGCGTGAGCCACAGTGCCCAGCCAGGATGAATTATTTTCTTAGATAACATCTTATCTTCAGGTAAGTGTTTTATTTATTTAAAATCTCTCCTCTGACTTTTGGAATAGCTACATGTGATTGCAGAATTTGAAATCATGTGAACAAATAAGGAAGCTGGTGAAAAGGAAACAAGAGTGTGGCATACTTATAACGATGCCCGTTATTCACCATTGTCCCTTATCTCCATTCAGCTAAGACACTCCAGTTCCAGCAGTCTATGATTTTAAGTACTGTGTCTGCTAACAAGCTACTTTGAACTTGACAATGTGTGACACTCTGAATTCCAAACATTTCAGTTAAGTCTGTAGAATACTAAGCATGACCTAGGAGAAGCTTACTAAAAATAGCTGGTTGGCTGTTTTTAGTTAAAGGTAGAGATTGGTTTTATTTAAGACATAAGTTTAGTTTGCTTAGAACCCATTGATATGAAGAATTTGAGAAATAATATTGCTTTCATATTTTAAAATACTTATCCATGTTATCACTTTATTTCTTAGAAAGGGTGGCCCAGATAAATTGCATAAACACTAGGTGGCACTATAGTTTGAAATAACATTCAGATCAAAGTCTAAAACAGTGTGAATATATACGTGGTAAAACAAAAAAAGAAAACCAAAAGAGTGTAATAAATCCATATTCCAGAAAATACTAAATACTGAAGCCTTTTAGTACTTATTAGAGGAAAGAAACCTTATGCAGTTAATACACTGACTTAGTGAATTAACATATAACCTAATAGATAAACAGATAAGTCCTCCCACCCCACCCAACTGAAATATGATCAGTACTTGCTGGAAAGCAGCAACTGATTAAAACAGTTAAAATTATTCAAAAATCCTTTCATTCATCCAGATGAAACCTCAATTTATGTTTCAGCATGTCCACCAAATTTTACAGCTAAATAATGTTTGTTTTTTCTCAGAAAACTAAAGCAAAATATATACTGGCATTGCATAATAATAAAAGAATAAGTTATGTGAGAAGTTAAAAATGTGATTTATTGTTTTTTCTACTCAAATCATTGTTACCTAGGTAATTAATATCCGATAATCTCAGTAAATTATACCTCATAAATTTAGGATCTTTGCCCAAAGTAAATTTTATATATAAAAATGCAACATTTTATTGGTCTTTGTAACCAGCCTGAAATTAAGGACCCTGAAAGAGTTCATGGATGGGGGCTGTCAGCAGCCTGAGTGAGTGGTGCATTTGGTTCCACCTTGTTGGGGACCCTGAGCCACCTGGAGACATCTCAGTTGGTTTCCAAACTCATGTCTTCTGTCCTTTGGAGCTGTCCACATATGTGATATCAAGGAGAATGCCTTCATGAAGTCAGAAAGTAACGCCCAATGGTGAAATAAAATTAATTTTTAAAAACTTCAACTGAATATTTGATTTCATGTAACTGAAGTCTTCATAGAGTAAATGTAAATTTGTTTTCATCCCATTTGAGAGGATAAAAAATGTGTCATTTATCCTGATAGATCAATTTATCTTTCCTAGTACGGCTAGGTCGCATTCTCTCTTATAGAATACAGTCCTGTTAAGTGATTGGGAAGGAATATATTCAAAATAATTGGGTAGGTTCTGTTAGAGATTTATCTAAGACTGTCTTTGCTCATAAAATATTGCCATTGTGGCTGGATAAGCTCTGAATACATTCACTATTAAAGGTAGGAATACCATTATCAAAACATAAATAGACCAAAAAAACCTAAAAATGCAGTTTTTAAAACTTAGACTAATAACATATTTTGTTCATGTCATTGTTTCACGAGATGAAAATATTATATATTTGGAGACAGAAACTTGAATTATAAGCAACTAGAAAAGAATACAAGAGCTTTAGAGTAGCCAAAAATTACGTATACTGAACTCATCTGTTTCTAGGGAACAGTATTAAGGATCATGCAATATAAAAATATATGAGATGGTTTCTGTTCTTTATGGGACTTAAAATTTTAGAGGGAAAAGGTATAAACATTTGGAAAAGTAATTAACAATAAAAGATGTAAATAACAATTCAAGGCAGATATAGATAAGAAGTTAAAGGTAGTACCTAAGATTTCCTGAATGAGTGGTACAAATACAAAACTATAAAAGTTATTTAGAAGAAAATGTATTTATTAATTGGGGTATAGACAAGACTACTACAAAAGAGAGTCCTAAAAATTAGGCAAAACTACTGTAAAAGAAAGAGAGTTCTAAGAATTCAAAGGCTTAAACACTACAGGAAAGACAATCCAGTGAAGGTATGTAACTTGACTTCACCTGGTCATCCGGGGACCCAAAACTCCTACTTAGTTGCTTCGCTGTCCTCAGAGTATTGTTTTGCTTATGGTGATACTAGCACCTGGGAATGCTAAATCAAATCATCATTCTCAGTAAACTATCGCAAGAACAAAAAACCAAACACCGCATATTCTCACTCATAGGTGGGAATTAAACAATGAGAACACATGGACACAGGAAGGGGAACATCACACTCTGGGGACTGTTGTGGGGTGGGGGGAGGGGGGAGGGATAGCACTGGGAGATATACCTAATGCTAGATGACGAGTTGGTGGGTGCAGCGCACCAGCATGGCACATGTATACATATGTAACTTACCTGCACATTGTGCACATGTACCATAAAACCTAAAGTATAGTAATAATAATAATAAAAGAAAAAAAAAAAAAAAAAAAAAAAAAAAGGAAACACTTAGAGCTCCTCAACTAGAAAAAAAAAAAAAAAAAAAAAAAACATCTCATGGCTCAACACACTCAGCTCTCATGTGCATTAAGTCTGGAGAGTGACCTGGGAGGGGTTGTGGGAAGGTTGGGCACCTGCTCCATGCAAACATTTGGAGACCTAGGTCGACTGAGGCTTTATAATCTTCTATGTGATTCTGGGTCCTGGGCTTGTGACATCCAGTATTTATTGCTTGTGCAAATTAGGAGTCTCAAAACATATTTTTAAATTTTTGTTTTATTTTTGTTGTTTCATAGACAAAATTCTCTCCATACCTTAGCAGGTTTCTAACTTATTTATTCCTGTCAGCTCCAGGGGTAGGCAGAATTCTAAGATGGCCCTAAAGATTCCTGTCCCATGTCGTGCGTGCTTTATATAATGCCACTTCCTTGAGTTTAAGCAGACCTGTGAATATCATGAGGCATTATTTCCATGATTAGGTGACTAATCAATTGACTTTTAGTTAATCAAAAGGAAGATGATGTTGGGTGTAGTAGTTCATGCCTGTAATCCCAGCACTTTGGGAGGCCAAGGCAAGACGATCACTTGAGCCCAGGAGTTCAGGGCTGCAGTGAGCGAAGATCACACCACTGCACTCTAGCCTGGGTGACACAACAAGACCCTGTCTCTAAAAAGAAAAAAGGGGGAGATTTTTCAGGGTGGGCCTGACATAATCAGGTGAGTCCCTCAAGGGGCGCTTTCTAAAGTCAGAGAAATTCCACATAGGGAGGATTCCCCACTGCTGGTTTTGCAGATGGAGGGAACCACCTGCAAGGACCTGAGAGCAGCCTCTAGGAGCTGAAAGCAACCTCTAGGAGCTGAAAGCAACCCCCAGCTGACAGCCAGTAAGGAAGTGAGGACCTCAGCCTTCCAACCTCAAGGAGCTGAATTCTGCCAACAACCAGTGATTTGGGAAATGAAACTTGAGCCTCAGATGAGACCAATATCTTAATTGTAGTCACGTGAGAGCTGAGCAGATAATCTGGCTTCACTTCTGGTCTATGGAACTGGGACAAACCTTGTTCTAAGCTGCTACATTTGTGTTAATTTCTGATGTAGCAATAGAAAGCTAATGAAATTCAAGTTTCTAGATATAATTCTCGAGCTCAGATTCTCTCTTTCTTTCCTCCTTACCCTCATACTTTTTTTTTTTTTCTCAGTTTAAAGCATCTTCCTTGAGGGCACCAGACTTAGGAAGAAAGCCACAATCTTAATATGGTATTTTCCTCAAGGCTAAGTATTCATAAGCTTTTCTTACTTAAAAGCTTTTAAAATTTTGCATCTTCCCATTTAGGACCTATGAGTCATTGGCATTTCCAGTCCCTCTAAGTCCAGTTTCTGGGCTGACTTTATTCCCTATCCCTTCTCTTGCAAATGTGCTAATTCTTGCTTGTGTTCTTCCCTTTTCTTGTATAATCTTGTGTAATAAAGCCACTTACAACTATACACACTACTAATATTCTGTTTTCTAACTGCATTTGAAATTCTGAAAGAATAATTTTTAAGAAAAATGTAAATTACAGTAATTTTCTACTTTAAAAAGACAATAACTTGTACAAATTAATAATATAACAAAATGACAGCTTTGAAAGAACAATCTTGAAAACATAGTATTAGGCTCAGAGAGATTTTTGTCCAAATTCATTAAAACCCACAAAGAACAATTACCCTCATGCTATTTGTATGCACTTCCAGAACAGAAAGGAAAAGGAAACTTCCAATTTTTTAAAAGCAATTATAACCTTAATTCCAAAACCTCAAAAAGAGAGAATTAAGATAAAGACTATAGAGATAAAGAAAAAACTTTTGAGTTTGGTGTATAATAAAAAAAATTTGACAAAATATGTAGTTTTGAGTATAGATGCAAAAATCTTAAAACACAATTCTGCAATATAACAACAAAAACCCAATCACCACAAGAGATGTATTTCAGTACCATTGAGTATTGCTTAATATTAGCATTGGTTATTGATATGGTTTGGCTCTGTGTCCTCACCCAAATCTCACCTTGAATTGTAATAATCCCTACATGTCAAGGGCGGGACCACGCGGAGATAACTGACTCATGGGGGTGATTTCCTCTATGTTGTTCTCATGATAGTGAGTGAGTTCTTAATAAGATCTGACGGTTTTATAAGGGGCTTCCCCCTTCACTTGGCTCTCCTTCTCTCTCCTGCCACCCTGTGAAGGGGTGCCTTCCACCATGATTGTAAGTGTCCTGAGGCCTCCTCAGCCACACAAAACTGTGAGTCAATTAAACCTCTTTCCTGTATCAATTACCCAGTCTCCAGTATGACTTTATTAGTAGTATGATAATGGACTAATACAATTAGCAAGATGAAGATACATCTTATTATACAAATGGGTGGGAAAAGGAAAGCCAGATCTTGATAGACTTCAAAAATAAAAAAGATGACATTTAAAATTTATATCTGATTAAAATTCTCAATAACATAGAAATATATTTCTTTATGGTGCAGAAGAGGTGGAAATCTATTTCCAACCAACAGCCAATGTCACGCTTGATGGGAGGACACTGAGGAGAGTATCAGGAATATTTATCTCCATTATTATTTAACAAAGTAATGGAAGTTCAAGTCAAAGTTATTTTAGACAAAAAGTTGCAAATACGATTATAATTTGCAAGTAATATAATTACATACTTGAAAGCTTCCATTAATTGAAAAAATATTAAAAGTAATTTATTAAAAAGTTATGGGTAAGACAACAGACTTTTTAAATACACAAAAATATTTTAAATATCAATAATTAGTCAAAATATAATAGTTAAAAGTCTTATTTGTAACAACACAAAAATAAATACCTAAAATATACTTACTAAATGTGGAAAATGTATGATGATATAATGTTCTTTGGAAATCATTTTAAAAAGTTTGAAGTCCTATTAGCAACAAAAAGACACTTGGGACAGTTTGTTAATCAACTGGAGACCTCATAATTTTTACCATAATGTATTCCATCTGAATTAGAAATTAACTGAAAAAAAAAGTTATAGAAAACTACAATAAAGGATTGATGAGTTTTTTTTTTCTTTTTTTTTACAAATTTTAGTATGAGTATAGACTTCTTTAGCTTGACTTCAAAGGCAGATTCCTGCAAAGGGAAAGATTAGTAGATTTTATTTTTAAAAATGTTAAACAGTCATCTTCAATGGAGAGGAGGTAGGGGTCAGAAGGTGCGATTCTCTTTCCTAAGGATGTAAGCATATCGGAATCTGTGTGTGTGTGTGTGTGAGAGAGAGAGAGAGAGAGAGACAGGGAGAGAGAGAGAAAGAATTCTAAAATTACTCTTGTTCTGTGTAATTTTTAATTTTTATTTTTTATAACTGTCACTTATTGAGTGTTTAGTATGTTCCAGGCAATGTTCACATGAGGTAGGCATCATTATTTTCATTTTACAGATGAAGACTGAAATGTAGAGAAGTTATTGTCATCATTATTATCAGAACCAAGGTAACATTATTACTAGACTGCATATTCTGCATATTGTACTAAGCACTTTACAAGGATTCTCATTTATTTAATTCTCACAGTGATTATCTGAGTAGGCATAATTAATACTCTAATATTCAGATAAGAAATCTCAGGCTCAGAGGTGAAATAATTTGACCAGCTTGTAAGTAGCAGCCTATAATTAAAGCCTATGTCTTCCTTCACTCACCCCTCCTCCACCAGCCAGGGCTCTGAAGCATTAGTTATGCTACTGAAATTGTATTGAAAATCTCAAATAATCTTAAGAACAGAAATGAGATTTTTCTGTTTTTCAGAAACAGATATTTACTTAAAGGTGTAAAGAACACATTGACTTAGAATTTCTATAAATTCAATACATACCAATTAACAATGTCAAAATGTAATGTAAAAATTGGAAAAAAACCTATTTGTAACATGTTTAATAATAAATATTAATTGAAGCCCAAGTCGTTCTGAATGCACAGCAAGGTTGGCAAGAATAATAATGGCAGAACGGTTCAGGGGGGTCTTAAGCTTCAGCTGAGCTGGGCTCAATATGCCCAAAGGGGCTTTCTCAGGAAGGTGGAGGGATGGTGCCAAAGGGGGAAGCAGATCCAAATGGAAGAGAAAAGGGGGCTGGTACTTCACTATGGCAATGCTCTTCATCAGGCTAGATGGCATCTTCCTGGAGCTGGGCAGAGAGAAGCAGAAGAGGCTGCCCACCTTCAACTGCATGCTGGCCCTGCTCCAGCAAGTGCTCAAGTCTGAGGACCCCCCACTACCAAGCCCTGGCCTGGTGTTACAACAGAATGCTGCTGGAGAGGAAGGACCCCTTATCCATCACCACCATGGGCATCCATACTATGAGTACTCGGGGACCAGCCCTCTGGACTGCTTTGGCAAGGCCTTCAAGATCGCCAAGAACCAACCTCCCATCCTGTATCGCCCGGCCAAAATATTCCACTTAGGAAAGCAGGATATGGCCGTTGGAAACTGCAACATGGCCCTGAATGTTCTACGAGATCCAGAGCTCAACTGGCAGACCTACTGCACAAGGGCCATGACAGGGTCTCATTCTGTTGCCCAACTGGAGTGCAGCAGCATGATCATGGCTCACTGCAGCCTAGACCTCCCAAGCTAGAGTGATCCTCCCGCCTCAGCCTCCCAAGTAGCTTGGGCTACAGGAGCACACCACCAAGACTGGCTAAATTTTTTGTTTGTAAAGATGGGGTCTCACTATGTTGCCCGGGCTGGTCTCAGGCTCCTGGGCTCAAGCAATCCTCCCACCTCGGCTTCCCAAAGTGCTGGGATTACAGGTGTGAGTCACCACACCTGGCCCTGTAAGGTTTTTGAGTGAAAGAATAAAGGAGCCTCCACTCACTGCAGGAATCCCTTCTAGAATGCCTGGTCAATGAGACTCTAGCCTCTTCTAGATTGGCATGGTTGGAGTCAGACTGACTGGAGTTGAAATCTGGCCTCTCTGTCTTGTGGAACTTGCAGCAAACCACTTATCCCTCCAAACCTCAGTTCCGAAATCTGTAAGATATGGATAACAATATCTACCTTAATATGTTGTCAGTGGACTCAGTGAGGTAGCATCTGAAGCACAGTGCCTTGGACATATGAGGTGCTTCTGAAAGGCAGTAGAGGTTGTTTAATATAGTGGATCAGAGCTCTGGCTTTGAACACAGATAGCCTTGGTTCAAATCCCACATCACCACTTACATGCTATGGGACCTTTGGCAAAGTACTATTGTCCAAATTTTGAGCCTCCGTTTCTTCATCTGTAGACTGGAGGTGATAGTATGTCTAATAGAGTTGTTATGATAATTAAATTAGATTCTGTATGATAAACTCAGCTTCAAGCATACAGTAAGAGCTCATAAGTAGCTGACTGCTACTATTAGTCATGTTTTCTAATTAACCATCTCTTGAGGCAGTCCACTGCAGTCATTCAGCTCTGCAAGTTACACATGTAGGTGATAGCTGCCTCCTTCTACCTTCTGGCACTGGCCCCAGATCTGCCCTCTGAAACCACCACAGAGCCCATTTGCTTGGAGCACAGACCTGGGGCTCTGAGTTTACTTTGCTACAAGATGAAGAGTTCCCCCATCCCTTCCTTTACTCTACTACAGTTCACATGACCTAGTGGCAAATCTGCTTCTAGTCTTGGTCTCAATGGCTTAATTATTTTTCCAGCAAGTATGAGGCAGGACTGAAATCCTTCACTGTAGTTGATGTGGTTATTATTATAGATAATAATAAAATTAACCATAATAGTAAATAATGAAATATTTCTTTCTTTTTTTTTTTTTTTTGAGACGGAGTCTCGCTCTGTCACCCAGGCTGCAGTGCAGTGGCGTGATCTCGGCTCACTGCAAGCTCTGCCTCTCGGGTTCACGCCATTCTCCTGCTTCAGCCTCCCAAGTAGCTGGGACGACAGGTGCCCGCCACCATGCCTGGCTAATTTTTTGCCTTTTTAGTAGAGACCAGGTTTCACTGTGTTAGCCAGGATGGTCTCGATCTCCTGACATCGTGATCCACCCGCCTCAGCCTCCCAACGTGCTGGGATTAGAGGCATGAGCCACTGCACCTGCCCAAATAATAAAATATTTCTAAAAAATAAGTATTAATTGAATGCCTACTGTGTGTGGACATTGTTTTAGTTACCGAGTATAGACAGAAGAAACAGATAGGTCCCTACCCTTATGAAACTTACATTCTAAAAGTAGGGTTAATACCCTTAAAATCATTAATAAAAAAGAGTAGCAACACACTTTCACTACTTCTATTCAACATGGTACTGGCAGGCCTAGCCAGAGCAGTCACACAAGAGAAATTAAAAAAGGGCATCCAGATTGGACAAGTGAAAGTCAAACAATCTCTGTTTGCCAGTGATATAATCTTATACCTAGAAAACTCTAAAGACTGCTCCAAAAGATTCCTAGATTTGCTAAATGAATTTATTAATAGTAAAGTCTCATGTTATAAAATCAGTGTACACAAATCTGTAGCACTTCTATACACCAATAACAATGAAACAGAGACTCAAATCAAGAAGTCAATCCCATTAACAAAACTGTAAAAGAAATAAAATACTCAGGAATACGCTTAACCAAGGAGGTGAAAAAATCTCTATAAGGAGAACTACAAGACTCTGATTAAGGAAATTGTAGATGACATAAACAAATGGAAAAACATCCCATGCTCATGGATTGGAAGAAGCAAAATTGTGAAAATAACCATATTGCCCAAAGCAATCTAGATTCAAAGTAATTCCTATCAAAATACCAATGTCATTTTTCACAGAATTAGAAAAAACAATCCTAAAATTCACACAGAACCAAAAAAGATCCTGAATAACCAAAGTAATCCTAAGTAAAAAGAACCAATCTAGAGGCATCACATTACCTGACTTCAAATTATACTACAAGGTGATGGTAACCAAAACAGCATGGTGCTGGTATAATGGACCAATGGAACGTACCGGAGAACCTAGAAATAAAGTCAAATACCTACAACTAACTGATCTTCAACAAAGCAGACAAAAACACATACTGTGGAAAAAATACTCTATTCAATAAATGGTGCTGAGAAAATTGGAGAGCCACATGCAGAAGAGTGAAACTAGATCCTAGTCTCTCACCATATACAAAAATTAACTCAAGATGGACTGAAGACTTAAATCTAAGACCTGAAAACATTAAAGTTTTAGAGCATAATATAGGGAAAATTCTTCTGGACAGTGGCCTATGCAAAGAATTTGTGGCTAAGACTCCAAAAACAAATGCAACAAAAACAAAAATAAATAAATGAGACTTAACTAAACTAAAAAGTTTCTGCACTGCCATCTGATCTTTGACAAAGTTGATAAAAACAAGCAATGGGAAAAGGACTTCATATTCAGTAAATAGTGCTGGGATAACTGGCTAGAAATATGCAGAAGGTTGAAACCAGACTCCTTTATTATACCATATAAAAAAATTAATGTAAATTAGATTAAAGACTTAAATGTGAAGCCCAAAACTATAAAAATCCCAGAAGACAACCTAGGCAATACCATTCTTGTCATAGGTATGGGCAAAGATTTCATGACAAAGATGCTAAAACTAATTACAATCAAAGCAAAATTGACAAATGGAATCTAATTAGACTAAAGAGCTTCTGCACAGCAAAAGAAACTATCGACAGAATAAACAGATAACCTACAGAATGGGAGAAAATCTTTGCAAACTATACATCTGACAAAGGTCTAATATCCAGCATCTAGGAAATTAAACAAATTTACAAGAAAAAAATAAACAACCCCATTAAAAAGTGGGAAAAGGACATGAACAGACACTTTTCAAAAAAAGACAAACATGCATGCAGCCAACAAGCATATGAAAAAAAAGCTCAATATCACTCAGCATTAGAGAAATACAAATCAAAACCACAATGAGATACCATCTCACACCAGTCAGAATGGCTTTTATTTAAAGAAAAATAAAAACAAAAAAACAGATGCTAGTGAGGTTTTGGAGAAAAAGGAACACTTATACACCGTTGGTAGGAGTGTAAATTAGTTCAACCATTGTGGAAAGCAGGGTGGCGATTCCTCAAAGACCTAAAAACAGAACTACCATTTGACCCAGCAATACCATTACTGATTATATACCCAAAGGAATGTACATCATTCTGTCATAAAGACACATGCATGTGTATATTCATTGCAGCACTACTCACAATTGCAAAGATATGGAATCAACCTAAATGCCCATCAATGGTAGGCTGGAATAATATAGAAAATGTGGCACATATACACCATGGAATACTATGAGGCCCAAACAAAAGAATGAGACTATGTCTTTGGCAGGAACATGGATGGAGCTGGAGGCAATTATCCTTAGCAAACGAATGCAGGAACAGAAAACCAAATACCTCATGTTCTCACTTATAAGCAGGAACTGAATGATAAGAACACATGCACACATAGAGGGAAACAACACATACTCAGGCCTGTTGGAGGGCAGAGAGTGGGAGAAGGGAGAGGATCAGGAAAAATAACTACTATTAGGCTTAATATCTGAGTGATGAAATAATCTGTGCAACAAACCCCCATGACTCAAGTTTACCTATGTAGCAAACTGCACATATACCCCTGAACTTAAAAGTTTACAAAAAGATTTTAAAAAGAATGGTTACATGTAGAGTTGGAGTTGCTGTGTAAACAATCATACATACTCTACTGGTCAGAGCACAACTGGGCCCAGAAATGGATGGATGTAAAACTGTGCGTACAGGACCGTTACCATCTCTCAAAGTTGGACCTAAGCAACCAACAATAAGGGATCATATAATAAAATAAAATTTACATGTAATGAAACATTCGGTCATTCAACATGAAGATTAGATCGCTATTTATGAAAAGGAAATATGGTTATAAGTGAATACTATCATTATGTGACTAGGAGACTTTGCATATCTAGGTTTTTTGTTGTTGTTGTTGTTATGTTTTTTGTTTTTTTTTTTTTTTTTTGAGACAGAGTCTTGCTCTGTCGCCCAGGCTGGAGTGCAGTGGCTTGATCTTGGCTCACCGCAACCTCTGCCTCCCAGGTTCAAGTGATTCTCCTGCCTCAGCCTCCTGAGTAGCTGGGACTACAAGCGCGTGCCACTATGCCTGGTTAATTTTTGTAGTAGAGACGGGGTTTTGCTGGGTGCGGTGGCTGACGCCCATAATCCCAGCGCTTTGGGAGGCCGAGGCAGGTGCATATCTAGGTTTTAATAATAATTTATAATTTCTATACTTTTTAGGCTGTATGTCTACCACACTAAAACTCCGTAAATCCAATAATGAACCAGAGACTCCATTCAACTATTGGAATCTTAGCAACAAAATGCTTACAGATAGAAACTTACTGGTCTTGTTATTCTGCTTCTGCTCTCTGGCTAAATTCTATCAAACCTTTTATGTGCAGACACAGGTAAAATATACTAGCATTAGAGGGTATATTTTCAAGTCTTTTCCTCTAGAAAATAATGCAAACCACAATTATTTAACATTTGTTAGCTCCTAAAAATAGAGTCTTACTACTGATGTTTCAAATAGTCATTAAAGATGTGGAAGCTATGAGTCATGCTTGGCAGTTAAATATTTTATTTGCTTCTAGAACTTGGATTATGTCTTTGTATTTCATCAGGTAAGCCAAATATGGCATCATGGGAACAGCTAATTCCCTCTGCTCTCCTCGCTGCTGCTATTAAGTGATGTTTTTTATAACTACACAAGTGCTAAGGTACTAAGTGAAGCAATTACAACTTTGTTTATATTGGGACTAAGATAATTTGATGAACTTGAGACTTGCCTAACAGGGGTTACTAGTCTAAATGTAATTCAGCTGGCAGATCAACTTGGTATTTTCTTCCCACCAAATTGATTTTTTATAAATTGATTTTTTTTAAAAACTAAAAGATCTACCAATGGTATTGGTATTGCACAGGTATTCTCAAATATTTAATTAACAAAAGCTCCTTTGAACCTAAAAAAGAGAGTTTCTATTGGACAAATAATAGTGTATTGCCTATGTCCACTTTTTAGCTAGAGATTGCCACCTGATCTATGAGAAGACATTGGGTTTATGAAGGATGTAGTTTTTAATTATGGGAATGTAGAGTTTACCTGTCAGAAAAAGATAGATTTTTCTTCCATAACACCCAATTCTGCAAAAAAGAAGCTTAAAGCTGAAAAACCTAGTATGCTTAAGCCTAGCATGCTATCAACAAGCAAAATTCTCAAAAATACACAAATTTAAATTTTGACAATATATAAATTAATATGGTAAATTACTATCTAAAGCTTTTACTTCATCAGTGTTTTACAGTTTACAAAGAGCTTTATGTAGTTCCTACTTGAGATAATTCATAAAACAACTCTTGCAGTTCAGGAGGCTAAGTGCCCTACTGTAGACATTCAAATAGTAAACAACAAGGTTCAATTCAAATCCAGTTCTCTGGGTACATTTTTTGGTAATGTTTTCAGTATAGTCAGTCATCTTTCTATGTACTGTGTTTTATTTGGATTAACTTTAACATGAGCACAACTTTGGTAAAATGATACATAAATCTTCCTTACCCATCACAACTTTAGGCATTAAGGCAAAGACTGCAGATGAAACATCACTGACATTTACTTGGGCACTCCCCACTCTTTCCTGTCACTGGAGGTGGCCTCACAGTCCACAACACAACTCTCCAAACATCTACTATAAATGCCAGAAGAAACCCAATTATTTTCATTCCTGGAATAATGTTCTGTCAATAGAATGTTATTGTACATGTTATTCCATACTGCTAATTCTTGATTACAAAATCATAAAAAATACCCAAGTGCTTCTGGAATTAGTAAATTTCCATAATTTCAATTATAGATTATCAGTAACTTTTAACTTTCTGATTTTTCCATTTCTCTCATTCTATCACAAATTTGTCTTCCTTAAATCCATTTTTACTAAGGTGCCTCTTTTTTAAAATCTTCTTTGCTCTTTCAGTGACTACTTAATTAAGTCTAAACCCTTTGCTCTCACATTCAAGACCCACCACCATCTAGCCCAGTGTCTCTTTTTAGTCTCACATAATAAGAACACCATTCCTAGACAACTAGAACCACTCATTTCCTAATACACACTCTTCTTAACATCACCCTCTTTTCTTGATGAGCTCTGTCAGAGCCCTCTTCCCTTTCTTTAATCTTATTCCAACTTTGCTGGTCAAAATTTCTGCCAGTTTTCTAGATTGACCAACTGCTCTCTGAGTTTTAATTATCAGAGAGCTGTATAAGAATGGTTAAGTTACTTCACTTTCCATGCCTCCGATTCCTCATTTATAAAATGGGTACAATAACTACTTTATGGGGTTGTTATGAAGATTACATGAGCTGCTCTATGGAAAGGTCTTAGAACAATGACTGAAACATGATAAGTGTTATGCAAGCATTTGCTATTAGTTCGTGATTATAATTTAAGAAGTTGGGTCTTTTATTAAACTGTAGTACTATTTGGTATTATCTTGTGATAAGGTACTTATCACACATTGCCTTGATATATTAGCATATATATATATATATTCTATCTTCTTTTTTAAATTTTAAGTTTCTTTAAGGAAGTTACCATGAATGTAACAAATTTTTGTATCAAAAAATCAATAATATAGTGTCTTGAATATCACTGGTGATTGAGAGATATTAATTGAACCCAATGTTTTGACAAAAGAATGCTATCTATTGAAATAATTTAATATGTATTACATTTTCAAAATTCATTGCATTTTTCAATCTTATACACAGTAACTAAGTTATTTGCTAGAATCTCTAAGCAGGCAATGAACTTCAAAAGGATTGCAATTCATCTTGTTACTTCCAAACAAATGACCACTTCTCTTCATTTAATTGATCTCAAAGGACAAAAATACTTCAATAATTCTTTTTGGCCCATTCCAGTGTTTGTTTAGCTTAATTTTTTTCTAGCCAAATCCTCTTGATACAGTGAGTGTCTCCCAAAGATATTATCTTCCCAGTCTTTAATGCAAGTAAAGCAAGATTATTAGCTTCTTCTCAAAGGATCTATTTCTCTCATTTTTAAATCAACTTGAATCCTCTGCCCAGATTCACTCTCATTCCTGCACTGAAAAGAGAATATAGAAACCAGTGCCAAGAATCAAGGATGAATGATTTTCTGGATATGTTGAAATTTTATCTTGTATTTTTCATAAAGGCTGCATTCTTGCCTTGTGCTCATGGTGATTGATAAGACTCTCAGAACTTGGCTGCATATGTGTGGATTTTCTCCATCCCAGAGCCGTCTAAGTTAGTCCCTAAATGAACTGTTTTGCAACATGGTCTATAAACCATTCTCAAATATATCAAGGAAATTCTAGAAGGTGTTATGTGCCCAGCTAATTTAGTGTCATGAGCAAATGTGATGAAATCTCAATTTCTTTATCCAGGTCAGAGCTATTAAATGAAATCAGCCCTTGAGAGGCTCCTGAGGAGCAATTCTTAATGGGTAATCTTTCAGCTTGTTATGCACCCACTACCAGTGAGTAGGTCCAGACTTA
Source organism: Pongo pygmaeus (assembly GCF_028885625.2). Taxonomy (NCBI): domain Eukaryota; kingdom Metazoa; phylum Chordata; class Mammalia; order Primates; family Hominidae; genus Pongo; species Pongo pygmaeus. The sequence goes on along the minus strand of NC_072378.2, from coordinate 99,855,484 downwards.
ATCTTTTTAGCTTATAGACAAAACTGCCAAGAGGTGAGTAGGTGGTGGTGGTGAAGGAGAATCTAAAGGCTTGTTAAAATCAATCAGGGTATGCCTATTACTTTTCCTTGGTCTAAACACAGCTCACCTCTCATATAGCACGAATGCAATATTTTATAACATGACTCATTGCTCAAAGAACCATGTCTCTCGCATATAATACTTTGTTTTTATTTACATCACTGGAGTTTATCATTGGATCATTTTTAATAATTCCAAAGCTTTTTATATTACTTTTTAGGTTGTCCTAGTCTAGAAAACTATTTTAAGAATGCTCCTATACACTGCAGCAAAGACTAAGAAGTCTACAAAATAATGGGTGAACTTGTGGTTGAAAGCCTAAAGTGATAAATGATAACCACAAAAATCCAACATGTGAAGAAATACTCTGTTCTTTTAGGAAAGGGAAAGGCCATAAGGGAAGATTAGATCTAAAGTTTTCCCAAAGGCTTATGTCCTGAAAATTGGAAAAAGACCAAACTCTGGAAACTGTTAAGATTTTTTTAAAAGGGATTAGGCCTGAAAGCAGGCTGAGGGATAACGACTCTAAACTGAAAGATGTATTCTGCCCAATTGATATCAGATGTCTGAAGTTAAACACCAAGTAATCTTTCCATTTTACTTTTCATGATAGTGACAGGCAAATCAGAATCTATTTTTGATGCGCTTTCATGGCAGATATTGGAGAATCTATCCTGCCTTTGTACATTTGGTGTTTATGACAGGTCATATTTTCTTTGAAAGCCATAGGAATTGAATATATACTAACCCAGGAAGTGGCACAAATGACCCAATAGAGATGTTACTAGTCCCCAAATTGTTTCTATACCTTTGAAAATCTGCCAAGAGAAGTTAAAAATATTTTAATACAGCTGCATTTTTACTTGAAATGAAAATAATGTATTGCTTTGCTCATTGTAAAGATTACAATTATTTACTGTTTAATAAAAAGATCAAAAAGGAAAATGACAAAAGATAAAAATCACTTGGCAGCTTTCCACTCAACTACTTTGAGCTTGTTTGTATGCATCCTTCCATCTCTGTGCATACATAAGCACATATAAAATTGTGTTTCCAAGTTTCATATGTAGGATCGTATTATGCAATATGTTTTCATTCCACAATATATTATGAATGTTTAATGTCAAAAATACGTTTAAATGATTGCATAGAATTATATTGGATGTATGTACATTTAGGTTGATGGATATACAATGTTTGTAATGTTTTGTTATTATAAATAAAACTTCCATAAACAACTTTCAGTATACATATTGACAGATTGGTGCAATTGTCTCTTGAAGATAAATTATTAGGTGTGGTGTTTCTGAGACAAAAAGACTATTGATTTATATTTTTGATATATATTACTTAACTGCCCCCCAGAAGAGCTTTTTTAGTTTACTCCCAAAACAATGCATGATCTACTTCATTTACTTTGCTAACACTGTTTACTGTTGCAAACACCAAGTTTCATCAACTTTTTCATTGTTGTCCACCTGAGTGAAAATGATATTTAATTGCTTTATGTTTCTTTGATTAATAGTAAAGCTTAAAATATTAATGTGAATTTTTAATCTTTTGTGAATTGTCAGTATATTATGTCCTTAGTCATCTTCTTTTCTATTATTGATTTTAAAGATCATATTTTTAAAAATACATATTAGGATGGTCAATTTTGTCTGCCATATTTAATTAAAATAATTTCCTGAATTTTTTACTTATCTTTCAGTTTTGTGTATAGTATTCTTTAATTGTGAAAATTTGTAGCTGATATAGTCAAAGTTTTATGTAGTCAATTTTACACTTATAGCTTTTATGTCATAACATGCTTAGAAAAATACTCAGTTCTAATCATTTTATTATGTTGCTTTTTGCATTTAAATTTTGTGATTCATAAGGGATTGATTTCTGTATGAGGATGGAGATAGGGATTAATTTTTTTTTCCAGTGGCTAAAATGTTGTCCCAATATCCTTTGTTGAAAAAATCATTATTTTGCTCAGTTAGTTAAAATACCCGTCTTATTTTAGACAAAATTTTTATATACACATGGTTATCTTTTTGTAATTTCTCTAGAATAATTGGCCTGTCTCTGTCTATAGTGGTAACATCAACTATAGCTTTTTTATATACCTTAATAGCTAGTGAGTAGAGAAATTTTATTACACTTAAAGAATATTTTTAGTTCCCCTTCTAATACAGCGATCCCCAGCCTTTTTGGCACCAGGGACTGGTTTCACAGAAGACAATTTTTCCATGGACCATAGGTGGAGTGGGGGATGGTTTTGGGATGATTCAAGTGTATTACATTTATTGTGCCCTTTGTTTCTATTGTTTGAAATTGTAATATATAATGAAATAATTCTAGAACTCACCATAATATAGAATCAGTGAGAATCCTGAGCTTGTTTTCCTGTAGCTAGATGGTCTCATCTGGGGGTTATGGGAGACCCTGACAGATCATCAGGCATTAGATTCTCATAACGAGCAGGCAACCTAGATCCCTCAAATGCGCAATTCATGATAGGGTTTGTGCTTCTATGAGAATCCAGTGCTGCTGCTGATCTGACAGAAGGCAGAGCTCAGGCTAACGAGCGGTGGAGAGCAGCTGTAAATACAGATGAAGCTTTGCTCACTGGGTCCGCCGCTCACCTCCTGCTGTGTGGCCCAGTTCTATGGACTGGTACAGGGTTGGGGACCCCTGTTCTAATATATTATTCTAGATAAAACAGTCAAGTTCCAAAAAAATTATTGGATGTTTAAGTGAATGACTAGGTGAATTTCAGTGGAATTAATTTTTGCCCTCTGGTGGCTTTGTGATGTGTCAGCTTGGCAAGGCTAAACTACACTTCCTGGAATTCCCTTTCTTATATATTTTCAGGGAGATGCTTGGATGAGATTTGGGGGTGGAGGTGAAGCAACAGACATTCTGTAGCTCACACACTTTATCTCTTATCTGCTGGTTCACTCTGTTGGTATGAGGGAGGCAGCAGCTGGACCTACAACTGTTGCACCTTTTCCTTCAGCTTCTCGGACTACTGGGCCAGGTGTATGTGACTCTTGGGCCATAACAAAGGTGCCTAGCTTCTGCAGCATACCATCAAAACCTGAGACAGGACCAGGACTAGAGTGAGAAAAGCCAGGAACCTAGGACATAAAAGTTAAGGGGGCCCTCACTCTTAGATTTGTGTAAGTACTGCCCCATGCTCGCACAAACCAGAAAGCATAGACCTACCTAAATTTGCAACCTAGAAGCCACATCTACCTCACCCAAGTTTTGGCATTATATAATGCAATAATAATAGACCCAGGCTTGTTAGTCCCAGTGACTCCAGATTTTGCCTGTGGGTTCCATCTTGTTCTTGCTCTGTCCTACCTTATAGTCATCCTCCTGTCCCAACTGCCTGCTCTGTGGATTTCAAGCTCCAGCATCAGATTCAGATGCTTAGCTCCCACAATTGCAGAGGGCCAAATTCCCATAACAAATTGCTTTATATACATACATACACCCACATACATGCACACATACAATCCAGGAAACTACGGCAGAAAAGTTGAACATCCCTTATATATAAAAATGCTCTTAAGAATCAATAATAGAAACATAGGCTGGGCGTGGTGGCTCACACCTGTAATCCCAGCATTTTGGGAGGCTGAGGTGAGCAGATCACTTGAGGTCAGAAGTTTGAGACCAGCCTGGCCAACATGGTGAAACCCTGTCTCTATTAAAAATACAAAAATTAGCCAGTCATGGTGGCACACACCTGAAGTCCCAGCTACTCGGGAGGCTGAGGCAGGAGAATCACTTGAACCCAGAAGGCAGAGGTTGCAGTAAGCTGAGATTGCGCCACTGCACTCCAGCCTGGGCAAAAGAGCGAAACTCCATCTCAAAAAAAAAAAAAATCAATAAAAAAAAATTAATGGACAGCAATATAATAAACCAACAATTTATAAAAGAATTAAAATTCAAATGCATATTTTAAGCTTCACTATTAATCAAAGAAATGAATATAAGCACAATTAAATATCATTTCACCTATCATATTGGTAATATGATATGTAAGTATTCTCTTAGATCAACTCTTTTTCCTCCTTCCTCAAAGACTGCAAATCCTATGATGTGCATTATATATGAATATAACTCACTATTCCATCTTGTTACAGTCATCTACAGAACTTCAGTCACTCCTCTTAACTCACTGAAGATTTTATCTCCTGGTTTACCATCTTCTCTAGTGCTAATTTCATCATCATTCTTGATGATGTTGCACAAATTATCTATTCATCCCTGGACGCTCAGTTCCTCAAAATCCTCACTCTCAAGGATCTCGCCCTCCATCTCACCTCAGCCACCATTTCTTATGGTCACATCCTGTAATGTGCTATATCAGTGGGCACTGTCAGACAGTCATTAAGATGTCAGACATCTTAATGTCAAGTATCTCATTGCCACCAAAGAAGTGGACAACTGATGTATAGAAAAAAGGGTTTAAAAGTTTAAATGATATCTTCACAACAGAAGCATTTTTCCCACTAATGGTTTTCACTTATAATAATCTGATATGCATTTTAGTTCCCAGATTTTAGTCTCCAATACCATTCTCCCTCCAAAGAACCAGGTGAGTGTGACAGTGGCTGAATCTGTGTTTTGAATGAGGAATATATCCAGATGGTCTGTAATACATTGTTGTTTCGAAAAGTCAAGAATACTTTTTTTAAAAGTGCTTAAATAGGCTGGGCACGGTGGCTCACGCCTGTGGTCCCAGCACTTTGGGAGGCCAAGGTGGGCGGATCACGAGGCCAGGAGTTCGAGACCAGCCTGGCCAGCACAGTGAAACCCCACCTCTACTAAAAATACCAAAAAAAAAAAAAAAAATTAGCAGCATGTGGTGGCACGTGCCTGTAATCCCAGCTACTTGGGAGGCTGAGGCAAGGAGAATTGCTTGAACCTGGGAGGCGGAGGTTGCGGTGAGCTGAGATCACACCACAAAACTCCAGCCCGGGCAACAGTGCGAGACTATCTCAAAAAAAAAAAAAAAAGTGCTTAAATAACAAAGGAGCTTCTTAAAGTTGAACTTGAAAGCTGTTTCCACAGTTTGAATACCAAAATAAATATAAGTGTTTGGAGCAAGTTGAGTCTATGAAAAACAACTAGTTTATAATAAATTTCATGAAAGGAAAAGTTAATATAAAGTGTATTTTTTAGAATAGTTACAATAAAAAAGAAAAGTGGCAAGAATAGGGCATGACTGCCTTTTTAACTTAATTTTAATAAATTTCAGGCCTTTCTATGGATGTTATTTTTTCTATACTTATATGCTTCTCTATGAAATATATTATTAAAACTTGAAGTTACCAACATTTGGCCATTTTGAGTTACAAAAATGGCAATTTCATATGGGTCAACCAGTAAATATGCATTTGCCTCTGTCTGTGTAAGAAACAGATGTTGTAAACAGGTAACTGTGAAAATCACAAACACTAGAAACTATGCAAAGAACTGGAAGGAATGATTTGATCTAGAAGTCACTCAAAATAACTAGCTAGAAGAAGAGGAAACGAGAGGTCAAATAATGGATTAGCCCAATGTCCTGAAAGACATTCTCATTGCACCAAATTACCTCCTTATCCTTGGGATCACCCTGCTATTAATAATGAAATAGTAAAAATGACCAACAAAGTAAACAGTGAAGGAGGAAGAACATCTGCAAAAAATACTCGATGGGAGTGAAAAAACATCATCAGATGTCAAGGAGAGATCTGGTTTACAGTGTCCCATGCAAGTGGCAACTGAACATTGACTACTACAGGCTTCAGTTTGAGGTAACAACCAGGTCCTTGTAGGAAATGGCTCTACTATAATGCCTTGGTGACCTTGAATTTTTCCACATAAGTTATATAGACTGCAGTCTGACCAGTCTTGGCAGTATGTCCTGCCATTTTTCATAGAGCAAGGGGTAATAAGTCTGGTGAGGAGCCACCAGAAGAGTTTCTTATCCCCATCTTGCAGGAGATTGCTACATGGCTGTTTATAATCCATCTCCCTAGTTTCAGTTGAGCACAGAACTTTCATCTTGACGCTCCCTTAGGGTAGAGCTGCAGGCTTCTGTGTAAGTCTATAAAACTGCTTGGTTGTAGTTTAGCGTTGGCTCGTCACAACAGAGTGGCTCACCACTCATACAGTTAGTCATCTGGCCTCTCTGGTTTGGTGCCATCTTGTGGTACAAGGGATGCAGAGAGCCAACACCATGCCACTTGCTTTTGCTTTCTGACTCCATCTGGGCTCATTGTATTCTTTTTTTCTTTTTTTTTTTTTTTAACCACCTGAAGCTACGGAGGTATGTGGCAAGCCAAGCTAACAGGTGTAGTAGTAATATTTGCGGCCCTGTTAGCCACTGTGCTGCTGCTTTGGGAATGCTTGACTGCTTGACACTTCTCTAGCCCAACCAAGAATCAAATATTCAGTAGCTCAGAAATGAAAATCTCAGCTGGTCTGAAACATCCTTTTTTGTTTTGGACCTGGTGTGGTTAATGACACCTTAAAGAGGTAGAGAAAGAAGTACAATATAATAAAGAGATGAAACAAACTCCAAATTTTGTAACTTTGAAGTAGCATATGAAATAATAAATGTTTATCATTGAAATAACTGGTGTATATGTTTAAGATAGTAAAAGCACTTAAGAAATTTAATATGTTACATCATGTTTTTCCCTAATATTTAAGGATATTTGTGTTTTAAATCCACATCTGAATGTTTAAGATAAACTTATTTATAAAATTAACACATTTTGATTTATTAATAATTTGTTAGTTGTGTAAGTAGTGTTTAAATGTTTACATTAAAAAATTTAACAGACATAAGTTATTGAATTGAAAATGGAAATATTTAAAATTAGTAGCAAGTGTTCTGTTTCTCATACAAAGAAGCCCAGGCATGATAGATCCCAGCTACATAATTCTCTCCTCTCTATCCAGCCTTATTACGCTGGAACATACTTACAATTCTTTAATTTGACAGCACATGGAGTCCATTGATCTCACTAATTTATGCTGCCCATCACCCCCTTCATATTCTCACATCTCCTCTTCCTGGCTTAGAGTCCATGGTCCATCACCATACTCTCTCCTTTGCAAACATGCACCATTTCCTTAGTTTCTTTCAACACATACTAAACTCAAAACACAGGTCCAAATTAACCCAATTTTTTGCCTACTCCATGGCTTACCACACCTAGCTGACTAGTCATACTTTAAATTTATGACTAAAATTTCAAAAGCAGGACTTCAGTGTTGCTCAGCAGTTCTAGAAAATTCACACTTTCTCATAACAACTTTATAATTTCTTCTCTTCTTCTAGTCTCCAATATCCTCTCCTCCATTCCCCACTTCAGCTGATGACCTTGGTTTTTATTTCACTGGGAAAGTAGAAGCAATCGGAAAAGACTAGCTCATCTTCCCACCAGCAAATCTGGTAGGTATTCATTTATGTAGCCATAAATTCTGCTTTCTTCCTATTGTTAGGGATGACTACCACTTCCATTTATTTATTGGATTGTATCCTCTCTTGCCTGTTCAAGGACTTTGCTCCTGAAATTATCTGCTTTTCCTTCTAAAATTACCTGATGTTCTTTCCAGTAGTATAAAAATGCACTGTTTTTTTCACAATGAAGAAAAATACCGGAGGAGGAGCCAAGATGGCCGAATAGGAACAGCTCCGGTCTACAGCTCCCAGTGTGAGCGACACAGAAGACGGGTGATTTCTGCATTTGCATCTGAGGTACCGTGTTCATCTCACTAGGGAGTGCCAGACAGCGGGTGCAGGTCAGTGGGTGAGCGCACCGTGCGCCATCCGAAGCAGGGGCGAGGCATTGCCTCACTCAGGAAGCCCAAGGGGTCAGGGAGTTCCCTTTCCAGGGGTGACAGACGGCACCTGGAAAATCGGGCCACTCCCACCCGAATAGTGTGCTTTTCCGACGGGCTTAGGAAACGGTGCCCCAGGAGATTATAGCCCGCACCTGGCTCAGAGGGTCCTACGCCCACGGAGTCTCGCTGATTGCTAGCACAGCAGTCTGAGATCAAACAGCAAGTCGGCAGCAAGGCTGGGGTAGGGGCGCCCGCCATTGCCCAGGCTCGCTTAGGTAAACAAAGCAGCCAGGAAGCTTGAACTGGGTGGAGCCCACCACAGCTCAAGGAGGCCTGCCTGCCTCTGTAGGCTCCACCTCTGGGGGCAGGGCACAGACAAACAAAAAGATAGCAGTAACCTCTGCAGACTTAAATGTCCCTGTCTGACAGCTTTGAGGAGAGCAGTGGTTCTCCCAGCACGCAGCTGGAGATCTGAGAACGGGCAGACTGCCTCCTCAACTGGGTCCCTGACCCCTGACCCCCAAGCAGCCTAACTGGGAGGCACCCCCCAGCAGGGGCAGACTGACACCTCACACGGCCGGCCAGGTACTCCAACAGACCTGCAGCTGAAGGTCCTGTCTGTTAGAAGGAAAACTAACAGAACGGACATCCACACCAAAAACCCATCTGTACATCACCATCATCAAAGACCAAAAGTAGATAAAACCACAAAGATGGGGAAAAAACAGAGCAGAAAAACGGGAAACTCTAAAAAGCAGAGTACCTCTCCTCCTCCAAAGGAACGCAGTTCCTCACCAGCAACGGAACAAAGCTGGACGGAGAATGACTTTGACGAGCTGAGAGAAGAAGGCTTCAGACGATCAAATTACTCCGAGCTATGGGAGGATATTCAAACCAAAGGCAAAGAAGTTGAAAACTTTGAAAAAAATTTAGAAGAATGTATAACTAGAATAACCAATACAGAGAAGTGCTTAAAGGAGCTGATGGAGCTGAAAACCAAGGCTCGAGAACTACGTGAAGAATGCAGAAGCCTCAGGAGCTGATGTGATCAAATGGAAGAAAGGGTGTCAGCCCTGGAAGATGAAATGAATGAAATGAAGCGAGAAGGGAAGTTTAGAGAAAAAAGAATAAAAAGAAACGAGCAAAGCCTCCAAGAAATGTGGGACTATGTGAAAAGACCAAATCTACGTCTGATTGGTGTACCTGAAAGTGATGGGGAGAATGGAAACAAGTTGGAAAACACTCTGCAGAATATTATCCAGGAGAACTTCCCCAATCTAGCAAGGCAGGCCAACATTCAGTTTCAGGAAATACAGAGAACGCCACAAAGATACTCCTCGAGAAGAGCAACTCCAAGACACATAATTGTCAGATTCACCAAAGTTGAAATGAAGGAAAAAATGTTAAGGGCAGCCAGAGAGAAAAGTCGGGTTACCATCAAAGGGAAGCCCATCAGACTAACAGTGGATCTCTCGGCAGAAACCCTACAAGCCAGAAGAGAGTGGGGGCCAATATTCAACATTCTGAAAGAAAAGAATTTTCAACACAGAATTTCATATCCAGCCAAACTAAGCTTCATAAGTGAACGAGAAATAAAATACTTTACAGACAAGCAAATGCTGAGAGATTTTGTCACCACCAGGCCTGCCCTAAAAGAACTCCTGAAGGAAGGGCTAAACATGGAAAGGCACAACCGGTACCAGCCACTGCAAAATCATGCCAAAATGTAAAGACCATCGAGACTAGGAAGAGACTGCATCAACTAATTAGCAAAATAACCAGCTAACATCATAATGACAGGATCAAATTCACACATAACAATATTAACTTTAAATGTAAATAGACTAAATGCTCCAATTAAAAGACACAGACTGGCAAATTGGATAAAGACTCAAGACCCATCAGTGTGCTGTATTCAGGAAACCCATCTCACGTGCAGAGACACACATAGGCTCAAAATAAAAGGATGGAGGAAGATCTACCAAGCAAATGGAAAACAAAAAAAGGCAGGGGTTGCAATCCTAGTCTCTGATAAAACAGACTTTAAACCAACAAAGATCAAAAGAGACAAAGAAGGCCATTATATAATGGTAAAGGGATTAATTCAACAAGAAGAGCTAACTATCCTAAATATATATGCACCCAATACAGGAGCACCCAGATTCATAAAGCAAGTCCTGAGTGACATACAAAGAGACTTAGACTCCCACACATTAATAATGGGAGACTTTAACACCCCACTGTCAACATTAGACAGATCAACGAGACAGAAAGTCAACAAGGATACTCAGGAATTGAACTCAGCTCTGCACCAAGCAGACCTAATAGACATCTACAGAACTCTCCACCCCAAATCAACAGAATATACATTTTTTCCAGCACCACACCACACCTATTCCAAAATTGACCACATACTTGGAAGTAAAGCTCTCCTCAATAAATGTAAAAGAACAGAAATTATAACAAACTATCTCTCAGATCACAGTGCAATCAAGCTAGAACTCAGGATTAAGAATCTCACTCAAAACCGCTCAACTACATGGAAACTGAACAACCTGCTCCTGAATGACTACTGGGTACATAACGAAATGAAGGCAGAAATAAAGATGTTCTTTGAAACCAACGAGAACCAAGACACAACATACCAGAATCTCTGGGATGCATTCAAAGCAGTGTGTAGAGGGAAATTTATAGCACTAAATGCCCACAAGAGAAAGCAGGAAAGATCCAAAATTGACACCCTAACATCACAATTAAAAGAACTAGAAAAGCAAGAGCAAACACATTCAAAAGCTAGCAGAAGGCAAGAAATAACTAAAATCAGAGCAGAACTGAAGGAAATAGAGACACAAAAAACCCTTCAAAAAATTAATGAATCCAGGAGCTGGTTTTTTGAAAGAATCAACAAAATTGATAGACCGCTAGCAAGATTAATAAAGAAAAAAAGAGAGAAGAATCAAATAGATGCAATAAAAAATGATAAAGGGGATATCACCACCGATCCCACAGAAATACAAACTACCATCAGAGAATATTACAAACAACTCTACGCAAATAAACTAGAAAATCTAGAAGAAATGGATAAATTCCTCAACACATACACACTCCCAAGACTAAACCAGGAAGAAGTTGAATCACTGAATAGACCAATAACAGGAGCTGCAATTGTGGCAATAATCAATAGCTTACCAACCAAAAAAAGTCCAGGACCAGATGGGTTCACAGCCGAATTCTACCAGAGGTACAAGGAGGAGCTGGTACCATTCCTTCTGAAACTATTCCAATCAATAGAAAAAGAGGGAATCCTCCCTAACTCATTTTATGAGGCCAGCATCATCCTGATACCAAAGCCTGGCAGAGACACAACAAAAAAAGAGAATTTTAGACCAATATCCTTGATGAACATTGATGCAAAAATCCTCAATAAAATACTGGCAAACAGAATCCAGCAGCACATCAAAGAGCTTATCCACCATGATCAAGTGGGCTTCATCCCTGGGATGCAAGGCTGGTTCAATATATGCAAATCAATAAATGTAATCCAGCATATAAACAGAACCAAAGACAAAAACCACATGATTATCTCAATAGATGCAGAAAAGGCCTTTGACAAAATTCAACAACACTTCATGCTAAAAACTCTCAAGAAATTAGGTATTGATGGGTCGTATCTCAAAATAATAAGACCTATCTATGACAAACCCACAGCCAATATCATACTGAATGGGCAAAAACTGGAAGCATTCCCTTTGAAAACTGGCACAAGACAGGGATGCCCTCTCTCACCACTTCTATTCAACATAGTGTTGGAAGTTCTGGCCAGGGCAATCAGGCAGGAGAAGGAAATCAAGGGTATTCAATTAGGAAAAGAGGAAGTCAAATTGTCCCTGTTTGCAGATGACATGATAGTATATCTAGAAAACCCCATTGTCTCAGCCCAAAATCTCCTTAAGCTGATAAGCAACTTCAGCAAAGTCTCAGGATACAAAATCAATGTACAAAAATCACAAGCATTCTTATACATCAATAACAGACAAACAGAGAGCTAAATCATGAGTGAACTCCCATTCACAATTGCTTCAAAGAGAATAAAATACCTAGGAATCCAACTTACAAGGGATGTGAAGGACCTCTTCAAGGAGAACTACAAACCACTGCTCAAGGAAATAAAAGAGGATACAAACAAATGGAAGAACATTCCATGCTCATGGGTAGGAAGAATCAATATCATGAAAATGGCCATCCTTCCCAAGGTAATTTACAGATTCAATGCCATCCCCATCAAGCTACCAATGAGTTTCTTCACAGAATTGGAAAAAACTACTTTAAAGTTCATATGGAACCAAAAAAGAGCCCGCATCGCCAAGTCAATCCTAAGCCAAAAGAACAAAGCTGGAGGCATCACACTACCTGACTTCAAACTATACTACAAGGCTACAGTAACCAAAACAGCATGGTACTGGTACCAAAACAGAGATATACATCAATGGAACAGAACAGAGCCGTCAGAAATAATACCACATATCTACAACTATCTGATCTTTGACAAACCTGAGAAAAACAAGAAATGGGGAAAGGATTCCCTATTTAATAAATGGTGCTGGGAAAACTGGCTAGCCATATGTAGAAAGCTGAAACTGGATCCCTTCCTTACACCTTATACAAAAATCAATTCAAGATGGATTAAAGACTTAAATGTTAGACCTAAAACCATAAAAACCCTAGAAGAAAACCTAGGCATTACCATTCAGGACATAGGCATGGGCAAGGACTTCATGTCTAAAACACCAAAAGCAATGGCAACAAAAGCCAAAATTGACAAATGGGATCTAATTAAACTAAAGAGCTTCTGCACAGCAAAGGAAACTACCATCAGAGTGAACAGGCAACCTACAAAATGGGAGAAAATTTTCGCAACCTACTCATCTGACAAAGGGCTAATATCCAGAATCTACAATGAACTCCAACAAATTTACAAGAAAAAAACAAACAACCCCATCAAAAAGTGGGTGAAGGGCATGAACAGATACTTCTCAAAAGAAGACATTTATGCAGCCAAAAAACAAATGAAAAAATGCTCACCGTCACTGGCCATCAGAGAAATGCAAATCAAAACCACAATAAGATACTATCTCACACCAGTTAGAATGGCAATCATTAAAAAGTCAGGAAACAACAGGTGCTGGAGAGGATGTGGAGAAATAGGAACACTTTTACACTGTTGGTGGGACTGTAAACTAGTTCAACCATTGTGGAAGTCAGTGTGGCGATTCCTCAGGGATCTAGAACTAGAAATTCCATTCGACCCAGCCATCCCATTACTGGGTATATACCCAAAGGACTATAAATCATGCTGCTATAAAGACACATGCACACGTATGTTTATTGTGGCATTATTCACAATAGCAAAGACTTGGAACCAACCCAAATGTCCAACAGTGATAGACTGGATTAAGAAAATGTGGCACATATATACCATGGAATACTATGCAGCCATAAAAAATGATGAGTTCATGTCCTTTGTAGGGACATGGATGAAATTGGAAATCATCATTCTCAGTAAACTATCGCAAGAACAGAAAACCAAACACCGCATATTCTCACTCATAGGTGGGAATTGAACAATGAGAAGACATGGACACAGGAAGGGGAACATCACACTTCGGGGACTGTTGTGGGGTGGGGGGAGGGGGGAGGGATAGCATTGGGAGATATACCTAATGCTAGATGACGAGTTAGTGGGTGCAGCGCACCAGCATGGCACATGTATACATATGTAACTTACCTGCACATTGCGCACATGTACCATAAAACCTAAAGTATACTACTACTAATAATAATAAAAAAAAGAAAAATACCACCACCCTTATTGACTCCAAATCCTCCTCCCAGCTAAATTTTTCTGTTTTGCTTTTCAGCAAAACTCATCATTAGAGTTTTCTCTACTAGCTTTTTTTTTCTTATTAACATTCACTCTTTCCATTCGTTTAACCCAAATCACTTCACTGGAAGGGCTCCTGTCAAGGTCTACTGGGCACCTCCAGGAAACTTTTTTGCTCCTATGGGAGTGATTCTGGAAGCACCTCTATCTTCCCCTCAATGTTGCCAGTAAGAAACTGCTGTAGCCAATTTGCCCCATGTCTGAGGATATATATCCATTGAAAAGGGAAATTAGAAAAAGGAGAACTCAAGGGAAATGGCTCGGGTCACAGCTTAAGTCAGCCTGCACCCTGCTCTGCCTCTGTGCTTAATTCATTTTTCATTCAATGATGTTTACTGAGCACCTCCTATAAGGCACTGTTCAAGGTGCTGAGACAGCTGTGAACAAAAGGTGAAGTCTATTTTCATGAAGCTTACATGACAGTGGAAAGGACAGATGATTCTGAACAATAATTTAAGAAATGTAACTGAGTTAAGGCTAGGGGAAATGAAGCAAAATTAGGGTGGTAAAAGCTAGAGTAACATGCATGGGGATTTTTTATGGCAGCAAACCTCTACTCTCCTTATTTTCCTGAATAGTATCACTTTTCCATAGCTAAAGTGTGATTGATAATTAAGATGGCATTTGTCCTCATTCAGTCAGGAGCATTCTTGATGCTCACGGAACTGACTTTGTTGAGCTGCACTGACAGTATTGCAGGGCGTTGGATATCTGAATAACATCCTCTTCTAGGAATGCAGAAGGAGACTTAAATATTAAGTTTATTTATTTAATGTTAAAGATCATGGAACAAAATATGAATATCCAGATATCTTTTACTGCTAAAGAAGCTTCTGCTGCCTAGTGTTCTCATGAGGGTCTTCTGTTGTTAGAGGGTTGTTTTAGTGGCTGTTTACTTCCTTACTGACAAAATAGGGAACCTGTGGATAAATTATAATAAAATTTTATATCAGTGATTGTACTATTTGAAATAATCTCCTAATTTGGTCTAATTTCCAACATTCTTGCTGGACTTAGATCCAATTTCCAAACAGCCGCTCAAGCAGTCTTTCTAAAAGGCAAACATGTCCACTTTCCCCACTATGTACATACCTTTAGTGAGCTCCCCATTGCCTACAGAAAACCATCTGAAACCACAGTAAGAGATACTAAGCCTTCACAACCTGGTTTGTACCTACTCTTTTAGCCTTTTAAAATCATTTCCTCATTTATTAGTTTATTATACATCTGTTTGGTGCCAAGCTGTGTTCTAGGTGCCAGACATACAACAACGAGCAAAACATAGATAGATGGAATACCTTATTAGATCAGTGAATTTGTAGGAAAAAAACTGGGCATCCAAAGTCCAGTTCCTTCTCTTTCTCTAGTGGTCTAGTGCTGCCATGATTAGGAGGCCAAATTCTGGAATTCACATTTGGAAAGCCTAGTATCCTATAGATATAGGCAATCTACTTCAATAACCACTTTATCAGTAATAAAGGTGATATTTAATCTCACATTCCCTACTCTGTCTGCCTTTTAAATGGTTCCAAATTCATGTGGAGAAGAAGGGTACCATTTACTGGACCTGTTTAAATTTCTAACACCAGCAATTTCACTCATAAAAGCTCAGTACAAAGGCTATGACTACTCTGATTTAGATAGATTTAGGTATAAATACACTTGAAAGTATGAGAATTCCATCTATTTTTATCACTTTTATATTCATCCTGAAATATGTGTATATGTATATCTGTTCGTCTATTACTGCCAAGTCTTTAAAAGTCATCCACAGTGGACTGTAGGTGAAATTAACATAGGTTGTAGAGCCACACAAAGTGCCTTAGGCTTACTATTTTATTACTCTAGTACTAAGTGTGAATATATTTTCTTCTACATCTTTTTAATTATTTTGAACACCACTAGTCTCTAGGATTTATTTACATGGATGATTATACATTAAAATTAAGCCTGCAATAAAAATTGGATTGAAAATTTTAATCTTCTAGGCAAAGAATAGAGTTGTTTGGCATCTCACACAAGTCAACAAAAAAATAGAAAAGCATCTGTTTAATGAGGATTTGCTAATTTTTAAATAATTAGATTCCAAACTGCTACCTCCACACCAAAAAAAAGCCCTGCTCTCATTAAGAGGATAGCACATACCAATGTCTATGGGAGTTTCATAAGTATCAGCCCTTCCAGTTCGTCACAACTTAGTGGTTTCAATAATGAGAAAATCATGCTTGAGCAAAAAGAGTTATTTACAAATGCAAATTAGCCTCCAAAATGAGCTTTTCTGAGGATAAATTTTACTACTTCTCTAAGAGAATTTATATTAGCCATTTGACTTATGTCCACTGATTATGTTCTAACACTTCCCTAAAAATACAAAATGTAAACTTCACTTGGCATAACTTGTGTTGAATTTTAACAACTTCATTCTTTGTTCATCACACACACAAATTTTTTTATAGAATACTATATCAAAGACAGAGATTTTCATTCCACTTTTAACATCAGTCATTATGTATTTAATTATTTTTATTTGCTCTCCTATCAAAAAGACAGTGGACAGTTTCAAAAAATAAGTATAGTAACTTTCCTGACTACTTTAGGCAATCACTAAAGTGAATATATTTGACATTAAATTTAGAGACTCCATAACGTAATTATATTTGTAATGTGAGGATATGAATTCATCATTTGGAAAGCCTGAATGATTAAGTTAACTAGTCAACCAATCAAAAATATTCATTCTTTTTAATAGGGAGAACCTCTGGCTGAGTCCAAGTTAGCAATAATATTTTGATCCTTGGATTAAAAATGAAGCCACATGTAGTAGTGAAAATATAGCTATCATTTATTGAGACTGTTATGTGCCAGGCATATACCAGATGCTCAGTGTATGTCATCTCATACAAT
Source organism: Pongo pygmaeus (assembly GCF_028885625.2). Classification (NCBI taxonomy): domain Eukaryota; kingdom Metazoa; phylum Chordata; class Mammalia; order Primates; family Hominidae; genus Pongo; species Pongo pygmaeus. The sequence continues at coordinate 99,838,734 of NC_072378.2, read as the reverse complement.
TTAATCCCTACAATAATAGCTGGGGTAGATAGCATTACAATTACACAGTTTTACAAGTGTGCAAACTGAGTCTCAGAGAGTTTCGCTTAACTAAGATCACATAGCTTGTAGGTAGCAGAGCTGGGATTTAAACTTAGGGAAATCCTAAGTTTAAATGAAATGCTGTCCTTTGTCTCTACACTATGAAATATTTCAGATGATGATCTATTTATGCCAAAGTCATTTTGTGAACTGGTTGGCCAGGTATGGGGCAGTGGTTTAGAGCACAGCCAGCCATTCAGTCTCAGGGTGGATTTTAAGATCTTTTCCTTCATTAATATCATAAACTAAGTAATTGGACTAACTTGTCAAAGATATCCCTTATGTGAATGTAAATTTGACATAAAAACATAAACTTAACTCAGGTTTTTACAGATATCCTAAATATCTGAAGCAATCATGACCATTTATCATTGAACTAAGCTGTTCATACAAGCTGTACAGGTTGCTAATCTTATACAGGCATAGTTTAAGATCAATGCTTTATGGATAGAGAGGAAAATGAAGTGACAGCAAGACAAATAATCCACCCCTTCTCGACCAAAGATTCTTTCACATAGAATTTCTTGACATTAACAAGGAATAATACCAGAAGTGATATCAGCAAGATGGTGGAATAGGAGGTCCCAGGCTTCACTCTCTCTCACAGAAGATCAAGTAGCAATTATCCATGGAACAACGCACCTGGTGAAACCTCAGCATGTAAAAATCAACCTGAATTACCTGTGTGTTCCACGAAACTAAATAAAAACTTTCATTGAAAGGATAGGAGAAATGATCTCACTTTAACCACATTACTATTCCTCTTCCTCCAAGTTGGCACAATGCCACACAGAGAGGATTCTCCAGGACCCATGGTTTCTACAGTGGGAAAAGAGATCCAAGTAAGTGGACATCCAGCTTCCCCAGCATTCTGAGATGCCTACCAGGAAGCTCACTTTGCTTTCACCTCATGGGGAACGGGGAACATACAGAAAAACTGCACAGCTAGACTCCCTGGGGTTAAGGAAAAAACAAAGCAATAGAGAGAGGCCACAGAGAGCAATGTGTCAATTTTGGTGAAAGCACAGTGTACCTGACAGCAGTGTTGCTCAATAAAAGGTACCAACTAACAGCATAGCTCATCCACAAAACCAAGTTGGTGACCCCAGAAAAGGTGAGAAGTGCTACATTGCTTGAATTCCTGGATGGTCAGCCTCTATAGCCAGAATTATACTCTACCCAAAATCGTTATCCAGGGAGGGAGAAAATTCCTGCAGTGAATTTCCAAACAAGTAGTATCTAGATAGGCCACATCTGAAAGCTTAATCAGTATTCCCCGCAACCTCAAAGCTCAACCCTAGACCCTGTCCAGGGAGAGAGGAAAATCTCAATTGTACATTTCTACTGAGCATAGCAGTTGGCCCATCCATCCCTATTTACTTAACCTCAAGGCTCCTCCTGCAACCCTGTGCAGCTTCTCAACTCAAATGACAGTACCTTATAGCCTGAGAACACACTCTGTAACCTAGCTCAAATTCAGAGCAAATGTATCATCCAAGCCATCTAGAGAACCTGAAAGAAAGTTTTGCTTGCCAGTCCATCTAGAATCACAGGCTAGACTAACTAGTGAAGGTCTATCCTTGCCAAAGGAAATCTCCTAAAAAAGTTGGAAAAAGTGGCTATCCCTGCAAATGTGTAAACACCAAGGCAAGGACACAAGGATTACAAAGACTTAGGAAATCATGACACCTACAAAAAGATTAACAAAGCTCCAACAATAAACCCCAAAGAAAGGGAGATCTATGACATGACAGAAATAAAATTCAGAATAATCTTCTTTTAAAAAGTTCAATGAACTTCAAGAATATTCAAATAAAAAATTAAATACAACTTGGATAACAATACATGAACAACATGAGAAGTTTGACAAACAAAAGAAAATAAAAAATAAACAAGAATTTTATAGTTAAAGAATACAATGATTAACCTAAAGAGTATAATAGAAAGCTTCAACAGCCAGCTCAATCAAGCTGAAGAAAGAATCAGTGAATTCAAAGGTAGAATATGTAAAATTACCCAAGAGAGGAGGGAAGAAAAGAAACACAAAGAAGAAAGGAAGAAAACCTATGGGAATTATGGAATACTATCAAGAGACCTAATCCACACAAAATTGGCATTCCAGAAGGAAAAGAAAAAGAATGAGGGCCAGAAAGCATATTTAAAGAAATAATATATAAAAGCATCCCTAATCTGAAGAAAGAAGACAAAATTCAAGTACATGAAGGTAAGAAGTCACCTGTGAAATTCAACCCAAAGAGTTCACCAAGATATATAATAATCACACTACCAAAAATCAAAGACAAAGAAATCCTGAAAGCAGCAAGAATTAAGAAATACATCACACACAAAGATGTGATACATCTGTCAGTGGATGTCTTAGTAGAAACCAGGAGAGAGTTTGATAATACATTCAAAGTGTTGAAGGGGGAAAAAAACCTGCAAACCAAGAATCCTTTACCCAGCCAACTTATATTTGAAAAATAAAAACATTTCCAGACAAACAAAAGCTAAGGGAGATTATCACCATAAGGCCTGCCTTACAGGAATTGTGAGAGAGTTATTTAACCCTTTTCCCATTTGCCCTAAGAACACTGTCCAGTGGTGTTTATGGCTACAGCATTTACCCTGAGATAACTTTGCCACAAAATATCTCACTTTTATTATTATTTTCACATTGCCCTAGCGTATCGACTTTGGAAAAAAAAAGACGTCATTCTGTTTATAGAATTCTGTTTTCAGTAGTGATATTTCCATTTATAAAATGTAATAATTCTAGATAATTGAAAATGTCAAATCCTAGAAAATGTAGCATTCCTACAAGTGATGTTAACATTGCTCTCAAACAGTTGTTGGCTGAAGATTCATTTGATAAATGTGATTTTTCCAAATAGTTGATTCTGATTATTTAGATGATTCTGATATAGTTCTGTTTAGAAATAATTCCAAGAACAGTTTTTATATTTTATTTTTACATTGAAAATCAGTCAGATTTGCTTCAGCCTCAAAGAATGTGTTTATGTAAAATTAAATGAGTGCTTGCAATGAGTTGCACTTTTTTTTTAAATGGGAAAAGGCTTAAACTGAAATGAAAGGCTGCTAATTAATAGAATAAACTTACAAAAGCACAGAACCCAATGGTATAAGTGATAAAGAGCAATATTCAGAATGCACTTAAAGTGTAATTGTGGTATGTAAAGTAATTTTATCTCCAGTTCAAGGGTGAAAATACATTAATGAAAACTATAACTGAAATAAATTTTCAACAGATATATATTATAAAATGATGTAAATTCAACCATCAAAAATGTAAAATTTGAAAAGTGTGCAAAAGTGTAGCATTGTTGTATATAATTAAACTTAAGCTGTTATCAGATTGAAATAGACTAAGTGTACAATGTTCAATGTAAGCCTTATGGTAACCATAAAGCAAAATTCCATAGATACACAGAACAAAAATGTAAAATATTCAAACCATACCACTACAGAAAACCATCAAACCACAAAAGGAGACAGAAAGAAAGGAAGAAAGAAGGTATTTACAAAACAACCAGAATACAATTTTTTAAATGGCAGTAGTGAGTTCTTTGCTATCAATAATTACCTTAAATAAAAAAGAATTAAATTCTCCAGTCAAAAGACATGATGTGAATGAATGGATAAAATGTAACAAAAGATCCAATTATGTTACCTATAAGGGATTCACTTCACTTTTAAGGACACACATAGACAAAGTGAAGGGATGAAAAAAGATATTCCATGCAAATGGAAATTAAAAGAGCAGAAGTCGTGACACATATCAGACAAAATAGACCTTAAGTCAAAAACTGAAAAAAAAGACAAAGAAGGTCATTATATAATGATAAAGGAGTCAACATCAAAAGGACATAACAATTGTAAACATACATGTGCCCAACAGTGGAGCACCTGATACGTAAGAAAAACATTAAAGGATCTGAAGGGAGAGATAGATTACAATACAATAAAAGTAGGGGACTTTATTACACCACTTTCAATATTGAATAGATCATTAAGAAAGAAAACTAATGATGAAACCCTGGACTTGGAATACACTTTAGATTAAATGAACCTAACAGACACACATGGAACATTCCATCCAACAACATAATACACATTCTTCTCAAGAGCACACAAATATTTCTCCAGGAGAATTTATAAGTTAGGCTACAATACAAGTCTTATCAAATTTAAGAATATTAAAATCATATCAAATATCTTTTTCAACCACAATAATATAAAACTATAAATCAATAACAGGAGGATTTTCAGAAGATTAGCAAATACATGAAAATTAAGTAATATGCTCTTGAACAACAAATGAGTCAATGAAGAAATTAAAAGGGAAATTTAAAAATATGTTGAGACAAACAGAAATGAAGACATAACATCCCAAAACTTACAAGATGCAGCAAAAGTGGTTCTAAGAGGAAAGTTAATAGCAATAAATGTCTATGTCAAAAAAGAAGAAAGGTCTCAAAGAAACAACTTAACATTATGCCTCAAGGAAACAGAAAAAAGAACTGCCTACACCCAATGTTAGCAAAAGGAAGGAGACAATAAGGATCAGAAAAATCATACAAAAGATCAATCAAATTGAGAGTTCGTTTGTGAAAAGATAAACAAAATTGACAACTTTTAGCTAGACTAACAAAAGAAAAAAGACTCAAAGTCAGAAATGTAAGTGGAGACATAACTGACACTACAGAAATACAAAGAATTATAAGAGATTTTTATGGACAATTATATGCCCCCAAATTTCATGATCTAGGAGAACTGGATAAATACCTGGAAACATACAACCTGTCCAGACTAAGTAATTAAGAAATAGAAAATCTGAACAGAGCAATAACAAGTGAATAAGTAATAAATAAATAAATAAATAAGTTTCCTGTTAAAGAAAAGCACAGGACCTGATGGATTAACTGCTGAATTCTATCACACATTTAAAGAACTACTACCAATCCTCCACAATCTTTTCCACAAAAACAGAAGATGGTGGAATACCTCCAAACTCTTTTTTATGAAGCCAGCGTCACCCTGATACAAAAGCCAGACAAAAACATCACAAGAAAAGAAAGCTACAAGCCAATATCCTTGATAAACATACATGCAAAAATACTCAACAGGATACTAGCAAACTGAATTCAACAACACTTTAAAAGGGTCGTTCACCATAATCTGGGGGATTTATCCCTTGAAGGCAAAGATGGTTCAATGTTTACAAATCAATAAATGTGATACACCACATTAAAAGAATGAAGTACAAAAATAACATAATCATCTCATTAGATGCAGAAAAAGCATTTGAGAAAATTCAACATTCTTTCATGAAAAAAGTACTCAGCAAATTAGGTATATAAAGGATGTACTTCAACCCAAAAGGTTAAAAACATGCAAACACATTTTTAAGTATAAAATTCCAGAACGAAAATAGTCTTGAGAGTGTATTTATTTCCTCACAATATGATCTTGATTTTAAATAACAGCATTTATAGTTTCCTATTCTTGAGTTGTTGAATAGAAGCTTACCTGGGGTAATCAAAATTGGTGAGACAGAAGGAAGCCTCTGGCCTTTGTTTCTATTTAAAAATTAAGCACAAAGGCCACTTTGCAAAGGGTGGCTTTCTATCAGAATAAGCCACTTTATACTCCATCATTTGTGCATTGTACTGTGTAGTATGACGTTGAGCTTATCATTTCAACACTTGTGGTGTGGAAGGAGCTGATAAGAATTTTCCCTTTGATTAATCTTATGTTAAAATGCCTAATTCAGGCAGGGTACAGTGGCTCATGTCTGTAATCTCAGCACTTGGGGAGGCCAAAGTGAGCAGATTACTTGAGCCTGGGTGTTTGAGATCGCCTGGACAATAGGGAGAAATCTGATCTCTACAAAAAAATACAAAAATTAGCTGGGCATGGTGGTGCATATGGGTAGTCCCAGCTGCTTGGGAGGCTGAGGTAGGAGTATTACTTGAGCCCAGGAGGTCGAGGCTGCAGTGAGCAGAGATCATGCCACTGAACTTCAGCCTGGGTGATAGAGAAAGACCATGTCTTTAAAAAAGCCTAATTCAAATGATAAACATTCAGCATCTACATTTCACAGTTTCTTAATGAACAAGGAACATTAATAGAAGAATTGTTGGATGTGAACATACTAACAAATAATTAACCTTTAAATATTGTGATCACAAACACCAATAACTATTAAGTATTGATTAAAATGCAATCGAAGATTCATAAATCTAAAAGTTTACCAGAAGACTTTGATACCCTGAAGTATTCGGAGCTATCTGCCCTCTTTAACATCTAAGGTCAGACATGAAATAACTCTCCCACTAATTTCATTTTGTTATTTCCATCAAAATCTTTCCTATATAAATCCCATTTCATTCTCTTTGATTTCTTGTAAATAAACAGAAAAACTCAGTTTGCTTCTGATAAAAATCTCCTTAAATATTTCACAAAGGCATAAATCATCATTTAATTGATCTTTTTTTTTTCTCATGACACCTAAGTTTCATGATCTACAGTTCATTTGAATAATAACCCCAAATACGTGTTTTCACTTTTGTAAGTGATTTATAACTTGCATTGAAGGCCCAGTGGTGTTTAATTTTTCCATTGTTATGCCTCATATCGAGATTAAGAGTCCTATTTCTTTCAATTCTTTTTGAGGAAGGGATAAAAGAAAGAAGGAATGAACATATTGAGTGCTTGTATGTTAAGCATTGTGCTGGATGTTTTCACAATTCCTCCTGCTTAATTGTCCCAACAAATGACTGAAATGGTTATTATTTTCTTCATTTTGTAAGTGAGAAAACAAAGAATTAGAGTTATGTAAGTTGTTGAATATTGCACAGCTATTAAAAAGCAGGGGCTGAATTTCAGGCCTGTAATATCATGAGTTCATAACACGAGTGAAATCCAACTCTTGGAATATGAAATTCCAGATGTAGCTAATACTCATTGCAAAATTAATACCTCCAAAACACCTGTTCAATCCCCCTTGTACTTTCTGGCATTGCACACCTTCTACATTAGTACATATGCTCAAAGAAAAACAACATTGACTTACAATATCAAAACAACTTTATGCAAATATTCTGCTATACACAAGATCCACAATTCAGAAGAGTTTTTAAGGAAAAGAATAGTTTTTGTTGCATGAGATTTCACTGGTAGAGCTAATATTCAGTGAAGTGTGAACAATAGAAAGCACAGACAAGACTTTCAGGAAGAGGTCACTCTTCATAGAGTGTTTAATGGGTGCAAGTGTTTGATTCTGACCTACACATTTTATAGCTTTAACAGGAATTTTTGCATAAATAACTCTGATCATAACATCGTGGGGCTGCATACAATAGTAAACAGGTCCTCCAACCTGGGTTGTGGGTAACTAAAAGATTTTCCAGGGTGGAAGTGGGAAAGGTGGGGGTTGGAAGTATACATTTAGGATAATAGAGAATGGAAAAGGTGAAGTTGGCAAGGGGCACGGCATGAAAAATGGAAATATCATGACCATAGGTAAGGATGACTAACTCATGTTAAAGATGCCCTCAATTATTTGAGGAACACAGCAAAAATTAAATGAAGGGCTTAATAATTCATTTTTTGAAGCCAGAATATAGTGATATAATAACATTTACTAAGAGAAAGCAACATGAAGATTCTGCTTTAGAAACCTTGATTTTTAAAAAGAATGGTGAGATAAAGAGAGAGCACATTTGGGTTGAAACCTTTTAACATAAGCTAGTCTGGCTCTGGAAAAAAAATAATTTCTATCCATTTTTGTATTCAGTTCCTGAAAAGAGGATGCAATTGCACAAGTATTATATGAATTCATAATAGTTACATGTCTAAATAATTTTGTATATTTAAGAGGTAATTACAAGTGTTGCTGGAAGGGCTTTTTGCTTTAATTTTTGAAATATTTATACTTATTGTAAGAAATTTAAGCAATATGAAATAATGCAAAAAGTGAAATTAACCTCTGTACCACTTCCCAGGCCCCTCATGCATAGCTTCAAGAAGTTAACACTGTTAACTCTTTGACAAACATTTGTTATGCAACTAGCTTTATTTTCTACTTAATATTTTTCTTTCCATGTGAGTACAGGCAAGTTCTCATTCTTCTTAACAGCTATGTGACACTCCATAACATGTACCGTAAGTGGATTGTAATATTTACATACCAACTATGTATCAAATATTTTTAACCTCTTAATGAGCCTTTAGGTCATCTCCAATCTAAAGATTGTTTGCTATAGCAAACAATCTTGTATATGAATGGAATTTTGATATGTCATTTAAAAAAATTCTAAGGTGTAATTCTGGTAATTTTTCTTTGGTGCTATTAGGAAAGCTAAATTCCTTTGTTTGGGGTTCCATTAATAAACTTAATGGCTGTAGGACAGTCATTTAGGAAATGTGATTAAGTAGCAAGCAAAGGAGGCTTTCAGTGTGAGTGCATGTGAATACTTAATAAATTTCCACATGAGAAATTTTGGAGAATGAACCAGGTAGCTCTGTGACTACGGATTAAAAACCACATTTGGGAATTGTCTGTCAAATACATCAAAGTGTTCTGCATTAGTTACTTACTGGGGTTAGCAGAAGAAATGATTACTGCTGCTTTCTTTTATGTCTTGGATGAAAGGGGAGCATAGAGGTAGATTTTGGTGCCTCTCTCCTTATGCCCTCAAATTTATTTTGTTTGGAATTATGTAGTGCTTGAAAAAGCACATTATTCCATTGAATAATGTTTTAGACTTACACACTGATAACTCAGTATTTTAGTAAAATAAATTTAAAATCTATTTTTAAATGAAAAGGCATAAATATATTTGTTTATGTACATAGATATCTGTAAAAGTGGTTTTTAAGAATCCTAGTACACTACAAGAAAACATTGAGGTCAATCTCCAGGACATCGGTCTGGACAAAAATTTCCTGAGGAATCCTCCACAAGCACAGTCAACCAAAGCAAAAATGGCCTCGGGATCACATGGAGTTAAAAATCTTCTGCACGCAAAGGACACAATCAACAAAGTGAAGAGACAACCCACAGAATGGGAGAAAATATTTCCAAACTACCCTTCTGACAAGAGATTAATAGCCAGAATATGTAAGGAGCTCAAACAACCCTATTGGAAAAAATCGAATAACCTGATTAAAAAATGGGCTAAAGATTTGAGTAGACATTTCTCAAAAGAAGACACACAAATGGCAAACAGGCATATGAAAATGTGCTCAATGTCATTGATCATTAGAGAAATGTTAAGTCAAAACTACAATGAGGTATCATCTTACCCCAGTTCAAATGGCTTTCATCCAAAAGACATATAATAACAAATGCTGGAGAGGATGTGAAGAAAAGGGAACACTCATGCACTGTTCGTGGGAATGTAAGTTAGTACGAGCACCATGGAAAACAGCTCCAAATGGAGCTTTCTCAAAAAACGAAAAATAGAGCTCCCATACGACCCATCAGTCCCACTGCTGGGTATGTACCCAAATGAAATTAAATCAGTATATTAAAGAGATATCTGCACTCCCATGTTTGGTGTAGCGCTGCTCACTATAGTCAAGATTTGGAAACAACCTAACTGTTCATTAACAGATGAATAGATAAAGAAAATGTTGTACATGTACACAATAGAGTACTATTCAAACATAAAAAAATGAGATTTGCAACAGCATGAATGGAACTGGAGGTCATTATGTTAAGCAGAGTAAGCCAGACACAGAAAGACAAACATTGCATGTTCTTCTTTATTTGTGGGATCTAAAAATCAAAATAATTAAACTCATGGAACTCATGGAACAGAGAGAGTAGAAGGATGGTGAACAGAGGCTGAAAGGGTAGGTAGAGGTGTTGGAAGGAGGTAGGGATGTCTAATGGGTACAAAAAATAGAATGAATGAGTAAGATCTACTATTTGAGAGCACAACAGGGCGACTACAGTCAATAATACATTTTAAAGTGAAATTTTAAAGTGTACATTTTAAAGTGACAAAAAGAGTATAATTAGATTATTCGTGGCATAAAGGATAAATGCTTGAAGGGATGGATGCCCATTCTCCATGATGTGATTATTGTATATTGCATGCCTGTATGAAAGCATTTTGTTTATTTCATAAATGTATACACCTGCTATGTACCCACAAAAATTAAAAATTAACAAGAAAGATTCCTAGCATTCTAGAACTGGAAAAAAAAAATTGTGAGGGTCATTTAGTCCATATACTATGGAGAAAATGAAGTCCCGAAAGGCTAAGATAGTTGCCTCAGGTTGTACAGTCAGTGTATAGCACAGTTTGCACCAGAATCCAGACACGTGTACCCAGTCTAGTGTCTTTTTCATCATTCCATTTGCATGAAAAGAATAATTGATAAAAATAAACAAATTGACCGTTGTTAGTTTCTTTGCACTCACAGAGCCAGACATGAAGGGGAGTTGATCGATCTTTGGTTTATGTAATCAATGATGACAAACTCTGAGTCTAGTATTGGGCCTGTATGGTCCTGATTTGTGACTGACTGAAGAGGCTACTCTACCTATCCCGCACTCCACATCGACACTCCCACCCAGGGCAAAATGCAGCTGCAAAATGCCAATGTCTTGTATCCATTGTTGGGCTCAAGCAGAATTAGCAGCTGCCCAAATAATTAACTATTTATTAACAAGCAGGCTGTATGGAAGATTACTTAAGGAGAAATAAAGCCTGAGCCATTGTGACCCTTATTATTGCTGAGGGTGACTCTACTCTGTAAGATGTTCTGTCCATAAGATAGATAATTTGGAAATACCAAGAGAAATCCAAAGTAATTGTGCTTTAAAACAATAAAAACAGATTATTTAACAAGGCAAGTAATCCTATAGGCCATCATGATTTTTCCTGAATCCCTTATTTAATTCCTAGGTCTTTCTCCTCAGCTTGAGGTGATAGATTTTCACATTACTCCAGTGCCCACTCTGACACGCAAATAACAATTGAAAGCAGGACCTAAGGTATTCAGAGTAGTATTTCTTAACTCATATCAAACTTCATCCTCCACTATCTAATGTATCCACTGTCAATCCCAAAAATGAGGAGATGATGGAGAAAACAAGGGACAAAGTACATAAAATCCCTATTCTGGGAAAAGACAGTAACATTTCTATTTAGCTAGAGAAACCTTACTCGTTCTTCAACGTGCAATTCAAATGTTATCTCCTCAGTAATAAATCTTTGACTTCTCTTTTATCAATCACTTCTACACTATGGTTTCCATTATATTTGTATGTACATTAGGGTCCTGTTACATTTTATAAAAACCGTATGGTTCTCTATCTCCCATAATTATGAATTTCTTGAGGACATAAAATTGTGTCTATCAATGTTTGCCCATAGCTTATTACACAGCAGGTAATGAGCAAGTGTGTGTTAAACTTCTACAATCCCCTTTGTGTCATCTGATTCGGTCAGAAAGTAAAATTATCCTGATTAAAGCGAAAATATATGTTCTCTACATAAAGAGGCAACGTTAATTAAAAAAAACACACAATAAAATGCACTTAACACCTGATTTGCAGTAACAGGTTTTCATTTTTCTTTAATAATTCACACAGCACTTACCATGTCTCAGGGTCATCATTATAAATGTCAGTTGCTGCTCTGGAATATGTCCACACATGCCAGTTAATGCAAATCTCTGGCAAATAGAATGTCAGATAAACCACCTGTCTCTTTATTTGTTCTGCCTTCTACCAGACATCACTTAAGCACCCACTTTGACAATGATTAGGGGTACCCATGACTGATCCATATGTTCTATCAATTCTTGTTTCTAAGAATCAGGATTGGATGTCTGCAGGATTTTTTTATCTTTCTCACTTAATATACAGCATTCCTCAGTGCGCGCGCGTGCACGCGCGCACGCACACACACACACACATTCACTCACACATTCCCTATCACATTTTAATATCCATATTCAGCTCCGTGGGCACTCGTCATGTAAAAATGAATGTGAAATGAGTCAAATCAAACCAATAGCATTCAGCTTATACAGTTTTTTAAAAATCTGATGTTTATTCAAGCACTGTCTCTGGTAATTCTCAGAAGATGTTAAAGTATATCCAATTACTAAGGTCATCTATGCAAACAGTAGAGCAATCATCTGATTTGGGGTCAATAAGGAATAGCAATCATAAAGGATTCAAAATTTCAGATCTCCATCATTCTGGATTTGACTTCCAAAATGGAAGAAAAGCTAGTTTTATAATACAAAATTATAAGACAAAAAATTTGGAGAGGTCTTCTCACTTACAAAAAAAAAAAAAAAAAAGCAAGCCAGCTGAACCTTACCTTGCCAGGCATTTGGTAACTGTTGAGGATAACATTTCAATAATTAAATAAACAACTCTAATTCTTCAGAAAAAAGGATGGTCTACTTTTAACATGCTATAGTTACAGAATATTTGGGCCCAACACACCAAGAATCAATTTTATAAATTAATAAACTGACAAGATTATCAAATTTTAATGTTATGAGTTATTGACAGTAACAGTCAACTAATCCAGAAATGCTATTTCTCTTAAAAAACTTATGTGTAGCAAATAAGAACAGCCATACAAAGTACATATAAATTAAGATGGCCCTATTTACCAAAAAAAGATACCTAGTTTAATTTTAATTACATATAATCAAACAAATAATTTTTAGTATAATTATGGCCTATGCAATATTTGTATGTCCTGTATTTTATCTGGCAACCCAAATATAAATCTACCAAGAAGGCCATTTATCCAGCAAATTTTGTGGCAGAGAAGGGAAAAAGACCCTTCAAATCTGGCTTTACTCAAACATTTCACTTATTTCTAAAAATAGGAATGGAAATAAAAATGAAGTAAATCTGTTTAGAACTCTATGCTTTTTAAGGTCTAGAAAGGTTCAACCATTTAGCAACATGTTTACTTTCCTCAATCACAGCATTATAAGTCTCAATATCATTGCCTAAGAGTTAGTGTGTGATTATTTTATTACCAAAAGATCTCTGAAGACTGAATCTCCTCTTGAAATAGTTACATAGACTCTTGCTCATTCTTCTCATAAAGAGACCCAGAAATAAATTTCTAATCCTTTTGAAATTCAGTGTCCAGGATGACTCATTAAACATGGTGTGCTTTGGAATCAGGAAGTTTATTTTTGCAACTTAAGTAGACTGCTATAATGTACTGAGACCTGACAACTTGGAATTAAAAAGAAGCCACAGGGACTGGACAGGGTGGCTCACGCCTGTAATCCCACCACTTTGGAAGGCTGAGGCAGGTGGATCACTTGAGGTCAGGAGTTTGACCTCAGCCTGGCCAACATGGCAAAACCCTGTCTCTACTAAAAATACAAAAATTAGCCAAGCGTGGTGGCGTGTGCCTGTAATCCCAGCTACTTGGAAGGCTGAGGCACAAGAATCGCTTGAACCTGAGAGGCGGAAGTTGCAGTGATCCGAGAGGCACCACTGCTCTCCAGCCTGGGCAACAGAGCCAGACTCTGTCTCAAAAAAAAAAAAAAAAAAAAAAAAAAAAAAGAAGGAAAGAAGGAAAGAAGAGAGGGAGGGAGGGAGGGAAGGAGGGAAATTGCTTTCCAGGTAAGGAGCCACTTTCTCATGCCCTGTCTCAAAAAAAGATGGGGGGTAAAGGATCTGAATAGATACTTCTCTCAAAAGTAGACACATAAATGGCCAACAGGTATATCAAAAAACGCTCAGCATCACTAATCATCAGGGAAAGGAAAATTAATACCACTATGAGATATCACTTGACATCTGCTAGAAACGCTTTTATCAAAAAGATGAAAGATAACAAAGATGCAGAGATAAGGGAACTCTTTACACGGTTGGTGGAAATTGTGTACCGTTACATAATAGTGTAACTGTTATGGAAAATCATATGGAGTTTCCTCAAAAAAACTAAAAATAGAACTCCCATATAATCCACTAATCCCACTTCTGGGTATATATATCCGAAGGAACTGAAATCCATATGTCAAAGAGATATCTGCACTTTCATGTTCACTGTAGCATCATTCACAATAGTCAAGCTATGAGTAATCAACCTAAGAGTTCCTTCAATGGAGGAATGGATAAAGAAAATGTGGTAGTGTATATGCACAATGGAATACTATTCGGCCTTAGAAAGGGGGAAAATCCTGTCATTTGTGACAACATGTGGAATTGACGAACACTATGCTAAGTGAAATAAGCTAAGCACAAAAAGACAGATGCCACATTCTACTCCCTACTTTTGTAAATTCATTTTTTTTTTTAGTTTCCACATATAACAGCTCAGCCTCTCCAGCAGCTGGGATTACAGGTGCATGTCACCATACCTGGCTAATTTTTGTATTTTTTCTCAAGACAGGGTTTTGCTATGTTGCCCAGGATGGTCTCCAACTCCTGAGCTTGAGCGATCCACCTGCCTCAGATCACTTGTTATATGTGGAACAGCTAATCTGTTATATGTGGAAACTAAAAAAAATTGAACGTACAAAAGTGGAGAGTAGAAAGATGCTTACCATAGGCTACTAGAGGGTTGGGGAGGGAGGGAAAGAAGAATTGCTGGTCAAAGGGTATGAAGATTTAGATAGACAATAGTAGACAATAGTAATAGATTTTGAGACCTATTGCATAGCAGAATGACTATGGTTAATAATAATGTATATTTCAAAATAACTAAGAGAGTAAATTTAAAATGACTCATAAAAAATGATAGGTAAAGCTGGGCATGGTGGCTCACACCCGTAATCTCAGTACTTTGGGAAGCCAAGGCAGGTGGATCACTTGAGCTCAGGAGTTGGAGACCATCATGGGCAATATGGTAAAATCCAGTCTCTACAAAAAATACAAAAATTAGCCAGGCATGGTGTCATGCATCTGTAATCCCAGCTACTGGGGAGGCTGAGGTGGGAGAATCACTTGAGCCCAGGAGGCGAAGGTTATAGTGAGCCAAGATAGCGCCACTGCACTCCAGCCTGAATGACAGAGGCAGACCTTGTCTCAGAAAGAATAAATAAATAAAAGATAGCTAAGAGAGGTGATAGATATGTTAGCTTGATTTAGTCATTCCACATTGTATACATATATGGAAACATTACATTGTATACCATAAATGTATATAATTATGATTTGTCAATCAAAAATTATAATAAGTAAAATAATTTTTAAAATAAACTGACACTCTTTGAAACTTAGATTAAGACTGACAATAAGACCCCTTGGTTACTTCTTCAAACATAGACTTTTACAACAAGTTATTACTCTAGGGAATACATACAAAAATAAGCAAAAACATTCCATTAAGGTACTCCTAAAATTTTTTCATATTCAGAGTTCAATTCTTCTGTACAGACCCACCACTAACATTTGGAGAGCCCGGGAAAAAAACACAAGTGGAGGCCAACATGCTATATTTCTAAATAGTTGGAAGTTATAATTTAAAACTATACCACAGCCCAGACCTTGTTCCCACCTATGTTCTGCAGGAATTACCCTACCCAGAGGCTAAAAGAGCCTCCTTGTCCCACACCAGGTTTGCCTCCTATAAATCAGAGACTAGCTAGGCCAGGGCAGAGTGGAATCTGGGGCCAGACTCCTGGGTGGTGAGTAGACCTGTCCCAACCGTGTCAAGCTCCCCAGGAGACAGGAAAAACACATTCCCCTTCCCCAGCCTCACTTTTCTTCAGGATTTCCAAGATGTTCTCAGCACCTCCCAAAACCACACCACCCAGCTAGAGGAGAGGAAGACACTGTTTTCCTGGGACCCTGCCCTGCCTAGACACCCACACTGTGTGGTGTGGAAGCACCAACTTAAACCAAAGCGCCACTCTTTCTCTTGGTTCCCAGAGTAGAATCTAGAACCCTCTCCCTCCACCCTCAGCCCCACTTCCTCTAGAAAGTGTGTGAGCACCAGCCATAATTCTGGAAAGTTCAGTTGCCAAACTTTCCGAAGACTTACCTACAAAATATAAAAAAAATAAAATAAGACACATTTGCATTTCAATGTGTACAAAATACGCAATCCTCTCACGGGCAGGACCCGCGGTAGGGCCCCTCTAGCCTGGGTCGAAGGGCAGTCATGCTTCTGAATCACCTTTCTCCCCAGAGTCAGAGACATGCTTATTATCCCCCAAATACCATCCTCTGTGCACCAAAAGCAACGATTATGAACATTTCTTTAAAAGTGCTCTACTGTTTTCACCAGGAGATTTCCTAAGCCACTAATCACTAAGCAATGTTTTCAGATGATTAAGCAAAAGACAAAACGTTGACACATTATTTTTAGTACATTTGTCCAATTTCAAGTTGGCAGATAAATACATGTGATTAAATCTTAATATTTCTGTTTTTATTCATCGATAAATGCCTCAAAAATTCTATAGAAAAACATATTTATTAATGCCTAAAAATTCAGCCTATATATTTTTTCTTCTCACATACTCTTTAACTTCTAAAACTTTTGAGAAGGAAATCAAGAAAAAATATTTTTACCATATACTTTTCTCATCCTCACTTGTACATTTTCATTTCTGAATAGCAGCTTAGAAGGAAAAAAAAAAAAGATGGTTGTTCTAGGAGAACAAATTGTCTTTATCCAGCAATAGAAGAAGTTAAATTTAAGAATAGCTCATTGCCTGTCATTAGCTGAGGTTGCTGGAAGGTAAAGGCTGCTCAGATTCACTTGTCAAAGTCTTCTCATGTTTTTTCTTCTACCTTCTCTAGTTGTAGGGTACAGGGCAAATTGCCCCTTCAAAGTACAAATATAGCCATGCTTAAAATGCCATTTTTGTTTTTAGCACCAAGTCATTGCTAGAGGTATAATTATCCATTAAGAGAACTCGATTCAAATGAGTTTCCCTGGTTACTACGCAATTCATAGAGTCACAATTATTTTGTAATAGAAAAATAAGACAATGAAAGCCACAAAGGATATTGCTAAGCTAAATCCAGGTGATGGTATAGTACTCACCTCTATTTAAAAAGAAAATATTGGGGAATTTGGGAAGTAATATAGACAACTATAGTAAATGCTTTCTTTGCATACAGAAAATCACAGAAGGGTTATTTCAACATGAATTCTATATATATTATACATATATAAGATTGATGTCCTCTTATGAAAAATGAAGAGACTGGCAACTAACTCATTTACTAATAGGGTTGCCAGATTTAGGGAGGATAAAGATAGGATGGACAGTTAAATTTGATTACAGTGAAATATTTTAGTGTTAGTATATCCTGAATATTACAAAGGACATACTCATACTGAAAAATTATTCATTCTTTATCTGAACAATCATATTTAACCACATATTCTGTATTTTACCTGACCATCCTATTTACTCATTATAATAACCCCATAAGGTTGGCTTTATCATCCTCATTTACAAGTAAGGAAATTGAGTCTCAGACAATTTAAATAGATCAAGATCATACAACTAGGAGGTAGCAGAACCCATATTAGAATCTAAACCCCCTGGTGTGATTCCGTCCTGCATGGCCATTCTCTGGAGCAGTAGTCATTTATCTCTGTCTGCCTTCTGTCCTACCTAAGTGCATGCCTCCATCCCATGGAAGATTTCATGGACATAGACATGAGCCCCCTGAGGCCTCAGAACTATCTTTTCAATTGTGAACTAAAGGCCAACAAAGATTATCACTTTAAGGTGGATAATGATGAAAATGAGCACCAGTTATCTTTAAGAATGGTCAGTTTAGGGGCTGGTGCAAAGGATAAGTTGCACATTGTTGAAGCAGAGACAATGAATTATGAAGGCAGTCCAACTAAGGCAACACTAGCAACTTTGAAAATGTCTGTACAGCCAATAGTTTCCCTTGGGGGCTTTGAAATCACACTACCAGTGGTCTTATAATTGAAGTGTTGTTCAGAATCAGTGCATATTAGTGGACAGCACTGAGTAGTTTTGGAGGAAGATGCAGAGTCAGAAAATGAACAGGAGGAGGATGTGAAACTCTTAAGTATACCTGGAAGGTGATCTGCCCCTGGAGGTGGTAGCAAGATTCCATAGAGAAAAGTAAAACTTGCTGCTGATGAATAAGATG
This sequence comes from Pongo pygmaeus, assembly GCF_028885625.2. Classification (NCBI taxonomy): domain Eukaryota; kingdom Metazoa; phylum Chordata; class Mammalia; order Primates; family Hominidae; genus Pongo; species Pongo pygmaeus. The sequence continues at coordinate 99,820,535 of NC_072378.2, read as the reverse complement.
ATGATAATGATGAAGATGATGATGATGATGATGGTGATTTTGATGATGAGAAAACTGAAGAAAAAGCTCCAGTGAAGAAATCTGTAGGAGATATTCCAGCCAAAAATGCACAAAAGTCAAACCAGAATGGAAAAGACTCAAAGCCTTTTGAGTCAACACCAAGATCAAAAGGACAAAAATCAACACCAAGATCGAAAGGACAAGAATCCTTCAAAAAACAGGAAAAAACTCCTAAAACACATAAAGGACATAGTTCTGTAGAAAACATTAAAGCAAAAATGCAAGTATAGAAAAAGGTGGTTCTCTTCTCAAAGTGGAAGCCAAGTTCATCAATTATGTGAAGAATTGCTTGTGGATGACTGACCAGGAGGCTATTCGAGATCTCTGGCACTGGAGGAAGTCTCTTTAAGAAAATAGTTTAAACAATTTGTTAAAAATTTTCCATCTTATTTCATTCCTGTAACCGTTGATATCTGGCTGTCCTTTTTATAATGCAGAGTGAGAACTTCTTCTACCGTGTTTGACAAATGTTGTTCGGGTTCCATTGCCAAGAATGTGTTGTCCAAAATACCTGTTTTAGGGAGGGGAACATTACACACCGGAGTCTGTCGGGAGGTGGTGGGGGAAAGGAAGGGAGAGAATTAGGACAAATACCTAATGTATGCGGAGCTTAAGACCTAGATGACGGGTTGATAGGTGCAGCAAACCACCATGGCACATGTATACCTATGTAACAAACCTGCATGTTCAGCACACGTATCCCAAAACTTAAAGTAAACTTTTAAAAAATGCCTGTTTCGTTTTTAAAGATGGAATTCCACCATTTGGTTTGTTTTAAGTATGTATGGAATGTTATGATAGGACACAGTAGTAGTGGTGGTCGGACATGGAAATGGTGGGGAGACAAAAATATACATATGAAATAAAACTCAGTATTTTCATAAAGTAGCATGGTTTCTATTTTAAAAAAAGAATCTAAAATCCATGTTTCAATCCTACATTCTGTTCATATACTAACTGAATTGCATCTAATGTATTTAGCAAACACGTAGGCCAAGCTCTACATGCCTTATAAAAATTGACTTAGTTAATTCTCACTACAAACCTATGAAGTAGGCATTATTATTATTTCCTTTCTACACATGAGAAAAATGAGGCATGGTGAGGTTAAACAACTTTCTTAGGCTCACATAGCTAGTAAGTGATAGAGTCAAGTTTCAAATCCAGGCAGTTTAGCTTCAGAGTATACCCTCTTTGCTCCATCCATCCATAGGTAGTTGTCACCCTAATAAAGTCTCATTTTTAACTTTTGAATAAAAAAATGGACACAACCAAGCCTTAGAACACGGTTTTCAAATACACTAGAGAAACCTAGTTACAAGAACATAAGGATGTTTCAGATCATATAACACATCAATGACATGAGTAGAATAAAAATATTAGTAATTTGAACATAGTTTTTTTTGTTTTTTGTTTGTTTGTTTGTTTTGTTTGTTTGTTTGTTTTTGAGACGGAGTCTCGCTCTGTAGCCCAGGCTGGAGTGCAGTGGAGCTATCTCGGCTCACTGCAAGCTCCACCTCCCAGGTTCACGCCATTCTCCTGCCTCAGCCTCCCGAGTAGCTGGGACTGCAGGCGCCTGCCACCACACCCGGCTAATTTTTTGTATTTTTAGTAGAGACGGGGTTTCACAGTGTTAGCCAGGATGGTCTCCATCTCCTGACCTCGTGATCCACCCACCTCGGCCTCCCAAAGTGCTGGAATTACAGGCGTGAGCCACCGCACCTGGCCTGAACTTAGACTTTTAAAAGAGCAATAAATATTAAGAGTTTAAATATATTTATTGAATTAGTGAAATATTAAGACATTGAGCTATTTTTAAAGTTCTTTAATGTAATAGATTTTGAAGATGATTTAGCATCACATCATTTCTAAGGCAAAACTTAACTTTAAGGAAAATATTTTCCATGAGGTCATGTTTCCTTATTGGCAACAGTGTAAAGTAAGTGAACATATCTGCAATGCCCAGTCCTTTTCCTTTTTTGCCCTAGACAGAGCTCCAGTTGCCCATGGCAACATTATTATGCCTGCACCATCTCTACCACTCTCAAAGCTCTACTCTTAGACCCTTATTTAGCAAACTTACTTAGTTCACCCTTATGGAGCATATATATCTTAATAGAAGCATTTAGAAATAATGCCTTAATGCCAAAATAACTTAATTTTATTTTTATTTTATTTATTTTTTTATTATACTTTAAGTTTTAGGGTACATGTGCACAATGTGCAGGTTAGTTACATATGTATACATGTGCCATGTTGGTGTGCTGCATCCATTAACTCATCATTTAACATTAGGTATCTCTCCTAATGCTATCTCTCCCCCCTACCCCCACCCCACAACAGGAACACTTTTACACTGTTGGTGGGACTGTAAACTAGTTCAACCATTGTGGAAGTCAGTGTGGTGATTCCTCAGGGATCTAGAACTAGAAATACCATTTGACCCAGCCATCCCATTACTGGGTATATACCCAAAGGATTATAAATCACGCTGCTATAAAGACACATGCGCACATATGTTTATTGCAACACTATTCACAATAGCAAAGGCTTGGAACCAAGCCAAATGTCCAACAATGATAGACTGGATTAAGAAAATGTGGCACATATACACCATGGAATACTATGCAGCCATAACAAATGATGAGTTCATGTCCTTTGTAGGGACATGGATGAAGCTGGAAACCATCATTCTCAGCAAACTATCGCAAGGACGAAAAACCAAACACCGCATGTTCTCACTCATAGGTGGGAATTGAACAATGAGAACACATGGACACAGGAAGGGGAACATCACACACCGGGGCCTGTTGCAAAATAACTTAATTTTAATGTTGAGAATTTTAGGCATATGGGCAAGTTGTTAGGGGAGAAAGTTTTGGATTAGTCCACTTTTTGGATTAGCATTCACAGCTTTTATGTGACATATCAGTTAAAATTATGTTCAGCTGCATGTAACAGAAAGAAAAAATAACAGTAGCTTAAATAAGAGGGAAGTTCATTTTACTCTAATCTAAATGAAATCCAGAGATAGAAAGTCCAGGCCTGGTTTGGCAGCACAGGAGATGCACAGGAGATGGTGAAGCGTAAATATTAGGAGCCCAGGCTCCACCTCCTGTGCATGGTTTCCATTTTCAGGGTCACTTCAAAAACAAGATAGTTGTTAGAGCTTCAGCTTTTATGTCTACATTCCAGGCCAGTACCTATGCTTTCAAAGATCTTTCCCAGAAGTCTCATGTGCTTCTACTTACATCTCATTGCCTGGAATTTAATCATATGGCCACATAATGCTGAAAGAGAGTTTGGGAAATACAGTTGTCCTGGGTATATGGTATACGTGGGATTGGCTCCAAGACTCCCCCACCCCCAATACCAAAATCCACATATACTCTAAACCCACATTTGCCCTGCAGAATCCATGAACGCAGAAAGTCAGCCCTCCCTGTACTCAGGTTTTGCATTCTGCCAATTCTGTATTTTCTGTCTGTGTGTAAGTGCAATTGAAACCTGTGTTGTTCAAGAGTCAACCATAGTCTTTTAGCTGGCCACATTTTTCAAGGTTATGTTATAAAGAAAAATGGGGGAAATGTACATTAGAAGGAATGAATGCATGCAGAGTGGGACCAGCTATTTTACCTCCCAGTGAAGATGAACTTCCTGTGACAATCTAAAGTCTAAGATCAACTGGGTATTTTATGTGCCCTCTCAAACCCAGATAGCTCCTGAGCTTTACTAAGATCTCCAACTATTAAAGAATGATGCAAGGTGGTCATTTAACAAAAACATATCCCTTTAGGTTTTGTTTTGGGAATTTGTGCATGTGTTTGTATACACAAAGGAAAGTTATCTTACTGAAGCATTACTTGACAATGGCAATAGCTAAACATTCAAATGGAATTTCTCGGAGACTCTCTAAGAGGTGATTCTTGAAAGATGGTTAAACATAGCACAGACATTCATTATACTGAAGACAATTGAGAGGAGAGTGTGGGGCTAATTGGGGCAGGGACATGATTCAACAAAGTTCTTAGCTTTGTCATGTTATATGTAGATTACAAGTGAATGATTGACATGTTTTTAAAAACAAGTTCTTTAAAATATAATATTGGATAATCAATTTTCAAAATCATACATAAAGGCATTTACTACAGCTAATAAATATTATTTTAAAACCTAGGCTCTTCAGAGATCTATCAAAACTTGCAAGAGCTTTGTTGTCACTGTCATATTCTAAAATCTCAATATAAATCTATATGCTTAACACATTTCACATGAAATGAGCATAGAGTTGCCCTGGTTTAAAGACTCTAAATAATTGTATTTCAAGCCTGTTTAGTTCTCTATGAACCACTTCTTTCTCCAATCATACTCATAATGATTGACATCTCAAAGGTCTAGGCCACCTGTGAACAGAGTTTTAATATCACCGTTTTGAATTAATTATGCATAAAGCTCAAAATAGTTTTGGAAGGTACCTACGGAAATAGAATTAAATCAGGAAAGAAGTGTGGTGGCCACAAAACTGTGTTTATCTTTTATATAGTAGGCAATTATCAGCATTTTTATTAGCAACAATAAATTAAAATAGGCACAATTAAATTCACGTATTTTGTGCTACGTATATCAGTTTGTGAAATATTAATGTATGAATATCATATATTATAACAAATAAATAAATAAAAATTAAACAAAAGTAACGATCCTTGTCCTCCAGAAATCTGCAGTGTGCTAATAGAGAATCATAAACATGAAGGAAATGCAAACATACAAACCATAAGCACTTAGTTAATTTAGATCTAATTCATTCATGTTTTAAGGACATCAAATACAATAAAATAAAATTTTTGGAAGAATGTCTTAATTTGAATTTATATTTTTATATATCATTTTTCATAATGTTTTCATAAGTTACTTGTTTTCATTGAATTTCATCTTAGCTTTAACATGTACCTTTATTACTTGAAATCACATTGCTTTAGTTTATAGTCATACTTTCCATGTCTTTAGATAGAATCTTATCTCCTCCACACATTCATATTTAATCAACATATATTTATTGAGCTTACTGTGTACAAAACATTGTTCTAAGGACAAAGAATAATTAAGTTTTATTTTATGTCCTGTCCCATATGTAGGAACAAATCCTATTGTTGAATCATTGATGAGCCATCATCACACCCCAGGAAATTTTTAAGTCATTAATTTACTAACTTCATTTCATTCCTCAGTCTATCCTATGGCTTCAAATCTTCCCTCTAAGAAAATAATCCCTGATTCTTTTCATCTGTGATTCGGTTCCACCTAACTTTTATTCTCTTGTTACTAAATGCATACAAAACACTTCCCCTCCTGTTTTGTATGGTTAAAATAAAGAGATAATTAAAGCTTGATTTCACAGATCACATGGTTTATTGCCATATAAAGAGATTTCTTTTCTTTTCTTTTGGTTCACAATGCTTAAAGAGGGGGTGAATTATGTAAACAAATTTCACAGAGAACATGCTTGGTAGACCAAATACATTAACCACATTGTGAGTGAGTTCTAAAATATTAAAGTCTAGTTGCTTTATTAGGATGGATGCAGGCTTCTGTGGAAAGAAAAGTCTATGGAAATTAAAGTTTAAGGTGTACCTTTATATGGGCAGTTCTCCACGGACACATAAGATTCCTGTATGCTAGAGGGCAATGCCAGTACTAGAGGGCGATGCTTTGGAGGTTAGCTCAGAGGCTAACCGGGTGTGGTCCTGTCAAAGTCTGAGCTCTGGGTCTTCTCAGAGGTGTTAAGTGTAACCTGCCACAGCATAAGCTCACAAAGTGTCTGTCAAACTCGAGTTTATTTGTATTTTTTTCAATCTTTATTTTTATTTATTCATTCATTCATTATACTTTAAGTTCTGGGATACATGTGCAGAATGTTCAGGTTTGTTACATAGGTATACATGTGCCATGGTGGTTTGCTGCACCCATCAACCCGTCATCTACATTAGATATTTCTCCTAATGCTATCCCTTCCCTTGCCCCCAACCCCCCTACAGGCCCTGATGTGTGATGTTCCCCTTTCTGTGCCGATATGTTCTGATTGTTCAACTCCCACTTCTGAGTGAGAACATGCGTTGTGTGGTTTTCTGTTACAGTGTTAGTTTGCTGAGAATGATGGTTTCCAGCTTCATCCATGTCCCTGCAAAAGACATGAACTCATTCTTTATTATGGCTGCATAATATTCCATGGTATATATGTGCCACATTTTCTTTATCCAGTCTACCATTGACGGGCATTTGGGTTGGTTCCAAGTCTTTGCTATTGTGAATGGTGCTGCAACAAACATTCGTGTGCATGTGTCTTTATAGTAGAATGATTTATAATCCTTTCGGTATAGCCCAGTAATGGGATTGCTAGGTCAAATGGTATTTCTGGTTCTAGATCCTTGAGGAATCACCACACTATCTTCCACAATGGTTGAACTAATTTACACTCCCACCAACAGTGTAAAAGCATTCCTATTTTTCCACATCCTCTCTAGCATCTGTTGTTTCCTGACTTTTTAATGAACACCATTCTAACTGATGTGAGATGGTATCTCATTGTGGTTTTGATTTACATTTCTCTAGAAATCAGTGATGACGAGCATTTTTTCATATGCTTGTAGTCCTCCTAAATGTCTTCTTTTGAGAAGTGTCTGTTCATATCCTTTGCCCAATTTTTGATGGGGTTGTTTGTTTTTTTCTTGTAAATTTGTTTAAGTTTCTTACAGATTCTGGATATTAGCCCTTTGTCAGATAAATAGATTGCAAAATTTTTCTTCCATTCTGTGGGTTGCCTGTTCACCCTGATGATAGTTTCTTTTGCTGTACAGAAACTCTTTAGTTTAATTAGATTCCATTTGTCAATTTTGGCTTTTGTTACCATTGCTTTTGGTGTTTTGGTCATGAAGTCTTTACCCATGCCTATGTCCTGAATGGTACTGCCTAGGTTTTCTTCTAGGATTTTTATGGTTTTAGGTCTTACTTTTAAGTCTTTAATCCATCTTGAGTTAATTTTTGTATAAGGTGTAAGAAAGGGATGCAGTTTCAGTTTTCTGCATACAGCTAGCCAGTTTTCCCAATGCCATTTATTAAATAGGGAATCCTTTCCCCATTGCTTGTTTTTATCAGGTTTGTCAAAGATCAGATGGTTGTAAGTGTATGATGTTATTTCTGAGGCCTCTGTTCTGTTCCATTGGTCTATATCTCTGTTTTGGTACCAGTACAATGCTGTTTTGGTTACTGTAGCCTTGTAGTATAGTTTGAAGTCAGATAGCATGATGCCTCCAGCTTTGTTCTTTTTGCTTAGGATTGTCTTGGCAATGCGGGCTTTTTTTTTGTTCCATATGAACTTTAAAGTACTTTTTTCTAATTCTGTGAACAAAGTCAATGGAAGCTTGATGGGGATAGCATTGAATCTATAAATTACTTTGGACAGTATGGCCATTTTCACAATATTGATTCTTCCTATCCATGAGCATGGAATGTCCATTTGTTTGTGTCCTCTCTTATTTCCTTGAGCAGTGGTTTATAGTTCTCCTTGAAAAGGTCCTTCACATCCTTTGTAAGTTGTATTCCCAGGTATTTTATTCTCTTTATAGCAATAGTTAATGGGAGTTCACTCATGATTTGGCTCTCTGTCTGTTATTCGTGTATAGGAATGCCTGTGATTTTTGCACATTGATTTGTATCCTGAGACTTTGCTGAAGTTGCTTATCAGCCGAAGGAGGTTTTGGGCTGAGACAATGGGGTTTTCTAAATATACAATGATGTCATCTGCAAACAGAGACAATTGGACTTCCTCACTTCCTATTTGAACATCCTTTATTTATTTCTCTTGCCTGATTGCCCTGGCCAGAACTTCCAACACTATGTTGAATAGGAGTGGTGAGAGAGGGCATCCTTGTCTTGTGCCAGTTTTCAGAGGGAATGCTTCCAGTTTTTGCCCATTCAGTATGATATTGGCTGTGGGTCTGTCATAAATAGCTCTTATTATTTTGAGATATGTTTCATCAATACCTAGTTTATTCAGTGTTTTTTAGCATGAAGGGGTGTTGAATTTTATCAAAGGCCTTTCTGGATCTATTAAGACAATCATGTGGTTTTTGACATTGGTTCTGTTTATGTGATGGATTACATTTGTTGATTTGCATATGTTGAACCAGCCTTGCATCCCAGGGATGAAGCCAACTTGATCGTGGTGGATAAGCTTTTTAATGTGCTGCTGTATCAGTTTGCCAGTATTTTATTGAGGATTTTCACATCAATGTTCATCAGGGATATTGGCCTGAAATTTTCTTTTTTGTTGTGTCTCTGCCAGGTTTTGGTATCAGGATGATGCTGGCCTCATAAAATGAGTTATGGAGGAGTCCCTCTTTTTCTATTGCTTGGAATGGTTTCAGAAGGAATGGTACCAGTTACTCTTTGTACCTCTGATAGAATTTGGCTGTGAATCCTTCTGGTCCTGGGCTTTTTTTGGTTGGTAGGCTATTAATTACCGCCTCAATTTTAGAACTTTAAAACTTTTTATTGGTCTATTCAGGGATTTGACTTCTTCCTTGTTTAGTCTTGGGAGGGTGTATGTGTCTAGGAATTTATCCATTTCTTCTAGATTTTCTAGTTTAGTTGCATAGAGGTGTTTATAGTATTCTCTGATGGTAGTTTGTATTTCTGTGGGATCAGTGGTGATATCCCCATTATCATTTTTATTGAATCTAGTTGATTCTTCTCTCTTTCATTCTTTAGTAGTCTGGCTAGTAGTCAATCTATTTTGTTATTGTTTTCAAAAAACCAGTTCCTGGATTCATTGATTTTTTTAAGGATTTTTCATGTTTCTATCTCCTTCAGGTCTGCTATGATCTTAGTTATTTCTTGTCTTCTGCTAGCTTTTGAATTTGTTGGCTCTTGCTTCTCTAGTGTTTTTTTTTTTTTTTTCTGAGACAGAGTCTCACTCTGTCGCCAGGCTGGAGTGCAGTGGTGCAATCCCAGCTCACTACAACCTCTGTCTCCCAGGTTCAAGTGATTCTCCTACCTCAGCCTCCCGAGTAGCTGGGACCACAGGCGACTGCCACCACACCCAGCTAATTTTTTGTATTTTTAGTAGAGATGGAGTTTCACCATGTTGGCCAGGATGGTCTCAATCTCTTGACCTTGTGATCCACCTGCCTCAGCCTCCCAAAGTGCTGGGATTACAGGCGTGAGCCACCATGCCTGGCCACCTCTCTAGTTCTTTTAATTGTGACGTTAGGGTGTCGATTTTAGATCTTTCCCACTTTCTCATGTGGGCCTTTAGTGCTATAAATTTCCCTCTAAACACTGCTTTAGCTGTGTCCCAGAGATTCTGACACGTTGTGTCTTTGTTCTCATTGGTTTCAATGAACTTATTTATTTCTGCCTTAATTTCATTATTTACCCAGTAGTCATTCAGGAGCACGTTGTTCAGTTTCCATATAATTGTGTGGTTTTGAGTGAGTTTCTTAATCCTGAGTTCTAATTTGATTGCACTGTGGTCTCAGAAACTGTTATGATTTCCATTCTTTTGCATTTGCTGAGGAGTATTTTACTTCCAATTATGTGGTCAATTTAGAATAAGTGTGATGTGATGCTGAGAAGAATGTACATTCTGTTGATTTGGAGTAGTGAGAGTTCTGTAGATGTCTATTAGGTCTGCTTGGTCAAGAGCTGAGTTCAAGTCCTGAATATCCTTGTTAATTTTCTGTCTCATTGATCTGTCTAATATTTACAGTGGGGTGTTAAAGTCTCCCACTATTACTGTGTGGAAGTCTAAGTCTCTTTGTAGGTCTCTAAGAACTTGCTTTATGAATCTGGATGTTCCTGCATTGGTGCATATATATTTAGGATAGTTCACTCTTCTTGTTGCATTGATCCATTGATCCCCCTACCATTATATAATGCCCTTCTTTGTCTTGTTTGATTTTTGTTGGTTTAAAGTCTGTTTTATCAGAGACTAGGATTGCAACCCTTGCTTCTTTTTTTTTTTTTTTTTTTTTTTTTTTTTGCTTTCCATTTGCTTGGTAAATCTTCCTCCATCCCTTTATTTTGAGCCTATGTGTGCACATGAGATGGGGCTCCTGAATACAGCACACCGATGGGTCTTGACTCTTTATCCAATTTGCCAGTCTGTGTCTTTTAATTGAAGAATTTAGTTGAGGAATTTAATTTAATTTAGTTTGAGGAATTTAATTTAGTTGAGGAATTTAATTGAGGAATTTAGCCCATTTACATTTAAGGTTAATATTGTTATGTGTGAATTTGATCTTGTCATTATGATACTAGCTGGTTATTTTTCCCATTAGTTGATGCAGTTTCCTCATAGTGTTGATGGCCTTTACATTTTGGTATGTTTTTGCAGTGGCTGCTACCAGTTTTTCCTTTCCCTGTTAAGTGCTTCCTTCAGAAGCTCATGTAAGGCAGGCCTGGTGGTGACAAAATCCCTCAGCATTTGCTTGTCTGTAAAGGATTTTATTTCTACTTCACTTATAAAACTTAGTTTGACTGGATATGAAATTCTGGGTTGAAAATTCTTTTTTTTTAAGAATGTTGCATACTGGCTTCCCACTCTCTTCTGGCTTGTCAGGTTTCTGCAGAGAGATCCGCTGTTAGTCTGATGGGCTTCCCTTTGTGGAAACCCAACCTTTCTCTCTGGCTGCCCTTAACATTTTTTCCTTCATTTCAACTTTGGTGAATCTGACAATTATGTGTCTTTGGGTTGCTCTTCTCGAGGAGTATCTTTGCGGTGTTCTCTGTATTTCCTGAATTTGAATGTTGGCCTGCCTTGTTAGGTTGGGGAAGTTCTTCTGGATAATATCCTGAAGTGTGTTTTCCAACTTGGTTCCATTCTCCCTGTCACTTTCAGGTACACCAATCAAATGTAGGTTTGGTCTTTTCACATAGTCCCTTATTTCTTGAAGGCTCCGTTCATTCCTTTTCATTCTTTTTTCTCTGATCTTGTCTTCATGGTTTATTTCATTAAGTTGATCTTCAATCTCTGATATCATTTCTTCCACTTAATCAATTAGGCTATTGATACTTGTGTATGCTTCATATTTCCCTTCTCTACTGCCCTAGCAGAACTCCTCCATGAAGGCCCCACCTCTGCAGCAAATTTCTGCCTGGACATCCATACTTTTTCATACACTCTTTTAAATCTAGGTAGAGGTTCCCAAACCTCAATTCTTGACTTCTGTGCATCCGCAGGCTCAACACCACATGGAAACTGCCTATGCTTGGGGCTTGCATCCTCTGAAGCAATGGCCTAAGCTGTACTTTGGCCCCTATTAACCACAGCTGGAGCAGCTGGGATGCAGGACACCAAGTCACGAGGCTGCACGTAGCAGGGGGGCCCATGTTGAGAGAGGCTGCTGTGAAGGTCTCTGACATGCCCTGGAGACATTTTTCCTACTCTTTTGGTGATTAACATTCAGCTTCTTGTTACTTATGCAAATTTCTGTGGCAGGCTTGAATTTCTCCTCAGAAAATGGGTTTTTCTTTTCTATTGCATCCTCAGGCTGCAAATTTTCCAAACTTTTATGTTCTGCTTTCTCTTGAATGCTTTGCTGCTTAGAAACTTCTTCAGCCTGATAAAATAAATAATCTTTTTCAAGTTCAAAGTTCCACAGATCTCTAGAGCAGAGGCAAAATGCTGCCAGTCTATTTGCATAGCAAGAGTGACATTTACTCCAGTTCCCAAAAAGTTCCTCATCTCCATCTGAGACCACCTCAGCCTGGACTTTATTGTCCATATCACTATCAGAATTTTGGTCAAGGCTTTCCAACAAGTATGTAGGGAGTTCCAAACTTTCCCACATCTTTCTGTCTTCTGAGCCCTCCAAGTCTCTAGGAAGTTCCAAAGTTTCCCACATTTTTTCCATCTTCTTCTGAGCCCTCCAAACTGTTCCATCCTCTGCCTGTTACCCAGTTCCAAAGTTCCTTCCACATTTTTGGGTATCCTCATAGCAGCACCCGACTCCTGGTACCAATTTACTGTGTTGGTTCCATCTCATGCTGCTTATGAAGACATACCTGAGACTGGGTAATTTATAAAGAAAAGAGGTTTAATTGATTAACAGTTCCACATGGCTGGTCGGGGGGCTCAGGAAACTTATAATCATGGCCGAAGGGAAAGCAAACACGTCCTTCTTCACGTGGCGGCAACAAGTAGAAGTGCTGAGTGAAGGGTGGGGAAGCCCCTTATAAAATCATCAGATCTCATGAGAACTCACTCACTGTCATGATGCCAGGATGGGGGAAACTGCCCCCATGATTCAGTTATCTCCATCAGGTCCCTCCCAAGACACATGGGGATTATGGGAGCTATAATTCAAGATGAGATTTGGGTGGGGACACAGACAACCATATCAGTCTGTGAGGAATCTATTGGAAAACTCCAGGAAAAGATGATGGTATAGCACAAAGGTGCAGTAGGGAGGTTTTACAGGATGAAGAAAGCAGAAATGACTTGTCTTCCAGGTTTAATTTAGAAGCTGAGCTCTTAACCACTGTCTGCTGCCTCCCACTGAGACCACTTTCAGCTCAAAAAATATCTAAGGAAGTAGATATAAACTGCCTTTATAATGGCTGATCATTTCATGAAGTGAAGCTTCAGACTGTTCAAGGGAAAACTATTTTCATAGCCAAATTTCAAGTCCTTTCTACCCATCAAAGTCTTTATCAAGTTTTAAGAGTTATTCTGGCTCTAACTTGAAATCCTGTTGCATTATATTTAATACTGCATGGTCTCTTTCACACCTTTGTGTAGGTTTTTATGATTCCTCAACTTTATTATGAACCCTTTAGGGAGGAAGACAAGATTGCATTTATTTCCAGCATTGCCTGAAATAACATAGATGTCCTAAAATAAAATAGATGCTCTGAAATTTTTAAAGATTGTCTGATTGATTGATTTTCACTGGAATCTAACCTTGAAAGTGGCCTACAAATAATGCAGATGTAAAGTTATTTTTAAATTCTGTTATAGAAAGAAAAGAAGAAAATAAAATGTTTGTGCTGTATGTGTAAATACATGCAGAACAATAGGAAGAAGAAATAACAATATGTGATACTTAAAAAAGAATTTATTATAAAAGTAAAATTCTTCATATTTATATAGCACATTATTGTTTACTTAGTCCTTTCATTCAAATTATTTAATTTTATCACTGTAGCTCACCATGATTTTATTCTCATACTGATTTTTTTTTGAAAAGATCAAAATTATCTGATGAAAGATGCCTAATCTATCGAGGGAAAAATTGATCCATGTATTTAAATTTCATGCAGTGTACCTTTAGGATTTATATTTTATATTAACTAGTGAAAAGCAGAAAAGATAATTAAGCAAGAGTGCATTCTGCTGACCTGAAAGTAGTGTTAGTTCTACTGTAAATATTTTTACTCTTTTCAAATATGTTCCATGCACAGATTTGCACACATTGGTTCTCACAGGTGAATTAAGCACATCCTTAAAGATTACCTATCTGTCCTTCTTCAGGACCTCACCACTTGGTGTGGGTTTTAAATGTAATTTACTAGTATATCCTTTTTTTCCTCAGCCACACAAAGACCATTAATTATGCTTATCTGTGTGCAACATTGCGCAGTGTCATATTAACTCCTATGCATGCCTGTAGCTCCAGTGGCTCTCAGATAGAATTACCACATCTAGGGTCTCAACACTTCTTCAGCTTTTCACCGTGCATCACTTCCATTGAACTCTTAATACCTTAATACAGCTCTCTCTCTATTATCTGTGCTAATGACACAGCAGGGTAAGTGACAGCCACAGAAAACTTGTAACCGCAATTTAGCCTTTGATCCTCCCCCTTACTGCCCTTTACATGAGTTGCTAATGAGCAGTGAAGTTGACAGATTGAAATATCACCTCTTTCTGCCCTCTGATACAAGTGTTAATAAAAATGAATATGACAAGGGTTTAACAGGACATTAGTAAGAGGAAAGCAAAGTCCTGGCTGACCTATATGACTGTCAGCTCTCCTTCATAATTAAGTTTATTTTAGATATTTCCTTTACAAATTATCCCATAAGCTGGGGTTGAATATTGTACTCTTCCTGTTTCTGACTCTGTGACCAAATAAGTCATTGAGTACTTTCAAATCACAGATTTTTCATCTATTCAGATCAGTCAACTAAAATATTCATGGCAATTTCATGACTCAAAAGTATAGGACATAGCTTTCCATTTCAGATTTGGTCTCTTCCAATTTCTCACTAGTAGATTCATAAAAACACAAAAAAGGATTGCAAGTCATAACAGAAAAATCATGACTGAAAGCCATCTTATTGTCAGGAAATGAAAGGATTTTCTACTAACTGCATGATCGATGGAACTGACTTCAGAATCCCACATGGTTGCTTATGCATATTTTGCTGCCATAAGTGGAACATATCTACCAGGTTAAAGACAAACAAAGGGAAATGTTGTATCCTCATAACTCCCAAAATCCTTCACAGAGACTCAGAGGATATTGCAACAGGAAATTCAGCAGCTATTCTTCAGAACAGGATACTTATGGAAGCAACCCACTTCCCTAATGCCTCTTTTTCTACTTCTCTTCAGAAACTAACCTGGAAACCAACACAACAGGAAATACGAAGTAAAGAGAGCTAACAATGATTTACGCCACATTAGAGATCTAGCATTTTACTTCTTTGAGTCATAATAACACACGGTAGAAACGGACTCTGGAAACAATGTATATTGATATGTACAAGGCCCCTTTCAGGAGAAAATACCACTAAATTCAGAGCTATTCTAAAGTGATGCCTGTCGGAAGATGGAATTTGAAGAGAAACTTTATTTTTTTATTTTTATTTTATTTTATTTATTATTATTATTTTTTTGAGATGCAGTCTTGCTCTGTCGCCAGGCTGGAGTGCAGTGGCACAATCCCGGCTCACTGCAACCTCTGCCTCCCGGGTTCAAGCGATTCTCCTGCCTCAGCCTCCCGAGTAGCTGGGATTACAGGCGTGCACCACTACGCCGAGCTAATTTTTGTACTTTTAATAGAGACGGGGTTTCACCATGTTGGCCAGGATGGTCTTGATCTCTTGACCTTGTGATCCGCCCGCCTCGGCCTCCCAAAGTGCTGGGATTACAGGCGTGAGCCACCGCGCCTGGCCAGAAGAGAAACTATAAAATACCAACCTGTCTTCCAGCTGAAGATCTGAGAAGGTGATTTTACCAAGGTCCAAGTAGCAGGAAGCCAGATGGGGAAGAAACCACTTATCCTGCTTATTGGTAAATGTCAGGATTGGAGACAAGTCATGCCATTTCAGCATGAGTAAATGAAAATAACATGGAATTCTGAAAATATGGAGCAGCAGAAGAAAGGGAAGATCATCCTGAAAATTTAGAGTAAAAGATATTTTTCAGAATAATTTACTACCATAACCAGAGAACATTTTTTAAAAGAATAGTATTATCAAAAGAGGCTGTAAGATTTTATTATTTCATTTATGAAAGAAAATCATGAAGAAAGAACACGTCGATTGAAGACAGCACAATAAGTTATAAAGACAATATGCTGAGATATAGTGTCTGATCTGAGTGAAATAAAGAAGGATTAAAAGGAATTAAAAATGCAAAATGAGAAAGAAGATGATGCTAAGAAGAGGAGACAATAGAGATTTGGTCCTCAAGTGATAGGTATTCTCAAGGAAGAAATCAAGATATTAATGAAGAGGGAATCCCTAAAACTGAAAAACATTGTCTAAATGTGTCAATTTAAATCATTTATCTTATTTCTTGAAAAATTATTGAGAATAGACCCAAATTTAGATACATGTATTACTTAAATGTTTTAAATATAATATTTTAAATATACAAAACATAAAATTATTATAGTGAATACCCTAGTACCCACTATGCAGATTTAGCAAAAGCAAACATTTTGCTGCACTTGCACAAATACTTTTCTTTAAGAAGTAAAGTTTTATGTGTACTATTAAAGCTTCCCAAACTTATTTCTTTCCTCCTCAGAAATAACAACTATCCTAAAGTTGATATGTATGCATGTTTTATAATGTCCTATACCTATATGAATTCATAAATTATACACAAGACTGATTTTTATATCTTAACATTACATAAATATTATCTGTGTGGTCCTTGTAGATTAATTTAAGAATTTCATTTTTCATGTTGAATGAGATAAGAAACCATTGGAGGGCTTTGGGCAAAGGAATAGCATGCTCTCACTTAGTTTTAAAAAGACTCTCTGACTAACTAGAAAGCTAAGGGTAGAGGCAGATGAGATTAGCTTGGACCAAGAGTGATATAAGAGTAAGAGTAAGAAGTGAATATATTCTGAACCTATTTTCAAGATAGTGCCAAAAGCATCATTTCTAGCCTATTCATACTTGTATCCCCAGTGCTCATCACAAGGTATCGCACATGGTAGGCTCGAAGTGTGCTATGAGTGAATACTCCTTCTATGCTACCCCAAATTTTCATCCTACATGTGGTAGGAAGGATTAGCAGGAGGCGAGAACCGCTAACTGTAATGTAGTCTATATCACACATTGATGTAGGTAAACTTTCTCTAAATTATAGTCCACATAACACTGATACTATCAGATTATATTGATTAATTATTTTGTGGAAATATAAGCTGACCATTTAAATTAGATAAGTTAGAATATTCAAAATATACTTTATGCAGAATCAATTCTCAATGATGCCTGTATAGGTTAGCTGGCCACAGTTTATCCTGGCCCTCAGGCTCTTGGAAATGTTTTCTGTAGTCTTGATGCTTGAAGCTTGATACTTGAGCTTGGCTGAATATATAATCTCGTTCATACTCTTTTTTTCTTGAGTGTTTTGAAAAGGCTGCTTCATTGTTTGTTTTCTTACTTTGATTTTGAGAGGTCAAATGCAGTCTGTTATCTTGCCCTTATAAATTGTTTATTATTATTATTATTTTTGGCATGGAGATGCTCAGGACATTTTTAAAGTCTAATAATTATATTAGGATACGTCTCAGTGCTGATCATGGCAGGTCAATTTTCCCTGATACTGGGCCTTGTTTTGTTTTGTTTTGTTTTGTTTTTTTGAGAAAGGGTTTCACTCTGTCACCCAGGCTGGAGTGCAGTGGTGTGATCTTGGCTCACTGCAGCATTGACCTCTTGGGCTCAAGCGGTCCTCCCACCTCAGCCTACCGAGTAGCTAGGAGCACAGGCACGTGCCACCATGCCCAGCTAAGTTTTGTATTTTTTGTAGAGATGGGGTTTTGCCATATTGCGCAGGTTGGCCTTGAACTCCTGGACTCAAGTGACTCACCCATCTTAGCCTCCCAAAGTGCTGGTATTACTGATGTGAGCCAATGTGCCTGGCCACTTTTCTCTTTCATAAAACAGAAACAAAGAAGCAATTTGTAACTTCAGATCTTTAAGGAGAATGTCACAAAATTCACTCACAGAAAAGAGCAGTGACAAGAAAGTGTCGGGAATGAGCATTGGCTGTTTTCTGGACAGGACCAGCTCATGAGTGAAACATGACTCTGAAATGAGGCAGCATCTTAGAAGAGCGATTATTGAGAAAATGGAAGTTCCTGTCATTAGAAGAGAGAAAAAAATGCTAATTTTTTATTCAGACTTAACATTTTCTTTCCAAAACCACAAAGTTCTGCCTACTTAGCATAATTGGGTTTATCACATCTGATTTTTTAATACAAAATTTAGAAAAATCATATGTATTTGAAAAAGTAAAAACCATCATAAAGACCAAGATAGAAAATCCTCAAATGTCTCATTTAATAAAGTTTATGGCACATAATTTTAAACATTTTTTCAAGTTCAAAGAAATTATTGAGTATAATATCTAATTTGTGGTAGCTTTTAAAAAAATCTAGTGAGATAGTTGATACCTTTAAGAGAAATACTGGATTTTTCTGCATTTTTTAAGTGCTTTAGGTTTGTTGCTGCATTTATTAGGTTCTTTTCCTAGCATTGCCAACTCCAAATATTTACTTAAAATATGTAACTCTTCCCAGTAAACTATGCTTAGTCTTTTTTATTGTGATAAAATACACATTACGTAAAATATACCATTTTAACCATTTTTAAGTGTACAGTTCACTGGCATCAAGTAAATTCGCATTGTTCTATAGTAATCACTGCCATTCATCTCCAGAACTTTTCATCTTCCCCAACTGAAGCTCTGTACCAATTAAACACTAACTTCTCATTCTCCTCTCCTCCAGTGCCTGGCAACCACCATTCCATCCTGTCTGTGAATTTGACTACTCTAGGTATCTCATAAAAGTGATATCATACAGTATTTGTCTTTTTGTGACTGGCTTATTAACTCAGCATTATGACTTCAAAGTTCATCCATGTTGTAGCATATGTCAGAATTTCCTTCTCTTTTAAGGCTGAATAACATTTCATTGTGTATGTATATCACATTATATTTATCCATTCATCCACTGATGGACACATGGGTTGGTTCTGCCATTTAGCTATTGTGAGTAATAATACTATGTACATGGGTATGCAGATATCTGTTTGAGCCCTTGCTTTCAATTCCTTTGAGCATATACCCAGAAAGGGAATTGCTTAATTGTGTAACAATTCTGTTTAACTTTTCTGAGGAATCATCATACTGTTTTCCATGCAGCTGCACCAGTTTATATTCCCACTAGCAATTCACAAGGGTTTCAATTTTTCTATATTCCTGCCAATATTTGCCATTTTCTAGTTATTTTCCTTAACAGCCATCCTAATGGGTATGAAGTGGTTAGTCTTATATCTTAAATGCCATTAATAGTCATTAATATATCTATTCAAGTTTACATGTAATCAAAAATTCTTACAAGATAGCTGATGACTTTTTTTAATTTATGGAATTGTATTTTTAACTTTAATTGAAATTTACTCAACGTTGAACCACATTTACTCCAGCACACTGCTATTCCAGATCTACCAACAACGTTTCTGAAGACTAAGCAGACAAAAAAAATTACTTATGGTTGTCAGAGAGAAGGTTACTGAGGCATCAGTGCCAGATTTCTTGCTTTGTTAATTTAATTCAATAGGCAAAATATACTCGGGGTAAAATGAAGCCAATGAAATCCTAATGTTTCCTTTCTGTGACATGAGAGAGAATTCCCAATTTAATCCTAATGACTATATTTATTAAGATATTCTCCCTCTTGCTATCATTATTTATTTTATATTCTTTTCCCAAACTCTTTCCAAAGACCAAGTTACAAAATTGGCCAGACTTTGCCTTATTTCCACCTTAAGCCCAAATGGTTTTTTAACTAGAGAAAGAATGCCTGTCAAAGCTGAGTTAAGGAATAGGCCTTTAAGGTGAACTAAAACATCACCTAAATAAATTAAAATGATGCTTTCGCATCACTTAGTTTCTTCATTCACTTTCTTACATAAAGCTGACAAATTATAAATTGGTTACTTTCCTATCAAAGTATGTAGCACTCTTGAGTTGGGAAGGGAAGGTAGTGGCTCTAAACTCTCTCTGCTGAATACTCAACTTGATATTGGCTAAAGTCAATAGCTGCAGTTGATTGAAATTCTGAAACCAAATAATGCATGACATAAACCTGTTTCCTGTTGATTCGGTGGGCTATTTGTTATATAAATCAAAATTTAAAAGGCTTTATTACCCTTCCTTAGAAGTTTCCTGGTTTCACAAAAGAAACCGAAGAGACTAAGAGACACAAAAATATAGAAAATGTTTTGCACACATGGAAGCCAGAGAAAATATGATTTAGACATGAACTTGATTTGAAAATGACTTTGTAACTAAGGTCAAGAAGGACACTATATCAGTTAAAGTCTATAAGGAAAGATACTGCACACTCAAACTGGGTAACTGAAAAAGATTTAATAGAGGGAGTATCTACAAGTTGTGAGTAAGATTTAGGGAAGCCAACAAGAGACTTTGCCATCCAGTGAGGCATCATCACTCCTAGGCCTGCATGGGCAATGAAAGAGTGTTTTCCAGAAACCAGGGCAAGGATGAAGCCCCTCTGCAGCAATCAGCAGGGAGTAATCTAGGGGAATAGGTACCCCAATTTTTCCTCTTGGTCTCCCATTAGCTGTTGATGCTTCCTGTTGTCTGAATCTAATTGGAAGCCAGAGGACAAAGTAGCCCATGGATGTAGTCCATCAGCCTCCTGTAGCAAACAGCAAGGGGTAGAAGTGTGGTGAGTGTATCCAGCAGGGCTGCCTCTGTTTTTAGAGATTCTATGTAATTAACACTATTCAGTTATAAGTAATAATTGAGAAATAACTATGGAGGAAAAAAAGACTATCGAAATAAATTAAAATATGTTTTATATTCCATGGCTACTATAAATTTTAAATGTTCAATACAAAGAGATACATAACTTCTATCACTTAAAAAAATAATTTTTTTTCTCCCACTGGTAAACAAATGTGAAACCAATATCTAAGAATGGCAATTAGAGAAAGTCTCAGTTACCATTCTGCCTGAGACTCTCAACTACTGAAATCCACTTCTGGTTGGACAGATCTAAAAACAATTGGATGGCCCTTCTACTTACTTCTGATAAATGCAGGTATATTGTTTTAGCACCTTTGATGTAGTGAGGTGAATATTTTTCATAAATGTTTGTTAACAGTAACTCCATTTTGATAGGCCGACAACATTTCTTCATTCTTAGCCTATAATAAAGTTTCACCTTAGACATTGTGGCTTGCATCTCTAGATGTTTAATTGGGCTCTTCTCTATATCTTCTGTCTCCACTTAAATTTTTAAACACATAGAATACAATTAGAATAACTTTCAATGTACTTGTTGGCTAATTCTAACATCTGTGTCAGGTCTGGTTTGGTTTCAAATTAATTGGTTATTCTCAATACGGGTTTTATATTTAAATATGTATACCACTACTTTTTTGCATGCTAATAATTTTTTATTGGATGCCAGAATTTGTGGGTTGTACCTTTGGGATGCTGAATATTCTTATACTCCTATAAATATTCTTGAGTTTTGATGTAGGATATAATTAATTTACTTGGAAACAGTTTGATCCATTCAGATCTTCCTTTACAGCTTTATTAGGTAGGAACAGAGCAGCTTTTAATTTTGATCTAATTTTGCCCCAGTACTGAGGAAAAACTCTTCTGAGTATCCTACACAATGTTTGATTTATGAGATTTTCTACTCTGGCTGGTGGGAATTATTCCTGGTCCTGTGAAATCTCTAAAGATAATTACTTGTAGTTCTTTCCAGAGGTTCATGTCCCAGCCTTGGTGTTTTCCTCACAAGTGTGTGATGATCAGTCTTCAGATGAAGACTCAGAGACCCTCTGCAGCTCTCCAGGGTGCTCTGCTGTGCAGCTCTCTCCTTTCCACTGCTCTGCAAACTCTGACTACCTTGGCCTACCTGGAGTCCCAGCTCCATCTCCTCATCCCAGGGATACTGCTGGGCTCCACCTGGGTCCGCCCTCTCTGAGCCATGGCCTGGAAACTCTCCTGGAGAGGGGTAGTAAGCTGGGGCAATCATGCCACATTAATTTCCTATGTCTTTGTGATTGCTGTTCTTCATTGTCAGATGTCTAAATTCTTGAAAAATAATTGTTTCACATTTTTCCCCATTTTCTAGTTATTTTAGGTGTGAGGATAAATTTAGTTCCTGCTACTTCATGTTAGACAAAGGTGGAATTTCTTGCTACTGTTAAGCACTGCTTTTATTTCGAGTTAAAAGACGATTTTTAATATAATTATCAATATTTCTTTAGGCTTCATATTTTTAAAACATAATACAAATTACTTTTCCCATGGATGACTTTTAAACTAGAAAATAAGTACTAGTAACCATTATTATTGGATTTCAAATCATTTTTATATAAACATCAATCTGAGGACATTAACTTTTTTCTGATAAGTACAAGAAAATTATGCTGCTTCTATTTCCAATATTTTAGAACATTTCATTCAAGCAGTATTTCTGAACCCAAAGGAGAAATTTTGAAATAGGTGCCTTTCATCCTTGTGCCTTGACCACAGCCTTCACCTTCACCAACATCACTTTTATTTATCTTAAAGATAAATTGTCTTCTGGTTTGTGATGCCTGCTTCCACTACAAGTAAAAATTAGAGCTCTCACAGTCTTTTCCAAGGCTATCAGATGGCACTAGCTACAACTGTAACCAAAAGACAGTTTAACACTTCAAAGTAATGCCAACTAATTACATCATGGGTTAGCCAACAATTCAGACATTCCATGCATCCCTTCTTCTCTAACATTCCAGTGTGTACTGGGACTTAGAAAGTATAGATGTGGTCTGTCCCTGGAAAATGCCAGATGTATATAATGATATACATTATTCAAGAATAAGCAATCTTTATGTGAACACTGGTTCTAAATGATGCTTAACTACCTGCTGTAGTCAATAAACACAGGATGTGCTATATATATATCAGAACCGCATCCATAATCAAAATTCTTTAGTTAGGTCTACTATAGTATTAAAGATTTTGCCTTTTACTCTAGAGCTCTGATATTATCAGGTATTCTTCAGGAAAATCTACTTATTTTAACCAACACATGGCATTAATTAAGATTAAACTATTGAAGATGATTGGAAAATAATACATTTTTCTACTAAAAGGTATACATTATTCTGTTAAATTTCTCCTTTCTATATTGATGGAATCATAAGAAATGAAAAGATATTCAGTTTTGTGATAAACACTGGCTAAGGGGTGACTGGATCTCTTCTTTGGTAACTATTGAAAAAATAAACAGGAAAATCCAAATTGTCCAATTCTTTAAAATGGGGCCTGCTTAATTTCCTTATTTGTTTATACTCTAAACAGAATTTTTTACATGTAATAAAATCTGTATTTTACATTTGCATGGAGTAGGTAACTATCTTGCAAAATAAGAAAACAATTGAGGACGCAAGATAATCATTAATGTATGTTTTGAAATTTCAATAAATAATGTTTGCTAAATGCTTTAAAATAAGACAGATGGAGAAATGATTATTTTTCTGAAAAAGAAAAAAATGGTATTGGAATCTATCAATCAGGGCTTTTCATCTGGCAAATTTCTATCAGAGGTTCCTTCCTCCCTGATGGGGTAGACCAGGCCTTTCTGTCACATGATGTGTGTTCTGACCCCCACATCACATTCCCTTCCCTCCCTCTTCACTCAGCCTCCCAGGGAGCTTCCTAGTCTCGAGAAGTCGGAACTGACACAGCCTCCACCCCTCTTCCTGGCTGAATGGGCTAGTATCCCCAGTTTGCCTGCTTCCCATTCTCCCTTTTTCCTCCCTTCAGTGCAGTAGTCAAATGTAGAATTTTCATAATCCTGGCCCACCACCTCGCCCCCTCAACTTCTTCACCAGTACATCACTGACTACTCAGTCACCTACTGTCCGTTGGAAATTAATGCCTTCAGAAATTTTATCATTGTTCAGTTTCCCAGGGTATATGTAGATTATTCCCTTCATAAAAATCTCATCCAAATTCCATCACTGCAGTTGTAATAAATTCAGAAGTAAACAAGTGAGACCGACCAGAATGCAAGTGTCAGGGATGTCCCAATTTATACAACTCAAAGGTCATCAAACTATAGGCCTCTTGAGGACATAAGTCAGTGCCCAATGACAGCTGTTGAATTATGCAATTAAAGCCAATAATTTAATCCTTTAATTTTCATCTGGTTATTGGCATATAAACACTGAATTAGATTGATGTAATAAAATTTTATAAAATTCTAGTTAAAGTCTAACACCTTAAATAGCTTAATCTAATTAAAACTTGATACATTTCAAAATCTCCAAAGACATTTGTACATCATAAGAAATGACCGGAACAATGCTATGTATGTGTGAGTCTGTAATTAGGACAAAGATTAATTTGTAGTTATTAAATATAGCATTTTTCCCAAGTAACATAGAGAACATTTTTTTTAGATTAATAATCTCTCTACCTCAGCTCTTTGGCCTCTCCATTACCTGGCATTTCCAGGCTTTAGTGTCTATATTCAATAAATTATTACACTCTGTAGAGTGTCATCTATTCATTTTGTTTTTCACAGTAGTATTTTTTGCATCATTAGAATTAGTATTCCATTTTTTCAATCTAGCTAAGATAATTCCTATTTTAAATTGATCCTATACAGCTTCTGTATACTATATTAGCTGTTAATTTCCTATTAAACTTTTCATATAAGTAGCAATGACCTTCCATGTGTCTTGGTTCTCAAAAGCACCTATGACATAGTACACACCTCACTCCAGCCTTACTTGCATCCTAGCTTATAAATGATTCATAAGCGGTGCTAGGACTGTTGCAGGTCAGTCTGGACTCAGGGCTTCCATGTCAAAGTACTCATCTGTAACCAATACAGTGCCGTGCATTTTCTATACTTTTCAGTCAATGTCTGCTAACTGAATTAAAGGGAAATACAAGAATTTCTCTCATAAAGCAATATGCAGAATTAGGCAATATGCAGAAATTTATCAAAGCCATATGCAAAAATGTGTAGTGTAAAATGTGCTTGTTTCTTAGAGCATTAAAGAATACTGCCTTACTAGTTAATTAAGGAGAGTGGAAAACTTTGAAAATACAATTTTTATTATGTTGATGTTTAAATTCAAGACACTTTCTGGAAAAATTACGGAAAAGTAAGTGTATCAATGTCGAGCTTTTGACTATGTGCTTTCCTGGAGCTGTGACGTATCTATAAAGCATTGTTCTGTGAATATATAACTTTATGCTTTTAGATATTTGAAGAGTTTTCAAATGCACCCAACACTGCTCAAATGGTTTATATGCAATAATTTTTTTATGTACATGTTGCTCTGCCTAAATGATTTCTATTATAAATATTCAGATCTCAAAAAAAGTCATTAGTAAAAATAACCTGTTGACATTGTAATTAATATTAATAGTCTCTGCTATAAATAATTAACTTATATTACTAAAGTGAAAACCACAGATTTTATTATTATGCGTTATTCTAATAAAACTGCCCAAACTACCTAGAGCAGAATAGGTGGCCTGTAACTTCAGCACAGCCCCTCCAGACCATAGGCAGGCAGGAGACATGCCTTTAATCTCCACAGCTGACATTTGATTTTTTTTTCACCTCAAGAGTTTCTAATTTATTTATTTTTATTTGTTTTAATTTTTAATTTTGTGGGTACATTATATATATAATACATACATATAAATATCCTATGTACTCTGTCTATATATTTTTTTGATACAGGCATACAATGTGTAATAATCACATCAGGGTATGTGGGGTATCCATCATCTCAAGCTTCTTTTCTTAACAAAAATCCAAATATACTATTTTAGTTATTTTAAAATGTATAATAAATTATTGTTGACTGTAGTCATCTTGTTGTGCTATCAAATACTGTCCTATTCATTCTATCTAACTATATTTTTCTACCCACTAATGAGCACTATTTCCCCACCATCCACTACCCTTCCCACCCACTGCATTTCTCTGATGATCAATGATGTTGATCATCACTTTACTCTCTGTCTCCATGAGGTCTGTGTTTTTAATTTTTAGTTTCCACAAATAAGAACATGTGAAGTTAGTTTGCCTTTCTGTGCCTGGCTTATTTCACTTAACATAATATGTCCCAGTTCCATCTATATTGTTGCAAATGACACTATCTTATTGTTTTTTATGGCGGAATAGTACTCCATTGCGTTTATGTAACACATCTACTTTATTCATTTATCTATTGATGGACATTTAGATTGTTTCCAAATATTGGCTGTTGTCAATAGTGCTGCAGTAAACATGTAAGTGTAGACATATCTTCTACATTCTCATTTCCTTTCTTTTGGGATATACCTAGCAGGGGATTGCTGGATCATATGGCAGTTTTTTGCGGAACCTCCAAACTGTTCTCCATAGTGGTTTTACTAATTTACATTCCTACCTCCAGTTCTCTTTTCTCCACATCCTAACCAGCATTCATTATTCCCATCTTTTGAATAAAAGCCATTTTAACTGGGGTGAGATGATATCTCATTGTAGTTTTGATTTGCATTTCTCTGATGATCAATGATATTGAGCACCTTTTCATACACCTGTTTGCCATTTCTATGTCTTCTTTTGAGAAATGTCTATTCAGATCTTTTGCCCATTTTAAAATCAGATTATTAGATTTTTTTTCTATAGAGTTTTTTGAGCTCCTTATATATTCTAGTTATTGTTCCTTTGTCAGATGGGTAGTCTGCAAATATTTTCTCCCATTATGTAGGTTGTCTCTTCACTTTGTTGACCATTTCTTTTGCTGCACAGATTTTTAACATGATGTGATCCCATTTGTCCATTTTTGCTTCGGTTGTCTGTGCTTGTAGGGTATTTACTCAAGAATTCTTTGCCTAGACCAATGTCCTGGAGAGTTTCCCCAAAGTTTCTGGTAGTAGTTTCCAGATTAGATTTAAGTATTTAAGTATTTAAGTATTTAATACATTTTGATTTTTTTTTTGATATGGTGAGAGATAGGGGTCTAGCTCCATTCTTCTGCACATAGATATCCAGTTTTTCCAGAACCATTTATTGAAGGGATTGTCTTTTCCCCAGTGTATGTTCTTGGCACCTTTGTCGAAAATGAGTTCCCTGTAAATGTATGAATTTATATCTGAGTTCTCTATCCTGTTCCCTTGGTCTATGTGTCTGTGTTTATGCCAGTCCCATGCTGTTTTGATTACTATAGCTCTGTAGTATAATTTGAAGTCAGGTAATGTGATTCCTCCAGTTTTGTTCCTTTTGCTTAGGCTATCTTTAACTATTCTGAGTCTTTTGTGATTCCATATAAATTTTAGGATTATTTTTTCTATTTCTGCGAAGAATGTCATTGATGTATCTTTGTATGGTTTTGGTATCAGAGTAAAATTGGCCTTGTAAAATGAGTTTGGAAGTATACCCTCCTCCACTATTTTTCAGAATAGTTTGAGTAGGATTGATATTAGTTCTTCTTTAAATGTTGGGTAGAATTCAGTAGGCCCCAGGCTTTTCTTTGCTGGGAGACTTTTTATTATGGCTTCTATCTCATTACATGTTCTTTGTTCAGGTTTTGGATTTCTTCAGGGTTCAATTTTGGTAATTTTATGTGTCTAAGAATTTATCTATTTCTTCTAGATTTTCCAATTTCTTGGCATATAGTTGCTCATATCAGCCTCTAATGATCCTTTAAACTTTTGTGGTATCAACAGTAATCTGTACTTTTTCATCTCTGGTTTTGTTTGGGCCTTCTCTCTTTTTTTCTTAGTCTAGCTAAAGTTTTGTCAATTGTGTTTAACTTTTCAAAAAAACAACTTTTCATTTTATCAATTTTTTTATTGTTTTCTTTGTTTCAATATCATTTATTTATTCTCTGATCTTTATTATTTCTTTTCTTCTACTAATTTTAGGTTTGATTTGCTCTTGCTTTTTTCAGTTCTTTAGACGCATCATCAGGTTGTTTATTTGAAGTTCTTCTACTTTTTTAATGTAGGTGCTTATTGCTATAAACTTTCCTTAGTATTGCGTTTGCTGTATATGATAGGTTTTGGTGCATTGTTTTTCCATTATCATTTTTTTCAAGAAATTTTTAAGTTTCTTTCTTGATTTATTCATTGACCCACTGGTCATTCAGGAGCATATTGTTTAATTTCCATGTGTTTGCGTAGATTCCAAGGTGTTTCTCCTTCATGATTGAAGGATATTTTTTCCAGATATATTATACTTGTGTAAAAAATTTTTCCTTCAGCACTTCAAATAAGTCATGCCACTCTCTCCTGGCCTGTAAAGTTTCCACTGAAAAGCCTGCTGCCAGACATATTGGAGCTCCATTATATGTTATTTGTTTCTTTTCTTTTGCTGCTTTTAGGATCTTTCTTTAGACATTTAGGAGTTTGATTATTAAATGCCTTGAGGTAGTCTTATTTGGGTTAAATCTGCTTGGTGTCCTATAACATTCTTCAACTTGAATATCATATCTTTCTCTAGCTTTGGGAAGTTATTCATTATTATCCCTTTGAATAAACTTCCTACCTCTCTCTCTTTCTCTACCTCCTTTTTAAGGCCAACAACTCTTAGATTTGCCCTTTTGAGGCTATTTTCTAGTTATTGTAAGCATACTTCATAGTTTTTAGTCTTTTTTCTTTTGTCTCCTCCAAATGTGTTTTGAAATAGCCTGTTCTTCAAGTTCACTAATTCTTTCTTCTGCTTGATCAATTCTGCTATTAAGGTGCATTCTTTAGTATATCTAGTGTAATTTTCAGTTCCAGAATTTCTGCTTCTTTTTAATGATTTCAATCTCTGTTAAATTTAACTGATAGGATTCTGAATTCCTTCTCCATGTTATCTTGAATTTCATTAAGCATCCTCAAACAGCTATTTTGAGTCATCTGTCTGAAAGGTCACATATCTCTCTCTCCAGGATCGGTCACTGGTGCTTTATTGAGTTCACATGGTGAGGTCATGTTTTCCTGGATGGTCTCCATGCTTGTGAATGTTTGTCGGTGTCTGAGCATTGAAGTGTTATTGAAAAGTTATATTATTAAAGGACTTCAGGGAAAAGAAGTTTTTGTTTAGTAATTCCATGGGAGAAAATTGGATTGGAAGAACCTAGAAAAATGTAGGATCCAGTTCAGTCTATAGGTAGATAATAAAACTTGAAAACATGTTTCAGACTGTAAGCCAATAACAAGTATATTGTATTTATCTCAATTTTTGCCAAATATAATCAGATTAAGACTAATTTGCTCTAAATAAATCTAATTTTACGAGATTTGGTCTTATTATTTACATAAATATAATAACAGTGATTAGATTTCATATTGGACTTAGAAAAATTTTCAAGGCTAGGAAAACAAGTCAAGGTGGGCTTTAGGTTTTATCTGTAGTACCTATAAACTGTTTTTTGTTTTTTAAAAATCTTTTTTGTGATTATAATTTATATCCCATAAAATTAACTGGTTTAAAGTATACAATTCCATAGCATAGTACCTACAAACAACTTTAATTAAGACAACCTAGTTAAATCTTGCTACTATTTTAAATTATATCTTGTTATAAAGAAAATATTTGTATTGAACTTAAGTAAATAAACATGTGGTCATAAAATAAATATAGCCACAAATAGTTTTTGAATTTTGAAGGGACCAGATAGAGAGAAAAGGCAAATATTTTAATTCTGTTCACAGTATATTTCACCAAATTGTTGTACACTGGAGGGATCTTATGAGTTTCCTCAAATCTGAAAAATAAAGAACCATAATTCATTAAAGAACCATAAATATTTTAAATAAATATTATAAAAATCATATTCCTTTATCAGTTTAGTCCATATAATTAATTCTTGCTTTGTCTGATCTTGGTTAGCAGTTTCATGAATTCCTCAATTATTTTTTATAAGCATTTTGGACATTTTTACCTCATGCATTGATTTTAAAGTTATCAGAAACTGTATTCAAAAGTACTTGTTAGAGTTATTTTCTATGAATCTGATTGGAGATACCTTTAGAGAAAAATCAAAATTGTAAATGACAAAAACTTAAAATAGCCATGGTTAAAAATCTGATGAGAATTCTCTGTAACTAACACAAGGAAATTTAGTCACTTCTACCGTATTTTAAGATGACCAGAATTACGACTGACGGTGTCACAAAAGGACTATCGACCTTTATAAATTTTACATAATTTTTAAAACATCAACACATCTACATAAATAAATTTTAAGAAAGATTTAGCATCACTAATTAGAGATGATTCAGTTTTTCTAAGTAATCAAAAATCTAATAAGGACAGCAGAAAGCACAAGAAACTATATGAATAAAACAAAAAAAAATCCTGTTTCTTAGGCTTATTACTTAAAACATTAAAAAACAACCACATGCGCACACACACACACACACACCCACACACACATACCTCCTGCAGTATTAGTGCTTCTCTTTATTGGAAGCCCATTTAGATAACCTTGAAGTAGAAACCTGTTGAAAAGGTACTTCAATTAAATTGGACACTGAAAGAGTGTATGTCCATGATTATGAGTGTATACCATATTGTAAAATAACAACGTAAACAAGAGAACCATTACCTTGAGCAGGGGAATCTATAGCTTTGAGAAAAAGTAAAAGCATGTGAAATTGTTTGCTTACATGAACAATTTAGAGGCATCAGGAAAAGCCAAGAGTGTAGAATCAAGTTATAATGGAAGAAATATTGTTTTCTTAGTCCTTTAAGACAAACTTTCTTAGTGTTAGACCACAATAGCAGAGTCAAACCTGGAAAAAAGCTACAGAAATGGATGAAAAGGTTAAGGAACAAAGTAACCACTCTAGTTAAGCAAAAATATGTATCTTATTTTCAAGGAGCTAAGGAAGAAAAGCAGAAAGCAATGATGCATTACCTGCAAATCACACATAGTGAGATGCAGTAAAAAGCCAAACCCTAGGCATATGAATCTGAAAGGCTTTAAGAGGAAAAGTCTACTCAAAAAATGTAATTATCATTTTAAGTGAAAACAGCACTTCCCAACTTCAAATTAGGTAGAAGCTGTAAAACATGGAAAAGCTGTAGGTTAGAAGATGGTTGAAAATTTAAAGGATTCCCTATTTAATAAATGGTGCTGGGAAAACTGGCCAGCCATATGTAGAAAGCTGAAACTGGATCCCTTCCTTACACCTTATACAAAAATTAATTCAAGATGGATTAAAACTTAAACCTTAGACCTAAAACCATAAAAACCCTAGAAGAAAACCTAGGCATTACCATTCAGGACATAGGCCCATATGGGCAAGGACTTCATGTCTAAAACACCAAAAGCAATGGCAACAAAAGCCAAAATTGACAAATGGGATCTCATTAAACTCAAGAGCTTCTGCACAGCAAAAGAAACTACCATCAGAGTGAACAGTCAAACTACAAAATGGGAGAAAATTTTCGCAACCTACTCATCTAACAAAAGGCTAATATCCAGAATCTACAATGAACTGAAACAAATTTACAAGAAAAAAACAAACAACTCCATCAAAAAGTGGGCGAAGGACACGAACAGACACATCTCAAAAGAAGATATTTATGCAGCCAAAAAACACATGAGAAAGTGCTCACCATCACTGGCCATCAGAGAAATGCAAGTCAAAACCACAATAAGATACCATCTCACGCCAGTTAGAATGGCAATCATTAAAAAGTCAGGAAACAACAGGTGCTGGAGAGGATGTGAAGAAATAGGAAACACTTTTACACTGTTGGTGGGACTGTAAACTAGTTCAACCATTGTGGAAGTCAGTGTGGCAATTCCTCGGGGATCTAGAACTAGAAATACCATTTGACCCAGCCATCCCATTACTGGGTATATACCCAAAGGATTATAAATCATGCTGCTATAAAGACACATGCACACGTATGTTTATTGCGGCACTATTCACAATAGCAAAGACTTGGAAGCAACCCAAATGTCCAACAATAATAGACTGGATTAAGAAAATGTGGCACATATACACCATGGAATACTAAGCAGCCATAAAAAATGATGAGTTCATGTCCTTTGTAGGGACATGGATGAAATTGGAAATCATCATTCTCAGTAAACTATCGCAAGGACAAAAAACCAAACACCACATGTTCTCACTCATAGGTGGGAATTGAACAATAAGAACACATGGACACAGGAAGGGAAACATCACACTCTGGGGACTGTTGTGGTGTGGGGGGAGGAGGGAGGGATAGCATTAGGAGATATACCTAATGCTAAATGACGAGTTAATGGGTGCAGCACACCAGCATGGCACATGTATACATATGTAACTAACCTGCACATTGTGCACATGTACCCTAAAACTTAAAGTATAATAATAATAAAATAAAATAAAATAAAAAGAAAATTTAAAGAAAGGGATTTGAGAATTAAAATCCAAACCTCTTGTAATTTTTTTTTACTAAGAGTAGATCAACATTCTAGGAAAACCTTGTTGCTTCAAACACAGAGAATCAGATTCTGGTCCTGTATCAGTACACCCCTGACATTAATGCCCAGTTCTTAGAAAAACTTAGAAGCAATTCCCTTCTAATCCCAGCCAACCCAATTACACACAAAATTCTCTATACAAGATTTATAAACCCCCCATGACTTGTTTATACTTTTCATTATTCTCTGAAACCCCAATCTTTGTCCTATACTGTGACAGTTCATAAATTAGAACTGTATAGGTCTAGAAGATTTCTTAGTAAAAAGAAAATATTTTCTCTTATCTACAGAATGGCCAAACCACAAACTCGTGAGAGAAATTCAATCAGTAGTATTCTAAGGACTAACCTGATTCTAAAACTCTTGTCGTGACTTACTGGGTACTCCCATAAAGACAGAGTTTCAGATGAAATGTCTATTTGCATTTGGACTTTTTGGTAGGGTGCAAGCAGTGTGAAGGGAAAAAAACTTGGGACCCCAATTCGCTATGCCAAAAGGAAAGAATTAAGCCAAAAGCTGTCATGCAAAAAAACTGCCTTTCCTATTGTTCCTAAGCAGATAGCTACAGATAAAAGCTTAAATATCTGCATGGGTAGCTACTCTATATTCACCTTATCTTATGTAAAGTTCCGATTTACTGAGTGTGAGACTATTATATAATTCACAATTCCCCCGTCTGCTTCTTTTCTCTAACAACATGTGGATTACTGTACCCCTCCTCTTTCTCTCCAGACTGCTTTTCCCCTTTAATTACTGAAGTCCTCAAAATCATCTTTGGAGAAAGGCACAAACCACAGACTGTTTCTGCTAGGTTATGTTCTTTTCTTCCAGGCATGTCCTTAACCTTGGCAAAATAAACTTCTAAATTGATTGAGACCTGTCTCAGATACTTTTTGGTTTAGAACAGAAAGGCATTTATTAACACTTCCACCTTCTTTCTGAGTTATTCCCAAACAAAGCCACAAATAGAGTTAGAATCATAGAACAGTTAAAGAGGTTTTTAGTGATTTTTGTTTCACATGAGTATGAAGTGAGGCTCAGAGCCACAAGAATCTTGGTGCCAGGTTCATCCTGGAAGTAATTGGAGCAGGACCCCTCAGCCAAGGCCTCTTACAGGTGGTAATACCCCTTTGAAATCCTGTAAGAGTAATGGGAAGAGCAAGGAGATTTAAGGTGATGGCACTTTTTGCTGACTTGGTCCCCAAACCTTTGATTAATCTAAAACATGGTAGCCACTAAAGTCTTACATCTAAAGGATTTCGCCTTTGTTATTAAAAATCAGAATAAATGATGGAGATATCTAAAAGGAAAGGCGCAGACAAAATAACATTTATCAGTTCCATTATCAAAAAAAATAAAAAAAGATCTGAGTGTTTGAAATTCTAGATTACAAGTCAGCCCACTTTCTTTTGCACAGCATTACTTCTTTTCCTAAATGACAACATTTCATTTGTAAGACACCCTTAGGTCTCTCAATTGCACATTACAATATAAATCCTCTGTGGTGTAAGAGACAGTACATTCTGAACTGAGAGATACTCCACTTTGTCACTTTGCCTGCTCCCAGTAATCTCTGGTCTGCTGCAACTCCACATGTGAATGACAGGAAAGACAAAGGCAAGCCAGGGGGTTGAATGGGAAGTACGGCTAAATAGTTGTGTTATTTGTCTTCACTTTATGTCCATGGTTAACAGAAAATGTAGCTGTCCTAGCTCTTGGATTTAACTCTTTCACAACTGAAGTGTTCCTTCACTCCATAATCCACTTTCCTACACTGACTGGTTATTTATCCTTCTGTCCCCTTTGATGACAATGCAGCTCAGAGGAGAATGGTTAAGAGTGCCCAGAAGGAAAACAGTCAAGAATACCCTGGAGGAAAATGGTCAAGATCTTTCTAAGGTGGAAGTAGGATCAGCCACAAGTCATGCTGGCTCCTCTACAACTGGCTGAAGGAGAAAAAGAGAAACTACCCAATAAGATTCATAGGTGTACTTTGGGAGGTCGAGGCAGGCAGATCACCAGAGATCAGGAGTTCAAGACCAGCCTGGCCAACATGGTGAAACTCCATCTCTACCAAAAATACAAAAATTAGCTGGGTGTGGTGGCGGGTGCCTATAATCCCAGCTACACGGGAGGCTGAGGCAGGAGAATCGCTTGAACCTAGGAGGCAGACGGTGCAGTGAGCTGAGATCGCACCACTGCACTCCAGCCTGGGTGACAGAGTGAGACTCCATCTCAAAAAAAATAAAATTAAATTTAAAAGATTCATGGGTGGAAGATGGCAGGGGAGTGGAGGAAGCTCTTGTGTGTATTGGCTGTGATGGGCTGAATAGGTGACACATTCTAACTTTCTGTAGGTAGGCAACACAGTCCAAGAGGTGCCCATCTACTGAGTTAGACAAAGCAGCAGGTTCCTCTAGCCCTTAGCTGTATGAAAAACAAGCAATCTCATGATTTATGGTGGTCCAGTGATTTGGTAGTTTGGACCCACATTCGGGCCACATAGTGGCTAACATGAAGAAAACATATCCAGCCCAGGGAAGGGAACCAACCAATTAGAAGGCAAGATCAGATCGGAACCTAGGCCCTGAAAAACTCCAGGAGCACTATCCAAATTATACTCTATGCAAATGAGCTCACATCAGCCAAAGGGAGATTGAACCTAATGAAGAAGAACAGACCAAAGGACTGGAAAGCGTAGGAGAGGTGGGTTCCTGGTATTCTCTTATTCAGACATACAGGATACCAGACTTAAGACTATTTTTGGAGACCACCGGGTCCTTTGCTGATCTAGAAAATTGAATTCAACATAAGGACTTATCAAAAGTTAATAAAAAATAAATAGGACATTCATATAATAGAGTATTAAAAATATATCATCTTATATTTAGTGACTTTCATTAATTCAACAAATATTTATTTACTATTTACTATGGTTCCAAGAACTGCCCTAGACAATAAGATACAGGATGAAGAAGAAAGATAAGGTCTTCTCTCACCAGAAGCTTCTATTTTAGTGCGGAGACACTAAAAAAAGGAAATAAGATTATTTTAGATCCCAAATGCTGCTATGAACAAAACTAAACAGGTTAGTAGTATATAGGGTGGCATTGATCAGAAGAAAAATGAAATTGAGTAGCTAGGGAAAAGTTCTGTGAGGAAGCAATATTTGAGTTGAGACCTGAATGAGAAGAGGACATCAGCAATTTAAGATCTGAAGGAAGAGCATTCTAGGCAGAGGAAACAGCAAGTGTAAATCTGAGATTAGAATAAACCTGATGAATTTGAGGCATAGAAAGAATTCACGGGTATCTGCAGTGTAGTGACAGAAAGGGTAGGTGGCAGCCACAGAGGTCAGAGAAGTTAACATCTCATTATATGGCATCATGTCCAATTTAATTAAGAAGTTATACTTTATCCTAAATTCTTAGCAGAAAATTTTAAGCAAGGGTGTAACATAGTCTGATTTATGTTTTGAAAAGATCACTTTGTCTATAGTATAGAGAATAAAGCCATTAGGAACCATTATAAGAATGCAAAAATGACTCAGAAGGGATTTATTGGTCCATGTTACTGAAAGTTCAAAGGAAGAAAGGGATTTAGGCGTGGTTTAGTTGGGGATTTTACTCCACTTCTCTGAGATTCCAGTGGCTTTGCCTCCTACTTGGTGGCTTCTTTCTCAGGCTGTCTGGGCAAAATGGCTACCAGTCTGTATACCACATCATGCTTTCTCCTTCACATCCAGGAGGAGAGAACAGGATGGCTCCCTCTATCCATTTGACAAATGCCCTAAGATTTGCACAATTGAACTACATTGAACCAATCCTTTGGCCAGATAAATATCAGGAGCTGCTTGGGTTAGTCCTGGGTTGTCTGAACCGAGTGCTACAACAACAGCACATGGATTTTCCTGATAGGCTTTAAGCCATCAGGGTTTTCCCTAGAGATCGTGGTGGGGTCAATCCCACACAAACCACACAGCTGCCACAATACAGAGAGTTGACTGGAGGCTGTCAACACCATCACCATGTCTGCTACAGGGAGGAATGGCAAAAAAAAAAAAAGCAGAATCAGATAGAATACTTTTGACACAGTTGTCCATTTACAAGATAAGAGTGGGCCAGGCACGGTGGCTCACACCTATATTCCCAGCACTTTGGGAGGCTGAGGCAGGTGGATCATCTGAGGTCAGGAGTTCAAGAGCAGCCTGGCCAACATGGCAAAAACTCGTCTCTACTAAAAAATACAAAAAATTAGCCTGGCATGGTGGCAGGCACCTGTAATCCCAGCTACTTGGGAAGCTGAGGCAGGAGAATTGCTTGAACCTGGGAGCTAGAGGTTGCAGTGAGCAGAGATCACGCCATCGCACTCTAGCCCGGGCAAAAGACCAAGACTCTGTATCAAAAAAAATAATAATAATAATTTTAAAAAAAATAATGACTTGACCTGGGCTGGTGGCAGTGGAGATGGAAAGAAGTGAATAGACAATATATTTTGAAGGCAGGGACAAGAAGACTTACTGCTAGATTGAGACTTGAGCGTTTATGCTAAATTTTTAAGTATGAAAAAACAGGTTAGAAAACACTGTATCTCTCCCACATCTACTCTAGTTCCTCTTTCAGGCCAAATAAAGATCAGGAGAGCAATGAATGGCAAGCCTATGTTCCAGCCTACTGACACCAGAGAACAAGCTTCTGCACTTGCTAGTCCAAGTCCCTTCTAGGCAGCAGTCTCAACAGACAAGTCAGGCATGAAAAACTTAACGACTGGCACTTGCTGTATCTTTAAAACAAAGGAAAAATAGAATGTGGGTTTTACTAAGAAATTCTTGATCAAGCAGACTCAATTCAGCCCTATTACACACAGCACAGGTTATTTTCCTCATGACCTAGGTCTCTGTCTGAGCCACAGACTCCTTTGATTTTCCTCCTCCAGCCACATCTCACTATGTTACCATTACAAGGCTGAAACCTGAATGAATTAATTACATCCCACATGCCAAGCTCCTTGCTGGAGTTTGCATACATTGTCTCATTAATTTGAATACTGCTTCTATAAATGTTATCTCCTTTCCAAAAATGAGGAAATTCAAGGTGTGTGGGCTGCTGATTTTGAGCAAAGTAAACTATTTTCTAAAAGCCCCCTATGTATTGCTTCACACATTCTATGTTACACAACTGACTAACAATACTAAGATTGTTACACAAATAGGAAAAATAAGACTTGGAAAGATTCAGTAGTGTGTACCAGGTCACACACCAAATTAAATATTGATATTATTTTGCTCTGTGTCCTCACCCAAATCTCATATTGAATTGTAATCTCCAATGTTAGGGGAGGCACCAGGTGGGAGGTGATTGGATCACGAGGGTAGATTTCCTCATTGCTGTTCTCATGATAGCCAGTGAGTTCTCAAGAGATCTGGTTGGTTGAAGGTGTGTAGCACCTCCTCCTTCACTCTCTTTCTTTCTCCTGCTCAAGCCATGTAGAACATGCCTCCTTCCTCTTCGCATTCTGCCATGATTGTAGGTTTCCCGGGGCCTCCCCAGCCATGCCTCCTATACAGCCGGTGAAACTGTGAGCCAACTAAACCTCTTTTCTTTATAAATTACCAGTCTCAGGTATGTCTTTATAGCAGCATGAGAACAGACTAACACAAAGGTGGAATCGAAATTCCAGCCCTGCTGTTTTATTTGTTTTTGGAGTCTTTCCACCACCTCATAATGTTTTCTGGGTGGGGATGCACAGCACCACTAAGTTGGACAAGAAAAGACTGAACTGGGCTTTGGTGGATGTAGGGAGAGTGAGAAAACTTCTTTAAGAAGCCAATAGAGCCGCCCACTTTCCTGACTTCAAAGTGTCCCAGGCCATTCTTGGGAGATGTTCTGACCCTAGTGAATAAACTTTCATCCTTTCTCCATCCATGGATGTGAGTCATATACAAACATATGAGCTGAAGAGACAGGTAATAGTAGTAATAACACATTTTTTTTTACTTTCATACACATTCATTTTCTCATTTGATTTTTCAGCAACTCTGAGGGATAAACATAGTGAATACTTTTACTCATTCTCTACTTATGAGGAAACTAAATCTCAGAGAGGTGAAGGGACTGATTCAACACTGTTTGGTGCCAGAAGGGATACATTTTATCTAAATGTATGCAAATATATGCTACACAGTAAGACTTCCATGTAAACAAAGAAATTGAGTAATTTTAATTTTTTTCCTCCTCTAACAACAGCATGATAGGTTAGGTAGTTACTTCATGAGCAGTGTTTTAGAGAAGGATGCGCATGTAAGTGGCATTATAATTATCATAAAAACCATCTAAAAATCCCCAGATTTCCCATCTGCAGATGACATTGGAGGAGGCAGCTATTTGGTGTGGATGGCTCTGAATGCTAATGTAGTTATTGTTTTCTACTCCTGTGCACATCCTGGGACCCACCACCCCAGCACGGATGTGCTGGGGGTGCTGTGTGAGCCGCACAATCCCGCTGTCTTTCAAGGGCAGCCTTAAGGTCACAGTATTCTCCATCAGGCTGGCACAGCTTTTCTTCTCACCCTGCAGGGCCTCACACTGTCATCTGTCAAGAGCTTCCTCCACATTTCAATGCAGATGAAATTCACTCAGACCATGTGTGACACCAATTTGAAAATAGCAATATGCATGGAACAAATTTGAGTTCATTTGTGCAAAAGGCATTTATTGAGTGCCTACCATTTTCTGCAGAAATTCTGAAAGAAGACTTAAGGCCATGGATAATGAAGCATTTATAATAGTATCATATATATATATATATATAGCATATATATACAAAATATTTGATATATACCAAAAATTGGAAAGTGAAAGAACATGTATCAGCATGTTTCTCTTATTTATACGATTAGAAAATATCTTCCAAAGCAGGAGCCATATTTGCTATCTTTTCTTTATCTATTCTCAGCACCTAGGAACTGCTATTCATTGATTCAATGCAACAAATCAATCTGTTTTAATGAAAGGAGAATCGATTTGGATTGGTGCCTATGCCTGCTTTATTCCCTGCCCTGCCCCCACAAAAAAATGCACAGTTAATTTCCTAGCAAGAGTGTATAGAAAAATGGAGTAAAATTTAAAATACCTCTTTATCACCCTATTTTGTTGTTTATTAGCACAAATAATAATTAACATGTGGTAGCAGGTCATTTAACTTTAAATGTACTCACATATAACGTATGTGGAAAACCTAAATTAAAATCATGCCTTAAATGTGTAAAATATTTCTTTTCAAATGTAGTTATTGTGCTTCAGAAATTGCTTGATGGAAATTTTACCTAATATTTTTGAGGAGTAATTATTAATGAATTCTAAATGATTAGTTCTTCAGTGAAATAGCTGGATTTTTTTCCTTGACTATATGGAAAGGAGCCCCTAAGTCTTGTATGTTAAATGAAATCTCTCCTCATTCTCTGACTGGCATTTTTGCCTAAAAGCCCGTCTCCCTAAATCATCCTTGTCTAGTAAAAGGGAACTTGACCACATGTTCTTAATTCACTTTATAACATTTTAAAAACTAAAGAGTAGACAAAAGGCCAGTCTGCAAGACTTGTTGAAAAAGCCAGGGATGTGAAAAATGAACAAAAGAAGGCAGGGACTGTTCTAGATTAAAAGAGATAAAAGAGACACAGACAAATGCAATGCCTGAAACTTCATTGGATACAGGTTTAGAGCAGCTAAAAATAATATCTGGGGGACAATCAGGAAAATTTAAGTGCATGTTTGACAGTGTAAAAATATTAATTTTCTGAAGTGAAAGAAACATGGGTGTTACCTATATTCTTCTTTCAATTTTTTGGTAGATTTTAAAAGCTTCAAAAGAAAAAAATTGAGGCTATAGGAACCCCAAAAGGAGAGAGCAGCTGTGAGAGATGAATGAGGCACTCCACTCTGCACCTGGGTTTCCACCATGCAGCACCTGTTTAGGGTTCACCCAGGTGTTAAAGGTCCACATGCCGCTAACAGGAGAAGCATTCATGTCAAGCTTTGCTACTGCTTACCTTTCATTAGTAGCAGCACCATTGAACACTCTGCAGGACAAAACGTACATTCATTTATTCATCCCTTCAATAAACATGTATTAAATATCCCCATGCTAGATGCTGAAGATACAACAATGAATAAGAAACTGTTGCCTGTCTGCAGGCTGCTCAAGAATATCTTTACGTTAAGTGACCATAGAATTTATCCACGTGAAAGCGTGTTTGAGAGTGAA
Organism: Pongo pygmaeus; assembly: GCF_028885625.2. Taxonomy (NCBI): domain Eukaryota; kingdom Metazoa; phylum Chordata; class Mammalia; order Primates; family Hominidae; genus Pongo; species Pongo pygmaeus. The sequence continues at coordinate 99,780,218 of NC_072378.2, read as the reverse complement.
AGAGAATATGCTAACACAATCATGAAAATTACATAATTAAAATATTTATTGAGCAACAAATTGTGTTTTTACTATGTTGGTCCTATTGTATTACATTGGCAGTTCTATTAAAAACTTTTAAAAAATAAAAGTACTTCTAAAAATTGAAAATAACATACATTCATGCACCTTAAATAATTTTTTAAATTATTTTGTTATATTGACTACCTGAATGCTTTAAAAATGAAATAAACAAAACAATGACTGTGGTGCATATTCAGTTGCTTAGCTGCATCCGTCTGTAATATGTTACTAGTATTTTCTTGAAGAGTGCATTTTTTTTCAATAAGCATCTTATTATTTTTAATTTGTTCATCAAATTGTAGTCTGCAAAGTGTTATTTTGGTGGTTAATACATTTGAAATTGTTAACACCTGAAATTGATACTTCTCTATTTTTTTATTTGATAATATGTTCTCTCCATAGGCACTGAGGTTCCTGGCAAACTCAGAGCCAGTTATGAAGAATAGTCTCAATTCTAATTTCTTCTAATTGAAATGTATAAATGTTTTACCCCAATATTGTCACAAGCACTGCTTTTTGCTTTCCTTCAGAGTACGTTATTTTGTAGGAAAAAAAGAACTTCTAAAAAAAACATAGCCTGAATTTATATACTTTTGAATTTTTTGCCAAATATAAATCCTGCAAAACCTAAGAGTTCTCAGTATCTTTCAATTCCAGATGTCAATATAAATTATCCAATTAAAAATTGGAGCTCCATCAAAATATTCTTTCTACAAGTCAAGATACTCAAAATTTATTCCTGTATACACTGTTTGAGTTCCCCATAATTTCTTCAGTTTCTCCTTGGTTTTGTAGAAATAAGGTTTTTTGGTTTTTGTTTTTGAGACACGGTCTCGCTCTGTCACCCAGCCTGGAATGCGGTGATGTGATCTCGGCTCGCTGCAGCCTTGACCTCCCAGGCTCAAGTGATCCTCCCACCTCAGCTGCCTGAATAACTGGGACCACAGGTGTGCACCACCACGCCTGGGTAACTTTTAAAATTTTTTTGTAGAGATGGCATCTCCCTATGTTGCTCAGGCTGGTCTCCAACTCCTGGGCTCAAGTGATCCTTCCACCTTGGCCTCCCAAAATTCTGGATTAATGCATTTAACATTTTCCATATTATAAGCTTTCTTTTTTAAATCAACTTTTTCTTTTAGAATAATTTTAGGGTTACATAAAAACTGTAAAAGTAGTACAGAGGATTCCTGTATATCCTTCACCCCATTTCTCCTTTTGTTAACATCATGCTTTATCCATGGTACACTTGTCACAACTAAGAAATCGACACTGGTACATTGCTATTAACTAAATTCCACCCTTTATTCTGATTTCATTAGTTTTTTCCTAATGTCCTTTTTCTGTTCCAGGATCTCATCCAGGATACCTCATTACATTTAGTCATCATATCTCCTTAGTCTCATCTTAGTCTGTCTTTATTTTTGATGACCTTGATAGTTTTGAAGAGTACTGGTCAGATATGTTATAAAATGTTCTTCAATTTTTGTTTGATGTTTTTCTTATGGTGCACTGGAGTTATGGGATTGGGAGAATACCACAAAGGTGAAATGCCTTTCTCATCACCTGGTGTCAACATATCATAGCACTAGTGATGTTAACCATGATCACTTGCTTAAGGTAGTGTTTGCCAGGTTTCTCTACAATAAAGTTATTATTTTTCTTCCTTTTCATGCTCTATTTTTGGAAGAAAATCATGAAGTCCAGCCCATACTCAAGGAGGAGGGAATTATACTTCCATTCCAGGGGAATTGTATACATGTATTCAGTGCAGATTCATGTATAATCATACTATGCTTTCAGTAATAATCCAACATTATTATTATTTTGTTTTTCAAATTATTCCAATGTGGCCACTGGGAGCTCTTTCAGTTGGCTCTTTTGTCCCTTCGGCATGCCTTTATCCTTTGTTTTAGGGGCTCTTCCTTGCTTCCTGGGGCTACAAATGCTTCAAGCTCACCTTATATTTTCCCTGTTCCAATCCTAGCCGAAACTGAGAGTTGCTGACATCAACCATTTCTCTAAGGACCTCTGGTTGCTTTTATTGGAGAATGATATTTAGAAAGCAACATCTGGGATTCGGGTGCAGGCTTTCTTTTTAATAATTTCAACTCAGTAAATGCTGCCAAAGCTGACTTTTTGGCATTACATTCACAAAACAGTTTAAGGATTGATAGATTTACAGTTGACTTTTTAATATACTAAAAGGTTAAAAAGCTCATTTACAAAAAGTTGAACGCTGTTGTAGAACATTAACATCGATATGCAAAGTAGTTCTTCAAAGGCCAAAACACTTGTAAATTCCATTGATGATGGGAAGAAAAGAGATAAAGTGCAATTTGCCACGTCAAAGCTTGTTTTATTATTCAACATCAACGTCATTGCAAATATTTTATGACATTAACCATGTAAGATATGTTAAACTCTTTAAACTGCGACAACTACAGACTCTATTTTAACAGATATGATATAGTTTGTTTGAATACAATTATGGTTTATCTGTATGCGACAAACAGCTTCAAATGTATTTCTTCTCCACAGATTTTTATATTAATACAAATGTTATATTTACCACAAAGCCTTGCTCCACCAAAATTTAAATTCATATCATTACCACAAAACAAATAGTTTCTCTGTAATGTTAAACATTTTATCTAAGTTTCCAATAGCTTCAGAAAGTTGTCATTTGTTTCACTTTTTCAGAATGCATTTCCAAAACTTTATGCTTAGGAGTTTATGCTGAATAATATGAAAAACCGAAAATGAATTTAAGCAAATCAGATCTTCGTGTTTGAAATTCCCTCTTGCAGGAGTTTGGAGAATTGGTTTGTTGGGAGAAGGAATGAGCAACTTATTCAGTAATTTATAGGGGAAAATGAAGACAGCCTGAGGTAAGACAGTGGCTATGGAGATGAAGAAGTGAACTATCTCAGTAGATGTAAAGGTACTACGTTTAACTGAATTTGGTGCCTACATAGATGTGTGAAGTGAGAGAGAGGAAGGAGTAAAGCATGACTTCTAGGTTACCAATTTGATAACTAGGTGGTTAACAGAACCATTAATGAGATGAAGAATAAAGGATGAGAAGACTTGGTAAAAGACTGTAATCTCAGCACTTTGGGAGGCCGAGGTGGGCGGATCAGTTGAGGCCAGGAGTTCGAGACCAGCCTGGCCAACATGACAAAACCCCATCTCTACAAAAAAATACAAAAGTTAGCAGGGTTTGGTGGTGCACTCCTGTAATCCCAGCTACTCAGGAGGCTGAGGCACGAGGCTCACTTGAACCCAGGAGGCAGAGGTTGCAGTGAGCTGAGATCATGCCACTGCACTCCAGCCTGGGCAACAGAGCAAGACTTCATCTAAAAAATTAAAATAAAATAAAAGACTTGGTAGAAGACATGAAGGAATGAGGAGTTCAGGTTTAGACAAGCTGCCTAGAGACAAGCTGCCTGGGAAAGAATGAGCCAACACACAGAGAGGAAACATCTCTGAATGAGTAAAAAAAAAAAAAAAAAAAAAAAAAAAAAGAAGGTATTTGTGTCCCATCTGAATGCCTGCCAAAGGGTAACCTCTGCAAAGGAGAATTTTAATAATCAAGTAGATAGAATGACCTGTCCTGTGGATACCAGTCAGTCTCTTTCTTTCCTGCCACTTCTGTCATTGGCCAATGGGCTCATTAACAAAGTGGCCATGATGGCAGAGATGGTGGTTATGCATGAGCTCGGCAACATGGACTTCTACTCACCAAAGTCAACTTGGATATGGCCACAGTTGAGTGCCCAATCTTCCAGCAGCAGAAACCAACACTGAACGCTAATATGACACCATTCCCCATGGTTATCATCCAGCTACCTGGTGGCAAGTTGATTATACTGAACCAGTTCCATCATGGAAGGGGCAGTGTTTTGTCCATACTAAAATAGAAACTTACTTAGGATACAAACTTGCTTTTCTCGCATGCAATGCTTCTCTGCCAAAACTGTCATCTGTGGATTTACAGAATGCCTTATCCACCATCATGGCTACCGACACAGCATTGTTTCTGATCAAGAAACTCACTTCACAGCAAAAGAGGTGCAGCAATGAGCCCATGCCCTCACCAATGCAGGTGGACATTATCCCATTCATTGAGGGCTTGCACAGAACAAATAGGTGGGCTAATGGTGAATTCACTCTCCCTGTTTGAGCTGGGGCATCTGTCTTCTCCTGCCCCTGGACATTGGAGCTCCTGGTTCTCTGGCCTTAGGAATTAGACCAGGAGTTACACCACCAGTTCTCCTGGTTCCCAGCTTGCAGATGCCAGACTGTGGGGCTTTTCAGTCTCCACAATCATTATATGAGCCAATTTCTATGATAAGTCTTTATCTATCTCTATATCCATCTATCTCTAATCTATCTAATCTACATATCTACCATCTACATTCTATTCATTCTGTTTCTCAGGAGAACCCTAACACAGAAGAGTTGCAGGATGGACTATGGAACCTGGAAAACAGGAAAAAAGAGAAGGGCTCAAGAGACTGTGATCTCTGAGAAAGCACACTTGTGCTGTAACAGCAAAGAGGGAGCGATAGATGTTTGTGGTCAGAGAACAGAGTTTAAGATTTATGAGGTGGAGAAGTTCAGGGTAATAACCAGTTCTGGGATAGGACCTGGATTATGTTTGACCTATGTATAATGTCAAGATAGAGATTATTAAAAGACACTGAGGAAATTGCCATTATTCACCTTTTCAGGTGCATCCTAACTGGGGGCCTAACCTAATGTCATAAATTAGGGTAAGAAATGTATTTTAAAGTTGTTATATAGCCTCTTTGTCAGCAAGCAAAGTTTGCCTTAGCCCATGTGATTGACCAAAAACCTCTTGTAGGTCCTAAAATTTGAATGAATAAATAGAAGTTAGGAATCACATGCTTGTGTGCAATCTAATGGCTTGAGCTGGCACTTAGTTGGCACTGCCACCAAGTGGCCAGTCGGGAGAACTGCATTTGGTGTTAGAGCTAGTTCTCAATGAGGTATTTGCCATTCTGAGATCCAACTCTCACACTCTGGAGCTACAAACTCTCCAGGGAAATATTTGTGTGACAGCTTTCCAGTGAAATGTTCAATGTGTCAATCCTTTAGATAAGAAAGTACTTAAAGGATGTAGCTTGATGGATGAACTACTCTAGCATAGTCACAATTTTTTCTTTGACAATTTGGGAAAAAGTTGTTTTCAGAATAACTGTACACTTATAAAAACAGAGACTCCAAACATTGAGAAACAGAAAAAGTATGCATATTTGATGATACTCTTTCTATATACAGACTTGAGTCTTCAGATCCTTGCTTTCTCAACGGGGAAGGACATTGCAGCATGGCAGACCACATGGATATACACGGGGAAGCATCATGAGCATGGTCTGTCCATTGCCTTTTGCCTGTGTCTTGTGTGATGGAGCCATTTTTACTAAATACACGAGGACACTGTGTACCTTTGAAATACATACTTGAAAGACAAAAAGGTGAAATTGGTCAGGATTGAGAAGCAAACGGTAAACCAGTGGACCCGGTCCAATATCTCCTTGACTCTACTGTGGATCTTCATTAAAATTAAGAAAAAAAAAATGGTGATTGGGAGATGAGTAGCTACCTTCATTTACTAAACAAATTCCACAACTATTAATATTTATTGAGTACTTATCATGGGCCAGGTAAGTGCTTCCTATATAAGGTAACATCCATAGTGCTTACCATGTTCTAAATGATGGAGACACAGTAATAAACAAAAGAGGCCAAAGTCCCTGTCCTTGTAGAGCTGACATTCTGGTAGACTGAGATAGATATGATTACCCCTGCACCACAGATAAAGAAGCTGAAGCTCAGAAATGTAGCAAGTAATTGACCAAATGAGGTAGTAGGCACTGGTCTGTTCTACAACAAAATCTGTTGTTGTTATTTTTATACTAGGAGCAAGGAGGCGTAATCTCTGACCCTTTGTTACACCTGAGAACTGTGCCATAATGATCATTACAGAAGGCTTTCAGACATACACAATATCGTTGGCACCTGAAATCTTTCTTTAAACTTACCTTATGAGAGTCAGGTTTGCTAAGTGTCTCCACATTCTTCTGTGACTTTTTTTAAAATTATACTGTTTATTACATTATATTGAAATTAACTTGTGTATGTCTGTCTCCCTCATTGGATTGTGGGCTCCCTAAAGCAGAACCATGTCTTATTTATCTTTATAACCAAATCAAGTTCAGGCACTGGCAAGAGTAAGAACCAGTGGTACAGAATTTGCAAACACTAGCATCTTTGAAATGCCCCATTGACTAGCAGTTTCTGCCCATCTCAAACCCATTGCTGTATCCTGATCAGTTCCTGACAAATTCTTGTTGGCTTGAACTTGTTTGAGCTTTAGTCTGTATAGGGGGAATGGAATTGCCAATGGAAAGAAAGATAGACTAAGAAATCTCACCTTTCAAGTGGATATCTTTTCTTCTGTGAGTATAATACCTCTAAATAGCCTGAAGGACAGAGCTCTCTGCTACCACTTATGATCACATAGTGCTTTGCATTTGATAAATTATTTTTACATTAATCACATTTGTTGCCTTATGAAGTGGGTAGGGCAAGTTTTACTTTCCTCATTTTATCCATAATGAAGTTGAGGCTCAAAAACATTAAATGACTTCCCTCAAAGCACACAACTTACACAAGGGGCCTTTAGACTTGATTCCAATCCATACCTAGACCCATTACATAGATCTGTCTTCCCTACTGTACTGCTACTATGAATTTTATCAATTCCACTATAAACATGTTTTATAATCTGGAATTTGTCAGATACAGTATGCCTTTGTTATTAGATAGTGGAGCTATTTTTACTCAATACACAAGGACACAATGTATCTTTGAAATAAAGAGATGAAATTCACCAGAATTGAGAAACAGTAAACCAGTGAGTTCTCTTCAATTTCCCTTTGGATTTATGGTGGTGCTACACTAAAACTGAGTAAATTAAATCATTCTCTGAATATCTATTCCAGTAAAATGAAGGTCATTTATAAATTATTTATAAATCATTATAATTCAAAAAACAAATGTAAATATTAAATGCAGGCATTTAAACATTTCACTCTCAAAGAATGAATGCATGGGAGGTAAAGGATATGAGGCTAATTTGATGGGGACATGAAATGGTAAAACCTTAGAATTCTGAGCTACTGCCCCCCAAGAAAGATATTAATGTGCACACAGGAAGTTTCATGGCACCCACATTTCTGCTCTGTTTTCAGCTGTTATCTCAAAGACAAAGGGAGCAGACTATAACATTCCCATCCCTTTCCCACAGGGTGAGCAGGACTAATAGGTGGCTGCCCCGTTAATCCATTACACTGGCATAAGATACAACTAATAGTCCCACCAGAACAGCAGGCATTAATTGGGATTGTCCCAGATAAACTGAGATATATGGAAACCCTTGTAATAAGAGCATGCATTTCCCAGAGCATTTGGGGAGGCAATTATCCCTATAAACTCTGAAGCCAAAGCGAAACTTGTGCAAAGTAATTGAGACTGAAAACCAGCCCTGGCATTTCTACCTTAGCCCAAGAAGCACTGGAGACATAGCAGAGGGTTATGGAACCTGATGCAGCAGGAGAAATACAGAGTGGATTAAGCCAAAGACAGTTCATTTAAATTTGTTTCCTCAAAGTTTCTCATAATTCCTAAGGATGGAGTTGGATATTAACATCCACTTTCTCTTTTTATATTATATACAGTTTATTATCTATAACTAGGCTTAGGAAAACTGTTTAGTAGAGTATGTAGTTCTCATTCCAAATATTAAAGGCAGTAGTTCACAGTGAATCTTGGTGATTGTCTCTCTTAGAACCCAAGGTAAAGCACCCTTCATGTTTTTTCAAAGAATAAAAACTAGGCTGTATACCTCAACTCACTAACCCATCACAATTCTGCTACCCAACATGAGCAAACTCATAAAAATGACTTACTTTAAGAATACTCAATTAACATGTCTTACTTCTATCTTAAGAATGCATATCATACTTCCATTTCATTTGCACTGTAACTATTCATGTGTTTATTTTCACCACAAGATTTGAAGGTCCTTATTGGCAGGGATGATATCTTGTTCATCTTTGTACCCCTAGTATCTGGAATAATTCTCCAAGCATTTTATTATTGGAAGTAAATGTCTTTTAAAAGTACCACTTATAAAATGAAAGATTTTTAAAATGAAGGAATTTTACGAACACTTTAGTTAATAGATAGCACCTTACCATAGACCAGCCAGCCAGGGACAAATACAGTGAGAAGAAAGAAGTCCACTTAGAAGAAGGAAAAAGTATAAAAGTTCAACTGATTTTTCACTTTGTTTTAAGACATTCCAGGTGATAATGTTTTATGCTTACTGAGACAGCTTATATGATAAGCTATGACCATTCTTCAAGAAGTTGGAAAGAAATAAATTCTTGTACAAACATCACTCCCAATGGTGTTGAACATGAGCACCTGTGTTTGAAATGAACAGGCCAAGGCCCCTTAGGGAATATAAACAGATATCAACAATGAATCATAGTTACCAAATTAAATGAAAAAGGAGGTGTTTTCTATATGTTTCCTGAAACCTGTGTGTTTTCTTTTGTGCTTGAAAGCAGTCCCAAGCCTTGGCATTGTGACTAAGCTTGAAAAAGAATTCTCCTGAAAGTGCTCCCCATTTCTCAAAAATTAAGAGAAAAAGAGATCAGCCAGTATTTTAGGTTATTCGTTCTCATTTTTAACACCAACATAGCTGCTAAGTAACTTTAATAGCAAATATTAGATATGTTATTTGAAAAAAATGAATTTAATTAAAATTGATCAATATAATTCATTGGTCATTTACTTAAAAAATGAATGTTCTTTACACTGATTATAAAATCATTCTGAAATTTGGCTAGCACTAGAAGTGGAAAATAATTCTTACTCATTTAGAAATTTAGAGCCATACCAGACAAGTCACTGATGTGAAATTCAGCAGCCATGAGAAGGTAAATGGGGATTTACTAATAAGTAAACTTTATGAATCTGATTGATTGGTAAGGCTTAAAAATCATTGTCAGTTGTTCTAAGAGTTCATCCACGTTTCTTAATAGCAAGTTTAGGACTTAGGCAAACTGCTCTTCTTTGTTTTGTTTTTTTTAATCTAAAGTGTATATTTTAATCTAAAGTGTATATTTTATATGATATTATTATAATATAAAGGTAAAAAATGAAATGAGTTTGTGAAGTAATGAATTAATGCAGTCCTTCTCAGAGCCTTTAATATATTAATGTGGGTTATGACTCTGAGAAGAAGGAGTTATATGTGTCCCAAACTCTTTTGACTATTATATTAGTTATCTACTGCCACAATAATTCCAGATGGCAAACCACACCAAAACTCAGTGTCTCAGAACAATCTTCATTTATTCTCACAGAGCTGAAGTTTGACTGGAACACTTCTGCTTCAAGCAGCAGGCCTGGGAATTTGTGTTTTCTATGCTTCTCTCATCCTCCTTGGCCTAGCAGGCTAGCCAGGACATGTTCTTCTTGGACAATGCCAGAGGTACAAAAGAGGCAGTAAAAATGCACTAAGTTTCTTAAGTCCTACTCCTAAAATTGTCATACTGTGTCTGTAATCCATATTCAACTGGACAAAGCAAGTCACATAGCCAAGCCCAAAGTCAGGGAGTAATGAAATATGCTCCATCCATGATGAGGCCATTGCAAGGAGTGGATCCAAGGAGGGGTTAAAGAGCTAGGACCAACAATTCTCTCACAACAAACTTTTTGTTTATGGATCATCTCATGGAACTAGTGCTCCACAGAACATGCTTTTGGAAACACTGCAATATCTCACTGCTTTTTATGCAATGCTTATGTTAGTGGGCACAAAATGACATGTGATTAACTTTCTGAGAATTTCCTAATTCAGGCTAATTTCCTGAGATGCTGCAGCCTGAGAGACATTTTAAAATATTATAATCTAAATGGAACCCACTACTAGATTCCTAGCAGAAATTCGTCTTGTTAATAGGTCTTTAAAATCCCTTCTGTTGTGAAAACTCAATGAAAATTCAGCTTATAGAGTCAATAGGGACACAGCGGGTTCAATTTAGAGAGAGATCATTTTCCTAGAGAGCCTCAGTCAGGATTCTGCAAAGGATTTTGGAGGGAATCAGATGCTTTGATAGGAGTGGATGATTAAGACTAAGTTCTCAGAGACTGTGCTTCGAGCAAGTGCAGAGCCAAAGACCAAGCTGGGTAGCAGATGATTGCAGAGACAAGTAACATCCCAGCCCAGGCCAGTGAGGAGCTCAAGAACAGCCTGGGTCCTCAGAAGAAAGCCAGGCCAAATCAGCACAGAGATGTTCCTGAACAATCCCTTAATGAGAAGGAATAGAGATCAGGACCCATTGCGGACACTCTGCAGTCCACGGTATATACAGGTGTGGAACACAATAAGCCTCATTCTCATCAGCATGAGGGGTCAGTCATTGCACCAATCTCTTTTATTTTTATAAAACCAGAATTAATGAGACTCACCAAAAATCCTTGAACCAAATGAAAGTTTTTCTGATAAGCATAGTCAGAAGTCTGTAGCCATAGTAGGACAACACCAGGTCAGCAGGAGCTCCGCCCACAAATCCACCTCCCAGCACATAAATTGCCAGTAACCTGAAGAGCTTTGTCTGACAAACTTCCCAGTTTCCAGCTGAGAAAAAAAGGCCAGGACTTTACAGGGGTGGGGTTTTAACTGGGCATTCTGGCTCTCCTACTGCTATCTAAAGAACATGACCTCATCAAAAAGCTCAAGGTCCAGGGTGAGAATTAGGTGGGATTCTATTTCTGGTTCAGCCTCTGTTTCACTGTCTATGGTTTACTTTAACTTTTAACCTCAGTTTCTTTATTAGTAAAATGGGATAACACCCATCTTGTGTACCTTCCAATTATTATAAAAATAATGTAATGATACTTTTTAAAGTATGCATAAAAAGTGGCACCAGAATGTAAGGTGAGGCCACATATCCTCCATTGACATCAATAGAAATTGTCAAACATAAGCAAGGATGCAATTAAGCCTCATATGCTAATATTTCCCTAAATAGTGATCTCTAGCACAGGCTTTTTAGCCACCAATGCTCCATAAAACACAATACAATATATTGGGCTAGAAAAAAAAAGTATTCTTCACTTTTCAATTTAGCAACAACAACAAAATGAGATTTATTCATCCTTCATTTAGAGTACACAACTAGATAGAATTTGTCAACATCATCATCCTCATCATTATCAATTACTGGAACAAAGAATTGAAGTAGCAAAAATTGGCATTGCCAATATTTCTGTCTTTTTTTTAAATGGATTGCCTACAAATGAGAACTTCAAGACAAGCCACTCTGAGTTTTCTTTGAAACGACTTAACATTTGGTCAGGGATAGGAAAGTTGAACAGGAAAATATACTTAAGATTTTAACTTGGAAAAAAACATAAGGTGTATAAACTCATAGTGGACTGAATTTTTATATTATCAGAGAACTAGAAAAGGCTTTTCCACAAGGGTATTGTAGAGGAGGTTTAGATAATCAGCCTAATAAATGGGTCAAGTGTTTCTTCTTGTTTTTCTTTCCTAAGAGATGCTTTGAAATCTCCCACTTTGAAATCCAAATTCTCTTTAAATTTAATCTCCCATTCTCATATCTCCTTGATTTTTCTGAGAGATTTTAGAGATGATGTCTTTTTGCACAAACACTAACTCTAAGGCGACTTCCAGTTCTGAAATGTATAATCATTGACTCTACACTTGCTTTTAAAAATTCTGATCTGTTGAATTTTGAAATTTTAACCAATTTCACTAACCTTTCAAGTTTTTCTCATTTTCCTAAATTAATGTGAAATACAGGACATTTTGCCATGCCACTCTGACTACTCATATTATAGATGAAGGAAGGATTCTGAAAGGTGCTCTAATGACTATAATTATCATAGGGACCACATATTGAGCACTAACTACATGGCAGGCCTGATTTGAGGGCTTTCACATATGTCGAGCCAGTGAAGCCTCTTAGCATCCCTGGGAGGGAAGTTTTACAATTCTGGTAGTACCAAATGAGCAACTGAGGATTAGAAACATTAAAGAATCTGCCCGAGGTCATATGCCTAACAGTAAATGATAAAGCTGAGGTAGAATGCGGGGCGGGCTGCCTGTCTCCAAAATCATATGAGGCTCCCTTGGGTGGAAAGTGATCCAACTCCAGCTTCGTCCTTGTCACCTTATTTGCTAAGTAGCCACTAAGGCCAGCAGATTTGATCAGGGTGCAAGCATGAAGCTCAAGATCATTATAAAGCAGTTGTACTGGGTGGATTAAAAGTTCGTGAAAACAAAACAAGTTCCTTGGTGGTATTATAGGTTTCTTCTTTCCTCTCTCCTTTCCTCCTTCCCTTCCTTTAAACCTTTGGTACATCAATAAACATTTGTTCATATAAAATGAAGGTCGAGTTTCTATTACTGCTTAGCTGAAAACACCTACAAATGTTCACAGGAACTTTAGTGACTACCAGAGTCTAGATAAGCACTTGAAAATAAGAAAGAACAAGCTCCGCGAGAGCAGAGATGCCTTCAGATTTTATTCGCGAAGGCACCCCACGCTCTTAGAAAAGAGCACGATGCACCCGGTGCTCGGATTGGATGAAGTGGCAAAGGTAACCCCGCTGGTTCGGGCGTTTGGCTGTTCCTGTGCCTTGACCCCCGCTTTGGAAATGGAGGTAGGGCTGGCTCCCGACCTGTCTCAGAGACCCTCGCACTCCTCCCCCACCTTCCGTCAACTGGGACCCGCTGCGAGCCGTTTTTGGCCACGCGCGCTTATCGGATAGACCTGCAGTCCCGCAGAGAGGAAGGGCGCCCGGGCTGTCCGCCACGCGGGGAGGACGCGAGCACCCAGGTGACGTCCCGCGGGCCGCCGCGCGAGGGCCGGGCTCTGGCGTGGGCGCGCCCCAGGGCCCGTGGGCTGCGCGCCGGGAAAGGTCTGGCGCCTGCTCCACCAGTCGCCCTTCCCCGGGGCTGGCTCGCCTGTAGTGTCTGATTGTTGGGGGATCCCCCTCCATCCCCAGAAGGTACAAAGTTTGGCTCTGTGGAGGCACCTACGAGTCGGAGCTGGGCGGGTGGGTGGCCGGCTGGTTTCACACTCGGCAAAGAAAATGGAAACACAGGTGGGAAAAGAAAAAGGGAGTGGCTTTCCGGGAAGCAGCGGCCCCGACCGAGACCGCTGGAGCGCGCGGGGCTAGTTCATCCGGGCTCTCTATGGGGACTAAAGAGGCTGAACTGAAGTGGCGAAGGCGAGGAGGCGATCACTGGCTTGTTTGCTAAGAGTTCGGGAAGCCTTGTTTGAACTAGAAAAGACAAATTCAGTTCTTCCTCCAGGTAGATCCCCGTGTCCTCTGTACGCGCCTCCGGACGGCCTTCTGTGAAGCCCCCCTTCCCACTTAGTTAACTTAGTTAATATTATTCCTCTGTCACAGGACTCCTGCACGGTCAGGTCATCTGAACTCCTCAGTGGCCCTAGGGAAGTTAGCAGCTGTCAGAGAACTGGGGAGAGGAGGCAGGAGGTAGCCTAGGCCCTTTGCAGCTCAGCTGGGGCTTCTGACAAGCCTTTGAAAAATTCTTTCTAAAAATGTGTTTCTTGTATTTTTTAATAAGGCTTTGCCCCAAAGCCTAATATCTTTGTTTGAGGTGGAATCTTCTTATTAAAATGGCCCTCAAGCTACCACTAAAGAATCAGGCATGAACATAAAATCTTCTGGATTTGAGGAATGCACAGTTCTAATTTAATAGAACTTAGCTCAGCGCAAATGTGGAGGCAGTCTGTTTTCAATGAATGTTTTCTAACTTCTTAATAATGTATTTTTCTACTAAAATAATAACCTGTTTGTTAGTATAACTTAGTGGGTAGAGATGGGGGGGTGGGGATGCTGACTGGCTGGAAATGACCGGATTGGGTTGGTAACCCATCATTTGTGTTTCATTTGGATCACGGCATACGTTTAATGTTACAATTGAATTGGCCTTTTGCAGAGCAGACATGCCCTCACTTACTGTCTTATGGCTATGACAAGATAATTACAAGGGCAATGTTATTTGACTCTTAGCCTAACACAGACTATTAGACTGCACAAAGCATTCCAATTACAAGACAAAAGTTTTTCAAGCCTGGGGAATAAAGTACCACCAATGTACAGGCCACAGAAGGTTTCTGAAATATTAATGTAGATAGTTAAACGGAGATTGAATAGGGAAGGAAAAGCCACCAGTCACTGTAAAGAAGAGCCAGGAACAATCCTACGGGTCCAAGATGCTGTGAGAGAACCAATTTCATTTTTAGTGTCAGCCTGGCTGTCCTCAAAAACTAGAAATAGATTTTGAGGGAAGGTCTGTTGTGTATACTGCTAAGTCCAGTGTCTATTTTGAGAGGTGAGCCTGTAGATTTAACCCAAGTCGTGGGCTAAATGCATAAGAGGCAGCAATTATCCTACCAGACCCCAAACTCCCCAGCCTAGCACTTTAGTCCAGAGTCAGGTATGCGGGAGGGAGCCTCCCCCTTCACAGGACCTTTGGACGCCCATTAGAACTATGGCTCAGGACAGTGTCTAGTCAGAGGTCCTAGATGCCCTGCAAGGGACAGTCACAGCTCCCACTCTACAAGGGATGGAACATGTCCCTGTGCCCTGAAGATGCTGGGATGCCTCTGCCTTTCGCAGTGACACCCCCTCACCCAACATGTCTCCTCTTCCTTCAACCCAGTTGGAAGAAACCCAAGCTATCACTTATTCAGCCTGCAATTTACTCACCTCCAATCCCTTATGCATTTATTTTTAACATTCTGATTATCAGAAATGAAATGAAATATATACAGGTGGGGAAATTAGAGCAAAGCTGGAAATGAGAAGAACCTTCTTTATACCTCAGGGCTGAAGAAAAGAAAAACACTTTTGTCAAGAGCCTGCTCTGTTTTAGGCAATGTTCGCATGCCTCATTTCTTTTTTCTTTTCTTTTTTTTTTTTTGAGACGGAGTCTCGCTCTGTCACCCAGGTTGGAGTGCAGTGTCGTGCAGTCTCTGCTCACTGCAAGCTCTGCCTCCCGGGTTCACGCCATTCTCCTGCCTCAGCCTCCAGAGTAGCTGGGACTACAGGTGCCCACCACTACGCCCAGCTAATTTTTTGTATTTTTAGTAGAGACAGGGTTTCACCATGTTGGTCAGGATGGTCTCGATCTTCTGACCTCGTGATCCACCCGCCTCGGCCTCCCAAAGTGCTGGGATTAACAGGCGTGAACCACCACACCCCGGCCTCAGATGCTTCATTTCATTAAATCCTCATGATAACTATGTAGAGAGTATTATTCTCACCTCGCCTATGGGGAAACTGAGGCTCAGACAGGTTGGTGACTACCTAAAGTCACACTGCTAAAAATGACAGAGCCAAGATTAGGTCCAAATTTATCAAAGTCTTCTAGGAAGGCCAGTATGCTTTGCTGGTGAGGGCTGTCAGGAAAAGCCCAAGCAGCTCTGTCCTCCAGCTCCATCTGTCTCCCAGCTTCCCTGAGGAGGATGCACTGAGGCTAAATCTTTCAGAAGCTGTGCCTGGAGAGCATGTATTCACCGCTAGGGTCTTCTGTGGAGGTCCTGGGCCCCACAGGCTGCTCTGCTCCCCTCTTTTCTGCACTCTTTATCTCCATGCCCGCACCTTCTCACTCCTCTGACCCCAAACTGTTCGATGCTACAATTTCAGAACCATTGGCATATGCCCTTTTTCTCCCTGGGGTTACCACCCTTTCACCACATGCCTGGGTTTCTTCTTTCTGTCCCATTACAACATTATTGGGCATGTCATAAAGACCCCTCCAAATAAAGCAGGAGATGCCTATCTAAGGACATACTAGATGTGGCTCCCAGGTCTGAAGAACCGAGGGCCTGGAGCTTCCAAGCAGCTGATACCCTGATCAGGGTGGGAAGGAGGAGAGGTGGATACTGAGGACTTAGGCAGGGTCCAGGACTGGGGCTCCTCTGTCTTGGTGAAGGGCAGGAAGATAAGAAAAAAAATGTAGAGAGAGACAGAGAGGAGACAGAACTGTGTAAATGGCTTTTATCCAGGGAAAAGTTTATGATTATAGAAAAGTTTTTAAAAATTAGATTGATTGTGTAAAATTAATGCTGATGAAATGACAGTCTTTTGTAAATTTCTTATGACTTACAGCTAATTGCCATGCAGCTCAGTAACAATTGTGTATTTCATTAAATCCAGTTCCAAATAACTTTACTGTACATTTTACTTAATTAACATACATTTTTAAATCTTTCTATACTCTCAGGACTAATAAAGTTTCTCTTGAATACTAGCTTCTGGCATGATTATCAGATCATCATTGAAGTAAATGAATACACACACATACATACAGGGTAAATAGTGTATTTATCCTATGACTCTAACATTCAGAGAGACATAGATGGAAACCACGTTTTATGAGAACAAGTTTTATCTTTGGGATTTGTATTAAGCATGTAAAATATTGGAAAAGCTTTTGCTATGCTGAACTCAAGTCTGACACATTTAGTAGCTCATTACTCCAGTTTTAATGTAAGGTTGCAAAACACTGAAATCTCATCACCTGGGTCCCACCTTGTTCTAAATATACCTGACATCCCAAACCTTCTAAATCATTGAGCTAATTCGTTTACAATGCTCTGCTTACTTTCATTAAGATGGAATTTAGTTTTTGTTTTGTTTTTTAAAGCCAATGAACTTGCAAGTTTACTTGGTTGAAGATGCCTTTTAATCTTAGAAATGTAGAAAGATTATATATTGCTACTTTAAAAAATCTAGGTGAATTTTTTCTCCAACTAAAATTCTTCGGAAATTTAAAAGAAGCTGCTCTCTTTGAGGGAGATTATTTCATGGAGCACATATAAAAACATTTTTTCAAATAAAAATGTTATAAAATTGTGTACTATTAAGGCATTTCATTGCACAAATTCTGCTTAAAATATTTTATATTTTCAAAAAGTGGAAGGTGAGTACAGTTTGTTGTTTACAGAGAGCCTCTGTATCAGAGACTTATGTAATGTTCTCGAAATTTGTCTTGATTCTTTCAAGCAGCAGTGATGACTTATTAAACAAAGTCTATGTAGCTCTTCAGGAGCAGTTTGGGACCCTAAAGAGAGAGGAAACATTTCAGGGGGACCATTGTTCCCATCGTCTTCTCAGGGTAGAGGTCAAAGGTCAACACATAGTTTTAGAGCCTGACAAAACTGGGTTCAATTTTTGGCCCTACCACTCACTTACAGAGGAACCTGAGCAATATCCTTACCCTCTTAGCCTCAGTATTCTCTTTGGCAAAATGAAGATAATAGTAGTTTTGCCTTTGATCTGACTGTGAACTTTAAATGAGGTAATGTACATAAGGTACTTAATACAGTATCTGGCACATTACAAACATTCTATAAATCTTGCTTAAAATTGGTACTTTACCTCTTTATCTTGTTTTTCATGTCTTCCTTCATGAAAATCTAGGCAATAATTTTTTTTTAATTTGATACAGGGTCATGCTCTGTCGCCCAGGCTAGAGTGCACTTGCACAGTCTTAGCACATTGTAACCTCAAACTCCTGGGCTCAAGTGATCCTCCTGGTAGGTAGTAATTTTAAACCTGTGGTGTATTTCATATGATCTTAGACCCTCTTTCAGACATTGGAAGTGCTTGTTCTTAACCTGTGCTTAATATTTATTTTTCTCATAGGAGTCATAAGTGTTTTCATAAGTATGACTATGTACATGCATGTGGGTAAATATCCATTTAGCTCATGGAGACATTCAGGCTGGTCTCTTAATTGACTCATAACGGCCTTGAGAAGCTAACATTAGTCATAAATAAATACTACCTGATGGCCATTCTGGAAGAGAAACCCAGTGTGCCATTCATTATATGGAAAAAGTTATATGCCTGCTGGTAGCAACTTGTGCCCAATAACAATCAACTATTAGAAGATGCAGGTAAAAAAGATGGAGTGATGTGTCTTCTAATCCTCCACAGTATTTAAGAATGTTCAAAAGTGAGAGGTAGAGGGTAAAAGGAAGGTCTTTCTGTTCTATTTCTACCTATGAGAAATGTTGTTGATTGATTATCTCATTTTTCCTTGCCTTGAGTTTGGGTGGCTCTGAGTTTCAGGCAAGTGTGTGTCCATTTCTAGCCCTTTGGGTGGGGGGATGAATTGAGATTATTTTAGACCAATTACTGTAATTGCACTCCTCCTACCAATGCAATGATTGGTTTGGCAAAGAGCATGTGACACAATTCCAGCCATTGATACTTGTGGGCCAGTGTGCAAAAGAGGCTACTGGGAAAGGACTGCACTTTCTTTAAAATGTCCACAAAGAAGGGATGGTCCTTTCTGGCTTTTATTGTGCTTACATGAGGATGAGGACTAGCTGCTGTAATCATCTGGTATCCCTGTGGGGACCATCCTTGGAAAAGATTTGTATACTGAGGATAGCTGCAGTGGAAAAGAAGGAAAAGACCTGGACTCTGATGTCACCATTAGGCCACTGAAATAAGCAATCTTGAAAGTACCACCCTGTCTTCCCCTGTGAAAGTCTACCCTATGGACTTCACTGTTATGTTTAAGCTATTTAGGGCTGGGTCTTCTGAAACTGACAGTTGAAGACAACCCAAATGATTTACACACCAGCCATAGAGAACCAAATCAGAAAACTCTTGCAATGAATCCATCCCTTGGGACATCAAATGAGTTAAATATTCTGCTGAAGTCTATGGCTGCCTTAGTTCCAGAGATGCAAATAATCCCTAATGATTTTTAACTTATCCTCCTGTTTTAAAGACTTTTTGAAAAAATGATTAACCCTCTATAGACTTGTTGGTCTCTTGTTTCCTTTTTTTTTCTTTCAATATTGGCCTGCCAATCTTATCAATAAAAAAAAACCTTTTGTGCCCACATGAAAAATTTTAAAACAGTGTTTATTTTGGGGTGCTAATGAAGTGACTTCAGTCACTTTTATATGTTTATCCATTTATTTCAATTTTTATTGTTTTTTTAACTCTTAATTTCTTATATTTTGCTTACTTTTTCTGTGTACTGTTTTGATCTCTTTTGCTTTCAGTGTAGTTTAAGCATATATCTGTATGTGTGTGTATGTAGACTTTCAGAAGAAGCATAATGTAGTGGAAAAAGCATGGAATGTTGTGTCAAACTTTGGTTTAAATCCTGACTCTGTTATCTAATTTTTGTATAGTTTTTGACAAATTCCTTAACCCAAAGCAAAAAGAATAGCAGCGAGCATGGAATGTATTTAATTGTAGAACTAATCCTAAAGCAGGGGTGGGGATTTGGATGGCATACTATATGCTGTGAAAAATTTTAATTACATACCTATCCAAAACTGGAAGAGGAAGAGGGAAAGAAGGTGGAAGGTAGAGTAAATTCACTTATGGCCTCGTGTAATATATCTGAGTCAAAGGATATATTATTCAACCTGACAAAACAAGCATTTAAAGTATAAGGATTAGCCGGGTGCAGTGGCATGTGCCTGTAATCCCAGCTACTTGGGAGGTTGAGGCAGGAGAATCACTTGAACCCAGGAGGCAGAGGTTGCAGTGAGCTGAGATCACACCGCTGCACTCCAGCCTGGGCAGCAGAGCAAGACTCCGTCTCAAAAAATAAATAAATAAATAAATAAATAAATAAATACAACACAACACAACAAACACAATACAATAGAGTATAAGAACATTAAAATGTACAAAGCTAAAACTAAAAATATAATTTGTTGACCAAAATTGAGCAGTGGAGGGCCAGAAGAAAAAAGCAAGGAAGGGGAAATATGCCAATGTTATCATTTCCTTTTTTATATTTTTATATACTTAAGGGTCCATGTATATATATTATACTTATGTATATATATATACATGTATATTATACATGTATATATATTATACTTATGTATATATATATACATGTATAATATACATGTATATATATTATATACTTAAGGGTCCATGTATATACTTAAGGGTCCATGTATATAATATATCCATGTGTTACATGGATATATTTCATAGTGGTGAAGTCTGGGGCTATTAGTGTACCTATCACCCAAACAGGATATATTGTACCCAATAGGAATTATTTCATCCCTCACCCGCCTCCCACCTTCCTGCCTTTTGGAATCTCCGTGTCTATTATTCCTCTCTGTATGTCCACGTGTACCCATTGTTTAGCTCCCACTTATAAATGGGAATATGTGGTTTTTGACTTTCTGTTTCAAGTGATTTCAATTAGAATAATGGCCTCCAGTTCCATCTACGTTGCCATGAAAGACATTATTTCATTATTTTTTATGATTGAGTAGGATTCCGTAGTATACATATATACCACATTTTCTTTATCTGCCCATCAGCTGATGGACACTTAGGTTGACTGCATGACTTTGCTAATGTAAACAGCATTAGATAAACATACAAGTGTAGGAGTCTTTTTGATACATGATTTCTTTTTTGGGGGTAGATACCCAGTGATGGGATTACTATATCAAAGCATAGTTCTTTTTTTACTTCCTTGAGAAATCTTCATACTGTTTTCTGTAAAGTTGTACTAATTTACATTTCCACTAACAATGTATAAGTATTCCTTTTCTCTGCATCCTTCCCAATATCTGTTGATTTTTGACTTTTTAATAATATTCATTCTGGCTGGTATAAGTGGTATCTCATTATGGTTTTAATTTGCATTTCTCTGATGATTAGTGATATTGAGCATTTTTCATATTTTTTTGGCCATTTGTATGTCTTCTTTTGAAAAATGTCTGTTCATGTCCATTGCTTGCTTTTTAATAGGGTTATTCGGTTTTTTTTCCTGTTGATTTGTTTCAGTTCCTTGTAGATTCTGAATATTAGCCCTTTATCAGATGCAATGTTTGCAAATATCTTCTCCTATTCTGTAGGTTGTCTGTTTACTCTGTTGATTATTTCTTTTGATGTACAAAAGCTTTTTAGTTTGATTAAATCCCATTTGCCTATTGTTTTTGTTGCATTTCTTTTTGAGGACTTAGTCATAAATTCTTTGCCTAGGCCAATGTCCAGAATAGTTTTGCCTAGATTTTCTTCTAGGATTTTTGTAGTTTCAAGTCTTACACTTAAGTCTAATCAATTTTGCATTAACTTTTGTATATGCTGAGAGATGTGGGTCCAATTCCATTCTTCTGCATATGACTATTCAATTTTCCCAGTACCACTTATTTAATAGGGTGTACTTCCCCAGTGTATGTTTTTGTCAACTTTGTCAAAGATTATTGGTTGTAGAGGTATGTGGTTTTATTTCTGGGTTCTCTGTACTGTTCCATTGATCTGTGTGTCTGTTTTTATGCCAGCATCATGCTGTTTTGGTTACTATAGCCATAGTATAATTTGAAGTCAGGTAATGTGATACCTCTAGATTTATTCTCTTTTGTTTAGGACTGCTTTGGCTATTCGGACTCTTTTTTGGTTTCATATGAATGTTAGCATTGCTTTTTCTAATTCTGTGAAGAATTATACTGGTAATTTGATAGGAATTTCATTGAATCTGTAGATTGTTTTGAGCAGTATGGTCATTTTAATGATACTGGTTCTTCCAATTCATGAGCATAGGATGCTTTTCCATTTGTTTGTGTCATCTCTAATTTATTTCATCAGTGTTTTGCAGTTCTTTTTGTAGAGATCTTTTAACTCCTTGGTGAAATCTATTCCTAGGTATTTTATTTTATTTTGGTAGCTATTGTAAATGGGATTGAGTTCTTGATTTGGTTCCCAGCTTGATCATTATTTGTGTAGAAATGCTACTAATTTTTGTACATTGATTATGTATTCTGAAACTTTACTGAAGTCATTTATCAAATCTAGGAGTCTCTTCAAGGAGTCCTTAGGGTTTTCTAGGCATAAGATCATATCATCAACAAACAGAAATAATTCGACTTACTTTTTCTGATTGAATGACTTGTATTTCTTTCTCTTGCCTGCTTGCCCCAGCTAGGACTTTCAGTGCTATGTTTGAATAGTAGTGGTGAAAGTGGGCATCCTTGTATTGTCCCAGTTCTAAGGGGGAATGCTTTTAACTTTTCCACATTCACTGTGATGTTGGCTGTGGGTTTGCCATATGTAGTCTTTATTATTTTGAGATAAGTTCCTTCTAGGCCTAGTTTTTTGAGGGTTTTTATCATGAAGGGAGGCTAGATTTTATGGAACGCTTTTTCTGCATCTATTGATGTGACCACAGGGTTTTTTAAAATTCTGTGTATGTGGTGAGTCACATATGAAAGAACTAAAAAGATATTATCTAAAGAATTAAAGTCTAAAAGTAGCATGTAAAATTAAACTAATGTAACCTATAAAACAAAAATGTACAATTTCCTAAACATTGTTAAAAAACAAAAAGATACAGTGAAAAATGTAGAGAAATAAATGTTTCCCTTTCATGTATAAGTGTATATATATGTATGTATATATGTGTATGTGCATGTATGTGTGTATAACAGAAGACAAAATATGAAATACTTCTGGACTTCTTTATTATGCAAGATAATGAATACCCTTTATGTTTAAGCCATTTGTATAGAGTTTTTTGAAACTAGCAAAGACATCCCAAATGATTCACCTACCAGCTAAAGGATACCTAATCAGAAGCCCCTTGTAAAGAGTCCAATCCTTCCTTCCAGAGCTAAAAACAAACATATCTGTCATTACGATAGATGTAAAGGAGTTAAATCCTATCTCTATTATAGAAAAATAAATTCAAATTGGCTTATAATGGAATAGCCAACCCTATGCTGTAGATAAGAAACATCCCTTAAATAAAGCAGTTCAGAAAGGTTGAAAAATAAAAATATAGGCAAAGGTGTATCTGATAAATGCAAACATAGGCACACTTTTTTAATAACAGGTGAGCATCATGTCAAGGAAGTCAAGAGAAGAGAGTGTTTTGAGGAAGAAATTTGCAATAATGTTGGATGTTGTCAGGAAACCAACTAAAATAAGGACAAAGAAGAATTACTTGGATTTAGCCAACAATAAGATTAAGTAACCTTGAAAACAATGGTTTTATTAGAGTGGTGAGGCAAAAGCTTGAGTGTGACGATTTCAAATTCTTTTTTGGGGAACAACTGGGATCAGGCTTGCTTCAGAAAGTTCAGAGTAGTGGGCAGGTCCATTTAAAAAATAGTATGTATAGGGCCTAGTAAAAGGAAAGATGAGTGACATGCATATTCTGCTAGCTCAGATGGCTTTTTGAGACCTAATTCTACTTGTGACATCCTCTATAGACAAACATCTAAGTATGAGGACTCAGGAGTGAAAACAATTCTTTTCCAAGAGTTGTTACTAACCTCATGGCAGGGTCTGGGCATGGTGGCTCACACCTGTAATCCCAGCACTTTGGGAGGCCAAGGATGGAGGATCACCTGAGCCCAGGAGTTTGAGGCCAACCTGGACAACATGGCAAAACCCTGTCTCTACAAAAATACCAAAAAAAAAAAAAAAAATTAGCTGGGCGTGGTGGTGCCTTCCTGAAGTCCCAGCTACTCAGGAATCTGAGGTGAGAGGATTACTTGAGCCTGGGAAGTTGAGGCTGCAGTGAGCCATGATTGCACCACTGCACTCCAGCCAGGGCAGCAGAGCAAGACCCTGACTCTAATAATAATAAGACAAACAAAACAAAACAAAAAAACAAAAACATCATGGCTGGCACCAGCCACATATACCTTAAGAAAGACCACTCTCACCAAGACAGTGCTCTGTCTTGAGTCCAAAAGGGAGAAAGGGAGCATCTAGTGTCACTTTCCATTTGTCTCAGCATCTGAATACTAACTTCTTTCCCTAACATCTAATGTTTGAGTGCTCAATTTGATCAGCCTGCATCAGAGGTTTAGGGAGAAATGGAAAAAACCACTTCCCCATCAAGAGTTCATCCACCCAACTCATATGGCACCCATAATAGCACCCCAATTAAAATTAGGTATGGTTTTTTTTTTCTGGAGAGTAGGTCTCCCTCTGTTGCCCAAGCTAGAGTACAGTGGTGCAATCTCAGCTCACTGCAACCTCCACCTCCCAGGCTCAAGCGATCCTCCTGTCTCAGCCTCCTGAGTAGCTGAGACTACAGATGTGCACCACCACACCTGGCTAATTTTTTTTTTTTTTTTTTTTTTTTTTTTTGTACAGACAGGGTTTCTCCATATTGCCCAGGCTGGTCTTGAACTCCTGACCTCAAGTGATCTGCCCGCCTCAGCCTCCCAAATGGCTGGGATTACAGGCATGAGCCACCGTGCCCGGCCCCAATTAAAATTGTTTTATATATCAATGTTAGATTTCTGAACAGCCATCCTGAGTAGGGTTGGGGAAGGTGGGTTGATGTGAGTCGTTAACTGAGGCTTAATTTAGGAGGCAGATTTGAAATGGACCACAAAAGACTGAGAAGGAATTTTGTCGAAGTGGGAGACAAGGCCGCCATAACTGCAGTGAGAAGTAATGAAGGAAGCAATGAAGCTGTGAGGAGGAGAACCCGAAGTTCCATCTGAATAGAACAGAGACAGGTAGGGAGTGGGGGGTTTAGGGAGATGTGAAATCAGTATCTAGAATATGGAATTAGATGCAAGATATGTGGGAAGTTGTCGGGAGGGATAAAGGGTTGGAGAGAAAAACCATCACCTCAGTCGACAAGCATTGTGTTGAGCTTACACCATATGTTTACAGTCGCTAGCAGTTTTGGGGAAGTGCATGTAAACACACAACTAATAATTATGAGGTGTGTATAAAGCCTGAAAGTATACAGAAAGGGGAGACTCACAGAGCTGGAATTAATCACCGACTGTTTCTTAGAGGTGAGCCATTTCTGAAAAGAAGAGCTTTCCACATCAACAAGGAGGGAAAGAGACTTTCACGCAGAGAGAACATGAGAGAAAGCACAGATATGAAATTAATAGTAACAGCAATGGTAACCAACACTCATTTCCTAGTTGCCGTGTGCCAGGTGCCTTACATCTCAATTCCTCACAACAGCCTTATGCAATGGGTTATATTATTCCCATTAAACAAATAGGAAACTGAGGTTACAAAAGAGGTTAATGAATTTGACCCCGTTCTCAATCCCTGTAGGGTAGAACCTGGATTCAGACCCAACATCTCCATGTTTAACCACACATACCACTGGCCAGATCCCCACAGAGAAAGAGGATTTTCCCAGAGGCCGGACTCCAGTGACTGGAAAACAGCTCCAGTCACAAGCCACTGTCCAGTAGTGAAACATGTTTTTTCTTATGGCCACCCTCTTCTTTGTGCTTGAAACACTTACCCCACAGGGAAGTGTTTAGCAGAAAAGTACCAGTCAATTTTATCTCAACTCTAATAAGACATCTTTGTTTTTTGCCTTCAATCTAGAATGTTACATGATAGACATAGGATTGCTAAGTTAATGTTTGGACCACAGCATAGGACAATCTGTACTTTTAAAGTAAAAATAGTAACAACGATAATAACAATTAATAAATAAGCAAAAGGATTGACAGCTAGAAAAACCTCTAGATGCTTATTTTTACTGTAGTAGATTTCTGATTGTCAAAGTAAAATGTCTCTTATTTTATAAGCATTTGACCTATTTGAAAGACATGAAGATTATCTAAGGATTTTTCTTTTGTTAAATTTGCAACCCTGCTTTGACATCCACTCAAATATGTAATAACTTTTTATCATAAAACCTGCAGCAGAAATGAATGCTAATATTTTCATGCAATCCTTCTGGGATTGTGGTGTCTGAATAGATATATCTTTTCTTTGATGTTTTTGGAGCTAGTTTCATGTAATCAGTACCTGTCAGTGGAGCACTGAATATTGGCAGAATAAAAAATCATTCCACATTCTCATTGCTATTAAATACCTCGCTCACAGTTTTAAGTCATCCATGATTTGATTCAGAAGTGAAAATCCCAATATAGAGGGTATTTTTTTGCCAATGGTAGTATCTAGTCCTTGGAAAGGTTATATCTTGAAAATTTTTTTTCTCTCTCTCTCTCTGTCACTCTCCTCTCTTTCACTCTACGCACTTGCGCTCATGTGCGTGAGCACACACACACACACACACACACACACACATATGCTTTCACATGAAGTTTCTCAGGTCCATCCCATTGACTATTTGGACAGCTCTTCCCTGCCTCTCAGAAGGCCAATGGATGAACCATAGTTCTATAGAATTATCTTGACCTCCGATAGCTTCCCCCAGGCTCTCAGAATTGGATCCGACCAGGACATTAGCACAAACAACTTCCATCTCAGCCTACCTTGACCTGGCAACCAGATGGTCCCAAGTAAGATATTTTTCCTTAAAGTGAGCTTGGTCCAGATTCAGTGGAGCACATTGCCTTCTTTTAAAACATCTCACTCATCCCCATAGGTGAGACTGTGGTGCTGGGAAAATTTCTATGTGTACCTGAGAACTAGTGTTTAACAAGGGCCCATAGCAGGTGGAGTCAAGTGTGCTACTGTGCTTTTAGAATGCTTACTTTCTCATTAATTTACAGATAAACTATAAAACAGAATAATCATCATATAACTTGAAATGATCAAATTAAACAAAGATCTTTAACAAGCATGTGTCACCAAGTTCATATGAGAATACTTTAATGCTAGCAAATTTCAACAACAGACAACTCTCTTCACCAAATAAAATCTTGTAGATCAGTTGAGCAAAGTGCCCAAGCCATTTAAAAATTTTTTTCTCCTTAATTTAACTGTCTCTGCAAAGGAGCATACATTTTTCAGAAATTTTCTTCTTTAATCCTATTAAAGATCCCTCCTCGTGGAATTCTTAAAAGGGATATAAGGTAAATCGGAATTATATTAATTAAAGGATATTAAATTAGCAACAATGTAAATAATCACTGTATGAATTGCTGTCAAGAATATTGTCTATAGTCAGCTTTCCCAGGCAGCTTTGCCCAAGACAAATAGGAGGAACAAATACAAATCACATATATAATCTTAAATTTTTTAGTAGCCACATTAAAAAGTAAAAAGAAACAGGTGAAATTAATTTTAATAATAACATTTAATTTAACCTATTCTATTAAAAATTTTATTTCCATGTGTAATCAATATAAAGTAATTATTAAGGATTTATTTTACATTTTTTATACTTAGTCTTCAAAATCAGGTGCATATTTTACACTTACTGCACATCTCAATTCAGACAAGCCACATTGCAAGTGCTCAGTAGCCACATGTGGCTAGTGGCTACTGTGGTCGTAGGGAAGTTCAATGGAACATGCATACTGTGCTGCTTGTCTTAGGTGATAGGAAAAAATAAAAAAGATGAATAAAACATGACTCTTGCCCTCAGTGAGAGCAAAGTACAGGGATTCTTTCAGGCTGGGACAGATTCTTTCCTTGTGTGTACAGTGCTGCCTCTATGGACCTTTCTGCCAATTAGAGACTCTCTGTGTTCCCAAGTCACTGGACTTCCATATGTCAGAAAATGGGCATAATGTGCTGATTTTTTTTAAAACAAGACACTCTACCACTATCAACTGAAAAACTGTTTTAATAAATACACCAACCTATGACGTCTATGAAGTAAATGATATTCCCCATCCAACCCACCTCCCTCCGCCCCACCTCCTACCACTTGGATGTGGCATCTTTGAGCAGTGCACAACCTGCACAGCCATACCAGAAGACCTGCTAATTCCCTTTGTCTAGTACTGGCCATGGCACCTTTTCCTTTCCCCAGTTCTTTCCCTGCCTGTACTCCAACCAATGTCAGAACAGGACCGTCTAATTAAAAGCCCACTAACCATCTCACACTGACTGCAGCACAAACTGTGAAGCAGGGTACATTTTTTTGGTGTCCTAGCCTTTTTTAGCCACCCCCAACATGCTATCATCCTCTTTCAGGGAGGGCCAACAGATGAGCTTTTCTTCTAAAGAACTGTCTTGGGCCAGGCACGGTGGCTCACGCCTGTAATCCCAGCACTTTGGGAGGCCGAGGCGGGCAGATCACGAGATCAGGAAATCGAGATCATCCTGGCTAACACGGTGAAACCCCATCTCTACTAAAAATACAAAAAATTAGCCGGGCGTGGTGGCGGGCACCTGTAGTCCCAGCTACTCGGGAGGCTGAGGCAGGAGAATCACTTGAACCTGGGAGGCAGAGCGGGCAGTGAGCCGAGATTGCACCACTGCACTCTAGCCTGACAGAGCGAGACTCCGTCCCAAAAAAAAAACAAAAAAACGGTCTTGACCTCCCATAGCCTCTTCCAGACTCTGTAAGATGGGCAAGTGTAGGAAATGTCCTCTTAATACAACCTGCTTTCAGAGAAGAGTCAGATGGCAGTCCTTAATTCTGTGTCATGCATTGAATACAATACTTCATCTTAAGGGTTTTCACATTATAAGCACCATTTGTACTATGGAAATGAAAGTCTACATTCTCAGTTAAATTAAATGTCAGATAAGTAAGAGGTGGGGCATCTCCCTGGAGCTGCTGAAATGCTGCTAATCAAGTGGAAACCTACCTTGCCTCTGATTGTGGCCCTGCCAGAGAGGCCCATCGGCTGCACTTTCTTCCTTTGCATTCCTGTATACCTTTGCCACATCATGTCGGGATCCCTGTTTATATTGATTCTTAAAGTGTTGTTTCCCCGTGCATGCTCACTTCGTGGGTATAATTTTTGAGTTTACCTCATATTCAAAGTATTTACATTGTTTATACTAGTTTCCAGAAAAGCAGTGATATGGTCCAAGATTGAATATTAACATCATAAATTATACTTATCATCTAGCAAACTTTATTATGGTTGAATTAGCTAGCAGTAGCCTTGTTTTTAAGTAGATGAGTCTTCTTAATTCTGAAGCTGAGGCAATAGCATGACATTTCAAGTTTTTAATTTAAAACTTTGCTACCTTTTTTTAAAGGATAAGAATAAGTGGAACCGACTTATCCACTAGGCATAGTAGCCATTATGCCCAGGACCCACAGGACCTCTAGGGGCCAATGGAAATGTTTACATTTCTTTTAAATTCAGAAGGGAAAAAAATTAATGTACCCCAACCTGGAGTACATTTGCCTTTATACAAATGCAATGGTAAATACGACTTTTTTTTCTTTGCAGAGGAATGGGCTCACAAAGACAAAAGTGTCTAGAGCCCATGAAAGCAATGATGCAGCCCTACTCTGTATGGTATCACAACTCCTGTGAACAGTCTCAGGAGCAGGGTACATTTTCTCTGTTCTTCCTAAGCAGAGTAAATTTTCTTCAAAATTTCTCTCCAACTATGTGTGAAAACTTCCCTAGCGAAATGATGAGCTGGAGTTTTCCTAAGAATCTAATAGGTCTTAGAAGGCATAGAACTTGAGTCTGAGCTCCCTAACTTCTTTTCAAATCCTCAAAGAACATTCCCTTCCAGCTAATACAGTTCAAGGTCAAAGGAGATTTTGAACATGTTAATTAAAATGTTAGATATTGCTTGAACAGAAGAAAATTAACTTTTATGCACACATTTTGAGAGTGATTCATGAATGAGTAGGATAACATGTCAGACTGCATCTCAGACCCTAGTTGCTTATCAAAAGCTATTTACTTATACCAAACCAAATTCACTAAAATATAACTTTGTTATAAAAATGAAGTCAAAAGAAAATCAGCAGGTCAGGTAAATATTGGCATTCTGGCCTCCGTACGCCTAAGGTTGCTTTTGATGCTGTGGAATGTATGAGTTGCTGACAAAAATATCTGTGGCAAGGGGCCAGCAAGTGTGTGAGGCAAGAATGTCAGCAAAGGATGTCAATTTCTTAAAGGCAAAACTGGAATTTGAACAGTAGGCCCTGGTTCCTAGTCAGCAGGCCTTACCTTAGCAAGGCTTAGGCAGTCCCTATGCAGAGCTGGATGGGGACGGTGCAAAAGCAGGTGTCAGAAGGTGAACTGAAGTAGGAGACAGGGTTTTGAAGATGCCTAGAGGTCCAGGTGGGTGCATTGGCAAACATGAGGTAGCTGGGGAGCACTGTAAAAAAGTCACAGGTGGTGCTCCATGAAAGTAGACAGATGTGGCTAGCTGGCAGCAGCCACACCTGGAGTAGCTTGACCAAAAGGCATAGATAGATGGTGGTTTGAGAGATGAGCTGTGGCGCAACGATGGCTACACAACTAGGGCCTACAGCAGTCCTGCTCCTTCACACCATCAGTCACCATCCATGGCTTCATCTCCTAGGACACTAATGCCACCTGGAGATACCCCAAAGCTGCACGTAATTGGTGCCCACCAGATTATGGCTGGTTTTCATATAGGC
The DNA here is from genome assembly GCF_028885625.2 of Pongo pygmaeus. Classification (NCBI taxonomy): domain Eukaryota; kingdom Metazoa; phylum Chordata; class Mammalia; order Primates; family Hominidae; genus Pongo; species Pongo pygmaeus. The sequence goes on along the minus strand of NC_072378.2, from coordinate 99,749,758 downwards.
TGAAAATGCTCAGACATAAAAAGGTTGAGACTTGTGCAAAAATCACATAGTTTCCTAAGGCTATAGATTCTGAACTGGATGTTCAGAAATGGATGTTATATCATCATTGTCATTTGAAGAGATAACTAAAGATTATGCAACCCAAACATGTTGAAGAAAGATATAGGTTTGTTAGGCAGTTAATCAAAATACTATATTATTTTCCTGGATTTTATCTTTGGGATATTTTTAACTTTTTAAAATTTGTAATGTGCTGTCATATCTTTTTTTCCCTTATATTTGTGTCTGTAAATTTGTGTTTTTCCTAAAGACCTTCCCCTAGTTGTATAAGCTGACAGATCTACAAATCCTGCACCTGCTCCTGACTGTCTGCATACCCACCCTCAAACTGTGAGATTCAATTCCTGCATCATTCCAGCGGACAGAAATTTCTCTCTGGTCACTTAGCAAAATAATTCAAAGAAGGATGCTACGAATGTTTGCGATTGAAAAGTGAAGTGCCTTTCTGTCAGTCAAGAATTATTATAAAGTTCAGTTGTTTAAGCTATATTGATTTAAGTTTTTAGCCACTACTTATCCTAAGGAGGTGGGTAAGAGGCAGAAACAAAGTAGTGAGTATGTTTAAAATACATTCTCAGCCAATATGACTGTAATTTTACATTATGATCACCAACTCATGGTGTATTCCTCGTTAGATAAACTCCATTAGTCTTTTCTGTCTAGCTTCTCCTTGTCACTTAGAGATATGTGGGCAACTGAGAAGTGAGAGGTAGAATGACCCCTAGCTTGCTTTCTAGCTATGAGAGGAGACCAAGCCTAATTTCCCCATATCTAAATCCAGTCATTCTAGCTGCTGTCTAAACAATATCAATATATGGAGATGGGATCATGGGAGTGATCCACTTTCCTTTGGTTCTCTTCACTGTCTGAAGTGTTTTGAACTAAAAGCTGGTGCTATGTTTCAAAACCCATTCCCTGTAGATTAAGGACTAAAAACTGAGAGCCTTAACCTCAGCTCTGTCTTGCTTCACAACTCATTCCTACAGTTCGTACCACCTCCTCTCCATCCCAGGGTTCCATACCCCCAGTAAACTAAATCTAGTGCATAATGATGATCATGATGATTATTGTAATAACTGACATTAATTGAATACTTACTAGAGTACATTATTCTCAATACTTTTTTGGATTATCACATTAATCATCACAACCTCAGTATGAGATAGGCACTATTATTATTACTGTTTTACCCATGGGGAACCGGAGACTGAGAGAGATTTCTAAGCCAAATTCTTTGCTATAGACACTATAATGTGTGTTAAGTGAGTGAATGACATAAGATAGAGCATGCCTGGAGATCACTGAAATAGAGATTTCACAAATAGAGGTTGAATAGAATGTAAGGAGATGGGTGGATCAGGTGAAAAATCAGATCCTCCAGTTAGTTGGGACATAACTTGGAGAGCAAATGTATAAAACTTGGATCCATAGGTGTGTATGGAGGGGAGATTGTTGACAGGTAAATGTAATTGTGCTATTTTGCACATTGTGGCTATTGAACTGTCTTCAGTGGTTTTCCATTAGCAGTAGGTTTTTTCCCCAGATGATTTTTTTTCCCTGATATTTAACTTGAAAATAGTAACAAAACAAGCAGGCAAAAGCTGGCTTACCAGTTCACTTAATCTCATCATCATGACTGTTTACTGAAATAAGTTGAAGATAATTATTTTAGGGTTTATGTTAAAAAATTATCAAAACTATGAAATTATCACTGCAATGTAAGTAAGCCCATCATCTGTTAGGTCTTTTGATTTAATCTCTGCATCATGTTCCTGTTTGTCATATATTTTTTATTATCACTTTTCAGACTTCTTAACACTCTTTTTGCTTTAAAAAGCCTAATGTTCTTTAAATGCATTTCTCCTTTTGCTTGTCCTAGTCATAATGAATAAATTGTGTATGTATGAAGATGTCAGTTTACATAGATGAACGATGTGAATCAGAATACATTAAACTGACACTGTCAGTCTTCTTTCAACACCAACCTCACAAGCATAAATTTCTCTGTTTTTTTTAAGAAAAACAATCTTGCTACCAAAAGACTCAACTGTTTAAGACCTGTTTTCTGGGGTCATATTTCTTTTTTTCTTATTATTATTATACTTTAAGTTTTAGTAACCTGCACTATACACAATGTGCAGGTTAGTAACATAAGTATACATGTGCTATGCTGGTGTGCTGCACCCATTAACTCATCATTTAGCATTAGGTATATCTCCTAATGCTATCCCTCCCCCTCCCCCCATGCCACAACAGTCCCCAGAGTGTGATGTTCCCCTTCCTGTGTCCATGTGTTCTCATTGTTCAATTCCCACCTATGAGTGAGAACATGCGGTGTTTGGTTTTTTGTCCTTGCGATAGTTTACTGAGAATGATGATTTCCAATTTCATCCATGTCCTTACAAAGGACATGAACTCATCATTTTTTATGGCTGCATAGTATTCCATCGTGTATATGTGCCACATTTTCTTAATCCAGTCTATCATTGTTGGACATTTGGGTTGGTTCCAAGTCTTTGCTATTGTGAATAGTGCCGCAATAAACATACATGTGCATGTGTCTTTATAGCAGTATGATTTATAGTCCTTTGGGTATATACCCAGTAATGGGATGGCTGGGTCAAATGCAATTTCTAGTTCTAGATCCCTGAGGAATCGCCACACTGACTTCCACAATGGTTGAACTAGTTTACAGTCCCACCAACAGTGTAAAAGTGTTCCTATTTCTCCACATCCTCTCCAGTACCTGTTGTTTCCTGACTTTTTAATGATTGCCATTCTAACTGTTGTGAGATGGTATCTCATTGTGGTTTTGATTTGCATTTCTCTGATGGCCAGCCATGGTGAGCATTTTTTCATGTGTTTTTTGGCTGCATAAATGTCTTCTTTTGAGAAGTGTCTGTTCATGTCCTTCGCCCTCTTTTTGATGGGGTTGTTTGTTTTTTTCTTGTAAATTTGTTTGAGTTCTTTGTAGATTCTGGATATTAGCCCTTTGTCAGATGAGTAGGTTGCAAAAATTTTCTCCCATTTTGTAGGTTGCCTGTTCACTCTGATGGTAGTTTCTTTTGCTGTGCAGAAGCTCTTGAGTTTAATGAGATCCCATTTGTCAATTTTGGCTTTTGTTGCCATTGCTTTTGGTGTTTTAGACATGAAGTCCTTGCCCATGCCTATGTCCTGAATGGTAATGCCTAGATTTTCTTCTAGGGTTTTTATGGTTTTAGGTCTAAGGTTTAAGTCTTTAATCCATCTTGAATTAATTTTTGTATAAGGTGTAAGGAAGGGATCCAGTTTCAGCTTTCTACATATGGCTAGCCAGTTTTCCCAGCACCATTTATTAAATAGGGAATCCTTTCTCTGGGGTCATATTTCAAGTAAGTGTCAAAACTTGCAATTTAAGGAATGAGAAAAAAGTTTATACTTTGAAAAGTATCCAAAAAAAGTACTTTTTTCTTTAATATTCAGGATGGATGGGTTCAACCCAAAGGTACCACATGAGCACTGATGGAGAGACAGTGCAAGGGGGCTTTTGCAAAGTTTTTATGCAGTTAATCTTATTTAGCATTGGCTTTCATTATAAAATTAGTGGGAGTTTTCCTGGATGAAAATGTCCCCTAGATATAATGAAATCATACTGAAGAATTGAGGGATTCTTTATACAAAAGATTCTTTAAAATAACCTTTTGATTAAATATTAACAATAATTAAAATTATAAACATAATTTAAATACTAATGCTTAAACTTTTTCAACAGCTAATATTTAACAACTATCAGTGAATTAATATTTTGTTTCTGTATATTTAACTAATGAAACAGTCTATTAAAAACACAAAGATAAGAATATGGTACTTGCTGAACCAGTGAAGTACCAAATATTGTTGGGCATTCACTCTTCAAGTTTAGCAGCCATACACCTGGAGGGAAGGCAGGCTGCTACCTGCCACAGTTCACAAAACAAGAAGAAAGACAAGTAAATTATTTTTCTTGACATGGATTTATTATTTGATTTGGTGAGTTTCCCAATTTGAAATTATATTAAGTCAATAAAGCAACAAATTTCTTAAAAATATGACAAGGATTCACAAAATTATATTTATGATGAATTTCCATTGATAATACCAATTTGCCTTTACTTCAAATTCCAACGTTTACAGGAGATGGTAAACATGAAGTTTTAATTGACGCTGAAGAAAAACAGTGACAGCTAAGGTAAAAGAACTCTTACTTTTTCAGGTATTTAAGGATAAAAAGGTTACAGTTTACTTTCAAAGTCCTTTCCACACACAGTATTATTTAATATATTTCTTTCTTTTCTACTCTTTGAAGCTCCCATCTTCCTCAAAGGACTTGAGAGCTGGAAAATAAATAAAGCAAGTTGTATAGAGAGGTAGAAGGGTGGGGCTACAAAGCTTTGGGCTGAGATTTCATTAGCCTGGGAGTTGTCAATAACAAGTAAGTCTTCTGACTGCAATTCTTTTTGATTAAGCATTAAAAGAAATTAATACGTTGCCAAATTGATTATACTCCCAAATCTTATGACGTGAAGCCATTAGTCTTGGAAACACATGTGGCAAGCTATCTTCCTGTAGATTATATTTGGAGAAGAGATATTGAAATTCATAAATGATTTGTGAGATCATAAAAATTGCTATACATAATTCATTGGAAAAAGTTTGCCTATGGCTTAAACTTAAGTCATCATTTTAAAAAATGCATATGCCTCCCAAACCTATTCATTTGCATATATGATCCATATTTTCTTTTTTAAACTTACAGAAGTGCTTAAAAAACAAGTGTCATAAAAGTTAACTTTCTCTGGTTATCTTAAATTTTATAATTACAAAACACTAGATTTTCATGTATCCTAAATCTCTCTTAAACACTAGTATTTCATTATCTAAATAATGAAATGAAAATTAAAATAAATTAATCATTTTGCCTTTTTAAAAGAGCCACATCAGTTATTTTTAAAACAGCATGAGGTAACTAACTGAATATGTTTCTCCATACAAATTTCTTCAATGAGTTCAGCCAGTCAGTCATATTTATCTGTGTTGCCTGAAAATAGCTCTTTTGCTGCATTTTTGTAAACACTTTGGCATTAAATTTTCGTAAAACGGAACCACAATCAAAGTGAACATCACATTAGCTGATTTTTAAAATTTGAAATAATCAAATTGGAAAGTAAAAGAGAGCAGTGGCAGAAAATTAAGACTAAGATAAGCATTAATAAAGAAGAGAAAAGAGAGTTAGATTATTGCCTTGAAACCATATGGTCAGGTGTTAGACTGGTTTTTTAACAATACTTTTACTGTTATTATAACCTGCAGAACCATACATAAAACGATGGCTACCAAGGACAAGAAAGCCAGAACATTGTTGGCTCATCAGGGTCCTTCTGAATCACTTAACCAGTCACAACTTACTCTCTCTTCAGAGGTGGCCAACAATCTGACATTTGCAGTTATCACTTCTTTGCTTTTCTTTATATTTTTACCATCATTATATGTAGCCCTAGTAATATAGATACATTTTGCCTTGTTTTTTAATTCTATAAAAATGGAATCATACATATGAATTTCTGCTTTTTGCCTTTCCTTATGATTTTAGATCCATCCATGTTATTGTGTGTACCTAGAGTCTGTTCCCATCCAGTGCTATATAGTATTTCGTTGTGTGAATATATCACAATCTATTTATCCATTCCATTGTAAATGGACATTTGGTTAATTTCAGTTATACGGTTTAGCTGTATCCCACCCAAAATCTCATCTTGAATTGTAATCTCCATAATCCCCATGTGTCAAGGGCCAGAACAAGGGTGGAAGTAATTGGATCATGGGGGCAGTTTCCCCCATGCTCTTCTCATGACACTGAGTGAGTCTCACAAGGTCTGATGGTTTTATTAGCATGTGACATTTTTCCTGCTTGTGCTCACTCCATCCTGCCACCCTGTGAAGAAGGTGCCTGCTTCTCCTTTGCCTTCTGGCATGATTGTAAGTTTCCTGAGGCTTCCCCAGCAATGCAGAATTGTGAGTCAACTAAACCCCTTTCCTTTATAAATTACCCAGTCCTGGGCATTTCTTCGTAGCACTGTGGTAGCAGACAAATACATTCAGTTTAAGGCATTTTAAATGAATATTTCTGTGAACATTCTGAAGCACATATCCTGGTACATATAAACATGTGTACCTTTAGGTATATCCCACCTAAGGGGAAGATTCAGGGTCATGCAGCAATATGTATCTATTCAACTTTAATAATGCCTCCTTGTTTTCCAGAGTGATATATCCATTTATGCTGCCAACAATGGTGGGAATTTCTGTGGCTCCAACACTTAGAACTGTTAGACATGAAAATTTTCACCAATCTGATAGTTAAGCAAAGGTATCCAATTGTGCTTTTAATTAGCCTTTTCCTTACCTTCAGTGAAATTAAATGCCTTTTAAATATGTTTATTCATCAGCCGGATGCCTGTTTTGTAAATGCCTGTTGAAGTCACTTGCCATTTTTCTGTAGGCTTCTCTATCTTTTTTTATAGGTTCGTACACCTAGTTTATATATTTTGAACAAGAGTCTTTTGTTGTTTATATGTCTTAGAAATATCTTCACTCTGAGACTTGACTTTTGGCTTTCTTGTGTCATTTTTTTAAATTCCCATGTTATTTTTTATTTTTTGCAAACATAGTTTACCAGTAGGACATTGAATGGAATATTCCACCTAGAACATGAACATGAACATCATTTCTCAAACATTCATTTTTGTCCTCTACATGCATTTCTTATTATGATTAAAAAGAAAACATGTAACATGATATCCACCCCCAAACAAATTGATAAATGACCAGTACAGTATTATGAACTATAAACACAACATTTTACAGTAAATACCTAAACTGTTTTCACCTTGCATGATTGAAACTTTATATTCATTCAACAATTCTCCACTTCCTCATCCTCCAGCCCCTGGCAATCACCATCCTACTTTTGGCTTCAATAAGTTTGATTAATTTAGGTACTTCATGCAAGTGAAATCATATAGTATCTTTCCTTCTGTGACTGACTTATTTCACTTAGTATCATGCCCTCAAGGTTCATTCATATTGTGGCATATGACAGAATTCCCTTAATTTTATGGCGGAATAATATTCCATTGTATGTGTAAACTTTTTTTATACATTCATCTATCAGTGTTCATTAAGGTGGTTTCTACCTGTTGGCTTGAGGAACCTCCACACTGTTTTCCATAGTGGCTGCACTATTTTACATTCCTACCAACAGTACACAAGAGTTCCAATTTTTCCACATCCTCAATACTTATTTTCTGGGTTTTTTGTTTTGTCACTTTTTTTATTGTCATTTGTGTGTTTTTATTGTTTGCTAGTAATGGCCATACTAACAGGGATGAGGTGATATCTCACTGTGGTTTTGATTTGCATTTCCCTGATTAGTGACTTTGAGCATCTTTTCATATATCTTTTGGCCATTTCTATGTCTTCTTTGGATAAATGTCTGTTCAGGTTACTTGCTCATTTTTTAAATAGAGTTATTTGCTTATTTGCTATCAATATTAAGTTATAGGAGTTCCTTCTATATTTTGGGTATTAACCATTTATCAGAATTGTGGTTTGCAAATTTTTCTCCAAGTCTGTAGGATGTATTTAGACTCTGTTGTTTCCTTTGCTGTTCAGAAGCTTTTTAGTTCAACGTAGACTCATTGTCTATTTTTGCTTTTGTTGCCTGTGTTTTTGATATCATATCCAAGAAATCATTGTCAAAACCAATGTCATGAAGATTTCCCCTATGTTTTCTTCTAGGAGTTTTACCATTTCTGGTCATACATTTAAGTCTTTAACCTATTTTGAGTTAATTTTTGTGTGTAGTGAAAGATAAGGGTCCAATTTCATTCCTTCACATATAGATATCCAGATTTTTCAACATCATTTGTTGAAAAGTCTATCCTCTCCCCAATGGTATACTTTGGCACCCTTGTTGAAGATCAGTTGACCATACGCTAGTCCTTCCTTATCTGTGGTTTCACTTTTCAAGATTTTAGTTACCTGTAGACAACCACAGTTAGAAACTAGTAAATAGAAATTTCCAAAATAAACAATTCATAAGTTTTAAATTGTGCACCATTACTGGAACATGGTGAAATCTCATGCTATCTAACTTCATTTCTCTCAAGACGTGATTAATCCTTTTATCTACCATATCCTCGCTGCATATGCTACCTGCCTGCTAGTCACTTAGTAGCTGTCTCAGTTATCAGACTGACTGTCACGGTGTAGCAGTGCTTGTGTTCAAGTAACCCTTATTTTACTTAATAACAGACCCAAAGCACAAGACTAGTAATGCTGGCAATTTGGATATGCCAAAGCAAAGCTATAAAGTGCTTTAAGTGAAAAGGTAAAAAGATTTTTACTTATTAAAGAAATTTTAAAAATCATATGCAGAATTTGATGTGATATAACATGAGAAAACATCTATCTGTGAAATTGTGAAGAAGGAAAAATAAACTCGTGCTAGTTTTGCTGTCATGGATTTCATTCCATTGTGGTTGGAAAAGATACTTGACATGATTTTCATATTTATTTTATTATTATACTTTAAGTTCTAGGGTACATATGCACAACGTGCAGGTTTGTTACATAGGTATACATGTGCCATGTTGGTTTGCTGCACCCATCAACTTGACATTTACATTAGGTATTTATCCTAATGCTATCCCTCCCCCAGCCCCCCATCCCGCAACAGGCCCTGGTGTGTGATGTCCCCCACCCTGTGTCTATGTGTTCTCGTTGTTTAACTCCCACCTATCAGTGAGAACACGCAGTGTTTGGTTTTCTATCCTTGTGATAGTTTGCTGAGAATGATGGTTTCCAGCTTCATCCATGTCCCCGCAAAGGACATGAACTTATCCTTTTTTATAACTGCATAGTATTCCATGGTGTATATGTGCCACATTTCTTAATCCAGTCTATCCTTGATGGACATTTGGGTTGGTTCCAAGTCTTTGCTACCGTGAACAGTGCCTCAGTAAACATACGTGAGCATATGTCTTTATAGTAGAATGATTTATAATCCTTTGGGTGTATAACCAGTAATGGGATTGCTGGGTCAAATGGTATTTCTAGTTCTAGAACCTTGAGGAATCGCTACACTGTCTTCCACAATGGTTGAACTAATTTACACTCCCACCAACAGTGTAAGAGCATTCCTAAAACATTCTAAAAAAAAAAAAAGTGTTCCTAAAACGCTTTTTTTTCTTTTTTTGAGAAGTGTCTGTTCATATCCTTTGCCCACTTTTTGATGGGGTTGTTGTTTTTTTCTTGTAAATTTGTTTAAGTGGATTCTGGATATTAGCCTTTTGGCAGATGGGTAGATTGCAAAATTTTTCTCCCATTCTGTAGGTTACCTGTTCACTCTCATGATAGTTTCTTTTGCTGTGCAGAAGCTCTTTAGTTTAATTAGATCCCGTTTGTCAGTCTTGGCTTTTGTTGCCATTGCTTTTGGCATTTTAGTCATGAAGTCTTTGCCCATGTCTATGTCCTGAAAGGTATCGCCTAGGTTTTCTTCTAGGGTTTTTATGGTTTTAGGTCTTATGTTTATGTCTTTAATCCATCCTGAGTTAATTTTTGTATAAGGTGTAAGGAAGGGGTCCAGTTTCAGTTTTCTGCATATGGCTAGCCAGTTTTCCCAACACCATTTATTAAATGGGGAATCCTTTCCCCCTTGCTTGTTTTTGTCAGATTTGTCATAGATCAGATGGTTGTAGATGTGCGGCATTATTTCTGAGGCCTCTGTTCTGTTCCATATGTCTATATCTGTTTTGGTACCGGTACCATGCTGTTTTGGTTACTGTAGCCTTGTAGTATAGTTTGAAGTCAGGTAGCGTGATGCCTCCAGCTTTGTTCCTTTTGCCTAGGATTGTCTTGGCTATGCGGGCTCTTTTTTGGTTCCATATGAACTTTAAAGTAGTTTTTCCCAATTCTGTGAAGAAAGTCATTGGTAGATTGATAGGGATGGCATTGAATCTATAAATTACCTTGGGCGGTATGGCCATTTTCACCATATTGATTCTTTCTATCAAGGAGCATGGAATGTTCTTCCATTTGTTTGTGTCCTCTTTTATTCCATTGAGCAATGGTTTGTAGTTCTCCTTGAAGAGCTTTTGTTGTCTGAGAAGTCTTTATCTCTCTTTAGTTTTCAAAGAATATTTTTGCTGGACATAGTATTCTTGGTTTCCAGTTTTTTTTCTTTCAGCACATTGACTATATCATCCCACTCTCTCCTGGCTTGCAAGGTTTCTGCTAAGAAATCCACTAACAGGTGTATTGGAAGTCCCTTGAATCATTTTTCTCTTGCTGCTTTCAAAATTTTCTCTTGTCTTTGTGGATTTCTTTTGATGTAGCCTATTTGAGGTAGGCTGGTCTTCTTGAATCTGGATGTTCATTTCCCTTCCCAGATTTAGGAAGATTTCAGCCATTATTTCTTTAAATAAGCTTTCTGTCCCTTTCTTTCTCTTCTTTTTCTGAGATGCCCGTAACATGTATATGGATCCTTTCAATGGTGTCCTATAGTCTTTTAGGCTTTTTTTACCTTTTATTATTATTATTATTATCATTATTATTATTGTTTCTTTTTGTTCCTCTGCCTAGTTTATATTTGAAATGAGTTGTCTTCAAATTTTCTGATTCTCTCTCTTGCTTGATCAAGTCTGCTATTGAAACTTTATAGTGAATTTTTCATTTCAATTGTTGCATTTCTCAGCTCCAAAATCTGTTTGGTCCTTTTTTATATTTTCTTTCCCTTTGCTGAAACTCTCATTTTGTTCCTGTATTGTTTTAATGAGTTTATCAATCACCTTTATGGTGGTTATTTTGAATTATTTGTCAGGTAATTATTATCTAACTGTTTCTTTAGTATCAATTTCTGAAAATTTACTTGGCTCATTCGATTGGGCAATTTTTCTCTGCTTCTTTGTGTTCCTTGTAACTTTGCATTGGTATCTACACATTTTAACAATACAGCTACCTCTCCTAGTCTTTGTAGACTGGCTCCAGACAGGGAAACATCTTCACCAAGCAGCATAGCTACAGATTCAGGGGACATCTCAAACAATTTCTGTGGACATGTCTCCTCTGGACATGTGTGTCTAGGTTCCTACTTAGAGAGATTTACCAATTTCTTTTTTCCTGGAACTCATAATTTCTTTTTCCGTTGGTATCTATCTTTTGTACCACAGGTTCTCCAAAATAGCAGCATGCCATCTGACTCTTTTTGTTCCCAGTGGCCTTCCAGGCATTCAGAGTACATGAGGTCTCATCAGTGCTCTAGTTTGGGCTATACAGAAACCAGTCCCTCTGGAAACCCCCCAAAAGCCAGAACACTGCATATATGCTCCAATCTTCACTCCTCCTAAGGAAGAGACTGCCAAGCAGCATTGACCTCTGTCAGCTATACCATAGGTCCTCTGGAGCAGCAGCACACTGCCCAGCTCTTTTGTTCTAAGGAGCCTCCAGGTATCCAGAATATGCCATTTCCTGGCAGTACACTGAGATAGATGAGACAAAAGCCTGTCCCCAAGGAAGCCCCTTGAAAGTCAGAACAATGGACATGTGCTCCAGTTTTCTCTCTCTCCCCAGGAAGAAGCCAGAAGCTGGAAGTTTCCCCTGATCACATGGTACTGTGCCAGAGAGACTATGGCAAGAGGGTGCCACAGGTTCTTCTATTGGCTTTGATGTAGCTGGCTTCCCATTTGCCTTGGATGCAAAAGTTTCTTAACTGGTTTCTGGATTTCTCACAAAGGGAATTGTTCCACGTATGGCTGTTGAATCAGTGTTGCCATAGGAGAAAGAGGGTCTGAGATTTCCTATTTTACCATCTTAATGGTGTCTTTTAATGAACAGATTTTTTTTCATTGTAATCAAATTTTTCCGGTTTTTATTAAACATCTGTGTCTTCTGTGTCTTGTTTATGGAATTTTTTACTCCGAGGACCTAAAGATACTCTATATTCACTTCTAAAAGCCTTTTACATTTGTTTTTAAGTCACATGGAGTTTATTTTTATGTATGTATAGATTTCAAATCAATGTGCATATAAATGTATGTAAGCATATATGAATTCATGTATATGTGTATGTATAATATATATTTATATAGGTGAGATTGCTGTATACACACACTCAGACACACCTAAATATAAATACACACACACACATGCACACACACACATTTTGTCCAGCATATTTTATTTTCAGTGGGAAGATTAATCTGAGTAATCCAATTTATCATTTCCAAATACCAGACTTAGATGACATTTTTAAAATGTCTTTTATCAAAACAGTTGATCAAGCAAATAATTTTCTAGTTCTATTTGGCTTTATTTACTTGTTTATTTTTTGGCAGTGAGTGTTTGGCCTTGAATACTTCTTTGCACATGGTGCCTCCGCTGGCTACAACACTTTTCCCTTCCCACAACTCTACTTTGCTGAGCTAACTCTCCCTCATGCTTCAAGATAGTCCAATAATCACATCTGGAAGTCTTACCCATTCCATTTCTAAACACTCCGAGTTCAGTAGGCCCCATGCATTTTAGAGCAGACAGAGAGGACATATTTAACAACATAAGTGTTACAAGAATACTAGCCAATATGAACAGATCTGCAGGCCAATGAGAATAGACGTGATCTGTAAACAACCAGGACCAGTATATACTAGGTAAATATCACCTATGCTCAAAGCACATAGTACAGTAAGATGTGGTAAGATACAAAGGTTATCATGGTGCTTCTCATGTTGTTCTGTAACTTGCTGTTTACCTATCTCTTACGGTAATCTGTGAGATTACTACGAACAGGGACCAATCATACTCACCCTGGAATCCTGTGTTCCATGGAATCTTGGTTTTAAAAACAGAGGTTCCAAAAAATATCATCTGAATTAGGTAAAGGAAGTTATATTGAGGGAATGTTCACTAAATAAATCACTTCCTATTACTTCACAGCTTTAATCCCTGGAAGTCCATGAACAATGAATCCATTTCACACATCTTGTTGGAACACCTCTGCCGAACTTTTAAACAAATCCTGGAATGAAGAGTTTGCTTATCAAACTGCCAGTGTGGTAGATACAGTCATCCTCCCTTCCATGATTGGGATTATCTGTTCAACAGGGCTGGTTGGCAACATCCTCATTGTATTCACTATAATAAGGTAAGGGCTCCTTTTTTTTTCTCCTTCCGTACTTTAGGAACCTACAGTCAAAGCTCCCTAAATGAATCATTTCCCCTGTAGCATTTTGCTTAATGAAATGCAATTTTGGAAATATTTGCTTAAGATAATTAAGATAATTAATGAAGATTCTACAGATATTTTCGTCATGCATTAGGTAACATCTCAGTTGCAAATCTCAACATGCTAAGACCTAGGCCAATTCTTACTGCTGGGTCAGTGAGTTTTTAGGGAAATGACTCTCAGTCTTAGCTGCATATTAGAATCACCTGGGGAGCTTTAAAAACTCCTGATATACAGTTTCACCCCAGACCCATTAACTCAGAATCTCCAAGGGTAGGGCCCAGGTAAGATTTGAAACTGCAATGCAACATTTTATTTTCCAGCAATAAGAATTATCCTAAAAAGCTGACCTGTTTAGGCAGGTGAAAGAGATTCTTTTACTCACTTGGGCAAAAGAGAAACTTTATCTGATCACCAGAAGATGCAGGAAGTCATAAGTAGTGGGCTGTTCCCTTTCATGTAGAGCAGCCTATATAGACCAAACTAAGAGACATCTGCCCCCGAGTACCTCCTGCCTGGGCACCACATCTCCCACCTAATTCAGGTAATTTCCTCCTCTCAAGTAGAGAGACAGAGTAAGAACTTTACTTGGAGAATAAGAACTGATTATTTGTTTTCTAGGGACTTTACAAAATGGATTCAGAATTAGTGCACACAAGCCCTATAGCTACTTGGTATATTTGCTATCCTGATTATTTTCACATGTAAGTTTTGCTAGTTTTAATAACTATAGGATGTTAACTTTTTCATCCTAGTTTCTGATTATACTTAAAATCGCCATTTTCAAAATGTTTGTCCATATTCATATGTTATAAAAGATATTCTAGACTGCAGGTTTAGTATCCCTTATCCAAAATGCTTGGGACCAGAAGTGGTTCAGATTTCAGATTTTTTTTTTTATTTTGTGCTGTTTGTATATGCATAATGAGATATCCTGCAGAAGGGACCAAGTCTAAATACAAAATTCATTATGTCTCGCTTATACCTTATACACATAGCCTGAAAGTAATTTTATGTAATATTTTGAATAATTTTATGCATGAGACAAAGTTTTTGTAAATCAAACCATCACAAAGTAAAGGCGTTACTCTCTCAGCCACCCATGTGGACATCTGTGGTTTTTTGGTGTCACCATCATTCCTGACTCTATATTTACATCCAACCAATAAACAATCACTTTCTTAAACTTATTCACACAACAATACTTAGCAGTAAAAAATATGACCATTAATACCACAAATACAGTGAAAAATAATGTGTTCAGGGGAACTAAGCAGCCCAGTAACATCACCAGAACACCTGCACCAGTTGTGAAACAACAGCAGCTGAAGGGGGCTGGGAGGGTCATTTTTCCCTTGGAGACGCTGTGTGTTGTACAGCAGCATTTTGACTGCAACCCATCACATGAGGTCAGGTGTGGACTGTTCCACTTGTAGGGTCATGTTATTCCTCAGAAAGTTTCAGATTTTGGAGCATTTCAGATTTTGGATTTTTCAAGTTAGGGATGCCCAACCTGTACTACCTAATAGGTGTTTTCAGCATCATATTAACACGTAACTGCAACAAACTTTTGTGGAGCATATTACACTTAAAAAGCACAGCAGTACTATTATTATACCCATTTAAGAAAAGAGGCTCGGATGAGTAAATAACTGGTCCAGCATCACAGAGCTAGTAAGTAGCAATCCTGGCAATCGAACTCAGATTTATTCCGAATTCAAGGCTATTTCCTCCACAACTAATGAAAACAAAGAGGTCATCAAAATTATAGAGACAGTTGTTGGATTTGCTGTAAAGATAAAAGAATCCTCACAGGCTTAATTGAGAGCAAGAGGAGCCCTCAGGATGGTCATGCGGATGGTGCTTATCACCCCTGAGAAGGCTCATAACTTGTCACTTCCCCAGGTGGCGTCTCCTCAGCCAGCCCTCTCTCAAACTTTCAGTTTCGCTATCTCTGCAGTTAGAAGTAGAGGATCAATGGTATTTTTTACACCAGTCACAGCTGAAGATTTATTTAGTACATAGGGATTCTACTCTTAATAAA
Organism: Pongo pygmaeus; assembly: GCF_028885625.2. Taxonomy (NCBI): domain Eukaryota; kingdom Metazoa; phylum Chordata; class Mammalia; order Primates; family Hominidae; genus Pongo; species Pongo pygmaeus. The sequence continues at coordinate 99,734,357 of NC_072378.2, read as the reverse complement.
TTCAAGCATTCCTTATTGTGTCCTGTAAAGCTATTTGTGAATATCAAGCATTTTAAACTTTTCTTTAAGTGCTAGAAAAAATTCAATTCAATATATATTAGTAAATACCTATTGCATGCCCTGCATTGCCCTAGGGTTTATGAAAATACCAAAAAAAAAAAAAAAAAAAAGCAGCATCTGTCTAAAAAGTTCATGTTCTAGTGGGGAAGATGAGATATAAACTCATGGAATAATTTGAAAAATAATAAAAGAAAGACTTTAAAAACAATCAATTGGGGGGGGAAAGATGGCTCAGATAAGTTCCAGGAAAGAAAATGGAAGTAATCAAATATTCTAAGGGAGCCTCAAAGAGGCAATAGTGCTGAGTAGAGAGTTAATAGCCAGAGACTTGAGAATGTTTCTAGCTCACTCCCGTTTGCCTGTTGGACCTGCCCAGTTCTCCTTCCATCTCTCCCTCATGGCCTCCAATATTTCTGCCCTGCTCTTCTACAGATACATATGGTGTGTCCCACACTCAAAAGCCTTGGTACCACCATTGAAAAACCAAGTCCTTATTAGGTGTTAGCCCTTCCGAAATGTTTGCATTTTCACAGGCAACTTTTATATGCAAAACCTCTTCAGTGTGGGATTCCAGCTCTTGTGACAAGCTGTTGAAGAGATGTCTGGAGCCAGAGAAATTCCTTGGACCCCTCAATTTACACCAATAGATAACAGCTTAATCCCATCTATTTATACAGAGACAAAGTTGAAAAAAAGGAAGACATGTGCAATGTGAACTCTTCTAAAAGTCAATTCTGAGCTATAACTTATGGAAACAGATTTTCAACATAAAGTCAACCGTCATTTAACTGAGGAGAAAAACACCTGAGCCATTGTACGGACCAATTTGTTTGCATTATTGTGAAAAATCTATCATTTCTTCATATTATCATTTTATACATAATGTGAGAATATACATTAGATAAAGAAATGCTAATGGAGCTTTTAAAATAAATATTTTAATCTTTCAAAAAGTATCGGGAACAACTTTTAATTAAAACAACAGTTTTAATTTTTTTGCTAAGATTTTAACACTTTTCCTTGCAAATTGCTCTCCAAAAATGTATTAATCTTTCAAAAGTCATTTGAAGGCAACTTGCATTTATTTATTTATTTGGCTAGCAATTTATCAACTTTTTTGCAAATTGCTCTCTAAATATTTTAAGGCAATTTGTATTAATGTTTTCATCATGCTTTGCCATGATCTTTTATTTGTTACTTTCTGAACAGACAGGTGAATTAAATAAAATATTAAGACTACAGTAACGATAAGGAGAAATAAATAACATTTAAACAAGATTTAATGACTTTTCCTTTTACAGTAGTAATTGTATCAAAACCGTTGTTCACCAATAGAACTAACAGTCAATAAAATCATTAATGATGCTGGAAAGCAAGCAATGAACTAATCTCTGACTTTGTCAAATGAAGACCAGAAACATATATAAAATAAATATGTTTAAGGAAGATGGAGCTTCAAGAATAAGATGTTCTATGTGCCTTTTTTTAAAAGCAAGAAGCAATTTGTGCATTAGGAGGGTGACTATAAAATAATGAGGCCAGATCATCACTAGTCTGTTGTACATTAAATTTATAGCAGGTCAAAGGAAGCCAGTTTAGAAAATGTAGGCAGAAAATTGAGCCAATTATAATATTTTCCTCTTGCATTCCCAGGAGACAGATTGAAGAACTCAACCCCATTACTCAACTTGTCTCCACAGGCACAGCAGGCCCTGGGAATCACCTGTACTTCAATAAAGGGACAACTTTGTTTTGTCAGACCCCCACATCCACCTTCTGAACACATCTTTCTTCTGTTTACTGACAGACTCCCTTCAAGTGGGCAGAGTCTGTATAAAAGGTGCCCTACCCTCCAAAAATAAAGAGTTCCCATTTCATCACTTCCTGCCCTCATCTCCCTGTCAGGTCAGCTAATTCACACTAAGTCATGAATTCGTGAAACAGAGGTTACAAGATGGACAATGTGTTAACCTAGAGGAATACTGTCTAATGGTAGAATTCCAGTTGCTGACAGGGATGGAAAACGTTTTAGAACACAGGTCTCTTTTTTCCCCACCCAGATTAAATAATAACCAACAGCTCCCTCTGACCCAGCCCTCTACCATTTCCAAGTGTCAGCCATACACAGACTCTTGTTGGAATTGACCCATACCCTTGGCTGCACAGATATGTTTTAGATGCCAGAGTACCATGCAACAACATCTGTTCAGATGAGCTGTGGTCCAGTTGGCCAATATGCTAAGCTGGCTTGGGAATCTAAGGAAGTTGAGTCGCTTGCCTAAGGGCACAATGAGCGAGGGCATAGAAATGAAAATAAAATTCCCAGTTAGGATATCTTTCCACTCTATCATTCTATGTATCTAGGGAAGGGTTGGCAAATATAGGACTCTACTGTAAACTCTCTCACCCTTAGCAGTCATCTCTAATCACACAGGTCTGTCCTGTATAGGTCTGTCCTGTGTGAGGACTCAGAATTCTTCTCAGCACAGTGCTTCAGGAAATGACTACTAATCCATTGGCATAGGCTCATGATAGCAATTTAATTCAACTAGAGTTAAATGCCAGATGGGATGGTGAGGCAACCCAGAGATTAACAAGAGCGGGAAGCCAGTTCTACACCCTATCCCATCCCTCACCCCAACACCACTTTCCTCTCCCTGCCCCAAGCTGGAGGGAGAAAGGGAGAAAGAGGTTTTTCAGCCCTCAGGAATCTGGGCTGCCTGGTGGGAGCTGGAGCCCCGCTGGTATCTTGGACCATGGTGTGAAGGCTACATTCTGGCTTCTCCTCTCCTCCTTACTCTCCAGTTCCCACTGGTGCTTCTGACTGGCCAAACCTAATCAGAAGCCAATTGGCAAAGGGGCCTGAGGACAGGCTGGCGAATGACAAGCACAGCGGCCTACATGCGTAGTGTTATGTTTTGTTAGTTTTACTTAATCCATATCATATGTTATTATTTCTGATTGCAAAAGGTAAGCATAGTTTTAATAGAAATTTTGAAAAATTGTGAGAAAATGCAAACAATAAAGTAAAAAATCAGTCATACTACTACCAAATAGATGATCACTCTGATCACTTCACATATTGTTCCTGCAAATTTTTTAACAAATGTTTAAATAAATTTAGAGTCATGCTATACACATTATGAGTATTCTTTCTTTTTATCTTTTTACTTAATAGTGTAAGTATTTTCTCATCTGATTAAATATTCTTTCAAACTATGAATACAGCTACATCCTATTGAGTGTGGTAGTGTGGAATACCATAATTTATTTTATCATTCCTCAAATTAATGAGCATTAGATATGACCACGTTAACCATATGGAGCACATGTTAGCCAAAATTATCACAAGTCTTTGTATTTTATATTAAATGTTTACATCATAAGAAATATAAATTTCATGAAGTCTGACAACAGGAAATCTGAAGATAAATTAGACCTAAAAAGGGATATAATTTATATAGTTAGAAATTTTACAATTTCTGTTTAATTGTTTTTAATTTTGATGCTGTTGCTTTCAGTAAAGAAGACAATAATAAATATAATGTGTTATTCATATTTCCCTAGTAACTTATGTCCAGATAAATTTATCAATTGCTTCAGAATTCTCTTTGTACTGTACAGAATATCATCTAGACACACTTTTATTTAATTCTTTTTGATTGCCAGTTAATGGCCTGCACTGTTCCCACAATAGAATTACCATAATTCATTATCAGTAAATGATGGGTACCCCTCTAGAGAAAAGCAAGGGCCATGGATCTAATTGCTGCAATTGAGACCAAAGCAACTGCTTATGGTTTATATCCCAATTCACATGCAAATAACATCTATTTATAGACTAAGATTTATGATTTTTTTTTTTTTTTAGTTTGGAGCTCTTTCTATCTGACTGCTAATATCTGTCCCTCTTCCCTGTCCCCTCTCCATTTCCTACTCTAATGGCCTGAAGAGGACAGGGGATGAGAGACCAAGGACAGTCAGCTGGCTGGTCTTTTGTTTGACATGATCTTTTCTTCATATCTCCTCTCCCTCTTGGTCATTCTGGTGTGAGGCACCAAGCTCCTGAGGGAAAGGAACCAACCTGTTTTTTTAGCGGCAGCAACAATGCATACAGTATGGTTGCTGAATAAGGACTCCATGGCAGTAACTTCCCCACACAGTGCCTGCTGCCAAGGCCTGGAGAAGAGATGTCCTCGCCCAGTCTGATGTTTCACCTGAGAATCTGACAACTGAGAAAGGAAGTTCACAGGCTATAGAAGTTGTAGCCAATGAATAATAAAGACACACACTAGCTTCCAAACAGCAGAGCACTAGCCCTGAAATAGGAAAAAACTAGCAATTGTGGCATAATCTTAGGACTGGTTCTTACATGCTCTTTAAATTCTTATTTGTCCACATCTGCCAATAAACCTGTCTTGACAGTTCCCAAGAAAGAGGAGGGGGCCCCTTCTTTGTGCTTCTTGTCCTTGTACTTGTCTCTAGTTTTCTCTCATCAAATTGTAATGTGATCATTTATTTATGCATGTCTAGACTATAAGCTCCTTGATGACAGGGTTTATACATAGTTTAGCTTTACAGCCTTAGAGCACAATATTATGCCTGCCATGTAATTGGTGCTCAATAAAATGTTTGTTGAATTAATGAACAGAATCTCCCAGATAAAGATGATACCTGCTTATTATTGAATGTGCCAGCTCCTTGAAGTAGGAACCAACTAAATTTTAAATTTCTGCTCTCAGAAATGTATTTCACCTGCTGATGAGAAGGCCACTTCTAGATAGCATTGAATTCACTTCTTCCACCCCCGGCTCCCCACAGGAGACATGAGATCATTCTCAGTGCCATCTACCAGCTCCCTCTTTTCAGATGACTCTCCCCGTCTGGATCTCAGGGTCTTTATTAATAATCTTTGCTATTTGTTAGATTTTACTGGAATATTTCTAAGTCATTGTTGAAATCTTAACAATGGCCTAAGCTGCAACAAGAAAAAAAATGCATTAGACAACAGAAATCATTTATTTTCAGTCTTCAGCTGTTTTAAATACTAGGAATGAGTAAAGACTAAATCTTTTGCCTGAGTGTATTTAAAGTTGGTATAACTTGTTGCTGCATAAAAAATTACCCCAAACATAGTGGCTTGAAACAATAAACATGTACTGTCTCACATGTGTCCAATGGTCATGGATTCAGGAGCAGCTTAGCTGGTTGGTTCTGGCTCATGATCTGTCATAAAGTTGCCATCAAGCTGTCTTCCAGGGTTACAGTTATCTGAAGGCTTGGCTGCAGCTGGAGGATCTACTTCCAAGGTAGCTCATTCCCATACCTGGAAAGCTGGTGCTAACTGGTTGTTAACTGGAGCTTCAGTTCCTCTCCACATGGACCTCTCCATAGTGTTGCTTGAGTATCCTCACAAGATGGCAGCAGGCTTCCACCAGGGAGAGCAATCCAACAGAGAGCAAAGAGAAAGCCCCACAAAAACTTTGTGACCTAATTTCAAAGTCACACACTGTCACTTCTGTCATATTCTTATTGTTAGAAGCAAGTTAATAAGGTCAGCACTCAAAGAGAGGGAATTAGGCTCCACCTACTGAAAGGAATATCAAAGATTTTGTGGACATATTTTTAAACCACCACAGTAAGTTATCAAATAAATAGTTCAAAATGCTTAAATATACACAAGACTAGGCATTTCCTCTATGCATTTGTGTAGGTTTTCCTTTAACATTTAAAATGCATTATGGCAATTAAAAATTTGTATCAGGTAGCATATATCAAATAGTCTGTATACATTCAGTGTCAATCCTCAGTTTCCTCTCTCTTTCAGATCCAGGAAAAAAACAGTCCCTGACATCTATATCTGCAACCTGGCTGTAGCTGATTTGGTCCACATAGTTGGAATGCCTTTTCTTATTCACCAATGGGCCCGAGGGGGAGAGTGGGTGTTTGGGGGGCCTCTCTGCACCATCATCACATCCCTGGATACTTGTAACCAATTTGCCTGTAGTGCCATCATGACTGTAATGAGTGTGGACAGGTAAGTGAACGACTTTGAAATATCTTAATATAAATCAGAGGTGCTTGTGCTTCCCCAAGCTCATTCCAATTCTGACACCAGTTTTGGTTTATAACATCAAAGGTTTTCTTCCTTTGTTTTATTGTAGGACTGATTACTTAATATTTTGTTCAACTTTCACAGAGGAATATTTTTAATGGAAAACATAAAACACAAAAATTTCCTTTTTTCTAATCATTCTTTTTGACTCAGTTTTATTTGCAATTCAGTGCAAGAAAAAAAAATCACAAAACCAGGAAATATTAGAAACCAGAATGAATTCCCCCCATCAATTTCACAGTAAGGAAGCTGAGGCCCAGAGAGGTGAGGAGATCTGCTAGAAGCACATAGAGAATTAGTGGCAGAGCCAAGAATTAAAGTGGGTTTCCTTAGTCTCTGTCCAAGGCTATTTCTGATATGTCCACTGTCTCATACACTTGTTATTGCCTCATAGCTCTAAGGAATCAGTGGAGTAAATAGATGTGATTATACAACCATGAAGCAATTTCCCACTGCCAGGGAGATCATCTTTTACAAACATTATTGTGATTGGTTAATACAAATGCTGTTATTTTATATTATTAGAAATGTATTCCACTATGTCCTGGAATGTGCCATAGCCCTTTTCACCATCCATGTAAGCTAATGTTATTTGAGGAGATGATGGTGATGGTAGTACTTATGGAACCAATAAGTGGTAGAATCCAGTTCAGACCCAAGCCATCTGACTCTAGAGATGGCAGATAGTTGTAACTGCCTCACTATCTGGCCCGTCTAGGAAGCATGCAAGCTAGGATGTGCCCTGCATTATCCAGATGCCAGAACGTCCACACCAGGTCCTAGCAGCTCACCCCAAACAGAAACAGGGCCTAAAGAAACCATAGTACTTCCAACAGCGATACTCTGTCTTCTAGGACAACCCACTTAAAATCTCCATCTGCCTTCTTCCCAACCCAACCCTAGCCCAACACAGTTACTCCTCCTTGCTCTGTTCTACTGTCTTTTTCCTTTGATTCAAATATATTACATAAATCACGTGTGTGTGTGTGTGTGTGTGTGTGTGTGTGTTATTTATTGTCTCGTTCCCTTGCACCTCAAATGTAAATTCCACAAAGGCAGGGTCTTGGTCCACCAATACATCATAAATGTGTGTGTAACAGTGCCTGGCACTCAGGTGCTCAAAAAATATTGATGAATGAATGAATGAATGTCTTGAAGGATATGTTAAATTTCCCTGGGTCCATCCAGAAATCGTCCTGAACCCTGTCTCTTTCACCCTTCCAAGTGGGACTTTTGGGTGGGGAAGTGATGAGCCATTCTTCAGATGAACAAAAAAAGGATTGTAAGGTTCATATAAATCATTCACTCTGACAAGAATGAATAATAATGGTAAATTTTTAAATATCCTTTTGTTTTTCTGCAAGAGAACTTTCAAAATATAGAATGTGCTTCTCAACTTGTAACTAACACATTTTTAAATCAATATACTGCATAGGTCTGGTTAGCTCAGCTGATGCCAGCCAATGTGACTGTGTCATGAGAAAAGCCCCATAAGCTTGTCAGGGTTCCAATACCAGGAAGAGGGCCTTGAACAGGCCAGGCTCGCTGTAGAAAAGTGATCTAAAGTACAGACCATACCAACAGTAATCCCTTTCTTGGGGATAATACAAGCTTCTTTATACACTGTGCCTTGGATGCAGGAGAATATTGGCTTTTATTGAAAAAAAAATAAACGGGTATACTCCTATAAATCTCTTACTGTAAACGAAGTGAATGGCTATTTTCTGCCTTGGAACAGACAAACTGTGTATGTTTTTAAATACTGACAGGTTTTTCTCTGCGTATATATGTGTGTACACATGCATGCGTGATGTCTTTCTCCTAGTCTTTTGTTTTGTTTTGTTTTAATCCAATGGACATAGTACACTAAAATTTCATTTCACATTTAAGACATTCTGCCCTTTCCTTCCCCTCGCTCTGAGAAGATCAGGTGGTAAGAAACAAGTGAAGAGGCTATAAAACTGAACCATTTCCTTCCTCACATTTCTTGTAATTCTAACTCCACTAAATTCATAAAAGTTTAACAAAATCTGCAATTTTGTAAAAGAGAAATGAGGCTTGCTTTGTGAGATCACATCTAAATGTCAGTGCCATCAGTATGCCTTAGTGTTTACATATTTAAATCATTTTAATTGCCGGTTTAATGGATCATACATTTCAAGTGTTTCCAACAACTCATTTTGCTTTCCCTAATTAGTGATAACTGCAAGTGTGTAGAATATTTAGCAGTGGGCTTCTACCTCCATAGCCATACAAAAACAATATATAAACATCAAAAATATTAAAAATGTTTGCCTTCAAATGAAAGCTACCTAGACTTTCATTAGTGGCTACTTTTATAAATAAATTCTCTAAAACATCAAGAGTCAGTAAGTAGGGGCCAAAATTTGCAATTGATTCATTCATTTATTCAAAAAATATTTATTGAGCATGAACCATATGCCAGAGATTGTTGGACACAGGGGATACAGTGGCCTTAAACTAATAGTCAAGGCTCCTGCCCTCATGGGGCTTTCATTCTAGTGGTGTAGACAGACATTAAGTGAAGAGTCCCACAAGTAATTGTATATTTCCACATAGTGATAATACACTAGGAGGGAAAAGTAGAGTCTCCTATAATCTTCTTTTGTAGTCATGGTCCCTTGTATAGAATGGGTGGTCAGAGAAGTCTTCCCTAAGAGGGAGACAGTTAAATAGGGACTTGAAGGAAGAGCAAGAAGAAGCAGAGGCAGATCCTGCCAGGCAGGTAGAGCAGCATGTGCCTAACCTTGAAAGGGGAAGAGCTTGAGGAAGTCAAGGGAGAGACTGGCACAGGCTCCAGCTTGAGTAGCTGGCAGAACCAGGTAGGAAAAAAGACCTGTGGATCATGGGAGGAATTCTGAAAATTGATGGAAAACCACTGAAAGGTTTTCAGCTTGGGAGGGATGCTATCAGAGAAGATTCCTTAATTGCTTGATCCCATGACTTCATCATCCTATAATTCCACTAAAAATGATGGCTGTGCTGCTATGCAGTCACTACGTCATCCACTTCCCCAGCAGGGAGAAAAGAGGCCCTTCCCTCGTTAGCCACGGCAGAATGCATGTGCAGTGTGCAGAGGATGGGTAGCTGAGGATCCCTGGCCAGAAACCACTCTCTGCAACCAAAGGCCCCTTAATTGAATACAAATGTCCTGCTTCTGGTGCAAAATTGAAAGCACAAGAGGACAGGAAATTTGTTATTTTTGTGAGCCTTCGTTAAGTAGCTTTACAAAAACATGGAGAAAATTAAGTGACCATAAAACCCATTTTTATATTTGTTTAATTTCTACTAATACTATCCTCCACCAACCCCCAGCTCCCAGCAAAGCTGTGCTTTTTCAAATAGCCTTCCTTCTGAATCTGAGCTTGTTTTTCATTCTCAGCTTTCACTTTGCTCTGAAAAATTCTTGGATTTGCTGGAGGACTAAATACATTTGATATGTCAGAATTTCAAGTTTGATTAATGATTACCCCTTTTTTCCTGGCTCTAAAATGAAAAGAGAAAAAATAAAGAAAAATGCTTCCCCATGAAATTAGCCCATTTCTTCCCTCTGGCTTCTAGCCTAAGTTCCTTAAGGAATTTGCATTGTCTATACTAGCCACACTTGTTAATCCTCACTGTGACTTCTGTGAGCTGAAAGTCCATGAGCCTGGTGACTTTAGTATAAAGCCATCGGGGCAAAATGTTCTATGTGCCTGAACCCCTTTCTGCTGAGGGATTCTCTTAGCCCCACATTTTCTTCCTTCCTGCCTCTGTGTCAGTAAATCTTGCTGGGAAAGGGGTCATTTCCTCTTGGAGGAAATCCCTGTTCAGAGACAAAGTTTTCCAGAGTCTCGTTTATAGGAAAAGCCCCGTTGTAAAGAAAGTTTGCACTGCAGAATTTTACCATTATCAATGTATTCGTAGAAGGAACAGCTATTTCAGTGAGTGGTTTATTCAGACTTGCAGGGTGAAGAATTGTTTTCTCTACAGATACCAGGCAGCTCTTAAAAAATATAACTTTCTTTTGCCCTGATAGAGGTGTGCTTCAGAAAGGAAAATAATGCTAATAATTTACTCTAATCATGAACCTTTCATCCTTGGAGCTCAGTGCTTTTATTGATTGTTCCAAAACTCTTCCTGAGTGCCTTTGCAGGTACTTTGCCCTCGTCCAACCATTTCGACTGACGAGTTGGAGAACAAGGTACAAGACCATCCGGATCAATTTGGGCCTTTGGGCAGCTTCCTTTATCCTGGCATTGCCTGTCTGGGTCTACTCGAAGGTCATCAAATTTAAAGATGGTGTCGAGAGTTGTGCTTTTGATTTGACATCCCCTGACGATGTACTCTGGTAAGTTGTAAAAACTTAAGAAAAATGAGTTGAATTAAGTTGTGAAGTACTTCATTCTCCTTGTCAACATGTGAGCAGCCTCAAAGAGTATCCTTGTGGATCCTTTTCTCGCCAGTATCTCCACTTAGGTTTCTCCACACTTGCAATCAAGGTGATAGTTTGATTTTTAAGGAGAGGGTAACCTTTAGAAAAAGATTTTGAATTCAATCATGTAACCTCAGTGGACACAAATATATTTAAACATGGATTTTAAAGATTCATAGCAGCCAGATGCAGTGGGAATGCAGCAATCAAGGGAGGTAAGGAATTTCCAGAGTTGCTCAGACTCCGCCTCATCAGTATGCAATTGTAGTTTGCTTGAATTGTGTCCCCTATAAAGACATGTTCAAGTCCTACACCAGCTCCCCATACCTGTGAATGTGATCTTATTTGGAAATAGGGTTTTTTCAGATGTAATCAAGCTAAGTTAAGGACATGCTGGATTAGGGTGGGCCCAATGACTATTGTCCTGATAAGGAGAAGCAGATTTTAAGAAACACAGAGACACACAGAAAAGAGAATACACTTGAAGACAGAGGCGGAGATTGGAGTGATGTGTCTGTAAGTCAAGGAACACCAAGGATTGCCAGAAACCAGCAGAGAGGGTAGGAGGGGGCATAGAGCAGATTTTCCTTCAGAGCCTCTAAAGAACCAAATTTGCCAGCACCTTGCTTTCAGATGTCTAGCTTTCAGAGCTGTGAGAGAATAAATTTCTATTGTTTTAAGCTATCCAGTTTGTGCTAATTTCTTATAGCAGTCCTAGGAAACTAATGCAACTACCATAGCCATTTTATACATTTTAATTTAAAAAGAAATTAAAAGTCTTCAATTTGAAATTTGTACACAGAATTGGAGTTCATGATTAAATTATTTGAGCAACTACCAATGGCCAATAACTGTGTTAGATATTTTTACATATGCTATCTCAAGTCAGTCTGGCAGATTACTTTCTCTTACTCCATCACTTGTCAAATAGGTAAGTCATTTCTGCATTATGTGGACACAGTCAAAGAAAGATGGCGGTAAAGGACCTGCAAATCCACTAATCCAGTTAAAAAAAAAAATTCATATGCTTGCATGTCTTGTTCAGTTTAGTATAACAAAGTACTATAGACTAGGTGGCTTGTAAACAATAGAAATTTATTTTTCACAGTTCTAGAAGCTGGAAATCCAAGATGAAAGTGCCAGCATGATCAAGTTCTGATGACAGCCCTCTTCCAGGTTGCAGTCTGCCAACTTCTCATTTTATCCTTAAGTGGCAAAAGAGAGAGACAGGAAGCAAGCTCTCTTGTGTCTCTTCTTATAAGTACACTATTCCCATTCATGAAGGCGCCACTCTCATGACTTAATTACTTCCCAAAGACCCCACTTCCTCATACCATTTTATTGGGGGTTAGGTTTTCAACATAGGAATTTTGAGGGAACACAAACATCTGGGACATAACAGTGCAACGTAGATAGGACCGCACTTCCAGTTCCAAAATGGCAGCATAGAAGCAAGCTGACTGTCCCCACTCCCAGAGCCCTCAGAAAATCAAAAACAAATATACAGCACCAAGGTTATCATTAGCAATATCCCAGAACTCCAGAACTCCAGAACTCAAATATGTGGATGAGATGGTTACTCAGGATTCAGAGAAGTGGAAAAAAAAAAAAGCCTCCAAGCCAAGTGTAACAGAATCAGACTTCCACATCCATGACACCCCTCTCCCCTATTCTGCCTGACACCAAACACATGAAAAACCTCCCCCAACTCACAGTTTCTACACTGAAAAAAATGAGATCAAAGTAGACAACCAGCTTTCCCACCACCTTGGGTTCCCTGACAAAATACCTGTCTCTGCCTTAACCTATGGGAAGTATCGTAAGTGCTGGAAGGAAGAAATATCCCTGAGAACAGGCAGAGACAAAGTAGGGAGGTGGGACAGTTGCTCTGTAACTCAGCCAAAGGAGACACTAAATCAGAGTGGCTATTCATAGCACCACACTCCAGGAGGTACATTCAGCAGGTCCCCTGGACAAACCCCTAGCCAGGCTTCCCACACCTCCGGGATATCTCCTTTGGGACTTCCCCCATTCAGGACAGCCAGTGACCGATGGATCACTAGAGCCAAAGCAAGCCTGGGCTTAAGGCACCACCTACAGCCAAAAGGAGACAGCAACCTAGTGATAAAGACTCTCTAAGCAAATACAGGAAATAAAAACCAAAACAAGTCAGACAGAGAAGACTGGAATAAATAGCAAATCCTCAATGCAAAGACATAGATGTACATCCATAAGAAGCAACAGCAAACAGCGAACCATCAGGGAACCAGTAACTGACCCTGATGAGACAGCAATATGTGAGCTCTCTGGCCAATAATTCAAAATAGTAGTTTTTAGGAAACTCAGTGATCTCCAAGATAACACGCAAAAGCAATTCAGAAATATATCAGAGAAATTTAACAAAGGATTGAAATAATTTTAAAAATTAAAAAAAAAATCTTGAAACTGAGAAATACACTTGCTGAACTTAAAAAGTTACTAAAAATTCTCAACAGCAGAATGGGTCAAGCAAAGGAAAGAATTAGTGAGCTCAAAGACGGGCTATTTGAAAATACACAGTCATAAAAATGAATGAAAAGAAATGAAGACTGTATACAAGATATAGAAAAAACTACTACAAAAGACCAAATCTAAGACTTATCAGTGTTCAAGAGGAAGTTGAGCAAGAGCAAGGAGTAGAAAGCTTATTCAAAGAAATAATAACAGAAAATTTCCTCCAAATTGAGAAAGATGTAAATATCCAGATATGGGAAGATCAGAGAACACCAAACAAAATCAACCCAAATAAGACTGTACCCCAAGGCATATAATAAACTCTCAAAAGTCAAAGACAAAGATAGAACTCTAAAATCAGTAAGAGAAAAGAAGCAAATAACATATAAAGGAGCTCTAATTCATCTGGAAATGGACTTCTAACTAGAAGCCATACAGGCCAAGAGGGAGTGAAATGGCATTTTCAAACTGAAAAAAAAAAACAAAAAACCTGCCATCCAAGATATTGCATCCAGCAAATTATCCTTCAACTGTGAAGAAGAGATAAAGTGTTTTCCAGACAAGCAGAAGTTGAAGGAATTTACCACCACATCTGTCTTACAAGAAATGCTAAAGGGAGTTCTTCTGTTGGAAAGAAGAAAAAAAAACACTAATGTGCAAAAAGAAAATACTTGAAGGTATGAAACCCCTGGATAAAATTAAATACATTAACAAGCCCAGAATACTCTAATACTGTAATTACGGTATATAATCCACTCATAATTCTAGCATGAAGCCCAAAAGACAAATCTATCAAAAATGGTAACAGCTATAGCAACCTGTTAAGAGACAGATAATACGAAAATATGTAAATTGAGACAACTAAAAGTTAAAATGTAGGGGAATGGAGTTAAAGTGTAGATTTTTTTCCACTTTTTTCTTTGATGTAAGATAAATTATCATCTCTTTAGGACAACTTGTTATATATTTTTTTTTGTCAGCATCATTGCAACCACATCACAAAAATTCATAATAGATTTTAAAAATAAAAAGTAATGAACTAAGACATTCCACCAGAGAAATTCACTTTTCCACAAAGGAAGATAGTAAGAAAAGAAGAAAGGAAGAGAAAAGTTACAAAACCAGAAAACAAGCAACAAGATGGCAGTGGTAAGTCCTTGCTTATCAATAATAATACTGAATGTAAAGGGTCTCAATTTTCCAATTAAAAGGCAGCAAGAGGCTTGATAAAGAAACAAGACTCAACTATATGCAGTCTACAAGAAACCCACTTCACCTATAAAGACACACATAGACTGAGAGTGAAGGGATGGGAAAACACATTCCATACAACTGGAGGTCAAAAAGAGCAAGAGTAGCTATATTTAGATAAAATAGACTACAAATCAATGACTGTAAAAGAAGACAAAGAAGGTCACTATATAATGATAAAGGAGTCAATTCAGCAAAAGGATATAACAATTTTAAGTATCTCTGCACCCAACATTGGGGCTCCCAAATATATAGAGCAAACACTAATAGATCTGAAGGGAGAGAGAGGGCTGCAATGCAATAATAGTTAGAGATTTTAACACAGCATTCTTTGTTATCGACAGATCATCCAGACAGAAAATCAACAAAGAAACGGCAGAGTTAAACTACACACTAGACCTAATAGGCCTGACATTTACAGAACATTTCACCCAACTGTTGCAGAATGCAAATTCTTTTCAACAGCATATAGAACATTCCCCCAGAATAATCCTATCAGGCGACAAGACACATCTGATCAAATTCAAAAAAGTAGAAGTTATAGCAAGTATCTTTGACCACAATGGACTAAAACTAGAAATCGATAACAAGAGCAACCTTGGAAACTACACAAATATATGTAAATTAAACAACATGCTCCTGAATGATCAGTGGGCCAATGAAGATATCAAGAAAGAAATTTAAACATTTTTGAAACAAACGAAAGTTGAAATAAAACATACCAAAATCTATGGGATATAGCAGAAGCAGTACTAACAAGGAATTTTATAGTGATAAATGCCTATATCAAAAAAGTAGAAAGACTTAAAATAAACAACCCACGAATGTACCTCAAAGAATTAGAAAGGCAAGAACAAACCAAATCCTAAATTAGTAGCAGGAAAGAAATAATGAAGATTAGAGTAGAAATAAGTAAAATTGAGACTAAAAAAACTACAGAAGATCAACAAAATGAAAAGTTGGCTTTTCAAAAAGATAAACAAAATCAACAAACCTTTAGCTAGACTAAGAAAAACAAAGAAGTTCCAAATAAAATCAGAAACAAAAATGGAAACGTAACAACTGAAACCTCAGAAATACAAAGAGTCATTAGAAACTGTAATGAATCACTAAAAGCCAACAAACTGGGAAATACAGAGGAAATAAATAAATTCCTGGATATGGGAAGCCTGCCAAGATTGAACCACGAAGAAATAAACAGCCTCAACAAACCAATAGTGAATAAGGAGACTGACGCTGTAACAGGAAGTCTTTCATCAAAGGAAAGTCCAGGACCTGATGACTTCATTGCTTAATTCTACCAAACATTTAAATAATTAATACCAATTCTCTTCAAACTTCAAAAAAAAATGAAGAGGAAGGAATACTTCCAAACTCATTCTACAAAGCCAGCGTTACTCTGATACCAAAACCATCCAGAGACACACAAAAAAACAAAACTACAGACCAATATTACTGATGAGCATAGATGCAAAAATCCTTAACAAAATACTAGCAAACAGAATTCAACAACACATTAAAAAGATCATATATCATGAGCAAGTAGAACTCATCCAAGGAATGTGAGGATGGTTCAACATACGCAAATCAATAAATTTGATACATCACATTAACGGCACCAAGAACAAAAACCATATGATTATTTCAATAAATGCCAAAACATCATTCAATAAAATTCAGCATCCCTTTCTGATAAAACCCTCATCAAACTGGTTATAAAAGAAATATACCTCAAAATAACGAAGGGCATACATGACATATTTACAGCTAATTTTGCACTGAATGGGGAAAAATTGAAGGCCTTTTCTCTGAGATCTGCAACAAGACAAGGATACCCACTTTCACCACATGTAATATCAGAAATCCTAGCCAGAGCAATTAGGCAAGAGAAAGAAATTATGGGCATTCAAATTGGAGAGGAAAAAGCCAAATAGCCTTGTTCACAGATGGCATGATATTATGTTTAGAAAAACCTAAAGACTCCACCAAAAAACTATTAAAACTGATAAATGAATTCAGTAAAGTCGCAGGATACAAACTGAATGTATAAAAATCAGTAGCATTTACATATGCAGTAATAAACAATCTGACAAAGAAATCAGAAATGCAGTGGCCTTCAAAATACCTACCAAGAATATAAAATACCTAGTATTCAATTCAACAAAAGAAGTGATATATCTATAAAAGGAAAACTATAAAACTCTGATTAAAAAATACACACATACATAAATACCTGATGAAAGAAATAGGACACAGAAAAGGATATTCCGTGTTGATTAATTGGAAGAATTACTATTGTTAAAATGACACTACTACTCAAAGCAAGGTACAGATTCAATGCAATGTCTCTCAAAATACCAATAACAGTTTTCACAGAAACAGAACAAAAAATTCTAAAATTTATATGGAACCACAAAAGACCCTGAATAGCTAAAGAAATCCTGAGGTAAAAGAACAAAGCTAGAGGCATCACGCTACCTGACTTCAAAATTTACTAGAAAGCTATAGTAACCAAAGCAGCATGGTACTGGCATAAAAAGACACATTGGGCAGTGGAACAGAATAGAGTACCCAGATATAAATCCACACATTTATAGCCAACTCATCTTCATCAAAGGAGCCAAGAATGGGGAAAGGAAAGTCTCTTCAATAAATTGTGCTGGGAAAACTAGAAAACTACATGCAGAAGAATGAAACTAGACCCATACCTCTCACCATACACAAAAATCAAACTGAAATGAATTAAATACTTAAATCTAAGACTTGAACGTATGAAAACTACAAGAAGAAAACATAGGGAAATGCTCCAGGACATTGGTCTGGGCAAAGACTTTTCATACAAGACCTCAAAAGCACAGGCAACCTAAGCAAAAGTGGATAAATAGGATTACCTCAAACTAAAAAGCTTCTGCACAGCAAAGAAAACAATCAACAAAGTGAAGACACAACCCACAGAATGGAAGAAAATATTTGCAAACCATCCATCTGACAAGTGATTAATAACCAGAATATATAAGGAGCTCAGACAACTCAATAGCAAAAAAACCCAAATAATCCAATGTAAAAAATGGGCAAAAATCTGAACAGACATTTCTCAAAATAAGACATACAAATGGCCAATGGGTAAATAAAAAGTGCTCAGTATCACTGACCATCAGAGAAATGCAAATCAAAACCACAAGGAGATACCATCTCACCCCAATTAAAGTAGCTTTTACCAAAAAAACAGGCAATAATGGATGCTGACAAGGATGTGAACAAAGGGGAACCTTTGTACATTGTCGGTGGGAATATATATTATTACAGTCACTATAAAGGCTCCTTGAAAAACTAAAAATAGAACTACCATATGATCCAACAATTCCACTACTGGGTTTATATCCAAAAGAAACGATATTAATATACCAAAGAGATATCTGTACTACCATGTTTATTGCTGTACTGTTCACAATAACCAAAATATGTAATTAATCTAAATGCCTATCAATAGGTGAATGGATAAAGTATAATATATATACACAATAGAATATCATTCGTCCATAAAAAACAACGAAATCCTGTCATTTGTAGCAACATGAATAGAAATGAAGGCTATCATGTTAAGTGAAACGAGCCAAGTACAGAAAGACAAATATCACATCTTCTCAGTTATACGTGGGAGCTAAAAAAGTGAATCTCATAAAGCTAGTAGATTGGTGGTTACCAGAGGCTGGGAAAGGTAGAGGAAATGGGTAAAGAAGAAAAGATAATTAAGTGGATACAAAGATACACTTTAGTAAAAGAAATAAGACCTAGTGTTTGGTGAATCAGTAGGATGACTATACTTTAAAATATCCTATTGTACATTTCAAAATAGCCAGAAGAGAATAATTTGAATGTTTCTAGCATTTTTAAAAAGACAAATATTTTTAAAAAGACAAATATTTAAGGTGATGGATATCCCAAGTACACTGATTTGATTTTTACAAATTATATGAATGTATTAAACTATCACATATACTCTGAAATGATGTATATCTATTATGCATCAGCAAAAATTGTTTAAAAGAAACATAGATGATATTGTTTATTCATTACTTCTCCCACCATCATTGGCTATCCTGGGTTCAAGTTTTACCTCTGCCAGTTACTGCTTGGGTAATCTTGGCCAAGCCACTTAACCCCTCTGTGCCTCAGTTTCTTCTTCTGTAATGTAAGGGCACTAATGGCATCATACTCATGGGGTTTCACAGATTCAATGAGTAAAGATATACAAAATGCTTAGAACAGTGCCTACTCTATAATAAATGTTACATACTGTTGCCTGTCATTGTTAAACACTGAAGATTGGTAATAGGTAGCCTCACCTATTCTGCACTCATTACAGTTGGGTTTGGCTAGAGAAAAGACAAGCATTGTTGTTAGTGAACAATGAAGATCAGGGCTTCTCTACAATAAAGCAACCAAAGATCTTGAGCTTTTCCACAAGGACTTTTATCCTGGACCCTGAAAAATGAAAGAATTATGCCTCGGAAACTGCAAAAGCCAATTCCTAATCCAATTAATGTAATGGTGTCGTTCTCTCTCTCTCCTTTCTCTCTCATTTTACAGGTATACACTTTATTTGACGATAACAACTTTTTTTTTCCCTCTACCCTTGATTTTGGTGTGCTATATTTTAATTTTATGCTATACTTGGGAGATGTATCAACAGAATAAGGATGCCAGATGGTAAGTGTTTGCCTTGTTTTATTTGTTAAAAGAACAATTTAGATAGCCTAAGACATCCACAATAGAAACTTAGGCAACAGTGACTTGAAACATACCACATTTAGACATGTGGACATTGATATATATATGTCTATAGAAAGAATTTTTGGAAAATAAGACATGTGCTAAATAAACTGCTTAAGAATCTCTCAGTGACGAATGTTGAAATCACAGATGTAATGGTTTCCTTAAAATGTATACAGAACTCAAGATTCTATTTAAAGAATAATTTTATATTTGTTATTAACAGTTATTTAACTGTTTTCATTGCACATTTTGCAGAGTTGCATGCATATGTAAATATCTTAGATGTTATGTGAAACCTTTTAATTTTTGTGTTTCAATTTTTTTAATTTAAAGGAGAAAAGTCTCATTAATATTTGAATTTTAAAGGAAGGGTTTTATTAATATTAAAAGATTAATTAGGAGCAAATAAAACCAAAGAGTTAACCTAAAGTCAATAAACTTGAGAAGGACCTTTGAAGATACTTGTCTCTAAAGCTGCATAAATAAATCTAAATTATTTTCACCTTGAGATTGTGTATTCCACAATCTACTTGTTCAAATGAATAAGTCAGTAATTATATAATCTGTTGGTTAAAAACACACTTACATTTATTAAACATTATATTTTAAATATATTTTTGTGTTTCTTATGGAAAGGCAAGTTTGCTGGGTTTCCCTGCACACTACAAATTTACAAATTTTACAAACTTTTTGTTTAAAAAAATGTGAGCAACTTAACCACCATTCCTCAAAATTTGTGGCAAACCCTTGAACCAAAGGTTTGTAAGTAGTCTGTTGGCTCACAACATTTTTTTCCCCACTTAGTTTCTTGGAATTCTTTGAAAGTCTTGCACTAGTGAAGTGTGGTCCATTTGGGAAGAAAAAGGAAGTAGCCACAGTTACAGAAAAAAAATTGGCTTATAAATGTATCCCAGGGAGCTGAGTTGGTGAGAAGGTTAAAATGAAATCA
The DNA here is from genome assembly GCF_028885625.2 of Pongo pygmaeus. Classification (NCBI taxonomy): domain Eukaryota; kingdom Metazoa; phylum Chordata; class Mammalia; order Primates; family Hominidae; genus Pongo; species Pongo pygmaeus. The sequence continues at coordinate 99,714,278 of NC_072378.2, read as the reverse complement.
TATGGAATATTAAAGATACCAACAGCTGGAGAGAATGCTTGAGCCTTTTTTAAACAGTTCTCCAAATCAGATAATTTTGCTCCTGACTCTTTTCTCAGAAATGCTAAGAGGATCTTATGAAACAAATCTCATACACATCAAAATGCAAGAAATTAGAGGAATGATAGTGCCTACTCTGATAAATTGCAGGGGAATCAAATGATTTTTAGTTCCCATGCTTTTAAAATTATTCCCAAGTTTTATTCATCTGTTACCCCCATGTCCCAGGGAAATTTCCATTAAATGCCTAAATATGACATAACATGATTAAATATGGGAATTTTAAAATATGTTTTATTTTAAAATAATTTGCATTTCTAAAAAAGTAGATAGTAGAGATATAGTACAGATAGTACAGAGATAGTATAGAGGGCTCCCAAATACCCCTCACTCAGTTTTCCCATTGTTAACATCTTACATTACCTAGGACATTTGTCAAAACAAAGAAAATTGCAGTACATTACTGTTAACTAAATTCCATTCTTTACTGGATTTCACTAGTTTTTCCATTAAAGTCCTAAATAGGTTCCAGATTCAATCCAGAATAGCACATTGCATTTAGTTATCATGTCTTCCCAGTGTCCTCTGATCTGTGAGTTTCTCGCGCTTTCCTTATTTTTCATGACCTTCATAGTCTTGAGCACTGTCCAGGTATCCTGTAGAATGTTCCCAGTCTAAGTTCGCCTGATATTGTATCATGATTAGACTGTACTTACATGTTTTTATTTAAAAAAATCAACTCTTCTCATCACAGTATATCAGGGGTCACATGATAGCCACGTTACATCACTGTTGATACTAGCCTTGATTACCTGGTTAAGGTGGTGTTTGCTAGGTTTCTCCACCATGAAACTACTATTTATCCCTTTCACTATTCTATTCTTTGGAAATGAGTCACTAACATAGCCTACCTTCAAAGGGGAAGCAGGAAGATGGGAATTAAGCTCCATCTCCTGAAAGGGGAGTATCTATGTAAGAATCCCTACATTATTTGGAATTCTTCTGTAAAAAAGGTCTGGCTCTTCTTTCCTCATTCTATTCAATATTATTTATATTACTATAGACTGATACGTTTATTTCATACATTGAGTCACAATTTAATGCTTTGTTATTTATTTGGTCTCTCAAAATGTTCCAGCTTTGAACCTTACATGCCAGGAGAGAGTGGCATAACATATTTAAACACTGAAGGAAAAAAACTTATACCCTAGAATAGTATATCCGGCAAAAATACCCTTCAAACATGAAGGAGAAATAAAGATTTTCCCAGATGAACTAAAGCTGAGGAATTTCATCAACACTAGACCTGTCTTACAAGAAATTCTAAAGGGAGTACTTCAATCAGAAATAAAAGGACATTAATGAGCAATAAATAATCACTTGAAGGTACAAAACTCACTGGTAATAGTAAGTATCAAGAAAAACATAGAATATTATAACACTGTAACTGTGATGTGCAAACTACTCTTGCCATAAGTTGAAAGACTAAACAATGAACCAATCAAAAATAATAACTACAACAACTTTTCAAGACATAGATAATACAATAAGATATACATTGAAACAACAAAAAGTTAAAAATTTGGAGGACAAAGTTAAGGTGTAGAGTTTTTACTAGTTTTCTTTTTGCTTGTTTGTTTATGCAAACAGTGTTAAGTTGTTATCAGGTTAAAATAATGCCTTATAAGATAGTATTTGTAAGACTTATGGCAACCTCAAATCAGAAAACATACAATGGATAAACAAAAAATAAAAAGCAATAAACTAAATCCTACTACCAGAGAAAATCACCTTCACTAAAGGAAGACAGGAAGGAAAGAAAGAAGGAAGAGAACACAAAACAACCAGAAAACAAATTTTAAAATGGCAGGAGTAAGTCCTTGCTTATCAATAATAACATTGAATATAAATGGACTAAACTCTTCAATCAAAAGACAAAGACTGGCTGACTGAATGAAAAAACAAGACCTGTTGATCCATTGCCTTCAAGAAACACACTTCAACTATAAAGACACACATAGACTGAAAAAAAAGGAATGGAAAAACATATACCATACCAATGGAAACCAAAAAAAGCAGGAGTAGTCATATCAGACAAAATAGATTTCAATTCAAAAACTGTAAAGAGACAAAGAAGATCACAATATAATGATAAAAAGGGGTCAATTTAGCAAGAGGATATAACAATTTAAAATATATATTCACCCAACACTGGAGCACGCAGATATATAAAGCAAATATTATTAGAATTAAAGAGAGAGATAGGCCCCAATATAACAGTAGCTGGAAACTTCAATAACTTACTTTCAGCATTGAACAAATCTTCCAGCCAGAAAATTGACAAAGAAACATTGGACTTAATGTGCACTGTAGACCAAATGGATCTAATATATATTTACAGGACATCTCATCCAATGGCAGCAGAATATACATTATTTTCCTTAGCACGTGGACCATTCTCAAGGATAGAACATATGTTTGGTCACAAAACAAGTCTTTAAAAATTCAAATAATTGAAATAATACCAAACATCTTCTCTGACCACAATAGAATAAAACTGTAAATCAATAACAAGAGGAATTTTGGAAACTATACAAACACATGGAAATTACAAAATATGCTCCTGAATGACCAGTGGGTCAATGAAGAAATTAAGGAAGTTGAAAAATTTCTTGAAACAAATGATGATGGAAACACAACATACCAAAACCTATGGGATACAGCAAAAGCAGTACTAAATGGGAAGTTTATAGCTGTAAGTGCCTACATCAAAAAAGATGAAAAATGTCAAATAAACAGTCTAATAACGTACCTTAAAGAACTAGAAAAGCAAGAGCAAACCAAACCCGAAATTAGTAGAAGAAAAGAAACAATAAAGATCACAGCAGAAATGAATGAAATTAAAATGAAGAAAACAATACAAGAGATCAGTGAAACAAAAATCTGATTTTTTTTAAAGTTAAACAAAATTGACAAACCTTTAGCCAGACTGAGAAAAAAGACAGAAAATCTAAATAAATAAATTCGGAAATGGAAAAGTAGACCTTACAACTGATACTGCAGAAATTCAAAGGATCATTAGTGGCTACCATGAGCAACTATATGTCATTAAATTGGAAAATCTAGAAGAAATGGACAAATTCCTATACATATATAACCTACCAAGATTGAACCAGGAAGAAATCCAAAATCTGAACAGACCACTAACAAGTAACGAGATCAAAGCCATAATTAAAAGTCTCCCAAGAAACAAAAACCCAGGACCCAATGGCTTCACTGAATCCTGCTAAACATTTAAAGAGCTAATACAAATTCTACTCAAATTATTCTGAAATATGGAAGAGCAGGGAATAATTCCAAACTCATTCTACAACACCAGTATTACTGTGATACCAAAATCAGACAAAGACACAATAAAAAAGAAAACTACAGGCAAATCTCTCTGATGAATATTCATGCAAAAATTCACAACAAAATATTAGCAAACCAAATTCAACAATATATTAGAAATCTCATTCATCATGACCAAGTGGGATTTATCCCAGGGGTGCCAGGATGATTCAACATACATAAATCAATCAATGTAATACATCATATCAACAGAATGCAGGATAAAAATCAAATGATCATCTAAATTCAATATAATAAATAGAAATATCAAATGCTGAAAAAGCATCTGATAAAATTCAACATCTCTTTATGATAAAAACCTTAAAAAAACTAGGTATAGGAGGAACATATCTCAACATAATAAAAGCCATAGATGACAGACCCCCAGCTAGCATCATACTGAATGGGGAAAAAAACTAAAAGATTTTCCTCTAAGATTTGGAACATGACAAGGATGCCCACTTTCACCACTGTTATTCAACATAGTACTGAGGTCCTAGCTAGAGCAATCAGACAAGAGAAAGAAATAAAGGACATCTGAATTGGAAAGGAATAAGCCAAATTATCCTTGTTTACAGATGACATGATTTTATATTTGGAAAACTCTAAAGACTCCACACACAAAAAAACTATTAGAACTGATAAACAAATTCGGTAAAGTTTCAGGATACAAAATCAACATACAAAAATCAGTAGCATTTCCATATGCCAATAGTCAACAATCTGAAAAAGAAATAAAAAAGTAAGCCCACTGATAATAGCCACAAATAAAATTAAATACCTAAAAACTTAAAGAAGTGAAAGATCTCTATAATGAAAACTATAAAACACTGATGAAAGAAATCGAAGAAGACACTGAAAAATGGAAAGATATTCCACATTCATTGTTTGGAAAAATCAGTATTGTTAAAATGTTCATACTACACAAAGCAATCTACAGATTCAAAGCAATGTCTATCAAAATACCAATGATATTCTTCACAGAAATAGAAAAAAAATCTTAAAATTTATATGGAACCACAAAAGACCCAGAATAGCCAAATATATCCTGAGCAAAAAGAATAAAACTAGAGGAATCACATTACATTACTTCAAATAATACTACAGATCTATGGTAACCAAAACAGCCTGGTAGTGGCATAATAACAGAGACATAGACCAATGAAACAGAATAGAAAACCCAGAAACAAATTCACACACCTACAATGAATTCATTTTTAACAAAGGTGTCAAGAACATATACACTGGGGAAAAGACAGCCTCTTCAATAAATGATGCTGGTAAAATTGGATGTCCATATGCAGAAGAATGAAACTGGAGCCCCATTTCTCATTATATACAAAAATCAAATCAAAATGGATTAAAGACTTAAATATAAGACCTCAAACTATGAAACTTCAACCAGAAAATATTGGAGAAAATCTCCAGGACATTGGTCTGGGCAAAATTTCTTACTCCACAGGCACGGGCAACCAGAGCAAAAAATGGACAAATGGATCCGGGCGCGGTGGCTCACGCCTATAATCCCAGCACTTTGGGAGGCTGAGGCGGGCAGATCGTGAGGTTAGGAGATCAAGACCATCCTGGCTAACACAGTGAAACCCCGTCTCTTACTAAAAATACAAAAAATTAGCTGGGCGTGGTGGCGGGCGCCTGTAGTCCCAGCTACTCGGGAGGCTGAGGCAGGAGAATGGAGTGAACCCAGGAGGCGCAGCTGGCAGTGAGCCGAGATTGTGCCACTGCACTCCAGTCTGGGTGACAGAGCAAGACTCCGTCTCAAAAAAAAAAACAAAAAAACGGACAAATGGGATCGCATCAAGTTGAAAAGCTTGGCTATATAAATTGCGAAGATTTAGAATCAACCTATGTGTCCATCAACAGATCAACAGATAAAGATAATGTGATGTGTGTACACAATGGAGTACTATTCAGCCATAAAACAGAATGAGATACTGTCATTTGCAAGAACATGGATGGAACTGAAAGTCATTGTGTTAAGTGAAATAAAGCAGACACAGAAAGACAAACATCACATGTTCTCACACATTTGTGGGATCTAAAAATCAAAACAATTTTACTCATGGACATAGAAAGTAGAAAGATGGTTACCAGAGGCTGGAAAGGGTAGTAGGGGCCTGAGGGTAAGGTGAGGATGGTTAATGGATATTAAAAAATAGTTCAAAAGAATGAATAAGGCCTAGCATTTGATAGCACAACAAGGTGACTATAGTCAATAATAATTGTACTTTTAAAAATAACTAAAAGAGTATAATTAGATTGTTTGTAATACAAAGTATAAATGCTTCAAAGGATGGATACCCAATTCTCCATGATGTGATTACTACACATTGCATGCCTGTATCAAAACATCTCATTTACCCCATAAGTATATACACCTACTATATACCCACAAAAAATTAAAAAAATTAACAACAACAAAAAAATGTTCCAACTTTGGAAACTTTGGAAAGTTCTCAACAAGAATAAAAAAGAATATATCACAATGCACCGAGTAAGTAGGAATATAATAATGAGCTTCATATTTCACTGCAAAGCCATTATGAACTGTCCAAAAGGTTCTAGGAACACATTGCCCCATAATTTCTATGGTTGTTTATACCCTGTCTATCTGAATGTTTCCTTTGCAGTTGCAATCCCAGTGTACCAAAACAGAGAGTGATGAAGTTGACAAAGATGGTGCTGGTGCTGGTGGCAGTCTTTATCCTGAGTGCTGCCCCTTATCATGTGATACAACTGGTGAACTTACAGATGGAACAGCCCACACTGGCCTTCTATGTGGGTTATTACCTCTCCATCTGTCTCAGCTATGCCAGCAGCAGCATTAACCCTTTTCTCTACATCCTGCTGAGTGGAAATTTCCAGAAACGTCTGCCTCAAATCCAAAGGAGAGTGACTGAGAAGGAAATCAACAATATGGAAAACACTCTGAAATCACACTTTTAGGAAAGTACATGGATCACCATGAGTCTAGACATGACTGTCTATCTTACTGGTATTATTAGAAAGGGCAGGTGTACCAATATGTTTATGCCCATTCTTCTCGTGTACTTGTGACTCTTAGCAGCATGGAACAGAAGTGTAACCATGCAAATGCAATGAGCTTAATATGCTAACTTTAGCAAGATGTAAAATGTTGATCTATATTGTGGGTAGGGAATGGGATACTCTAAGATATCCAAGCTTCATGATGGTGTATATTATTTCAGCATATTATAAACTAGTCACTAATGAAAATGGCCATTCATGACCATTGACTCAAAACTCACCAAGGAACCTGACCTTGCCCTCCACACTGTGGCCTCACTGTAACAGTTTCCTCAAGGTTCCTAGGAGGGTATCACCTTACACTGAAGTCTGAAATTTGGCTATTTTTTATCTATAAAAAATGTCAGTTTTATATGGTCCAATCTAATACCCTCAACAACTAAGCCCCACCTTTTAGAATAAGTTACCATTTATTGCACACATGCAATGTGTAAGATTACATGTAACAAACCTGTGAAATAAGTATTATTACCTTTGTTTACTAAGGCTCAGAAAGGAGAAATGATAGGCCTAATGCTGCAACAGCTATCTAAGAGCTGAGCTAACATTCAGCTCTGCCTGTTTCTTTTCTACTGCACGACCTTGACAACCTTTACTTATCATACTGGAGAACCCAGTAACTTGGAGTTTCTTTTGCTTTCTCCTGTAGCCCTACAAGAGGAGAACTAAAGTCTGATAGAAATGAGTTGATGTTTTAAGCATCATTTTGGATTACCTTTGTTCTCACACCTGCTAACTGTAGAAACTGGCATCTGCACTTTAATAATAATACTTTACTTCTGGACTTTAAGCATAATTAAGAAACATTCCTGGCCGGGTGCAGTGGCTCATGCCTGTAATCCCAGCACTTTGGGAGGTGGAGACGGGTGGATCACAAGGTCACAAGTTCAAGATCAGTCTGGCCAACATAGTGAGACCCTGTCTACTAAAAATACAAAAAGATTAGCCGAGCATGGTTGGCAGGTGCCTGTAGTCCCAGCTACTCGGGAGGCTGAGGCAGGAGAATCGCTTGAACCCAGGAGGTGGAGGTTACAGTGAGCCAAGATCATGCCACTGCACTCCAGCTTGGGCAACAGAGTGAGACGTCATCTCAAAAAAAAAAAAAAAAAAAAAAAACAAGAAACATTCCCTTTTGGTTACAGTATACATGTTTGTTCTAAGGTACAAAAAGTAATTAGCCCTTAAATTTTCATAGGTATTCATTATATCTATCTTTTCCTCTTTAGACTTATGTATAGTTAGGAAAGGAAACAATGCATTTAATGCTTGGGTTCTACACTAAGACAAATATTGTTATTTTTGTTTGTGGATAAAGTCTGTAAACCCACCTTCTTCATCTAAATACATTAAATTTGTTTTCTCCATAAACATCTGAAACCAATTTTCAACCAGCCCTTTCTAGAAAAAGAGTTAACCATTTTTATATCTGATCTCCATTTTTATATTTCAATTGTGTTTGGATAAACTTGTATTTGAATCAACCCAGACATGATTTTTAACCCTATTTATTTTACTCTAGAATTTTTAGGCACCATTTCAGAACTGGATACTATCTAAATGCATATCTGGATGAATGGTTCTGTAAACAACATGAGAACCACACCCTGAGACAGGTAGCATCTGAAACATTTTATTTCCATAGCTGAGGTCTAGAGACCTACATATGCAGCTGGATGCTCCTATAAAACGTCAATAAGAAGCTGTGTCATGGCCGCAGTTTCAGGGGTCTTCATTCTCTCTTTTCTAAGATGCAACAGTCCGGGCTCAGTGAATGATATTCACTTCTGAAGACCCAGCACAATGGGTCAGAAACATCTTATTATGTGATAATTGAAGAGCAATTGTTTACTTTTGTTGTCTTTTTTAATACAGAAAAATATTACGATTTTAAAGATTTAGTTTTAAACCACAGACCTTTTTCTAGTAGCAGTCCCAATAGTCCTCAAATAATTGGCCAGTGAATCATTTTAAATTATATTTACTAAGAGTTGTAAGGAGCTTTAGCATTTAATCAAAGTAGAAAATAAAAAGGGTGACTAATAAATTTATTTTTGTCCCTTTATATAGCCCTTCTATGCATAAGCATATTTATATGCAGATTTACAGAGGTGGTTTGATAGAGATTCTTTGTGTGTTTTCTATGTTTGGCCATGATATGTACACATGTTTACTTTCAAATGAAGTTAACAATGATACTTGGGTATTTGTCACTCAGTCAAATAATAATCGTATCCTTATTCCATTCTTATTCAATTCTAGGTGCCTCATTTAAACTTTGATCATCAATTAATAAAAATGAATGAGTAAAAATTGCTTATATATTGATTTACCTCTGGCTTGTTGCTTCTACTTTAAGATTTTCTATAAGGGATTTTATATTCTCTTAATAGAAATAGTTTCTCCTCAACAAAGAGCAAATGTTTCTGAATTAGTAAAATGTATCTTAAATAAGGCCAGTAGTTTGAAGGCACTCATTATCATACCAAATTGTCGGAAACCTAGACTCTTGTATTATGTCTCAGAAATTACTGCTTTTTGTGGGTTATAATGTCACAGGGTCATGGAACCTTGAATCTGAAACATACTTTAGAGACTATCAAGTGTTAAAGATGAGAAAAATGAGCCACGAATAAACCAAATTATTTTTAACACAGTTCATTGTGTGTCCAGAGACCCACACCTAAAAAGCAGCTAGAAACCAGCCCTGAGTCCTTTCTACCAAACCATAGTCCCTCCCTTTTGGAACACTGATACAGTTGATAATAGCTATAACAAATACTTAAAAGTTTACTGAGTAAATCAAGATTGTATAATTATACTCTAAAAGTTGTCAAATTTTAAAGAAATACCTGACTCAGAATTTACTTGGATTTCTTGTCAGAATGGCAGACATTAATTATCCGTTCTCTTCACAGAGCTCTATGGAATCAGCCCAAAGCAAAATAGAGAAATTAACAATATTTTCTTTTACTGCCCCCAATTTTTTGTTGACAGCTCCCTACACCAATAATTTAGTTCATTCTACAAAACGCCTCCTCTCTCACCTAAAGTTAGGAACAGCGTTACACTTCCTACAGTTACAATTCCTTTATGACTTCACCCTAGCAGAGGTAGCATCAAATTTTTCATTTGGCCATTTTAGCAATTAGTTGAGATGTAGTTATAGTCCACTCAAAAAACTATACTTAATTGGTATCTTGATTTCTTGTGTTTGTAAATTCATCATTTAACACATATTTACAGAACATTCTATCTCCAAGGCACTGTGCTGAGCTCCACTGAGAATAATTTTTTTTAATGCCTAAGACATTGCCTCATCTCAAGAACTAAAAATCCAGTGTCTCCTATGCTTCCTGTAGATCAGCTGTACCCACTTAGGTGTCCCAAAGAACAATCTACAATGGTTTCTTGATTCTAAAATATAATTCATAAAATATACCATTAATTTAATAACTGCTTTGGGAGGTAAAAACACAACATTCACATTAATAGATATACCCTCAGAAACACACATGCAATGCACATCACAGAATTGAGGGAAAAAAAACTGTATCGACAACTGTCAGTACATTTTCTTCTAAGATTAAATGTACTCATCTCATCAGTTTATGAAAGGATTCTTCATTAAGTGATTTCATTGCTACTAATGTCTGAATTTAAAGACAAAAGTGAATCATATCAAAGAGTCAAAATTGATTAAATATCTCACAATGTTTACCTTTTTCATGCAAGAATTGAGAAAAATGGGAATAATTTTGAATTAAATGTATTGCAACAGCAGCAAAACCACAAGAACTTGCTACCTTAACAACAGAAAAACTTAACATTGCATTATGAAAATAGAGCTTTGAGCTTCTTGAGGATAAAAAGCTACCTCTGGCTCATCACACCATCATTGGGAGTGTAATTCTGGGATACTACTTCAAAGGTATTCTCTTCTATCAGAAACCTATTTGAAAGTATAAAGTAGCCTTTTAATCAGAAGTGGGGGAAAAAAGCCTTTCTAAAACACTATATGATTTTTACTGAGACTACAGGTGGTTCCTATAGCTTATTAAATGTGTTGTTCTTCCTAATTTATAAAACTGAATACATTTGCTATTTCTCTGAAAAACATTCAAGGCAAATATACTAGACACCTTTTAATAACAGCTATCTAAAATGTCATATGTAAGTCTATTCTCAAGCAATTGACAAAATTATTTCCAGGAATAAGAAATAAGGAATGAGGTTCCTCTCCTCAATTTTCTTTTTTCTTTTTTTTTTTTTTTTTTTTTTTTTTTGAGACGGAGTCTCGCTCTGTTGCCCAGGCTGGATGGAGTGCAGTGGCGCGATCTTGGCTCACTGCTCGCTCCGCGTCCCAAGTTCATGCCATTCTCCTGCCTCAGCCTCCCGAGTAGCTGGGACTACAGGTGCCCACCACCACGCCTGGCTAATTTTTGTATTTTTAGTAGAGACAGGGTTTCACTGTGTTAGCCAGGATGGTCTCGATCTCCTGACCTTGTGATCCACCCACCTCGGCCTCCCAAAGTGCTGGGATTACAGGCGTGAGCCACCACACCTGGCCTCCTCGCCTCAATTTTCAATGTTGTGTTGACTGCTTCAGAATTCCTGGTGTCAGTAGACTTGGTTTAAGTTCCACCCTCATCAATTACTAGATGTAAGACCCTTGCAAAGGACATGAGCAGACACTTCTCATAAGAAGACATTCAGGCAAGACAAACATAAGAAAAAAAGCTCAACTGATCATTAAAGAAATGCAAATCAAAACCACAATGAGATACCATCTCATGCCAGTCAGAATGCCAATTATTAAAAAGTCAAGAAACAACAGATGCTAGTGAGGTTGCAGAGAAAAAGGAATACTTTTACACTGTTGGTGGGAATGTACATTAGTTCAACCATTGTGGAAGACAGTGTGATGATTCCTCAAAGACCTAGAAGCAGAAATACCATTTGACCCAGCAATCCCGTTACTGGGTATATACCCAAAGCAATATAAATCATTCTATTATAAAGATACATGCATGTGTATGTTCATTGCAGCACTGTTCACAATAGCAGAGACATGGAATCAACCCAAATGCCCATCAACAATAGACTGGATAAAGAAAATGTGGTACATATACACCATGGAATACTATGAAGCCATGAAAAATAATGAGATCACGTCCTTTGCGGGGACATGGATGGAGCTAGAAACTGTTATCCCCAGCAAACAAATGCAGGAACAGAAAACCAAACACTGCATGCTCTCACTTATAAGTGGGAGCTAAACAATGAGAACATATGGACACATTGGGAAGAACAAAACACACTGAGGCCTGTCAGCGGGTTGAGGGGTGTGAGGGCATCAGGAAGAATAGCTAATGGATGCTGGGTTTAATACCTAGGTGATAGATTGATCTGTGCAGCAAACCGCCATGGCACACATTTACCTATGTAACAAACCTGCACATCCTGTACAGAAGAAAATATTTTTTTAAAAAGCTGTTAACCAAACTACTTAATTTATGGATTTGGAAACTGGAGCCCAAAGAGGGTAAAGTGATAACTCAGAATCACAAAGCTTTTTGTTGCCAGAACAAGGGCAAAAATTTGAAGCTCCTGACTCTTAGGCCCTCCCTGGTTTCCACTATATCCTTCTTTCTCAGGCTGTACTCAGAAAGTAGAGGGCTGTGGATTCCATGCCAAGAAGTTGGTTTATAAATGCAGTGAGATGCCTTGAAACTTTTTGAGGAGGGCAGGATCACAATCAGATCTGTGCTCTTAGAAATAGCTGGCACTAGAGCGTGTGATGAAAAGAATGGGAAGAGCCTGAGGCTGAAAATCATAGGAAGTTATCACAGTGGGCCAGGAAATAATGTCTCAACCAGCACAATGACAGTAAAGATATATACATTTACCTACCATTTGTTGAGCGCATACAGTGTACCAGGCAATGTGCATAATCTCATATAATCCTTGCACAGCCCTCAGAGCTACATACCATTATTGTCCACATCTTATACATGAAGAATCCAGGGCTTGGAAAGGTTAAGTAACCTGCCTATGGTTACTCAGCTAGCAACCCCAGGCTGATGCTCTTATCCACTATGCTTCTTAGCCTTCACAGTGGATGCAGCGTTAAAATGCAGATTCTGATTTTGTAGCTCTGGGGTGCAATCTGAGATTATGCATTTCTAACAAGCTCCCAAGTGATGCTGATGCTGCTGTTCCACAGAACACACTTTAAGCTGAAAACAGTTGTCTCCAATAGAAATGCAAGGGAGGAAAGAGATAGGAGAAACCTTCAAAAATAAATTTGGTTATGTGGAATGAGGAAGAGAGAAGATGACAAAACCATTTTGAGATTTCTAGCCAATGGGAAAGCTACTGATTAACATAAGAACCCAGGAGAAGGACCAGCTGCAATCTGTATTCATTAAATGGAGTTTCTGCTCATCTGTTTCCAGATCAATCTTAAAAAGAAAAAGAATTTAACATACTTTTTTGGCAGGCTACTAGTAGAAATTAACAGTGTGTACATATCTACATGCTCATTCAACCATATTGTTTATTAGCAACCCAGCCACACCATAATTTTTCTAGTTTTATAATATCATTATTAACCCTTTATAGTTTTGTATCATTTCTTAAAATCAAGACTGATGTTGACATGGAAAGGTATAATACAGACACCAGGGATTAATTATTGCATAAAGAATATAGAGAAGTGGGAGAAGAGAGAAAAACCACAGGCTATAAAGCCAGTAAACCTGGGTTTGCATGCCTAAATTGCTACTTAGTGCCTGTAAGACCTTGAGCAAGTTCAATAACTACTCAGTTCCTTATGTAAATTGAAGATGATAACATCACCCATTTCAAACTGTTGTTGTGACACATGGATGCTTAAGGTGCTTCAAACATGCCTTGGATAGGGCAAATACTCAGTACTTTTAGTGTCCTTATCATTCCCCTCATCATCTTCATTATCATGATTATCAACATCATTACTTAAAAATACTTGATTGAAAAAACAGCCACAGTGTTCTGCAATTTCTCCCATTGAGAAGTAGTCTATTTTTAATCTAGACTGCCTTGAAACTTCCTTTTACCAATAGAATATGGCAGAAGTGATACCATATAAATTCCAAAGCCTAGGTAGGCCTCAAGGAGCCTTCCTTGAACCTTCTACTTTTGCCCTCTTGAACCTGCTTGAGACACTACATAATGAAGCCAGTCTACCCTACTGGGGTTGAGAGGCCACTTGAAGGAGAACCGAGGTACCCGAGATGGTAGCCAGCACCAACTGCCAGACATGTGGATGATACCCTCTGGACCAGCTGACTCTCCAGCACTCACAGCCGTGAGAGTGGCTCAGATGTAACCAACAAATGAGCCATCCACCAATCCACAAAACTGTGAGAAATAATAAATTGTTCTTGTTTTTAAAGCCAGAAGTTTTGGGGTGATTTGTATTATAATATAGGTTACCAAAATAGCATCCATGTAAGTAAAAATTAGTAAAATAGTCCTTGTGATTAAAAAAATTGTGAGCCTCTGAAGCATGCAGTTATTATGAATCTTGATTCATTCATTCATTCATTTATTCCATTTGAATATGCTAGCTGCTCCATAAATATCTACAGCGTGAATATAAAATATGTTTCAGATACAGCTTGGCAAAAAAACATTTTCCTGCCCTTACAGAGTTTATAGTCCAGTTAGCATTAAAAGTGTGAACACACAAGTCTATAAATTGTAATAGATGACTATAGGAGAAGATAACAAAGAGAAACCCAACCTGCACTGGGCAGTTTTTCATCAGTACTTAGAGAGCAGCTGTGAAACAAATTCACTTCCAGCAATTTTATTCTAAAAGAAATAGCTATAGCAGCGAACAGAAAATGCTTAAAGTATGAGGAAGCTGTTGTTCTATTTCTTTTCTATATAAAAGGGTAGATATAAATAAACTGCCTACAGAGATGGGGAAAACAGATGGATTTGAAAATTCAAACTCACACTGAATGTAATTAACTTGAAAAAGGAGAGAACCCGATGATGTCTGACATCATAAGTGCCCGGGAGACAGGCAAAGGGCTAACTTCTTTTTAACACCACAGTAGTCTCAGCAGTAAGGAAAATTCAAACTCGATTACAGTCTCTGAAGAGGTGAAAGAGCAAATGAAGAGAGAAAAAAAAAATGTGATTGTTGGAGAGTAATTAACATTTTGACCCAGTTGCCAGCCTGAGTAGGTATTTGCTGCTTTTTAACAGAGTTTGGGATTCCCAGATCATTGCAAATGAGAAGGTCTCCTGAAAGCACTCTGAGTACTGTTTACTATTTGATTCTGAAAAAGGTACACCTGAAGAGAAAAATGGACTTACTTAAAGCACTTCTTCAGCAAGAATGGAGGGTTGCCTTCTGCACAGAGGGGTACTGATTATATACCTACAAGGAGCACTCTGTGATAATTGGAACACAAGAACTACAAGATGATCCTTGGCCTTGAGACAAAGGACACTCTGGGGCTTGATCACAGTCATGCTCCAGGCCACTGGAATTGAGGCTTCAATGTAACCTGATGTACAAAGCCTTTCACAGTTGAACCGCAGTGACCATTCTCCTCTACTCACCCCGTAGTTTGGTCAGTCCTACACGTGGGGTATACATTCACAAATCTAGGGGGCTTTTTCCCCTCCACCTAACAAACCTCTGCTCGTTACACCAAATTTAAATATTATTTCCTTCCATTCCTAACCCCAAAGCAAGCCAAGTTAGCCATCCTCTTGTTAGTACTTACATAATACTTTGTAACTCCCTCTATTATAGTATAATCAGTGATATTAATTGCATAATTATCTTATATACTACATTGTAAGCTTCTTAAATCCAGAATGCATCTGACTCATCTTAGTATCTGTGGTACCTAAGTATCTGTTACATAAAAAGTATTCAGGAAACACTTAGTTAATGAAATAAATAAAGGAATGAATTAATGAGAAAGGAAGAGAGACAAAGAATACTCTCAGGGATATTGAGGAGTGTCTGTGTGCACGTGTTGTGCATATATTTATACTCATATTTATATGCATGTTCATAGTTACACATGGATGTGGAAAGATATCTATCTAGATGTTAACAAATAGAAAGATTTGTCATATAAACTGAGAAAACATGTTTATCATTCAGGTAAACATGCTTTAATCTCTTTAAACCTCCTCTTTTTATTTCTTTATTCTAAATGTAGTGATAAAGCACTGACATATCACTTATGTATTAAAATCCTTGCAGACATTTTCCCTTTATTTGAGCTTAGGATTTTCTAAAAGGCAACCAATTTGCATTCCTTAAGATTTCATGTGAAAAAATATAAATAAATGAGATAAAAAAGATTTAATGTGGCTTCAAATGCCTTACTGTGAATCTACAAAAATGGTATTTAATAAATAATACAAGTGCTTAACTTAAAGCCTGCACTTCTGTAAACCAATTTCTGAACTTCAAAAATGCCTAGCACTTTCTAAGAATGTTTGAAAGTTCAAAGAATAACCTTTTCAAATTATAAAATTAGATTAGTTATCAAGTGGAAAATGCTGTTCTGTCGTCTTTTTCAATGAATCGAATTCCTGTAAATGTTATCAAGCTAAATAACTACAGATTCTAAAGAGAGCTGTTCTGTAATACCAGGTGTCTTCTCTACATGAATACTTTCTATCTTGCTTCCATATAATTATTATAATATGATGGCATTATTTGAAAAATATTTTTAAATATATTCTTGTAGTCCACATGTGGGTTTTAAAGATAACATTTTTTTTATCTCCGAACTTATAAAAGGTATAAGAATATGCTCACTATAGAGAATTTGGAAAACAAGTAATACAGGCACTGTGGAGAACAGTCTGGAGGTTTCTCAAAAACTAAAAATAGAACTACATGTGATCCAGCAATCCCACTACTGGGCCACAGGTAAAGAAATCAGTATATCAAAGGGACATCTGCACTCTTATGTTTATTGCAGCACTATGCTTAATAGCCAACATGTGGAATCAACCTACACGTCCAACAGCAGAAGAATGGATAAAGAAAATATGGCACATATACACAATGGAATACTATTCAGCCATTAAAAAGAGTGAAATACTGTCATTTTCAGCAACAAGGATGAAACTGGAGGACATTATGTTAGGAAAAATAATCCAACAACAGAAAATTAAACACTGCATGTTCTCACTCATATGTGGAAACTAAAAGAAACTGATCTCACAGAAGCAAAAAGTAGAACAGAGGATACTAGAGGTTGGACAGGGAATGGGGAAGAGAGAGATAGGGAGATATTTGTTAAAAGATACAAAATTACGTCTAGATAGGAGAAATAAGTTCTAGTGTTCTATATCTACATCACTGTAAGATGACTGTAGTTAACAATAATATATTATGTAGTTTCAAACAGCTAGAAGGAGTATATTGAATATTTCCAACACAAAGAAATGATAGGTATTTAAGATGATGGATATGCCAGTTACCCTGATGATCACTATTATATGTACCAAAACATCACTATGTACCCCATTTATATGTACAATTGCTATGTGTCAG
The DNA here is from genome assembly GCF_028885625.2 of Pongo pygmaeus. Taxonomy (NCBI): domain Eukaryota; kingdom Metazoa; phylum Chordata; class Mammalia; order Primates; family Hominidae; genus Pongo; species Pongo pygmaeus. The sequence goes on along the minus strand of NC_072378.2, from coordinate 99,697,198 downwards.
TTTTGTAAAAAGACAACTCAAAAAAAGAAAAGAAAAATCATCCCTAATTAAGAAACCAGAGATAATCATTGCTAATATTTTATAATAACATTTCATTACAAAAGTAATAAAAAATAGGAAATTTAGAAATACAAAAAGAAAAAGTAAAATGAAAATCACAATGGTTTCTATTTTTTATTTCTAAGCCTATAGGTTATCTTAACACAATTTGAATGATGGTATATATTTTTCAATAGAACTTAGGTTACTCCCAGTTTTTTAAGGTTATAACTAATATTGCAATGGACATTTTTGATATGTAAGTATTGTCTGAGTTTTTGACACTTTTTTGGAACAGATTCATAGAAGAGAAATCAATAAATAAAAGAGTACCCAGTTCTTAAAATTCTTAATACCTTTTGCCACGCACCATGGAACCACCTACCTGCAACAGATAACAGCATCTCTTCCCCATCTTCTCAACACCATTCAGTATTATTATTTTTCTTCTCTACTAATATTACAGGTCAAAATTGTTTCTCAATAATTTTGTGCATTTCTTTGATCTCTAAGTACATGTAGGCATTTTTCATATGTTAATTGACCATTTTCATTTACTGTGAATTAAGCTCCTTGAAGACAGGATATTTGTCTATCCCAAGACCCTCTGTGCCTGCCACATGGTAATCAGTCAATAATTGCTGTAGGAAAAATGGTATTTTCATATACTTCAGCCATTTTTTACATTTTTAATGTTTTCTTATTGATTTTAAAAGGCCTTTCGTATACTAAATGTTGGCTGTAATTATTTTCTCCAATTTCTCATTTTCCTTTTAATCTTGTTAATGGTGTCCTTTGATGAACCATCTCTTTTTTTTTTTTTTTTTTTTAGACGGAGTCTCGCTCTGTCGCCCAGGCTGGTGTGCAGTGGAGCATGGCGCAATCTCAGCTCACTGCAACCTCTGCCTTCCAGGACCAAGAAATTCTCCTGCCTTTTTCTTGTAAATTTGTTTGAGTTCATTGTAGATTCTGGATATTAGCCCTTTGTCAGATGAGTAGGTTGCAAAAATTTTCTCCCACTTTGTAGGCTGCCTGTTCACTCTGATGGTAGTTTCTTTTGCTGTGCAGAAGCTCTTTAGTTTAATGAGATCCCATTTGTCAATTTTGGCTTTTGTTGCCATTGCTTTTGGTGTTTTAGACATGAAGTCCTTGCCCATGCCTATGTCCTGAATGGTAATGCCTAGGTTTTCTTCTAGGCTTTTTATGGTTTTAGGTCTAATGTTTAAGTCTTTAATCCATCTTGAATTGATTTTTGTATAAGGTGTAAGGAAGGGATCCAGTTTCAGCTTTTTACATATGGCTAGCCAGCTTTCCCAGCACCATTTATTAAATAGGGAATCCTTTCCCCATTTCTTGTTTTTCTCAGGTTTGTCAAAGATCAGGTAGTTGTAGATATGCGGCGTTATTTCTGAGGGCTCTGTTCTGTTCCATTAATCTATATCTCTGTTTTGGTACCAGTACCATGCTGTTTTGGTTACTGTAGCCTTGTAGTATAGTTTGAAGTCAGGTAGTGTGATGCCTCCAGCTTTGTTCTTTTGGCTTAGGATTGACTTGGCGATGTGGGCTCTTTTTTGGGTCCATATGAACTGCTCACCATCACTGGCCATCAGAGAAATGCAAATCAAAACCACAATGAGATACCATCTCACACCAGTTAGAATGGCAAACATTAAAAAGTCAGGAAACAACAGGTGCTGGAGAGGATGTGAAGAAATAGGAACACTTTTACACTGTTGGTGGGACTGTAAACTAGTTCAACCATTGTGGAAGTCAGTGCGGTGATTCCTCAGGGATCTAGAACTAGAAATTCCATTTGACCCAGCCATCCCATTACTGGGTATATACCCAAAGGACTATAAATCATGCTGCTATAAAGACACATGCACACGTATGTTTATTGTGGCATTATTCACAATAGCAAAGACTTGGAACCAACCCAAATGTCCAACAATGATAGACTGGATTAAGAAAATGTGGCACATATACACCATGGAATACTATGCAGCCATAAAAAATGATGAGTTCATGTCCTTTGTAGGGACATGGATGAAATTGGAAATCATCATTCTCAGTAAACTATCGCAAGAACAAAAAACCAAAAACCGCATATTCTCACTCATAGGTGGGAATTGAACAATGAGAACACATGGACACAGGAAGGGGAACTTCACACTCTGGGGATTGTTGTGGGGTGGGGGGAGGAGGGAGGGATAGCACTGGGAGATATACCTAATGCTAGATGACGAGTTAGTGGGTGCAGCGCACCAGCATGGCACATGTATACATATGTAACTAACCTGCACATTGCGCACATGTACCCTAAAACCTAAAGTATAATAATAATAAATAAATTAATTAATTAATTTAAAAAAAAAGAAACAAACAAACAAAAAAAATTCTCCTGCCTCAGCCTCCTGAGTAGCTGAGATTAGAGGGGAGTGCCACCACGCCCGGCTAATTTTTGTATTTTTAATAGAGACACGGCTTCACCATGTTGACCAAATGGGTCTCAAACTCCTGACCTCAAGTGATCTACCCACCTCGGCCTCCTAAAGTGCTGGGATTATAGGCGTGAGCCACCGCCCTTGGCCCCATCTTTTATTTTTATATTTTTACATCATATCCATCAGCTTTTTTCCTTTGTGGTTTTCTCAATTTTTGTGCTTGATGAACTCCTTTTCCATTCTCAGATTATTTTAATGTAAATATAATTTGGTTATTGTTGGGCAGGGGATATGGTATTTATTACTTCCATTAATGTGTTTCATTTACAAAGAAATTCAATGCCTCTTGAGAATAACTTGAGGACTAGTTGGTGTGTCCTGGCGGTCCCTAAAAAGTAAGAATATGAGACACTGGAGAGAATACATTTTTCTTTGCAAAGGTTCTTTTTTTTTAATAGATGCACATAGTTTTGGGATGTATGTGATAATGTAATACATTAATGTAATTTGAAAAGATCAAATTAGTGTAGTTGGAATATTCATCTCCTTAAATGTTTGTGTCTTTTTTATGCAAGAACCAAATTCTTTTCTAGCTATTTTGAAATATAGATTATCATAAACTATAGTCACCCTATTTATCTATCTAACATGGTCTTATTTCGTCTATCAAACTGTATACCTGTACCCATTAATCAACTTTTCTTCTTTATCCCCACCTCTACCTTCCCCACTCCCTGGTAACCACCAATCTACTCTCTATCTTCATGAAATTCACTTTTTTAGCACCCATATATAAGGGAGAACATATAATATTTGTGTTTCTGTGGTTGGCTTATTTCACTTAACATGACCTCTAGTTTTATCCATGTTGCAGCAAATGACAGGATTTCATTTATTATGGCTGAAAAATATTCCGTTGTGTATATATGCCATATTTTCTTTACCCATTCATCCATTGATGGGCACTTGGGTTGATTCCACATTTCGGTTATTGTGAATAGCGCTGCGATAAACTTGGGAGTGCAGGTGTCTCTTTGATATATTAATTTCCTTTCGTTTGGATATATACGCAATAGTGAATTGCTGGATCATATGGTAGTTCTATGTTTAGTTTTTTGAGGGACCTACATACTGTTCTCCATAGTGGCTGTACCAATTTACATTCCCATCACAATGTATGAGGTTTCACCTTTCTCTACATCTTTTCCAGCATTCATTATTGCCTGTCTCTTTTATTAAAGCCATTTTAACTGGGATGAGATGATATCTCACTGTACTTTTGATTTGCATTTCTCTGATGACTAGTGATGTTGGGGTTTTTTTCATATGCCTTTTGGCCATTTGTATGTCTTCTTTCGAGAAATATCTATTCAGATATTTTGTCCATTTTTTAATCAGATCTTTTTGCTACAGAGTTATTTGAGCTCCTTATATATTCTGATCATTAATCCCTTGTCAAGTGAATAGTTTGTAAATATTTTTTTCCTAGACTTTTATTTTATTTTACTTATTTTTGTGGGTACATAGTAGGTATATATATATATTGGGTACATGAGATATTTTCATACAGCATGCAATGTGAAATAAGCACATCACGAGGAGTGGGGTATCCATCATCCCCTCAAGTAGTTTGCACATATTTTCTCCCTCATTCTGCGGGTTGTCTCGTCACTTTGTTGATTGTTTGATATAATCCCATTTTTCTATTTTTGCTTAGGTTGCCTGTGCTTTTGAGGTCTTATTTTAAAAAGTATTTGCCCAGACCAATGTCCTAAATCATTTCCTCAATATTTTATTCTAGTAGTTTTATGGTTTCGGGTCTTCGATACTTTCAGGGATCGTTTCTATTGCTCGTTACAAGGATTCTTAATCTGAGGTGAATCCTCTAAGCCTGTAAAATTCAATGTGCACTGTCCTGGGCAGGGTCCAAAAGCATCCATGATTCCAAAATGATTAAGAACCATTAGAGATTCTTCAAAGAATGTTTATGCCTGATGTTATCTGGATTCCCTAATATTTAAACGTTAACAATTTTTCTGCAAATGTAGAGCTTGACACCCCAGGAAAAGGAAGAAGAAAAAGGCTAAAGAATAGTGACTGAAGTTTCTAAGCTGAAGAACAAATTCAGCAAAGGATTTTCTGAAGTTGCTACCGTACTGAACCCAGACTTTGCAAATGATAACTTAGAATATTGGGTGTCAGCCCATGTGCCTGTCACTGAAAATTCAATAGATCTGAAAGCTAAATATGACAATCTTTTCACATAGTTTAAACTCATAGAATTTCTCAATGGGCTGAGACCTTACAAGCTATCTAATTCTACATTACTGTCCTTCCCAAAGTGTCTCAAACAAGTAGTCAGCAAGCCTATGATTAAGTATATCTAGAGATGGGGAACTTTTTCCTTCTTAAGACAATTCATTGCAGAATTTCTCCCTTAAGCCCATATTTCATGAAGATCTAAGTTTTCCATTTATCTTACTGAATCAGTGGAGCCCAGGTAATCAGACACACCTGCAGGAAATCTGCTGAAACAAACTTTCAGGCCTTTTAAATAAATGAGCTGAGACACAATCAAAACAGCATGTCACTGCCCTGTACAGATTTGTGCTGAAAGGTTTATGAAACAGTGTGAGATTTTGAATACCGAGTGCTCTTTAAAAATGAAACCAGAATTTAAGTTATAAAAATCATGTAGTGCAGTATGAGCTATACTGATTTTATTTTATTTTTTGAAACAGGGTCTCAGTTTATCACCCAGGCCAAAGTGCAGGCATGATCTCAGCTCACTACAACCTCCACCTCCCAGATTCAAGTGATTCTCATGCCTCAGCCTCCCGAGTAGCTGGGACTACAGGCATGTGCCACCACACCCAGCTAACTTTTGTATGTTTAGTAGAAATGGGGGGTTTGCTATGTTGACCATACTAGTCTTGAACTCCTGGCCTCAAGTGATCCGCCCACCTCAGCCTCCCAAAGTGCTAGGACTATAGGCGTGAGCCACCCTGCCCGGCCTATACTGATTTTTAGAACTCCTAAGTTGAGGAAACAGGGACAGTAGTTATTTTCTATGTAGGTGATTATTAAAGTATAAGGTCAGGCTATTTCAACAAAACTGGCCAGTCATTTTGAAAAAGTAAAAGCAAGTGGGCAGAAATATTGTCCATTTTGACTTGAGGAAATGTCCCAATGCCAACACAGACAAATGCCTGAATGGCCTCTGGGGATTCCCAATACCGGATGGTGACAGAAAACAGACTGTCATCTGGATTTCTGTAGAACAATGGAAGGACTAGAACTAAGTGTGTAGTTATCGTCTAGCACAAATATGCATGTAACTGCAAAAACTCATATGAAATAACTTTAGTCTCTTTAAACACTCATTTAAATAATAATGTTATTATTTGTCAAAAGATACCATATGGACCAGGTATGAGAATTAGTCTATTAATTTCTGTATTGCTCACAGCAATAAAAAGAAAAAAGTTCAATCAGAAACCTCAAGGGGGAGTCAGTGCTCAATTAGGGCGAACTCAGAAGCAGCTTGTTATAGGCTTTTACCGCCCCCGCCAGGTCTCTGAAGAAAACAACTCTGGCCTAGTTAAAAAATTACCTGATTCTTGTACTTTGAGTTCCTGCTTTGAATAATTTCTACATAGGGTTTTGGCATAGATATTTCTAAATGCTTATCTGTTTATTTAGGATATGTACTAGTAGTGTTTTTTAAGCTACAAGTTGCAGCCAGAAAGCCATGAAACCAATTTAGTAGCTCAACCAGCTGTTTTACCTCCTTTTCCCCTTAATTGATAGAACAGAGCAGAGTTATGCATACAATATACGTTTCCAGGTGTGGTGTGCATACGAGCACACACTAGTGTGTGATATAAAATATATTTCTTACTCTAGGTTAAAAATCAAATACACGTGAAAGACATTCCTCTGGGGAAGAGAGATTAGATAGAGAGATGAATAGATAGACAGATTCTAATTTATTTAGGAAAAGATTACGTCCCTATCACAAAAATCTAGATTTAATAATATTTTTCCAAAAAGCCTTTTCTACAATATGCTGTCAAAGAATTTTTTTAAATGGCTTAATTAATCTTCACAACTCTCCTGTGTGGGAGAATTGGGCTTATATTAAATGATTCTGTCAACTTTACCTCAAGAGAATGGATTTCTACAGATAGTAGCTGCCAATTTTTATTTGCCAAACCAAGGATTTTTCAGGAACGTAGAATAAGATTTTAGAGTTGTGACTAAAAATGAAATGTCAGTAGTGATTTATTTCTGATGAAAACAACTTAGACTAGGTCAAAGCGCAGACTCGGAAAGCATAAAACACCCTCCACGTAGCATGCCTTTTCAACTTCCTTCTCTCTACTGCTAAGTCTCAGTCATCTAGGAATACGCTATCTGCATTACGAATTATTTATGTAAAACTCTCACACACACCAAACATATACACATATTTCCCATCACCATACTCCTTTTGCCTCCTGCCTCTTTGGCTCAGACATAAGGTGCCAAATGCTTGCCTGAACCACATCTGGGAATCCAAGTTTCTTGATCACCATGGCTTACTTGCCTAATTGAACCTCTGATATTAGCCAAGCCCACTATTGACCCTACCGTGCGCCTATTCACCCTTAGTAAATAGCTTCTGCCAAGCGCTGTGCACCCCCCTTTTCCTGACTATCCTCTTTGCTTATATCACACTGTCTCACCAATAAATCCCAATGCATCAGTGCCATGCATTTGGTTTTGGAGCCACATGGTAAATCACAAACTTCATGGAATGACTGCGAGATGAAAGTACAATAAACTGCATTTTGCATCTTGGTCCAAATACAGTTGAAATTTTCCTTCAGAACATGTAGATACTCAAAATTCTTAAGAGACTTAGTGGGGGTAAAAAAGTGCTATGATCATTTGATGTCATGGTGGTATGCTTAGGGAATAGAATTAAACATATTTGGCTCTTTTCTAAGATTTCCTCAATTGCAATAGACCCTCAAGGCCACAGTCAACCCCAGTGACTTCACAAAGGAAAGGGCCTCTTAATTAGGGACATGAGAACATGAGAATGTGATAGCTCCTATTTTCTATAATGGTTGACCAAAAGTCTCATTTCCTCACCACCAAAGTGATGCCGAACAGATCTAGATATTGATAGACAGGCACTGCAATCACCCAGTAGAACTTTGGAGCTGGGTAGGAGCCAGAGGAACACACAGGCAGGACCAAATACTGGTAAAAGATATGATTGAACTTTAAAGAGTTGATAAGAGGTGATAGATAAATGAAGAACATAAAGAAAATGTGGATGCTAATGACCTGTGTTTCAAGCCACTTTCTAGATCTTAGGTGACTCTCTAGACAAATATTAAGCTCTTCAAAGCAATAGTTTGCAAACCTATTTTCAGTAATTCACTGGTTCCAATTTAAAAATACTTTTTAAGTAACAAATGTGTATGATAAAGTTAAGTGCCAAAATGTCCATTTTACTTAATTAACCACTCTGTTCTGTCAAACACTTGGTTAATATGGTGAAGAGAAAAACAAACATGTAGTTATTTGATTTAACTGATTAGTCAACCCAATTTAAATGGCTGGTTCCTTCATTCTACATACAGCCACCTCTCAACCACCTTCAAAAAACAAGAAAGCTAGTATTCAAATTACTAGCATTTCTTTCCGTTGTCAATGTATTTGGTCCAGATCCACCATAGTGTGAGCAGGGATATGTGGTGTCCACCCCAGGCTTCCGTACTAATATGTTGGATATAAAAGAGAATGGAATAGCACAGCAAGGAGATATTTTCATAGAAAAAGATACTGGAGGCAGAAAAAAACAAGCAGAGAGGACAGATCAGGGTCAGCTATGTGGAGGTCAGTCTCTAAGGATATGTTGTGCTTTCTTCTCTCCTAAACAGTTGTAGCAGATGAAAAACAAAAACTAATTCATAGACCAGAAAATTAAGCTTTGCATTATGTGATAAGAGAGACTCAAAGAAAACAGTAGACTTCAGACATGTGAGGGGGCTTGCATTTTGTATCTAAAGGAAATACAACCACCCTATGCTGGTGAACTGGAACATATTCTGATTATATTTTCAAAATGAATTAATTTCCCGAACTCTTGAGGTGGGCTACAACATCCTTAATTCAACAATTTTCTGTAAAAATGTCTCAGTCATTACTGACTCTACCTCCTTCCATAATCCTAGTCTGCAGCAAATACAGAGCCATTGTCCTCCAGTCCATCTTGAGATTACTCTTCCAACCCTCTCTGTGTGCATCTCACCTAAGAGTCTTTGGCAAATCAGCTAAAATACCTCACCTCCTCTTACCTCCTGGTGGTACTTCTGGCAGCAGCAGAAGCAGGAGTTCAGCAGCATGATTCCAACACCAGTGGCTACAGTGGCAGTAGCAGAGGTGGCCGCTCATCACTGGGTAACATTCCCTTTTCTGAGTTGGTCCTCCATCCTTCCAACAAGTGTTCAGCCAGTTCCCTGCATTAATTCCTCTCTGCTTGAGATACCTGAAGTGGTTTCTATTTTCCATATTGGACCCTGACAAATACAGAAAGCACTTATTGTCACTGCTCATCTTCTCCCATTTTGTTCCTTACATTTTATTAATTTATGAACTAAACGTTTAGTTCAAAATTATAGATTCCTATGAGATTTATAGTATCAGAGATAGGCATATTTCCTTTCCCGTGCCCTCATTATACTGTTTTCCAACCTTTTCTCCAAGAAAAGTTTGACATCTGAATACAAAAGTATTCCTATTTTTTATTATAAGTGCATTGTTATGATTAGAAAAACTTGTTGGAGGCAAGTTAACAGATTATTCTTAATGCTGAGTTTTTTTCCTCTAAAAGGGAGATAACTTGAGTCACTTCAAAGGGGCCACTTAGAACACAATTAGATCTTAAGCATTTGTTTCACATGACTTATCATGGTAGTTCTCACAAAAAGAGAAAAGAAGAGTGCCTACACTGAACGCTTATTGCCAAGCATCTTCTGCTCATGACGACTTGGGTGGATTCTTTTGCCAGCAGAGGAAAACTTCAGCTTTACAAACACACCTAAAAATATTACCCTGATTACATAACCAGCCTCTTAAATACTATAATAAGAAACAGTCACTTTTACAAGGAGATAAACTTTACCCAAACAAATTGTTTCTTAGTTTTATAACTCTCCAATAGCTATTAAATGGCTTATATTGCCCACTTATGCCCAAGGGGATTTAATTGATTGGTCTGAAAATCGACCAGTGTCTATTTTGATCTTCTTATGATAGGATAACCACTTAACAAAGTAAGACCTTTATTTTTTCCAGTCCAATAGCCTCTAAAGAACTTACAAAGGGACCAGCTGGCAGAAGGCAGCAAGAGTGTTTGAAGATTAATTCTGCTGAATCAATTCAGAACGCTAACTTGGAAGTGTAGCAAAAGCAGAACGTGCAAGTGAACATTAAATGAAATATGGTATTAAATTATCTCTGAGACATATGTGGACCCTGAAACTGTTGAAACCAAGTCTAAATGTGTTTGGAGTTTGGCATGAAAGCTTTGGTTTGGTAAATATAATGCCAAAAAAAATTTGAAGTTTGATAAAATGGCAATATTATATTTTCCAAAGACATATTTTTGTCCATCTTGGTTTAAAATAACTAGCAACTAACAGCATTGCGCCTGGGAAATCAGAGATTATGCTAAGTGTCTTGAGAAGCAATTACTGCCTTTCTTTGAACTGTCAACTATATTTGAAAGTAATCAGAGCATAGTAACAGAATCGTGATCTCACGCTCTGGAAGTGCCAGTTAGTTCCACTGTTTCATGGCAGTGGCTAATCTCAAACCCCAGCCATCCCGCAAATATATTCTACTGGTCCCATGAAAATAGAGATCAAAGAATGGTGTTTTAGAACTTCACCAGACCTTTAATATCCTTTCAAGATATTAAAAGGTTTATGTGAAGTCCTATAACAATGAGTTAGGCAGTGAGGACAAGAACTGAATAGTCAGTTCATTCTGCCTCAAGCACATGAGTGAGGGTCCTGGGCACAGAAATCACCACATGCAAGAAGATATCTCGGGGGGAGGAGCCAAGATGGCCGAATAGGAACAGCTCGGGTCTACAGCTCCCAGCGCGAGCCACGCAGAGACGGGTGATTTCTGCATTTCCATCTGAGGTACCGTGTTCATCTCACTAGGGAGTGCCAGACAGTGGGTGCAGGTCAGTGGGTGAGCGCACCGTGCGCCAGCCGAAGCAGGGGCGAGGCATTGCCTCCCTCGGGAAGCACAAGGGGTCAGGGAGTTCCCCTTCCAGGGGTGACAGACGGCACCTGGAAAATCAGGCCACTCCCACCCGAATACTGTGCTTTTCCGAAGGGCTTAGGAAACGGTGCCACAGGAGAGTATAGCCCGCACCTGGCTCACAGGGTCCTACGCCCACGGAGTCTCACTGATTGCTAGCACAGCAGTCTGAGATCAAACAGCAAGTCGGCAGCGAGGCTGGGGGAGGGGCGCCCGCCATTGCCCAGGCTTCCTTAGGTAAACAAAGCAGCCTGGAAGATTGAACTGGGTGGAGCCCACCACAGCTCAAGGAGGCCTGCCTGCCTCTGTAGGCTCCACCTCTGGGGGCAGGGCACAGACAAACAAAAAGACAGCAGTAACCTCTGCAGACTTAAATGTCCCTGTCTGACAGCTGTGAGGAGAGCAGTGGTTCTCCCAGCATGCAGTTGGAGATCTGAAAATGGGCAGACTGCCTCCTCAAGTGGGTCCCTGACCCCGACCCCCGAGCAGCCTAACTGGGAGGCACCCCCCAGCAGGGGCAGACTGACACCTCACACAGCCGGCCAGGTACTCCAACAGACCTGCAGCTGAGGGTTCTGTCTGTTAGAAGGAAAACTAACAGAAAGGACATCCACACCAAAAGCCCATCTGTACATCACCATCATCAAAGACCAAAAGTAGATAAAACCACAAAGATGGGGAAAAAACAGAGCAGAAAATATGGAAACTCTAAAAACCAGAGTACCTCTCCTCCTCCAAAGGAACGCAGTTCCTCACCAGCAACGGAACAAAGCTGGACGGAGAATGACTTTGACGAGCTGAGAGAAGAAGGCTTTAGACGATCAAATTACTCCGAGCTACGGGAGGATATTCAAACCAAAGGCAAAGAAGTTGAAAACTTTGAAAAAAATTTAGAAGAGTGTATAACTAGAATAACCAATACAGAGAAGTGCTTAAAGGAGCTGATGGAGCTGAAAACCAAGGCTCGAGAACTACGTGAAGAATGCAGAAGCCTCAGGAGCTGATGCGATCAAATGGAAGAAAGGGTATCAGCCCTGGAAGATGAAATAAATGAAATGAAGCGAGAAGGGAAGTTTAGAGAAAAAAGAATAAAAAGGAACGAGCAAAGCCTCCAAGAAATGTGGGACTCTGTGAAAAGACCAAATCTACGTCTGATTGGTGTACCTGAAAGTGATGGGGAGAATGGAAACAAGTTGGAAAACACTCTGCAGGATATTATCCAGGAGAACTTCCCCAATCTAGCAAGGCAGGCCAACATTCAGTTTCAGGAAATACAGAGAACACCACAAAGATACTCTTCCAGAAGAGCAACTCCAAGACACATAATTGTCAGATTCACCAAAGTTGAAATGAAGGAAAAAATGTTAAGGGCAGCCAGAGAGAAAGGATGGGTTACCATCAAAGGGGAGCCCATCAGACTAACAGCGGATCTCTCGGCAGAAACCCTACAAGCCAGAAGAGAGTGGGGGCCAATATTCAACATTCTTAAAGAAAAGAATTTTCAACCCAGAATTTCATATCCTGCCAAACTAAGCTTCATAAGTGAAGGAGAAATAAAATACTTTACAGACAAGGAAATGCTGAGAGATTTTGTCACCACCAGGCCTGCCCTAAAAGAGCTCTTGAAGGAAGCGCTAAACATGGAAAGGCACAACCGGTACCAGCCACTGCAAAATCATACCGAAATGTAAAGACCATTGAGACTAGGAAGAGACTGCATCAACTAACGAGCAAAATATCCAGCTAACATCATAATGACAGGATCGAATTCACACATAACAATATTAACTTTAAATGTAAATGGACTAAATGCTCCAATTAAAAGACACAGACTGGCAAATTGGATAAAGACTCAAGACCCATCAGTGTGCTGTATTCAGGAAACCCATCTCACGTGCAGAGACACACATAGGCTCAAAATAAAAGGATGGAGGAAGATCTACCAAGCAAATGGAAAACAAAAAAAGGCAGGGGTTGCAATCTAGTCTCTGATAAAACAGACTTTAAACCAACAAAGATCAAAAGAGACAAAGAAGGCCATTACATAATGGTAAAGGGATTAATTCAACAAGAAGAGCTAACTATCCTAAATATATATGCACCCAATACAGGAGCACCCAGATTCATAAAGCAAGTCCTGAGTGACCTACAAAGAGACTTAGACTCCCACACATTAATAATGGGAGACTTTAACACCCCACTGTCAACATTAGACAGATCAACGAGACAGAAAGTCAACAAGGATACCCAGGAATTGAACTCAGCTCTGCACCAAGCGGACCTAATAGACATCTACAGAACTCTCCACCCCAAATCAACAGAATATACATTTTTTTCAGCACCACACCACACCTATTCCAAAATTGACCATATCCTTGGAAGTAAAGCTCTCCTCAATAAATGTAAAAGAACAGAAATTGTAACAAACTGTCTCTCAGATCACAGTGCAATCAAGCTAGAACTCAGGATTAAGAATCTCACTCAAAACCGCTCAACTACGTGGAAACTGAACAACCTGCTCCTGAATGACTACTGGGTACATAACGAAATGAAGGCAGAAATAAAGATGTTCTTTGAAACCAACGAGAACCAAGACACAACATACCAGAATCTCTGGGATGCATTCAAAGCAGTGTGTAGAGGGAAATTTATAGCACTAAATGCCCACAAGAGAAAGCAGGAAAGATCCAAAATTGACACCCTAACATCACAATTAAAAGAACTAGAAAAGCAAGAGCAAACACATTCAAAAGCTAGCAGAAGGCAAGAAATAACTAAAATCAGAGCAGAACTGAAGGAAATAGAGACACAAAAAACCGTTCAAAAAATAAATGAATCCAGGAGCTGGTTTTTTGAAAGGATCAACAAAATTGATAGACCACTAGCAAGATTAATAAAGAAAAAAAGAGAGAAGAATCAAATAGATGCAATAAAAAATGATAAAGGGGATATCACCACCGATCCCACAGAAATACAAACTACCATCAGAGAATATTACAAACACCTCTATGCAAATAAACTAGAAAATCTAGAAGAAATGGATAAATTCCTCAACACATACACCCTCCCAAGACTAAACCAGGAAGAAGTTGAATCTCTGAGTAGACCAATAACAGGAGCTGAAATTGTGGCAATAATCAATAGCTTACCAACCAAAAAAAGTCCAGGACCAGATGGGTTCACAGCCGAATTCTACCAGAGGTACAAGGAGGAGCTGGTACCATTCCTTCTGAAACTATTCCAATCAATAGAAAAAGAGGGAATCCTCCCTAACTCATTTTATGAGGCCAGCATCATCCTGATACCAAAGCCTGGCAGAGACACAACAAAAAAAGAGAATTTTAGACCAATATCCTTGATGAACATTGATGCAAAAATCCTCAATAAAATACTGGCAAACAGAATCCAGCAGCACATCAAAAAGCTTATCCACCATGATCAAGTGGGCTTCATCCCTGGGATGCAAGGCTGGTTCAATATACACAAATCAATAAATGTAATCCAGCATATAAACAGAACCAAAGACAAAAACCACATGATTACCTCAATAGATGCAGAAAAGGCCTTTGACAAAATTCAACAACCCTTCATGCTAAAAACTCTCAATAAATTAGGAATTGATGGGACGTATCTCAAAATAATAAGAGCTATTTATGACAAACCCACAGCCAATATCATACTGAATGGGCAAAAACTGGAAGCATTCCCTTTGAAAACTGGCACAAGACAGGGATGCCCTCTCTCGCCACTTCTATTCAACATAGTGTTGGAAGTTCTGGCCAGGGCAATTAGGCAGGAGAAGGAAATCAAGGGTATTCAATTAGGAAAAGAGGAAGTCAAATTGTCCCTGTTTGCAGATGACATGATAGTATATCTAGAAAACCCCATTGTCTCAGCCCAAAATCTCCTTAAGCGGATAAGCAACTTCAGCAAAGTCTCAGGATACAAAATCAATGTGCAAAAATCACAAGCATTCTTATACATCAATAACAGACAAACAGAGAGCCAAATCATGAGTGAACTCCCATTCACAATTGCTTCAAAGAGAATAAAATACCTAGGAATCCAACTTACAAGGGATGTGAAAGACCTCTTCAAGGAGAACTACAAACCACTGCTCAAGGAAATAAAAGAGGATACAAACAAATGGAAGAACATTCCATGCTCATGGGTAGGAAGAATCAATATCATGAAAATGGCCATCCTTCCCAAGGTAATTTACAGATTCAATGCCATCCCCATCAAGCTACCAATGACTTTCTTCACAGAATTGGAAAAAACTACTTTAAAGTTCATATGGAACCAAAAAAGAGCCCGCATCGCCAAGTCAATCCTAAGCCAAAAGAACAAAGCTGGAGGCATCACGCTACCTGACTTCAAACTATACTACAAGGCTACAGTAACCAAAACAGCATGGTACTGGTACCAAAACAGAGATATAGATCAATGGAACAGAACAGAGCCGTCAGAAATAATGCCACATATCTACAACTATCTGATCTTTGACAAACCTGAGAAAAACAAGAAATGGGGAAAGGATTCCCTATTTAATAAATGGTGCTGGGAAAACTGGCTAGCCATATGTAGAAAGCTGAAACTGGATCCCTTCCTTACACCTTATACAAAAATCAATTCAAGATGGATTAAAGACTTAAATGTTAGACCTAAAACCATAAAAACCCTAGAAGAAAACCTAGGCATTACCATTCAGGACATAGGCATGGGCAAGGACTTCATGTCTAAAACACCAAAAGCAATGGCAACAAAAGCCAAAATTGACAAATGGGATCTAATTAAACTCAAGAGCTTCTGCACAGCAAAGGAAACTACCATCAGAGTGAACAGGCAACCTACAAAATGGGAGAAAATTTTCGCAACCTACTCATCTGACAAAGGGCTAATATCCAGAATCTACAATGAACTCCAACAAATTTACAAGAAAAAAACAAACAACCCCATCAAAAAGTGGGCAAAGGACATGAACAGACACTTCTCAAAAGAAGACATTTATGCAGCCAAAAAACACATGAAAAAATGCTCACCATCACTGGCCATCAGAGAAATGCAAATCAAAACCACAATGAGATACCATCTCACACCAGTTAGAATGGTGATCATTAAAAAGTCAGGAAACAGCAGGTGCTAGAGAGGATGTGGAGAAATAGGAACACTTTTACACTGTTGGTGGGACTGTAAACTAGTTCAACCCTTGTGGAAGTCAGTGTGGCAATTCCTCAGGGATCTAGAACTAGAAATTCCATTCGACCCAGCCATCCCATTACTGGGTATATACCCAAAGGACTATAAATCATGCTGCTATAAAGACACATGCACACGTATGTTTATTGCCGCATTATTCACAATAGCAAAGACTTGGAACCAACCCAAATGTCCAACAATGATAGACTGGATTAAGAAAATGTGGCACATATACACCATGGAATACTATGCAGCCATAAAAAATGATGAGTTCATGTCCTTTGTAGGGACATGGATGAAATTGGAAATCATCATTCTCAGTAAACTATCGCAAGAACAAAAAACCAAACACCGCATATTCTCACTCATAGGTGGGAATTGAACAATGAGAACACATGGACACAGGAAGGGGAACATCACACTTCGGGGACTGTTGTGGGTTGGGGGGAGCGGGGAGGGATAGCATTGGGAGATATACCTAATGCTAGATGACGAGTTGGTGGGTGCAGCGCACCAGCATGGCACATGTATACATATGTAACTTACCTGCACATTGGGCACATGTACCATAAAACCTAAAGTATAATAATAATAATAATAATAATAATAATAATAATAATGAAAGAAAAAGAAAAAAAAAAAAAAAAGAAGATATCTCAGAGCATGTCCTGCGGCCATCAGTTAATCACACACTCTATTCATTCACCCTTCCTAAGTCTTTGAAATCCATTTCACCTTGACAACAAATTCTGAGTTGTGGCCTAAAGTCAGTGTGCAAGACACTTTTGTATTTTACTTGGGAATCATTTTCAATGAGGAAATACGCCTTCAGCTATCTGCCTATTTTTAAGAAAATTTTCACAGAGCTTTTGTACAGATTAAGTTAACCAAAGCTAGTGATGCCATAGTAAATTAACACATGCCAAAGTTGATAAGTAAAACCAAATGTAGCTTACAACCTTAAGTGAACACAATTTTATGTAACAGTGTTCTGGTAAATGTAGTTTCTTATAGCAAACATTCTAGTCTAGAGGTTATATGTCAACAATTTGGAGAACTATTAAACAAAAAAATATATTTTACTGCTATAGCAAAGCTCTTTGCTCTAATTAGCAAACTTTATAGTGATGGGATAACTTTATAGTGATGGGGTACAAATAAATATTAATTAAACTGTGTAGTAACAATTATGCAAGTATTCACTAACGTTGTTCTCATCTAACAGTAAGTGATGGCTGGCCACATGCTTGTCCTCCCAAAGCACTTGTGTCAACAGTCACCATTTGTCCAAGTTTCTTCATTTACGGTCATTAGTTAAAGTTAGTAGTTTCTGCCCTAATATGTTTTCTAGACAAGGCCGAGGTAAAATATATGAGGCTTATAATTTTATGTTTTCACAACCTCTTTTTTTTTTCTATGGGCCAGGACCCTTTTAAAGAGCTCAACTGGACCAAGTTTCAAGTGAATCTGACTTGAGCTCTTTGAAAGAGTCCAGGCCCATAGGGAAAATATATATATATATATATCGCATGAGCTCACTTTCACGTAAACCTTTAAAAAATTCAAATATACAGAGACAGAGAACAAAACAGTGGTTACCAGGGGCAGGGGAGTGGGATATTGGCGGGAGAAGAAGGGGCAAGGAAATATGGAGATGTAGGTCAGAAGATACAAGTAGCAGATATGTAGGATGAACAAGTGTAGAGATCTAATGTACAACATAAGGACTATAGGTAATAAAATTGAACTGTATATGAGACTCATGCTAAATGAGTAGATTTTAGCTGCTCTTGCTACAGAAACAAAAAATTGGTAACTATGTAAGATAATGGATATGTTAACTTGCTTCACTATAGTAACCTTTTAACTGTCTATATGTCTCCCATAATGTCATGTTTTATACCTTAAGCATATACAGTAAAATGTATTTTTTAAAAAGAGGGGCATTCAGGCCTTTCCAGAATTAGATACTTCAAGCAATACAGTGCTCTCTTGCTGGCCTTCAAGGAGCAAATATCTAATCCCATGAACTGCCTAGTGAGAGAGACAGCCTCTACAGCTGAGGACTTCAATTTTACAGCCAAAAGGAGCCAAATTCTGCCAACAAACTGATTGTGTTTGGAAGAGGACCCAGGCTTCAGATGAGAATGCAGCCTAGTTGATACCTTGGTTTCAGCCTTGTGAGCAAAAAATCCAGTTATGCCATGCTCAGGCTTAAAGATATTATGAGAAAATACGTGAGTATTACCCTAAACCACTAAACAACATACATAAATAGTAAATTTTCAAGCTTGGTTGGCCAATATCTTTGTTTATGTACTACGCCTATTTAATCTGTTTGAAAAGGGATCTTCAATGTGTTTATTTGCCATACTATATTTGTTTGATTCTCCTTTCCATTTATCATGAGCTTATTTTCCTGCAGCATAGTGACATGTAACTACAGCCTGACAATTGTTCTACCTTTAATATGCCAAGTTGTAGTAGGGGCATTTTTAATCTTTGTCTTAACACCTATATGACATTTCAATAAGGCACAGAGAAAACCATCAATTTTTCATGATGGAATTTTATTTTGCCTTCAAAAGTTGGCAGATCAAGTTATCTATTGCCAATGACCTTTACAAATGAAAAAATAAAAATTAGACAATTTCTGGAATCTTTTGATCCAGAAAAACGTCAAGTATACCTTGACAACCAAGGCACTCAGAAAGCAGTAGGCCTATCAGCAGAAGCCTCCATTTTCCCATTCCAAGCTTATGTTTCCTGTAGGGACAAAATGCACTTTAAAGACAGTTCCACTCATTAAGTTCCAAACACCTCAAATCAATCCCTGTGATTGTGGAAATCTTAGTAAATCCACTGTCTCACACGCAAGACCTCAACATAGCCCTAATCACTTTCCTCAGTTGCATTCAAGCCATCCACGGCATCCACTTCTCCTCACTCAGGATGTTCTCTCTGCCCTCACTGCCATCTCATGACATTCACCCCAAGGGAGCCCGTTGTTTGGCCCCCACCCTTCCCCAGTCAAATAGCTCTGCACTTGGTTGGAAAGCACTAGGCCATACATTTTATTTTGGTGTACCCCAAAAGTTCCGAATCATAAGTGTCATCTAGCTAATAGATAAATAAATATTAGATAGCTCAATTCCCAGGACCTTTCCCTGAAGATTCTTGTTTAGAGGTTTATAGGAAAGCCCTGGGATTCTCACTTGTAACCACACTCCAGGTAATACTTATGACCACATGCCTGATTTGATAGCATCATCTTAATTAGGAAACTCCAAACTCCCAGATGCTGGTAGGTGTTTTTCAAAGTTTGAATCCATCTAGGTGAGAAACAAACACACCCATCTCCCCAGAACCCACTCTTTTCAAGTGTTATTCCTTGGGGCCTTGTCCCTTTTAAGTCATATGGCTGTCATCTGAATGCATCTGAGTTTGTGAGCTTTATTTTAGTGACTACTTACATATTCATGCTTTCCCTTTTGCAGATAATTTTAATTCCCGAAAAATAAACAGAAAAAAAAGTAAAATCTTCTCTTTTTTTGAAATCCATCCAGCATTCAGAAAGGTTTGTTTGCACATTTTTTGCTCTTCTTTTTTTCCTTTGTGTCCTTTGTTTCCTGGGCAGTTGTAGTGTTGTTGTTGTTGTTGTTGTTGTTGTTGCTGCTCCTGCTGCTTAACATGGTGGCCCTCCCTAAAGTATTCTCTGACAGACTATATGAGCCTTTGGGGTACATGAATGATAGGCTGACAGGTGTGGAACTCCAATTTCACCATGACTCAGGGCTGGAGCAAGCTGAGTTTTCGATCTATAAGATTAAGACCCTCTGGTTTGACCTATTAGGCATCACTCTCTGAAAGCAAAGCAATAACATAGCAGGTATGCTGAAGCTGTTAGCATGCTGCTAGGACAATGTCCACTGTGCACTCAACTGGAGCGTTTACTCTGGGGAAAAAGTGCCATTCATTACTCTCTACTCTAGTGGAAAGACTGGGTAATCCTTTTACCCAGCATAAAGCTCTGAGGATTGACCCACTGTTACACACAGCTATTTCTCTAAAAGAGTTGGAGAATCAGGTTCACTTACTTGTATTTTTCTTCATTTTAACAACGCTATTTTATAGGATCTAGAAAAGAATGGCAAAAAAAGAAAAAAGGAAAATGTGATCTACGAGGAATTTACTGGGGTTGAATGATTATATATAGATATACTTTTTTTGAGACAGGGTCTCCCTCTGTGGCCCAGGCTGGAGTGCAGTGGCACCATCTCGGCTCACTGCAACCTCTGCCCCCTGGGTTCAAGCAATTCTCCCACCTTAGCCTCCTGAGTAGCTGGGATTACAGGTGTGCACCACCACAGGATGGCTAATTTTTGTATTTTTAGTAGGAACAGAGTTTCATCACATTGGCTAGGCTGGTCTCAAACTCCTGACCTCAGGTGATCCACCCACCTCAGTTTCCCAAAATGCTGGGATTACAGGCATAAGCCACTGCACCCAGTCTAAATCTAGATATATTTAGGAGAGGCTTTGCTGAATCAGAGGAAATAGGCTTACATGCAGCATGAGAGATTTTAGTTATTAGTGACAAGGTGTCAGCTGAGAGTAAATGGCTTCTGCCGAAGGTCATAATTTCTCCCTTCCCAGAACTCCCCAAGAAAAGTGTAAACAGCCCTGAGTTCTGAGTGTTTCAGACTTCCATCTGCCCACAAGTAGCAGGAGAATGGAGAAAGCGTGTCCTGAGTACTTTCAACAAACATGTGTCAGGTGCTTATTCTTTGGCAAAGACAGTTTCAAGCACTAGGACCCAAAGATAAATAAGTCTCTGCCCTCAAAGTTGAAACAGAGCAATTAATGAAGTAAAACAAAGTAAGTGCTATATATCGAAGATAAATGAAAGATTAATTGGGGCACAGAAGATAAATTTTACCTCTGCCTGAGGGTAAGAGCAGGAAAGCTATCCACAAAGACTAAGCAGAAATTATATCTCTTGGCTTAAGTCTTGATAGCTGAGTAAAAGCTCACCAGGTAAACAAAATGGGGCAGGACATACTAGGCAGAGGGAATAGCATATGCATGGAAGTTTTGGAGAGTAAAATCCAGTCAGATTTAGGTATAACATGTGCCAGGAGGGGTGGAGGTGGCAGGAGGAGGCAACTTGAATAGGTAGTTGGACCAATAGGCAGATGTTAGGTGATAAAGGGCTCATTGGCTAGGCCATCACCCTCGGAGGACAGCCTCCCACACAGACACATGTGCTTGGTTAAAGGAATGAGTATTTGGGCATCAAGATTTGTCCAAGATCTGGACCAGGAGGGTTAACAACAGATGTGCCATTAAGAAGCCACTTAAGAGAACAGCGGAAATATGACATCTGGAGCAAGAAGTCCCACCCGAACCCCAAAATGGTAACCTAAGTATTGAAGTAAAGGGAAGACATCCAGATAAACGTGGCTAATTGACCACACATTTTATGCCCTCTTTCTTCTGAAGCCCCATTAAAATTCAGTGAAGGAATTTTTTTTAAGTATGTACATACACAAGGGCGAAGAGTTAAAAGAGAGGACAATAGCAAGCGAACGATATTTTTTAAAACATAAAAAATGGAAAACAAACAGAAAAGTGGTAACTGATATAAAAGAGGCTGAACCCTAAGTGTCTACAGAGAACGAGGACAAAGGGAAGCAAACCCAGTAAGACATAGGAAAGGCCAGGTAGGTATTGGTAAAGCAGGGGCAAGGCACGAGACTGAGAAGGAAAGTGATGAAAGTTTTTATGCTAAGTAATTACACACCCCTAAATTTGCTTCCCCACCTTTGTGGCCAAGAGAAGATCTTCATCTATTCCTCCCCACTCTTGCTGTCAAACGCTGACAATCAGGCATATTCTCCCCAAGCAGAGAACTAAAGGGTTATTTTGTGGAGAAACTGGCCCGTATTAATCAGAAAGAATAGGCCTTGCTGTAACAACTAATAAATCCTTTAAAAAGTGTGTTTCTTACTCTCATCAGTCTGGAACAGGTCAGATTGTGTTTCTCTATATCATAGCTAAACATCTAGAACATGTAGAATCTGATAACATTACAGGAGGAAAAGAGAGAGCTTGAGGATTGTGCAAGATGTGCACAAATTGACCCACACCTCATTGGCCAGAATCAAGTCATATGGCCCCACTCTAACTAAAAGGGAGATGGAAAATTTAGATAAGCACATGAGTATTGGGTAAGCAGTTACAATCTCTGTCATGCAACCTCAGAGAAACGATTACAAACTCTAACATTTACTGTTTTCTCCTAAAAAACAATTATCCCATAGTTATCCTTTGATGAACCCTACTAAATAAACTCAACCCATGCACGTGAGATTCACTTTAGCTGTTTAGTGCCAGAGTACAAGATGTCTCAGAAAGTCTTCCAACATGGAAAATAGAAACCAACATGAATAAATGGGAAAAAGAGAACAATAAAAAGAAATAATGATGATACAGAAAAAAGAAAAAAACTTTTAAAAAATCACAAATAATATCCTCAGGTAGGAGTGAAAATATTGCATCACTTAAAAGAAGAAGAATAGTTCATTAAAATAAAAACACATCAGAACATAAGAAAGAATTCTTAGAAATTAAAATAGCAATATCCAAGCTAGAATTTAATACCCAAGCTAAAATTTAAAAGAAGGGTTGAACAATTAAGTCAAAGAAATCTCCAAAGAATAATCTTAAAAAATAAAAAAAAGAAAGAAAAATAAGTGTCAGAGGATCAATTCACAGGTTTCAATATCTGACAAATAACAGTTTCAGGAAAAAGAAAAGAAAAAGAGAAGAAAATGTTCAAAGGAGTTACTCAATACATTTCTCAGTACTGAAGCATGTGAATTTCCAGACTGAAAGGACCTCCAAGTGCCTAGTAGAATAATTTTTTTTAAATCTACACCAAAGCACATCATCTTGAATTTTCACATTACCAGAAATGAAGAAAAACCTAAGTAGATTCCAAATGGGCAAATAATAAAAAACAACATGGATCATTTTAGCATTAGAATTTGCAAAATTATTTATTAATATACTGCAATATCTTGAAAATGCTAAGAGGAAATATTTCCAATCTATAATTCTGTACCTAATCACCAATCCAGTATGATAGAGAATAAAATAAAATAAAAAAATGTATTTACAATAGTTAATGACCAAAAAAAATGTATCTCCTATGAGCCCCTTTCCAAGGAGATTCTGAAGAATTTGCTCCACCTAAAATGAGAGAGTAGAGCCAGAAAGTAGAAAATCCTTTGCACAAGACAGGCAAAGAAAATTCTCACAATGGTGGTGAAGGCAGTCCCTGAACGACAACTTTGCAGTAGGCTTGAGAGCAATCATTCCAGTCCAGAGACTATGAAATTCCAGAAAGGAGGTCTACAGAAAAAAAAAAAACTCATAACTGATAGATTACATGATGTATCTGAACACACAGAAAATAGTACTGCAAGGCAGCACTATTTTACAAATATACTGGGCCGTCCATGTTCATGTCAACATATAAGAAACATGGAAGTCATCATCCTCACAATAAGAAAAAAAACCTGAACAGACTGAAAATCAACCATCTTTCTTATACCTGTCAGAGAATTGGCAAACTACCACCCTGAAAACTGAAGAGACAGGTGAATACAAAGAATACAGATCAGTTTACCTGAATCAGAAGCTACTGGAATCTGTAATCATTTGAACACTTCAAAAGTAAAATCAAAAAATTGCTAAGCATTGAGTGTGGGCTAGCATGAGAGTTTAAAATTCTTGGGCTGGTTTTTTCCTGAGGGGGCCCCCACTTACATAAATATTGCCTCTAAGGAGCCCCACCAGCTTGTCATGGAAAGAGCAGAGAAAAATCCCATATAGCCTTTCTGTCTCATCTACAGGGGACAGGGGAGTGTGACAAGCACTTAGGAAGATCAAAGCCCAGAGGCACAGGCCCACTAAAAACTGAGACCTAATTATAGAGATATAGAATGTTTTTCCTTCTCCCCATATCTTACCATCACGTCAGTCAGGCTCTTATATAATAACAGTGGATTATGGCAGAAAGAACTGCAAGGCTCAGACTTTACTTAAGAAGGAGTATCTAGGAAAACCTGAAGACAAAAGGAGACAAAAATGAAGACGCTAGAGGAAACTGAAGCCTCTAATATCCAGAGCTACAGCAAACAATAAACACAGCCTAACTCCTCGCCAGATAAACATAAACTCTCACACTAAAGGCCTATTTACCTCACCTCCTAGTATCATGTCTAATCTTCGACAAAAATTTACAAGTCATAGTAAAATGCAAGGAGAAACATGATCTGAAAAGACAACGCAGCATCAAAACCAGACTCATATATGGCAGGGATTTAGAATTATCAGTCCAGGAATTTAAAATAACTAAAATTAATATACTACAGTCTCTGATGGAAGAAATAGACAATATGCAAGAATAGATGGGTAATATAAGCAGAGAGATGAAACTTTTAAGAAAGGATAAAAAAGAAATGCTAGAAATAAAAAAATTTAACAAAAATTAAGAATGCCTTTGATGGGTTCATCAGGAGACTGGACACAGCCAAGAAAAGAATTAGTGAGCCTAAAGCTATGTTAATAGAAACTTTCTAAACTGGAATTCAAAGAGAAAAAAGAATGAAAAAAATGAAAGATAATATTCAAGAACCCTGGGACAATTACAAAAGGTATAACCTACGCATAATGGGATACCAGAAAAAGAAACAAAGAGAAAGGAGCCAAAGAATTACTTGAAGTTATAACAGCTGAGAATTTTCTAAAATTGATCACAGAAACCAAACCACAAATTCCAAAAACTTATACAACACCAAGCAGAATAAATGTCCAACCCCTGAAAAAAAATCTACACCTGGGTGCCATATTCAAACTGCAGAAAACCAAAGTCAATGAAACCTTGATAGAAGCCAGAAGGAAAAAAAAACACCTTATCTATGGAAGAACAAGGATAAAAATTACATTGTACTCCTCATCAGAAACCACAAAAACCAAAAGTAAGTAGAATGAAATATTTAAAGTGTTAAAAGAAAAAACCACCAGTCTTAAATTCTGTATCCAGTGAAATTATCCTTCAAAAGTGAAGAAGTAACAGATTTTCTCAGGCAAATACAACTGTGGCGATTTGTCACCAGCAGACTTGTCTTGAAAAAAAAATGCCAAAGCAAACTTCTTTGGAGAGGTGGAAATGACATAGGTTAGAAATATGGCTCTACATAAAGAAAGAAAGGGTGTCAGATAAGGAAAAAAAGTAAAATAAAATCTTTATTTTTCCTATTTTTACCTGATCTATAGATAACTGTTTGTTCAAGGTAATAATAATAACAATGTATTGGGTGATATAGCATATGAATAAATGAAATAAATGCCAATGATACTATAAGGAATAAGAGGGAGGAATTGGGCATACACCACCCATGAAGTGGTATAGTGTCATTTGAAAGTGGATCTGGATTACTTATAAATGTGTATTGCAAACTCTAGGGCAACCTCTAAAAAAAAATTAAAGAAATATAATTGATATGCTGAGAGGAGAGAAAATGGAATCATATAAAATGCCTACATAAAAGCAAAAAAGAGGAAGATTTTTTTTAAAAAAAAGAAACAAATAACAAACACAATGAATAAAAAAACAGTTACGAGTAAACTGGAATGTTTGGAGGAAATAATATGTATCAGGAAAACTCAGGAAATGGAAACATGAATCAAATACAAACTTGAAGTGTGGGGAGGAGGAGCTGTACAAGAAAAATAATGTAATTATATTGAATTGTATGACTCAATATAATAAAGTAAAAGCTGATTTTGATAAAAATTGTAATTACCTTAAATAGGTGGAGCAGGAAAAAGGGGGATTATAAAAGAACTAAACACTTATCTGCCACAATAAAAAGTCAATAGAGCCGGGTGCAGTGGCTCACGCCTGTAATCCCAACACTTTGGGAGGTGGATGCAGGTGGATCATGAGGTTAAGAGATCGAGACCATCCTGGCCAACATGGTGAAATCTCATCTCTACTAAAAATACAAAAAAATTAGCCAGGCGTTGTGGCGGGCGCCTATAGTCCCAGCTACTCGGGAGGCTGAGGCAGGAGAGTCACTTGAACCCGGGAGGCGGAGGGTGCAGTGAGCCGAGATTGCAGCATTGCACTCCAGCTTGGCACTGGCACACAGCAAGACTCTATCTCAAAAAAAAAAAAAAAAAAGTCAGTAGGGAATAATCAAAAAAGAAATAAGAAATAGAAACAAAAACATTATATTTAGAAATGTGGAGATAAATGCCACAAGATGAAGCTAAAAGTGTAGAAAGTCGTTGCTTCAGGGAGCAGGTTTCCGGTGCATATTTTTCCACCAGAAGCATTTTAATACTATTTGATTTTTTTAAACAATATGCATGTATTGCATTAATAAAAATAAATATTCATATTAAAAGTAAAGATAGACTTGAAAGAAAAGAATAGCATGGAGTCAAGGACTGGATGAGTCAATAAGGTTTTTCCAGTATTTGCTTTGTTCAAATTGTTTTTTATTGGGGAGCTCTGTTTGTGCTTCTAGCAGAGTAGAAAGTGGTGGTTTTCAAACTCTGCTCCAAGAAACCCTGGAGTTCTGCAGAAGAGTCTTAGGGCCACTCCATGGGATGGGGTAAGGGCAAGGCATTCTTTTCAACATCTTCAGGTCCTTTCCCTGGCTTAACTAGAGGGGCTTAGCTTTCATCTTTTTTCATTTTTATTCCACATAAGATCTCATTGAATAAATGTTTGATTGCTGCCGGAAGAATAGCGATGTTGAAATTCCCTACCTGCCAGTTTCGAGCTGAATAACCTTAAGGTAGTCCCTTTATCTCTCTGTGCCTGCTTCAGCTGGAGGCAGTGAGGTGTGTAAAGCATCTAATACATTGCCTGATCCGTAGTAGGTGCTCAGTAAATGTTGATTCCCCTTTTTCTTATCACCCTGGAAATCCTAAAGGCACTGTGTGGCCCCTCACACTAGGATCCCCTAGGGCTGAAGAAAAGACCTTTCTTTTTCTGCTAAATGGAATAGGAGTCAGCTGGCTCCCCCATCCCCTTCTTTCTGCCTGGAACACCAACAGGTACAGTAGCATCTATATTGCAACCACCAAGGAAAGGCCAAGAGAATCACAGAAATGTCACAGATATAATAGCTTTGCTCTATTGAATCAATGCCACCAGATGCCATATCAATCAGAGTACCAGCAGGAAACAGGTGGCACACTCAAAGAGTGACTAAACAGAGGTTCATACAGGGCCTCTCTTTACAAAGGTGTGGGTGAGCCGAGGAGAACCAATAAGGAATAATGAAGCCTCAGGAACCATCAACAGTGAGGAGCCATTACAACTTCAGGCTTGAAAGGGAAGGAGAAGAAGGTATTAATACAAGAGGCTTGAACCAGGAGAAAATAGAGAAGTGATTCCCCATAGGAACTGTTGTTTTAGGTAAAAGATTCCAGCCACAAACCAACTGGGTCCAACATAGAGGAAGCCAGGGAAAGAAATATCCCAATTTCTCTCTCCTCCCTGTTTGTGATCTCCAGCTGTTGGCCAACCCAATCCAAAGTTGGCCAACCTAATCCATTGTTGGCCAACCCAATCCAAAGTCCAGGGGTTAGAGAGCACAGGTAACACACTCCTTAGAGATCACCTTCCCAGAGCACAAAGCAGGGCAAAAAGAGGTGGACAATGGGCACAGCCAACTACCTCCAAACTTTTTATCATATGACACAAATTCCTGTTTGTTAAAGCCAACATTAAATTTCCAAACACATTCTAATATGACACATCCATTAAAGATAGGTCATTAGACAGACTTTGCCTGGTGAAGGATAGCCTGGAGTTGGAACTAGTATGGAGTTCTGCTAAGAGGCTGTAGGTAGAAATAGGAAAATGATGATGGGGGAAAATCCCAAAGATTAACAATCCTTACATCAATCAAATGGGATCTGAGGATAGAGGCAGAATTTTGTATGGTCTCACAGAGCTGCTCACATTCAGGGTTTTCTGGTTTGGCTGCTGAATTTATGATGGCAATCAAAGGTCAAGTGCATTTTAAATCAGAGGTATTGGAGAGGGCCCTACAGAAACAGATTCCTGCAACCATCTGAATTACAATATTACTTCATGTGGGAGGTCATAAATTCTGAATATTTCACAGAGGAAGAGAGTGTCTAGGTCACCTGTAGCCACAGACCCAGGGTCTTTTGTGAGTACATTTGCCAGGATCAGTTGGGCCCTGGGACCAGGTCCCCTAATGACAGCTCCAGGCCTTCAGCTTAAAAGTGTCAGCAATAATTTATACCAATCTAGGTCATGTAGTAGCTCAGTTGGAGGAAGCACACCCAGGGCCCCAGTAGGTTGGTTAGAGGCAAGGTTATATGTCCAAAAGTTTTAAAATGAGGTTTCCAGGATGGATGACATGGAAATTGAACCATATGAATAACTATCATTTATTCACCTGTCACAAGTTACGTTGCTTGTGGGGATTATATATTGGAATTTAAGGGCTCAATTAAATAACACCCCATTGTCAAGTTTTGAACTGATTGAGAAATAAGAACCAAGAGACAGACAGATGGAGATCAAAAGGTCAGCTTTACTTTTGGTAAAGCGGATTAGAGAACATGGATTTAAATCAGTGGTCTCCATTGGCATTCTGACACCAACTTCAGAAATATTCTTACCTGCTCCATGACAGGTTGAACTAGAAATCAGAGGACACCCATTTAAGGGCAAAGTTCACCCAGTAATCTGTCCATATACTGAGGACAGACCCAAATACACCTGCTATGCAGGCCAGCAGTTTTGAGAGAGAGCTTGGGAAGTTTGAATGGAGCAATTTCCTTTGCTTCCACCTAAACTCACCAATCAGGTAAGGAGCAAGTAAGGGAGCTGGAGAGGGCTGGGAAGAGATGTCATTGTAGTGGAAGCTCCTCGTGGCGATGAGAAGCAAGTGGAATGGAGTTCAAATGGCTACTCTCTTTTAATGTTGTGACGGAGGGGCGGAAGGGGGGCAGATTTTTCCTATCAGCATGGAAAAGTTCAAGTCAGGCCCACTCAAAAAGTAGCACTAGGCCTTCATGGCCATGACTTTGTTCTCTTGACATAGTCAGATGGATTTATTTTACCAGGGATTGGCACAAGCAAATGAGAAAGCTGAAGACAGAGAGAAACGTATGGTATATCAGTACATCCATTTGTATCATAAAAGAGTAATTGGCTTAGAAAACACCAGAAGCGAAATTATAATATAATATAATAGTATAATATAATATAATATAAATCTTCCTAGACAACCATAGGCCAGTAGAACAGCTGATACTTCATCAGTAGGTCCACAAGAGAGGACATTTGAAAAGGGATGGAAGGAACCACAAGAAACCACAAATATCCTCCTGTTCCCTGCCTATCCCATCCCAGCTTAGCACCAACCAGATGATAACTGGCAGGCTCCTTCACAGTGAATGCCTGATGACAGTGACCATCTTGGCATGGACTTGGAATGATGCCTGTCCTTTGTGTAGGAGCAGGCTTTTTGCTAAGATTTAGTCATGAAACTAAACAAAGAAAATAAATAGGTAAACAATGCTAATAGAGTCCTCTTCAAAAAGCAAGTGTTAAAAGCTTGAGAAATTTCTTATTGATCAAAATGTTTCCACACTACTCCTACTCACCCTCCCACCTACCATCTCCCAGGAGGAATTCTATTGAGTGGAAAGTGATCAGATGCAGGAGACTGCCCTCCATGGATATTCTGTTTACTGCTGAGGCCAGTGGGCCACCCACAGAAGTGTCATATGGAAGGACTTTATCCAGCCCAGATCCTGTGCCAATGTGAAACTGGACTCAGCTTATAAAGTTGTGGTTTGTCTTATAGGATATTACTCCATCACCAATAACTTGGGTTTTCCCCTAGAAAGTTCTTATCTTTCCCCAATAGAGGATCTTGTGTTGCACATATGAGCCCATTTTTCTGTTGCCCCAGCATCAGTTAATCATGAGTGTGTTCCCAGCTAGGACTGGGGTTCCCATCAGCCTAGGCAAGGGCTTATGTCCAAAAGATGTTAATTATTGCCTCTAGCCTACATGAGTCTAATTCTTAGTCTTTGGAAAGGATTTCCAGCCTGTAGAAAGGACCAAGTTGCCCCCAATTTGGTTGGTCAAAACACTTCTTCTAGTGGATAATCAGTTTTATTTTGTAACTGCTAATTTTGAAATCAGGAATAGTCTTTGCCATTCTTATAACAGTAGTTTCTGTAGCTTACAAAACAAACAATGAAGCATTTCCCAATGTTTTTACTTTGTCAAATATGGACATTTTTAAAACTAGCTACCATTCTCCTATTTCTATCATATTGTGAAAGAAAGGGCATTTAGACCGGGAGCAGTGGCTCACACCTGTAATTCCACTTTGGGAGGCCTACACAGGAGGATTACCTGGGGCCAGGAGTTCAAGACCAGTCTGGTCAACATAGCGACACTCTGTCTCTATTAAAAAAAAAAAAAAAAAAAAAATTTAAATAGCCAGGCATGGTGGCACCAGCCTGTAGTCCAGCTACTTATAAGGCTGAGGCAAGGGTATTCCTTAATCCATGAATTCAAGACTGTGGTCAGTCATGATCATGACACTTCACTACAGACTGGGCAACAAAACAAGATCCTGTCCCTACAAAGCAAACCAAATAAACAAAAGAACCATCTTACACCAGTTAGAATGGCGATCATTAAAAAGTCAGGAAACAACAGGTGCTGGAGAGGATGTGGAGAAATAGAAACGCTTTTACACTGTTGGTGGGACTGTAAACTAGTTCAACCATTGTGGAAGTCAGTGTGGCGATTCCTCAGGGATCTAGAACTAGAAATACCATTTGACCCAGCCATCCCATTACTGGGTATATACCCAAAGGATTATAAATCATGCTGCTATAAAGACACATGCACACGTATGTTTATTGCGGCACTATTCGCAATAGCAAAGACTTGGAACCAACCCAAATGTCCAACAACAATAGACTGGATTAGGAAAATGTGGCATATACACACCATGGAATACTACACAGCCATAAAAAATGATGAGTTCATGTCCTTTGTAGGGACATGGATGAAACTGGAAACCATCGTTCTCAGCAAACTATCGCAAGGACAAAAAACCAAACACCGCATGTTCTCACTCACAGGTGGGAATTGAACAATGAGAACACATGGACACAGGAAGGGGAACATCACACACCAGGGACTGTTGTGGGGTGGGGGGAGAGGGGAGGGATGGTATTAGGAGATACACCTAATGCTAAATGACGAGTTAATGGGTGTGCAGCACACCAACATGGCACATGTATACATGTGTAACAAACCTGCACGTTGTGCACATGTACCCTAAAACTTAAAGTACAATAATAATAAAATTTAAAAAAAGTAAACAAAAAAAAAGAAAGGATATCTAACAAAAATTGCAGAATGACAGGTACTTTCTCTTTAAACTGAAAAATAGGTAGCCTTATGAAAAAAAATTAACATTATCTTTATTTGCCAAATTTTATTGAGAGCCAGTGAAAACACTGTTACAGTCTGGCATTTGGGAACCACTGCTCTTCAACTGTAGGTTACAGGGACACAGATAAGTATAGGATACAAATAATTATTTAAACATATGAGAAAGCAGGACTAATAACATGCATTTTTACTCAGGCAAGTTATTTACAAAGGCTAGATTCTACCAAATATTTGCAAAGCAGCTTTTCTTCTACCAGTCGCTTTCTTGGAAAACAAAATTGTAATTTTTTTAAAGAAAATTACATATGTACAACAGTACAAATTCAAATAAAAGCTAATTTTAATGCCAGGCATCAAAATGAACAGCATGCATGAAACTCCAAGGGCACAGTTGGCAATAAATTTTCTTCATTATAAAGGCAATGTTTTTCCAGTGGGTGGAAGCAGGTTTGGGCTAGCAGAATTTTCAATAAATTAAAATACAGAAGCTGAAAGCAAATAGAGGAACAATGCCAGAAAGGTCCTTTTCAGAAAACATGTTTTGAGAGGCTGCACAAATTGATGTTTATTTATCTTGATGAAT
Source organism: Pongo pygmaeus (assembly GCF_028885625.2). Classification (NCBI taxonomy): domain Eukaryota; kingdom Metazoa; phylum Chordata; class Mammalia; order Primates; family Hominidae; genus Pongo; species Pongo pygmaeus. Next base: position 99,665,049 of record NC_072378.2, on the reverse strand, counting down.
ATATTCTCCTCTGGTGCACCCCATTTCCTCCCCTGTCCCCACCAATCAACATTCATGCATCATCTCCTGAAAGAAACTAATCTGTGGCAAACAATGAATCACAGTTGTATCATTAAGACTGTGGCCTCATCCCTAGAATATCAGCACTGCAAAACAATAAAACATGGTGACAATAAAACTGGTTCCAAAAAAAAATTTGCTGGAAGGCACTTTTTGTATGTTGAAAGATGGAGAGTTTTACTTGAAACTCAGAAGCAAATTACTCAGACTCTCAGACTCAATGGTGCTATGTATATAATTCAATCAATAAATATTGTTTATAGGCACTGTGGGACATTCAAAAATGAACAAGACACAATCTCAGCTCTCCAGGAACTCAAGCATAGTAGTTAGAAATGATATACAGTCCTCCTTGGGGACCATTAAAATGGGCCCAGTGCTGGGCTACACTGTAGGCAGATTAGTTCCAAACTGAGGACATCTACAAAGAAGGGCCACTAATAAAATAAAATCACGGCTGGAAGGGTTGTTCATACCTGTAATCCCAGCACTTTGGGAAGCCAAGGCAGGTGGATCGCTTGAGCCCAGGAGTTCAAGACCAGCCTGGGCAACACAGGGAAACTCCATCTGTACAAAAAAAATAAAAAATTACCTGGGCATGGTGGTACATGCCTGTAGTCTTAACTACGTGAGAGGCTGAGGTGAGAGGATTGCTTGAGCCCAGGAGGTCAATGATGCAGTGAGCCTTGACATGCCTCTGCACTCCAGCCTGGCTGACAGAGCAAGACCCCATCTCGAAAATAAAATAAAATAAAATAAAACCATGAGTTTTATCTAGAGTTTTATGCTCAGAAAACCTAGAAAAAAGATTTTGATTTCAGCATGTATATAAATTTTGCATCATGTTTTAAAATATATTTTATTTTGAATTATTCATGTGGGTAACAATGTAGTCCAAAGATGTCAGGCACCCTAAGGGTGTCGCCTGTGTCCAGGGGTGAATGTGGCTTTTCCTTCTGAGATCTGGGAGCATTTTGAAGAATTAAATATTTGTTTTCATAAAAATCTATCTAGGATAAGAATTGACTATGCATGTATAATGATTGTGAATCATTAGTTTTATACATAGGGTATTATCTTCACCCTGCATCTTTACAGTGGTTTATATACTATCTTACACTGTCTGCTTCTGTCTGTGAGCTTTGGACTTCACACTTTCCACCTTGATGATAAACAATGGAAGGCAGTGACTACACCTTATTCAGGACATCTGTATTATAAGTCAGTCCTTCACATGCCATTTCCTACTGATGTTACTCATTTCTATGACACATTTAGTTGTGAGTCATCATGTTCACCATCATATCTATGAGAAGCCAAGCAGGCACCTTGGCTTCAACTTTGACATATTACCATAAATTTCTTGGGTAATTGCCTTAAGGGAAATCGACTGTTGCACTTTTACTGTCCTAAGACAAAACAGAAGGAAGGAAAAATACTAAGTGTTAAACAAAAGGCATCTCTGTCCCTTCAGCAGCTAGTCTCCTGGGTAGGGATGTGGACACAATAGATCTGTATTTATTCACTAATATCAGGTTCTATCTCAGGACTAGCTAGTTCAAGATCTCTACGAGTGGGCCCAGGCATCACTACTTTTCAAAGCTCCTCGAGTGATTATCATGTGTAGCCAAGGTTGAGAATCAGCAACAGTGATGGTTCCTCTACCCCACCTACCAAAACTTGACCCCTTCTGTCAAGTTCACACTGATTCAGAAACAGATTGTTATGACTTTGCTTTGATAACGCAGCCCAATATATTCTCCAAATCCATTAGGTTCGGTGTCAACATTTTTAAGGTTAATAATAATCACACAGGCCGAGCACAGTGGCTCATGCCTGTTATCTTTGGGAGGCCAAAGCAAGCAGATCGCTTGAGGCCAGGAGTTTGAGACCAGCCTGGCTAACATGGTGAAATCCCATCTCTACTAAAAATACAAAACTTAGGCGGGCATGGCAGCGCACGTCTGTACCCCCAGCTCCTCGGGAGGCTGAGGCAAGAGAATCACTTGAACCCGGGAGGTGGAGGTTGCAGTGAGCCAAGATCGTGCCACTGCACTCCAGCCTGGGTGACAGAGTAGGATCCTGTCTCAATAAATAAATAAATAAATAGAAAAATATTTATTTTATATATTATATATATATATATAATGGAATTCTATTTAGCCTTAAAAAAGAAAGAACTCCTGTCATTTGTAACAACATGTATGAACCTGAAGGATATTATATTCAGTGAAATATGCCAGGCACAGAAAGACAAATACTACATAATCTCACTTATATGTGGAATCTTATAAAGCCAAACTCATAGAAACAGAAAGTAAAATAGTGATTGCCAGAGGCTGAACAGGAGTGTGGGGGATTAGGGAGATGTTAGTCCAAGACACAAAATTCTAGTTAGAAAAGAGAAGTAAGGTCAAGAGATCTATTATACACCATTGTGACTACAGTTAATAACAATATATTGTGTACTTGAAAATTGCTAAGAGTATTTTAAGTGACCTTAACCACAAAAAAAAAGTTGATAAGTATGTGAGTGTCTTAATCCATTTTTGTTACTACAAACGAATACCTGAGGCTGGGTAATTTATAAAGAAAAGGTTTTTGATTTACAATTCTGAAGACAACATGAAAGCATGGTGTTAGCCTCTGCTTCTGGTGAGGGCTTCAGGTTGCCACTCACAGCAAAAGATGAAAAGGAGCCAGTATTTGCAGAGATCACATGGTGAGACAAGAAACAGGAAGGGTGGGGATATGCCAGACCCCTTTTAACAACCAGCTGTCACAGGAACTAACAGAGAGAGAACTCACTCATTATTACAAGGATGGCACCAAGATATTCACAAGGGATCTGCCTCCATGACTCAAACACCTCCCATTAGGCCCCATCTCCAATGCTGGGGATCACATTTCAACATGCAGTTTGCAGGGGTCAAACATCTAAACTATAGCAGTGAGGTAATGCATGTGTTAATTAGCTTGGTTTAGCTATCCCGCAATGTATACATATATCAAAACATCAAGTTGTACAGCATAAATATATATATAATTTTTGTCAATTTAAAAAATGCTTTTTAACTGCCCTAGGGCAACCAGTGTGAGATATCTCTGGTGTTAAAGATACTTAAAATAATTAATAAAAGCTAAAGCAAATACACAAGCAATCATTTTAAAAGAACAAATAGTCTCCCTCCTGCATAACTGGCCGAGGGAAACCTTCACTCAACAGCCACGTAGTGAGTACATCAGGCAAGCTCCCTCTGTCTTCTCCCCTCTCCATCTTGACTGAGCAGGCACTGTCTGTGCTACCCTCTGATGTTTTTTCAGGGCTGTTACCTTTGGCTGCAGCTGCCCAGTTTCGCAACCTTACAACAATCAAGTGAAAAATAAACATCTCCAAGGTTAAAGTTATTCTAATTAGCAATAAGCCCTGAGCAAGTTAAGTCAAGAAAATTCCATAAATATATCTTAGACGCTCACTATCTGCAAACATTACTTGCTGCTGTGGAAGATTTAAAAGCAGGTAAAGTGGTACAGCTTGTTCCCTCAACTTTACTGTTGGTGGAAGTGACGAGTTGACCTCAAAGAAGGCTTTGGTGTTATGAACCTCAGGAACTGTGGAAATTAAGACTCCATCAACAGAAACAAAATGATGGTAAACAGGGTTAGCTTCCATGGAAGATATTTTGGATGCCTTAGATTTCCAGCCCAGGAAAGAAGTTAGGGATAGAACTATAGATATGGGAGTTTTGCCAAATACCTTATTTGCCTCTTCAGATCTACTCTCCACCCTTTTCCGCTCTACTATCCACTCCAGAAGCCTGATCTGAACAAACATGGATCATGGTACCCTTGGACTTCCCTTTGGGTTCTACCAGCAGGTGATTGGAGGCAGGGAGGTACAGTGTGATCACTGTTTATTCCCCAGGTTCCCTTCCTGTGAGATTGTCTCACGCTGACCACATCCCTTACAGAAGGCCATATTTCCTTCATGTACACCCCTCTCTCCTTCTGGGTTCCAGTCACCCCTCCCAGCCCTGATCCTTCAGGCTAACTCATACTTTCCCCCAAAAAAGCGGGGAATGCAGAATAGGAAGAATCACCAGAGAAAAGACCACTTGGGAATCCTTTGTAGTAAAGAGGAAAAAGAAGCCACAACAAAGGAGCCAGCTGAAAGAGAGAACTAGAAAGTAAACGAAAGGTCAAATGGTGTAGACATACATCAGTCCCCATCCTGGCCCAGCCATTGAAAAACATGTGATAATCTATGTCTTCATGAGAAGGTGAGTGAAAGTGATGGTGGCTATTTTGAGGTTGTATGCTTGGATCTACATCCTTCCAAACCATACCTACTCTTCTTCCCCTTAAGTTAGCATTGAGAAGACTCAGTGGCTGAAGGCACCCCTCCATCATCAGCCACCACCACCACCCACCCGCAAGCACACTGGCCAACCACCCTCCATCTTGCCGTCCACCATGCTATAGTGGCCCCGACTCTGCTTTTGGATTGAAGGGCTTTTTCCCCAGCTGCTGAGTCCTGACAGATGAACGTTCTCAGTTGACACTCCTCTACAGAATTTTCCAGGCAATCATCATTACTGAACTATTGCTAGGTCAGTTAGAGAATGCTTCAATTTTCTTTCTCTGTGATGGTTCTGTCTACAAATAGATTTTTTAGTCGAAGTGCATGAGATTTAGTAAATAGAGGTTGATGCTCCAAAGTTAGATTAAAGCATGTATTTTCTAGTTTTGTACAACAGAAATGTGAGCTTTCATTGCTGTAAAATTTTTTTTAATGGTATCAGAAAATATTTAATATTTTAATTTAAATGTAAAGTGATTCATTTGTGGAATATTTGATGTCAATCTATGTCTTCATAAAAGAAGCATTTCTATTTTTAATCCAGATAACTTCGGCACCTGTCAAAGACCCAATATCCCTAAAAAGTCTCCCTATTTGTTTTTAAGATAAACCCTGCTCTAATAGTAACACATGGTAAAACTTTGGTTTCTACGACATTGACATGCCACCGATGACATTAGACAAAAAGTAATCAGAAGTTTTAAAAGTGTTAATTTATATATTTTTTCTTAAATAATTCATGCACGATTTAACCTGAAACTCATAACCACTTATTTATTAAGTGCCTCCTCTGAGCCAGGAAGCACCCTAGGCATTTTATATTCACATATGCATTTATCCAAAAATATTTATTCTTAATTCTCATGAAAACACTTTGAGATTAGTAATTTTCCATTGTTCACATATTCGTACTTTCAGCACATATTTACTGATCCCCTACTCCATGTAAGACTCTGTGCTAGGAGCTAGATAAACAAGGCAAATAATAGCATATGCAATCACACAATTTAGTGTACGGCTGTGATAATTGATAGAAAGGAAAACTGTATCCTGCTGAGAGATTAAAAAAAAATAAGGATCTGAGAGATTAAGGAATGTTCCAGCATCCTGCCTCCTTTGGTGCATGATAAGCAGTTCATAACATCATAGCTGCGCTGGGCATCCCCAGCTGCCTGGCCCTCACCAGCAGCAGCCTGTTGGCCCCTCTGTGAGAGGACACCACCACCCCACAAATTGCTCTGCACGCACCACAACCCAAGCAGCTGTTTATCAGCCTTACTTCTGAAGCATGATGAAGTTGGAGGGAGTGTCACCTAACTCTCAGGGCAAGAAATCTGGCACCAGGACAATAATCTAAATCATGGTGGCTTGGAGTTCATTGTAGAACAATCCTTGCATACTGAGAATACTAGAAGCACATTATATTAATCTTCTCAAAGCAGTCATTACTTCATGGCTCACATTATAGTAGTATGTGCCCGTGTCAATGTATTCATCTTTGTGGCCTCACCTAGAAGCACTTATCTAAAGAAATTTTTGTTGGTAGAAAGAAAGAAGAAAGAGAGACAGAAGGAGAGAGAGGGAGAAGAAAAAGGGAATAAAAAACATGCCACTGTTTTGATGATTGCCTTTTTAGTGTGATGGGGGAGTGGGGCGGGCAGTCTGCCCATCCCCTGGGGTCTTTGGAAGGGGCAGTCCACAGAAATGGGAAGTAGGGACCAGGGAAGGCACAGCACCCCCATGGCCACCAGACTGTGACCATCGTACAAGACTTGGGAGGGGCAGCGGAGCTGGGCAGACGGTGTCCGAGCCCCGACTCACCAGGCCCCCCGACATTCAAGTATTCTTCAAGAACAATCATAGGCAAACAAGGGGAAAAATGTAGCATAAAAATAAAGAAGGTAATTTTTCAGAAAATATCAACTAAAAATTTTTAAAATTAGTATTTCTATGCTTAAACAAATTAAGATATAAGTAATGTGCAATAGGCAGTGCTATGACTATCGATTATATCTACACAGGTATATTCCTCCATTATACATCAACATCTTTCTAACTAGCATTTGAGAAAAATATAACAATCAGGTTGATTTTGTAAATGTTCCACCAGTTCCCAAAAATAAAATTTACTCTTCCCATTTTTAGCTTTGCTGGGTAAGTTACAAATCTCATTTAATAGTTTAATATGAATTTTTGTTTGAAATGGCTATGCAGCAACTTGCCTAATCTGGCCACAGCACGGAACAGACACGTGGCCAGGGCTGAATTATGAATTGTGCAAAACATGTGTGCTTCACTGGGCACCTGCTATAAAGCTCTCTGCCACATCCCAGACCTGGCAAATGGGATGAACCAAATCATGGCTTCTGCGAGCATGGTAATATATAGTGCATCTCATTAGAGTATTATGATATATGGAGCATCACACTTGTTCCCAATACATAAAACATTAAATTACAATGAATTCCACTAAAAAATGGAAAAAATAATCAGCACTTCCCCTGAGTGGCTCAAGTTCCTGATTGTTTAATGTGAATATTTCCTATGTATAAGCTGCAAAACAGTAACTACAAGTCCTCTTACAGATGAAGACAGGAAACAATCAGCAAGAGATTCTATCACTTTCTGGTTTTATAGAATTTCTTGGTTACTTTCCTGGTGAGGAATAACAGAGTAATGATCATTGAATTACTTTGACCCACATCCATTTGAAACTGCAGGCTATAAAACTGTGTCAGGCTGTGAAGACTTTGCCATCTGTTCTAATCACTCATGACAGAATTTTTTTAATTTAATTATAAAATTGTTACCCTAATGAATAGTTCAATATTTGGTTATAAAATTTTTTTCTAACAAAATATGATTTAAAATATAGCAACTCTGTAACTTTCATAATTTCCTTACATTTGTTTGAGCCTTTATTTCTGAATCAGGTTTTGGTTTAACAGACAGCAGAAAAATTAGGCTTCAGAATTTTTTTAGAAAAAAGAAAAAACAAGAACAAACAATAGCCACAACAAAAATTTCCCATTACATCCTATAAGCTCTTCTTAGACTACTCCAACTACTGATCCCATCAAGCTTGGAACACAGCAACTCAACCCAGAAGGCCCCTCGCTAGTGCTCTGTGGAGGCTGACCTCAGCTCTATGAGGGGAAAAGGGATCTCTGAAAAGGACACCTCTGGGTAGAAAAGGAAATGTCTTTCTCCCTCCAAAGAAGTCTTTTCTTCTTTAGTTTCTTCCTAGAGAACCCTTGTAGGAGTGCTAATCTACTGGGAGTGGCTGCCGGGAACACAGTGTTGAGGATTCTGAAGATCTATCTTAGTTTGGAGGGAAAGAGGGCTGTAATTAATTACTCCTTTCCTCCTTGGTCATGAAATGCCAAGAATTTTCCAAATATAAGTTCTCTCCATCCTGTCATTTCTGATCTTTTTCCAGAATAGCTTTTCTGTCCTTTGATGACTTAACCATCTGAGGTGACACATTTTCATCTTAGCTGCTAAAATCACTTGTGAAAGAAGTTTATCCATTCCCTTAATCCTCACTCTTGAAGTTTTGTTTGGGGTTCATCACCCCCACAAAAAAAGCTTCCCATTAATTGCTATGACCTTAAAAAGTGGGGTAAAATCTAGTAATATCTCTTAATTAGGACAAATTTCATTAAAGCTAAGGGAATCCATCAACTATTTAAAGAATGTAAGAAAGGGAAGTATACATTATATTCACATACTTATTTCAATCCTCGTAATGATTCCTCAAAGAAGTTATTATCCTCATTTTACAGTTGAAGAAACAGAGGCTCAGAGGTGTTGAGTAAATTATTTAAGATGTCAAAGCTAAAATATGAGCATAAGTCTGTCAGTCCCCAAAATTGCAGATGGTTGAGAGAGTTATATGCAAGATTTGGGGAATATTCTTGGCAGTCCTATAGCACATGGAAGCCAATTTATACTAGTACTAATTGTGGTAGTACAAGTTTAATAGGACTCCTTTTACTTCTCCGGATGAACTAAATGCTTTCTCCTTAGGTCTTTTCACATTTCTCTTTTCACTCTTCACTGGCTAATCCCTACTGGCCCTTTACAACTCAGTTTAAGTTACCCTTCTTCTAGAAAGTTTTTCCCAAGTTTCCAAGAATGTGCCCCTCTAGAATCCAATAGTTCTCTCCATCACTGTTTTGACAATTGCCTTTGTATTCTTCACCATACTATAAACTCCTTGAGGGCAAGTCTGTGTCTTCTTTGCCCTTGTATCTTCATCTAGAATGACGCTTAGCCCACAATAGGCATTCAGTATTTGTGGGAGGTACTATAATTTAAAAAGCAGGTAAGACAGTGCGTTAATCTCAGTATCCCACTGTGCAAAATTAGTTCCATTTTTGTCATCGTTAATAATAAAGTGGTTAATGATTCCTGAAGATGAAAATGAAGGCTGCTGCATAGTTAATAATTTAATGAATGACTCAAACCTCTTTTCAGTATTTAGGGCTTTTGGGGGTTCTTATAGTTATCTAAAAGAAAGTAAGTATAGGTCAAGCTCATTAAGCCTTAGGAGAATTAATTGGTATCATGATTCCCATAATATTATGGGAGCTAAGTATGACTATTGTCTGCCTAGCTCTAAAAGGACCCTTTAAATAAGAAAAGAGAAAGGCCTCTTTTCCTAGTCTCATATTTCCATTTCCTCTAGTTCCAACTCTCTTCCAACACAATATCCAAGCCAGCTTCCTATTATGAGGAGTTGGGAGAAAGAGATGTAATCAATGTAATCATCTTGCAAATTCACTCATAATAAGCTCCACTATTCAGCAAAAATATAGTGCATGTTGTTTCTAACTGATATGATCTCTTTCATAATCTCCCATGTGCTAGGGAATGGTCTAATCCAGGAGTTCCCAACCCAGTACCAGTCCATGGCCTGTTAGGAACCAGGCGGCCTAGCAGGAGGTGAGTGGTGGTTAAACGAGCATTACCACCTGAGCTCCACCTCCTGTCAGATCAGCAGTGGAATTAGATTCTCATAGAAGCACGAACCCTATTGTGAACTGCACATGTGAGGGACCTAGGTTGCATATTCCTTTTAAGAATATAACTAATGCCTGATGATGTGAGGTGGAACAGTTTCATCTGGAAATCATCCCTTCCACTGCCGCAACTCACCGCCCCCCAACTCTCTGACCTTGGAAAACTTGTCTTCCACAGAACTGGTCCCTGGTGCCAAAAAGTTTGGGGACCACTAGATTACACTGTAATCCCATTTGACATATCATCTAATCTAATAAATAAAACAATCCTTTATTAGGTGCCATTTATCTTTAGGGTAAAAGATAAATGGTGCTTGGACTATTTTCATTCTGCCCTTTCCCTTGTTTACACATGCCAAGTTGGCATCTGGGTTCACAGTAGCTGTTAAGTGAATGAGTAAATGAATGACCTCGCCCTCTTGTTGACGCCCAGGCCCTTGCAGGTTCCAGGCTGGCCTGGCATACATATTGGATGTGTTGACTGGTCCATCCATGAGCATTCTACTGGTATCCACTGCTGGTATTTGCAGCTGTCAATTTGTGGACTGTTCTTCCTTGACTTGGCCAGGACCTGGTGGAATATTACTGCTGACTCAGTGTATTAAGCACCTCTCTAGCTTCTGTAGACTTAATGTATTTACATCTGCCCTGTATGCATATTCCACACACACCTTGTTCTGGACAGCCTGATAATATGACTGAATCTCCCCGCCTTGGCCTCCCGCTTCCCTCATTGCCGCCTCCCCACCTAGGGAGGAGGAATCTTCCTCCCAGGGTGGGCAGAGTGGGAGGGAGGTGAGAATTCAAATAAAAAATGATCAAGCCAGAGTCCACACCAGCAACCACCTCCTTTATCAGGTTCTTATACTCTGAGACACCACGAAACTTACCTAATCATCCCAGGGCCAGATACCAGCCAACCAGGGAGAGCTTCTATGCTCTAGAGCCTGACTAAATTATTCAAACTAGCCAGTCCTAAGCCTGCTTACCCTGCCTTGCTTGTTCCTTCCCAGAAACCACAGTTCCCCCAGTCTCTCTCTCCCTTGCCTCCTGGCCAAGCCTGTTGCTCACCAATGTGCCCCTACTAGAAGTACAGCATGTACACTTCTCTTGGGAACTTCACAAACTGTCTTTTCAATGACAACTGTCTCCTGATCTGTTGGCCTTACTATACCTTAAATGTTCTAATAACACACTGCATTTTAAAACACTCAGCTTCCTTCCTCTCAGCTTTCAGTGGCTACAACCCCATTCTAAATCTCTCATACATCCTTCATGTTGTCCCCTAGGTTTGGGTGCTCTACCCTCAGCTTCTGTCATGGGATCACCTTGACCCTACAAGGCTGTGGAGTTGCCCAAGGCAGGCTTTCTGTCTCTCAATCAATCTCTATGCCATACCAGAATCTAGAGAGGCTCAGGAGCCAGACTCAGATACTCTGACCCCACCACTCTGTGAGGCTGCCAGTAGTTCTTGCCGGGCACCCTTCATGAGATCCAAACAAGGTGAGTATAATCCCCTCTAACTTCAGCACTCCCCAGTTTTTTAAAAACATCATTTGTGCTTTGGGTCAAAGCCTGGAGCAAGGAGCTGTCTTCATTGTCTCATCTTCTTTCTATGTCTCCTTCTCACCATCCCTGAGGGCCAGGAGGGGAAGCCCTTCTCTTCCTACTTTCTCTTCCACTACTGTCCTAAATAACTCTATGTTCAAGTTCACCAAGCCTGGCTCTGGATATGTTAAAGAGGGAGACAGAAACTTAAATATATTTTATCTTTCCTCTCTCTCTTTCTTTCTCCGTCTCTCTCTTTCTCTCTCTCTCCATCTCTCTCCATCTAGCTTTCTCGTGTATTGTACTATTCTCTCTTGCCAAGGCAGCGTTAGCTTAGTGGCTTAGACTAAAAATGGAAAGGAGTAAGAAAAAGATACTTTATGTAGGAGATTTATATTAATGATTTTAATATTTACAAAATTATCCCTTTTATATCAGCTTGTGATTACAACTTTCTATCTTAACTCAAACATATATATCCTGAAATCATTAACCCCTTTTATTTTTTCCTCAAGAGCTCAAAGCAGCAAATATTACTCTTCAGAAATGAAATTCCAATCCCCCGTTAAGTACAAAAAGCTAACAAAATAAATGCCCCAAGTTATGGAGAACTTATATCAAATAAATGAAGAGTGGAAAATATTCTGTAAAAAGGGAGCATAGATCATTAGTGGGTGGTTCTGTTGATTATAAAGAAAAGCCAGACACGTTACTAGCATTACATGATCCTAAAGCAATTCCAGTTTAGTTCCCAAGTTACAGAAGGAGCCTAGGAAAACTCCACTAATTCTGACTTATGCTATCCTCAAAAATAACATTAGTATTTTCTCCCGCTTTACGGTTGAGCCATTGTAATAGTCAGGGAAGATAGTCTCAAAGGCCAGTATGGGAAAGTTATTATTTAAATGACATCTTTAATTTTCTGTAAATCTAGGATATTCTTATTCCTCCCAAATATATTCAGATCTGTACTGAGAGCTTTTTCACACATTGCAATCTAGTTATCACTTTCACATTTTTTTCTGCTAAGAATTGCCTAGAAAATAGATTAGCCAGACTGTAGGTGTGAAAACATAGAAAATGTGAGAAAAGTGAGGTTTAATATTAAAGTCAGGCAGTGAAGTTTTTCCTCCGTTCTGTGAGACAGGGAGAGAGAGAGAGTGTGTGTGTGTGTGTTTGTGTGTATAGGTGTGCAAATGTGCCCCCTGCATACATGGGAGGCTACATATAGGCTAGAACCCTATATGTAGGTTCTCAGTCTTCCTTGACATGTGAGGAAAAACAATAGGGGTTTTCAATTTAAAAAAAGAAGAAGAAGAAGAGGGTTTGCAATAAGAAGTTAGTTTGGATGCATAGCAAATATGCTGCAGTGAAATATCATGATATGTTAACAGGGTACATGATGAGAGTTAGTTGCAGATTGTGTTTCTATTGACTCTACTTTCCAAATTTTCTGCCATATTCTACTAAAGTATGCATTTTTTGGCCAGGCGTGGTGGTTCATGGCTGTAATCCCAGCACTTTGGGAGGCCCAGGCAGGTGGATAACTTGAGGTCAGGAGTTCAAGACCAGCCTGGCCAAAATGGTGAAATCCCATCTCTACTAAAAATACAAAAAAATTAGCCTGGGGTGATGGCACACAGCTGTAATCCCAGTGACTCGGGAGGCTGAGGCAGGAGAATAGCTTGAACCCAGGAGACAGAGGTTGCAGTGAGCTGAGATCATGCCACTGCACTCCAGCCTGGGCAATGGAGCAAGACTCCATCCAAAAAAAAAACAAAAACAAAAACAAAATGATGTTTTTAAAAACCTCTTGGAGAAGTTTCAGAATGAAAGTTCCCACTGAAGTTTTCAAATACTGATTTAGGTTTTTTTATCAAGCCAGTATGGGTAGAGCAACTTAAGGTTAAGGCTGTATTAGCTTTTTAGGATTCGTTTCTAAAAGCAAGATATGGAATTTTACTCACATCAAATAATAAACTTCAGGTTTGAAGCTCATGAGGAGTCATGAAATTAAGTTAAAGGGTCAGGACTAGTATTTTTTAAATAAATGAAACAGAATATCAAACATAGTCCTTTTAATAAAGGTATCATTTTGTATAAAATATATGTGTGTGTGCATATATGTGAATGTAAATGTACATGAATATTCATTTATATATTTCATGGGTTGAGAAGTCAAATATATTTCTTACTCTGGTTTTCATATGTCTTTCAAAAAAATTTGGAAAATGTTATCCTAAAATATCTGTCATAAGACTTTATCTATAGCAAATACAGCAGACACATACACACACATGCCTGCAACTAAAACTGTCTACCTCCTTAGATTTTTCTCTGGAGAAGATGGCATTTTAGTTAACAAAGCACTTCATCACACCATTTGCTTAGAGAAATGTGAGCTTCTGAAAAGTTGGAAACAAGAATGAAATTGCTCTGCATAATGAAGAAGACATTTGGAATTCCCAGGTCCTAACACTAAAATGGAAGGAGGGGTTTCAAAGAAAGTGGGAGGGAGATGAGGGAAGAGTAATGTGGCGGCAAGGAGGAATCTATAGAGAAAGGCTACTAATAACAGAAAATGAGTAAGCAAAGGACGGTGTATTTCATGCTCACATTCAAAATTAACTTCTCTGTGGTCGTATGCTCTGACATGTTGTTCATTGGTGTAACTGCCTCTGTGACTCCAAAACCATCAGTAAAGTCAGCTCCAGATGCGGCCTTGAGTAGACAGTATTTTCAAGTTTAAAGAACTAACTTAGGAATAGGCATGAGGCATCCTTCTCCCAATATCTAGAGGGCCTGATTCTTGGGTTTCATAGTCATGCAAATTATTTGTTGAGTGGAAAAGAAAATAAGAAAGAAAGTAATTGTTCCAGCATTCTGTGATCTGGCACCCCAGCTGGAGTGGCCAGTGTCTACGACTCCACTAGTAGTAAAATCCAGAGGTATCTTTCCTGGCCTCTGACTGCTACTTGGGGGAAACCTTTTCAAGATAACTTGCAGCACAGATTCAAAACACAAAAGCCATAACCTAATAACACACAAATTACTTCTAGCCAACTGCCTCCTTTTCCATCCAGCCTCCTGACCCATTCTGAAGAGTGCAGAGCCCCCTGCACACCCCGTGAGGTGCTAGGTGCTCCATAAGGCTAATTCTCACTCTGAGATATGGCTCAGGGGTTGGCCCCTTCTTTCAGTGAAGAATGGCAATGAAAGCACAACACCTTTTGCATTTACACACAGATACAACCTGATGTATAATGAGAAATAATAGAATCATAAATGCCAACTCCATTTTTAAAATCCTAACTTATTCAACCAGCACATAAAAGAACATGAATAGCAAATTTCCCATTATTTGGAAATTTCATTTTCAGCAGCTGCCACCTCTTTCTCCAACCTTCCCCTCGACTTCAACCCTACAAACTCTACCAGTTACAAGTAGCAACATAAAAATAAATTGGTTTAATCTCCTTTCACTTCCAGTTCCATCATGTGAAGAAAATGAGGAAAAGATGCAAAATAGTTGGAAGGCAAAAGAATAACAATTAGAGAGAAAAGTGCCGAGGATTTAAATATTCAAACTGTGAGATCAATCCTAGGGTAATCAGGAATTTAATGTCACTTTCACAGGCTGGAAAGCAAGCTAAAATAAACGTAGGGGCAAGTAAATCCAAGTTAAGTTTGTTTTTATGCTTGAAAGTGAAGTGCACTATTGTGTTCAAAGACTGCTAAATGATGCAGTAGATATAAACAAGGCAGTTCCTATCCCCAAGGAGTACTAGAGCACATGATGACATGAGACATGAACATGAAAATATAATAAACAATGCTAAAAAAAAAAATTATCAAGGATGTTTTTCAGATAAGCATTTTTAAACTTCAGAGGGAGTAGGAGGCTTTACAGAGAAAATAGAATCTGATCTGGTAAGTGAAACATGAATAGACAAGTTTTCAAATCTTTTGAGATGCCACCTACGTTTCTGCTGGATGCCTGATACATATATGGTCACGCGGCTCTCATGACACTGTACTGATATCCCACACGATCCTTTCACTTTGCTCTAAACCTCCCATCCCAGCCCTTAACTGGTACATATCAGTTTGATCTGTTACAGTATTCCTTTATAACAATTGTACAAATGAGAGAAGACGAAAGACAGGAGCAAAATTCAACAGTAGTGGAGAGTTAAACATGAGCTAGTCTGTCAATGAGAGGTAAAAGAGAGGGACATAGATGTTGGATGAGGGGTTGATAGAAGACAGAACCGGAGGAGAAAGTGACACTCGGCTGCTGGAGCTGCTGCTGAACACAGAGCTGTTGGCAGCTAGAAGCAAGAGCAGTGTCACACTGCTGCCTGCACTGCATTAGGTTACTTTACAATCCACCTTCCATGGAGGTGAAGGACTTTGTGCCCAAAGCTAAGGTCAGGGGTCCTAGAGACAAAAGTGGTCCTGAATCCCTTCTCTGCCATTTGCTAAATAAAGCTGTATTAGGCCATTCTTGTGTTGCTATAAAGAAATACCTAAAACTGGGTAATTTATAAAGAAACAAAGTTTAATTGGCTCATGGTTCTGTGGGCTGTACAGGAAGCATGGTGCCAGCCTCTGCTTCTAGTGAGGGCCTAAGGGAACTTACAATCGTGGTGGAAGGCAAAGGGAACCAGTGCATCATGTGGCAAGAGCAGGAGTGTGAGAGTGAGGGGGCAGGTGCCACACACTTTTAAACAACCAGATCCTGCATGAACTCAGAGCAAGAGCTCACTTATCACCAAGGGGATGGTGCTAAACCATTCCTGAGGGATCCACCCCATGATCCAATCACCTCCCACCAGGCCCTGCCTCCAACAGTGGTAATCACATTTCATCATGAGATTTGGAAGAAATGAATTCCAAACCATGTCAAAAGCCATAGCTAGCTCTGCATTTGCTTCAGATTCAGAGTCTAATCTCCAATGTTTGCTGACCTTCTCCTTCTCATTGTTGCTTCCCCTTCCTGCCTCTTAGTTGTTCCCTTCCTCTGTTATCCACTCATTTGGTCCTCTAGTGCAACAGTTGGAATATCCCCTCCAAAACGCATGTTGAAACTTAAGCCCCATTGTGGCAGTACTGAGAGGTAGGGACCTTTAAGTGGTGATTGGATCATGACGGTTCTACCCTTATTAATGGGTTAGTGGATTAATGGGTTATCATGGGAGTGGAACTGGTGGTTTTATAAGATGAAGAAGACAGATGTGAGCTAGCATGTTAGCATGCTCAGCCCCCTCACCATGTGATACCCTGTGCCACCTCAGGACACCGCAAGTTCCCACCAGCTGGAAGGTTCTCACCAGATGTGCCTCCTCAACCTTGGACTTCCTAGCCTCTGTATCTGTAAGAAATAAATTCCTTTTCTTTATAAATTACACAGTTTCAGGTATTCTGTCATAAGCAACAGAAAACAGACTGAGACAACTATCCTCTCTCTAACTTGACTTTATTGAAGACACTACTGTGGTGCCTTTATGTCCCCTCCCCAGAGAACTGTAGGCTGAAAACTGGAAGCAGAATCACAGAATTTGATTGAAGAAATGGACCTTAGTGATCATCTGGTACACAACCTTAGTCTACAAACAAGGAATTCAAAGCTGTAAGAGGTCAAACATCTGCCCAAAGTCACCCAAGTGCAGAACTACCAGCTCCCAGCCCAGTGTTCTTTCACGGTATCACTCATCCCCCACGTCATGTGAAGCACATTGCAGAATTCAAGCTCAAACTGAGCCAGGAAGAAAGACAAAATCCAAATCCAAGAGGACAGTAGGGGCTGATCGCATCTCCCAGAGAGATCTGTCTGCTCTCCCCATCCAAGAGTGTAATACTGTGCTTAATAAACTTTTGCAGCTTTGCTTTGTTAAGAAAAAACAAAGGACAGTAGGGTCATTTCTAAAAGCAGAATGCTAATTATGAGAACATGAAGTGTTGATTTTGACACAGTAGAATGCTCAAGATTTGCATCAACACGGGAAGCGGAATGACGGGCGCGATTCTCTCCACCACATAAAACGGGCACAGAGCGCCATCTGCTGGATGTCTGGACTTCAGGCCACCTGCCACAATTGAGAATCACGGATATGCTTTAAGCTTATTTCTTGTTGGTCATATCCCAAACACACACAAAAATTTACTACATTGTTTATCTTGCTTTCTTCCTTTTTAATATAGCATAATGATATTTCTTTATTAATAATATATATTTGATCATTCCTTTTTAAATCTAAGCTTCTAAAATAATTGTATTATGAAAATGTCCAAGTATACACAAAAGCAGCGAGAAAGGTACAATAAAACCCTCACTTACCCTTCTGTCATATTTTTAAATTGTCATAATTTTGTCACATTTGCTTCTCTATCTCCTCTTTTTTCTTCCTTGAATAATTAAGACAAATCCCAAGTATCATATATGCCTTCAATCTTTAGTATGAATCTCTCTTAAAAATAGACACTTCTTTTATAAACACAATACCATTATTACAGCTAACAATTCAATAACAAGTATGTGTTATTATCTAATGCCTAGTCAATAATCATATTTCCCTGGATGTCTCCAAATATTTTGTATCATCGATGTGTTCAAATCAATATGAAAACAAATTGATTCAATTAAATGTAATTTAAAATTCATGAATTCAATTTAAAATCTAATTCAATTTAAAATCCATGAATTCATATGCATCTAATGGAAAAAGAGAAAGCCTACCAACAGAAACAATAAAGGGAGGGAAAGAAGGAAACAACATTTTTATCATATATTAAAGTAACTAGCCCACAAACGCCTTAATCTGAAATTTGGCAACTAAAAGAAAAGAGTTAAATATATATTCTGCCTTTGGTGAATAAACCATACTTCAGTGTAAAAATAGCCTTATTTCATGAGAGGCGTTGTTTTTATACAGAAGAATTCCACCTAACTTAAGTGAAAGGAATGATAAGGTTAAAACATCTCCATTTTGCAACTCCTACTAAACCCAAAAAGGTGATGATCTTCAACGAATGGAACTCTTTTAGATAAAAGCTGATGAGGAACTTGACAGAAGAGGGCTCATCCTGTCATCACATGCTCCCACTTGAACATGTGATGCAAAACCAACATCACTAAAGGTTTGTCTGTGTGATTTCTGTCTTGAGGTTTTGTGCTATAGTCTATTTTAGCTCTTTAGGAGTTTATTTTTCAATTTTATGCCTATACCTCTATTTCTTATTATATAACATTATAAAGTTTCTGTTGACTCCCTACTATAAATTATTCCTCTTAATGGGGTATTTCCTTCCCATGTCTATCTCCTGCTTTGGCTAATTGTCATTTTCGTTCTTCCAGTGAATACCTTGATGACATTAAGTAAAATGCTAAAAATTTTTTTGTAGGCAGTATCTGCTGAATTCATCTAAGACCAAGAAATTAGCATACTCACTTTTCATCTTCCTCTCATTGGGTGTATGTTGTCTTTTTTTAAGTTTTTACTTTTGCTTATTAATTTTCACAATATTTACCTCTTGCAATTGTATCTCTCACCATTGTTTAGCCTACATTTAAATGAATTCAACATACGTTGAATTAGTGTCACCATCCCTCAACACAAACCGTTTGTACATAGGCCTGAAACCCTCTCTGCCTAGTCAACCTCTGTGCTTCCTTCAGAACTCAACAAAGGGATGCTTCCTGAAAGAAGACTTTCCTGGCTTCTACTCCATAATTTTAGTAGAGTAAAATTTTTTTGAGTGATTAGTTTTCTGTCTCCTCCACTAAACTGTAAGTTCCAGGGATTAAATTTGTTTTTGCCTTTTGTGTTTTTTTGTTTGTTTGTTTATTCCCTGTATTTAACACAGTTTCCTTGTAGACAAAGTAGACAACTGATAAATATATATTGAATAAGTAAGAAAATGAATTAATGGAAGATAGCTGATATCAAGTTGAAATCTGAAGGACAATAGGATGTAGAACAGCAAAAAGAGGGGATGGGCATTCCTTCATTGTTGCATTGACCTCTTCTTTCTTTGCTGACTTTCTCACTTTAGCTGAGCAGAATTTGAAGAGGTAGCTTTCTTCAACCCAAACTTATAGAAGCCATCTGGGAAAAAAATGTAGAAGTTATACTGTCAGACCTGACCGAGACATGCTAACCAATAGCTGCAAAGTTTGGGGGGAAGAGGAGATGAATCCTTGCTAATAGTTGTAGCATTTCCCCTTTGTGCTGGTAGAAAGTCAGAACATGTCAACTCTGATCATTCTGATCATGCTTGGTTTGCATTTTTTAAAGTAAAACACTATCAGCTGCTTCTTAAAGTTTTTATCTCCAGTCTCTTTGGGAACATAATTTTGTTCACAGACTGCATCAGTGATGAATTTTGTGTGGCACATCCTGGAATCATGGTTTATGGACAAAGAAAGTATGTTACTAAAGGCTCAAAGAAAAACCTGCACAGAATATCTCACCCTTCAGTCAGCTCATCTTTCTCCCAGTTATACAAAAGTGAATGTTCCCTCCCTGTAAAAAAGCATACTACAAGCACTAAGACGTCTCACTTTTGAAATATACATTCTGATACAGAGCCACCTCTCCACAACCACATTTTCTCCCCAAGACCCGCAAAACTAACAATCCGACTGTCACAATTGTGAGAAAGGATGAATTGATGTTGTAGGCCACTAGGTTTCAAGGTGGTTTGTTATACAGTAATAGATGACTGACAAAAATGTTTGTTTGCTTGCTTGCTTTTCAAATTTCATTACGTTTGTTAGAACCTCCAGAGCAATGTGAATGGTGACAGCAAGCAATTGGCAGTGTCCATCAGATTCTGAAATGTGTAAATTCTTAGACCCAGAAACCTGGAATCTATTTTACAAAAATACTTGCACATATGTATAAAGAGATGAGCATGAATATTTCTTCTTCATGATTATGTAAATAAATAACTGGAAACAACCTAAATGATTAGTATGAGGAGACTGGCTAAATTATATATATGTATATATATATATAACACTTTATACTTATTGATGAAATATTAGAAATATTATCATTGAAGTCAAGAAGGAAAAGGTGCCTGCTATGACCATTCAATATTATTTTGAAGATTCTAGCCAATGTAATAACATTAAATAAATAAATTATATTTATAAACAACAAAAGGATAAGGCAAAACTGTCATTATTGCAAATGATATAATATTAAGAAAATCCAATGCAATCAACTGAAAAACTATTAGAAATGATACGCATTTCAAAAGAATGGAAATCATAACGAACAGTCTCTCAGACCACAGTGCAAGCAAATTAAAACTCAGGAATAAGAAGCTTAGTCAAAACCTCACAACTACATGGAAACTGAGCAACCTGCTCGACTATTGGGTACGTAAGTAAATTAAGGCAGAAATAAATAAGTTCTTTGAAACCGGTGAGAGCAAAGACACAATGTATCAGAATCTCTGGGACACAGCTAAAGCAGTGTGTAGACGGAAATTTATAGCACTAAATGCCCACAGGAGAAAGTGGGAAAGATCTAAAATCAACACCCTAACATCACAATTAAAAGAACTAGAGAAGCAAGAGCAAACAAATTCAAAAGCTAGCAGAAGACAAGAAATAACTAAGATGAGAGCAGGAAGGAAGGAGATAGAGACATGAAAACCCCATCAAAAAATCAATGAATCCAGGAGCTGGTTTTTTGAAAAGGTTAACAAAATAGATCGAATGCTAGTCCTGAATGGTATTGCCTAGGTTTTCTTCTAGGGTTTTTATGGTTTTAGGTCTTATGTTTAAGCCTTTAATCCATCTTTGAGTTAATTTTTGTATAAGGTGTAAGGAAGGGGTCCAGTTTCAGTTTTCTGCATATGGCTAGCCAGTTTTCCTAACACCATTTATTAAACAGGGAATTCTTTCCCCATTGCTTGTTTTTGTCAGGTTTGTCATAGATCAGTTGGTTGTAGATGTGTGGTATTATTTCTGAGGCCTCTATTCTGTTCCATTGGTATATATATCTGTTTTGGTACCAGTACCATGGTGTTTTGGTTACTGCAGCCTTGTAGTACAGTTTGAAGTCAGGTAGTATGATGCCTCTAGCTTTTTTCTTTTTGCTTAGGATTGTCTTGGCTATGTGAGCTCTTTTTTGGTTCCAAATGAAATTTAAAGTAGTTTTTTCTAATTCTCTGAAGAAAGTCGTGGTAGCTTGATGGGAATAGCATTGAATCTATAAATTACTTTGGAGAGTATGGCCATTTTCACAATATTGATTGTTCCTATCCATGAGCATGAAATGTTTTTCCATTTGTTTGTGTCCTCTCATTTCCTTGAGCAATGGTTTGTAGTTCTCCTTGAAGAGGTCCTTCACTTCCCTTGTAAGTTGGACTCCTAGGTATTTTATTCTGTTTGTATCAATTGTGAATGAAAGTTTACCCATGATTTGGCTCTCTATTATTAGTGTATAGAAATGCTACTGATTTTTGCACATTGATTTTGTATCCTGAGACTTTGCTGAAGTTGCTTATCAGCTTAAGGAGATTTGGGGCTGAGATGACTGGTTTTTCTAAATATATAATCATGTCATCTGCAAACAGAGAAAATGTGACTTCCTCTCTTCGTATTTGAATATCCTTTATTTCTTTCTCTTGTCTGATTTATTTGGCCAGAACTTCCAATACTACATTGAATAAGAGTGTTGAGAGAGGGCCTCCTTGTCTTGTGCTGTTTTTCAAAGGGAATACTTCCAGCTTTTGGCCTTTCAGTGTGATATTGGCTGTGGATTTTGAGCTATATTCCATCAATACCTAGTTTATTGAGAGTTTTTAGCATGAAGGGGTGTTGAATTTTACCGAAGTCCTTTCTGCATCTATTGAGATAATCATGTGGTTTTTGTCATTGGTTCTGTTTATGGGATGGATTACATGTATTGATTTGTGTACTTTGAACCAGCTTTGCATCCCAGGGATGAAGCTGACTTGATCGTGGTGTATAAGCTTTTTGATGTACTGCTGGATTTGGTTTGCCAGTATTTTATTGAGGATTTTTGCATCGATGTTCATCAGGGATATTGGCCTGAAATTTTTTTTTTGTTGTGTCTCTGCCAGGTTTTGGTATCAGGATGATGCTGACCTCATAAAATCAGTTATGGATGAGTCCCTCTTTTTCTATTGTTTGGAATAGTTTCAGAAGAAATGATACCAACTCCTCTTTGTACCTCTGGTAGAATTTGGCCGTGAATCCATCTGGTCCTGGGTTTTTTTGGTTGGTAGGCTATTAATTACTGCCTCAATTTCAGAACTTGTTATTGGTCTATTCAGGGATTTGATTTCTTCCTGGTTTAGTCTTGGGAGGGTGTATGTGTCCAGGTATATGTCCATTTCTTCTAGATTTTTTAGTTCATTTGCTTAGAGGTGTTTATAGTATTCTCTGATGGTAGTTTGTATTTCTGTGGTATCAGTGGTGATATCCCCTTTATCATTTTTTATTGTGTCTATTTTATTCTTCTCTCTTTTCTTATTTATTACTCAGGCTAGTGGTCTATCTATTTTGTTATTCTTGCCAAAAAAAAAACAGCTCCTGGATTCATTGATTTTTTGAAGGGTTTTTCGTGTTTCTATCTCCTTCTGGTCTGCTCTGATCTTAGTTATTTCTTGTCTTCTGCTAGCTTTTGAATTTGTTTGCCCCTGCTTCTCTAGTTCTTTTAATTGTGATGTTAGAATGTTGATTTTAGATCTTTCCCACTTTCTCCTATGGGCATTTAGTGCTGTAAATTTCCCTCTACACATTGCTTCAGCTGTGTCCCAGAGATTCTGGTACATTGTGTCTTTGTTCTCATCGGTTTCAAAGAACATCTTTATTTCTGCCTTAATTTTCTTATTTACCCAATAGTCATTCAGGAGCAGGTTGTTCAGTTTCCATGGAGTTATGCAGTTTTCAGTGAGTTTCTTAATCCTGAGTTCTAATTTGTTTTTACTGTCGTCTGAGAGACTGTTCGTTATGATTTCCATTCTCTTGCATTTGTTGAGGAGTGTTTTACGTCCAATTATGTGGTCAATTTTAGAATAAGTGGTATGTGGTGCTGAGAAGAATGTATATTCTGTTGATTTGGGGTGGAGAGTTCTGTAGATGTCTCTTAGGTCTACTTGGTCCAGAGCTGAGTTCAAGTCCTGAATATCCTTTTTAATTTTCTGTCTCGTTGATCTGTCTAATATTGACAATGTGGTGTTAAAGTCTCCCACTATTATTGTGTGGGAGTCTAAGTCTCTTTGTAGGTCTCTAAGAACTTCCTTTATGAATCTGGGTGCTCTTGTATTGGGTGCATACATATTTAGGATAATTAGCTCTGCTTGTTGCATTGATTCCTTTACTATTATGTAACACACTTCTTTGTCTTTTTTTATTTTTGTTGGTTCAAAGTCTGTTTTATCAGAGACTAGGATTGCAACCCCTGCTTTTTTGTTTTTGCTTTGTTTGGCTTTTGGTTTTTGTTGTTGTTGTTTGTTTGTTTCTTTTTTTGTTGGCTTTCCATTTGCTTAGTAAATACTTCTCCATCCTTTTATTTTGAGCCTATTTGTGTCTCTGCACATGAGATGGGTTTCCTGAATACAGCACACTGATGAGTCTTGACTGTTTATCCAATTTGCCAGTCTGTGTCTTTTAATTAGGGCATTTAGCCCATTTACATTTAAGGTTAATATTGTTATGTGTGAATTTGATCCTGTCATCATGATGCTAGCTGGTTATTTTGCACATTAATTGATGCAGTTTCTTCATAGTGTCATTGGTCTTTACATTTTGATGTGTTTTCGCAGTAGCTGGTACCAGTTTTTCCTTTCCCTATTTAGTACTTCCTTCAGGAGCTCTTGTAAGGCAGTCCTGGTAGTGACAAAAATCCCTCAGCATTTGCTTGTCTGTAAAGGGTTTTATTTCTCCTTCACTTATGAAGCTTAGTTTGGCTGGATATGAAGTTCTGGGTTGAAAATTATTTTCTTTAAGAATGTTGAATATTGGCCCCCACTCTCTTCTCGCTTGTAGAGTTTCTGCAGAGAGATCCACTGTTAGTCTGATGGGCTTCCCTTTGTGGGTAACCTGACCTTTCTCTCTGGCTGCCCTTAACATTTCTTTCTTCATTTCAGCCTTGGTGAATCTGATGATTACATGTCTTGGGGTTGCTCTTCTTGAGGAGTATCTTAGTGGTGTTCTCTGTAGCTCCTGAATTTGAATGTTGGCCTGTCTTGCTAGATTGAGGAAGTTCTCCTGGATAATATCCTAAAGTGTGTTTTCCAACTTGGTTCCATTCTCCCCGTCACTTTCAGGTACACCAATAAATCATGGGTTTAGTCCTGTATTTCTTGGAGGCTTTGTTTGTTCCTTTTCATTCTTTTTTCTCTGATCCTGTCTTCACAGCTTATTTCATTAAGTTGATCTTCAGTCTCTGATATCCTTTCTTCTGCTTGATCAATTTGGCTATTGATGCTTGTGTATGCCTCACGAAGTCTCGTGCTGTGTTTTTCAGCTCCATCAGGTCATTTATGTTCTTCTCTAAACTGGTTATTCTAGTTAGCAGTTCCTGTAACCTTTTATCAAGGTTCTTAGCTTCCTTGCATTCAGTTAGAACATGCTCCTTTAGCTCAGAGGAATTTGTTATTACCCACCTTCTGAAACCTACTTCTGTCAATTCGTCAAACTCATTCTCCAGTTTTGTTCCCTTGCTGGCAAGGAGTTGTGATCCTTTAGAGGAGAAGAGGCATTCTGGTTTTGGGAATTTTCAGCATTTTTGCACTGGTTATTCCTCATTTTAGTGGATTTACCTACCTTTGATCTTTGATGCTGATGACCTTTGGATGGGGTTTTTCTGTGGGTGTCTTTATTGTTGATGTTGATGTTATTGCTTTCTGTTTGTTAGTTTTCCTTCTAACAGTCAGGCCCCTCTTTTGCTGGTCTGCTGGAGTTTGTTGGAGGTCCACTCCAGACCCTGTTTGCCTGGGTGTCACCAGCAGATGCTGCAGAACAGCAAGGATTGCTGCCTGCTCCTTCCTCTGGAAGCTTCGTCCCAGAGGGGCTGCAGACTGGAACTGTTCCTACTCAGCCATCTTCCTGAATGCCAGCAGAGGTCTTTTATTACTTCCAGATGCCATAAGAAGAGTGCTACATGCGTCACAGGGCCAACGTGAAGTGGGGATCCATCTGGGACATGAGCACACTTTCAGTGGTAGCAAGAGGCAGCGGGGTGGGAGAGGGAGTAGATTGATGATTACCAGAGGCTGGGAGGGGTAGTGGGGAGTCTCATTTAGAATTTCTAGTTAAACCCCCCTTGCAGAGCTTGGTGTCCCTCTGCAGAACCTCCACTAAGTGATTGTCCAACCTCTAAACTCCCTTTAGAGCAAAGAACATCTACTGCCTTCCACAGCAGTTGAGTGAAGGTGCATCTTCACACAGCTCAATATTAGATCAGCCTTTACATTAAGCTGAAACCCCTTTTGTTATAAGCTTCTTCCTGGAAGAATAAGTGTCATGCATCTTCAATATGTGAGCCCATGATATTAACGAAAAGACTCAATATGTCCACTAAATGTTTTCGTGCCCCAGGCCATTATTTCAGCTTAACTTTTAATAACATGCTTGAGTCCCTTCATCCTGCTGGTTGCTTCTCTCAGTATCCCTTTTAAAATGTGACAACCATAATGGAATACAATAAGCTAGAAATAGCCAAGCAGACACGACTAACACTTACAAATGTAACTCCAGATTGCAACGACTTTTTTAAGTATCCAGATTATACCGTTGGTTCATACTGGAAGGCTAACTAATCTTCCCTTTTTGTTTGTCACATATGCTGCTGTTTAAGCTATTCTATCCTTGTGTAGTTAGCTGTTACTTCTAAGTCTAGGACTTCACAAATGTCATGTTAAATATCTTGTTATTTCAATCAAGTCATTCTCCAAACTTGTTGAAATCCCTTTAGAATGCTATCCTCCAATATTCCATCCATTCTCTCTATATATCATCTGCAAACTTAAATCATCATGAGACATTGTCAACAAAGTCCTTTTAAAATGCTGAATTAGACCAGGATGTGGTGGCTCACACTTGTAATCACAGCACTATGGGAGGCTGAGACAGGAGGATCGTTTGAGGCCATCAGTTGAAGTCTAGCGTGAGCAACATAGCCAGACCCCATCTCTGCAAAAAAAAAAAAAAAAAATACAAAAATACAAAAATTAGCTGGGCTTGGTGGAATATGTGTCTGTAGTCGCAGCTACTTGGAAGGCTAAGGCTGGAGGATTGTTTGAGCCCAGGACTTAGAGGCTGCAGTGAGCACCACTGCACTCCAGCCTGGGTGACAGAGCAAAGCACTGCCTCTTAAAAAAAATGCTGAATTACCAAGAGATAATATGGGGGCAAATGAAAAATAGGAAGTTTCACTGCTATTTTTATCATTTCTTGAAAGTATATTTTCCACCTCAAACAACATAAATGTGCCTTTTTTCAGGTTCTTAGTGCTTCTACAAGTCCATATCATGAAATTTTCAATTAGTCAGGGCTGAGCACAGTGGCTCGTGTCTGTAATCCTAACACTTTGGAGACTAAGGTGAGGGGATCACTTGAGCTAGGTAGTGTGAGACCAGCCTGGGCAACATAGTGAGACCTCGTCTCAAGAAAGAAAGAGAGAGAGAGAAGGAAGGAAGGAAGGAAGGAAGGAGGGAGGGAAGGAAGGAAGGAAGGAAGGAAGGAAGGAAGGAAGGAAGGAAGGAAGGAAGGAAGGAAGGAAGGAAGGAAGGAAGGAAGGAAGGAAGGAAGGAAGGAAGGAAGGAAGGAAGGAGAAAGAAAGAAAGAAAGAAAGAAAGAAAGAAAGAAAGAAAGAAAGAAAGAAAGAAAGAAAGAAAGAAAGAAAGAAAGAAAGAGAAAGAAGGAAGGAAGGAAGGAAGGAAGAAAAGAAGGAAAGAAAGAAAGAAAGAGAAAGGAAGGAAGGAAAGAAAAAAAGAAAGAAGAAAGAGAGAGAGAAAGAAAGAAAGAAGGAAAGAAAGAAAGAAGAGAGAAAAGAAAGAAAGAAAGAGAAAGAAAGAAATTTTCAATTAGTTATGTGAGCATCCTTTCATCTCTTGTACAGTCAGGATTTCTAAACTTCTCTCTCTCTCTCTGTCTCCATGTTTATATTCTCTTTATCTCCAAATTATTTTTTTTTATTTAACTGACTGGTTTTCATTTTTTGAGCATATTTTCCTCCTAAGTTGCCTTTGTAATTTAGTCATTTATTCATTTATGAAACATACATTGAGTAATTGCTATAAGCTCAGCAATATGGTAAGCAATAAGACCTCAAAAATTAAAAGATGCATTCTTCAAAATTTATTGTCTAATGGGAAAGCAGAGGCAAACAACTGAAGCACAATGAGCTCTGTTCAATAAAGAAGAATATGCAATGTTTCACGGAATTGAGGTATGCAAGGGCGTGATTATGTTGATGACCCACTAAATTTAACCTAGGCAAGGAAGGCAATGAGGGCCAAGCTGGGAGTGGAGTGTGGGGGTGAGGGGCATGGGTAAGGGAGGTGAGACACTGAAAAGGTGATGGGTTCATTTGCAGAAATGTTCTGGAGCTGATTCAAACCTACTCAGGAGAGCCATATCTCGACCCAACACTGTCTTCAAAGCCTTCAGGTCGATAGTTGAAATTGGCCATGGCAGGAGTATTTACATGACAGAAATCAGCAAATGTTCCAAATTTGAGTGCTTTGATTTTTATCAGGATGCGGTTTGTTAAACATTTACCAGCACATCATAGAATCAATGGATGGGAGGAGCTGTTATAATTTTTTAAAAGAATTATTGGAGTTGGAGTCCTAGAGGGAATGAGCTGGAAAGACAGAAAAAAACGTAGTAAGAGAATGAGATGCCAATGCTGAGATTTTAGCAACCAGTCCAAGGGAAGTTCCTGCTCTTTCCTGTGTATGTCCTTCCCACAATCACCTTCACTTTGTCACATTTCTCTGAGCCTGGTTTGCTCCTCCCCATCTGCTCCAAGATCTTTATGTCCCAGTTTCCTCCTAGGGGTATTTATTCCAATCTGTCCAAGAAATCAACTCCAGTCTGAACTAACAATCATCATCATTTTTAATACATTGAAGTTATGTTTTGCGTTTGGGCAGAAATTGTCTAGCCACTTCTGCATGGAAGTCTGAGAAAACTGATTCCTATATAGGACTTTCTTCAGAGCCCTTTATTTGACAGCTAGTGGCATAAGTGATCTGAATAGTACAGAGGAAGATGAGAGAGAAGATGCACAGTGTGGCCTCTAAGTGGTTATACCACCACCAGTGTCTTAGTCCATTTGTGTGGCTAAAAAAAACGCCGAAGGCTGGATAATTTATAAAGAAAATAGGTTTATTTTGCTCGTGGTTCTACAGACTGTATAAGGAGCGCAAACATCTGCTTCTAATGAGGGCCTCAGGAATCTTCCACTCACAGCAGAAGGCAAGTGGAGCCCGTGTGTGCAGATCCCATGGTTAGAGAAACAGCGAGAGAGAGAGAGAGAGAGCAAGAGAGATAGAGAGAAGGGAGATGCCAGGCTCCTTGAAACAACCGGCTCTGGGAGGCAGAGAGAGGAAGGATTCTCAGGAGAACTAATGGAGTAAGAATTCACTCATTACCGCGAGGATGGCACCAAGCCCCCATAATCCAAACACCTCCAATTAAGCCCCACCTCCAAGATTGGGGATCAAATTTCAACATGAAGTTTGAAGGGTCACATATCTAAACTACAGCAATCAGTAAGATCAGTCCAGAGAGTGTATACACAGTCAAAAACTGGCATCTCACCTCTGTTCATAATGTAAGTAAACTCATTACCTTTGGAGCATATCATCGGTTAAAAATTACTGTAAGTTACAAGACATGCTGTGCATAGAAGAATAAAAATGTCCAATATAATGCCTTGCACTCATGGTATCTGATATCATACTAACTTTCAGATGCTCACTTGTACCCCTGGGCATTCAGAAATATTTTCTGTTTATGAATATGTCAAGTATTCCCTTCTGTTGCTTTGATCATGTACAGCTGTTGAGTTAGGGCTTGTTGCAGAAAATGGCACTACAGGGTGAAAAGGACTGCATTCAGACTTTATCAACCATCTGGAGTGGTGAGCTTCTTTGATGTCCTAATATCTCTCTGATTTGATTTCTACAAAGTAGGAAAGTGCCTGGTAAAAGTACATTGACATAGATGTATTGGCAGGTGCTCATATCTACAGAAATTTTGTGCTTGCTGAGAAAGTTCAGTCTTTGTGGCAGCAGCCATATTTATAGAAGTATAAAGTGCACCTCCGTTAGTCTATTCAACAAGGATTTACAGAACTGCTTTGCTCACTTAATTTTAGATCGCAAGTGCTGTTAATAGAATCTTCTTCACTGCACTTCATTCTTTATTTCGTATCACCTAGGAAACTTCTTTAGGAAGGTTCTGGGTGCGCAATCTAGAGTCTTCCTCAAGAAAAATGATGCTATCTGTTCATCCAAGAGATTCTGATTTCACCTAACAGGAATGAAGTGCCTATGAAGTGCCTATAGGGTAGTACATTTGACTCAAGCGATGATACCCACTCCCCATTCTTGAGAGTACCTCATCAGAGGAATGAAATAAGAATTACAATGATACATCAGTGAATGGTTTCATTCCTTTTCCTTAATAATGAAAATGTATCCACAGAAATCACCTCTTCTATTAAGAATTGCAATTAATTTCATACATGTAGATGGTGCCATTAAGGTTAAAATGCAATGATAAAATAAATTTCTATATGTAATTTTAGTAAAGATGTCAATAATATGCCTTAATTTATCCCTGGCCCTGATGTTTCATGATATAATCTTACTTGCAAGACATTTCCATATGTTTTGAGCACTGTACATTAACAGTATAGATTTTTACAGACATGATACATATGTAATTACCTAGAATGATGTATCATTTTGGATGTATTCTACCTCATATAATATAAATCCCAACTGAATTGGCTTAAATAAAAAGGAAAATCAACTTTCAACGTCATATAATATAAATTCCAACTCAACTGGTTTAAATAAAAAGGAAAATCTGTTGTCTCACATAACAGGTTCTAGGTTGGACAGCTCCAGAACTGGTTGATGCAAATGACGTCATAAAACACACAGGTTCTTCTCATCTTTCTGCTTGGCATGCTTTGCTTGTCAGCTGTGTCTCTGCTCTTCCCTCATGATCACAAGATAACTGCTACTGTTCTAGTCATCAAGTCCACACAGAACAATATCTAGCAAACAAAGATCTATTCCTTCCTATTACCTTTCACGTGTCATTGGCCAAAACTGGGCCAAATGCCCTACCCTAATACAGTCACTGATAAGGGGAATGAAACTATCAAGATGAGCTTAGACTGTTACATATTTATCCTTGGGTAATATGGGGGAGGCTGTCTTGGAACACAAAATCAGAACCACTCAGCAAGTAACAGGTTGCACTAAATCAGTAAGGCTCTTCAGTGATGAAGTTGCCCAAGATTCTATCCTCTGTTGCTTCTATTTTCACTCTACTCAGATTGCATGATTCTATATATTTTCCTGCTAATAACCAGTGACTCTCAAATTTATATCTCTAGCCCACAATTGTAGTCCTAGCTTTAGACTCAAAATTCAAAGTGCCGACTACTGCAGACTCTGCAAACTTAACGTGTAAATAGAACTAGTTATCTTTTCTCCTACATGTGGTCTGCATCCAATATTTTTGACACAACTAATAAATTAACTATGTAACCAGTCTGCCAAACTAGATAATTCAATATCATTCCTAATTTATCTCTCTTCCTATCCTTATACATTGATTTTATTTCCAAATTGCTGATTCCATTTCCTAAGCGTTCCTGAAATAATGCATCTTCTGCATCGCCTCCAACTTGTTCTGTATGATTCAAGTTTCTCCCTATTCATTTCTACCTTTGTTGTCACTAGAATGATATTCAAACCAAGGAAAAAAGTCAATGACCTCCTTAAAGCTTCTGTCAAATCCCAGCTGCCTATAGGGAAAAAGGGGGCATCATCTTAAGGCCCTTTACAATCTATCCCCATTGGTGTAACCTCCTCTTCCAATCCTCCCAAGAAACATCCTCTAAACTCCTGGAGACTGAACTTTTTACCATTGCCTGGATTTGTCAAGCCTTTTATAAGGCTTGCTTTTATATGATATAGTTTTTACAATCTTTAATTCTCTCTCCCAATTTCACTTGGGAAATTCTTGATCCTTCTTTAATACCAAATATTACCTCCTCCAAACGACTGATTGAAAAGTACGTGAAGAAGTATTTAACCCCAAAAATAATTTAAAAATTTGCAATAAAACAATATTGGCTCAAGAACAGTATGCTAAGTGAAAGAAGCAGGCACATAAGACTATATACAATATGATTCCATTTATATGAAATTTTAGAAATGGCAAAAGTACAGTGACAGAAAAGAGACCAGTAGTTTCGTGGAACCAGAAACAAAGGGCAGGCTGTCTTCAAAAGGACAAAAAGAAACTTTTGGGAGTAACAGGAGTGTTTTAAGTCTGTGTTCGTTGTTATATGACTGTATACGTTTTCCAATGTACATTTTCTAGTCTGCACAAATAAATTGGATGAGCTTTTTATATGAAAATCAGACTTTAATAAAGATATTAAAAACACTTATGCACCCAAACTTTAAAGAAACACTTTAAAAATAATACTGAGGCCAGACCCAGTGGCTCATGCTTGTAATCCCAGCACTTTGGGAGGTCAAGGCTGGAGGATCACCTGAGGTCAGGAGTTCGAGACCAGCCTGACCTACATAGAGAAACCCCATCTCTACTAAAAATACAAAATTAGCCGGGTGTGGTAGCACATGCCTGTAATCCCAGCTACTCAGGAGGCTGAGACAGGAGAATCACTTGAAACTGGGAGGCAGAGGTCGTGGTGAGCCGAGATCGTGCCATTGCACTCCAGCCTGGGCAACAAGAGAGAAACTCCATCTCAAAAATAAAAATAAAAAAATTAATTAATAATAATAGTATGGAACTAAAAGTTTTGCCTATTAAATTGGCAAAGCTTGAAATTTATACTACCCAACGTTGGTAAGAATTTATTAAAATGTGTATTCTCCTACATAACTGGGTGGGAGTGATAATTGATAGAGCCCTTTTGAAAAACAATTTGAAAATGTGTACAAGATACTTAACTTTTTTTCACAACTTTTTAACCTGGTCTTTTTATGTCTGCAGATTATTCAAAGGAAATAATCTAAAGTACACATAAAAGGTATATGCATGAATATGTTACTTGAAATATTTATATCAGACCTCAGAAACAACCCAAATGTGGAAACAAAAGAAAAACGGTTAAGCAAATTATTAGAACTTTGTGTTTTTAAAATCATTTCCTCACTGACTTCCCAAGTCTCCCAGGCAGTTTCCCCAGTTTCCATGGTCCCATATCCTGGCATCCATGTCCCTTTGATGGCTCTGCTTACCTTGCATTGACTTATTTTCATTAGTAATTGTCCCCCAAAGACTTTAACCTTTCAGCAGCAGGAGTGCATCATATTCATCCTAAAAACCCACTACCTAGCACAGTATCTGACACAAAGTTGATGCTCAACTCAAAGAAATAAATAACTTACTAGAAAACACTTGCTTGAGGTCCCCTAACGATCCTCCAAAGTGATCCACAGAGCATGTGACTCTTTTTATAAGGGTAATAATGGCCATTGTATTGTGTTGTTGTATGATTTTGGAGGCTTTGCATTGATCACCTGGACAGACAGCAAATTTAATACGGTCTTTGGGCTCTTTATTTTCAGCAATAGATATTTGATCATTCTAATACCTGTATCTGGTGGCTGCAAGCAAAATTTGTCTGCAAATGGGATTTAAAGATCAGTGTCTGTACTGCAACGTCAGTTGGATTACCATTATCATCCTTGGTGTCTAACAGAATTTTAATTCCAATCCATCCAAACTGCCCCATAGGTATCCAAATTCAGTGTGCCTCCAGCTGTTGTTTTGCAACTGAATATTTCTCTCTGAATGTTAAAAGGAGAAAGAGTGCTCCCCAAACTCTATTGAGTTCATTGTAAATGACTTACCTGGTGACCATAACTCACGGCTTAAATTATCTCAAGCCTCACTGGGCAAAAAATAATTTATTTTGATTACAAGTTTGTGTATTGTGCTTCTCAATCCCAAAGGGTTTTTTAAGGTCTTGAGCTATGTCTGTTCCTCTATATGTAGCCCCAAGTACCTAATAAAATGTTTTGAACTTTGAAAGAATTCAGTAAATGCTTGTTATTATCTGATTGGCTGGTAATTGTTAAATGTGAGTAACATCTCAGATAATTATAGGCCACATTTGTATAGTACTTTACCTTACCTAGCACATTCACATAAATACGTTAAATACAAACAGAAAGAAATGAGAATATACACTAACATTTCAGAGAAAAGGAGATAACAATGCAATGTTATATACATTTGGGTTACTCCTTATTAAGATTTATATATGTTCATGTGAGAAAAAAGAGAAAATAAAAATGATAAATTTCTAGAGTTCCAAAAAAGAGAAAAATGTCATTTCCTTCCCATCTATACAAAAGGAATGCTATATCAAATTACAAAAGATTGTGAAAATTACATCCGTGTGTTTCCTCAACACAAAATAAAATGAAAAGCCCTACACAGCGATAAGACAAAACAAATTTCATCATTCTGCCCAAACCCAAATTTATCACCCCATAAATGAAACCCCTGAATCTCCCCCACCAACCTTCTCTGCTCAGCTTCCCTGCACCGGTGATGTCACCACCACCTGGGCACCCACGCCAGGAGCTGTGGAGGCCTATGAAATAGCAGCTATGTGCATTATTGCCATGTCAGACAAGTGAGCAATTTTAAGATACTGAAACATATACAAAGCATTAATTTGATTGAGGTAGCTGACAATATGTGAATTAAGAGATGGAGAATAGACCAGATTGAAACAAATTTTTTTTAAAAACAAACCCTCTTTTATACCACCCTTGACATGCCTTCCTTGCCAATTAACCATTTGGTGAAATGTCTTTTGGCAAACCAGTTTCTGAGTAATTAATTTCAATGAACTCACTTCCAGCTAATTAACCTAGAGATATACACCCACTCTGAGCACCTGAGCCTGAATCCACCCAATTCAGATTCTTTACACACCTAAAAAAGTTTCATTAACTTGACACTTTATGAAGACAGCAAAGGGGTACTTTGAAAATGTCTAAGTACACACTATGGAAGAATGCAATACAGTAGTGTACTAAAGAGTTCCCTTTAACACATTTACACATATAACAAACCACACAACAGGAATCTGTACAACTCTTAGCCAGATAGCTGAGGAAAGTGCTCCTGCTTCATTCTTGTCCCGAGTTTCACTTCCTTTACCATTCCGATTCTGCATTTCCCACTGATAGTCTTTTGTTCCTGTGGGCTATGATTTGCAATGCTATGAGCACTTCTTTATGTATAGATATCTCAGCAATTATTATGAATAAGAATTCATATAAGATTTCTTGTCTTTATAAGAATTCATATATAAACATTGTCTCTGCACCTGCATCTGTTCAAAGTCAATACTTTAAGTTCAAAGTGGTTCTGTAGTCCTATATTTTCTGCTGCAGGGATCTATAAAACACCTGCTGCACCTCCTGATACTTCAAGATGCTGCCTCTGGGTGTGCTGAGCTGGACTCAGTACTCCTATTTTGTGGGTTCTCTTTTGCTTCAGTGCAAAAGTCATAGAATTCCAGGTTGTTGAAAGGAAAGGGTAGCTTCTTGGCTGGGTTCTCTCCAGACTCTACAAAAGTCTGTTTTAGTCTAGTAAACACTGTGCCCACCTAGAGCACCCCCAGGTGTCATAGAGACCCTATGCTTAGGCTGCTATGAAGCTGAGGCCTTTGCATGATAATATGAAGCTTTGTAGGCTTACTTCAAATGGAATTTAACTTTTCCCCCCTGGAGCTATAAAGCAGGTGGTATCAGGTAGTAAAAAGAGTGTGATTGCCATTAGAAGAAGAAAGAAAAGAAAATGCATAATTAATTTGTCTTATATAAGTCTTACTCAAAAAGCAGGATAATTGCAAATGTTATCTTCAGTGGCAGCATGTGGAATGTTATAAGTCCAAACTGCATTGTATTGATAATGCACTTGGGATTATTTATCTGGAAAAGCATTGCATGAAAACCAGAGCCCATCTTAAAGTCTCATCATAAGTCAGGTGCTTTGTCACAAGAACACTTCAAATAAGAATGCTTGAAAAAATGTTATACATAATAATAGATACTTCTCAAAGCTACCTATCCACAGCACCAGTACCTCAGAAAAAAAAAAAAAAAATTCCTGACAGCCAGCCACCTGGAAGGTCTGTAACATTCCCACAGGCATCGTTGGGTGAGATGATTCTTCATGCTGTCAATATTTGAATGTAAGGATTGTATCATGCATCCCCCATGCTGTGTATCATCCCTGGCTGCCGGACACGCTGTGAAGCACCCCACCTTTCAACAAGAACCCCTGTTTACAAGGAGCCCTGTGGAAGCCCCTACGCATTCCACGGCACTGTTCTAGTGAGGACCACCTAGAAATCCCAATTTTTTAGAAAGAAACAATAAGATTTTTCAAAGGTGAATGCATAACACTGTGAAGCATGCAGACCTTCAATAGAAACTAATCTCAAACACCATGGAATATTAATCTGTTTTTAATGAAGCTGAAAGCAATGATGCTGATACAGTTGTATAAGCTCCACATGTGCACATTAATCCTAAATACACTTTTGGCTTTGTTTGGGAAGCAATTTCCACTTTCAAACTTTGGGAAATGTATCTGGACCCAAGGAGATATTTGCATTTAAATTACAGTACATGCTTTCCATATCAATTACACTATGGGTAAAAAAGACTATTCTGATCAGATGACCAAAATAAAATTGACACAATATTATTTATACAGTTTGCTTTCAAGACACATGGAGCAAAAGAAAAACAAAAGTTGCCAAGGCAGAATGTTTACTTTAATCACTGTTAAAGATAAAAATATTCAATGATACTTCTTGAAGCATAGTGAGAGAGACTTTATTCAGGACCAGCACGATAAGTATAGGGACCACTGCAATGGGTTCTTGTAGGTGGGGAGAGAGATTGGGCTCAACTCAGAATACAGCATGTACAAGTGGGAATTTATAGCTAAGGAACAGCATGAGGGTCAGTGGATGGAAAATTACTAAGAGAAAGCATCAGGGGTTAAGGGAATTCTGGCTAAACCAACCTAGCAGGATTCTTGCTGAAGCCAGTCCAGGATGATTGGAACTGGGGGATGATTACCTGGGCAATGGTGGAGGATGAGAAACCCAATCCGATGTCTAGATGGGAGGGGAGTGCTTTTGCCAAACTGACTTAGCAGGGTTCTTTGCTAAAAGTAGATTTTACCAGAAGCACACAGATAGGCGTAGGAGAAGGTTCAGAAGCCTAACTAAAGTCTGGCCCAGCAAAGAATCTTTGTCACCATGTAGAGAAAATGTGCTGTGGAAATAGGATGTACTTTTAACCCATTTCCAGAACTTGATCACCTGTTAACAAAAGACTTCCACGGAATGAGTAAGCAGTGCTGACTACATTCTGTTAAAAAGCGAAGTTCTCCCTCCTCACTTCATTCCATCCCAGGGGAAAGAGCTCCATAGCACAACCTAGCACTCCCCTACTCCAAAAGTGGCCCCTGCCTACCTCTGTGACACTCCCTGCACCATCGTTCCATGACAAGCTTGTTCTCAGGCCTTACACTTGCTGAACCCTCTGCCAGGAACCCTCCATCAAATTTACAGATCTTACAAAATCATGTCATTCAGCCTCTGCTGAAATGTTAGCTCCTCAAAAAGGCCTCAGAAAGGCCTTTTTCAGCCACCCTGAGACTTTCTCAAGTCTCCCCACACGACCCCCGCCATCATCATCTGCTCCTCAGTGTGCTTCATTGTCACTTCACAACCCTAGGCACTACCTGCAATTATGTTGGTTTTTTTTGGTAACTTGTTCATTTCCTGTCTCCCCCTAAAATGCAACGTCACAAAAGCAGACACCTGGTGGTTTTTTTTTTTATTGCTATATACCCTACACCTTTCACCCTTCTTAATTGCCTTGGGAGGAAGGGAGGAAGGATGAATGCAAAGAGGGATGGGATGAAAGATGGGTGAAAGGATAAGGATAGAACAGAAGGAAAAGTGGGTTTCTCTTCTAGTGGCTACTTCCCCATAAATACACTCTCTCTCCCATCTTTAAAAAACTAAAATCACCAACTTCCCTGAACTCTGTATTTCCCTAAGCACACACCCCTGTTACCTTCCTTCCAGGGCCAAGCTCTCTAAGTAACAGCCTCCACTCACACAAAACCTATTAACGCTTTTCTCCTATACTTTTCTATTTTAATAATTTGACTAGAAAAGTAACAAATGCTAACTATAACAATTTACCCTACATCTTCCTGAAGTTCTTGTTTTGTGTATATAAATAGAAATAGAAATATACAGAGTCCTTAAAAGGAACAGGCCATGTTTATTATACTATAACTTCTCCTTTTCATTTCAGGAGGGTGTTGAGGATCTTCTGAGACCAAATATACAGATTTCCCTTCTTTTTTAATAGCTGCATAATATTCCATAGCATGAATGTACTATATTTTATTCAACCCTCTTGATCAACATTCATGCCGATTCCAGATTTTCACTATTATAACCATATTGCAATAAACCCACTGGTACATATGTCTTCACTTACTCACACTTTTATTTATGTTGCACAGATTCCCTATTCAGCCTTAAACCTGCTACAGTAAATTTTTTGCCCATTCTCCCATATGGCAGATGTCCTATCCAAAACCCTGCCACTAATCCCTTCTTCCCTGGAGTTCTGATAGAAAAAGCAAACACATAGCAGTGATAGTCAAATGAGAACCAGAACTGACTATTTTCATCATTGAATAAGCACTCAATACCTGGCTTCTCTGATAAAAACCAAGTTAGTGAATTCAGCTTACGGTAGGAGGCTTAAAAGAGACTGTTAAAAACGTAATGATCTGAGGTTTTACCCTAGCTGCAAGCTAAGAAGTTTGTCTGCTACAGTTTCATGGATTCTGGCAGAAGATACAACACTCTTGTATCCTGAATTTACTGTTTCACTGCATAGCAAACAGTATGAGCTTCATGATTCCCCTTGTCCCCAAGTCCTATAGGGCAACATAAATCAGCCAGGTGGATGCTACTCACACAGTGGGTTATGTCACAGCTGAGGAAACTCAAGCTTAGAGGACCCCAATCTTTCATAACAACTGCAAGCAAACCTGCCCAAACTTTGCCCCAGAGGAAGACATCTTTATTACACCAAACAACAAATAAACATTTCCTCTGCTCCAGAGGGAAACACTATCTTTATGTTCCAAGGCTTTCCAGCTTACAAAATCCTTGAATTATAGTCAGTGCTCCTCTCACAAAATGTTCAGACAAATGAGAGACCCATGTAGAATGGTGTCCCAGCAGAGGCTTCCCACTCTCTTCCTCCAAATCCAAGATAACCACTTTAGAGGGACAAAAGCTGACCTGATTTATAAAGGGTCAAGGATGAAGAAATCAAAACAAAAAGATTGGAGAATAGCTGAATCTACTTCTAGAATACAGATTCTGATCAGATGTCCTTACTGCACTAGAGAAAGCAGTGACAAGAAGAACAGCCTACCACCTAGATTCAGGAAACAGAATCCTAATCATGCCTGTAGTGAATTAAACGGTAGCTCCCCAAAAGTTATATCTGCTTCCTAATGTAGGAACTGCTGAATGTTACCTTATTTGAAGAACAGGTTTTTGCAGATGTTATTAAGCTAAGTTGTAGCCTCCAGAATCAGGAAGAATACATTTATATTATTTTAAGCTACCCAGTTTGTGGCCATTTGTTATGTCAGCCACAGGTAACTATCACAACATCCAACATATTTCTGAACCAACAATGTGACTATCTTTGCTCCCATCGCCTGGGCTTCTAGGATCCAGTAAAGACATCATCCTGCCAGTTTCAAATCTTCCAACCCCTGAATACCACACACACTCTCAATGGCTGCATTGCCTTTAATTGCCTTGTACCAATTCTCTTACTTCCATGTTGTGTCCCTTTTTCTTCAGTTGTTCTCAAAGTCAGTTCAGGAACACCTAGCTGACTTTTAAACTTTGAGAAAAAAAAAACTCAAATGCTTTGACATTTTTTTAAACCAGCTGTTGGCATATTTTTTCTTGGTTTGTGTAGAACTATTATTGTTTGCTAAGTTACAATGCCTTCCTTTCATTCTTCTCTGTAATCTTTGCTTTCTGGCCCAGGAGTTGTTGGTTTTTTTCCTAATGTCTACCTCCAGATTCTGCCTGTTTCAATTACTTATAGAAAGTGAGATGAGATGAATGGGTTCCATATCTGCCACAACAAATCCTGCCAATCTTCCCCTTCCCTGAACAGGCTAATTCCCACATAGAAGTAAACCATCCATCAGTCTCATTCCTAGTCCATGTCTGAACTCAATGTTTTGGAATGCTGTCTGACTCCCATTAAAAACTTATCATTGCATCTTTCTCCAAGAGTCCTATCACCATAAATTTCCCAATCATTTGCCCCTGTGGCATGAGAGAACCTGCCTCTCCACCTGTACTAACCACAATGCTTTAACACTCCCTTACTAATGACTGAAGTCGTTTATGCTTACTTTCCCAGGCTTCCAATATCAAATATTCCAAATCTTGTATAACCTCTAGAGGCTGTCCCAATTATCAAGGGCGAGCTCTCCCAGTTTTTCTTATTATTGACTCCCTCCCTATAGCTTTCAAGAGTGCCTTTCAATAGTTTCTTATATCTGGGCCCCCTCAGCGGGGAGTCCTCCTAGTTTATTCTCTAGAATCTTGCATCCTTTCTAGTTAAATCTCATTGAGCTCTAGTCCAGACTCACTGATATAAAGACAACAAGAACTCCTTGCTTAGTTCTAACATTAAGAACATTTTTATATGCACACAAAGTTGGTCGTTGGAGCTTTCATCTGTGATTACCTTGCCCTCTAAGGTTGCAGTCCTTCTCATGAGATAGTCCTTCTCTTCTTCATTGTTTTGCAATCAATGTACCTTTCTTCTGTCATCTTCCACTTTTTCTTGATGCAAGACTTAAAGTCATTTCTTTATAAGTGTACCATTGTCTCCACTGTCTCTGAATAAACTTGACCCTTGTAGACAATATTTTCAGCACAGATCTTTCAAATTTCCACCTCAACTCTATGGTTTGTAAAATTCTTTGAGATTTTTTCTATCACAACAATATGATATCTTTTCTTTATAATAAGTCTCCCCATTTCTCTCTCTCTCTCTCTCTTCATTAATAAAATTCCAATAACTCTCAATGATCAAATCCATTGTCTGAGTCCCTGAAATCCACAACCCAGCTAGTATTCCAGTTCAGAGCCAATATGAAAACATATGAGGTGAAAGGGTGAGGTGACTCCAGAAGGCTTTGGACAGATCAAAATCCAAGTTCCTCTTTGGCCTGGGATTCATTTAAACTACAATAAAATGGAACAATCTGGGATAGGCAATCAGTGCTGCCTACCCATGACTTGCTATCTATGTTTATGCCTCAAGCTGAACTATTTCACATAACGGCGTTTGCTCAGACACAAGGAATTCAGCTGTTTTGCAGTTAAAGGCCTGATGTTGCAGTCCTAACTGAGAAAAAGGATAAAGTAGCATATTAACTTTGGTATCAAATTTATTCTATTTCCAAATTCCTTCAAAAAAGAGGGAAAAACAAGAGAAAAGAACAGGCTTGTGTATTAGTTGTACAGTCCTTCTTCCAAGTAGTCAGCAATACCTACAATGTCAAGGACCTCAGCTGTGTCAAGAGCCCTGATCTCGTCCACCATTTGATCCCAAAGGCTCTTCCTTATGCATATGTCTAATTTGGCCCCATCCACTCTGGATGCCAGTTAATTAGATTAATTGGTAAATCTTGCCTATTTCACCTCCCAAACCCAAGGGTGAGATTTTATCTAATAAACAAAGCAACAGATTAATAAATATGTAATTGCAAATTGAAAAAATGCTGTGAAAGTAATGAGTAGAGAGTTTTGCAGAATAAAGGAAGAGGCTAAGACAAAACCTCAGGAGGAAAGAGTTAAACTGAGAATAGAAGGACAGGATAGATCTATAGACTGAATCAATGTTTATCTCCTCTCTCCATTTATATTTGCACAATATTAGAAATCACATTTAAAAAATATTTTGAAATAGACTATTTTGCCAGGTGGCTTGAGTTTTTTCTTCTTGGCAATTCAAATTTTGTAGAATCACAAATGAAATTTAGAATTAAATTCATTTTACATATAAATTTTGTAGGTTTTATAATTATTAATTTAATTACACAGTACTTGAATTCAAAAGCTATCTTAAAAGCCCCAAATGCAATTGCTATTAGCTGAAAAACATGTGCTCAACTATTTTGCCAGATATTCTTTAAGTAGTCATAATACGTAAAGCATTATTCCCCTGTGAAATACGAGCAAAGTTGAGGTTTAACATTACTTAAGAGATTGAAGATATTTGTTAAATATGCATTAGCAAAATCAATGTTAGAAATTCTGTACGGTTTGCTATCCAAAAAAAAAAAGATTCACAAATATGTAGAAATAATACATCTAATAGTTGGCTAGAAGGATTATGAAATTTAAAAACCCAAACAATATA
Organism: Pongo pygmaeus; assembly: GCF_028885625.2. Lineage (NCBI taxonomy): Eukaryota > Metazoa > Chordata > Mammalia > Primates > Hominidae > Pongo > Pongo pygmaeus. The sequence continues at coordinate 99,623,241 of NC_072378.2, read as the reverse complement.
TTGCTTTTTTTTTTTTTAGGACATGGTCTGGCCCTCTGGCACTCAGGCTGAAGTGCAGTGCTGTGAAATTGGCTCACAGCAGCCTCCGCCTCCTGGGCTCAAGTGATTCCCCCCACCTCAGTCCCGAGTAGCTGGGACAATAGGTATGTGCCATGCGTGGCTAATTTGGGGGATTTTTTGTTTTTGTTTTTGGTAATGACAATGACAGAGTTTCGCCACGTTGCCCGGGCTGGTCTTGAGTTTCTGGGCTCAAGCGATCCTCCCACCTCAGCCTCCCAAAGTGTTGGGATTACAGGCATGAGCCACCATGCCTGGCCAACATATTTCTTTAAGTTAAAAGAAAAAAAATTCTTTGCTTGTGAAAGCTTTTCCTGATGAAAGTTTGTATTAGTCACCATTTTCCAGAGAAATTGAACCAATAGAATATTTAGAGATACATAGAAAGAGATTTATTATGAGGGATTTGCTCACACAATTGTAGAGACTGAGAAGTCCCATGCAGTGCTGTCTGCAAGCTGGAGACCCAGGAAAGCAGACAGTGTAGTTCCAGCTCAAGCCTGAAGTCCTGACAAGTAGGGGAGCTAATGGTGGAAGTCCCAGTTAGAGCCCAAAGGTCCTAGAATCAAGAGTGCCAATGTCTGAGGGAAGAAGATGGAGGTTACAGCTCAAACAAAGAGCAAATTTGCTCTTCCTCCACCTTTTTGTTCTGTTTAGGCCCTCAAGGGATTGGATGATGCCCTCTGCATTGATGAGGATGATCTTCTTTTTTTTAGTCTACCAACTCAAATGCTAATCTCTTCCAGAACCTCCTTACAGACACATCCAATAATAATGTTTTACCAGCTATCCCTTAGCCCAGTCAAGTCGTCACATAAAATGAACCATCACAGAGGTCATTTGGATGTACTAATTAAGTAAAAGATTTATTAAAAAGAAAGATGTGGGTAGGTTCTGTGAAAAAGGACAGAAAATAAATTTTCTGTGTTTGCGAATAAGAACGTTGCTCAAGAATTTCACAAAGTTGGCCGTTGGAGCTCAGCAGCTTAGTCTTTTTGTCCCTATGTCTACTCGATACCAATTAAACAGTCCATTTCCATCAGTTAGTTAATTCCAACAACAGAATAAATTACTGGTCAAAGAGTTTTTTTAGCTGTATACCCTTTGTTTAGAGGTGGAGTGGGAACAAAATAAAATAGAGGAAAGGAAGAAAATATATGTTCATGAATGTTGATAGCAGCTTTATTTATAATAGTCAAAAATTGGAAACAACACAAATCTTCATCAACAGGTGGCTGAATAAACAAATGGTGGCATAGCCATACAATTGAATACTATTCAACCATAAAAAGGAATGACCTGTTGATACAGGAAATGACATAAATTAATCTCAAATTAATTATGCTGAGTGAAAGAATATGGACCCAAAAAAAGTACATACTATATGATTCCATTTTTATAAGGTCTAGAGAATATAAACTAATCTATAGTGACAGAAGACAGAAAGTAGATCAGTGGTTGCCTGGAAGGTAAGAGTGACATGGGGGGTGGAAGGATTGGAGAGGGTAGAAAAGAGAGATGACAAAAGGGTATGAGGAATCTTTGGAGGGTAATGGATAGGTTGATATCTTTACTGTGATGACGGTTTTAGTTGGTGTGCACATATGTTATAACTCATCAAATTGCACGTTTTAAATATGTGTAGCTAATTGTACTTCCATCATTTTTCAATAAGGCTGTAAAACAAGACAAATTTTGAAGTAATAATCTAAGAAAAATTTTGTGAGCAATAAATTATATTGGGATGGAGTGTGGAGTCAGAGAGATTGGCTAGGAGGCTATTCTAAGAATTTAGACAGTTTTTCTAGGATAGAGCTAAAGTACTGGTAAGAGGAATTTTGGTTAACTAAGAAAATACCTACGAGAAAAAGTAAAAATTCTGAATTGCATATTTTTTCAAAACATCAATTTTGTACTTCAAAGTATTGACATTCATTAGTTTAAGAAAACACCTCCATCCAAGATGTTGCTTGCTAGAGGTCTACTGAGAACCTGTTTAATGAAAAGATAAGGCAAATGTGTAATTTGTTTGTTTGTTTGTTTGAGACAGAGCGTCACTCTGTCACCCAGACTGGAGTGCAGTGGCATAATCTCAGCTCACTGCAACCTCCGCCTCCCAGATTCAAGTGATTCTTCTGCCTCAGCCTCCCGAGTAGCTAGGACTACAGGCGCGTGCCACCACGCACAGCTAATTTTTTGCATTTTTAGTAGAGATGGGGTTTCAACATGTTAGCCAGGATGGTCTCGATCTCCTGACCTTGTGATCCGCCCACCTCAGCCTCCCAAAGTGCTGGGATTACAGGCTTGAACCACTGCACCCAGCCCTGTGTAATTTTTATATTAGCCGTTTACTTTTGATTTGTACATGGTTCACTTTCAAGGAGTAGGTAAGAGGAAGTTATGTCAATTATTGGTATGAAATGTAGGTATATAAACTTTTGAGGTAACTGACATTTATTTTCTTAATATTTAAAGTATTCATCACTTTTAATATTATTAGATCATACCATTGCAGATAACAGTTTGCCCTTTTTAAAAATTATCCCAAATTCCAAATTAGTAACTTCTTAAATATTTATATGTCACATACAAGTTTGGTAATGTGATTCATGCAAGTCAAATAAATGTACTACAAGCCTGGGCACGGTGGCTTATGCCTCAGCGCTTTGGAAGGCCGAGGCAGGCCGATCGCTTGAGTGCAGGAGTTTAAGACTGGCCTGGGCAACAGGCAAAACCCCTTCTCTACAAAAATACAAAACTGAGTCTGGCATGGTGGCATGTACCTGTAGTCCCAGCTACTCAGGAAACAGGTGGAAGGATCGCTTGAGCTTGGGAAGCAGAAGTTACAGTGAACCGAGATAGCGCCACTGCACTCCAACCTGGGTGACACAGGGAGAATCTGTCTCTAAATAAATAAATAAGGCCAAGCATGGTGGGTCATGCCTGTAATCCCAGCACTTTGGGAGGCTGAGGTGGGAGAATCATTTGAGGTCAGGAGTTTAGAACAGCCTGGCCAACGTGGTAAAACCCTGTCTCTACTAAAAATGCCAAAAAAGTGTGCCTCCCTGGTGGTCTAGTGGCTAGGATAAAAATACCAAAAATAAAAAATAAAAAACCGGGCATGGTGGCATGCACCTGTAATCCCAGCTACTCAAGAGGCTGAGGCACGAGAATCACTTCAACCCAGGGGGCAGAGGTTGCAGTGAGGCGAGATCACGCCACTGCATTCCAGCCTGGGTGAGAGAATGAGACCTTGTCTCAAAAATAAATAAATAAATAAATAAATGTACAATAAGAATATTTTCTGGAGTTTAATACCCTATGGTTTTACAGCCTAAAATAATGTAAGCTGTATTCATTGGCATAACATTTTGGGACAAATTAAGCGTTCCTACAAGTAGATTGAAAGCTGTTTCTTGAGAAGGAAGGAACACTGCTGTGAACATTGTTTTGCAGACCTGGAGTCATCCAGGTAAGAATGAAGATTTCTCAGTGGAATGTACTCTATCTGATCATTTGGTTTACAAAATAAATGGATATTCTTCAATATATACTATCTTAGTCCTTTTTCTGTGCTAAAACAGGATACCACAGACTGGGTAATTTATAGTGAACATAAATTTATTTGGCTCACAATTCTGGAGGCTGGTAAGTTTAAGAGTGTGCCACCAGCATCTGGTGAGGTCCTTCATGCTGTGTCATCCCATGGCAGAAGGGCAAGGAAAAATGCATGAGACAGAAAGGGGGCCAAATTAATCCCTTTTATCAGGAACCCACTCCCTTGATAACTAACCCACTCTGGAGATAATGGCATAAAATCCTTTCATGACGGCAGAGCTCTCACGATCTAATCACCTCATGAAGTTCCCACCTCCCAACACTATTGCATTGGGGAATTAAGTTTCCAACAACAAACTTGAGGAGACACATTTAAACCACAGCAGTCACCTAGGAATGCTAGTGCTCCAAAATCACCCTAGAAAGATGAACTTTTACTGTTTAATATCCAGCTCCTGTTCAAAGCCAGTGATATTCAAGGAAAAGAATCTAAGGGTTTTTTTATCCATTTCTCTATAACTATCTTCATTACCACTTACATTACTGTTGAGCTCCACACATGGAGTCTCTAAATTTTTTTCCCCACAAGAAACATTTTCAATCAACTACATCCTAATCCTATGCTCTCAATTTTTATCTGGGTAATGCAATAAATGGCTATGTGAAAGAAATTTCTGACTGTTCCAATACTATTATAAAAGCTTTATGTTGTTCATTGTATTTTAAAAATATTATCTTCACTTTCCCTTTAAAAGGACCCATTTCTTTTAAATTTTGCTGTCAGGAAGAAGTTTGTGTCTAAAAAAATATATGTAATCTATCCTGGTATTCTTTCTGATTTGCCTGATAGATCTCCCCTGGTTTCTTAAATCTCCTCACACCTCAGGTCTCACCTGGATATGAGCCACCTGGCTGGGCCCTTGAATATTCTAGACCAATCACTCCTCAAAATACCCTCTATGGACAGTTCTTAGGCCCCTTTTCTCTTCATATCACTTTCTTCTTCTTCTATTACTTTGCACTGGTTACCCCAAAAAAGTAGCCAGCAACAACAAATGAGGAAAAATAATTGAAATGTATATTTAAAATTAAAAATAAAAGAAGACCATCCTGGATCAAGCTATCTCTGTTAGGTAGTTTTGTAAAAAGAGTCACAGTTTATTCATAGTCAGCATTCAGGTAAAAATTTCAAAGTAAATATTTGCATGTTATTGTGCTACTACTTATCAGGAACAGGTAGCCTATTTATTTTGAATTGGAATCTATTACTATGTTTCCCCAAAAGTTGTCCCATTCAGAAAACTGCAACAGAAAACTGGAAAGAAAAAGAAAGAAAGAGTAAACATTTGACTGAATATTTTAACAATATTGACTCTGCTTTGGTCAGTAGAAATAAATTAATAGGTTAGTCTGCTACTGATACATTTTTAAATAGAAAAATCTGCTTTTTCTTACCCCCGCCCTACTCAATAGATATTGAATTACTTTTTTAGATCTCAGTTGGAAAGGACATTAAATTATAGCCTGCCCAAAAGGCCCAATATCTCTTCCCAGCCCTGCTTGACCCACGTCAGAGCACCCAAACTTCAGAAGGGAATTGCGATTGAGGAGCCCTTTGGCCCACTGTGATGGCTAGTGTGCCACTAGGACTCTTGTCATGTTTAACACAGGCCCTCGCAATTAAAAGGGTAGTCCTGGGAAGAGGAGACCACACTGCTTTGGCCCTGTGATCTCATGATGGTTAGAGAACTCGAAATAAATGCCAAAAGCTCTATTTGCCAAAAGCATGCTGACAAAAGGAGCAGTACCAACTCCTCCAATCTGTAGCTCCAAGGGATCAGCTGAAGGAGCATCTTCCACAGGCTTGGGAGAATAAGAGAGGGAAGTAACAGCATCAGCAGCCCAGGAAGGTCCTAAAGCCCTCCTCTGTCTCTCACATCAACTTAGATCTCAAAACCTGTTAAATGTGTACTATATCATCTCTTTGAGCCTCTGTCCCAAAAGACTCACCTGCATACACACTCACATACACATGTCCATCATTTCATTTTTGGATGAAAACACTAATAGAGAAAGATAAGGTAGTGGAGCAGAATGGACTCTGAACTTAGAAAAAGAAAATTGGATTATTGTCCTCGTTCTGCTATTAATAAGCCATTGACATTTTATGAGCCCCACTGTCCTCTTCCACACAACAAAAGACTTACATGAAATGAATAATCTTCAAAATATTTTGAAGGCTAAAATTCTAGAAACAGTGTATGATTACCCTGCCTATGAAGAGAACAGACAGGGAGAAGAAAAAGGTGCAGAGTAGGACTAGGCACCTGCATGCAGGACCTGAGCCCCTGATTTACCTCTGGCTTCAGCTGCCTGCTAAATCAAAGCCAGTGCCCATTCAGAATCAACAAGTGCCCTTAGAGCAACATCACTTTTCTTTCTTTTCTTTTCTTTCTTTCTTTCTTTTTCTTTCTTTCTTTCTTTTCATTCCTTTCTTTTTTCTTTATTTCTTTCTTTCTTTTATTTCTTTCTTTTTCTGTCCTTTGTTTTTTGTTTTTTGTTTTTGTTTTTTTTTTTTAGACAGGGTCTCACTGTCGCCAAGACTTGAGTGCAGTGATGCAATCATGGCTCAGAACAGCCTTGACCTCTCAGGTTCAAGTGGTCCTCCCTCTTTGACTTCTAGCCAGAGTAGCTGGGACCACAGACTCACATCATCAAGTTGGCCAGGCTAACTTATTATTTGTTTTGTAGAGACAGTGTCTTGCCATGTTGCCCAGGCTGATCTCAAACTTCTGGCCTCAAGTGATCCTCCAGCCTCAGCCTCCCAAAGTGCTGAGATTACAGGAATGAGCCACCACCCCCAGCCTATTTACTTCTTTGAATTCAAGCTTTTGCGCTCAGTTTCCCCTCAAATTTTTGCTATCTCACCCATGAATTCAAATTATATTTTTTATGTTTATCCAGCATTTTGCAGCATTTCATGATTGAAGAATTTTTTGACTATTCCATTATACTGCCAGAATTGGAAGTTACTATTCTCCCTTTTACAGTACCCACTGATACAAATAATAAAATCATAGGAAACAATACTGCAGACAGCATCCATGAAAATCCATCCCTGTGGCACAGTATCCCAGACATCTGCAACATCAAGATTAAAAAAAAATAATTGTTCAAAATCTAGGGATTAATCAGAATACATCTGCTCCAGTACTTAAGTCCATAAAGGTTTAGTATTTAGTGCTACTTAGTATCTATCTGAGATATTTAATTTAAGCTATGGTGATAATCTAGATGCAAAGAAATATATTTTCACAAAAAAAGTCTTAGAATTTTATTTTAACAAAATCACACTATTAATTTGCTCATCTGAAAGCACAAGTGAGGCCGCAACGGTATTATATTCCAAGGATGGAAATCAATCCTGCCTTGGCCAACACAATCCTTCTAATCCCAGGTTCATGGAAAATTGAATTGTCACTCTTTTATTAGTTAGCTGAGTGGGGAGGGCTCCCAGCACAGGGATCTATAATAATTCTGGGCTGAAGTGCCTGGTTTAGGCATTGAGGCAAAGCAGGGCTTCCCTCTGCCTATTAATTATCGATATTATCATCAACCACAGCCTGAAGCAGCAAGAATTCCCAAGCACCTAAGTGTTTTTGCAGGCAAGGCATGGTGGCTCAAGCCTATAATCCCAGCACTTTGGAAGATCAAGGCAGGAGGATCGCTTGAATCCAGGAGTTTGAGACCATCCTGGGTAACAAAGCAAGGACTCATCTCTGTAAAAAATATAAAAACTAGTCAGGTGGCTGGGCACGGTGGCTCACGCCTGTAATCCCAGCACTTTGGGAGGCCGAGGTGGGCGGATCACAAGGTCAGGAGATCGAGACCATCCTGGCTAACACAGTGAAACCCCATCTCTACTAAAAATACAAAAATTAGCTGGGCATGGTGGCACGTACCTGTAGTCCCAGCTACTCGGGAGGCTGAGGCAGGAGAATCACTTGAATCCAGAAGGCGGAGGTTGCAGTGAACCGAGTTTGGGCCACTGCACTCCAGCCTGGGCAACAGGGCGAGACTCCTTCTAAAAAAAAAATTAGTCAGATGTGGTGGCACATGCCAGTAGTCCCAGCTTCTAAGAAGGCTGAGGTGGGAGGATAACTTGAGCCTGGGAGTTCGAGGATACAATGAGCCATGATTGAGCCACTGCACTCAGCCTGGGAGACAGAGGGAGACCTTGTCTCAAAAAATAAATTAAATAATTAATTAAATGTTTTTGAAAGAGGAAAAAGAGCAGGCATAGTTAGGGCTAAAGGGGTCCTTGGTCTGAAGGCAATAGGAAGAGAAGGTAAGGCTGAACAGGGACACATTCTCTTTCAACATGGCATGCCTCTGGTAAATATGACCCAGTCCAAGTCCTAAAATCTGGTCAGATTAATACCTCCTTTGGGGAGTATGGAGGAATAGAAAAGAAGTTGTAGAAGGAAAGAAAGACCGCTTACCATTCATATATACATATTTCTTTTTCAAATCTCATTGAAACAGAAAACTACTCTTCTGGCATTTCAGATAAAACATGCCATATTGTTAAATATACACATATATTATTTTATATATGCATGTATGCATACATATTAAACTAATATATAAAAATTATGTTCATATATGTATGTATGTATGTGTATATGCATATGTGTGTATGTGTGTGTATATATAAAGATTTAAACCAAAGGCAACATTTTTCTAAATTGGATTGATTTCCAAATTGATGAGGATCTGTATGTACATCTCTTATACAAGTTTTGCTGAGGAAACATTTAGTCCTATACCCATATAAACAAAATATCATTGTAGCTAAACATACAGAAATGGCCTCACTGTAGGCCTTGCCTTCAGGTTTTTCAATCAAAACTGAAATTGTCAGACATGGAGATCATCACAGCTCCATGTTAGTTCTTAGCATGCCAACAGCAGGCATCATTCAGAGGTTAACATCTTGGTAATATTCATGAGTAACTGAAATTAAAATTAAAGGTTTTTTTGTCCTCACTAGGACATGGTAGAAAAGTGCTAAAATACAACTATTTGTATTGAATGAATAGTTTATTTACTTTTGAAAGTAGATTAGCATCTGGACTGTGATAAATCCACTAATTACACATTAAAATAAGGCTCATTCACTTCTTCAAAATGGTTCTAAACTGCTTAGCACAATTTCCAACTGAACTTTAACCTTTGATCTTACATTGAATAGCATTGATGGACCAATGTCACATGAATTATTTTACATTAATGAAACACTGAACCAAGAAGGAGCAAGTAGAAATTATTTTTTCCAATGTCTATTGAGTAAGAAATCAAAAGGCTTATTAGCAGGTATTTTCAAATTTCACACATGAATGGTATCATTCAATACCTTTTTCTAAGACGAAAAATAACCCGCTTAGTGTTTTGTCTTGCCTTAAAGAATATCAAAATCAATTGCTTCCTAAATTGCCTCTCTCATGGAATGTTCACTCCTTTACAACAGCCCTTCAAGCATAGACCATGTCTTCAAATTACAATTGTATAGCATTCCAACTTTTAAGTACATTTGGGTTTATCAAAATAAAGGGTCTCTCACAGGTGCACTGGAATTGTGCCTAGGAGGAGACAAACTTGAACAGAAATCATTAGACTGCACATATCATCAACAAAATCCTAGAGGGCTAGTCATTAACAATTGGAGAAAACTGAAATTGAGGCAGCTACCTAGAAATTTAAGAAATTAGGATCAAGTTATTTCTTGCATCTATAGGTCTTAGCTGATGTTTTTGGAAAATAATTATTCAATGCCATTTATATTCCTTAATAAAGAAATATAAAACACCATGGTTATGGTGTTTGGAACTTTAATGACATAGCTACAAATTAAATAAAAATTCCCTTGGTATCACATATTTTAGTATATAATGTTTCAATTATATAAATTGTAAAAATGCTTCATTAGGTTCTAATAAAGGCAAACCTATTAGGTCTAATATAAATAATATATTTAATTCTCAATAACATTTCACAGGCTAGGTAAACCTTAATTTTTTAAAAATTTGTTTTGTTTTGCTTTTTATTTGTTTTGCTTTGCTTTGCTTATATCAATTCAATCTGGTTATCTCAAGCTTATCTAACTTTTCTAACTGAAAACCATTTGAGAAAATTTGAAAAATTGGACAAGGGGCTAATTATACCATAAATGATCTTTAGTATGATAGATGAACTCTCCTAAACTGGGATGAAAAACTGAAGAACCACTGAACACATATAATACAATCTGAAGGACACGATTTGTTCTTTCAGCAAATTAGACTCACCCAGAGGAAGAACCTCCCACTGAAAGGGCAAATGATGCATCCCATTTTCCTCACAATAAGCCTCTTGATAAGAGGCTTTGCAAACTGGAATTCTCAGCACCTGCCCCTACCTTGGCGATAATGAGTGCCCAAAGCCTTTTTATAGGAAACTTTTCACAGAGTAAGAAAGAAACACTTCTCTTAATAACCTACAGACAGAGTAAGAAAGAAACACCGCTCCTAATAACTTACAGACCACCACCTCTTCCTCATTTCACCACATTTCGGTGACCTACTTGAGCTGTCCTAGTCTTCCCTGAGGATGGGACAAGAAATGCCATAACCATTATTTCAGGAATGTTGCCTAAAACAAATACCAACATGAACCCCTGTCCAGCTCTTATGTGCATAAACCATCAGCAGATGGAGCCCTTTGCTAATTCAGCAATCATTCTGGGTCCTGCTTTGTTGGCCTGTATAAGAGTTGCATTCCGTTTTTGTGGATCACACTGAATTGCTGTCATTGTTAGGATTAGCACATCCTGTGTTTTGCATGGAAGCATCCAGGAACTATGTCTCTACAACAAAATGGCAGGAAAATTAAAATGAGTTTTCTTGGAATTAGAGATAATATTTGATGTATTGCCTTTGTGTTGTCCTCAGGTGTGTGAATATGGCACTTTGATTAATTCCATCTATAAACAGTAAGATCTACAAGTGTTGCAAGAAATATCATATCTGTTTGTTCTCTACAAATCAACCTACCATTGATTTTGGCCACCATCTCATCAGACTGGAGGGAAATTTAGTAATAAGTAGTAATAAGTAGGGATTCTTTTTTTTTTTTTTTTTTTTGAGATGGGGTCTCGCTCTGTCGCCCAGGCTGGAGTGTGCAGTGGCACAATCTCGGCTCACTGCAAGCTCCGCCTCCCGGGTTCACGCCATTCTCCTGCCTCAGCCTCCCCAGTAGCTGGGACTACAGGCGCTCGCCACCACGCCTGGCTAATTTCTTTTGTATTTTTAGTAGAGACGGAGTTTCACTGTGTTAGCCAGGATGGTCTCCATCTCCGGACCTCATGATCCGCCTGCCTCAGCCTCCCAAAGTGCTGGGATTAGAGGAGTGAGCCACCGCGCCTGGCCTAAGTAGGGATTCTTTAACCCCCCAATTCAGGGTCCTGTAAAGGTTCTGGGGCATATGCAGTTTTGAAGGAAGAGAAAACATGGAAGGGAGGATATGCATCTTGTCATTGGTTACCTGCTTGGCTGAGTTATCAAGATGTATGTCGTCCCTACTGCTTCCAAACCAAGTGTGAGATATAGGAATTGTTTATGAAGCTGAAACCTCCCAAAGCCCGTTGAGTCTTACTTCCCTAGAAAGGGTAACATGCAGCCATCCTCTCTGGGATGTTGCCAGAAGCATGGTCGAATTCCGTTTCTCTGGAAAGCATAGCCCTCTCTCTCTTCCCTCTTTTCAGCCCTGCAGAATCTTACTGTTAAGTCAGGTAAAAATGCTTCTCCCTTCTTATTTTTCTTAGAATAATAGTCATCAACCTTAGCCATGTATCGGAGTCTGTCAGGTTCATGACTACACCAAAGGTCATGTTGAGGTCCGGAGGGAGTGGGCAGATGAGCAGAAAGAACACTCAGGCGGCCCTAGACAGGTGAATGGTTTTATTAGCAGCAGCTCTCATCAACAGCTTTCTCACACTGTCTGCCCTGTCTCGGCTGCTTAGTCCCGCGGCCCCCACACACAGCTGAGTGGCCAGCTCTCCCTTGCCTTCAGGGTCAGACGCCTAACTCTTTCTCTCTGGCCACGAGCAAGCCGAACTGTGTCCTGGCTCCCCTCTGTCCATCTGCAAAGATGGACAGCTCGGGCTCTCTCACTTTCTCTGGGCACCAGTGCCTGCACAGTGTCAACAGGGCAATTATACCTTTTACAGACAATAGTGGCTAAGGGCCAAGTGGTGACGTTCCTATGTTATGGCTACATAGCTGTAATAACAAGTGGAGTTATATGCCTGCCCTCTAAACTTGCTGAGTCACGCAGGATGTAAACATCCTACCTCGGCCTATCCTTAACCAAAGCAAAATCATGTTCCTTACAGAGTCACCTGGAGAGCTGTAAAAAAAAGAAAAAAAAAATCATATTCCCAATTACTGTCTGCAAACATACCGACCTAACTGGTGTGCAGTGTGGCTGGGACAATTATTTTATAAGACTCCAAAGGCTTCTAATGTGTAGCCAAGATGAAAACTTATCCCTTCTCTTAGCTATTCCCATGAAGACCTCCCTCTCCCCTCAGTGGGCTTGGTATTTGCAAACAACAGCCAAACAGGAAAATGTATTTTCTTCTTTCTACCCTGAGAATGTGCTACTGCCTACTTGAATGGACAGAAGGGAGATACTAGGAGTAGAAAAAAATTATCATCTGTATATTACATAATATAATCAGATTAAATTTTCTTTTTAAAAAATTTTATAGGTTTTCCATCACAAAATAAATTCAAGCTAATAAAACTTTTAAACAAAGAAGTGGTATAAAAGTGGTGGTGAATCTTGCCTAATTCTTTTGTATAATAGCAATCTCTCAAAATGATGTTATAGTTTTCTTTCACCTATTTATAGAGTAATAATAGAATATAGATATATTCCCTAAATCGAACTGAACTTCTTGAAATAAATCCTGCATAATGACGTTAGTTTTTGTAATACAATGCTGGACCCAAGTTGCTAATGATTTACTCGGGATTCTTACATCTTTATTTAAAGTGACATTGATTTAGCAGCTGTCTTGTGCTTAGCTACTGACATCAGGGTATGGGGATCTCAGAGGATGTACTAAGAATTTTCCATCTTTTTCTCTATGCCCTAGTGCAGTTGACAAGGCATAGGAATTTCATGTTCCTTCAAGGATGGGTGGATTTTCAGCACTATAAAAATAAAGGATTAAATCTGATATTGGACTACCTTTTTCATTTTTTTCCAATGGTTTGTAGAACAAATAGAATTCTGTTTTATACTTCTTTAGTTAACATTCATAAAATTATAATTTTCTTAAAAAATTATACTCAATATAGATATTCAACTTGTTTTCATTTGAAACTGTATAAATAGTGTTTTTTTAAAACCCCTTTTCTGTCACGGTTACAGTTCTTTCTTATTCCTAACATACTCGTTGGTGTAGTGGGAGAGCGTCTGGCTCTGGAAAGTGTGCAGTGTCCAGAGCTTCGAGGAGAACCTGATGTTGTGTCTGACTCTCACCTAGAGAACAGCTGTGGTGGCGGACAGAGTGAAATGGGTGCAGCGGGCCTGGCTGTGCTTCCACCCACAGCCAGGAGCAGGACACTGCAGTTTCTGCACAGAATAAGTGGATCACAGAATAAGTAGTCAGCCAGAGTGACACTGGAAAAGACCCTGTTCAAGAAGGCAACCCGGATTCAGTAGAAGCAAAAAGTGTTCATTTGGAGGGTACATCATCCTCTCAGGAATGGGGCAGCAGGAGGTTCCAGTGCCTCACAAGCAAAAGAGCACATGCCAGAGCCAAAGGAGCACCTGCCATAGCTGAAGAACTGGACTCCAATTACACTGAGCAAGTAAGACTTCCCCCTTCCACTCACTTTGTCCATCCCTAGAGGAGGCAGAGGGCCACCTGCTAATGGAAGAGTGAGGTAGAGAAAAAGTTAAGAAACCAGCTGTATTATGGTTCTTCAGAGAGACAGAACCAATCTTCAGAGAGACAGAGAGGCAGATAGATGTAGATGATATAGATAGACAGATGATAGATATAGATACAGGCCAGGCACAGTGGCTCATGCCTGTAAACCCAGCACTTTGGGAGGCAGAGGTGGGCAGATCACTTGAGGTCAGGAGTTTGAGACCAGCATGGGCAACATGGCGAAACCCCATCTCTGCTAAAAAATACAAAAATTAGCCAAGCATGGTGGTAGGCGCCTGTAGTCCCAGCTGCTTGGGAGGCTGAGGCAGGAGAATCCCTTGAGCCCAGGAGGCAGAGGTTGCAGTGAGCCAAGATTGTGCCACTGAACTCCAGCCTGGGCGACAGAGCAAGAATCTGTCTCAAAAAAAAAAAAAGATATAGATATAGATATGTAGCTATAGAAGAGATGACTCATTAGGAGAACTGGCTCAGAGGACTGTGGAGACTGAGAAGTCCCACAATAGGCTGTCTGCAAGCTGCAGATCCTGGGTTGCCAGTAGCATGGCCTAGTCTAAGTCAGAAAGTCCTGGAAGCAGAGAAGCCTATAGTATAATTCTGTGAGAACCCTGCTGATATAAGTCCTGGAGTCCAAAGGCCAAAGAGCCTAGAGTTCTGATGTTCAGGGGCAGGAGAAGAAGGGTGTCCCAGCTCTAGGAGAAAGAGAGAGGGAATTTGCCTTTCCTTTGCCTTTTGTTCTATCTGGGCCCCAACTGATTGGAGGATGGTACACACCCACACTGAAAGTGGATCTTCCCCACTCAGTCCACCAACTCACATACCAATCTCCTATAGAAATGTCCTCACAGACACATCTATAAATAACTGGTTCCTTAATCTGGTCAAGTTGACACCAAAAATGAACCATCATGCCTGCCATCACCATGCTTTTTTCCCCAAAAAACTGTTCCAGGTTTCTGAAACTGAATCAGGCTTGAGTTGGGAAATGTGAGAAGCATCCCTATCAGAATGGACTAGACTTCCTAATATCTGAAAAGCTATGGAATCTGCCCAATACAGTACCCAAAAAGAAGAGTAATTAGAAGAAGAAGAAAAAGAAGAAGAAGAAAGAAAAGAAGAAGAAGAAGGAGGAGGAGGAGGAGGAGGAGGAGGATGAGGAGGAGGATGAGGAGGAGAGGGGGAGGGGGAGGAGGAGGAAGAGGAAGAAGAAGAAGAAGAAAGAAGGGGAGAGGGGCTCTATTTGTACTTCACCGAATTCAGCTTGTGCAATAGACCAGTTAAACAAGTATTAGAATCTGAGTTTAGTGATTGAGAAACATAAAATATTTGACATTTTACTTTCACGGGGAGCGTTTGTGCAAATGAAATGCAGAGCATTGAGCTGAAACATTTATTGCTGAATGAAAACAATACCTACAGTTTTCTGCATGCATATGAAATTAAGTAGATGAAAAATCTGGCATTTCAAACAAATGAGGAAAATATTAATTTTTTAATAAAAGATTTTAGTCAATTGGACATCCACCCTGAATCTAATCATGAGGAAGCAACACACAAACCAATCTGAGGCACATAGAAGACAAACTAAGGAACTTTTCTGCTTTAAAGAAAACTAAAGAGATATAATTGGCCAGGCAATTACACCTATAAGTCCATCACTTTGAGACGCCAAGGAAGGAAGATTGCTTGAGACCAGGAGTTTAAGACTAGCCTAGGCAACACAGTGAGATCCTGTCTGTACAAAATTTTTTTTTTTAAAGAGTGAGGTACATTTAAATGAAACAAGTAATTCTGCTATGAATCCTAGACCAGAACTTCTTTCTTTTACTGTGAAAAACATAAGTAGGACAATTGTCCAAATTTGAATAAGATTTGTAGAACAGATAATAGCACTGTATCAATGTTCATTTCCTGGTTTTGATTATTGTATTGTGGTTATATAAGAGATTGTCCTTGTTCTTAGGAAATAAGCATTAAAATAGTTTAAGGGTATAAAGGAGATGTATTTCTGCAACTTGGCCTCAAAACAATTCGGAGAGAGAGAGAGAAAGAGAAAGAGAGAGAGACAGAGAGTGTGTGTGTGTGCATGTGTGTGTGTGTGTGTGTGTGTTCAGAGAAAGAGAGTGACAGACCGCCAGAGTGGGGCACACACAATTCAATCTCCTATATACTGTCTGTTCTACTTGTCCAAACTCTGTATTGCTGACTCATTTCACTTTCATAGTTACAACAATGTAAATACTCAACAGTGTCTTGCTGACCTCTGCACATGCCCGTTGATTTCCCAACTTAAACATTCATAGTGTTAAGCCTATATATTCTTTCCTCAAATAAAATAGAGAGATAAACACAATGAAAAACCAAAGGACTGTAGATACTCTTTTAAGTTCACACTTGAGGGGTGCACAAATCTCTACTGCTTAAGTGTGGACTGTGCAAAGTGTTTTCCTTCCAAGGAGCGCAGCATGGAAAGAGGGAAAAAGGAGTACTTTCACATTGTGAAGCCTACAAACACTACCTCAAGACACATGATCAAGGGTAACATTAACAGTACTAAGGCTTATAGGTAGAATGTAGTCCAGATATGATTTAATGAAGGTCTTCCTCCCAAACACCCATAATTCCAGTCTAATTATGAGAAAAACATCAGAAAAATCTCAACTGAGGGACTTTTGACAAAATACCTAATTAGTACTCCTCAAAACTGTCAAGGTCATCAAAAAGAAAAAAGTCTGAGAAACCATTACAGCCAAGAAGGAGCCCAAGAAGACTTGACTAAATGTAACATGATATGCTGGATGGCATCCCGAGACAGAAAAAGGGCATTAAGCAAAAACTAGCAAAATCTGAATAAAGTGTGGACTTTTGTTAACAATAATGTATCAGTCTTTGTTTATTAATTGTCCCAAATGTACCATATGAATATAAGACATTAATAATAGGGGAAATTGGGTGTGGAGTATATAGAAAATCTCTGTACTAACTTTGCAATTTTTTTGTAAATTTAAAACTGTTCTAAAATTTAAAAATTGGCTAAAAAGAAAAACAAAGGGAGCAATATCTTCATATATATGTAAATGCATATGTTATGCTTGTATGGGTTCTGATGGAGGGCAACACTGTTATTTTTAAATAACATGTGCAAGGTAAAAAAAATTCAAATATTAACAGAAGCTAAAAAATTAAAGCTAAAAATGGAAAGTAAAGAATTAGTGGGCGGGTGCAGTGGCTCACGCCTGTAATCCCAGCACTTTGGGAGGCCGAGGCAGGCGGATCATGAGGTCAGGAGATCGAGACCATCCTGGCTAATACAGTGAAACCCCGTCTCTAAAAAAAATACAAAAAATTTGCTGGGGGTGATGGCATGTGCCTGTAGTCTCAGCTACTTGGGAGGCTGAGGCAGGAGAATCACTTGAACCCGGGAGGTGGTGTGCAGTGAGCCAAGATCATGCCACTGCACTCCAGCCTTGGCTACAGAGTGAGACTCTATCAAAAAAAAAGAAAGAGAAGAAAAAGAAAGAAAAGGAAGGAAGGAAGGAAGGAAGGAAGGAAGAAAGAAGAAAGAAAGAAAAAAGAAAGAAAGAAAGAAAGAAAGAAAGAAAGAAAGAAGGAAGGAAGGAAGGAAGGAAGGAAAGAAGGAAGGAAGGAAGGAAGGGAAGGAAGGAAGGAAGAAAGAAAGAAAAAAGAAAGAAAGAGAAAGGAAGGAAAGAAAGAGAAATTCTATGGTAAAGGAGTGAGACGTCATAAAGTTTATTTTTTAAAAAAATAAGGTTTTTTCATAAAAAGCACTCTACACTATTTTAGAAAATTTGCAGTACTAGTATATAAGAACATACCATACATACTATACAAATATACTAGTGTATAAGCACAAAGTCACATGTACTTTCTTTTTTATTATTATTATTCTTTAAGTTCTAGGGTACATGTGCACAATGTGCAGGTTTGTTACATATGTATACACGTGCCATGTTGGTGTGCTGCACCCATTAACTCGCCATTTACATTAGGTATATCTCCTAATGCTATCCCTCCCCCCTCCCCCCACCCCACTACAGGTCCCGGTATGTGATGTTCCCCTTCCTGTGTCCAAGTGTTCTCATTGTTCAATTCCCACCTATGAGTGAGAACATGCGGTGTTTGGTTTTTTGTCCTTGCAATAGTTTGCTGAGAATGAGGTTTCCAGCTTCATCCATGTCCCTACAAAGGACATGAACTCATCATTTTTTATGGCTGTATAGTATTCCATGGTGTATATGTGCCACATTTTCTTAATCCAGTCTATCATTGATGGACATTTGGGTTGGTTCCAAGTCTTTGCTATTGTGAATAGTGCCGCAATAAACATATGTGTGCATGTGTCTTTATAGCAGCATGATTTATAATCCTTTGGGTATATACCCAGTAATGGGATGGCTGAGTCAAATGGTATTTCTGTTCTAGATCCTTGAGGAATAGCCACACTGTCTTCCACAATGGTTTAACCAGTTTATAGTCCCACCAACAGTATAAAAGTGTTCCTATTTCTCCACATCCTCTCCAGCACCTGTTGTTTCCTGACTTTTTAATGATCACCATTCTAACTGGTGTGAGTTGGTATCTCATTGTGGTTTTGATTTGCATTTCTCTGATGGCCAGTGATGATGAGCATTTTTTCGTGTGTCTGTTGGCTGCAGAAATGTCTTCTTTTGAGAAGTGTCTGTTCTTTCAATTAAAAAGGTGAGGGGGAAAAATCACCTGTATTCCTAAGAATGAACTTTTAACATAACAACAATTTTTGCTTTTAGTTTATTCTCTTCTTTAAAAAGTATTTTTTCATGACAAAAGTAGTACCTGTTGTTTTAGAAAAAAATGTGAATGCAGGAATGCAGAAGAAAAAAAAATCACTCAAATTCCCAGAAAAGGTTGATTATTTTATCTTAAAAGTTACTTTGCATTGATTCCTGATTAGAAAAAAAAATTTAGAAAATATAGAAAAGTACATAGTATGAAAAATAAAATCACCAATATTATCATGACCTTCTACATGTCTCTGTCCCCTAACCCATATTCGGGTGTGTGTGTGGGCAAGAATGGTGTTATGTGTGTCAAACTACAAATACACAGTGACCTAGGGAAATGCATATGATCAAAGGGTAAGTAAACAAAGCACAGTGCAATAATGCATTTACGGTTATAATCTCAACTATATAGGTGAAATTGTATGTCTTAAGATTATACTGACTATGCCCTTTGTACTATTCTTGATTCACTTAATTTTAACTCCTACTCATGTCATAAAATATTTTTCACTATTAAAAAAAGCTGAAGGGAGCTTTTCATAAAGTATGGAAGATTAAAACAAAAATGGCATATCTTAACCCTCCCTTCCAGACTTTGGTCACCCAGGGCAGGACACCTCCAGAGCCAGACATCTCTCTGCTCAGCTGAGAAAAGGCTAAGGGGTTGGGTTGAACCCGAAGGCATCAACTGCCACTGTAGTTTCACCCTACACGAGAATTCAGTCCTTCTCCAGGGTTCCTTTGCCCTTCCCACAGTCCACCAGAGCAGGGCCACTCCTGGCAGGTGCCTCCCTCTAAGCTCTGCATCAGAATGGAAGCTAACTTTTTATTGATGCATTTACTTTTAAGATCCACTCAGAAAAACAGGGGCTTGATTATTATAATCAACTGCTGTGTTTGTTTAGGAAGACAAAGTTTAGATATTTCTAGGAATCAAAATATTTTATGTGGTCAGGTTATGATGACCAGTACAAAATTATCTGATTCACTTTTTTTTTCCAAAAACAGCACCTTCTAAATCAAGCATATTCAATGTGACTTTTACTTTTTATCAAAAAATACATTTTAAGATAATTTATCATCTATTACAATTGGACAGTTTTTCAGAAGTTTCTTTCTTTGCTTTGTTGTGTCATAAATATATCAGTCCTGAATGGATTGCCTTGTACATTCCAGAAATTCATCAATATTTCTTCTCTTCTTGTGACACCCTTTCTGTTATCATTAGTCAGATCAACAGTCAGCCCATTCTGGCAGCTATAACAAAATACATTATATTGAGTAATTTATAAACAAAAGAAATGTATTGCTCAAAGTTTCTGAAAGCTAGGAAGTCTAAGATCAAGGCACCAGCAGATTTGATGTCTGGTGAGAGTTGCCCTCTCACCTTATTGCAGCATCCTTACATGGTGGAAGTCAGGGCAAGCTCACCTGGGTCTCTTTTATAAGGGCACTCATCCCATTCATGACTGTGCTCATCCATTTTCACACTGCTATATAGAACTTCCAGAGACTTGGTAATTTATGTAAGAAACAGGTTTAATTGATTCTCAGTTCTACCTGGCTGGGGAGGCCTCAGGAAACTTACAGTCATGGTGGAAGGTGAAGGGAATGTAAGGCACATCTTACATGGCAGCAGGAGAGAAGGAGAGTGAGGAGGGAACTGCCAAACACTTTTAAACCACCAGATCTCATGAGAACTCCCTCACTATCACAAGAACAGCATGGGGGTAACCATCCCCATGATCCAATCACCCCCCCTCCCCACCAAGTCCCTCTGTTGACACATGGAGATTACAATTTAAGATAAGATCTGGGTGGGACACACAGCCAAACCATTTCAATGACCTAGTCACTTCCCAAAGGCCATACCTCTCAATATAAACATATTGTGGGGTAGATTTCAACACATGAACTTTGGAGGGACATGGATATTCAGACCACAGTATCATTGCTATGATGGGTTTATGTTTTAGTTGTGTATTTCTTCCATCACTTCAAAGGTAATTTGGGGGACAGAAAAGGTAAATGCAGCCTCATTCTGCTGATTCAAACTGGGAGTAGTTGATTTTCATTTTGAAAGAAACCTCTGGCAGTATTGAGGAGAATGAATTCATGGAATGTAGGAACAGAGGCTGGAAAACAGTAGCTCCTGTGATCATCCAGACGAGAAATGGTGGAAGCCAAAATTAGAGCCACATCAATGGGAAAGAAAGGAGGGATTAGATGGTATGTTGCTTTTGAGGAAGCTTACTGTGTTGGTGGAATAACAAAACACAACACAAAACACAACCTGAGTTTCTCAGGCTTTATCATGTAAAGGTCATGCAAAGTATAATATCTCAAATTTCACAGGTTTCTCATCCTGTTCAGACAAGACCACTGCCCACAGTAAAGTGTCCCTTCATTATTCCAGGAGTTGCCAAGGAGTGGTTTGCATATGTTCACAATGTGTCTATTCCTGCAGAACTCCACTGCTTCCATGAATACCTCCAAAGACAAAGTGAAGTCCTCACATACCACTTAGTGATTTGAAATAATACCCAAGCTGTAATCAAGTTCATGCCCTTGACAACTAAAGCTTTCTTCCTGGGTCAAGCTCAGCACTACTTTTTACTTAGAATAGGTTATCACCCAAGATAAACAGGAGTTCTTATGATAATAGACCTCCGGTATGATCATATCCACCCCTAATTCCCACTGGATTTGCATGACCATAGCTGAATTGCATTTGAATCCAAACTGTGACCTCCCTCCTCACTCCCTACCCATCATACCCAAAATAAACATTTTTAATAATACAAAGGAGCAATTTGTTAAGTTCTAAGAGACTTACAGACAACAATGAATATACATATTCACAGATAAGATTACTAGTTAAGAAGAAATTGTCTGAAACAAAGAATTATAATTGATCCTTTATAGTCTTTAAGTATTTAGAGACCTAGAGAGGTTAAAAGCAAGAGTTCTAGGAAAATGGATCAGCAAGAGGAAGCCTGTCAAGGCAGGAGCATGTTCACATATCCAGTGATTACATGCAAGGAATTATGCCAGGACCTGGGGATGTTCAGATGGTTAAGGTAGATCTCTGCCCTGTGGTAACTTTGTAAGTCTAGCTCAGATAACATCTATATAAAATCCTTACAACTGTTGAATATGGAAAATGCTATACTTGCCACAGTTAAGAGAGTGTTAATATTCAAACAGTTAAATATTCAAACAGAGGAAGAGGGATAGAAAGTCTTAGGGAGGAGGTGATATTTGAGCTGGGCCCAAAATGGGTAGCATTATGTCAGGCACAGAAGGCAAAAAGGGAAATCCAAGCAGAGGAAATAGCACAAGCAAACATATAGGACATGTTCAAGAAATTATGCCCATTTCTTAGTTAGGTCAGGAATGTCATGGGAGATAGGACAGGAATGTTAGGGCAGGCTTCTTAGAGCAGGTAATTAGGCAAACATGAGCAAGGCAGGAGAGGCCCCACCCCCAGGAATGTCAGGCAACCATCAGGTGATGGTCAGGTGGCTGTTAAACAACCACTGTAAAATAATAATCGGTCATGACCAGCATCAGGGAAAGACAGTCTCCCAGTAGGTAGTAAACACCTGAAGCTGGTGATCAGCAGCTTCCTGATAAGATCTCAGGAGCTGGACAAGTGGGCTCAAGCATGTACGCTAAGAGGCAAAATGGCAGCATTTAACCAGTACATGACCCTCCTTTAGGAACACTAGACTGGTAAGAAAAAAACACCTAAAATGCGCTGTACAGCTTCAGTAAGCACACTGTGCACGTGGCCCCTCCCAAGTGCTGGCAGGCCACTGCACATGCAGACAGCTCACTCCAAGGGAAGAATCAAGGGAGAAGAAACAGAAACCCTGGAACCATGCCAATGTACAAAACCCCAAGTCAAGGGCCAGACAGGACACTTGCTTTTCTTAAGCCACCTTCTTGACCCTCTTCCAAGTATACTTTACTTCCTTTTGTTCCTGCTCTAAAACTTTTTGACAAACTCGCTCCTGCTCTAAAATTTGCCTAGTCTCTCCCTCTACCTGAAACCTACTTCTGCTCCTCAGCCAAATTCTTTCCTCCAAGGAGGCAAGGGTCAAGTTTGCGGCAGACCTGTCAGATTCACCACTGGTAACAGGCTCGGGCTGTGGGAGAACTTTAATCCCAGAAGTTTGGATTTTATTCTTCAGGCAATGAGAATTCCCTGAAGAGCAAGCAATGGGGTCTGAGTAGAAGTTTTATGAAAATAAATCTGAAAACAGGATATGGTACAGAAAGCAAGAGTGGGGAACAAATTTATCTATAGATACAGGATGAGCTAGAAATCTAGCTGAAAAAGATTATAGTAGAAAAATGGAAGGTTGTGAAAGACAGCACAAATGAACAGACAGGAGGCAACGTATGTGAGAGATGTTGCATGATAGAATAAACCAGGATGCAACAAGTGGTTGAGGTGACAGGTAAGAGACACGGACAAGTTAAAGAGGATGGCTTGGTTTCCAGCTGGATGATGAGGAGGTTGGTGATACAATTAACAGAAATAATCTCAGAGGGGAGGGAAGAAGATAATAAGAACAAGTCATGATCAGGGACTCAAATGTAAGACATCCTAGAATGGGCTTCTCAATACAAGCTTCAGGAGATTTAGGAACACCCAAAGGGAATGAATACACACACACACACACACACACACACACACACACACACAATCTTTCATCAAACTCTCAATCACATCTGAACTTCCCCCCAGCTTTTTAGCTTGGTTCTATTCTTCTAAATGGATAGAGCCTTTATATTGAGGAGTGAGTGGTTAGAAGTAAATTTGAAAAACTTGATGGCCTGTGAAGGAACTTAAAATCTAGATGAGGGGTCTTGCAGAAAAAAGGGAGAACTGGCATTTTTTAAACTGAGGCAAGAAACAATGAAAGTGATGTTTTAGAAGACTGATTTGGAATAAAAAGCAGAACTATTTGAAGAAAGAGACCAGAAATAGAAAGACCAGGTAAGAAGGCATTAGGACAATCCATGTAATGAGCGAGCCCTGGGAAGAACAGAGATAAAGAGCCTGGAAACAATCAAGGCAGATGTACAAGGACTGAGTGACCAATTGAACATGGGAGTGAAGAGAAAGGTAAGCCTGACCTTGGTGATTGTGGTGCTGTTTACAGAAACATGGACTTTAGGGAGAGACCCGTCTTACTTAAGAGCTATGCTACATGTGCTCAGTTGAAAGCCGTGCTGGGATGTGCAAGCAAACGTGTTCAGGTCATCAAAGGAGTTAAAGAGTTGTGCCCAGGAAAGAGTTCAGAACCAGAGACAAATTCAGGCATCATCAGCACCAATAAAACCCTAAAAGAGCAGTCGTGAGAATATGATCGTTGAAAAAAAAAAAAGCTAAACCTTGAATCAGAATAAAAAGAAAACTATCAGAACATACAAATTGAAACAAAATGATAGAAACAATCCAGGTGTTGGTCCATGACCTTTCACTAAACAAAGATCACAATCTTGGGATCCATTCAGTGCTAACAACCTCATTTTAGAGAGGAAAATAACATGCCTGAGCTACTATGAAAACAGCACAAAGGCACATTTTTTTTAATTGATGTCTTGGAACCTTGGAAAAAGGACAACTCATCTGGAAAGCCTTGATTCTCTGTAAACAGTAGTGTGTCCCTTTGGAGTTGGGTGTGCCTCTGAATTACACATATTTCCCTCAAGCTGGGCATACACTGTCACTATTCATAGCTCTACCAGGAAGAAAGAATGGTTTGAAGTGATCAAAAGACAAGGGGCAAGCCTGCATTTGCCCCTTGCCTCTCAGCCTTCCCTTCCTAACCCCATACCTCCCATCCTCTCTCTGCAGTGTCCATTCTAGCACCATTGTCCATCCATGTTCTCTGACAATCCGTAACACCCCCTACTCCAACCCAGCTGTCAGAAAACAACAAACCCAGTTTACCAAGCACCTGAAAGAAAGCACACTTCAGAAATTCCTAGAGAAGATGGGAAGAGAGGCACAGGAGTCATTTAAGGCCACTGCAGCCATAACCCACATTTACCAACAGAACTAGTAGAAATGAAAGTCAAACTTGCTTTGTCCTTAGTCCATGGATTCTTTCTAAATACAGAACCTGATGTAGAATCAAGGGATTGGGGAAGAGAGGGAGGGAAGGACTCAGAGATCGAGAGTGCTTGGGAAAAAGAGGGAAAAAAACTACTTTCATTTTTCCTGTGAAAAATAGAAGACACGTGGCAGATAGAATTCTCATCCAATTCATTGATCTTAGCTCTTCAGAGATTCTTTCAGGAGGAATTAGAAGCTTTTTTCATGTCCAACAATTCTGTACTCAAGGAGAGCCATTTCCTAAGTGAAATAAGCTTATTTTTTGAAGAAGCTTATTTAGCATTTTTAGATAACTTTAGGTTGAAGAAGCCTATTGGACAGGATGTTCTATTTTAAATCCCATGAGGAAGCATAACTGTTTGAAGATGGCTTGTTTGTTGTTTTCCATATAAAATTGGGCAAGAGGCTCTTTAAATTTTTATAAATACATAAATAAAACATGGATTTCATGTCCTTTGGAAAGGAACATTTGTATATTTATATGGAGTTTCACTAAATACGAAACAAAAGTCTGCTATTTCTAAGGCATTTACATTCACAGATATTGTATTATTATATATTCATATACAATACAATTCACAGAAATACAAATTGCTGAAATCTTGTTGTGAGTAAATTCCATTTTAAATTCTAAGTACATGTTATGCTAACCTAGCATCTCACCAGTAGTCACCTACCACTAGTTGGGAAGCACTGAAGAAGCAGAACAGCCACATACGCTAAAAGTATGAAAGAAACAGCAAAGTCAGTCTGGTATTCGTCCTTGCATTAGCCAGGGCCATCAGGAGACAGAAATACACCAGAGAGTTTAGCTGGGAGAATTTAACATAAAGAATACTGAACCAGTATTGGAGAATTGGAAATGAAAAGGGGGCCATACTGAGGTATCACAGAGATAGCAACTACAATGAACAGCTACTACCCCACGGACTGTGGGAACAAAGGGAATGGACTGGAATTATGAAAATGTAGAAGCTTGAAGGAGGGACCCTCAAGGAGCTGGCATGCAGATCTCTGAGGAGGGAAAGCTGGCATCTCGGGGCAGGAGAGGGTGGGGACAGGTGTTTAGGCTGGTTCTGAAAGTACTGCTGTAATGGAACAACAGTCAAGGACAGCATGAAGAACCATCACTGTGGTGACACTGAAAGGAACAGGAAGAAGCAGGTCCCTACTTTCAGACTCTTTGAGTGCCCCTTGTGCCAGTATGTAACAGAGGCTAGCACAGGAGAAAAGTTTGCAGGGACTCAGCCCAGCATCATAAAGCGGAATATAAAAGAGTGGGGTTAAAGTACAGTAGCAATAAACCAGTGTGGTCCACATTTTAAAAGGGTCTCATATGATTAACATTATTTCCTCTGCTTACAGAGAGAGTCTCTAATGCAATTGTGTTATTTCACCAAAACAAGTGCACCCTCCTCTGCAAAAGCAGCACAGGAAAGGGAATAAAGGAAAATGAGATAATTGGCCTTACTGGAAATAGAAGAGGTGTCCTGGGATTGGATCAGATATAAAGGGCAACATTGTGCTCATCTTTAACATCCTCCTTAGGCTTTTCAGTATAATTTTGTGTCTCAGGTTAGGAAAAACCCAGTATTTTAGATCTTCATTGGCATTTGGTTATTTATAAAAACTAGTTTTCAAGGTACAGAAAAAAAATATTTCTTGTTCTCAAGAATGACCACCATCACCCCATATTTTTTGTAAATGCTTGTTGATGAAAAGAAGTAGATATTGTTGACTGGGCTGCAGCCATCAGTGACAGCTCCTACCTAGTTATTCCTACAGGTAGAATTTTTTGTTACCCAAGAGGATGAAAGTTCTAACACCCCGACATGTTATCCCAAACTTACTTACAAAAACTTATAATGAATAAAATTCCTTTAAAAAACTTTGTCTATTGTATATAATGGCATCAAAAGATACTACTAATATTTTAAGTGAGAAAAAAGCAACATGTACAATACAATCTCATTTTTGTGCAAATACGTATAGAAAAAAGGGTCAGAAGGAAATATACCAAAATCTCTCTAGTGCTTATACCAATGTGTGGGATTACATTTACTTTTACTTTTATCATGTCTTATTTATATTTTGTATGTAACAACATAATAATAACATTAATAGCTATTATTTGTGAAATGTATCCAATACGCCAGGTTCAGTGCTACTGCTGAGACTGCTGGGGTCTTAGTAGCACCATTTTACATGGAAGGAAATGAAAACATGAACAGTAATTTGCCCTGACTCCTTTAGCAGGTGGGAACAGAAGGGGATCCCAATCCCAGACTGTCAGCCTCACAAGTCTGGAGGGGGAAATAGTTATTTTTAAAAACTGATTATAGTCAAACCTTTAGTTAAATGCAATAGACTGTTTTCTTTATTTACTACTTTTTAATGAAGGTACATTGATCCAAAATTATTAGGTTTCCTACTAATTTATCCAGTCTGGCTCCTGTAAATTTCCATGTTAGACTATATTAGATATATTTACTTTATGTTAAACCCTGAAAGTAGGCTTTCTTTATGCTTGGAAGCTAATTTCAAAGCCAGCTTGTGCTGCTAATGAAGCTGATAGCTGGAGAGACGTTTGTTTTGTTCTACCAAGAATTCCCTGATTCCCACTGAGATGCTGAACACAGTCTAAGGCAGAAGACAGCTGAGGATCAAAGGACAAATCTTTATAATCTAATCTATAATAATTGACTTGTTAAGAAATTATCTCACAACTCAGAATATTAAATTGATTATAATAAACATCTGCAACTTTCCCACCACCTCTCCTCTCAATTCAGCCCTCTGTCCAGGTTGTATGGGGTTCTTGAATTTTTATTTTAATGATACATGTGCTAAGGGCTTTTAACCTGGTCAGAAGCACATAAATTAACATGAATTGGTTCAAAACAAAAACATTGGCTTTTTTATAGCTTTCTTCATTAACTCCTGACTAGTTCAAGTTAATAACATAATGCAAAATACATCTATAGTTCCTTGCAGACATCAAATAGATTGGGGAAAAAACAGTAAATTAGCATGCCTAAAGTATCTCATATCTAGCCATACAGAAATGAATAGAAGCAGTTTGAAAATAAGAAGAAAGCAATAACTAGGAAATGAAACTCTGAACATTCTCTGTGCTCATTCTCAATGAGAATTGATGGGAATGAATACTGCACCGTACTTTAGCCCCAGTTAATAGATGAACCTGCTTTCATCTCACTGTTAGAGGGACAGTGACTTCTTTTTTCTGATTCACTAGTGGCATGAAAATGTCTAACTGCATTTTACCTCTTTATCTTTTCAAGAGCTTAAATAAAATGCTCCACTGGCTGAGGCCTCTTTGCAACATTAAGGTATACTCCTTAAGAAATTGTTTAAGAAACTCTGAAAATCTTGACTTACATTTGAAGGAAGAAACTAAGCCATAGCAAAGTCTGTTAATGGTAATCACTAGCCAGCTATTCGTGAAAGAGATGTGATCTAGCCATCATTTGTTGCTGATTTACACCAGATCTGAGACTCGACTGCAGCTGTCCTCCAGCTCAAAGGATGAACCTTTACCCTTTCTGTAGATGAGAATGTGTTTCCCTATTATGCTGATTCAGAGGGTTTAAGTCTAACTTAAGTCTTTACTCACATCATGGACTGTACAATAAATGTATAATCTTGTTGTGCTATTGAGAATAGGTGGAAATTTTGATTCAATGAATATTCTTGGATGCCCATGTTGTTCAGGAATTTATGAGGATGTCATAGGATATTGTAAAGAGAAATAAGACTTGCTCCCTGATCACAAAGGTTTATAATCTAATTAGGAAGACACATGTATGCAGCTACAATTCCAGCAACATACGATCTATGAACTACCAACAGAGAAGGAAGCAAAAAGCTAGCTGAGAAATTCATGTGGAAGAGATGTTTAAGTTTAGTCTTGAAGCATGGGTAGAAAGTAGAGAATAAATAACAAAGTAGGGAAATCTGTACAGAGTAAGGGATTCAAAGAAGGGGGTTCCATAGCAAGACCAGTGTAGCAAGAACTTACTGACAAGTTCAAGGGAACATGGGTAGTTTAGCTGAGCATAGGAGGCATGAAGAGATAGAAATGGAGGTAAAGATAGAACTGCAGCATACGGCTCTGATGAAGTCCTAAGAGTACAAGTTTCTGAACCTTGTTTCTCTTATCTTTAAAAATGAAGATAGTAAGATTTACCAAATTAAGCTTTCTTACAGGTTAAAGAAACATGTGTGTGAAAGCACTTTATAATACCTTTATAGCATGTAATGTATGATTACAATTAATCTACAGAGGGCTCAAGTTATTCAATAAGAGATTGCAAGCTGATAGCCCCCTGACTGTTTTGTTTGGCATGTAAATAGGAGCATTTCAAATAAAAATCTGTACTTTCAGCTTCTCTTGAATAATGCCAAAATCTGCTCCACTGGTCCTACAAACTCACATGGCAACAATGGGCTCAAGTAAGTAGCAGTTGGTCCTTAGCGAGATCATGCACTCTCCCATTTACAATGCAACAGTCCCTATTGACTAGGCCAAGAAGCCCTATGCACCCAGCCAACAGGAGAGAAAGAGAGTTTGGAGAAGTCACACCAACTTCATCAGCCTTCTCTAAGAAGTTAACACCCATCAGTTCCACTCTATGCCATTAGCAAGAATCAGTCACATGAAAACATGCTGATGCAAGAGAGACTGTGTACATTAGTCCTTGTATGGACCACCAGAGTCAATTATATAATACCAATGAGGAGGCTAATTTGGTGAACAGCTGACCTTATATGCCACACCTGACTGTTGGACATTAGGGGATTTTTTCCAGTTTCATCTATATTCATAGATAAAAATAGAGTTCTATAAATATAAGACTCTTTTACTATTTTTATTCAAGGCAGCTATTCAAGCCAAAATGATTTGAGGAATAAGGCCATAGTTGTTTTATTTTATGCATTTATGATCTCACTAAAGCAAAGTTTTAAAATATGTACAATCCCCTTTAACAACTCTATTTCATGACTAAGTAACTTCAATCACAATTTTTTCCATAGGTTTTAATCCAGACTTTGCCCTTAAATATACCGATTTTGTTACCAGCTAGTAAGTGGGAATTGCTATTCTGTGGGCCAGGCCTTTATAAAATGAAAAGCAGTTTCAAAGACCATTTGACACTCTCATCCCAGTCAGATTTATCAACTTGATATTTGTTAAAGACCTACCAAAAACCCGTCACATGGTCAATTTATTTTTTAACTTATTTTTATTATGCATAATAACTATAGCACTGTCTAAATACTGTGGTTAGAAAAGCAAAATAAAATCAATTACTTTTATTTGTCATTGCTCCTTTTGTCACTTATGCCCACATGCTGGTTGTAATGACAACAGAAGAATGTTACTAGATCAATCACATTTTAATAAATAATTTTAAGATTTCATAATAGTGAGCCTTTACTGAGATAAATATTTATGTCCTAAAGGCAATTTTCTGAATAACAAGGAGACCAATGTATCTAACTGTGGTAATTCAGATCTTAAAGCCACGTTAAGTTTTCAGACTAAAAA
The DNA here is from genome assembly GCF_028885625.2 of Pongo pygmaeus. Lineage (NCBI taxonomy): Eukaryota > Metazoa > Chordata > Mammalia > Primates > Hominidae > Pongo > Pongo pygmaeus. The sequence continues at coordinate 99,593,143 of NC_072378.2, read as the reverse complement.
TTATTTTAAACTTCAGGTTGTGGAAGGGATAACACCAGCTCTTAAAAATCTTTTTGCATTTAATTGTTTACTAACTTTTATTTTATTTTTTTACAGATGCGGGGGGGGGGGTCTCACTATGTTGCTCAGGCTGGTCTCAAACACCTGGCCTCAAGTGATTCTCCCACCCCAGTCTTCAGAGTATCATTGCATTTAATTATGCCTAGCAGTCAAAGGAGCCCAGTTAAAGCACTTAATCTTTAAACTTTCCCATTGCATTTAAATCCAAGCAATACTAGCCCAGGAACTATTCCAAGAGTTTCCTTTAGGGAGCAGATTGTTCTACCTCTTTATCCCTGAGAAAATGAAAATTATTTCTGGCTGACTCAACAAAGGCATGATCAGTATTTCATGCTGAACTACCTGATTCAGATACAGTAGGTCTTTGAATAAGTTTGTTTGGTTTAACATCATTTCATTCTAACGTTGATGGAACAAGAAAAATCAATTCCTGGCCAGGCCAATGTCTGTGTGGAGTTTACACATTTTCCCCATGTCTTCACGGGTTTATCTCCAAGTACTCCAGTTCCCTCCCACATTCCAAAGATCTATACCTGCGGCTCATTGGTGTATCTCCGTGGTTCCAGTCTGAACGAGTGTGGCATGTGTGTGAGTGCACCCCGCCATGGGAGGGTGCCCTCTCCAGGGCAGGTTTCCCCCTTGCATTTGTGCTGCTGAAATAGGCTTGGGCTACCTGCGACTCTGACTGGAATAAGCAGGTAAATAATAATCTTGTCTTTGTTATTCTTTCTTAAATGTATTTATAGCTCACATTTATTTCAATGTTTAATATTAGAAGTGTTTTGGTCATTATTTAGAAGTTTGGTGATATTTCTGTGACCATAAATAGGCCATAGGAATGTAACTCTTATTTTTATTAATTTATCCTGTGGCAAAATTGGTTTCATTATAAGTTGTTTCACTGAAAGTCCCAGTTTTCAACAACCTATGAATGACATTAAGTAAAGATTTACTGTAGATGATTTGTAATCTGTGAAGATGCATGGATCATCCTTGATAGTTGGTCAAAAATCTAATTCTTGGCTTCAGTCTTGGCTTCAGATTTTGGAAGTTTAAAGAGCCAAATGCCCACTTGAGCATCATTTCAGTTATCCCTGAATTTGTGCCTGGTGAATGATCATAAGATGACCTAAGTCAATATGTCTAGTCAGCATGATAACATCAGTAATTGCTGCAAGTCATGCCATTCTGATTTATAATTATTGTCTATATATTCACTTTCAAGTATAGATAAGTCTTTTAGATAGAGATTAAAGTAAAAATCTCTTTAGTGCTTTATATGTCAAAATTATATCAGAAAGTTGACTTCCATGTATATATTTATTACTGGAAAACTCCTGAAATAATTAATGATAATTGAGTAGGCTGTTTTTTAGAACTATTAAGAGCTTTCAAATATTAAAACTGATAAGGAAATTTATTATAGTTTAAACATTAACAGAGTTTGTTAAATAAATAATTTAGCAAGATATAAAGATAATTTAGGCTGGGCATGGTGGTTCACACCTGTGATTCCAACTCTTTGGGAGTCTGAGGAGGGAGAATCACTTGAGACCAGGAGTTCAAGACCAGCCTATACAACACAGGGAGACCCCGTCTCTACAAAAAATAATAATGTTAATAATTTTTTAAAAATTAGCAAGGTGTTATGGTGCATGCCTGTAATCCCAGCTACTCAAGAGGCTGAGATGGGAATCTCTCTTGAGCCCAGAAGTTCAAGGCTGCAGTGAGTTATGGTTGCGTCATTGCACTCCAGCGTGGGTGACAGAGCGAGACCCCAATTCTAAAAAAAAAAAAAATGCCTGAAGAGTCTCTATGAGGTATAATCTAATTGTTTGGTATATAAGCATGAATAGCCTGCTTCTTGGGATTGTTAGGAAATGGAGAAAGATGCTTAAAGAGGATGTAGAAGGATACCAAAGACAAATTAAGTCCATCTTATAATTTTACCTACAGCCAGTCCTGGTAAAGTTTTGCATGAGTTGATGAAGTTACCCTATTCTTGGAATTAAAAACATTTGTTTTTAATGACCAATGATGAATCTGTAGACATTGGCTCATTTTATCAATTGTCCTAAAGGAAATTCAAAGACTGCCATGGCAATGATCCCTAAAATCTACTGGAGGTATGAAGCTAAACTAAAGACCTTGCTAAACATATGGTGATTCTTCAAGGCAATCCTGATTCCAAATATTCTGTCATTCCCATGGACAAGTTCTCTTTCTGATTCTGAAAGTATAATTCCTATGACCAAAAGGTAGGGAAAGGCTAAAGCTGGATTGAGATTTTTTCAGATTTATGGTCATTATCTGGGAGAAATACGGTGCAGCCATTTCTACACTCTGTGAATTTTCAAGAGATGCAGAAATGACACTTTCTCCATGAAATTAGTTGGTTTTGAGGGTTGCCTTGATGAGGCAAAATGCAATAAATTTCTTAAATATAATGCATGCTGAGTATAAAAAATAAAAAGATAATTAAGACCCTGTCCCTATCCATAGACTAAAGGATTTATGAACCTTTCTGATTCAACTCAAGACCTCATGATCTTTAAGTTGTGTAGACTAAGCCCTGTAACAAACAATCCCCAAATCTCAGTGGCTTAGACAATTGATTTCTTTCTTATGTCACAGTTCACACAGTTGTCCAACAGGAAACCTGCCATGTGGTGATTCAGGGACTCGGGCTGCTTCACTCTGGTGGCTTCAGCACTTTCTTCTAGCGTCTTAAAGTCATCCCCTAAATCCTCAGTGTCTAACTAGAAGACAAGGGAAGAGGGAAATGTGGAGGATCTCATGAAATGTACAGGGGCCAAGCAGGCCTACAAGGAGTGTACATCACTCCTGCTCGCATTCCATTTGCCAGAACTCAGTTCCACAGTCCCACTTACCTACAGGGAAGGCTGAAAAATGCAGTTTATCTAAATGCCCAAAAGGAAAAAGAAATAGGTTTGATGAACAACATAGCATTGTTTCAGCCACATTCAACACTTGAAAATCCACACTGAGTACTTTGCAGACTAAATTAGACACTAAACGACCAGGCGCAGTGGCTCATGCCTATAATCCCAGCACTTTGGGAGGCTGAGGCGGGCGGATCACGAGGTCAGGAGATCGAGACCATCCTGGCTAACACAGTGAAACCCTGTCTGTACTAAAAAATTGAAAAAAATTAGCCGGACGTGGTGGTGGGCGCCTGTAGTCTCAGCTACTCGGGAGGCTGAGGCGTGAACCCAGAGGAGGAGAATGGCGTGAACCCAGGAGGCGGAGCTTGCAGTGAGCTGAGATTGCACCACTGAACTCCAGCCTGGGCAACAAAGCAAGACTCCATCTCAAATAAAATAAAATAAAATAAAATAAATTAGACACTAAACTAATCAAACATACCATCTTGAAATTAACATTTTTCTAGCCTGTGTAAAAATTCCTGTTACAATGAATTACTATTCTCCAATTTTTACTACCTCCAGTAGCTTATACCTCTACTTTCTTTGCCGCGTGTCTCCTACTGTGGGCAGCCTATTCTTCCACAATCCATCAATAATGAGTTTAACTGTATGACTTTTTTAAACCAATGAATGCAGGCACACAAGAGCAGAGGCTTTAAATCTGTTTACCTGGTTTGGTTTGCTCTCTTGCCATCCTGGGATCCATCATGATGAGGGCAAACCCCAAGTTGCTGCTACCCCTTCCACCTGGACCTCAGAAACAAAACACAGGTAACACACCTGAACTTGAAGTCCAGCTTGGCCCAGCCAAGCCAAACCTAGATCAACCAATCCTCATCTAGGCGGCAGACCCACGATCATGGATACAAAGATTTATTATTGAGATTGTGAGGTTATTACACAGCAAAAATGAAATATTATCATTCCCATGTTTATATACATTATAACCCAATGCAGCAGGTTCCATAATAGTTGGTTATCTCATTGAAAGTTTTTGAAAGCAAAGAATTATTCATCCTTATCCAGTTACTAAAATTCAAAATGGTGGGTTTTGTGACCCTTGGTGAGAAAATAGACTGTCCTTTAAAGTAAATTTTTATTTTCTCAACAAGTATACAAGATTTGACATAGGAAATACAGGTTGAGCATCCATAATCTGAAAATCCAATATCCAAAATTTCCCGAAATCCAAAAATGTTGAGCACTAACATGACGCTCAAAGGAAATGCTCATTGGAGCATCTCAGATTTTGGGTTTTTGGATTAGGGATGCTCAACTGATAAATAATGCAAATATTATAAAATCCAAAATCAGAACAACTTCTGATCTCACTCATTTTGGATAAGGAATACTCAACTTGTAATATAAATGATTTATTAACAAATTTTTCAAAATTTAAATATTTAAATGATTATTATCTTTCAAAGATCTGGGAAGTTTACATGCTTGTTCCAACTACACTACCATTACTAAAAACATTTTCCACTTCTTGTTGTCATTGCCATTACTTTTAGGGATGTGATACATTTATTATCTCATTTTCAGATAAAATAAATCTCATTTTCATATGAAAAAGTGAGATAATAAATGTGTCACATCCCTAAAAGTAATGTCAATGACAATAAGAAATGAAAAACGTTTTTAGCAATGGTAATGTTTTTAGTAATGGCAGTAAGGCAGAGAGAGGTTATATAATTTGACCAAGCCACTGGGAAAGAATCAAGATTTAAATACAGGTAGCTTGATAAAGGGTCTGATATTCTTGACCACGACACCATACTTTTTCAATAAGACCTGCTAATGCAAAATTTCCCACTTGGATAAATTTCATTTCAGGTCATAATAGAGTAATTGGGACATTTACCCTCACACCCTAAACAACTCTGAAAACAGACAAAATGTATGAAACAATGGACATGAGACACTGGACAAAAGACAACATGCAACAGTGATCCCAGAAAGAAAGAAAACATATGAGGTTAACCGAACAATTGCCACAGCTCACTGCCTACAGGGTTTCCAGACTGCAGTTCAGGGTGAGGCTCCCAAAGAGCCCAGCTGTCTCCCTGAGCTGAGAAGATGGAGTGCAAAATTCGGGGAAGCCGAGGTGTCTAGAATTCGTGGGGCTGTGTACCAGAGAGAAGAGAGCTCTGGGATTATCAGAGGGTCTCCCTGGGATCTCCTCAGAGGGTTCCCCTAGAATCTTCAACTAAGTAGTGATCAGTGCATGTTGTGTGTGAGGAAACTCCCAAAAGCCAAGACACAACCACTCAAAAGGAAGAGGCAGAATGATTCCCCAAGATCTCACAGGGCTGGAAATATTTACATCTCCCCTACCACAGCCAGAGTGGAAAGACCTCCTAAGACACGAGCATCAAGTATTCCTCCAACAGGTATTACCTCAGTAGCAGCACCAAAATATGCCCTGATGAAAGGCTGTTCTAAAAACCCTGCATGCAGGCTTCAAAGGATCCAATTGTTTCCAAGTAACTTAACTGCATCTCAGAACAAAGGTCAAAAATATTTTAAGTAATGCAAAAAACTTCAGCATGCAAAAACATAAGATTCACAATGTCTGGTATCCACTTAAAATTGCCCACATATATGCAAAATCACTCAAATCCAATAAAATGACCACGAAAATCAGTAGTTCCTAAAGAAAAATTATCCAGAAAATACTCTGAAGATTTTCCAAAGAAGAAATGAAATTAGAGATCACATCTAAGGCAAAGGTGAGTTAGCAGGAGCAAAGTGTTCTTTCTTGGGTCTTGAGGCCTGAACATGTCACAGGAGACGAGAGGAGAACATAAATCCTTTCATGTGTGGGTAAAAATTATCAAGAGCTTATAGCATCTCTGTCACTAAGAATATAAAATATTTAACTTTCCTCCCTGCCTTTTTCACTAAAAAAGTATCTAAAGGAAAGAGTTTAAACTCTGTAAGACATTGATTTCCACTCACTTTTAGCCTATCTTTGCTTTCATTTACTACCAGTGTGACATAGAAGGAAAAGCTCATTATTAAATCCAAAAAGACTTTGCATCTGTGAACATTTTTAAAAGAACACTGTGAAATCTCCAGAATACTTAGTATATGCAATGGACTGAATGTTTGTGTATACTCTAAAAATTTATATGTTGAAATTCTAACCCCCAATGTGATAGCATTAGGGTTGGGGCCCTTAGGAAGTGATTCAGTCATGTGAGTGAAGCCCTCATGGTGGGATCAGTGCCTTTACACCCAGAGAGCTCTGTCCTTCTTTCGACCACGTGGGGCTACAAGAAGTTGGCAGTCTGCAAGCCAGAAGAGGGCTGATCAGAACCCAGCTGTGTTGGGACCTTGATCTCAGACTTCCAACCTCCAGAACTATGAGACATAAATTTCTGTCGTTTATAAGCCACTCAGTCTATGGTTCTCTTGACTGAAACAGTACAGCTAGACATAACAAACAAGATGGAGGGTGAGAAAGAATCAATCACAACTGAGAGAGTAACATTTTATATCAAATGGTTCATACAGTGTTTAAGAAAACTCTCAGAGATGGGTTTACAAGCATAGATTAAAAGGTTGATAAACCAGCGGTATGCTTTACTGGGGAATTTGTTCAGTAGATATGCCAAAAGTCATTGGCTCCAATGAAATTACAGATCACATCTAAGGCAAAAGGGTCCAAAATATTATATTACCCCGGTTAGCTTTTGAGGACAGAAAATTGTTTGGCTGACTTTATTCTAATCCTGCTGCCTATTTATGTTATATTAGTATCTAAAACTTCAACTTATGTTGCTTTTATTTTACATCATCTGCAATTGTAGAATGAAAGTAATTATTACTCCCCGAGGCTCAGTTATTTGCTAACATTTCATAGTAGTTTTGTATAGTTCAAATAATAAATCCTTCACAAAAATTATCAAGCCTTATCTCTCCAGCTATTTGAAGTGATTGCTCCTAAACTACATAATGTTTAGCTATTGACAACACCTGGAAGTGAAACAAGAAGGGGCAGGTTGTCCTGTCAGCAAAACACAGAGATGTTGATTGGAGTGAATGACTGAGTCTATTCTGCTATTTGTTCTTATACAAGCATTGATAGGGCTACACAGAAACCGATTTTGCTCTTATGGAAGCTTACTGAGGAACTGAGCAGAACCCTGACATTATATAAAGAACAGTCCATGAAGCTTGTATCTTATAGTGATGGTTGTTTAATTCAATTTCATATTTACCGAACTCTTATTATATGCCAGGCACAGTGCCAGGTCCTGGGGAACTGAAACGTTGGGCAGACACAGTCTCTGCCTTCAAGAGGTTGTCAGTCTCATGTGACAGACATTGAGTAAGGAAATAATTACAACACAGTACGTGTAAAATTAAAGAGCTATGGGCAGTATTGAAGCCAGCAGAGGTGAGGAGCAACTGGCTTCACCTGAGAGAGGGAAAGGGTCTCAGAGGAGATTAAGCTGAACCCCGAAAATTAAAAAAGAAATTGCAAAATGGGTAAGTATAGAGGGGGGATTAGAATTCCAGACAAAGAGAACAGGACATGTAAAAGCCCAAATGTGTGAGAGAGCTCAGCCTGTTTAGGGGGCTACGAATACACACACAGTGATGAAACATCGGGAAGGAGGACTGCCCAGTAGAAACAAGGATGGGAAGGGAATGAAAGGATGTTGTGGGCTTAAAGAGGTCAGGAGGAGCTAAATCATAAAAGGCCATGCCTACCAAGATGAAGAACTTGCCTTCATTATAAAAGTTATGGTACACCACTAAGGATTTTCTGTAGGGGGGTAACATGATGGGATTCGCACTTTAGAGACAATTCTAGCAGTAGTGTGGAAGGAAAACTGGAAGCAGGGCTGAACTAGGATCAGAAAGACTATTTGGGGGCTGAATGCCATAATTCAGAAGAGAGGCTGAGGACTTGAACTAAGGCAGTAACAGCAGAAAAGAGGGGAAAGGAGTGGATGAAGAGATATGCATGGGTTACAATCAAAATTATTTGGTGATTGGTTAGACAGGGTTAGCAAAGAGAATCAATGTTAACATCCAACTTTCCAGCTTGTGTTACTTTGGAGGGATGGTGGTACCCCCTGATAAGGTAGGGAAAAAACAGGATGTATTTCTTTAGGCTACACACTGGGATTGCCAGGTAGGAATGCTCATTCAGTGGTGAATATAGCGCTTTACGCATAGAGAAGTTGTTATGGCTAGAAATGTTTGTCTGTGCATCTTCTACATTACAGGAGAGAGTTAAAAGCATTGAGAGTAGAAAATCCTTAGTGGTGTCCCATGACTTTTATAATGCAGGCAAATTCTTTATCTTGGTAGTCAAGGCCTTTTATGATTTTGATCCTCCTGACCTCTTTAAGCCTACAACATCCTTCCATTCTCTTCCCATTTTTGTCTCTCCTGGGCAGTCCTCCTTTTTAATGTTTTATCACCGTGTGAGTATTTGTGAGGGCCTAGAATAAAAAGAGACAGTCAATGACAACTCTCTGATAACCTCAATGTTAAAAGATGTGACCAAAGAAAGAGAAACTACCTAAGACAGAGATTCATTTCCTATCTCCCAAGGATGTATTTCATTAGGTAGAATGCAATAAAAATTGTATGCATAAATACGTATAATTATATGCATGTATGTATTTTGTGAATTCATAGATGTAATCAAAGTCTCAAAATAGGGTATTTGACACTCAAAAAAAGATTAAGAGCTGTCCATCTCAGATAAAGCCATAGGAGGAGAAATAGGAGACAGTAGTAATGATAGTCAAAAAAGTTCAATTATTTTCCTCTAAAAAAATAATTATAGGCAATAATTAAACTGTGATTTCTCCAGTGGAAAAAGTTTAGAGCAAGATGATAACAAGGGAAGAGAAAGCAGGCACAGAAGCGTCCTGCCATTGGAACCAACTTCTCTCTACCCATCTTCAAGTTCAGATATAATTAGAAAAGGAAAACATGATTGCCCAGTACACACCTGGACTAAGCATAAATGAAATGGAAATCTCATGAGCACAAGTTGAGCTGCCTTTATAAAAGAAGAGCCTAAGTATGTATATTTTATTTTAAAAACTAGAAAAATGTGCAGATACTACAAAACTGACTAAAACATAGATGCTGCCATACAATATACCCATGTAACAAACCTGCACATGCACCCCCTAAATCTAAAATAAAAGTTAAAATTTAAAAAAAAAAAGACAACCAAACAAAAACTAGATGCTAATCCCCCAATTTTGTTTAATCACTATACTTCCTGAATAATTATTAATTTGTTTTCTTCTCTGGCCCACCTGGAAAGCCCTTTACTCTCCTTATGTAACATGAATCATGTTTTCTCCTGGCTCTTTGTCCTGCCAGCTTGCTCTTTTTAACAAAGATGAGAAGACAAAGAACACTTTCTCTTAAATTTCATTTCATTTTCATTTTATTTGTGTGGTTCAATAAAAAAGGAAAAATGATTGGTGTTTGGGACTTTGTGAAAGAATGAACAGCTGGAGCAGGACATGATTCAGGGGCTTGAGAATCTATATCTCAGCCATCATCCATCTGTCATCTGCCTAACTAGCTACACTCTATCCAGGTTACTCCCAAAATGTTTCTTTCCTCATCTCTCTCCCACCAGAACATAAACTCCATGAAGAGAAGGACTTTTGTGTGCTTTGTTCACCATTTGTTCTCAGTCACTAGAACAACTTGTACTTGGAACACATGGATGCTTTTTAAATAAGTAATATTTGTTGAATAAGAAGTAAATAAATACTTTCAGGATGTCATCAGAAGGAAATCTATCCCCAGGAAAAATTACTGCCATGGTAACCTCTGATGACCATGGATTTCTTTGTGTGCTTTGAAATTTTGCTTTGTGCTCTTATCTTGCATGAGGGTGTTTACCGCATTCAGGTGTTTCTTTTGGAGTGGTTTTGAGGTTGCCTCAGCCTGGCCCTCTGGGCTACCCAGACATTGACCAAGTTAGTGGGTTGGGGTTGTTGCCCCTTACAGGAAAAACAGTCTCAAAGTCTCCACCCACAGGCAGCTCAAGCATCCTCCCTATTTTGACTCAAATGCCTCTCTTTCCCACTGGAGCTACAAGCGTGGGTCCGTTTCTAGCTGCAACACAGGTGATGTAGCTTATACTCCTTGTCCAGTACTAACAGTGAGTAGTTTGTCCCTACTCACCACTATCCATTCCTGATCCACTCTTCTTCCTCTTGTTCTTAAGCTCATATATGTACTTTAAAATTTTTTTAAATACTTTTTTTCAATTATTCCTATGTCTCTGGAATAGAGTGGAGAAGATCATAGGATACACCATCTTGAAGTCACCTTAAGTTTTTGAAACTCAAAAAATTGGGAAAGTAATTGATTCTCTTTTCTCTATGAAATTATTTAATGAAAAATACCTACTTATATTGTCTATATTGGTCTCCTTTCTGAGAGGTAGATTTTTTCTTTTCAGAAAACCATAATCAGTGGATTGTTCTAATGGTGAACTTTGTTTTCCTAAAATTAACTGTAGTTGATTCTTTATTTATTTGGTAAATACTTATATGACACTATGTGCCAGTCATTGTTCTAAGTATTTACAAAAATTAACTTATTTAAGGATAGTAGTAGATTGTTTTCAAAAATGGCTGCAACAGTTCCTCTCATCCCTGTATGGATATCCCTTTACAGTTTCATGTCATCATCCTTCCCATTAAGAACTAGCCTCTTTCTCCATCCCCTTAAATTGAGCCTCCTAGTAACTTGCTTTGACCGATTAAATGCAGCAGAAATTACAATACGTAACTTCCAAATCTATGCCTCCGAGGCCTTACGGTGCCTGTTCTTGACCTTCTTACTCTCCTGAGATTGCCATATAAAGGAGCCTAGAGGCAAAACTTAAACTGGGCGTGGTGGCTCATGCCTGTAATCCCAGCACTTTGAGAGGCCAAGGCAGGTGGATCACCTGAGGTCAGGAGGTCAAGACCAGCCTGGCCAATGTGACAAAACCCCGTCTCTACTAAAAATAGAAAAATTAGCCAGGTGTGTTGGCGGGTGCCTGTAAGCCCAGCTACTTGGGAGGCTGAGGCAGGAGAATCGCTTGAACCCAGGAGACAGAGATTGCAGTGAGCCGAGATCACGCCATTGTACTCCAGCCTGGGCAATAAGAGTGAAACTCCATCTCAAAAAAAAAAAAGAAAAAGAAAAAGAAAAGAAAAGAAACCACATGGAGAAAGAGACCCAACCAACAGCCAGCACCAATTGTCAGACGTGTAAGGGAGACCATTGTGGGCCACCCAGCCCCAAATGTGGCCTGCAGCCACACAAATGCCCACAGTCAGACTCACAGAACTGCCCAGCTGATCCTGGCACAAATTACCAGCATGGGATTATAAGTGATAATTGATGTAAGACTCTAAAATTTGGAGTGGTATGTTATGAAATATTAGATAATTGATATAATTGTTGTTATTCAAAGACTACATCAATTATTGCATTCCATATATCAATGTTTTATTTAAAATTTTAGAACTATGTCCTAAATTAGATTGATACAGTTTTCTTTCTCTTGATACATCTTTGTTTAGTTCGATATTACATTTTATTAGACTTATAAAATCAGAGTGATAATATCTAACTTCTATTCTATAAAACTGTTTAAGTAGCATGAAATTACCTATTTTTTTGTTTTGTTTTGTTTTTTGTTTTTTTGTTTTTTTTGAGATGGAGTCTCATTTTGTCACCCAGGCTGGAGTGCAGTGGCCCGATCTCAGCTCACTGCAACCTCTGCCTCCTGGGTTCAAGTGATTCTCCTGCCTCAGCCTCACAGATAGCTGGGATTACAGGTGCCCACCACCACGCCCAGCTAATTTTTGTGTTTTTAGTAGAGACAGGGGTTCATCATGTTGGTCAGGCTGGTCTCAAACTCCTGGCCTCAAGTAATCCACCTGCCTCGGCCTCCCAAAGTGCTGGGGTTACAGGCATGAGCCACCATGCCCAGCCAAAATTACCTGTTGCTTAAAGATTTGTTAGAACTTATTCATAAAATTGTCTGAGCTTGGTGGCTTCACTCACCATAAATATCTTTCTAGCTTTTCAATATGTTTTTAATGTATTATTTCCTTGTTAGTCTATTTATTCTATTTGTATATAGTCAACAATGAGGTTTTCCATTTCTTAACCTGTTGAAATACTATAAATATTGGGATTTTTATTGATTTAGGAAGTTAACAAAGAAAATCTAAAGCCATGACATTTTTCTTGTTATCAATTATCCTAATGCTGACTAAAATAATTTAAGCAACAGGGATATTTTACATAATTTCATTAATGCTAATCGAAAGGTCTGTGTTATGCCATTTTAAAATATACCAGTAGGTGGAACTCTGATAATAACTAAATAATCTTTGTTAGTATTACCTGTCTCTGTTCCCTGCACTATTCTCATTTTGTATGTCGAAAAGAACAAAATACATGTATCCTGAAATCAAGGGGACATTATATAATAATTTATGGAAGTATATTATTCAGGTAGACATTAAAATGTAGTACTTAGAAAAATACCAAATATTCAACTAGATGAATAAAAAGAAAATATATCAACAAAAACTCTATTAATATATTTATGTACTTTAAATGGATACAATTTAAGTGTCTAAAAGTGGGAAAATGATTAAATAAATTACAATATGTTTATATGGCAGAATATTAAAATATAAAGCATTAAAAATGATATAATTAAATACTTTTTAATGCTCAGTATAAAAATACAAAATTAATTTTATCTAATTTTTATAAAAATTACACATACACATAACATGGAAAGATAGCAACATATTGATATTGATTATTTCTAGATGGTGATTTTCATCATCTTTTTGCACATTTTTTAATATCCAAATTCTCTTGAAGGAGACTGATTTGCTTTCATAAAAAGAAAATTTTTATTTACAGTGTGATTGGCATTCTTCTTACAGTCACATCTCTTTAGCAATATATAAATACCAAATTAATGAATGATATTGTGCAATAACCTTAAAATCCTGTCCTGGGATCTGCTTATTCATGGCAATATATAAGTTCAGACCCAAAGGTGGTGAAAAAGAGAGACCCAAAGAAGGGCAGATGGCTGTGGAAAGGGATAGAAAGATGCTTGATCACCCCTCCCCCTTTCCTCCTTTAATATGGTTCACTTGTCCCTCAAAACGCATGAATGGGTTTGTATGTGCCCACAGCCTTAATGATGGGAGGGGACTCTCCCAGGTTCCTTCCTGCTGGTTGGAAGAGAGAAAGCTCTGTGGCCTGAGCACCAGGGCTGTGGCTGGCCCCAGAGCAAGAGCCAGGGCTGTGGCTGGCCCCAGAGCAAGAGATAGAGGGGATCCCAGAACCTTCTATTACAGAATCTGTCTGGGAGCCACCACAGCCTTTTAGCAGCTGGTTGAGCTGCATTGAAAAGATCAAGATTATTGAGGATATTTATATCACTTTGATGGATACTTTTGTTAAAAACACATATTATGTACAAGGGCTTGGTCAGAAACCATTGCATTTTTGTTTTGTGTAGGACTTTATCCTTTGCCACTTTGAGGCAGGCACTCTGGTTTTTCTTGAGAGCAGGTGCTCTGGGCTCTGCTCCCTGGGCTGGTGGGAATGAATGAGGACACCACAGGACAGCACGCTGGTTCCCAGAGGAGACGGGAAGTAAAAGACTGAGAGGACGAGAATGAGCGAAGGACAAGCACTCCACACAACTCCAGTGGGAAGGCGGCCAGGGCAAGAGCATGGGCAGCAGCATAATGTCTGTCATTTTATATTTTTAGTCACTTTTTTAAAAGTATAATTTACATAGAATAAAATTCATCGATTTTAAGGGTACATTTGATGAGTTTTGACCATTTCCATCATTTCTGAAGGGTGCCACTTCAGAAACGCCCCCTCATGCCACTTTGCAATCACTCTCCCTTGTATTTTACATTTCAGACGGACACAATGATGACACATCCCAAAAAGAAAACTATGACTCGAGGTTGACAAGAACAAAGGTAGTCATGGGAGTAATACGATATGTGAACTTGAGACTGTCCCCAAAACCTGGGCCATCAGGATATCATACATATGAAGACTAGGTGGTTTTAAGTCTGGAAAAGTAGAGAAATAGAGACAGTAGGAGAAAGTGAATCCTGCCCTGGGATCTGCTTGTTTATAATTACAAAGGCCATTAACAAGCAGATCCCAGGGCAGGATTTTAAGAAGGTCATAAAGGAGATGGGAGCGGAAGGGAAAAGTGAATAGAAAGGAGGCTGGAGAGAGTGGTGGTGGCGGGAGCAGGAAAAGAATAGGCCAGAACAGTACTACCTACTTTTAATTTTAATTTTTTGTTTCTACCTTTTCTGAAATAATCCAAATAGTGAGATTGATATGGGGAAGACATTGAAAATAAAAAAACTAGGCTGAGCACAGTGACTCACACCTGTAATCCCAGAATGTTGGGAGACCGAGGCAAGAGGATCTCTTGAAGATAGGATTTCGAGGATGCAGTGAGCTATGATCATGCCACTGCACTCCAGGGCAACAGAGCAAGCCCGTATCTCTAAAACAGTTTAAAAACGAGAATAATTGAAGTAAGAAGGAGGAGAAATGAAGGGGAAAATCCATTATTTCTTGGTTGTTCTCATTAAAATCCTGAGTTAATCTATTTCCCATGCACGTCTAGTGAGATGACGTTTTGAAATACTCAGTTTTTGCTTTGGAGCCTCTTTCCCAGTGGTTCTCATTCTTTCTTGTGTGCATGTGTGGCAAACTTTCAAATACCAGGATTTTAATCAGCACACCAGAAAGGATGAATCTGTTCCCACTGTGCTCACCACAGGCTCAGGCCACCCACAGCAAGCAGACACATGTTTTTCTGTGAAAGTCGGCTGCCTGCCCTCACTCGGACCCCAGGCTTCTACATCCACTAGAGGAAAGGACTCCATGTCAACACACCTTCTTTCTTTGGCACCATGAATTAAACCATGCCTCCTACTTCTCACTCAGAGCAAACTGCAGCCTGCTCCACTCTCTCAGCTCTCTCTTCCTCTGACAGACATCATCTTAAATATGTCTGCTCAGCTACAGCAAAATTAACTCTACAAATTGACCAACATTGGTTTGCTTTCTTGTACAGCACTTCCAGTACAAAAGTGCCCCTTGGCATCCTGAATGACTCTTCCCTTCTTGTCATGCTATTCTCTCCATGTTTACCATCTTGCTTCTCTTGCTTTGGCACCCTCATGGAATTTTTTTTCTTTTCTTTTCTTTTTTTTTTTTTTTTTTTTTTTGAGACAGCCTTGCTCTGTCACCCAGGCTGGAGTGCAGTAGCACGATCTCAGCTCACTGCAACCTCCACCTCCCAGGTTCAAGTGATTCTCCTGCTTCAGCCTCCCAAGTCGCTGGGATTACAGGTGCATACCACCACACCTGGCTAATTTTTGTATTTTTAGTAGAGACGGGGTTTTGCCATGTTGGCCAGGCTAGTCTTGAACTCCTGGCCTCAGCCTCCCAAAGTGCTGGGATTACAGGCGTGAGCCACTGCGCCCAGCTGAATACCTAAGCTGCACAAAGTTCCCCAATGCAGTGTTCTACCACCAATACTTTTCTCATCCTGGACACTTCTCCAGGCCCTGGACTTTCCTAATTCCAGTCATCAGTTTGACTCATATCCCATTCCTGGCCTTGCTCTTATGCTAGAAAAGTGGGCAGCAAATGGTAAGGTATTCCTGGAACGGTGTGTTTTCCTACACAGTAACAGTTTGCATTTTAACAGGAACTCTTTAGAGTGCCTGAAAATCTAGTAAAGCAGTGGATCCTAACCAGGGGGATTTTGCTCTTAGGAGACATTTAACATTTGGAGACATTTCTGGTTGGCCACTAGAGGATGGGGAAATGCAACTGACATCTAGTGGGTAGAAACCAAAGACGCTGCTAAACATCCTACAATGCACAGAACAGTCCCCCACAATGAAGAATTATCTTATCTAGCCTAGATTGTCAGTAGTGGTGAGGCTGAGAAATTCTGCCTTAAAGAAATGGCTCTGACAGTGAAGATAAAAGACTCTGTGAAAGGCTGGTAAAAGGAAATATTTTGAGGCAGTTGAAGTTTATGGCATTCTTCAGTGCATACTTATTTAGGACTATTGTATTCCCAGCAACAATGGCACAGTCTAAAATCTGCCACTGTTACTTTTCAGTATGAAAAAAATCACCTTTGAATTACCTCGTAGCCCCAAACTCTCACTGAAAACAAGAGTCATCCTAGCCATTGACAATACCACAGCGCGGCTGCTTCGAAAATATTTTTCCTCAGAAACAGAGTGACACAAGCCTTTTGCAGCACCTCATGGTAGGACACAGGACCAGCACCTGCCTCTAGCTCCAGACTATTATCTGGCTATTTTTCTGAGTTGCTCTTTTACTGAGCATATGATTCCATCCATATTAAACCCACCTGTGTCACAAGGAATATCATGATGTGTTTCTATTATATAAACAGAAAAGGCATAATATTCCAATATCCTTAATAGATTTGGCCCTAAAACTGGAAAATGATGTATTTTGCAAATATATTCACACTAAAACTGAGAACCGCAAGTCATTTCTTGACCCTGAGCTGATGATGCATATTTACACTTCAAACCTGTGGCAAAAAACCTCACAGCACCATTTGATGTTTACATGAAAATGGACTTCAAAGACTGCGCTATGTTCCTGTTCATTCTATGGGCACCGATATCCAGCAGAATGTGATTATACCTCTGATTACCTATGCCTATTGTCATGGCAGTCCCATCTAAAGCTTTTTTAGAATTTAATAATTGTCTTTTGTTGACCAGAATAATAGTGCAGAGCGCCTGCTGCACACGTGAAACAGCCGTGCACAATACCCGCAAGTAAGTGGCTAGGGTAATTGAAAAACAGACTAAATCCACTGGACTTTTATAATGAAATAAACTATGAATAGAAGAATAAAATATCATCAATGGCTGGATGTGTATTGTTACTTTGAAGCCTTTCCCAGCTACCACCATCATCAGATCAGAGTAGATACTAACACCCACTACTTTAAATAATTATTGGATTATTTTTTCTCATTATTTATCACTCAGACTGTTCTGAACACCACCCCACTTGATGTTATAATTAGTTCTCTGGCAAACCTTTTGCAAAATAAATGGTTCCACTTTTGTAGTAATAGAGGTATGGAAATGGCATACAGAAAGCAGGGGAAGCAATTTGGTCTCCATTGCATGTGCCAGGAAATGAAGTTGCATTTGAATATTGATCATGGATTTAATAAATCAGGTTTCTCAAATTTGCTTGGAAATTATGAAATTAGTAATATATATATAGATGCAAAACATTGTCACCAAATAGGCTTACTACCATTTCAGATCTAGGTCCCATTAAGGATTCAATTAATAAGTATCACAAATGGTAATTGAGATGAGCGCATGTATTAATAACTAAATAAACTTACCTCTTTTTCATTGCAATGAGTAAATTTATTCATGAGATAACTATTTCTGAAGCAGCGGTTAGAAAGGAAACCAAGTCACCAGTTAGTTACCAATGTTACTAAATAAAATATAACACTGAGAGAGACTTTGGAAATAATATTTTTTTCAGCTCATTTTACAGTCAAGAAACCTAAACCCCAGAGAAATTAAGCAATTTTTTAAGGCCACACAGTTAGGTAAGAGCAGAAATTTGTTTTCAATAGTTAAGAGGGATGAGTTGAACTTCTAGTGAATTGGTGTTAAAGAACTTTGAACACTTCAATAAGAAAGATTTCAAAGACATACAAAATGTACTCAAATTTGTCAATTATTTGGTGTGCAAGTTAAACGTTCTTCTTACTACTTCAAGGTCTTATTTTCTGATCTTGAAACTCCATTCATCCTGCTTGCTCCCATTTTGATCATGTCATTTTTTCATTAAAAAATATTTCAATGACTCTGCATTACCTACAGATAATAGATTAACTTCTTAACTCGGCTTTCAGGGGCTCTTTCTATCTGGCCCTGACCCACCCCTGCTCACTTTTCATCAGCTACTCCACTCCGTGAAATCCTCTGGTGGATCCAGAAGGCACCATTCATATTTTGGTCTGTGCACTCTTGTCACTCCAATATCACCTACATAGAATGCTTGCCCCTCACCTCCCTTCCTATCTCAAGGACCAATGCCAATACATATCCTGTCCCTGGCCCTCTTCCCTCTCTTGCCCACAGAGGACATCGCTGGTTCTCCATAGCACTCTCCCCACTGAAACCAGACACATCTCCAGAATGTGTCAACAGAGACTTCCAGGCAGCCATGCTTACTGAAGCCAGTTTGTCATTCCTTGTCAGACCTCTGGTCTTCCATGTCTGGCTCAAGCACCCCGTCCCTTATTCAGTTTCTCTGAATATCCAAACTCATGAAACTCTCTCCATCCTCTGAAGTCATATTGTGTGCAACTCTTGTTTAGAAATTATTTACTGCCTAACTTCTTGGTCACAAATTTCCTGAAACCAAGGACCATTTGTTTCATTTTTAGTAACTACATGGTAACATGCACATACTAACTGCTTGATTAAAACTATACCATCAGCAATGTGTGGTGTATGATGTATGTGTATTCATGTATTCTGAATATTAAAATTAATTGTCTGAACTGGTAAATATTTAGGTAGAATACTGATTAGAAGAAAATGTTTAATGTTTATTTGTTATTGGAAAGAAGGAAGATTACCTTTTATTAATTATCTATGTATGATACCCATAAGTTTTTTATGCTTATTGATTATGTAATCAGTATGCTCTTAAGAAAAAAGTTGGGTAGACAAAAAGTCATGTTCTTCATACCACTATCATTAAATTAACTCATTTCCCATGTGCCCATTACCGCCTCATAGCAAAAACACTTACGCTGGCTAATTCAAAGTCACCCAGTCTTTTCCAGTGTAAACTTGAACTCTGAAGTTTTTTCCCACTCCCATTCAGCTCCTGGCTCCTGCTCCTTCTTTTTTCCCTCTTGGTATCTGGGTTGTGGAGCAGCTTCCATGGCAATGACCACATGAGGGTTTGCAGGAGGGGCATGTGGTTCTGCTATGGTCTGAATGTTTGTGTACCCCCCAAATTCCTAGGTGGAAATAATAACCCACAAGGTGATGATGATAGAAGGTAAAGCTTTTGGAGGTGATTATGCCATGGTGGTAGAGCCCTCATGATGAGATTAGTGCCCTTATAAAAGAAGCCAAGAGATCCCTCATCACTTCAGTCATGTAAGGACACGGCAAGAAGGCATCAGTTATAAACCAGAGAGCACACTCTCAACAGACACCTGATCTGCCTTGATCATAAACTTTTCACCCTCCAGAAATGTGAGAAATAACTTTCCATTGTTTATAATCTACCCCAGTTGTGGTGTTTTTTTATAGCAGCCTAACTATACTAAGACAGGCCCCTGTGCAGCCTCTGCTTTATCTGGCCTCCACTGAGGGGCCTGATTAGATTTGGGCCACAGCATCTTTGTTCACTGCATCTTTGCTAAAGTCTTCAACCCTTATGTATAACCTTCAGGCCTCAGGTCGCACAGTCTTCATCCAACTGTTCCAACCACATGACTCTTAACTAGGGACGTCAACTCTCGGCCACTTCCACAGCACTTTCTGGGGTTAAGGGTAGGGCTGGAACACTCAGCTGCTTTCCACACACATTGGTGTTTGAGGGACTGGAATTTGAGGTCCTCTTGGGCCTATCTCTCTATACATATTCCCAGCTTTTTTTTTTTTTTTTTGCTGTTCTTTTCTCTCCTATATTCCATCCTTCTGTCTTTTTGTTTTCCTTACCCCAAAATATACTCAAATTTATCATCCAATCCATCTTGTGAAATTTTTACTTCTATATAATATTTTTCCCAAGAGGAATTCTTTCTTATTCCCTGAATCTTCCTTTTTTCTTGTTCCTATTTCAGTGATGAAATGAAAATATTAGTTTCATTTTATATTTAATGTCAGATTAAATATTAACCTGAAAATATTAATTGTAATTTAAGTTTACTCTGTTCCCTGCACTATCTCTTTTTCCTCAGAATTTCTTTTTTCTTTTTACATGTTCTGGTCTCTGTCATACGTTCTTCAAACGACTCTGATTCTTGCATGTCCATATTTAAGAGAGAGACACTGAAAAACAAAATTAAAACATGTGGAGACAGCCCTCATTTAAATATCTGGGTCATTTCACTGGAGGTCTCTGTTATCAACATCCAGCGTTTTGTGGTTATTCTTTCTGTCTCTTTGCCCTTGTAGGTTTATGCCCTTTTCTTCTTTAATGTCATGGGGAATTTAGGAGAAGAATGTGGCCAGGAAGAAATGAAGATAGATTTGGATGTTCGATACACAGGTTTTTTCTCACTGGCAATGTCCCGGGTGGTCAGGTAACATTCTCTTCAGGTCTAAGGTACCATATTTGAGGGGTTCCTCTTGCTTTTCATCTTTTAAACTGTGATGTCAGGGGTTTGGGGGGTTTGGGGTTTTTGTTGTTGTTGTTGTTGGTGTTGTATCTAAACTCTAGTCACAACCAACTCCCTCCGTAAAAAGAAAAAAAAAAACACCTTTTAACCTTGCTGTGTGCCCTCCAAAATTTGTCAGATACCTAAAGCCTGCCATGTACTTTAGGTGCTTTTTTCTTCCTGGGATCTAGACAAGTTAACTCCAGAAGGCCCAGCAACCCACCCAAAACGGGCAACTCTGCCAAGAAATCATTTGGCTAACTGCGGTATTGGTATCATACTAGGACTTGTCTCTCAGAGAAAAACTTTAGACTTTATATTAGTCCGTTCTCACACTTCTAATAAAGACATACCTGACAGTGAGTAATTTATAAAGGAAAGAGATTTAATTGACTCACAGTTCAGCATGGCTGAGGAAGCCTCAGGAAACTTATAATCATGTTGGAGGGGGAAACAAACATTTCCTTCACATGGCGACAGCAAGGAGAAGTGCAGAGTGAAGAGAGAGAAAAGCCTCTTATAAAACCATCAGAACAGGATACGGGAAACCGCCCTCAGGATTCAATTATCTCCACCTGGTCCTTCCCAAGACACATGGGGATTATGGGAACTACAATTCAAGATGAGATTTGGGTAGGAAACAGCCAAATCATATCAGACTTTCCAATGAATGTAAGTGTTTTTTTTTTTAAATCTGTGATTTATTTTCATGATGCCCCATCCAGGAATGGTGAATGATAGCTTACCTAATACCTAAGTTCTTTAAAAATATGCTTTCTTTTTTTTTCTTTCCTATGAGAATTCCCTTTTTTTTAAAAAAAAAAAAGGGGGGGGTAGGGGAATGGAATTAATTGTAAGACTAACATTGCAAAAAATATATACTGAGGTTACCTTGGAGTCAGAAAGCTGAATTTAAACCCCAGCTGTTTCCTATAGGATACATTGCTTTGAGCAGTTCGATTAACTTTGCTGAGGCTGTTTCCTTATCTGTAAAATGGGGCTACTATGCCTCCCTCACAGACTCATGAGGATTAAATAAATGTCCATGAAAGGACCTTACACAGCCCCTGCCACATAAGCATTCAACAACTGTCTGGTTCTGTTTTATCTGAAGAAGGTTTTTAATGAATAAAGCAATGTAAAGCCAAAATTAGTATTCACATCACATTCAGTTTTGTCCCTAGCATGTGTCCCCATTTGCTTTTCCATGTGTTGGTTCCTCACAGTACTAATTAGGTCACATCAAATAAGCTATAATTGACCATGGCACTTGTGCAGGTTTACATTTTCACACACCAAAACTAAAAATAAATTAATAACCAGCAATTTTGACAATTATGGTCAATTAATTTGTCAACCTAACATTTGGCATATATACTTTCTGTTTAAAACTTAAAACTGTCTATTGAAACACAGAAAAACTGAACTAAATAAACTAAATATAAAAATATTCTTTTAATCCAAAAGAAGACAGTCAAAAGGGGAAATGGAAACAAAGAACACATGGGACAAATAGAAAACAAACACAAAGAAATTGATTTAAACCTAACCATATCAATAATTACATTTAATTACATTAAACGTAAAAAGTCTACATCCCAATTAAAAGCAGAGATTTCAAATTAGATTTTTAAAAACAGTAAGACTGAACTATATGCTGCCTGCAAGAAACAAACTTCAAATATAAAGACACAAATAGGTTAAAAGTAAAACCAGGGAGATTTGGCAAGATGGACAACTAGATGCAGCCAGGTGGAACAGCTGCTACCGAGGGAACAGGACGGCTGGTGCACTCCTAACAGACCTTCAGAGGGAAGGCAGGGAGTGGATGGAGGGAAGACACAGGAGCTGAGCTGAACTGGGAACCCTGCATGGGGCTACCGTGCAATGGGACTCATTCTTGGCCCCCAGTGACTCCAGGGGAATGGGTGACTTGAACTGGCAAGGAGCAACCCACTCTCACCACAGGCCTCCGGAATCCCAGCAGGAGGAGACTCCTTGACTATTACAGACACTTGAGCTAGCAGGGAGAACTGCTCAGAGAAGTGGTAGGGGCAGCATGCCAGCCGATGTAGAGCCCAGAGGGTTTGGTGCAGGAGCTTTGTAGCAGAGCATGACCAGGGACACCCATTCCCCAAGGCTCAACTTGCTCCCATAGGAGACTTTAGCCCCAGGGGAACTGTCCAACCTGAGCTCTGCAGGGCGGTCTTGGCCATGAGACAGGGCCAGTCTGACCTGAGCACCCCTTGGTCTGCTGGCCTCTTCCAAGGGCCCAGCCTGGCCACACCTGCTTGCAGTGCAGCATCTGGTGCCCTGAGGGTCCAAATCATAGCTCCTGTGCTGGCATAGAGCTCCAGCTCCAGCCCCTGTGGCCACACATCAGCCTACCCACTCTCTCCCCACACTACAGCTTCCCTGAGTCCACAGCCACCTCTCACATTGCATTGCTGGGTTGTGTGTGCATAGGTGGATTTTGCCTTCCCTGCCCCACCAGTGCACATGTGCATGTTCACCCTGCCCTGCCTCTGCTTCCAGTGGGACTGCACCCCACTCCCCCTTGCCTGCTATACCACGATTGCAGTCATAGCCTTGGTGGACACAAGCACCCCACCCCAGAGCCAGCACTGCCACCAGTGAAACTAGGCACGAAGAACAGCAGATCCTCCCCTACATTTCTTTAAATAAAAGAAAGAATGCTAAATGCAGCTAGAGAGAAAGGCACACACAGACCTGCCCCTGCCACATACCCACCCCTGTGCTGGCACCACCACCAGTGTAACCACACACACAGTCACCAACAGGCGCCCCCAACCACCCCAGGCCATGTTGCTTCCACTGCTGTGTGAATGCCTGCACAGAGGCAGACACCCCAGCACCCGCTAGCACCCCACTGCAGCCAACAAGTGTGTGCCCCGCTGCACTGCCACTGCCGCTGCTGCTAACACATATGAACAAGGATGGATGCTGCTGCCACCACCCTATAAAACACTTTGGCTGCCACCACCCATCAAAGTGTAGTGACCAGTAGTCTGAGAGCACCTTGTCCCCCACCACTGTGGGTTTCTAAGCTCAAGGAGCCAGAGAACAAAGTCAAGGCCAGATACAAGTCGCCCAGAGTTAGAGCATGCAGTTGGGAGCTGAGCCTTGGGCCTCTAAAATCTTACAGATGAAGCCAATCAACTGAACCCACGTTATACTACAATCAAATCTTCAAGGTCATCAAAAAGGATAAAAGGATAAAAACTCATCCAAAGGAAAGCAATTTCAAAGAATGAAGGAACACCAGCCCACAAAGATGAGAAAGGACCAGTGCAAGAACTCTGACAACTCAAAAGGCCAGACTGCCTTCTTTCTTCCAAATGACCACACTGCCTCTCTAGCAAGGGTTCTGAACTGGGCTGAGATGGCTGAAATGACAGAAATAGAATTCAGTATATGGATAGGAATGAAGATCATTGAGATGCAGGAGTACATTGAAACCCAATTCAAGAAAGGTAAGAATCACAACCTTGATACAAAATCTGACAGACAAAATAACCCATATAGGAGATAATGTATCTAACCTGATAGAGCTGAAAAACACAATACAAGAATTTCATAATGCAATCCCAAGTATTAAAAGCAAAATAGATGAAGCTGAGGAAAGAATCTCAGAGCTTGAAGAGCTGCTTTAAGAAATAAGACAGTGAGACAAGAGCAGAGAAAAAAGAATGAAAAGAAATAAACAAACCTACGAGAAATACAGGATTATATAAAGAGACCCCATCTATGTCATTGGTGCCCCTGAAAGAAATGGGAGAATGGGAGCAACTTGGAAAACAAATTTCAGGATATTATCCATAAGAATTTCCCCAACCTAGCTAGAGAGGCCAACATTCAAATTCAGGAAATCAAAGAACCTCAGGAAGATACTTCACAACAAGATCATCCCCAAGACATATAATCATCAGCTTCTCCAAAGCCTAAATGAAAGAAAGAATGCTAAATGCAGCTAGAGGGAGAGGTCAGGTCACCTACAAAACGAAGTCTATCACACTAACAGTGGACCTCTCATAGAAACCCACAAGCCAGAAGATATTGGGGACCAATATTCAACATTCTTAAAGAAAAGAAGTTCCAAATTCCAACCCAGAAATTCTATTTTTTTTTCAGACAGCATCTCATTCTGTCACCCAGGCTAGAGTACAGTGGCACAATCACAGCTCACTGCAGCCTCAACCTCCCAGCCTCAAGTTATTCTCCCACATCAGCCTCCTAAGTAGCTGGGACTACAAATGTGCAGCACCACTGCATTGGCTAGTTTTTCATAATTTTTTTATAGAAATGGGGTTTCTCTGTCTTGCCCAGGCTGGTCTCAAACTCCTGGGCTCAAGTGATCTGCCCTCCTCAGCCTCCCAAAACCCAGAATTTCATATCTGGCCAAACTAAGCTTTATAATTGGAGGATAAATAAGATCCCTTTCAGGTAAGCAAATACTGAGGGAATTCATTACCACCAGGCCTGCCTCGCAAGAGCTCCTGAAGGAAGCACTAAATATGGAAAGGAAAAACTATTACCAGCCATTACAAAAACACACTGAAGTACACAGACCAATGATGCTATGAAGCAACCACATAAACAAGTCTGCAAAATAACCAGCTAGCATCATGATAACAGGATCAAATTCAGACATAACAATATTAACCTTAAATGTCAATGGGCTAAATGCCCCAATGAAAAGACACAGAATGGCAAGCTGTATAATGAGCCAGGACCCATCAGTATGCTGTCTTCAAGAGACCCATTTCAATTGCAAAGACACATATAGGCTCAAAATAAATGGATGGAGGAAAATTTACCAAGCAAATGGAAAACAGAAAAAAAAAGCAGGGGTTGCAATCCTAGTTTCCAAAAAAACAGACTTTAAACCAACAAAGGTTAAAAAAAAAAAAAAAAAAGGCAGGGGTGGGGGGGTCATTACATAATGGTAAAGGGTTCCATTCAGCAAGAAGAGCTTGCACTTCTTGCAGTCAATACAGAAGCACCCAGATTCATAAAGCAAGTTCTTAGAGACCTACAAAGAGATTTAGACTCTCACACAATAAAAGTGGGAGACTTTAACATCCCAGTGACAGTATTAGACAGATCATTGAGACAGAAATGTCTCAGTGATAAAGTCAAAGATATTCAGGACCTAAACTCAGCTCTGGATCAAGATGACCTGATAGATATCAGCAGAACCCTCCACCCAAAAACAACAGAATATACATTCTTCTCATTGCCACATTGCACTTACTCTAAAATTGATCATATAATTGGAAGTAAAACACTCTTCAGCAGATGTAAAAGAACTGAAATCATAACAGTCTCTCAGACAGCACAATCAAATTAGAATTCAAGATTAAGAAACACTCTAAACTACACAGCTACATGGAAATTAACAACCTGCTCCTGAATGACTCCTGCATAAATAATGAAATTAAGGCAGAAATCAAGAAGTTCTTTGAAACCAATGAGAACAAAAAGACAATGTAACAGAATCTCTGGGCTGCAGCTAAAGCAGTGTTAAAATGGAAATTTATAGCACTAACTGCCCACATCTAAAAGTTAGAAAGATCTCAAATTGACAGCCTAACATCACTACTAAAAGAACTAGAGAGCCAAGAGCAAACAAACCCCAAAGCTAGCAGAAGACAAGAAATAAGCAAGATCAGAGCGGAACTGAGGGAGATAGAGACATGAAAAACCCTTCAAAAAATCAACGAGTCCAGGAGGTGGTTTTTTGAAAAAATTAATAAAATAAATAGACCACTAGCTAGACTAATAAAAAAGAGAGAAGAATAAAATTGGCATAATCAAAAATTGTAAGGGAGTTATCACCACTGACCCCGCAGAAATACAAACAACTATCAGAGAATACTATAAACACCTCTATGCACAAAATAGAAAATCTAGAAGAAGTGGATACATTCCTGGATACATACACGCTCCCAAGACTGAACCAGGAAGAATTTGAATCTCTGAATAGGCCAATAATGAGTTCTGAAATTGAGGCAGTAATAAATAACCTACCAACCAAAACAAGCTCGGGACCAGACAGATTTACAGCTGAATTTCTATCAGAGGTACAAAGAGGAGCTGTTACCATTTCTACTGAAACTATTCCAAACAATTGAAAAGGAGGAACTCTTTCCTAACTCACTTTATGAGGTCAGCATCATCCTGATGCCAAAATGTGGCAGAGGTAAAACAAAAATAAAAAATTTCAGGCCAATATTCCTGATGAATATTGATGTAAAAATCCTCAATAAAATGCTGGCAAACCAAATCCAACAGCACATCAAAAAGTTTATCCGCCATGATCAAGTTGGCTTCATCCCCTGGAAGCAAGATTGGTTCAACATATGCAAATCAATAAATGTAATTCATCACATAAACAGAACTAAAGACAAAAACCAAATGATTATCTCAATAGATGCAGAAAAAAACCTTTGATAAAATTCAACATCCCTTCATGTTACAAACTCTCAATAAACTAGTTATTGAAGGAACATACCTCAAAATAATAAGAGCCATATATGACAAAGTCACAGCCAATATCATACTGAATGGGCAGAAGCTGGAAGCATTTCCCTTGAAAATCAGCACAAGACAAGGATACCCTCTCTCACTGCACCTATTCAACACAGTATTGAAAGTTCTGGCCAGGACAACCAGGCAAGAGAAAGAAATAAAGAGCATCCAAATAGGAAGAGAGGAAGTCAAACTATCCTTGTTTGCAGATGACATGATCCTATATATGGAAAACTGCATAGTCTTGGTCCAAAAGCTCTGTAAGCTGATAAACAACCAGTAAAGTTTCAGGACACAAAATCAACATACAAAAATCACTAGAATTTCTATACACTAACAAGTGTCAAGCCAAGAGCCAATTCACAAATGCAATCTCACTCACAATTGCCACAAAAAGAATAAAGTACCTAGGAATACATTAATCAGGGAGGCAAAAGATCTCTACAATGAGAACTACAAAACACTGCTCAAAGAAATCAGAGATGACACAAACAAATGGAAAAACATTCCATGCTCATGGATAGGAAGAATCAGTATTATAAAAGTAGCCATACTGCTCAAAGCAGTTTAAAAACTCAATGCAATTCCTACCAAACTGCCAATTACATGGAAGTTAACAACCTGCTCCTGAATGACTCCTGGATAAATAATGAAATTAAGGCAGAAATCAGGAAGTTCTTTGAAACCAATGAGAACAGAACTAGAAAAAACTACTTTAAAATTCTTATGGAACCAAAAATAGGCCCAAATGGCCATGGCAATCCTAAGCAAAAGAAACAAAGCCGGAGGCATCACACTACATGACTTCAAAGAATACTACAGGTCTACAGTAACCAAAAGAGCATGGTACTGGTACAAAAACAGACAGATAGACCAATGGAACAGAATATAGAACCTAGAAATAAGGCCATGCACCTATGACCATCTGATTTTGACAAAGTTGACAAAAACAAGCAATGGGGAAAGGAGTCTCTATTCAATAAATCGTGCTGGGATAACTGGCTAGCCATATGCAGAAGATTGAAATTGGACCCCTTCCTTACACCATATACAAAAATCAACTCAAGATGGATCAAAGACTTAAATGTAAAACCCGAAACTATAAAACCCCTGGAAGTCAACCTAGGCAATACCATTCTGGATGCAGGAATAAGTAAAGATTTCATAACAAACATGCCAAAAGCAATGTGCAACAAAAACAAAAGTTGACAAATGGGATCTAAGTAAACTAAAGAGCTTCTGCACAGCAAAAGAAACTCTCAACAGAGTAAACAGACAACCTAAAGAGTGGGAGAAAATTTTTGCAAACTATGCATATGACAAAGATCTAGTATACAGCATCTATAAGGAATTTAAATAAATCTACAAAGAAAAAAAATCCCATTAAAAAGTGGGCAAAGGACATGAACAGACATCTTTCAAAAGAAGACATATGTGTTTATTGCGGCACTATTCACAATAGCAAAGACTTGGAACCAACCCAAATGTCCAACGATGATAGACTGGATTAAGAAAATGTGGCACATATACACCATGGAATACTATGTAGCCATAAAAAATGATGAGTTCATGTCCTTTGTAGGGACATGGATGAAATTGGAAATCATCATTCTCAGTAAACTATTGCAAGAACAAAAAACCAAACACCACATATTCTCACTCATAGGTGGAAATTGAACAATGAGAACACATGGACACAGGAAGGGGAACATCACACTCTGGGGACTGTTGTGGGGTGGGGGGAGGGGGGAGGGATAGCTTTAGGAGATATACCTAATGCTAAATGACAAGTTAATGGGTGCAGCACACCAGCATGGCACATGTATACATATGTAACCAACCTGCACATTGTGCACATGTACCCTAAAACTTAAAGTATAATAATAATAAAATAAAATAAATAAAATTAAATAAAATTTAAAAAAAAAGAAGACATACGTGCAGCTAGAAAGCACAGGCAAAAGAGCTCAATATCACTGATCATTAGAGAAATACGAATCCAAACCAGAATGGGATACCTTCTCACACCACTCAGAATGTCTATTATTAAAAAGTCAAAAAATAACAAGTGCTGACGAGGTTGCAGAGAAAAAGGAATGCTTATACACTGTTGGTAGAAGTGTAAATTAGTTCAACCATTGTGGAAAACAGTGCGGTAATTCCTAAAGATCTAAAAACAGAACTACCATTTAACCTAGCAATCCCATTACTGGGTATATACCCAAAGGAATATATATCATTCTATCATAAAGGTACATGCACCTGTATGTTCATTACAGCACTATTCACAATAGCAAAGACATGAAATCAATCTAAATGTCCACCAATGGTAGAGTGGATAAAGAAAATGTGGTACATATACACCATAGAATACTACACAGCCATAAAAAGGAAAAAGATCATGTCTTTGCAGCAACATGGATGGAGCTGGAGGCCATTACCCTTAGCAAACTAATGCAGGAACAGAAAACCAAATACTTCATGTTCTCACATACAAGTATGAGCTAAATGATGAGAACACATGGACACTAAAAAGGGAACAACAAACATGGGGGCCTACCAGAAAGTGGATGGTAGTAGGAGGAAGAGGATCAGGAAGAATAACAAATCAGTACTAGGCTTAATACCTGGGTGATGAAATAATGGTACAACAAACCCCCATGACACAAGTCTAGCTATATAACAAACCTGCACATGTACTTCCAAACATAAAATAAAATTTTTTAAAAAGTAAAACCAAGGAAAATGATATATCATGATAATTCTAATGGAAATAAATCTAGTGTGGCTATTTTGATAATAACAATATAAATTTCAGAACAAAAAATGTTACCAAAGAAAAAGAGGGTCCACAGTAGATTACAGCTGAGGCAAACAATATGCTAACCAAAAAGCATAAAGCAGTCAAGTGATCAAGAATATATACAAATTCTAAACATTCATGCATCTAACAATAGTTTCAAAATACGTAAAGCAAAACTGATAAAACTGTAAGAAGGAATAGACAACCCTGCAATCTGTCAGAGATTTCAAAACACTTCTCTCAATAATTAGCAGAACAAGTAGACAGGAAAATCAAGAAGGGTAAAAAGATTTTAAACAACACTATCAAAAAACTTCACCTAACTGGCATTCATAAAACACCCACATAACAATAGCAGAATACACATTCTTTGCAAATGCACTCAGAACTTTTATTAAGATAAACCATAGTCAGAGCTGATATAGCTTGAATATTTGTCCCTTCCAAATCTCAGGTTGAAATGTCATCACTAATGTTGCAGGTGAGGCCTAGTGGGAGGTGTTTGGGTCATGAGGGCGGATCCCTCATGAGTGGCTTGGTGCACCCTTCATGGTAATGAGTGAGTCCTCATTTTATTAGTTCACAATAGATTGTTAAGAAATGGCTTGGCACTTCTTCCCTTCCCTCTTGTTCCCACTGTCACCATCTGACATGCCTACTCCTTCTTCACCTTCTACCATGAGTAAAAGTTTCCTGAGGTCCTCACCAGAAGCAAATGCTGGCACCACCCTTCTTGTTCAACCTACAGAACTGTGAGCCAAGTGAACATCTTTTTTAAATAAATTACCCAGCCTCATGCATTCCTCTATAGCAACACAAAATGGACTAATATAATGGCCATAATGTAAGTCTTGTAAAATATAAAATGATTCAAATCAGATAAAGTATACTCTTTAAGAACAATGGAATTACAAATCAATAGCAAGAAAATGTCTTTTAAAATACTCAAACATTTGGAAACTAAATAATATACTTCTAAATAATCCAGGGGTCAAAGGAAAAAATTAAAATGGAAATTAGAAAGTATTTTAAACTAAATATAAATGAAAACACAACATATCTAAGTTTTGGACACTGCCAAAGTAGTACATGGAGGAAAGTTAAAGCAATAACTACCTACACTAGAAAAAAGAAAAATCTCAACTTCCACCTTAAGAGACTAGAAGAAGCAAATTAAACCCTAATTAAGTGAAAGAAAAGAAAAAATACAAATTACATCAGAAATCAAGACACATAAAACAGAAAACAATAGAGAAAATTCGTGAAGCTAAAGGCGCTTGAGGATATAATATTTTAAAAAATTGAGAAACCTCAAGCTACGTTGAACAGTAACAAAAATAACAAAGACAGGAATGAGAGCTAAAATCACTACTAATTCTAATATAAAGGATAATAGGGGAAGAGTATAAAACAACTTTATCCCAATAATTTGACTACATGGATGAAATGGACATATTACATATTATTTGAAAGACACAAACTATAAAATCTCACTCCAGAAAATATACATAGGAAGTCAGTGGGAATGAGGGAATAAGAACTTCTAAAAATCTTCACCTCCATAAAAGTAATGAGAATAATGGCAAAAATTTACATTTCAGAATTAACATTTCAGAACTCTAGAAATTAACTAAAAGACTTACCATAGTCTTCAGAGCATTTATTCAAAAGAAAGCTGAATACCAGCAAGAACAGTGAGTTTCGTGGCATTTAAACTTACTCTATTTTCCTCCACCTCTATCCTTTTCGGCTGTAGTCTTGAAAACTAACAACCACAATCACAAAGTCACTTGAGGGAAAAGAATAGGTTTGGAGCTTCTCTAAAGCCCTCTTTTCAGAGAAGTGTTATTATTTTACCTGTCTGGTGGTACCCTGGAGACCTCACTCATGAGGCTTGTCTTTATTTGACCTGACTCAGAGCTCACCTACTGAAAACAGCCTTTTCTCCAAGGTGTTTGTCAAAAAAAAAAAAAAAAAAAATAGCAGCAATTGTTTGATATGATGGCTGCCTGACATGGTAGATTATAGTTGGGGCAAACAATATGCTAGCCAAAAAGCTTAAAAGGAAAAATTGGAGAGTGATACATCCATAAAGGGTGTTAGAGACTGAATTGTGTTTACCCCAAATTCTTATGTTGAAGTCCTAACCCCCAGTACCTTAGAATGTGACCGTATTTGGAGATAGGGCCTTTACAGACTAAATTGGGTTTAAATAGGGTCGTCATTGTAGGGGCCCTGTTACAATGTAACTGGTTTTCTTATAAGAAGAAGAGACATCAGGGATGTGCACATACGGAGAAAAAGGCCATGTGAGAACTTAGTGAAGGTGGCCATCTGAAAGCCAAGAAGAGGGCCCTAAGGAGAAGCCAAACCTGCCAACACTTTCATCTTGAATCCTAGTCTCCAGAACTGTGAGAAAATAAATTTCTGTTGTTTAAGCCACCCAGTCTGTAGCATTTTGTTATAGCAGCCTTAGCAAACTAACACAAGGGGCTTTGAAAAGCTTTGCCATATGCCAGAGGATCAAGAAGGTCATGCACATGTGTAAAATTGTGCACATGCCCAGGGCTGTATGCATGTTCAGGAAAGATTCGAGAGAGACTCTGCACAAGAAGAAGTAAATATGAAGACACAACTGCAAATTCCCTGGCTGAGTGATAAATCTATGCCCAAACATGCACACAGAATCCCTCAGTAAAGACAAGAGATTCCAGACATTTTTTAAAAATCACAGTTTGATCATTAGTTGCTAATTAACCTGAGCGGAGATTTCAGGGGACATACTTGACAAAGAATAAAATTCGTTTAAGAATTAGTTCATAAAACCACTAAACAAGCAGCAATAACAGCAAGCCCTGGTGAGAGAAGAGAATCTAATTTCCCTAATTGCCTCATTTCATTATTTAAAATGTATAGTTTTCAACAAAAAGTACAAGACATTCATAGAAACAAGAATGTTATGGCCTATAAGCAGGGAGCTAGAGGGAAAGCAATGAGTAGAAATTATTCCTGTCCAGATGTTGGACTTACTAGACAAAGACTTTAAATCAGCTATATGAAAGATGTTCAAAGAATTAAATGAAACCATGTCTAAAGAACTAAAGGAAAGTCGAAAAACAATGTCTCACCATCAAGACAGGACATCAATAAAGAGGTGGAAATTCTTTCTTTTTTTTTTTTTTTGAGACGGAGTCTCGCTCTGTCGCCCAGGCTGGAGTGCAGTGGTGCGATCTTGGCTCACTGCAAGCCCCGCCTCCCACGTTCACGCTGTTCTCCTGCCTCAGCCTCCCGAGTAGCTGGGACTACAGGCGCCCACCACCATGCCTGGCTCATTTTTTGTATTTTTAGTAGAGACGGGGTTTCACCCTGTTAGCCAGGATGGTCTTGATCTCCTAACCTCGTGATCCACCCATCTTGGCCTCCCAAAGTGCTGGGATTATAGGTGTGAGCCACTGCACCCAGCTGAAATTATTTATTAAGAAAAAGAACCAAATAGAAATTCCAGAGTTGAAATGTACAATAACAATAATGAAAAACTCACCAGAGAAGCTCAACAGCTGATTTAAACAGGCAAAAGAATCAGTGAACTTGAAGCTAGGATAATTGAAATTATCCAATCTAAAGAATAGCGGAAAAAAAATGAAGGAAAATGAATGGAGATTTACAGACCAGTAGGCCAAATAAAGAAGAAACAACCCAAATATATACCAAGTGATGAATGGATAAACAAAATATAGTATATCCATACAATGAAATATTATTCAGTCATAGAAAGGAATGATGTACAGACACAGGCTGAAATATGGATAAACCTTGCAAACATTATGCTAAATGAAAGAATACAGGCAGAAAAATGCCACATAGTATATCATTCCATTTATATGAACTCTCCGGAACAGGTAAATCCATAAAGACAGAAAATAGATTAGTGGTCTGCAAAAGTTGGAGGGGAAGGAAGAATGGAATCTGACTGATAATGAATGTGGGGTTCTTTTTGGGGTAATAAAAATGTTCTGAAAGTAGATAGTGATGATCGTTGTACGACTTAGTGTGTATAAATCCACCAATTTGTACACTTTAGAAAGGTAAATTTTGTAGTATGCAAGTAATCTTTCAGTAAAAAAGGTGGATGAAAATAAAAAGATTAAAAGAAGAAATACATAATCTAAATAGCTCTATCTGTTAACAAGTTGAATTTGTAGTTTAAAATCTTCCCAAAAAGATGAGTTGAATGTGAATTCTATGAAACATTTAAGGAGAAAATATAAACAAACGCTTCCTGAATATTGTTAAAGAAGGAATGCTTTCCAATTCATTCTATAACACCAACATTACCTTGTTATCAAAACCACAAAGACATTACCAAAAAGAAAACTACAGACCAATATCCCTCATGAAATTAGACGCAAAAATTCTGAACAAATTAAGCAAATTGAATCCAACAACATAACAAGAAAAATACATCATAATGGAGTTTATCATAAGAACACACACTTGGTTATACAATTATGCACTGTATTATACAATGTATACACTTGGTTATACAAAAATTAAACAATAAATTTAGCATATTGACTCATTAAACATGGCTGTAAGTATGTATTTACATATAAAGCATCCATTCTTGGCCGGGAGTGGTGGCTCATACCTGTAATCCCAGCACTTTGGGAGGCTGAGGCAGGCGGATCATGAGGTCAAGAGACCGAGACCATCCTGGCCAACATGGTGAAACCCATCTCTATTAAAAATACAAAAATTAGCCGGGCATGGTGGCGGGCACCTGTAGTTCCAGGTACTCAGGAGGCTGAGGAAGGAGAATTGCTTGAACCCAGGAGGTGGAGCTTGCAGTGAGCCGAGATCTTGCCACTCCACTGCAGCCTGGAGACAGAGCAAGACTCTGTCTCAAAAAAAAAAAAAAAAAAAAAGCATCCATTCTTGATTATTGGAAAACTAGAAATAAAAGTGCACCTCCTCAGCCTGATAAGGGTGTCCACAAAAAACTTACAGCTTGTATTATATTTAATGGTAAAATACGAATGTTTAGTCCCTAATACAGGAATAACAACAGACATTTTCTCTCACCACTTCTATTCAATATTCAATATTGTACTGGAGGTTTTGGCTAGTACAATAAGACCAAAAAAATAAAAAAGGAAGAAAGGAGAGAGGAATGGAGGGAAGGCATCCAGATTAAAAAGAAAAAAAAGTAAAACTGTATTTGTAGATAGTGTGTTGTCTATGTAAAATGGCATCTCCAAAAAGTGATTAGAACTAATACATGAATTTAGCAAGGTTGTAGGATCACAAGTTCAAGATAGGAAAATCAACTGCCTTTATATACACAGGTTTATCTTGTTTCATTGCACTTTATTGCACTTCGCAGATATTGT
Source organism: Pongo pygmaeus (assembly GCF_028885625.2). Taxonomy (NCBI): domain Eukaryota; kingdom Metazoa; phylum Chordata; class Mammalia; order Primates; family Hominidae; genus Pongo; species Pongo pygmaeus. The sequence continues at coordinate 99,557,869 of NC_072378.2, read as the reverse complement.
GTTTTTTTTACAAATTGAAGGTTTGTGGCAACCCTCCATTGAGCAAGTCTATCAGCATTTTTTAAGAGCATGTGTTCACTTTATATCTCTGTGTCAGCATTTCTTAGCAATAAAGTATTTTAAAATTAAACTATGTACACTGTTTTTAAACATAATGCTATTGCACACTTAATAGACAATAGTATAAATGTAACTTTTATATGTACTTGCAAACCAAATAATTTGTGTGACTTGCTTTATTGCAATATTGGCTTTATTGTGATGGCATGGAACTGAACCTACACTATCTCCACGGTTTGCCTGTACTAGCAAAATAAATAATTGAGAAATTTAAACTAAAATATACCTCCATTTACAAAGCCGTTAAAATATGAAATCTTAAAGGATAAAACTGACAAAAGTTGTGCAAAACCTGTTCATTTAAAACTACAAATATTGCTCAGAGACATTAAAGAAGGCCTAAATGAATAATTAAGCCATATTCATGGGTTAATTCTTAAAAATACTCAATATTGTTAAGCTGTCAATTTTTCCCAAATTGATCTGTAGATTTAACACAGTCTTAATCAAAATCTGATGGACTTTTTTTTTTGCAGAAATTCACAAGCTCAATCTAAAATATATATGGAAATGCAAAATACACAGAATTTATGCAAATTACATGCAAAATATATAGAATACAGGTTTTAGCTAAACAGCTTTGAAAACGAACAATATTGGAGAACTAATATGACCAATTTCAAGACTTACTACAACAATAGCCAAAATAGTGTAAAGATAGACAAATAGACCAATAAAATAGACCTATGCCTATGTGAACAATTGATTTTTTACAAAAATGCCAGAAAGATGCAGTGGTAAAAGGATAGTCCTTTCAACAAATGGTAATAGAACAATTGGATATCTGCATGCAAAAAACAAACTTTAATCCATATTTATTCATACCTCACAACATATAGGTGCTTAAGTCTCTTACAGATTATAGACCTAAATACAAAAACCTTAAACTGTAAAATTTCTACTAAAAATAAAAAATAGGGGGAAAAATCATGTGACCTTAGTCTAGGCATTTTTTAAATAAAACACCAAAACCATGATCCATAAAAGAAAAATGGACAAACTGGACTTCGTCAAAATTAAAAACTTCAAAAAATGTCAAGAGAATGAAAAGAAGAGCTACAGACTGGGAGAATATATTTGGAAAATACATATCTAATGAATGATTTATATTGAGAACAAATAACTCTCCAAACTTAATAATAAGAATATAAACAACTGAATTTTTAAATGGCCAAAAGATTTGAACACTTCACCAAAGAAAGACATATAGATAGCAAGTAAGCTCATGTTTAACAAATTAGACATGAAGGAAATTCAAATTAAAACCACATGAGATATCACTATATACGTATTAGAATAGCTAAAATTAAAAAGACCATGTTAAATGTTGGAAAGGACATGGAAATTTTCGTATACTGCTGTCAAGAATGTAAAATGGTACAACCACTTTGGAAAACAGTTTCTTTAAAAGCTAAACACCACCTTCCATATGATCCAGAAATTTTACTTCTAGGTTATTTACCCAAGAGAAAAGGAGTATATACAAAGACTTGCACATGAATATTCATAGCAGTTTTATTTGTAATAGACCAAAACTGGAAACAAGTCAAATGTCTATCAATACGTAAATGGATAAACAAATTATTATATATCTATAAAACAAAATACTACTCAGCAATAAAAAGAATGACTTTTGATACATACAATGAAGTGGATGAATTTTAATATAATTATGCTGAGTGAAAAAAGACAGAAAAAGAGTACTGTATGATTCCATTCATATAAGTTCTAGAGAACTATATAGGCACAAATATCTACACTGACAAAAAGTGATGAGTGGTTGCCTCAGCATGGAGCTTGGGCAGGGAAAGGTGAAGCGGAGGGATAACAAGCAGCATGAAGAAACTTTTTGGGGTGAGGGACATATTAATTAGCATGATTATAATGATGTTTCACAGGTTTGTACACAGCTCAAAATTTATCGACTTGTACGGTTAATATGTGCAGTTAATTTTATGCCAATTACACCTCAATAAAGTTATGAAATTTATATTTAGCTAATATCTTAAGGAGCACTCTGTACTTAGGTCAAGGTCCATCTTACTATTGGCAGATGTGAATCCATATTTCAAACTGTTCTTTATAATTATGTATTTTATAAGATTCTTAGGAGTTTTATTATTATGAAAATATTATGAGGTATATTAGCATAATTTTTATATTATAATAAGTCTGGAAAAGAACTTCAAGTTTGAGTGAGAGAAGCATCATTTCCTCCACTAGACCACTTAGGCTGTGGTCTGTATCACATGTACTTTTCAGAGCTCCAGAATGAAGGGGCAGCAGCTACCTACTCAAAGGAAGCTCTTCTGAGCACAACAGCAGAGACATAGAAGGGCATTTCAAACCCTTTTTTTGTGTCATATCAGCTAACATCTCATTGGCCAAAGCCAGTCATGCTGAGCCCAAAGTCAAGAAATGGGGAAGGACATTTCTCCTATGGCACTGGTGGACATGGAGTGGACATTTTTGAATTACTGTAATAGTTATCTACTGAAGTCCAACCTCTTTTTCATGTGTTTTATGCTCTTCCCACATATGAAATACATTCCGCAACATCCAAGACCTTCCAAGATTTCATCAAAATTACAACATCAGGCTCAAAAATAATGATTTACATCATCAGTTGCAGTTTCTCTTGCTCTGGAGAGCTATGAATTACAAAGACAAGTTTTCTTTTTCACACACTTTATATACAATAGAGGACCTACATACCACATGAATCCTCCCATCCATTTTGAAACAGGAAAAGTAGAAAGTACATAGCAATCACTAGACAATAAAAATTCTGACATACCACTTGGCGAATATCTGGTTTACTTATCTTGAAGGTTGAGAATATTTCTTGATTAGACTCAATTCTGCCTCTGAGTGGCTCCTTAGTCTTTTGTTTTCTACGGCACTGACAGACAGTCCATTCTTTTCCATATCCTCCTTGGAAAATTCTGAGTAGGGAACTGGAGAATATGTACTTTTTGAGCAGCTGAGCATCCTGCTTGTAGAATGCTGGGGACACATCTCTAACACTATTGGCTTCTTTTAGTCCAGAGACTATTAATGTGATTTTGCTAATACGAATATCTCAGAAATACTGTGGGTTTTCTATATATTTGATTCCATTCAACTCCATGTGCCAAAAGGATTGTGTGAATTCACAGTGCTTTTCAAGATGGATATTTCTCCCTATAAACCTAATGTTTTGTACTCTGGGCGCATCAGGCTGATGTAGGACCATACTCTTACATATTTTAGGAGCCCTTTTGTCTTAATAAAAGCATCTACTGATCTAATTAAACTAAAGAGCTTCTGCACAGCAAAAGAAACTACCATCAGAGTGAACAGGCAACTTAAGAATGGGAGAAAATTTTTACAATGTACCCATCTGACAAAGGGCTAATATCCAGAATCTACAAAGAACTTAAACAAATTTACAAGAAAAAATCAAACAACCCCATCAAAAAGTAGGCGAAGGATATGAACAGACACTTCTCAAAAGAAAACATTTATGTAGCCAACAGACACATGAAAAAATGCTCATCATCACTGGTGATCAGAGAAATGCAAATCAAAACCACAATGAGATACCATCTCACACCAGTTAGAATGGTGATCATTAAAAAGTCAGGAAACAACAGGTGCTGGAGAGGATGTGGAGAAATAGGAACAGTTTTACACTGTTGGTGGGTCTGTAAACTAGTTCAACCATTGTGGAAGTCAGTGTGGCGATTCCTCAGGGATCTAGAACTAGAAATACCATTTGACCCAGCCATCCCATTACTGGGTATATACCCAAAGGAGTATGAGTCATGCTGCCTTAAAGACACATGCACACATATGTTTATTGCAGCACTATTCACAAGAGCAAAGACTTGGAAGCAACCCAAATGTCCAACAATGATAGACTGGATTAAGAAAATGTGGCACATATACACCATGGAATACTATGCAACCATAAAAAATGATGAGTTCATGTCCTTTGTAGGGACCTGGATGAAGCTGGAAACCATCATCCTCAGCAAACTATCGCAAGGACAAAAAACCAAACACCGTATGTTCTCACTCATAGGTGGGAATTGAACAATGAGAACACTTGGACACAGGGTAGGGAACATCACACCCTGGGGCCTGTCGTGGGATGGCGGGAAGGGGAAGGGATAGCATTAGGAGATATACCTAATGTAAATGATGAGTTAATGGGTGCAGCACACCAACATGGCACATGTGTACATATGTAACGAACCTGCACGTTGTGCACATGTACCCTAGAACATAAAGTATAATTTAAAAAAAAGAAAAATGCAAAATTCAGTAAAGTGGTGCATACAGACAAATAAACAAATGATTTCGAAAAAAAAAAGCATCTACTAGAACAGTGCTTCTCAAAATAGTTGTGTTAAAGAATCAGGGTTTTTTTCTGCAAATTACTATAACTGATACTTTTGTAAACTATGATAAAAATATGACAGTAATGTCAAATTTCTATGAAACTCTCCAATACTTCAACTTCTTAGCTTGATCTAGCCCCTGCCTACTTTGGTAACCTCAGCCTTACTGTCTCCTCCTAGCTCACTATGCTCCAGCCATAGGGGCCTTATGTTCTGTTCCTTAAACACACCAAGTCATTTCTGCCTCAAGAGTTTTACACTAGCCATCTCCTAAAATTTGGACATTCTTACCCCCAATTTTTGCCTGTCTGGCTCCTTTTTGCAATTCAAGTCTCAGATTAAATATCATCTCCTCAAAGAGGTTCTTTCTAACCTTTGTAAATTTGCCCCAGTCACTCTCTATCATATCATTCCGCTATGTTTTATTTACAGTACTTGTCACTAGCAGATATTTCTTATATGTTTGTTTGTAGCATTTATTATTTCTGTCTCCTTAACTATCTCCTCCCACTAAGATCTGTGAAAGGAAAAACCATGTCTTTCTTATCTACTCCTGTATCCTAGCAGTTATATCAATAACCAACATCCTCATGATTAAATAAATTAAATGATAAACAAGAGTCTAACATATATATATATACACATACATAAATAGTTGAAGGTAATCAGCATAGGTATTAACTGAAGTAATTAGTATGAGTAAGAGTTCTCCAAAAAGGATATAAAATTGAGACCAAATCCTAGAATAAAATCCTGGGAAATATCAACATCTATTCCCAGGTGCAGGGATTAAAAAGGGAGCCAACGAAGGAACTTGTGAAAAAATAAGAATGGTTGAAAAGAAACACTGGTAAGTTGTGTTCCAGAAACTAAAGAGAGTTTTAAGAATCAAAGGGTAATCAAAAATGTCAAATGCTATGGAATACTCAAATAGGATAGAGCAAGAGCAGACACAATTGGTCCTGGAAATCAGGTAGACACTGAAAAAGTTCAGTGGGTGATGGTGCAAAAGTCAAAATGGTATGGTCCAGGGAGAGAATGGAGGTGATGAAATGGACATGAAGGATACTCTTCAAAGATCCAGTCTTGTGCCTGTAACAATGCTTCAGTCAATGACAGACCACACATATGATGGTGGTCTCATAAGATTATAATACTGTATCTTTACCATACCTTTTCTACATTCAGGTATGTTTAGATACACAAATACTTACCACTGGGCTACAACTGCTTACAGTGTTCAGCACAGTAGGCCGCATGCTGTACAGGTTTGCAGCCTAGCAGCAATAGGCTAGACCATATAGCCCAGGTGTATAGTAGACTATACCATCTACGTTTGTGTTAGTTACACTCTATGATTATCACACAATGACGAAATAATCTAATGATGAACTTTCCAGAATGTATCCCCTTCATTAAGCGATGGATAACTATATTCAGATGTTGGATATAGACTCAGGTCCAGTTGGAAACCAGTCAAAATATTTGAGAGCCTGAGTAATAGTTTAGATGAGTGGTAAAGACGATTTTTGGCAAGTGAAAAGCAGGGGGAAAAAATCCAAAAATTGGCCAAAGTAGCATTCTAGTTATTTAGGGGAAGGAAACATCAAAAACCAGATTTATAGTTGTTTTCAGTGTTATTGTTGTCCTACGTGATTTCAAGTTATTAATTTTCTCCTATAACACATGCAGGCTATAAAGCAATCATGATCTCACAATGACAGTCACAAACTTTTGATGAGCTCAGGCATTATCAATTGAGAAACACGAAGTAGCCTAATTAGCTATTCTTCTGACTCATTGAGGGCTGTTGTGAGGGTCCACAGAGATAATGTGTATGAAAGTATGTTGCCGGCTACAAGGGAAATACAAACAGAAGGTGTTATTAAGGCTCTATATGGCTCAGTGATTAGTTCAGAGAATTAGTAGCCTGGGTCCACAAACCATCTTTAATGAGCAAATAGTTGCTTGGCTGCCAGAGGCCTGGCATCTAGAGCAGGCAGAAAGAGCATTGCATTTCTTGTTCTCAGTGCCCTAAAAACAAGTCATGCCTTCTAGTGAGGAACACAAGACAGCAGTGCCTGCCAGGCCTGTCTCCTTTGCTGCCTCTCTTCAGATTTGGAGATAGTTGCTTTATTAGCTGTGAGTCACAGTAAGGCAATCAGAAAAAAAAAGGCAAGGGAAAATTCACCTGTCAGTTACTTTCGTCAGTTTTTCTAAGCACCAGTTATAGGTAAGGCCTTGGCCTAGGCAAATTTTTATGATGGAAAGAATATGAGAGTTGGTCAGGTCAAAGAGATGTGAGTTCAAATTGTTTGCACCGCTAATCAGCTCTACATACAATCTTCAGCAAATCACTTCACCTCTCCATTCCTGTTTCTTTACCTATAAAATGGGGATGATAATATCACATAAGACTGTTATCAGAATTAAATAAGACGATTCATACAAGTCCCAGCAGACAGTAGGTACTCAGTGACTTCATTCCTTACTAGGCAATGTGGGAGATGAGAGCAGGGAACATGATAAAAGCATGATGATGTCTGTGGAAATAATTGGGAGGGGATGTGATGGGGCCCTAACAAATATAAAGATCACGTTCTATGCAAGTTCACAGGAATGCAAAATTTCACCATACCCATGGTCATGAAAGAAGCAGCATTCAACACAGTTGTTGAGGGGCAGAAATGGACTTGAAAGATGAAAATGGCTTTCTCACAAAGAAATTCAAACTTTTACACTAATGTGCTCCTCACGACCATCATGCTGAGGGCATGTTTGTGGAAGTGGGGTGCAAAGGCAACTGAGATTAGGAACGTAGAAGGGTAGTGTAAGTTTTTTCATAATATCCCTGGGAGAACAGTACCCAAACATTGTAGCAAAGTTAATTATAAAATAAACACAATTTCAGACTTATATTTAACAACTTCTCTTTTTTGCAGGTATTAATGGCAGCAGAAATATTTGGAAAGGTATGGAATCATTATACTCGATTATTTAAATCAAAGTCAAAATGAGAACTACCATGAATGTTAGCATGTTTTCCATATTCTATGTGGAATTGGATGTATCGTGCTCCAATGGAATTCTGAAATGAGGTCAACTTCTGGCAGGTCACACGACTAATTCTATTAAGCCACTGTTCTGTGATCAGCTCCATATGCGTCACCCTTCTGCTGGGTAATTTTGTGCTCAGTCCAAAGATGTTATGAAAAATAGTAAAATTTTGGTATATTGTCAAAGGTCACACAGTATTATAAAAATCAAGATACACATGTATAATTGGTTCAAAATCTGAGAACAAAATATCACCTCACTTAGAGTTTAACATAAAATTGTTTTACTTCTCCCAATGAAGATCACTTAGGGAAAAAAAAAATTTATCCTTGCAATGCATGAGTCTTGATTGTACCTTGGACCAGGAAAAAATAAAAATAGCTATAAAAGGTATTTTGGAGCCAACTGGGGAAATTAAAATATGAAATAGATTGTTTTATGGAATTATCGTTCATTTCTTAAGTATAATTTTTAGGTTCTTCGGGAGAATGTTATTATTCTGAAAAGACCAAGTGTCACAATATCTATTACTTTTAAATGGTTCAGTAAAAAGTTATATGTAAACATATATTTTATACAGGTCGGGGAAGAGAAAGAAACAGAGATAGAGACAATGACAGTGCTCAAATGTGGCAAAATGTTAACAATTGTTAAATATAGGTGAATACAGGTGTTCATTCTACTATTCTTTATATTTGATATTTTTCAAAATAAAAAAGTTGGGAAAATAAAAATATTATATCCTTTTTTAAATCTTACTTTACCTTAAATAGAATGGCAAGAATTACAAGAACTGTCTTGTTTAAATGACAAATAGAAGAGATTCATGAAAATTCATTGCCATTTTCTAGATATACGTGGTGAAAAAAATCTGAGGTTTGAAATTTTTACTGTTTGCCTTCCCTATGCTATGCTGGTATCACACTGCTATGCACATATTCTTTGATGCAGTTTGATAATGAATCCCAAGTTTAATACAACCATCTATCTCTGTGCTTCTTGCACCATTTTTTGTATTGATATTTTAATTTTAGTTTTGCTGTGATACCACCATATGCTACAGTTTACTAAACACATTAACCCAACAGAGATCAATTTTTCTAAGAGAAACTAACCCACATATAGATGTTCTTCAATAAAGAGCCAAATTCATTGTCCTCTAAGTAACAAATTAAGTTTAGATCAACCCATGAAACAAAAGGCTTTATACAACCAAATGAGAAGGGGAAAAAAGGAGAAAGATGAATCAAAATGTTCAACATTGAACACCTTTGTTATGCCACAATGCAGTTGCAGCTGTATAGCAGTGCAAGAGACAGTGTGTAGACAAAGATGCATTAGTGCATGCAAATATTCCTCAAGGTATGTATTCCTTCTCTTCACAGCAATCAATGCTGCTAGTAAACAGAACATACAGATGTTATTTGATTTGTATATAGTTTTGCCCATAAAATTGTATGTCAAGGTATTCCGATGTATCTAATAACACAGGGATCAAATTTCTGAATTCTCTTTACTATAGAAAATGAATTTTGATAAAGCGAGTAGATATACATTTAGCAGAAAATAATCTCGGTGTGAGGATATAAAGGTAAAAAAAGTAATGTTTCATGATAGTATTTCAAAATTCTCTACATTTACATTAAAATGTATAAATGTGAAAATCTGTGTAATGCTCACATAAATTATCAGGCTATGTGCAAGGAATTTGAATTTTGTTTAAAATTGTGAGCATATGTGTCATATGTTGTGTTTAAATCATTGAAAACAAGGCAACAATGTGATCCACCATAAATTAATGTTCACAAACTTTTATTAAATTATCAGATAACTCTCACAAATAAGAGCAGAAGCACGAAGTACACAAAAATGTTATGCTATTTCTACAACTCTGTTCAGAAAAATAACTCAGTCTGGATAGAAATCCTTCATGGGGCTCCTGGAAATGGAAATTATGACTGGTACCCTGATTGCCTGGTGTTTTCATAAGTGAAAATACATCACATTCACTCACTCAGGACTTCCTTTGCCTAAAAAATGTTAACGTCTTAAGAATGCATGCTTAATATTTCAATAATATTTGATTCAGTCCAAAAATTTATAAATAAGTACCCCAAAATGAAATGACCTGCAATTAGGAATTTGTGAATTCCTTTTCATGAGCAGTGTTCAAGCAAAGACCAGACAACCTCTCACTTGTAGGGTTGTTGTGGGGATATAAACACCAGATAGGGGATTGGATCAGGCTCTTTAAAACTCTGAAAATACATTGTCCTATGATTTCTATAGTTTTAAATATATAAAAAGTTGGATTTTTGTTGTTTTGAAAATCTAGATATTTTTCATTTTTAGGAAATGCAAAAGTGACCTTAATTTTCTATCGTGTGTGTTTGTGTGTGTGTGTGTGTGTGTGTGTGTGTGTTTTTTCTGGAAAGAGGATAAATCTCAAAACGGTCGTCTCTTGTAAGCCCTTGATATTAATAGTACATATTTGGAGAATAAATATGACATTTCCTTATTTCACAATGATCACATATAACGATGTTGTTAGAAATACAAATATACATTAATACACTGTGAGAGCCAACTTCTGACCTGCAGATATTGACATAAGTAGATTTACAGATGAATGAAATAAATGATCGGCTATCACAAAAGGAGCAAGTGAAGGCTCCTCTACTGCTTTTGGAAAGTGATCATTAGTGCACCAATGGAACATAATCAAGAAAGCTGAAGTGGATATATTACGTTTTCTTACAAATATTTTAAGTCAATTTCTGTTATACCACTTTAATAGTTATTTCCAAAGTTGCTTTGCTTGATTACTGTTAGCATAGTCCATATAATGTTAATGTTTCTATAATTCCACAATTATCTCTCATTTTCCAAATTCAAGGCTTCACGAAAAAAGTAAGTCATGGTAGACATTCAAAGAATATATATGTCTATACTAGAAGAAAAGCATGTTGATGTAAAGTGAAAAATGTGATCATTCTGGATTCTGACTCCAAATATCTCAGTTGCTTGAAAATAATTATGGTACAATTTTTGCCTTTCATCTTATTTACCTACAACCAGTGGAAAAAAAAAAAAACTACTCAGCCCACATATGTTATTGGCCAACAAGACAATGATTTAACTGACCATCCAGAGATTTAATCCTGTTTCCACTTGGACTTTGAATGTTCACAATAATCTGGGGATTTTAACATTTTATTTAATAATTTGTCAGTTTTCTCTCCATCAACCTTTCTTTCCATTTTTTTCCCAAAACAACTTCACACACCAAAATCAAAACTGCTACATTCATTCTAATTTACCATTTTTTATATCTAATATTCCCATGGAAGGGTTAAAACTGCCTGAGATTTTAAGAAAATATATCAAAAAACTGCTTAGTTTGACCTTCTGTACACTTACGACGGTTTCATTTTACATTACCAATTCATTAGTATTTTTATCTCAAAGACAATTTTCACAGAAATTTTTGTTGTGATATCTCATATTTTTATTTCAAACTGCTATGCTACAGTTTAATACCAAGAATTTCTATATATATCCCTGTTAACAAATATTAGAAACAAAAATATGCATTTGTACTTAAACTTCATGAAGTGTTTATTGTGCTTATGTAAACAAAAGTGTATTCATTTCATGTCTCTTTCATACTTATTTCCCTGTTAAGAATTCTTAATATATAGGTGTGCTAAAGTTTAAAAGCTATATACTTAGATAATCCTAGATATAAATTACCATACACTAATTGAGCTTAAAATCATTTTACTATTTTTTGAATTTTAGATGTAAAACCAAGAAGACTATGATAAGATGATAACATTCACATTTAGGTTTAACACGTGCATGCATACAGTATATTCAGATACTGATCTTATGTTATTTTTAAATTATTCAATTTCCTATTAACACTATAATAGAATTTTTTTCCTCTAGAAAGTCAGTAAGAAACTCACAAGCTGTTATTCAAGGCCAGAACATACTAATAAAAAGTGAAAAATGTACTCACATTCAGATACCAAATTCTATGATGACTGTGTAACAATTGGCATGCTCCTAGTACTCATCCCCAACTCAATAATTTATATCTTGGTTTATAAGACAGAAGACTCAGATGTTTTTATTGCTTGGATATTTGAACACCGGTATATGCAATCATAATCTGATTATTTTAGTAAATAATATAGTTTTAAAACAATTTTAGATTTAAGAAACATATTGTTCAAGTTGCCAATAAGCATAAGGACATAAATCAAATTAATTGAAAAATTAACATCTGTTATTTTTGTCTATATTTCTCAAGTATCCTATAAGAAATTCTTTTTTCTGTGTATATTTGTTTGTATATTATATAAGGACTAGAATATATGAAACTCAAAACGAAGATTATGACCATGAAAAAATTTCTGTCATCAATTATGAAATATTTGAGATCATTACAATTACATTTTTTTCAAAGATCATAAATACTGAGTTCACAAACAATTTGTAATTTTTTTTAAAACTTACTTTTAAATTTCAGCTACAAAACAACACTAAATTTGTTTGTATAAAACAAGATATAAGCATAAATACAAATAGCCTTATGTATTTATATAAAGAATATTTGAACAAATGAAAAGCACAAAATTAAATCAGATTTTTAAAAGCCATATTGGGAACCTACACAATCCAAATTTTGTTAGCATTACACAGAATTATCTGAAGATGCTACATTTGTTACAACGATTTGCAATTGCAGAAAATATTTTGGAACAATAATTTGGAATACTTTTTCTTCCTTGATAATGGCAAATCTCAGTCTTTTGAAAGAGGATTTGAGTTAGAGAAAGCCATGCATTTTTGACAACCAAATTTGATTAAACAAGTTATTGAATCATTGCCAATTTTTCTATTGAAACTTATTTCATCAATTTTATGTTCTTTATATAATTGTTTAAAGACACATGAAGAAATGTTCTGAGATAGTTGCATAATTAGAATAGGTTTTTATTCCTCTAATGTGATTACCTTGAAAAGCAATATTCATCCGGAATCATTTTCTTGGACATTTTATTGCTTTCCATCTCAAACAAATGCATGGTACAATTTTTGCACTTTCATATATATATGTATATATAATATTAAGAAAAGAAGCAGATAAACATCCACTAGTATTTAGTATAACTGTGACATAGTGATTTTCTAAATACTGGAGCTTTTTTTTTTGTAATAAAGATGAGCTACTTAAGAGATAGGTAGCTAGTCTAGGTCTGAGTTTTTCAATCTCACCACAATTGACATTTTGGGCTGGATAATTGCTATGAGAATTATCCTGTAGATTTTAGGTTATTTCTCAGCATCCTTGACCTCTACCTACTCAATGCCTGCAGTATGCCCTCAGACGCGACAATCAAAAATGTCTCTGGACATTATCAAATGTCCCCCCAGAGGAAGGAAATCACTCCTAATTGAGAACCACTGGATTAGGTGATTGGAAATTTCTTTCCAACCCCAAGAGCCTATGAATCATAAAATACAATAAAATACATGTAGAGAACATTGTTATACGTTCTAAAGTTCTAAAATTTGATAAGTATAAAGAATGCCATAATTTGTCTAGTTATACACATCTTCAAAGACAACTTTGTAGTAAGATGACATGGTAAACATATTTAAAATTTGTTGTCATAAGGCACAGGCTAATAACATACTAAAAATATTAAGCTCACATTAATACACACACATATACAGATATAGATATAATCATGTTTGTACAAATCTGTAAATGTACGCATACTCTTAGCAAATAATATCTTTAAAAAACATGACCATTTAGTATCTGTTCAACAACCTTAAAACTTAAAAATAGTATATACTTCATTATGATTGATAAATAAATTTTTAAATGACCTCACATGAGGGAAGACTAGGCAAAACAATTGTGATGGCCATTTATATAGAACCTTCTGTGATTTTTACTCACAAATAGTACCTTTTGTTACTTGCCTACTCTACAACATCTGAATTTCTGCAAAATTGTTGCCTTCTTATATCTACCATTACTGTTAGTCTGTCAGGAACTAGATCTCAACTGATTAAAAAATACATTTACCAAAATTTAAAGTATCTTTCCAGGTATCAACCTTTCTTAAACATTGCATACTTAACACAAAAATCACTTGTGACAAACTAACATTAAGGTGCTATTAAATACCCAAATACAATAATATTTGGTGAAATAAAACAATAAAATAATATCACTACAAATAGTAATATCCCAGTATTTTCTTCTTTTCTTCAAATCAACTTACCTCATTTTTGATTTAGCCAATATTATATGTCCATAGATTACTTTGCAGGACATTTCTATTGAGCTAAGACCAACCACAAGGCTAAGTTTGGATCTAATGATTTTTGAGAAAACATTACTACAAAAAACCCTTATCTTGAATGAAGAAAAGATTCCCAATGGTTAGAAATCCCAGTATACTACAGAACACTGTAAAGCATAAGTTATTAAGAGTATAATATTATGGATTGTGACTGTCCCCTAAGTAAACCTGAAGGCTTGTCATAAAGTTAAAATGATATCCTGGTAAATTGATAAAATTAATATACTATTTTAAGTCACAATTGTTTAACCATAAAGAGGTCTCATGGATGTGCTGCTTTTCTTTTAATTAAATTAAAAGGTCTCCTCTGTAGTTATTGATGTGTGAACATATTTCCATAGAGAATTATCTAGATGAAGAGCAAAGCATTCAAATACAGTCAAATGTGATTGTATAAAGGTACTATACATTCATTCATTAGAAGAGTGTTCTAATATGAAATCAAAAGTAAAGCATGCCATAGGTAATTATTAGTGGCTCAGTTGTCAGTTAGTCAAATCAACTAAAAGGCCAATTATTCTAAGGATAGCCAAGATGGAACGCTCATTGTTGGAATTGAGTTGTTTTGAGATAGTTATGGCCCCTTTTTATGAAAGATTAGTTTCCCAGTGAGAACACTTGGGACATAATTTCATATGTTGTAAATTATCCCTAAATTTTAAATCTTTAACATTTGGAGAGAAATATAATATTACCTTTAAAAGCCAAGTAAGGTATTAAAAGGAAAAACAGATAATTAAAATTTTAGATTAAGTTAGAATAGTACTTCCTTTTTTCCAGTTTCATCACCTATATAACTCAAGAAACTGTATCAAAGACAAGTAAGTTTTCATTCAACTTAGTAATCATATCCATAGTTTATTTCTTAGCATGGAATTGAACTTATTGGTATATGTTGGAATAATACATTAAGAATAATAAAAAATTTAAGTGCTTTTAAATTTGAGAAAGAAGTGAACAACCACATATATAGAAAGCCTACAAAAGTATCAGGAGTAGAAAATGCCATGAGTGTCTAAAACTTAGTGTCAAAAACATGTGTCCAAAGTATATTTGTAAATATAGTCTATTTGTAAACATGGTCTTCCTTCATCTCAGAATTAAAATTGTACCGTGGCTCTGGTACATTAAATTCCATCTCTAGGCTCTGCCAGTATTCAGTACCAGGTTATTCAAAACATTAGCTCAGTGAGAAATTGTTCTGGATAGTCACTCCCTCCTCATTGCTACCTAGGTCCCCATTCACTGCTCCACCATGGCACTTCTCACCAGGTATACTGATTGCCTTCTAGTCTGTCCCCTCTGTGGACTGTGCTCTCAGACAGCAAGGATTGTAGCTCATATATTGCTCTAGCCCCAGCCCCCAGCTCTTAATAAGTGTGTTGGATTAAATCAAATAAACACTCAAAAAGCATGATATTCAACCATTCTCAAATACAGCTGTACAGTAGAATTACCTGAAGATCTTTAAAAACATTTATTCTCAGAAAACTTAAATCAGAATCTCTGGAGGGGAGAAGCTCTGGGATATGCATTGTTTAAAAATCTTCCCAGGCATCAGAAGCTGGGAAGAAGGCAATGAGGAGTGATTTTTAATGGGTATAGAGCTTCAGTTCTGCAACATGAAAAAGTCCTGGAGATCTGCTTTCCAACTATGTAAATATACTTCACGCTACTGAATGACACAGTTAAAAATACTTGAAAATACTTGAGATAATAAACTTAATGATACTTTTTTTTTTTTTTTTAGATGGAGTCTCGCTCTGTCACCCAGGCTGGAATGCAGTGGTGTGATCTCGGCTCACTGCAGCCTCCACCTCCTGGGTTCAAGTGATTCTCCTGCCTCAGCCTCCTGAGTAGCTGGGATTATAGGCGCACACCACCACGCCCAGCTAATTTTTGTATTTTTAGTAGAGATGGGGTTTCACCATGTTGGTCAAGCTGGCCTCGAACTCCTGACCTCGTGATCCGCCCACCTCAGCCTCCCAAACTGCATACCAAAAACTACTTGTTCCTTAAAAAAGAAAAAAGAAAAAGAAAAGGAGTCCAAGGCTAAATATGTTTCAGAAAATCTAAATGTCTTACCCAGAATAAAAATGCTCGTTAGAAAATTTAAAACACTAAGAAATCCCACAATTCAGAAATCTATTTAACTTATTTGTTTCCAAGACTTATTTGATTATATCATTATGAAAGAATGCTTCTCCCTCAAACTGGTTTCTATTCTTGAAAATGAATTATAGCATGGAGCAATGCCTCTCAACCTTTTGATGTCCACAGCACACTTTTGAGTACTAGAATCCCTAACAGTGGGTTGAAAGGGAAAAATGACTCAAAGGAGCAGTAAACAAGACAGCAATGATTACAAACCATCACTAATGCAACATAACAATATTTACAGTGTCTAAACATGCATGCATTCACAGTTACTGCATCATATTATTTTATCCCCCTGAAACGCTGTTGTTTTGTGATGGAGCTACATACTTCCCTAATCTCTCTCTCTCATATGTTCACCAGGCAGTTCTCACATTTCCTAGTGAACACTGGCACTGGCCCAACACTAAATCATGTCTCTTACCTTTACTCACACGATGTTGCATACCATGCGAGATTCTGTTTAACGTAGATATAAAAATGAAAACCTATTTTAATGCTTTATATAGACATTTTATTCCCTTTGAATACAGAAAGGGAAATGCAAATTTGCATCTAATTTATTTTTCATAAATTAGATGAAAACTACAGGGAAGAATGATACTATTATAAAATCTGGGCACTGCTAAACTCTGTGGTGTATTTGAGAGGCACATAATTGGGTTCCTTTAATCCAGGCGGCAACCCATTATATTCTTTCTTTCACAGTGAATTGCATGTCAGAATAGCCACTGGAAAAAAAAAAAAGGCATCATGATAACATGATAACCCTGTTTTTCTCAAACTGTTATTTTGAAACCTGCTTGATAGTGCAGTCAACTCTGCAGTGTGGTTATTTAGTAAAGGTGAAATTATAACATTACAACATTAAAGAGTCCTGACTTGCACTTTCATTGACTAGTATAAGGAAAATCAATCTAAAAACATTTAAATCACTTGAAATCTGTAACTGCCAACCCCAACTCCATCATAAGGAATGATGATATTCATAACATAATATTAAATATTGAACATTTATATTAGGTAATTTTAATGATAAATGACGTTATGAAGCCCGATTGAGAATAAAATTTGGCTACAGTTCTACTTTTTGTGCCAAAACTAGATTAATAAATGGGTTTTAGTATTTTTACTGGGTTAAAGAGTCAAGCTAGAAAAAAGAAAGAGAAAAAAGAAGAGTTTGTATAACCACATGCACAAAAAGAAATCTTGGAATAATTATTTTAACTAATGTGACTATTAAATGGAATTTTGTTTTACTTATTTGAAACACATCAACTGAGGTTGATATATTTTTGTCTTAGTGCTGTTTATGGTTATAATGTTGACGTCTTCCTCTTAAAATGTTAGGCAAATCATAGGTAATCAATTAAAATACAATTTATACAACTGATGGGTTGAAAAAAGATAGACAATGTCAGAAAACAAAATCGCAGTTCATTTCATTGCTATGAGAAAACTAAAAACTCAGTTGCTTTATAAAATGAGCTTGAGCCTAGTTGTAAATTTTGTAAGGCTTTTCTCATAAAAAAAATATATATAATATTAAAAGTTCCACTTACTGAAGGCTCTCGGGCCTTCTGATCTTAACATGTACAAGATGCCTACTTGAGGAGTTTGGTTGCATAGGAATCTTGACTACGGAGACCTTGCAGAATCTGGCGCTGTTATTTTCACCCGTTAAAAAAGTATGAAAGTCAAGCTGTTCTCTTAAGCAATGGGTTTGTTCTTCTTAAGCTGTATTGCTATATAAAACAATATTAAACTGTATTGTCTCTTTGCATGTGAGTCAAAAAGGAAGAACAATGATAATTTTCCTCAGAAGACTTTTATCTCCTCCCCCAACACACACACAAACAGATAAGTAGAAATTTTAAAAGGAAAAGAGTAGTAGTGAATTCGTAAACTATTTCTTAAACACACTCATTCACTTGCATTGTAGACGTTACTCTAGTGAAATAGATCTAACTGACTGAGATAAATGTAAAGAGATGTATCTTCATCATTATCTTATTCAAGGGCATTTTTCTTACAGCATAGCATAAATTAAAGCTTCTATACAATAGCCTTAACTAATTTCATATACCTAATTCCAAAGTTCATCATCCAATAAGAGAAAAAATATTTTTCTGTTTTAAGGTAGCACACATTTCTCTCTCAAAAGGGTCAACAATTGCTGGCTCCAGATACTAAGACATCCTCTGGCTTGCTCCCCAAAAGGCCATGTCATTCTTATACAACTTAATCAGTGGCTACACAGAGGAGAGCAACACTGCAATCTTTCTGATCGTTTTAATGAGGACCCCTGGCTATTCAGTCATTGAAATATAATTGACTTGCTCTCCTCTTATTTTCATAATAGACACTCCAACCTAGACCACATTTATTTGGCTATAAGAAATGTCAGGAAGAATTGGAACTTTTCTGAGTGTCCCCATTAAAACTGAAAACATGCCACCCTGTCTTTTACATGAGCTGCAATCATTTTGTGTTGATCTCATTATGCAATACAACATGCAAATATTCCAGTCGCCTTCTCACCAAACTGCAAGACCAAGAAAATAAGCACACCAAAAAAGTCTTACTTTATCTGTCCTTTTTTCTTACAATTTAATATATTTGTCCAATGTTTAGAAAAATTAGCAGCAGAAATAAGTATAAGTGTTCCTGTCGTTACTGATATTTAATAAGGTTGCAAAGTGAGACTGATGCCTTTCTACTTAATGATTACTCTATTTTCATAAAATGCAAAACTTTTCTCCAGGAAATTACATAGTCTACTTAAGGATCAACTAAACATTATTTACAAAATTATTATGTTTATACTGAGAGGTTTATGTTTTCAAAAGTGATGTGCAAAATAAATTACTGTAATCTTTGAAACAATGTGAGCCCCACAAATTATTTTATATTTTGGAGTTTTCAAACTTACATTAGTTTAAACTTGAACAACCAAAAACTGTTTGATAATAAGGAACTTTAATCACAGTATAAATTTGAAAGTTAGTCCACCATGGAAAAATTATTTTCATAAATCCCTATAAAGTAGGCTAAGCACCTTCTTATCAGATACTTTTTTCTTAACACAGAATATTCAGATTAGAAATGTCATTCATCATAATCATAATCATAATCATTCCATTCATTTCTATGTCAATTAAGATAAATTTATATTTGCTTTTGGCAAAAGTGTTGGAGGAAAGGGATTCCCGTACTGTTACATACTTTCGGAGGGAAGTTTAGCAATATTTAGCAATTTTAATGGACATTCCCTTTGACTCAGCAATTCCACTTTCATGAATATGTCCTCTAGTTGAACAATAGCATATATATTCATATATCTACACACACGCACACACACAAACACACACATATATAAGATTGACCCTTGAACAACTCAGGTTTGAACTGCACAGGTCAACCTATACTGGAATTTTCTTCTACCTCTGCCACCCCAAGACAGCAAGACCAACAGTTCTTTCTCCTCCTTCTCTTCCTCCTCAGCCTACTCAATATGAAGAAAATAAGGATGAAGACCTTTATGATGATCCACTTCCACTTAATGAATAGTAAACATATTTTCTCATCTCTAAGATTTTCTTAATATTTTCTTTTCACTAATTTATTGTAAGAGTACAGTATATGATACCTATAACATGCAAAATATGTGTTAATGACTGTTTCTGCTATCAGCAAAGCTTCCAGTCAACAGTAGGCCATTAGTTAAGTTTTGGGGAAGTCAAAAGGTATACATGAATTTTCTACTGCACGGGGACCCGGAGTTGAGGACGACGATCAGCATTCCTAACTCCCACATTGTTCAAAGGTCAACTGTACACACAGATTTTTGTACATGGAAATACATTTACTCAGATGTTTGTTACACCATAGTTTATATTTGGAGATAAAAAACACCAGAAGTAAACCAAATATCCCAGAGGAAGGCTGACTAGATATGTGATGACTTATTCATCTTCATATAATTAAATACTATATGTCCAATAAGTGAGGTAAATATAGATATTACTACTGGCATAGATATTGCTAAGCAAAAGATAATGTTGCAAAAGTATATAGAATGTAGTCTTTTTTTCTAAGATAATATACAGGTTAACGTAAGCATTTAAAAATTTAGAGAAATATACAGCAAATTGTTAACAGTGATTATCTCTACAGTATTAAAGTAGGGAGTCACTCTATATTGAACATTTATGATTCGTTTATGCATTCAGCTAAATATTTTTACTATTTATCTATTTATTTATTTATTTATTTTTGAGATGGAGTCTCACTCTGTCACCCTGGCTGGAGTGCAGTGGTGCGATCTCGGCTCACTGCAACCTCCACCTCCCGGGTTCATCGGCTAATATTTATTTAGCACATACAATGTGCCAAGTGATATTCGAGGTGTCAGGAAACCTAGGGAACAAAACAAAGTCATCAGTGTGTGATCCTTTTAAAATCAGAAAAAAACAATACAATACCTGGGATTTCAACTATTTCAAGAAAATAAAGAAGTGAGAACCATTCATCCCATTACCCCTGTTAAGACTCTTTACCCCTTTTTTCTTGTCCAGAACTTTTTTTTTATGTTAACCTAATCACAGCCAGATTTTTTTTTTTTTTTGAGACAAAGTCCATTCTGTCGCCCAAGGTTGAATGGAGTGCAATGTTACCATCGCCACTCCCCAAAACCTTGGCCTCCCAGGCTCAAGCGATCCTCCCACCTCAGCCTCCTTAGTAGCTGGGACTAAAGGCATGCACCACCACACCCGGCTAATTTCTGTATTTTTTGTAGAGATGAGGTTTCACTATTTTTCCCAGGCAGGTCTTGAACTCCTTGGCTCAAGTGATGCCCTGGCCTCGGCCTCTCAAAGTTTGGACTACAGGTTTGAGCCACCACACCTGAAGATCTTAATATAAGCTATCATTAAAGCAATCTCTATTAGGTCCAAATGTCTTATGAAAAAGATTGTATTATATTTTATTATCTATAAAACTTAAATACTTTTGTTACTATATATCTGAACCTGCAATTATGTAAGAGTAATGAAGTACATTTGTGATTTCATTACATATACTTTATCTGACAGTAATAAGATAATTATGTATACGTAAATATGACTATGTAACCACACACATGAATATTTTCACAAAGCTTAAATAATAACTACAATTATTTTTACTCATGAACCACAAGATAATATTAAGCTTATGGGTCTGTAATACTTCAATACCTTATTCAACTTACTACTAACATATATTAGAAGATTTTCAGATTGATACTAATATTGTAAGAGTATAGCAAATTTTATTAAAATGTATATGTTTCTTATGCAATATGTAAATGCTAATATTAATTCATATGCTTCAATTTTATTAAAATCTAGCACGTATTCTCTCAAAAATGTCCTGATATGAGGGTTTTTTTTCCTTTTTTCCCTTTAAATTAACAAAAAGTATTTAAAGAATTATTCACAAAATGTCTTTGACTTCAATAAAAACTCATACTTATTGAAGGTAAAATTTTTAGAAAGTACTTAGGGTTCTTATTCATAATGTTCTGAACAAATTATAACTAACCTCCACCAGGATGGACAAACAGATACAAAATATATAAGGGGGAAAAAAGCCAACAAATAAATTCTAAATACTTACAAAGCAATGTTGTAATGTAATAGCCATGGTCCCCTGACAGTGAGACTAATCACTGTGAAAGGACATCTATTCAGAAAGTGGATTCATTTGCATCATACATGAATTGCCTAGCCCTAAACTCCCCAACGCTAAAGTACTTGTGCTACAGCTGGCTGTAATTTACACAAATTTCACTAGATGGCAGTGTGGGTCGAGTAGCCAAATGTTTACAAGTCATCTCTTCAAATTTGATACCAGACTAAGAACATTACACAACTGGACTCCTTGTTATCATCAAAAATAGATTGTGGCTGGGCATGGTGGCTCACACCTGTAATAATTCCAGCACCTTGGGAGGCTGAGCTTGAGCTCAGGAGTTAGATACCAGCCTGGGCAACATGGTGACACTCTGTATTAAAAAATAATAATAAAATAAAAAGTGTTTTGTGAATAAAAGACACATCACATAAAAGCATAATAAAAAGACAATGGGAAGGAGCAAGATTTTAAACAAAAAACACTCTGAGCACATTTGCTCTGCTGTTTATCTCTCCTAGTATCTCAAACTTGAGGTTGCTTAGGACACACCTGAGAAACTTTAGAATTCATATTTCCAGTCCCTGCTCCCACCCTTGAGATTCTTAACGAGAAGGTCTGCAACAGAACAGAGCTCAATTTTCAAGAAATATCTAAGGTTGTTCTAATACAGCAGGATCATGAGAAACACTGCTCTAAAGCATGAATCCCCAAAGAAGTGGCACATTTGTATCATCAGCTCCAATCCAGTCACTCCTGTGACCACAATACCCAGCCCCATCCCTTCCTGCATTCTCCATACATCTGAAATATAGTATTCGAATGTCAGCACATTAAAGATATCAAAGCAAGAGTCGAAACTGTTTCTAGCCTTGGCAACAGCTCAAAGACTCATCCCTTCAAAAGTAAGTTTAGAGGAATTTATTGCCAAGCAGAAGCCCCTGGACTGCAATGAATTTACTATTTGCATCGACTATGATAAACTTATGATTTTTAAAGAAGTTTGTCAAACCATTCACTCCTGAAGCAAAAAGAGCTGTACCAACCACCTTTTGTCATCTCTCCACCATTCTGACTCTTGAATTGGACTTCTAAAAATTTTCCTACGTATTTCTTGCATTTCTCTACTTTTTGTCCACACAAAGCCATCCCTCCTCACTTGCCTCCTGGCCCATAATTCTCCTGCGCCCTACGCAGCATCCACCTGCTCTGTCTTTGTTCACGACCTATCACATCTCACCTCCATCTTGGCTTCTCCCATAAAAACCTAACATCTCAGGCCAGGCACAGTGGGTCATGCCTGTAATCTCAGCACTTTGGGAGGCCAAGACAGAAGGATCGCTTGAGCCCAGGAGCTCAAGACCAGCCTGGGCAATATAGGAAGATCCTATCTCTTCAAAAGATAAAATTAGCTGGGCATGGTGGCATGTGCTACTCAGGAGGCTGAGGTGGGAGGATTTGTTTGAACCTGGGAGGTCAAGGCTGCAGTGAACCCCATGATCACACCACTGCACGCCAGCCTGGGTGACAAAGCAAGATCTGCCTTAAAAAAAAAAAAGAGAGAGAGAGAGAGACCTAACATCTCATATTTTCCCACTTAAGAACCTGACATTAGTGGCTGTCATCTGTGATAATTACCAATTCGTGTCTAATCTTGAAAGAATACTGTGAGTAGCAGATTTAAAGAATAAAGAATCTTTAAGTCAATGTTATGTAATAGTGTTACTTGAAAATTGAGCTCTGTTCTGTTGGAGACCTTCTGATTAAGAATCTCAAGGGTGGGACCAGAGACAAGAAATGTGAATTCTAAACAAGCACTAATTACTAAGTAATTTAGTGTTTAATTAGTAATAGAAGTGCCCACAAGTATTTCACCAATTAATGTAGTTTTTATTGACTGTGGGTAATTCATCTCCATTGTGTTTCAGTTATTTTCATCCACTCCTAGAGTTTTTATAAGGAGTAACTACTAAATTTTATCATATTTGAAGTAACTTGAAATAATTAGATGGTTTCTCTCCTTTAATTCATGAGTATGGATATTTCTATTGCTAGATTTCTAATCTTGAACCATTCTTTGATTCCTGAAATAAAGTCTATGAAGTGATTGTTCTTTTACTATCCTGCTGGATTTGGTTTGGTAGTAACCTTTTCTTCAATGACTTTGCATTTATGTAATTTTTGTCATCTGATAATTCTAGATTAGTTTCATCTAAGAGTTAACTGATCTTTACAAGTTGGCTAGTCCTTAGTAGTAAAACTGTCTGGGCTTGGTGCCTTTGTAATGATAGATCTTTACTTTTCTGATCTCTTCTACAGTGATTGGTCCATCATGATTTTATATTTTGTGGGGAATCAATACTAGTGTTTTCCTAGGAAATAATTCATTTTCTCTAGTTTTTCAAAATCATTGTCTTAGGGTCATATATAATGTTTCCTTGTAAATCTATCTTTCCAATTGTGGTTGTATCTATAATTTTTGATGTTTGTCTACAGAGAGTTTTCAAGCTCCAGGACACTCTCTTCCCCTTCCAGTCTACTTTTGGGTAAGCTGATAAACTCCCTCTTTTGGTACTGGTGGGATGTTCAAACAACGCAAGTCCCAACCCACATGTGGGAACCTTCACCTCAGCCCTAACCTTTAACCATAATAAACCACAAACCAGTCTCCTTTCCCTGCACTCTCAAGCCATTTTTGGACCTGCCTAAGAGCCTGCCCTGATCTTCCAAAAAGCTTCATTACATGAGCAATAAATCTTTACATACTCTCTTGATGCATGTGTGGTGTCATCATTCTTGACATCCAAAGAGGCAGAGGGAAGGCAGGTGTCCATCCCACCTCTGGAGGGTAACATTAATTGGTGCTGTGAGCAGTGTGTCTGAGTAGTGACCACTACCATAAGGGTATCTTTCTTCTCTTGCTTTGGCTTGCTAACTGGCTGTGCTGCTTCGTCTTGCATTTGCTGAGTCCTACAGAGTCTGTTCTAGATTCAACCAATCTAAGTCAGAAATTTCTATAATTGGCATTTGGGGACAGAGTATGGGACTAGGGCCCTCATTAGAGTTGCCCTGGGTCGTATGTCTTGGCCTCACTTATCTGTACATCTCAGTTTAAATACTCTGACTTAATTCCAGCATAAGCCATGACTGACATTAGACTCTGGAAAACAACTATTACCCTGTGACCTTTGATTGTGTGTCTCAACCCACTGTTGTCTCCTACTCTATAGAGGTTTCCAGGAAAAGACCAATTACCTGTGCAATATATGGGTCCACTGCATCTTCACCGTGTGGAGAAAGAGCAATCATCATGAGGCATGCTGAGGTCACACTTTCAAAAATGGCTGGCTCACCAGGACCCTACAAAATGTCTTTATGCTGCTACTGCCTATGCCTTTATTGTTAAAATGATCCTGATCCTCATGGTTACAGGAAAATCACCCATGGTACCCATGGCACAGTCATAGAGTTCATTCAAACACAACTTAATCCAGGGGTCTTAATCCAAAAATGCAACCACATCCATGGGCAGCCCCTAACCCTGAGAAAACTAATTTGAGACTCTGAAAGAAGAAACTTATACAGTAAATATAAGCAGGGAGAGGGGATCCACCTCTCCCACCAAATTATATCCAGTAATAAAAGAGAGAGAGAGAGAGAGAGAGAGAGAGAGACGGAGGGAGGGAGGGAGGGAGACACAAGTGGGAGAAACAAAAACCTGAAACAAAGGTCCACAATTAGAACCACTACAATTAATTTGGTCCCAATTGGGGATACAAAATGTATTAAAAGAATTTATACAACAAGAAAATAAAAGGAGACTGACTGGCTTTTGGGCCTCATAATACAGGTTCTGAACTAACTTTAATATCTGCTGAGATGCACCAAGTGGCAAAACTTCATGGCCTTAATCAACACTGGAGCTCAAATTACAGTTTTAGCTGTGGATCCAATGAATTTAAACAAGGTTATCTCCTATAATCTTAGAGTAGTCACTGAACATAAACTAGAAGACAAACAGGTATGCCTCACCTTAATCTTAATTCCACATAGTCATAGCCCCCATTGCTATAAAATATCCCATGATGGGCATGGAAACTCTGACACAATGAGTAATAAACTAAAATTAAATTAAGTCTTTTGGCACTTATGAAATGCTTGATAAAAATGGAGCCCATGAACCTCCCCACTATCTCTGGTTAAAACTTACTAGGGCCCAGTATAAATTAAAACAAGGCCTTCAAAGATTGAAACCCATTATTCAAGACCTATTTAGAAAAGATGTGACTATCCCCACTGCTTCTCCATTTCTCAATAGTACAACAACCCAATTTGGCCTATTCTTGAAACTGGGGAAAGAACAAACGGCATCTCATGGTGAATTATCACAGCCTTATTGCCATGGCATCACCCATTAAGGTCTTTATACTCAATGGTATTGGAATTACTGACACCACGCAGCAAGCAAATAGTAGATACTTACATCCATAGATTTGGCTAATATGTTCTGCTCAGTGCCTATTTCACCAGACTCACAGCGGTGGCTTGCTTTTTCCTCCCCAGGAACACAATACACCTGTTCTAGGCCATCCATGAGGTAGTGCCATGGCTCTGCCATTGCACACAGTCTTTGCAGGCAAGAACTCAACTGCAGCCAACTTTCTCAGTAACTTAAGTACGGCATGACACGGATGGCATCCTCTACTGAAAACATTCATTGGTTACACTCATTCAGGACAAAAAAATACATAGAACTTCACAAAACAGAGATGGAATATTGTCCCACACATAGTACAAGGCTGCATCATCTCAGTTAAATTCTTGAAATTATTTGGTAAGCTGAGGGCTTGGATCTGGCTCTGACATCATGTGCCAGGCTCTTCCTTTGAGGGGATGCTCTTCTCACCCTACCCAGGCTCTAATTCCCATGCCAGGCTGCCGCTGCCCCACACCTATAATGCCTTTCTTGCTGTGCTCCACATAAAAGGTTTAGTACTGAATTTTTCATAAAAAGAAAGAAGAAGTAAATGAAAAGCTATGTGTTAACTTTCAAATGAAATAATTTTTAAGTTGTGTATAAAGAAAAAATAAGCCTCATTTCCTTAAAGTTTAATTTATTTCTCCACTTGAAATGAAAAAGAATTTTTCAGTCAGATGAATGAAACTTCTTCAGCCTTTATTTTAAAAATGCAGCCAGAATTGAGTATCCTTACTCTGCTGCAGTCAGGAAAATCAGTAAATCTAAGCAAGAGTTACAGAAGTATGTTATCAGAAGAAGGGAATTTTATGGTCATTGGGAAATAATTTAATATTTATTAGGCACTTATTTGATATTGTTTAATCATTATCATTATCTTATTTTAATAAAACTGTTTTAATTTTAATAAAAATATTTTAATAAATATTTATTAATCATTATCATTATCATTATCTGATTCATTTTAATAAAACTGTTTCTGTCTATTATTGTGGCACACCAAAACAGCAAGATGGATCTTTACTAAATTTGGAGGGCATATTTGAGGCAATCTTACTTGAAATATAAACTCTGTGTTACACATTCAATTTTCTTCGAGAGCCCTAGATTTTTATTTGTAACAGCTAACAAAAGTATAGAGTTTCATACATCATCTGATCGGGGAATACATGTCCTGTGTATTAGGATCCTGAGGAAAGAAACAAACTGTGGCTTCAGATATTAGCCCCGAATCAAACATCACAAGTATGTTCACTCTCCATTACCAATTTGTGATCCAGCTGCATCTTATGTGGATAACTCCTGACCTCAAAACAGGCAGAATGGTTGCCTATGGATGATAATGAAGTTAAAGGAAATTTTTATTTTATTCTATGTGATTATCTCTGTTTTCTCAATGTTATCCAATACACATGTACTGCATGAGGGGAAATATTTAATAGCAATAACAGCCACTGTCTGTTTTAAACACTGTCTATTCCTACAAGTATGGCTGAAGCCACTAATATAATGCAAGTGATCTGTTTCTCTTTTTCTCCTCTTACTCCCTATAACATTTTTTCTAATTTTCATGTAGCACTTTTGCATCTTGCTTCATATATGCCTTGACATTATTTTTCTTCTTTAATAAGTGGAAAAACCTTTGAATTCTGAGATTGGATTTTAATCATCTGTATATCTCCACCACCATGAAACACATTATCTTACAATATGAGAGAAGATAAACAAATAATTGCCAGGGAAAATGAATGAATAAATGAATGGCTACTGTTGATTAAATGAGGCTAAACACTTTTTTTAAGGAAAAATCTATTGGTAGTGTCTACAATATTATAGGTATATGACATCCAAAAATGTTACATGGGGTCAGCATTTCTGGGAAGAAGATGGTTAGGCAGATCTGAATTAGGGAGCTTCTAGATTGCCAAAGGAAAGGAAAGGGGATCTGGCAATATAGTGTTTACCACCAGGGTCTCAGCAAGCCTTCCAGGTTAACTGCCTGCTCATCTGCTGCAGCTCCTGATTTCAAACAGGTGAGCCACAGACACTGGAGTCTTCTTGCCTCAGGTACTTCCAGAATCATCATAATTGGTAGAGCTATTATGGGATACAACTTCTGTGCATACACAGTGAACATCCACACTCTTGTTTCATAGAGAACTGTTCTCAACCCAGGGAAAAACTATTCCACAGTGAGTGCCTTATCGCTCTTCAGCTCTCAAAAGATTTTCTTTACCATGGCTAATTTCTGTGTTTCCAGCTCAAATGAAAATATTATTGTTGTTTCATCTTTCCCCAGCATTTTTTTTGTGTTAGGCTTCCCTGTGAAAATAAGACTTCAGCTCTAAGGGCAGGCATTTGGACCTTTCTGGCAGGGGCTCCTGCCCTGGGCAAGCACACTTGATGATCATACGGTGCATGGTCCCTCCTCCCATGACCATCTGCTAGACTGGCTCTCTGCCCACTCACAAGCTCACTGAACTGTTTCACTAGGACACAGGTGCCAGGCTATCATGGGTTTAAATAAGCAGCTCACATAATACAACAAAATGTTCCTCTTCCCTTCAGGAAGATCCTTCCCCCATGACAGCCTTAAAATAGTGCCACTACATGGCTTCTGAAGCTTGATTAAAGCCAGAGACATGGGCGAGCCAAAGATAACATTGTAAGAAGCAAACCCTGAGAGAAGAGTGCTCACAGAGCAGAGCAACAGTGGCTTCAATAGCTGTGGTGCAGGTAGAGGGGTGGGGTGAACCAGAATCCTAGGAATCTAGAAGGAAAGAAGTCATCACTCCAAGTATATTTAACTGGATCCTTAAAAATCAAAAAAGGAGATCTAAATTGTGTATGTGACTATACTTTAACCTATAGCAGAGAGGAGCAGAAGTAATACGGGAGTTAGAGCCAAAGACATGCATGCACAACTCAACCCTGCCACTTGATGAAGATCAGTCAGCCTCTGAATCTTGAGGTTCTTAACAGTTAAGTGGAAATAATAATAATACTATGTTATTATCACTATGGCTATGTAACAATCATTCCAAATCTTAGGGATCTAAAACAACAATAATTTTTAAATTCTCAAAAACTTGGGAGCAGCCCAACTGGGCAGTTCTAACTCAGGGTCCCTTAGGAGGTTGCAGTGAGTGGAGACTGTGCCTGGGTCCTCTCAAAGGCTTCTTCACTTACACATCTGGGCTGAAAGGACTGGAAGATCTGGCAGCTGGAACCACTATGGCTCCTCAGGCATCTCTCTACATCTCTGTATGCTCTTTCCTTCTGGTCTTTCCAGCATGGCAGCTTCAGGGTCACTAGACTTCTTATGTGGTGCCCCTAAAGGAGTGTGGCCTGAGAGAGCAAGCCAAGAGGAAGTCGCATTATGATGCAGACTTGAAAATCAAGTTGTGTCACTTTCACACATTCTATTGGTAGGCTGTCGCAAAGGTCTATCCCACCTTTTCATGGAGAAATGTCAACATATGAATTATAAGAAGAGCAAGGGAGTGAGATATATACCCTCAACCTTTGAAAACTACAAGCTGTCATGCCATACAAAGTTGTTATAAGGATTAAATTATATTATTCACATTCAGTTTATAAGCTGTAAAGCACTATACAATTTTTATAATAGTAAGAATAAAAATCCTATATGTCTTTTTTTGTCCCACTCTATTATAGAAGGTAATTTCTAAAGATAAGGTGAAAGGGCATAGTAAACTTTCAAATGGAGTTAAGACAGTAGTAGCAGCACACAAACCATCTTTATTCAAAGATTTATGGTACATTATTTATACCAATAAATTTTAACAGGTTTATACATTTATTTTGTCATATTTCTTTTAAAAAATCACCTGCCTTAAGAATACCTTTTTCTGCCTTGATGCAATGGTTCACACCTATAATTTCAGCACTTTGGGAGGCTGAGGTAGGAGGATCACTTGAGGCCAGAAGTTTGAGACCAGCCTGGACAACATAGCAAGACCCTGTCTCTACAAAAAATGAAAGAATTAGCAGGGTGTGGTACCATGCCCCTGTAGTCCCAGCTACTCAGGAGGCTGAGGCAGGAGGATTGCTTGAGCCCAGATGCTCAAGGCTGCAGTGAGCTATGATGACCACTGCACTCCAGGCTGAACAACAGAGCAAGACCCTGTGTCAAAATAATAATAATAATACATTTTCCTTTCTTGCAATCTAGTGGAACCTAAATGCAAGTCTTGAATTTTGCCGCTAACCAAACAGAATACATATTAGGGAACTGTCTTATTTGGGGGTTCAAATGATCTCTAAAGTTTCTATAAATTATAGAAATTGGAAGTCTAAGAGCCAGTTGGATTCACTTTACTAATTCAATGCATTAAATTTGTAAAGTATTTATAGACAGGTCTCAAGTGTCAACTTTTGATTTACAAATATACTCACATTGAAGGAATAACAACACAGATAGAAGATGGTGAAAGAAAGCAGACAGAAAGATTGACCCTACCTAACTCTCTCTGAGTGGGTGGGTTCCAGAAGAGAAGGGCTTCCAGGGTTCAGGGTTCAGGCCCCTGTAAGGTGAATCCTAGAGGAGAGACTGAATGAGACTCTATGGTCTGAGGATCCCAGGAAGTACACCTAGCTACCTAAAGGAAACTGGGATCTAATCCCTACCTGACACCTAATTTCCAAAAAGTATTCCCCTGCAGACTCCCTCCAGATCTCAGGGCCCCCCGGTAAGATAAAGGTATCAGAAAAGTACAGGTTCCCTGAAGGCTGTAATTATTTTAGACTGTCATCAGTGTTAGCATTAGAGAAGTTTGCCCATCAGTTTTTATTAATGAAAATTACTCAACTGATATTTTTAAATGAAAAAAGCAAGATGCAGAATCGAGTATGCAACCATGTCTATAAAAAATAACAATATACATATGTACATATATATGCATTCTATAAATAAAGAAATACTTGCCCAGTGAATATATGTATTTTCATTTGCATAGAATGTCTCTCTGAAAAGATACACACAAAACTGGAGGCAGTTGTTGCCTCTGGCAAAGGAAACTGAGGGGCTGGGAGTGAGAGGAAGGGAAGGAAATCTTGCTTTCACTAAATTTACTTTTCTACTTTTACACTTTGTACCATGTACATACATTATCTATTCAAAACCTTGTTTGAAGCTACTCTGGGATAACTAGTGGCCAGCATGCTTGCAAATGAACTAGCATGGAGCTCCATGATCAGAGAAAGAACCCCAAGCTCTTCATGCCTTACTTCTTTCTCACACTAGGATTGCACTGGTTTCTATTTAAAGTGCATCATAAAGTCATATCATAAAGACTTTTTAATTTATCATCTTAGCCTGGGTTCCCTCTGAAAACAAAACCTAAAGAAAAGGCTTAAGTGCAAGCAGTTTATTTGAGAAGTGATCCCAGGTTGCAGAATGAAGGAAAAGGTAGTTAATATAGGAGGGAAAGACTCTCCCAGGAGGGGTTCATAGTTGGCCACCACTATGCTTTCCTCATTCCTGAGGGAATGACTGAGAAGGTATCTCAGAACCTGACTGGGACAAGAGAGAATGGGACAGTTGTTCATTGGCTCCTGTCACCATTCAGCAAGGTTGCTCCCAAAAGGGTTGCATTTGCCCGTACTACAGGATTTCATAAAATGTTCCACCTGCAGGTGTCACAGAAACCCCAGACAAAAAGCAAGTGGTGTTCCTAGTGCAGGCCTGAGGTGAGGCACCGACGGGATGTACTGAGTGAGGCTGGCTGAAGCCTGCCCAGACCTGGTCACCACAGCAGCAGCTGGGATAAGATGGGAGACAGAGAAGTGTCCAATACATTTATAAGAAATTCCTTCTTCAACAACTTTCTTCATTAATTCCTTTTTCATCAGTCTTCATCCTGCTGTTGCTTTTCTTTCCCTAGCCAGAAAAAGGACATCAATCTTGCACTTTTGAAGAGGAATTTTTCATGTAAAAACACTACCAATGTGCTTGTATACATAAGGAATATTTCTGGAAGGACACTCAAGATAACTCATTTTGTTCATTTCAAAATAAAACCAGCTTTAAATATAAGAATGTTAAACACATAAAAGTAAGCATCATATTTCAGAAATTTTGCAAGATACTAAAAAAAAAATAGGCATTTGATTAAAGATGGAGGTTTGAATGTATACATTTACCTCTATTCTGTCTGAAACCCCATTAAAATGAGAGTAAAGGAATATTTGTAAGTATAAACCCATGAAGCAAAGACAACAGAAGATGATAAAATAGCAACAAAATATTGGAAGCTGGAAAGTACATGGGTAAATGCTAAGTGAACCAGCAGACTGGAGAATGCCGAAACCTGTGTCGGAAGTTGGGGAAACCAAGCTGTACACTGATTTGCCTCATAGAACTCCAGACATACTCAGAAATTACAAGGACAGGTACCTATGAAAGTGGAATTTTTTAAAAGGCTAAAACTAGGGCAGTTACTTCAATTCAGTTTAGGAAGAAGTTAGAGTTCGGAGGCCCCTCTCATTCCATGGAGCTGGGGGCTGCCCCTTTCCCACCCTAGTTGAAGGTAGGATAAGATAATAAGAGAAATTCTACTCTGAGGCACACCATGCAGAGTTGGGGTTAGAAGTGCCTCTAAAAAAAGTCTATATACTGAAAGTTGAGGTCTCCAGCCCCTTCTTCTAATCAGTCCCCAGAATTCTGACAACTAGGTTTGTATCCTTTAGACAGGGGACTGAAAGCTTCTTCTCCAGAGACCAATCCAATAGAAAAGTCCTAAAGATGCTCATAAAGATTCCCCTTGAAAAACAGCTGAACTAAATCACCTAGAAGTTAAGCCCACAAATTCACAAGCCCTTTACCCTCCAGACCCAGATCTTCTAATCAGTTATGTGGCACCCACATTTTAAATATGAGAGGACTACTGAGGAACATCCGATATTGAGGAACACCAGAAACCAAAGGAACTTAGAAGAAACAGTGACAACATTAAAGAAATATCTTTTAATAAATATAATGAAGAAAATTTTTGCAATCCATCCATCTGACAAAGGGCTAATATCCAGAATCTACAAGGAACTTAAACAAATTTACAAGAAAAAAACAAACAACCCAATCAAAAAGTGGGCAAAGGATATAAACAGACACTTCTCAAAAGAAGACATTTATGTGGCCAACAAACTTATGAAAAAAAGCTCATCATCACTGGTCATTACAGAAATGCAAATCAAAACCACAATGAGATACCATCTCACGCCTGTTAGAATGGCAATCATAAAAAGTCAGGAAACAACAGATGCTGGAGAGGATGTGGAGAAATAGGAACACTTTTACGCTGTTAGTGGGAGTGTAAATTAGTTCAACCATTGTGGAAGACAGTGTGGTGATTGCTCAAGGATCTAGAACTAGAAATACCATTTGACCCAGCCATCCCATTACTGGGTATATACCCAAAGGATCATAAGTCATTCTACTATAAAGACACATGTACACATATGTTTATTGTGGCACTATTCACAATAGCAAAGACTTGGAACCAACCCAAATGCCCATTAATGATAAACTGGATAAAGGAAATGTGGCACATATACATCATGGAATACTATGCAGCAAAAAAAAGAATGAGTTCATGTCCTTTGCAGGGACATGGATGAAGCTGAAAACCATCATTCTCAGCAAAGTAACACAGGAACAGAAAACCAAACACCACATGTTCTCATTCAGAAGTGGGGGTTGAACAATGAGAACATATGGGCACAGGGAGGGGAACATCACACACCAGGGGCTGTTCGGGGATGGGGGGCAAGGGGAGGGATAGCATTAGGAGAAATACCTAATGTAGATGACAGGTTGATGGGTGCAGCAAACCACCATGGCACATGTATACCTATGTAACAAACTTGCACATTCTGCACATGTATCCCAGAACGTAAAGTCTAATTAATAAATAAATAAATGTAAAAATAAAATAAACCTTTAATTTAATCTTCTCAGAAATAATAAGAGAATATAATATTGTACTCACAACAAGAATACAATGCTGTAGCAAGATTCAGAAAACAAATAAAGCATTTTTGAAATTAAATATCATGATAGCAGAAATGAACTTTCATAGAAGGTCTACGATTCAAAAATAAAACAATCTCCCACAAAGTAGAATAAAAAGTCAAAGAATAAAATGTTAAAGAACTGATTAAAGTCCAAAAGAGCTAATATTCCAAATAACAAAAGTTTCAGAAGGATAAAATATGTTAAATGGAGGGGAAGAAAATAATCAAAGAAATAATTTAGGAAAAATTTTCAAAACTGAAAGACAAGAGTTTCTGGACTGAAAGGACCTACTAAGCGCATGACACAATGATTTAAAACAAAATAAAGCCATATCAGTTGGAAATTTCACAACAGTAGAAACAGAAAGATATACAAGCATGAAGACAAAAAAATAAAGATTAGATGGGCATTAGATTTATCAACAGTAATACTGGAAACTAAAGAATAATAAAGAAGTACTTTGAGTTTCTAAGAGGAAAATATTCCCAAGCTAGATTCACCCAGACAAATTATCAGTAAGTATGGGGAGGAGGGATCACTTTCAGACATGCAAGTTTCCAAAAATATACCTCCCGTGCACTTTCTCAGGAAGCTACTGAAAAATGTGCTCCTCCAAAATCAGGGAGTGAACCAAGAAACAGGAAGACATACTATCCAGGAAATAGACAGAAAACTTAAGAGAGAATAAAAGCAATCCCAGGATAGCAATGAAAGCAAAACCAAGGAGATATCTACCCAGAGGCCTGAGGAACAGAGTAAAAGAGTACAGAAGTTCTAGGAAAGATGTCCTCAAAAAGACAAAATGCATTTGCATTTTACTGCCTGCTAGAGGCTCACCGCACCATTAAAGACAATCTCCTCACCACTGAAGACTAAAAGTGAAGAGATAGGAAAAGATATTCCATGCAAACAGAAACCGAAAATGAGAAGTAATTATACTTGTATCAGATATAATAGATTTTAAGTCAAAAACTGTAAAAAGAGACAAAGAAGGTCAATATTTAATGATAAAGGGATCAATTCAACAAGGGAACATAACAATCATAAATATATATGCACTCAACATCAGAGTATGCAAATACATAAAGTAAACATTATTAGATCTAAAGGGAGAGATAAACTCCAATACAATAATAGTAGGGGACTTCAACACCCCACTTTCAACAATGGGTAGATTATCTAAACAGAAAGTCAACTAAGAAACATTGGACTTAAAGTATACCATAGACAAAATGGACCTAACAGATATTTACAAATGTTCCATCCAACAGTTGCAACCTATACATTCTTCTCAATTGCACATGGAACATTCTCCAGGATAGGTCATTAGTTAAGTCACAAAACAACTCTTAAAAAATTTAAGAAGGTAGAGAGTATATCAAATATCTTTTCTGAACACAATGGTATAAAACTAGAAATCAACAAGAAAAACTCAGAAAACTTTACAAATATATGGACATTAAAAACACGTTCCTGGCCGGGCACAGTGGCTCACGCATATAATCCCAGCACTTTGGGATGGCGAGGTGGGCGGATCACCTGAGGTCAGGAGTTCGAGACCAGCCTGGCCAACAGGCTGAAACCCTGTCTCTACTAAAAATACAAAAATTAGCTGGGCCTGGTGGCAGGTACCTGTAATCCCAGCTACTTGGAAGGCTGAGGCAGGAGAATCGCCTGAATTGCCTGACCTTGGGAGGCAGAGGTTGCAGTAAGCCGAGATCATGCCACTGCACCCCAGCCCAGGTGACAGAGGGAGACAATGTCTCAAAAAAAAAAAAAAGATTCTAAATAACAAATAGGTCAATGAAGAAATTCAAACAGAAATTATAAAAGTCCTTAAGACAAACAAGAATGGAAACACACCATACCAAAACCTATGGAACATAGCAAAATCAATTCTAAGAGGAAAGTTTATAGCATAAAGGCCTGAATCAAAAAAGAGAAAAAGATTTCTAATAAACAACCTAACAATGCACCTCAAGGAACTAGATAACAAGAACAAAGTAAACCCGAAGTTGGTAGAAGGAAGAAAATAATAATGCTTAGAGCAGAAATAAATGAAATAGAGACCTAAAAACCCAATTCAAAAGATCAATGAAATGAAGAGTTGTGTTTTTTGAAAAGATAAACAAAATCAATAAACCTTAGCCAGGCTAAGATAAAAAGAGGGCTCAAATAAATAAAACCAGAGAAGACGTTACTACTGACACCACGGAAGTACAAAAGATTGTGAGACTATTATGATCAACTATATACCAACAAATTTGATAACATGGAAGAAATGGATAAATTTCTGGACACATGCAACCTACCAAGTTTAAATTATTAAGAAATAGAAAATCTAAGCACACCAATAATGAGTGAGAAAATTTAATTAGTAACAAAAAGTCTTCCATCAAAGAAAAATTGAGAACCTGATGGCTTCAGTACTGAATTCTACTAAGTATTTAATCAATAAATAATACCAATTCTCCTTAAACTATTTCAGAAAATTGAAAAGGAAGGAATAGTTCCAAATTCATTTTATGAAGCTAGCATTGCCCTAATTCAAAACAAGACAAAGCCACAGCAAAAAAAGAAAACTACAGACAAATACCCCGATAAACATAGATGGAAAAGTTCTCAACAAGATACTAGCAAATCAAATTCTATAGCACATTAAAAAATCATTCACTATGATTAAGTGGGATTCATCCCAGGGATGCAAGAATGGTTCAATGTATGTAAATCAATAAATGTGATTCACAACATTAACTGAAAGACAAAACCCACATGATCATTTTGATAGATGCAGGAAAAGCATTTGACAAAATTCAACATTCCTGGACAGGTATGGTGGCTCACACCTGTAATCCCAGCACTTTGGAGGGCCAAGGCAGGAAGATTGCTTGAGCCCAGGAGTTTAAGATCAGCCTAGGTAACATAGTGAGACCCCATCTCTATTTTAGTAAATAAATAAATAAATAAATAAATAAATAAATAAATAAAAATTCAATATTCCTTCATAATAAAAACTCTCAACAAATTAGATACAGAAGGTATGTACCTCAACACAAGAAAGGCCATATATGACAAACCCACAGCTAACAAGATATTGAACAGGGAAAAGCTGAAAGCTTTTCCTCTAAGATCAGGAACAAAGCAAGAATGTCCACTTTCACCCCTTCTATTCAACGCAACACTAGAAGTCCTAGCCAGAGAAATTAGGCAAAAGAAAGAAATAAAAGGCATCCAAATTGCAAAGGAGGAACTCAAATTGATACTGTCTGCACACAACACAATCTTATACAGAAAACTCTGAAGACATCACCAAAAAACAGAACTAATAAACAAATTTAATAAAATTGCAGGACATAATATCAACATACAAAAATCAATACCATTTCCATATGCTAATAGTGAGCTATCTAAAAAAAAAAACAAGGAAATAACTTCATTTATAATAGACCCAACAAAACTAAAATATCTAGGACTAAACTTAACCAAGGAGGTGAAAGATCTCTACACTGAAGACAACAAAACATTGATAAAAGATATTGAAGAAGACACAAAAATGAAAGGATATCCTGTGTTCATGGATCAGAAGACTTAATATGGTTTAAATGGCCAAACTACACAAGACAATCTATAGATTTAATGCAATCTCCATTAAAATACCAATGACATTCTTCACAGAAAGAGAAAAAACAACTCTAAAATTCATGGACAGGCATGGTGGCTCACACCTGTAATCCCAGCACTTTGGGAGGCCAAGGCAGGTGGATCACAAGGTCAGGAGTTTGAGACCAGCCTGGTCGATATGGTGAAACCCTGTCTCTACTAAAAATACAAAAAAAAATAGCTATGCATGGTGGTGCATGCCTGTAATTCCAAGCTACTCAGGAGGCTGAGGCAGGAGAATTGCTTGAACCTGGGAGGCGGAGGTTGCAGTGAACCAAGATCGTGCCACTGCACTCCAGCCTGGGAGACAGAGTGAGATTCTATCTCAAAAAATAATAATAATGAAATAAAATAATAAAATAAAGTAAAATTCATGTGGAACCACAAAGACCCCAAATAGCCAATGCAATCCTGAGTAAAAATAACAAACCTAGAGGCATCATACTACCTGCCTCCAAATTACATTATAAAACTATAGTAACCAAAACAATGTGCTACTGGCATAAAAACAGACACATAGACCAGGGAAACAGAATACAAAGCCCAGAAACAACTTCATGCTTCTATGGCCAACTGAGTTTCAACAAACGTGCCAAGAATACATGTTGAAGAAAACACAGTCTCTTCAATAAGAGTTCTGGGAAAATTCCATATCTACGTGCAGAAGAATGAGACAAGTCTTCTACCTCTCGCCACATACAAAAATGAACTCAAAATGGATTAAAGACTTACATGTAAAACCCCAAACTACAAAACTCTTAGAAGGAAACACAGGAGAAATGCTTCATGAGATTGGGCTTGGCAAAGATTTCTTAAATAAGGCCTCAAAAGCACAGCAACAAAAGCAAAAAAATAGACAAATGGGATTATATCAAACTAAAAAGCTTCTACACAGCAAAGCAACCAATTAACAGACTGAAGAGACAACTTACAGAATGGGAGAAAATATTCGCAAACTGTACTTCCGACAAGAGGTTAATATCCAAAATATACTTTTAAAACTTCAATATGGCTGGGCACAATGGCTCATGCCTATAATTCCAGCAGTTTGGGAGGCAACAAAGGGAGACCCCATTTCTACAAAAAATAAAACTAAATGAATTATCCAGGCACTATGGCATGTGCCTGTAGTCCCAGTGACTCAGGAGACTGAAACAGGAGGATCACTTGAGCCCAGAAGTTCAAGGCTACAGTGAGCTATGATTGCACCACTGCACTCCAGCCTGGGCAACAGAGTGAGATTTTGTCTCTAAATAAATAAATAAAAAGAAAATAACTCAATAGCAATAATAATAATAATGGTCTGACTTTAAAAATGGGCAAAACACCTTAACAGATGTTCTGAAATAAAAAAGATGCACAAGGCTGGGCACAATGGCTCACGCATGTAATCCCAGCACTTTGGGAGGTCAAGGCAGGAAGATTCCTTGCACTCAGGAATTTGACACCAGCCTGGGCAACAAAGTAAAACCTTGTCTCTACAAAAAAAATTAAAAAATTAGCCAGGTGTGGTGGTATGTGCCTATGAGTACTTGATAAACTGAGGTAGGAGGATCACTTGAGCCCAGGAGGTCAAGTCTTCAGTCATTCATGTTCATGCCACTGCACTCTAGCCTGAGCAAGAGAGATGTTGTCTCAAAAAAAAAAAAAAAAAAAAAGATACACAAATGCCTGATGGGTGTATGAAAAAAAAAAGTTCAACAATACTAATCACCAGGAAAATGTACATCAAAATCACAATGAGATATTTTCTCACTCCAGTTAGAACAGTTACTATAAAAAAGACAAAAGAAAACAAGTGTTGGGAAGGATGTGGAGAAAAGGGAACTCTTATGCACTGTTGGTGGGATTATAAATTACTACAGCCATTAGGGAAAACAGTATGGAGGTTCCTCAAAAAATTAAAAATAGAATAATAAAGAATAATAAAACATGTATTCTTGGCACGTTGTTGAAACTCAATTGACCATAGAACCATATAATCCAGCAATCCCACTGCTAAATACTTATTCAAAGGAAATGAAAGCAGTATGTTGAAGAGATATCTGCAGTCCATGTTTATTGCAGCACTATTTACAATAGCCAAAATATGGAATCAATCTAAGTTTCCTACAATGAATGAATAGATACATATTTATATCCCATTTTCTTTATCCATTCATTCCTCTTATGGCTTAATAGTATACCATTATATATAATGCATATATATAATGGATATAGTATATTCATTCAATGAATTGTATACCATTTTATATATATATAATACCACATAGTATTATATATATAATGGAATACTATTCAGCCATAAAAAGTAATGAAATCCCGTCATTTTGACTACATGAATGAAACTGGAAGACACCATATTAAGTGAAATAAGCCAGACACAGAAAGACAAATACTGCATGATCTCATTATTATGTGGAACATAATAAAACAATGTTGAAATCATAGAAGTAGAGAGTAGAATAGTGATTATCAGAGACTGTGAAGATGTAGGGGGAAAAGAGGATGGCAAGAGGTGGATCAATAGGTGCAAAGTTACATTAAATAGGAGGAATTAGTTCTGGGTTCTATTGTGCAGTAGAGGAACTATGGTTAACAGTAAGATATTGTATATTACAAAATAGCTAGAGGATAAGCTTCTGAATGTTTTCAGCATAAAGAGTTGATAAATGCATGAGATGATGAATATGCTAACTACCCTGATTTTATCATTATACTACATATACATGTATCAAAACATCAAATTGTACTCCATAAATATGTACAATTATAATGTGTCCATTTAAAAAAAAATAAAATATTGTCCTCAGAAACCTGTTGTACTCAGAAAGGAGGGATCTTTGCTCACTATTGTTCACATTTATGACTATAAGCATATTCTTCAGAATCAGTTTGATTGTCACTCAGGAAAGCAGAAAGAGGCCATTAGGAGAGCATGTGCAGAAAAAAGGGCTGCTTGATGAAGCCAGGCCAGCAGACACCTGGGCAGCAGGGATGCAGCCTGGGCCTTCTAGGCTGCAAAAAGGAAAAGACTGACTACAACTGGCCCTACTTCACCAGTCTCCTCCTTACTGCTGTGGAAGATGTGAGCTGATTGAAAATGAGGAAGGTAAAAATGGAATTGGAAAATGGGAAAAATCTGCACGCTTATACCCAAATTTTCATCTTACAGCAGCCTATACAGCAAGTCTACCTTACACATAAGTAAAATATGTGCCAACTACAACTGTGCTTCCCAGTCAACAGTTTTCAAATCCCTAAAAGTTTAAAGGCAATAATAGCATCAGTTCTGTTTCTGTTTTTCAAGAATAACAATACATGAAATATCTACATCATTTTCCCAGTGATACTGAATGGTGTGAGATCATGGGGGTTTATGTCAAATGAGCAAGATCAATAGTGAATGCTGTTGCTGAAGTCCTAGTTACCTCATCATTTATCATTTAGCTAAAACCAATAGCTACCTTGAGGATTTGACTATTATGCAACTTTGGGTGCTTTCATTCTTAGTCATCTATTATTTAACTTATAACTAAATACTAGTCATTAAAAAAAAGAATTAGGAACAAGATGGTGGAATGAAAGACTCCACCAATTGTGTCCCCTACTGCAAGGACACCAATCTAACAGCTATCTATATGACAAAACACTTTCATAAGAAACAAAAATCAGGTTAGCACTCACAGTACCTAGTTTTAACTTTGTGAAAGAGACACTGAAGAGATAGAAAAAAAACAGGCTTGAATCACCAATGCCATCCTTCCCTGAGCAGTGGCGTGGGGTGGAGAGCAGTTCTGTTTGCCGGGGGAGGGAGAGCTGGCAGTTGTGAGACACTGAACTCAGTGTTGTCCTGTTACAGCAGAAAGGAACACCAGACCAAACTCAGCGGATGCCCGCCCAAGGAGAGAGTATTTAAACCAGCTCTACCCAGGATGCATTCATTGATCCCAGTGGTTGGAACTTGAATTCCCACAAGCCTCACCACCTGCAAGCCTCGCCACCACAGGCTAAAGTGCCCTGGGGCTCTAAATAAATTTGAAAGGCAATCTAGGCCACAAGGACTACAACACCTAGGTGAATCCTAGGGCTTAACCAGGCCCAGAGACAGTGGACTGGTGGGGCACATGACCTACTGAGACACCAGCTGGAGCAGCTAAGGGAGTGCTGGCATCACCCCTCCGCTAACCCTAGGCTGCAAATCTCCTAACTCCAAAAGATACCTCTTGCTTTGCACCTGAGGAAAGGGGAGGCAAGAATGGGTCACATCTTGGATACCAGCTCAGCCACAGGAGAATAGGGCATGGGGCAAAGTCACAAGGCCTCATTTCCAGGCCCTACGTCCTAGACATTTCTAGACACACCTTGGGCCAGAAGGGAATCTGCTCCTTGAATGGAAGGACCCAGTCCTGGCTACATCCATCACCTGCTAACCAAAGAGCCCTCAGACCCTAAATAAACAGCAGCAATATCCAGGTACCACATCGAGGGGCTAAGGTAAGCCTCTGAGACTTGCTGGCTTCAGGTGAGACACAGCATATTATCAGCTGAGTGTCCACGGACCAAAACTCCTTTTGCTTCAGAAAAGCAGAGGGAAAAGTAAGGGGGACTTTGCCTTGGATCTTAGGTATCAGCCCAGCCATGGGAGTTAGAGCACCAAGCAGGCTCTTGGGATCCCAGATTCTAG
This sequence comes from Pongo pygmaeus, assembly GCF_028885625.2. Taxonomy (NCBI): domain Eukaryota; kingdom Metazoa; phylum Chordata; class Mammalia; order Primates; family Hominidae; genus Pongo; species Pongo pygmaeus. Next base: position 99,515,229 of record NC_072378.2, on the reverse strand, counting down.
GATTTGGCTCTTGAACAGCATTTCTGGACCTGCCGTGGGCCAGAGGGGAGCCCCCTGCCCCAAAATGTGAGTACCAGGCCAGGCCAGGGAGTATTCACCACAAGCTGACCTAACAGCCCTCGGGCCTTAAGGGAACATTGGCAGCAGTCTGGTGGTACTCCCTGTGGCCTTTGGTGGTGGTGCCCATACAGTGAGGCTCCTCTGCCTTTGGAAAGGGGAGGAAAGGGTGGGAAGGATTACATCTTCTGGTTTGAGTGCCAGCTCAATTGTAGTACAATAGAACACTAGGTAGGCTTCTGAGGTTTTTGACTATAGTGCCTGGCTCCAGGATGACACTTGCCTGGGGTCTTGGGGAACTCACTACCCTGGAGGAAAGGACACAGGCCTGTCTGGCTTTACTACCTGATGATTTTAGAGCCCCATAGCTTGAGTGAACATAGGCAGTAGCCAAGGAGTAGTTACAGCAGGCCTTGGGCAAGACCCAGTGCTGCAGTGGCTTCAGGTCAGACCCAGTGCAGTCATAGGAGGTGGCCACAGATATGCTTGTGTCACTACACCCCCAGGTTCAAGTGGCTTCAGAACAGAGAGAGATTCTGTTTGTATGAAAGATAGTAAGGGAAAATAAAAAGTTTCTGCCTGGTAATCCAGAGAATTCTCTCAGATCTTGCCCAAGACCATCAAGGCAGCACTTCTATGAATCTGCAAGAACCACAGTGTTACTGGGTTCTGGGTGCTCCCTAATGCAGATACAGCTTACATCACAACAGCCAAGTTATTTTGAATATCTGGAAAGCTTTCCCAAGAAAGATGAGTACAAACAAGCCCAGACTATGAAGACTACAATAAATACCTAACTCTTCAATTCCCAGACACTGAGTAACATCTACAAGTATCAAAACAATCCAGAAAAGTATGACCTCACTAGATGAACTAAATAAGGTATGAGGGACCAATCCTGGAGAGACAGAGATATGTAGCCTTTCAGAAAGAGGACTCAAAATAGCTGTTTTGAGGAAACACAGAAATTTAAGAGGACACAGAGAAGGAATTCAGAAGTCTATCAGATAAATTTAACTAAGAGATTAAAATAATTAAAAAGAATCAACCAGAAATTCTGAGCTGAAAAATGCAATTGGCATATTGAATAATGCATCAGAGTCTTTTAATAGCAGAACTGATCAAGCAGAAGAAAGAATTAGTGAACTTGAAGATAGGTTGAAAATACACAGCCAGAGGAGATAAAATAAAAAAGAATAAAAAACAATGAATCATGTCTACAGGACCCAGAAAATAGTCTGAAAATGGCAAATCTAAGAGTTACTGGTATTAAAGAGGAGGTAGAGAAAGAGATAAGGGTAGAAAGTTTATTTGAAGGGATAGTAAGAGAGAATTTCCCCAAACTAGAGAAAGATATCAATATCTAAATACAAGAAAGTTATAGAACACCAAGCAGATTTAATCCAAAGAAAACTACATTAAGGCATTTAATAATCAAACTCCAAAAGATCAAGGTTAAAGGATCCTAAAAGCAGCAAGAGAAAAGAGACAAATAACATATAATGGACCTCCAATACATCTAGCAGCAAGCTTTTCAGAAAGCTAACAGGCCAGGAAAGAGTGGAATGAAACATTTAAAGTGCTGAAGGAACAAAACCTTAACCCTATGTATTAGTCCATTTTCATGCTGCTGTTAAGAAATACCCAAGACTGGGTAATTTATAAAAGAAAGAGGTTTAATTGCCTCATGGTTCCACATGGCAGGGGAGGCATCAGGAAACTTACAATCATGGCAGGAGGTGAAGGGGAAGCAAGCACTTTCTTCACAAGGCAGCAGGAGAGAGAAAAGCAAAGTAGGAACTTCCAAACACTTATCAAGCTATCATATCACATGGGAACTTATTCACTATCATAAGAAAAACATGGAGGATACCACCCCCATGATTCAATTACCTTCCACCAGTTCCCTCCCTCAATACCTGGGGATTACACTTTGAGATGAGATTTGGGTGGGAACACAGAGCCAAACCATATAATTCCACCCCTGGTCCCTCACAAATTTTATGTCCTCATATTTCAAAACACAATCATGCCTTCCTAACAGTCCCCCAAAATCTTAACTCATTCCAGCATTAACCCAAAAGTCCAAGTCCAAAGTCTCATCTGAGACAAGGCAAGTCCCTTCCACCTAGAAGTCTGTGAAATCAAAGCAAGTTATCTCCAAGACACAATGGAGGTACAGGCATTGGATAAATGCTCCCATTCCAAATGGGAGAAATTGTCCAAAACAATTTCTTGCAAAGGGGCACAGGCCCCCATGCAAGTCCATAATCCAGGGGGCAGTCATTAAATCTTAAAGCTCCAAAATGATATTCTTTGAATCCATGTCTCATATCCAGGGCATGCTGATGCAAGGGGTGGGCTGCCACAGCCTTGGGCAGCTCTTTCATGGGCTGATGTTGAGTGCTTGCAGTTTTTCCAGATGTACAGTGCAAATTGTTGGTGGGTCTACCATTTTAGGGTCTGGATGGTGGTGGCCTCAGCTTCACTAGGCAGTGCCCCAGTGGAGACTCTGTGTGGGGGCTTCAACCCCAGACTTTGCTTCTGCACTGCCCTAGCAGAGGTTCTCCATGAGGGCTCTGCCCCTGCAACAGACTTCTGCCTAGGCATCCAGGCATTTCCATACATCCTTTGAAATCTAGGTGGAGATTCCCAAACCTCAGTACTTGACTTCTGTGCACCTGCAGGCCCAACAGCACGTGGAAGCCAACAAGGCTTTGGGCTTGCACCCTCTAAAGCAATGGCCCAAGCTGTACCTTGGCCCCTTTTAGCCATGGCTGGAGCTGGAGTGGCTGGGACACAGGGAACCAAACCCCAAGGATACACACAGGAGCAGGGTCCTAGGCTCAGCCCACAAAACCATTTTTTCCTCCTAGGCCTCTGGGTCTGTGATGGGAGGGGCTGCTGCCAAGATCTCTGACATGCCCTGGAAACATTTTCCCTATGTCTTGGGGATTAACATTCATCTCCTCGTTACTCATGCAAATTTCTGCAGCCAGCTTGAACTTCTACCCAGAAAATGTGTTTTCCTTTTCTATTGCATTGTCAGGCTGCAAATTTTCCAAATCTTATGCTCTGCATCCCTTTTAAACATATGTTCCTCATCTCCATCTGAGACCACCTCATCCTGGACTTCATTGTCCATATCACTATCAGCATTTTGGTCAAAACCATTCAACAAGTCTCTAGGAAGTTCGAAACTTTCCCACATCTTTCTATCTTCTTCTGAGCCCTGCAAACTGTTCCAACCTCTGCCAGTTACTCATTTCCAAAGTCGCTTCCACATTTTCAGGTATCTTTATAGCAGTACCCCAAACTCTTTGTACCAATTAATTGTATTAGTCTGTTTGCATGCTGCTATAAAGAAATATCTGAGAAATATCTAATTTTTAAAGGAAAGAGGTTTAATTGACTCACAGTTCCACATGGTGGGGGAAACCTCAGGAAACTTATAGTCATGGCAAGAGGCAAAGGGGAAGCAAGTATTTTCTTCACAAGGCAACAGGAGAAAGAAGAGTAAAGGAAGAACTTCCAAACACTTATAAAACCATCAGATCTCATGAGAACTCATTCACTATCATGAGAACAGCATGGGAGAAACCACTCCCATGAACCAATCACCTTCCACCAGGTCCCTCCCTCAACACATGGGGATTACAATTTGAGATGAGACGTGAGTGGGGACACAGAGCCAAACCATAACACCCTAGAACAACATACTTAGCAAAAATATTCTTCAAACATGAAGGAGAAATAAAAACTTTTCCAGACAAACGAAAGCTGAGAGATTTCATCAACACCAGACCAGTCCTGCAAGAAATGCTAAAGAGAGTACTTTAATCAGAAAGAAAATGATGTTAATGAGCAATAATAAATAGTCACCTAAAGATGCAAAACTCACTGGTAATACTAAGTACACAGAAAAACACAGAACATTATAACATTATAACACTGTACCTACTCTTATCCTAGGTTGAAAGGCTAAACAATTAACCAGTCAAAAATAACAACTACAACAACTTTTCAAGACCTAGATAGTACAAAAAGAATGGAGATCCCAGAAATAACACCACACACCTACAAGCATCTGATCTTCAACAAAGCTGACAGAAACAAGCAATGTGAAAAAGACTCACTATTTAATAAATGGTGCTGGGATAATTGGCTAGCCATATGCAGAAAATCGAAACCAGAACCCTTCCTTACACTATATACAAAAATCAACTCAAGATAGATTAAACACTTAAATGTAAAACCCCAAATGATAAAAGCCCTGGAAGACAACCTAGGAAATACCATTCTGGACATAGGAATTGGCAAACACTTCACGATAAAGACACCAAATGCAATTGCAACAAAAACAAAAATTGACAAATGGAATCTAATTAAACTAAACAGTTTCTGCACAGCAAAAGAAACTATCAACAGAGTAAACAGACAACTTACAGAATGGGAGAAAATTTGCAAACTATGCATCTGACAAAAATCTAATGTCCATAATCTTTAAGGAACTTCAACAAGTTTACAAGAAAAAAACAACCTCTTTAAAAAGTGGGCAAAGAACATGAACAGATACTTTGCAAAAGAAGACATACACGTGGCTAACAAACATGTGCAAAAGGGCTCAATATCACTGATCATTAGAGAAATGCAAATTAAAACTACAATGTGATACCATCTCACACCACTCACAATGGCTACTATTAAAAAGTCAAAAAATAACAGGTGCTGGCAAGGTTGTAGAGAAAAGGAAACACTTGTTGGTGGAAGTGTAAATTAGTTCAACCATTGTGGAAAGCTATGAGGCAATTCCTCAAAGAGCTAAAAACAGAACTTTCATTTGACTGAGCAATCAATTACTGGGTATATACCTGAAGGAATATAAATCATTCTACCATAAAAACATATGCACATGAGTGTTCACTGCAGCACTATTCACAATAGCAAAGACATGGAACCAACCTAAATGCTCATCATGACAGATTGGATAAAGAAAATGTTGTACATATACACTACGGAATACTACGCAGCTATAAAAAAGAATGAGGTCACGTCTTTTGCAGGAAGCTGGATGGGGCTGGAGGCCATTGTCCTTAGCAAACTAACACAGGAATGGGAAACCAAATACTGCATGTTCTCACTTATAAGTGGGAGCTGAATACTAAGTACACTTAGACACAAAGGAACAAAGACACTAGGGCCTACTTGTGGGTGGAGGGTGGGAGGAGGGAGAGGATCAGAAAAAAATAACTATTGGGTACTAGGCTTAGTACCTAGGTGACAAAATCATCTGTACATTAAACCCCCATGACACAAGTTTATATAATAAACATGCACATGTATCCCTGAATCTAAAATAAAAGGTTTTTTTTAAAGAAATTAGTATAGTGAAATAAAACAAAGTGATCTTTAGGATCAAAAAAAGTGGAAACAAAAAAAGTTAAAAAGCAGGGGATGAAGCTAAGGTGTAGAGTTTTTACCGGTTTTCATTTTGCTTGTTTGTTTGTTTGCTTGCTTGTGCAAACAATGTTAAGCTGTTATCAGCTTAAAATAATGGTTTATAACATAGTATTTACAAGCCTCATGGTAACCTCAAACCAAAAAAAAAAAAATGGATGCACAAAATCATATCACCAGAGAAAATCGTGTTCATTAAGAGGAAGACAGGAAGGAAAGAAAGACCACAAAACAGCCAGAAAATAAATAACAAAATGGCAGGAGTAAGTTCTTACTTACCAATAGTAACACTGAATGTAAACGTACTAACTCTCCAATCAAAGACATAGAGTGGCTGAATGGATTTTAAAAACATGACCAATTTATCTGTTGCATACACAAAACACACTTCACCTATAAAGACACATATGACTATAGATAAGAAGATTAAAAGAGATATTCCATGCCAATAGAAACCAAAAAAAGAGCAGAAGTAGCTGTATGTATATCAGACAAAATAGATTTTGACATAAAAACTATAAGAAGAGACAAAGAAAGTCACTATATAATATCAAAGGGGTCAATCCATCAACAGGATATAACAACTTTAAACATACATGCAACCAACACTGGAGCACCCAAATATATAAACATTATTAGAGCTGAAGAGAGACAGACTGACCCCAGTAAAATAATAGCTGGAGACTTCAACACACCACTTTCAGCATTGGACAGATCTTCCAGAAAGAAAATCATGAAAGAAACATCAGACTTAATCTGCACTATAGACCAAATGAATCTGATAGATATGTATAGAACATTTCATCCGCAGAGTACACATTCTTTCCCTCAGCACATGGATCATTCTCAAGGATAGACCATAAGTTAGGTCACAAAACACATCTTAAAACACTCAAAAAACTGAAATAACATGCAGTATCTTCTCTGACCATAATGGAATAAAACTAGAATTAATAACGAGAGAAACTTTGGAAACTATACAAATACATGGGAATTAAACAATATGCTTCTGAATGACAAGTAAGCCAATGAAGAAATTAAGAAGGAAATTTTAAATTTTCTTGAGGCAAATGATATTGGAAACACAACATACCAAAACCCATGAGATACAACAAAAAGCAGTATTAAGAGGAAAGTTTATAGCTATAAGTACCTATATCAAAAAACAAGGAAAATTTCAAATAAATCATCTAATGATGCATATCAAAAAATTAGAAAAGCAAGTGCAAAACAAACCCAAAATTAGTAGAAGAAAAGAAATAAAGATCAGATCACAAATAAATGAAGTTGAAATTTAAAAAAAGATCAATGAAACAAAAAGCTGTTTTTTTGAAAAGTTAAACAAAATTGACAAACCTTTAGCCAGACTGAGAAAAAACAAGAGAAGATCCAAATAAATAAAATCTGAGATGAAAAAAGAGACATTATGACTGATAACACAGAAATGCAAAGGATCATTACTGGCTACTGTGAGCAGTATTTGCCAATAAATTATAAAATCTAGGAGACATGGACAAATTCCTAGATACATACAACCTACTAAATTGAACCATGAAGAAATCCAAAACCTGAATAGACCAATAACAAGTAACAAGATTGAAGGACTAATAAAAACTCTCCCAGCAAAGAAAAGCCCAGGACCTGATGGCTTCACTGTTGATTTCTACCAAACATTTAAAGAAGAACTAATGGCAGTCCTACTCAAACTATTCCAAAAAATAGAAGAAGAGGGAATACTTCCGATGCCAGAATTATCCCAATACCAAAACCAGACAAGAACAAATCAAAGAAAGAAAACTACAGGCCAATATCTCTGATGAATATTGATGAAAAATCCTCAACAATATACTAGCAAACAGAATTCAGCAATGCATTTAAAAGATCATTCATCATGACCAAGCGGGATTTATCCCTGGGATGCAAAGATGGTTCAACACATTCAAATCAGTCAATGTAATATGTCATATCAAAAGAATGAATAAAAATCGTATGATTATTTCATTCGATGCTGAAAAATCAGATGGAAAATTTTACCATCACTTCATGATAAAACCCCTCAAAAACTGGGTATAGGAACATACCTCCACATAAGCACCATATTCAACAGACCTGCAGCTACTATTATACTGAATGGGGAAAAATTGAAAGCATTTTCTTTAAGATCAGGAAAACGAAAAAGATGCCCACTCTTATCACTGTTATTCTATATCCTACTGGAAGTCCCAGCTACAACAATCAGACAAGAGAAAAAAACAAAAAGCATCCAAATTGGAAAAGAAGAAATCAAATTATCCTTGTTTGCAGATGAAATGATCTTATATTTGGAAAAACCTAAAGACTCCACCAAAAAAACAGAACTGATTAACAAATTCAGTAAAGTTGCAGGATACAAAATCAACATACAAAAATTGGTAGCATTTCTATATGCCAACAGTGAACAATCCAAAAAAGAAATTTTAAAGAAATCTCATTTACAATAGCCACAAATAAAATTAAATACCTAGGAATTAACCAAAGAAGTGAAAGATATCTATAATGAGAACTATGAAAAAACAGAAAACTATGAAACATTGATGAAAGAAATTGAAGAGGACACAAAAAAATGAAAATATATTTCATGTTCATGGACTGAAGAATCAAAAGTCCATACTACCCGAAGTAATCTACAAATGCAATGCAATCTCTATCAAAATACCAATGATATTCTTCACAGAAATAGAAAAAACAATCCTAAAATGTACATGGAACCACACAAGTCCCAGAACACCTCCAAGCTATCCTAAGCAAAAAGAACAAAACTGGAGGAATCACATTACCTGACTTCAATGATACTACAGAGCTATAGTAACCAAAACAGTATGGTACTGGCACAAAAACAAACACATAGACCAATGGCACAGAATGGAGGGCCCAGAAACAAATCCACACATCTACAGTGAACTCATTTTTGACAAAGGTGCCAAGAGCACACACTGGGGAAAAGACAATGTCCTGAATAAATGGTGCTGGTAAAATTGGATATCCACAGGCAAAAGAATGAAACTAGACTCCTGTCTCTTACCATATACAAAAATCAAACCAAAATGAATTAAAGACTTAAATCAAAGACCTTAAACTATGAAACTACTACAAGAAAACATTGGAGAAAATCTCTAGGACGTTGACCTGAGCAAAACTTTCTTGAGCAATACCCTACAAACACAGGCAACCAAAGCAAAAATGCACAAATGGGATCACATCAAGTTAAAAAGTGGTTTCCTTCTGCACAGCAAAGGAAACAATCAACAAGGTGAAGAGACAACCCATGGAATGGGAGAAAATATTTGCAAACTACCCATCTGACAAGTGATTAATAATGAGAATATATAAGGAGCTCAAACAACTCTATAAGAAAAAAATCTAATAATCCAATCAAAACTTGGGAAAATATTTGAATACTCATTTCTCAAAAGAAGACATACAAATGGAAAACATGCATATGAAAAAGTGCTCAATATCATTGATCATTAGAGAAATGTAAGTCAAAATTACAATGAGATATCAACTCATCCCAGTTAAAACGGCTTATATCCAAAAGATAGGCAACACCAAGTGCTAGCGAGGATGTGGAGAAAGGAGATTTCTTGCACACTGTTGGTGGGAATGCAATTTAGTACAACCACTATGGAGAACAGTTTGGAGGTTCCTTAAAAAACTAAAAATTGAACTATCATATGATCCAGCAGTCCCACTGCAGGCTATATAGCAAAAAGAAAAAAAATCAGTATATCGAAGAGATATCTGCTCTCCTATATTTGTTGCCACACTGTTCACAACAGCCAAAATTTGGAAACAATCTGTTTCCATCAACAGAGGAATGAATAAAGAAAATGTGGTACATATACACAATGGAGTACTCCTGTCCTTTGCAATAGTACTCACAATACACAATAGTACCCCTGTCCTTTGCAACAACATGGATGGAACTGGAGAGCATTATGTTAAGTGAAATAAGCCAGGCACAGAAAGACAAACATCACATTTTCTCACTTATTTGTGGGCTCTAAGAATCAAAACAATTGAACTTAAGGAGACAGTAGAAGGATGATTACCAGGGACTGAAAATGCAGTGAGGGGGTAGGTGGGAGGTGGTGATAGTTAATGGGTTAAAAAAGAAAAAAGAAAGAATGAGTAAGACTGGCTTGGCATGGTGGCTCATGCCTGTAATCCCAGCACTTTGGGAGGCCAAGGTGGGCAGATCACCTGAGGTCCAGAGTTCAAGACCAGCCTGGCCAATGTGGTGAAAGCCCGTCTCTACTAAAAATACAAAAATTAGCTGGGTGTAGTGGCATGTAGCTGTAATCCCAGCTACTCAGGAGGCTGAGGCAGGAGAATCACTTGAACCCAGGAGGCAGAGGTTGTGGTGAGCCGATATGGTGCCATTGCACTCCAGCCTGGGTGACAAGAGCAAAACTTAAAAAAAAAAAAAACAAACAATGAATGAATAAGACCTACTCTTTGATAGCACAACAGGGTGACTATAGTCAATGATAATTGTACATTTTAAAATAACTAAAACAGCATTATAAGACTCTTTGTAACACAAAGGATAAATGCTTGAAGGGATGGATACCCCATTCTCCATGATATGATTATTATATATTGCATGCCTGTATCAAAACATCTAATATACCTCATAAACATATACACCTACTATGTACTCACAAAAATTAAAAATTAAAAAAATTATAAGGGACACTACCATTATATAGAGCAAATTAATATGAGGAGCATAGTAATAAAAATAGCTCAGTGAATTCTATGAAGTTTTTTTTACCTAATCAATAAGTCGCAACTATCTGCCTATAATTCTCAAATAGCACATTAAGGTGTCTCTAAAACTTAAAAAAAATTAAAAGGATAAAATATTGTACTTACTAATTTGTTTTTGCACTTGTAAGAAATAAAGGCTGACCACACTATAAATAAAGGCTGACCGCACTATAAATGTGCTGTTTAGATTTGAAAGCTTATAGAAAGCAACCAAAAGTATTCTTTCTTATCACGTGAAGTAAATTAAATTATTTTAAATACAAAATACAAAAAAAAGCCATTAAAGTAGTTTTATGTATTTGATGCTTTAAAATTAAGTTAGCCCCATGACACACAATGTACCTATATAACAAACCTGCACATGTACCCTGAACCTAAAATAAAAGTTAAAATAATAAAAAATAATAATAAAATTAAGTTAGACTTTTTATATTTATTACTTTGCCAATAAATAATCTTTTGTCACATAAAGTTATCCACACGTACATGCATATTTTAAAATGTCAAAATTTGTCTTTATAATATGAAGCCATTTGGGTTGAATCTTAGATGAATTTTGTAATCCAAATTTTAAAAATATACTCTTCTAAATAAAAACACTTTTGCTTAAAACCATTTCTGTGGAATATCCATGCAAAAACAAAAAAAAAATTTTTTTAATTTTAAGGAGATTTGCCAGATTATAAGTGACTGTGAAAGAGATTCATAAGTCAAAAGTATTTGGAAGACAGTGGTTAATAAAGTTGATGTCCAGAGTTCCACAGACCCCACCAAAACTGCAGGCCACGGTCTGAAAGCCCCTTAACAACGAAAACCATCAGCATTACTGTGGAGATTAAGAATAGGAAATGTGGAATCAGACAGAGTTGTGTTCTAATTACACTACCTAAGCTTTAAATTCTTCTAAATGTATAAAATGGCCAGGCACGGTGGCTCATGCCTATAATCCCAGCACTTTGGGAGGTCAAGATGAGAGGTCCTGCTTGAGCGCAGGAGTTTGAGACCAGCCTGGGCAACATGACAAAATCTGGTCTCTACGAAAAATAAATAATAAAAAATAATAATAATAATTAGCCAAGCACAGTAGCATGTGCCTGTAGTCCCAGCTACTTGGGAGGCCCAAGAGGGAGGGTTGCTTGAGCCAGGGAGGTGAAGGTTGTAGTGAACTCAGATCACACCACTGCACTCCATCCTGGGTGAAAGAGTAAGACTTTGTCTCAAAAAAGAATAAGTAGATAAATAAATAAAAGTATAAAATGAAGATAATAATGCCTCCTTCTCAAGATTGCTATATCAATTAAGTCAGGTAACAAATGGAAGTGACTAGCACAGTGATTAGGCATATGGTCAGCATTCAATAAATTACAGAGGTAATATGTGTAACATTTATACATGTAAATATATAACACCAGGAGAAGAAACGCACTAACTCGAATTCTCACTAAGCTCTAAGTAACTGATATCAGCAACTTTACTGAGAAGAGAAGAAGGCAGAAAAGTAAAAGAGAAAGATTACTCATAAGAAAGAAGAGGCACAAACATTGAAAACAAAACAGACAAAAAACATACTTTTGCCTAACGTGTTTAGGATAAACAAAATATCTACAAATATCACAAATACACTTGTCTCCCTCTAAATCAGCAAGCACCTGGGGACATGACAATAAATAAGCAATAACTTTCAGGAAGTCGCTGCCATGTATATTTAATACTAACTAAATATAATCACAGAACCACGGGGTAATGCAGCTGAAGGGACCCAAGAGAGGACGTAAGCAGCTCCAACATTTTGCAAAACACACAATAAAGAAGCTAGGTGATCTGTCCAAGGTCATACTCAGTTAGAGACAGCGGCAAAACTTGAATCAGAATTTCTAGTTCAGAGCTCTTTCTTGTTTGCAAAAAATAGCCTTTGTGTGTTTGTGACAGGAAAGAAGAAGTAGTAGGACAGCCTCTGGGGCATACAAGGCAAGGTTTCCAACACTGCAAAAAACATGCACTTGGCTAGCAATAAGATTGAAGATTGACAAGCCAGCAAGGCTTTTCCCTAGGGACAGATAACATGCCGCATTCTTTCTCCTAGAAGAGGCAGTTGGAGTAAAACATCCCTGCTGTCAAAATGACCACTGTTTTCAAATTCATTTCCCACCTACCCTTCAGAATGGAAATGAGCCCAGATCCCTTCCTCAGAATAGTTAAGCACAGAATCATCATTCAAATGGAGCAAGCAGCTTGCAGAATGGCTGCAATGAGTTGCTTCCCCAGTAAATAGATTGAACATTATTGCTCTACTTCATACCCTCAATGGAACTCCGTCTCATGAATGGAATGGTATATTATAACTGGCATAAAATAGGCCACCACTTTAGTTACAACACAGGATTATCCAAATAAACAAGCATTAATCATGCACATTATGTAGAGCATAATGCTTCAGAGAGCTTCTGCAAACAGCTCCAAATGAACTCGACCAAATTATACCATCTGACAGCTGTTCCGTGACCTGTGGGAAATGAGTTGGTGGTCTCAGTCCAGTTCCTAGTGGACAGGTGTCCGAAGCACAAAAACTACTCTCACAATTGGGCCTAATTAGCAACCTGGTTGTTGCAGCCACAATAAAACCTGGAGCCCATGTCACCGCCATGCTGTTGGAGGCTTGTCTTGCCATCAGGTGGCCATGAGCCCAAGGCTTAGTACAGAAACGCTCACAATGGCGCCTGCACAAAATGTCGTTGCTTCAGGAGAAACAGGGAACTGTGTCCAGGACTGGCTGACTCCCACCTGTCTCCCCAAAGCCGGACTACAAAGACATCAGAGATAAAAATAGAGAGTTCTGGTTACTATTTTAATCCATGGAAGGAACATCCCTGTAACACTTAAAATGTTATGAATGTCCACTTTTCATAAGAACAATACACTCATCTATAACAACAACAACAACAACAAAAAAAACAGATTGCCCTGGATGCCAAATCATTTTCAAAATGTCTCCTTTTACCTCTTTGCCCTAACTGAAAGCTGACAACTGCTTCTGAGAACACTGCCTCTCCTGCAAGCCCTCCCAAGAGTGCAGTTATTTTCTCCAAAGCTCTACATACCTCACTAACAGATAAAAGAGAAGTATTATTGCTCCTAAATGTCACTGCTAGGCCATTCCTTCCCTGTCCTTGCAAACTTCTTGTTCTTTGACACCCAAAACATTCAGCTCTGCCCCTATCAACCTTCCATTCAACTCTTTTGTTCAGAAAAAAATGTTAACTCATGGCTTACAGTCTTCTTCTCTTATCCTCTTTCTGATATCATCAGTGGTGATTTCAACACCCACTTGGGTAAACCATAAACATTCTGGCCTCTAAGTTTCTTATCTTCCTCATCCTAATGATCTTTTTTTCCTCAATACCACAGCCACCCACTCTAATGGCTGTACACCAGACATTGTCATTAACAGAAACTGTGCACTTCAAAAAATCTTAGTACAAATACTACTCCCTTGGCCTACAGCCAGTCATTCCCAGCTCATTTTGTTACAGCTCTCCTCTTTACAACTCTTCTGCCACATGCAGACCAATCAGTTGGCCTACAGCTTTCTTACTGTTCATTGACCTCCCCTGGTGCCGCCCCGCCCCCCGCCCCACTTTCTCATCTCTCACCTTTCTTGGTTTCTCATCTTTCTTCATCCTTTCATCTAAATTAACATTAATTCCTGTCATTTTTTTCTCCAAATCATATTCACTTATTTCTTATTCATCATTTAACCCCAGTTGCTGCCTTAGCGATATAAATTCAATCATATTTCCTGAATGAGTGAAGTATTAGAAGTAAATGCTGGAGGCTGGGCATCGTGGCTCATGCCTGTAATCCCAGCACTTTGGGAGGCCGAGGCAGGTTGATCAACTGAGGTCAGGAGTTTGAGACTAGCCTGGCTAACATGGTGAAACCCCGTCTCTACTAAAAATAGAAAAAAAATAGCCGGGCATGGTGGCGGGCACCTGTTATCATACTCGGGAGGTTGAGACAGGCGAATCACTTGAACCCGGGAGGCAGAGATTGCAGTGAGCTGAGATCATGCCACTGCACTCCAGCCTGGGTGACAGAGCAAGACTCCACCTAAGAAAAAAAAAAAAAGTAAATGCTGGAGAGTTTCACTATTGCTTAGACTACAGAAACACAAGAGAAGTCACTTCTACACTAACAGTGTGGAAAAAATTGATAATCTACAAAAACATAACTTTTGTTTATCCCAACAAGAGATCAGAGGTTGCAATTAAAGAAAACTGGAATTCCAAAGAACAAACCCCAACAAAGAGAAACACAACACATGAACGATTTTACCTTTGGCAGAGCCTAGGAGAGAACTGCCACATAAATCGGTAAGAATTCAGCAAAGACCTGGCAAAGTGGCTCACTCATGTAATCCTAACACTTTGGGAGGCCCAAGCAGGTGGATTGCTTAAGCTCAGGACTTCAAGACCAGCCTGGGCAACATGGCAAAACCCCATCTCTGCAAAAGATACAAAAATTAACTGAGTGTGGTGGTGTGTGCCTGTAGTCCCAGCTACTCAGGAGGCTGAGGTGAGAGGATGGCTTGAGACTAGGAGGCAGAGATTGCTGTGAACCAAGATCATGCCAATGCACTCCAGCCTGGGTGAAAGAGCCCCTATCTCACGAAAAAAAAAAAAAAAAAAAAAAGAATTTAGCTAAAATCTTAATTCATAAAGGCCAAGTGTGGATTAGCATGACAGTGTGGCATAGCTAGGAGGTCCAGACCAGGGTGGGAGGGAGAGAGGTTGCATTTATTAATAAGATTTTTTCATAGATCTCTACCAGGTGCTGATAAGAAAGCTTGGTGGCAGAATAGAAAACTGGAGACATCCCCTCTTAGTGATGCAGATGTACAAGAGCTGATTGTCAGGAAATTATCTTCGACCTAGGGCCAACCAGAGATACAAGGCAGAGAAAGTCAACTTATTGATTCAAAAGTCTAGCTTTCAACAAAAAAGTCATAATACATACATAGAAACAGAAAAGTATGGCCCATTTAAAGGAAAATAACAAGTCAATATAAAGTATATTTTAAAGACCTAATGGAAGATCTCCTAAACAAAGACTTTAAAATAACTAAACAACTATCTTAAAGATACTCAGAGAACTAAAGGAAGATGTGGAGAAAGTCAAGAAAATAATGAATGAACAAAATGGAAATAACCATAAAGAAATAGAAAAGCTAAAAAGAAACCAAAAATATCTGGAATTGAAAAGTACAATAACTAAAATTAAAAATTTACCATAGAGATTCAAAGGCAGATTTGAATGAGCAGAAGAAAGAATCCATGAACTTCAAGGTGGGACAAAGGAAGTTATCAAGTTTGAGAAACAGAAAGAAAAAACTATGGGCAAAAAGTGAATGGAGCCTAAGGGACTTGTGACATGCCAGCAAGCAGAACAACATACACACTGTGGGAGTTTCAGAAGGAGAAAAAAATGGGGCAGCAAGATTATTTGAAGGAATAATAGCTGAAAATGTCCCAAGTTTGATGAAAGTCATGAATATGAACATCCAAGAAGATCAATAAACTCCAAGTAAAATGAACTAAAAAAAAAATACCAATACACATTGTAATCAAGCTTTTTAAAGGCAAAGAGAAAGAGAAAATAAATCCTGAAAAGAACAAAAGAGAAGTAACTCATCACATAACAGGGATCCTCAATAAAATAAGCAGAAAATTTCTCATTAGAAACTTTGGGAGGCAGAAGACAGTGAGCCAATATATTCAAAATACTAAAAGACATTGACTGTCAACAAAGAATCCTACACCTGGAAAAACTGTCCTTTAAAAGTGAGGGAGAAATTAATACACTCCCATATAAGGAAAAGCTGAAGGAGTTTATTACCCTAGACATTCCCTGAAAAAGGTTACTATACAGTAACTAAAAGTAACTCAAAGCTATATAAAAAAAAAAAAATTGAATAAAGATAAATACTTGGGCAATTATAAAAGCTAATATTATTGTAGCAATGGTCTGTAAAATATTTTGTTTTCTACATAATTTAATAAAATAATGCATTTAAATTAATTATTAGTTTATGTTTTGGGGCATACAATGTATAAAGATGTAATTCTGTAACATCAACAACTAAAAGGGGTGGGGGTAGTGCTATAAAAGAGCAGAGTTTTTGTATGTTATGGAAGTTAAGTTAATATAAATTCCAATTAGTGTTATAACTTTAGGGTATAAATGTAATCTCCATGGTAATCACAAATAAAATAGCTATAGAATATACACAAAAAAAATGAGAAAGGAATTTAAACATTTCACTACCAAAAAAAGTCAACTAAACACAAAAGAAGACTGTAATGCAGAAACAGGAATTTTTAGAAGCTAGATAATGAATAGCAAAATGACAAAAGTAAGCCTCCCATTTTCAGTAGTCACTTTAGGTGTAAATAGCTTAAACTGTCTAATCAAAAGGCAGAGATTGGCAGAATGGATAAAAACACATGATTCAACTATATGCTATCTACAAGACTCTCAGTTTAGCTCCAAAGACAAATAGATTGAAAGTGAAAGAATGAAAATAGATATTCTATGCAAATAGTAATTAAAAGAGAGCAGTGGTGGCTATACTGATATACAAAATAGACTTTATTATTATTATTATTATACTTTTAAGTCCTAGGGTACAGGTGCACAACGTGCAGGTTTGATATATACATATACATGTGCCATGTTGGTTTGCTGCACCCATCAACTCATCATTTACATTAGGTATTTCCCCTAATGCTATCCCTCCCCCCACCCCACCACAGGCCCTAGTGTGTGATGTTCCCCACCCTGTGTACAAGTGATCTCCTTGTTCAATTCCCACCTATGAGTAACATGCAGTGTTTGGTTTTCTGTCCTTGTGATAGTTTCCTGAGAATGATGGTTTCCAGCTTCATCATGTCCCTGAAAAGGATATGAACTCATCCTTTTTATGGCTGCATATTATTCCATGGTGTATATCTGCCACATTTTCTTAATCCAGTCTATCATTGACGGACATTTGGGTTGGTTCCAAGTCTTTGCTATTGTGAATAGTGCCACAATAAACATACATGTGCAAGTGTCTTTATAGTAGCATGATTTATAATCCTTTGGGTATATACCCAGTAATGGGACTGCTGGGTCAAATGGTAATTCTAGTTCTGGATCCTTGAGGAATCACCACACTGTCTTCCACAATGGTTGAACTAATTTACACTCCCACCAACAGTGTAAAAGCATTCCTATTTCTCCACATCCTCTCCAGCATCTGTTGTTTCCTGACTTTTTAATGATTGCCATTCTAACTGGCATGAGATGGTATCTCATTGTGGTTTTGATTTGCATTTCTCTGATGACCAGTGATGATGAGCATTTTTTCATGTGTCTGTTGGTGGCATAGGTGTCTTCTTTTGAGAAGTGTCTGTTCATATCCTTTGCCCACTTTTTGATGAGATTGTTTGTTTTTTTTCTTGTAAATTTGTTTAAGTTCTTTGTAGATTCTGGATATTAACCCTTTGTCAGATGAGTAGATTGCAAATTTTTCTTCCATTCTATAGGTTTCCCATTCACTCTGATGGTAGTTTCTTTTGCCATGCAGAAGCTCTTTAGTTTAATTAGATCCCATTTGTCAATTTTGGCTTTTGTTGCCATTGCTTTTTGTGTTTTAGTCATGAAGTCCTAGCCCACGCCTATGTCCTGAATGGTATTGCCTAGGTTCTTTTCTAGGGTTTTTATGGTTTTAGGTCTAACATTTAAGTCTTTAATCCAACTTGAATTAATTTTTGTATAAGGTGTAAAGAAGGGATCCAGTTTTAGCTTTCTACAAATGAGTAGCCGGTTTTCCCAACGTCATTTATTAAATAGGGAGTTCTTTCCCCATTGCTTGTTTTTGTCAGGTTTGTCAAAGACCAGATGGTTATAGATGTGTGGTGTTATTTCTGAGGCCTCTGTTCTGTTCCATTGGTCTATCTCTCTGTTTTGGTACAAGTACCACTCTGTTTTGGCTACTGTAGCCTTGTAATATAGTTTGAAGTCAGGTAGTGTGATGCCTCCAGCTTTGTTCTTTTTGCTTAGGATTGTCTTGGCAGTTCAGTCTCTTTTTGGTTCCATATGAACTTTAAAGTAGTTTTTTCCAATTCTGTGAAGAAAGTCATTGGTAGCTTGATGGGGATGGCATTGAATCTATAAATTACTTTGGGCAGTATGGCCATTTTCATGATATTGATTCTTCCTATTCATGAGCATGGAATATTCTTCCATTTGTTTGTGTCCTCTTTTATTTCATTGAGCAGTGGTTTGTAGTTCTCCTCAAAGAGGTCCTTCACATCCCTTGTAAGTTGGATTCCTAGGTATTTTATTCTTTTTGAAGCAATTGTGAATGGGAGTTCACTCATGATTTGGCTCTCCATTCATCTGTTAATGGTGTATAGGAATGCTTATGATTTTTGCACATTGATTTTGTATCCTGAGACTTTGCTGAAGTTGCTTATCAGCTTAAGGAGATTTGGGGCTGAGATGATGGGATTTTCTAAATCTACAATCATGTCATCTGCAAACAGGGACAATTTGACTTCCTCATTTCCTAATCAAATACAATTTATTTCTTTCTCTTGCCTGATTGCCCTGGCCAGAACTTCCAACACTATGTTGAATAGGAGTGGTGAGACAGGGCATCCCTGTCTTGTGCCAGTTTCCAAAGGGAATGCTTCCAGTTTTTCCCCATTCAGTATAATATTGGCTGTGTGTTTGTCATAAATAGCTCTTATTATTTTGAGATACCTTCCATCAATACCTAGTTTATTGAGAGTCTTTAGCATGTAGGGCTGTTGAATTTTTTCAAAGGCCTTTTCTGCATCTAGTGAGACAATCATGTGGTTTTTGTGATTGGTTCTTCTTATGTGATGGATTATGTTTATTGATTTGCATATGTTGAACCAGCCTTGCATCCCAGGGATGAAGCCCACTTGATCATGGTGGATAAGCTTTTTGATGTACTGCTGGATTCAGTTTACCAGTATTTTATTGAGGATTTTCACATCAGTGTTCATCAGAAATATTGGTCTAAAATTATCCTTTCTTGTTGTGTCTCTGCCAGGCTTTGGTATCAGGATAATGTTGGCCTCATAAAATGAGTTAGGGAGGATTCCCTCTTTTCCTATTGATTGGTTTAGTCTTGGGAGGGTGTATGTGTCCAGGAATTTATCCATTTCTTCTAGATTTTCTAGTTTATTTGTGTAGAGGTGTTCCTGGTATTCTCTGATGGTAGTTTGTATTTCTGTGGGATTGGTGGTGATATCCCTTTTATCATTTTTTACTACATCTATTTGATTCTTCTCTCTTTTCTTCTTTATTAGTCTTGGTAGCAGTCTATCAATTTTGTTGACCTTTTCAAAAAACCAGCTCCTAGATTCATTGATTTTTTGAAGGGTTTTTTGTGTCTCTATCTCCTTCAGTTCTGCTTTCATCTTAGTTATTTCTTGCCTTCTGTTGGCATTTGAATTTATTGGCTCTTGCTTCTTCAGTTCTTTTAATGGTGATGTTAGGGTGTTGATTTTAGATCTTTCCTGCTTTCTCTTGTGGGCATTTAGTGCTATAAATTTCCCTCTACACACTGCTTTAAATGTGTCCCAGAGATTCTGATATGTTGTGTCTTTGTTCTCACTGGTTTCAAAAAATATCTTTATTTCTGCCTTCATTTCATTATTTACCCAGTAGCTATTCATGAGCAAGTTGTTCATTTTCCATGTAGTTGTGCAGTTTTGAGTGAGTTTCTTAATCTTGAGTTCTAATTTGATTGCACTGTGGTCTGAGAGACAGTTTGTTGTGATTTCTTTTATATTTGCTGAGGAGTGCTTTATTTCCAATTATGTGGTCAATTTTAGAATAACTGTGATGTGGTCCTGAGAAGATGTATATTCTGTTGATTTGGGGTGGAGAGTTCTGTAGATGTCTATTAGGTCTGCTTGGTGCAGAGCTGAGTTGAGGTCCTGGATATCCTTGCTAACCTTCTGTCTCATTAATCTGTCTAATATTGACATTGGAATGTTAAAGTCTCCCATTATTATTGTGTGGGAGTCTAAGTCTCTTTGTAGGCCTCTAAGGACTTGCTTTATGAATCTGGGTGCTACTGTATTGAGTACATATATATTTAGGATAGTTAGATCTTCTTGTTGAATTGATCCCTTTACCATTAGGTAATGGCCTTCTTTGTCTCTTTTGATCTTTGTTGGTTTAAAGTCTGTTTTATCAGAGACTAGAAGACTAGGATTACAACCCCTGCTTTTTCTTTTTTTTTTTTTCTTTTTGTTTTCCATTTGCTTGGTAGATCTTCCTCCATTCCTTTATTTTGAGCCTATGTGTGTCTCTGCATGTGAGATGGGTTTCCTGAATACAGCACACTGATGGGTCTTGACTTTTTATCCAATTTACCAGTCTGTGTCTTTTAATTGGGCCATTTAGCCCATTTGCATTTAAGGTTAATACCATTATGTGGGAATTTGATCCTGTCATTGTGATGTTCACTGGTTATTGCCCATTAATTGATGCAGTTTCTTCATAGTATCAATGGTCTTTACAATTTGGCCTCTTTTTGCTGTGGCTGGTACTGGTTGTTTCTTTCCATCTTTAGTGCTTCTTTCAGAAGCTCTTGTAAGGCAGGCCTGGTGGTGACAAAATCTCTCAGCATTTGTTTGTCTGTAAAGGATTTTATTTCTCCTTCACTTTTGAAGCTTAGTTTGGCTGGATATGAAATTCTGGGTTGAAAATTATTTTCTTTAAGAATGTTGAGGGGAGGAGCCAAGATGGCCAAATAGGAACAGCTCTGGTATACAGCTCCCAGCGCGAGCGACGCAGAAGACAGGTGATTTCTGCATTTCCATCTGAGGTACCGTATTCATCTCACTAGGGAGTGCCAGACAGTGGGCGCAGGTCAGTGGGTGAGCGCACCGTGCGCCAGCCCAAGCAGGGGTGAGGCATTGCCTCACTCGGGAAGCACAAGGGGTCAGGGAGTTCCCTTTCCAGGGGTGACAGACGGCACCTGGAAAATCGGGCCACTCCCACCCGAATACTGTGCTTTTCCAAAGGGCTTAGGAAACGGTGCCCCAGGAGAGTATAGCCCGCACCTGGCTCACAGGGTTGTATGCCCACAGAGTCTTGCTGATTGCTAGCACAGCAGTCTGAGATCAAACAGCAAGCAGGCAGCGAGGCTAGGGGAGGGGCGCCTGCCATTGCCCAGGCTCGCTTAGGTAAACAAAGCAGCTGGAAAGCTTAAACTGGGTGGAGCCCACCACAGCTCAAGGAGGCCTGCCTGCCTCTGTAGGCTTCACCTCTGGGGACAGGGCACAGACAAACAAAAAGACAGCAGTAACCCCTGCAGACTTAAATGTCCCTGTCTGACAGCTTTGAGGAGAGCAGTGGTTCTCCCAGCACGCAACTACAGATCTGAGGATGGGCTGACTGCCTCCTCAAGTGGGTCGCTGACCCCTGACCCCCGAGCAGCCTAACTGGGAGGCACCCCCCAGCAGGGGCAGACTGACACCTCACACAGCTGGCCAGGTACTTCAACAGACCTGCAGCTGAGGGTCCTGTCTGTTAGAAGGAAAACTAACAGAAAGGACATCCACACCAAAAACCCATCTGTACATCACCATCATCAAAGACCAAAAGTAGATAAAACCACAAAGATGCGGAAGAAACAGAGCAGAAAAACTGGAAACTCTAAAAAGCAGAGTACCTCTCCTCCTCCAAAGGAACGCAGTTCCTCACCAGCAACGGAACAAAGCTGGACGGAGAATGACTTTGACAAGCTGAGAGAAGAAGGCTTTAGACGATCAAATTACTCCGAGCTATGGGAGGATATTCAAACCAAAGGCAAAGAAGTTGAAAACTTTGAAAAAAATTTAGAAGAATGTATAACTAGAATAACCAATACAGAGAAGTGCTTAAAGGAGCTGATGGAGCTGAAAACCAAGGTTTGAGAACTACGTGAAGAATGCAGAAGCCTCAGGAGCCGATGCGATCAAATGGAAGAAAGGGTATCAGCCCTGGAAGATGAAATGAATGAAATGAAGCGAGAAGGGAAGTTTAGAGAAAAAAGAATAAAAAGAAATGAGCAAAGCCTCCAAGAAATGTGGGACTATGTGAAAAGACCAAATCTACGTCTGATTGGTGTACCTGAAAGCGACGGGGAGAATTGAAACAAGTTGGAAAACACTCTGCAGGATATTATCCAGGAGAACTTCCCCAATCTAGCAAGGCAGGCCAACATTTTCAGTTTCAGGAAATACAGACAACGCCACAAAGATACTCCTCGAGAAGAGCAACTCCAAGACATATAATTGTCAGATTCACCAAAGTTGAAATGAAGGAAAAAATGTTAAGGGCAGCCAGAGAGAAAGGTCGGGTTACCATCAAAGGGAAGCCCATCAGACTAACAGCGGATCTCTCGGCAGAAACCCTACAAGCCAGAAGAGAGTGGGTGCCAATATTCAACATTCTTAAAGAAAAGAATTTTCAACCCAGAATTTCATATCCTGCCAAACTAAGCTTCATAAGTGAAGGAGAAATAAAATCCTTTACAGACAAGCAAATGCTGAGAGATTTTGTCACCACCAGGCCTGCCCTAAAAGAGCTCCTGAAGGATGCACTAAACATGGAAAGGCACAACCGGTACCAGCCACTGCAAAATCATACTGAAATGTAAAGACCATCGAGACTAGGAAGAGACTGCATCAACTAACGAGCAAAATAACCAGCTAACATCATAATGACAGGATCAGATTCACATATAACAATATTAACTTTAAATGTAAATGGACTAAATGCTCCAATTAAAAGACACAGACTGGCAAATTGGATAAAGACTCAAGACCCATCAGTGTGCTGTATTCAGGAAACCCATCTCACATGCAGAGACACACATAGGCTCAAAATAAAGGGATGGAGGAAGATCTACCAAGCAAATGGAAAACAAAAAAAGGCAGGGGTTGCAATCCTAGTCTCTGATAAAACAGACTTTAAACCAACAAAGATCAAAAGAGACAAAGAAGGCCATTACATAATGGTAAAGGGATTAATTCAACAAGAAGAGCTAACTATCCTAAATATATATGCACCTAATACAGGAGCACCCAGATTCATAAAGCAAGTCCTGAGGGACCTACAAAGAGACTTAGACTCCCACACATTAATAATGGGAGACTTTAACACCCCACTGTCAACATTAGACAGATCAACGAAACAGAAAATTAACAAGGATACCCAGGAATTGAACTCAGCTCTGCACCAAGCAGACCTAATAGACATCTACAGAACTCTCCACCCCAAATCAACAGAATATACATTTTTTCAGCACCACACCACACCTATTCGAAAATTGACCATATACTTGGAAGTAAAGATCTCCTCAATAAATGTAAAAGAACAGAAATTATAACAAACTATCTCTCAGATCACAGTGCAATCAAGCTAGAACTCAGGATTAAGAATCTCACTCAAAACCGCTCAACTACATGGAAACTGAACAACCTGCTCCTGAATGACTACTGGGTACATAACGAAATGAAGGCAGAAATAAAGATGTTCTTTGAAACCAACGAGAACCAAGACACAACATTCCAGAATCTCTGGGATGCATTCAAAGCAGTGTGTAGAGGGAAATTTATAGCACTAAATGCCCACAAGAGAAAGCAGGAAAGATCCAAAATTGACACCCTAACATCACAATTAAAAGAACTAGAAAAGCAAGAGCAAACACATTCAAAAGCTAGCAGAAGGCAAGAAATAACTAAAATCAGAGCAGAACTGAAGGAAATAGAGACACAAAAAACCCTTCAAAAAATCAATGAATCCAGGAGCTGGTTTTTTGAAAGGATCAACAAAATTGATAGACCGCTAGCAAGATTAATAAAGAAAAAAAGAGAGAAGAATCAAATAGATGCAATAAAAAATGATAAATGGGATATCACCACCGATCCCACAGAAATACAAATTACCATCAGAGAATATTACAAACACCTCTATGCAAATAAACTAGAAAATCTAGAAGAAATGGATAAATTCCTCAACACATACACCCTCCCAAGACTAAACCAGGAAGAAGTTGAATCCCTGAATAGACCAATAACAGGAGCTGAAATTGTGGCAATAATCAATAGCTTACCAACCAAAAAAAGTCCAGGACCAGATGGGTTCACAGCCGAATTCTACCAGAGGTACAAGGAGGAGCTGGTACCATTCCTTCTGAAACTATTCCAATCAATAGAAAAAGAGGGAATCCTGCCTAACTCATTTTATGAGGCCAGCATCATCCTGATACCAAAGCCTGGCAGAGACACAACAAAAAAAGAGAATTTTAGACCAATATCCTTGATGAACATTGATGCAAAAATCCTCAATAAAACACTGGCAAACAGAATCCAGCAGCACATCAAAAAGCTTATCCACCATGATCAAGTGGGCTTCATCCCTGGGATGCAAGGCTGGTTCAATATACGCAAATCAATAAATGTAATCCAGCATATAAACAGAACCAAAGTCAAAAACCACATGATTATCTCAATAGATGCAGAAAAGGCCTTTGACAAAATTCAACAACCCTTCATGCTAAAAACTCTCAATAAATTAGGTATTGATGGGTCGTATCTCAAAATAATAAGAGCTATTTATGACAAACCCACAGCCAATATCATACTGAATGGGCAAAAACTGGAAGCATTCCCTTTGAAAACTGGCACAAGACAGGGATGCCCTCTGTCACCAATTCTATTCTATTGGAAGTTCTGGCCAGGGCAATTAGGCAAGAGAAGGAAATCAAGGGTATTCAATTAGGAAAAGAGGAAGTCAAATTGTCCCTGTTTGCAGATGACATGATAGTATATCTAGAAAACCCCATTGTCTCAGCCCAAAATCTCCTTAAGTTGATAAGCAACTTCAGCAAAGTCTCAGGATACAAAGTCAACGTACAAAAATCACAAGCATTCTTATACATCAATAACAGACAAACAGAGAGCCAAATCATGAGTGAACTCCCATTCATAATTGCTTCAAAGAGAATAAAATACCTAGGAATCCAACTTACAAGGGATGTGAAGGACCTCTTCAAGGAGAACTACAAACCACTGCTCAAGGAAATAAAAGAGGATACAAACAAATGGAAGAACATTCCATGCTCATGGGTAGGAAGAATCAATATCATGAAAATGGCCATCCTTCCCAAGGTAATTTACAGATTCAATGCCATCCCCATCAAGTTACCAATGACTTTCTTCACAGAATTGGAAAAAACGACTTTAAACTTCATATGGAACCAAAAAAGAGCCCGCATCACCAAGTCAATCCTAAGCCAAAAGAACAAAGCTGGAGGCATCACACTACCTGATTTCAAACTATACTACAAGGCTACAGTCACCAAAACAGCATGGTACTGGTACCAAAACAGAGATATAGATCAATGGAACAGAACAGAGCTGTCAGAAATAATGCCACATATCTACAACTATCTGATCTTTGACAAACCTGAGAAAAACAAGAAATGGGGAAAGGATTCCCTATTTAATAAATGATGCTGGGAAAACTGGCTAGCCATATGTAGAAAGCTGAAACTGGATCCCTTCCTAACACCTTATGCAAAAATCAACTCAAGATGGATTAAAGACTTAAATGTTAGACCTAAAACCATAAAAACTCTAGAAGAAAACCTAGGCAATACCATTCAGGACATAGGCATGGGCAAGGACTTCATGTCTAAAACACCAAAAGCAATGGCAACAAAAGCCAAAATTGACAAATGGGATCTAATTAAGCTCAAGAGCTTCTGCACAGCAAAGGAAACTACCATCAGAGTGAACAGGCAACCTACAAAATGGGAGAAAATTTTCACAACCTACTCATCTGACAAAGGGCTAATATCCAGAATCTACAATGAACTCCAACAAATTTACAAGAAAAAAACAAACAACCCCATCAAAAAGTGGGCGAAGGACATGAACAGACACTTCTCAAAAGAAGATATTTATGCAGCCAAAAAACACATGAAAAAATGCTCACCATCACTGGCCATCAGAGAAATGCAAATCAAAACCACAATGAGATACCATCTCACACCAGTTAGAATGGCAATCATTAAAAAGTCAGGAAACAACAGGTGCTGGAGAGGATGTGGAGAAATAGGAACACTTTTACACTGTTGGTGGGACTGTAAACTAGTTCAACCCTTGTGGAAGTCAGTGTGGCAATTCCTCAGGGATCTAGAACTAGAAATTCCATTTGACCCAGCCATCCCATTACTGGGTATATACCCAAAGGACTATAAATCATGCTGCTATAAAGACACATGCACACGTATGTTTATTGCGGCATTATTCATAATAGCAAAGACTTGGAACCAACCCAAATGTCCAACAATGATAGACTGGATTAAGAAAATGTGCCACATATACACCATGGAATACTATGCAGCCATAAAAAATAATGAGTTCACGTCCTTTGTAGGGACATGGATGAAATTGGAAATCATCATTCTCAGTAAACTATCGCAAGAACAAAAAAACAAACACCGCATATTCTCACTCATAGGTGGGAATTGAACAATGAGAACACATGGACACAGGAAGGGGAACATCACACTTCGGGGACTGTTGTGGGGTGGGGGGAGGGTGGAGGGATAGCATTAGGAGATATACCTAATGCTAGGTGACGAGTTGGTGGGTGCAGCGCACCAGCATGGCACATGTATACATATGTAACTTACCTGCACGTTGTGCACATGTACCATAGAGCCTAAAGTATAATAATAATAATAATAATAATAATAATAATAAAAAGAAAAAAAAA
Organism: Pongo pygmaeus; assembly: GCF_028885625.2. NCBI lineage: Eukaryota > Metazoa > Chordata > Mammalia > Primates > Hominidae > Pongo > Pongo pygmaeus. The sequence goes on along the minus strand of NC_072378.2, from coordinate 99,488,046 downwards.
AAAGAATGTTGACTATTGACCCCCACTCTCTTCTGCCTTGTAGACTTTCTGCCGAGAGATCTGCTGTTAGTCTGATGGGCTTCCCTTTGTAAGTAACTCAACCTTTCTCTCTGGCTTCCCTTAACACTTTTTTCCTTCATTTCAACCTTGGTGAATCTGAAAATTATGTGTCTTGGGGTTGCTCTTCTTGAGGAGTATCTTTGTGGTGTTCTCTGTATTTCCTGAATTTGAATGTTGGCCTGCCTTGCTAGATTGGGGAAGTTCTCCCAGATAATATCCCACAGAGTGTTTTCCAGCTTGGTTCCATTCTCCCCATCACTTTCAGGTACACCAATCAAATGTAGATTTGGTCTTTTCACATAGTCCCATATTTCTTGGAGGCTTTGTTCATTTCTTTTCACTCTCTTTTCTCTAACCTTGTCTTCTCACTTTATTTCATTAATTTGGTCTTCAATCACTGATACCCTTTCTTCCACTTGATCAAATTGGCTATTGAAGTTTGTGCATGTGTCACAAAGTTCTCATGTCATGGTTTTCAGCTCCATCGGGTCATTTAAAGTCTTCTCTGCACTGTTTATTCTCATTAGCCATTCATTTAATCTTTTATCAAGGTTTTTAGCTTCCTTGCAATGGGTTCAAACATCCTCCTTTAGCCCAGAGAAGTTTGTTATTATCAACCTTTTGAAGCCTACTTCTGTCAACTTGTGAAAGTCATTCTCTGTCCAGCTTTGTTCCATTGCTGGTGAGGAGTTCTGATCCTTTGGAGGAGAAGAGGTGCTCTGATTTTTAGAATTTTCAGCTTTTCTCTTCTGGTTTCTCCCCATCTTTTTGGTTTTATCTACCTTTGGTCTTAGATGTTGGTGACCTAGAGATGGGGTTTTGATGTAGACAACCCATGTCTTGATGTTGATTCTATTCCTTTCTGTTTGTTAGTTTTCCTTCTAATAGTCAGGTCCCTCAGCTGCAGGTCTGTTGGAGTTTGCTGGAGGTCCACTCCAGACTCTGTTTGCCTGGGTATCACCAGCAGAGGCTGCAGAACAGCAAATACTGCAGAACAGCAAATATTGCTGCCTGATCCTTCCTCTGGAAGCTTCATCTCAGAGGGGCAGCCACCTATATCAGATGTCTGTCGGCCCCTACTGGGAGAAGTCTCCCAGTTAGGATACAAGAGGGTCAAGGACCCACTTGAGGAGGCAGTCTGTCCATTCTCAGAGCTCAAATACCATGCTGGGAGAACCTCTACTCTTTTCAGAGCTGTCAGACAGGGACATTTAAGTCTGTAGAAGTTGTCTGCTGCCTTTTGTTCAGCTATGCCCTGCCCACAGAGGTGGAGTCTAGAGGCAGTAGGCCTTGTTGAGCTGCAGTGGGTTCCGCCATGTTTGAGCTTCCTGGCCACTTTGTTTACCTACTCAAGCCTCAGCAATGGTGGACACCCCTCCGCCAGCCAGGCTGCCATCTTGCAGATCAATCTCAGACTGCTGCACCAGCAGTGAGCAAGGCTCTGTGGCACGGGACCCACTGAGCCAGGCACGGGGTGGGTATCTCCTGGTCTGCCGGTTGCTAAGACTTTGGGAAAAGCACAGTATTTGGGCAGGAGTGTCCTGTTTTTCCAGGTAGTCTGTCACAGCTTCCCTTGGCTAGGAAAGGGAAATCCACTGATCCCTTATGCTTTCTGGGTGAGGCAACACCCCACCCTGCTTCAGCTCAACCTGGGCTGCACCCACTTTCCAACCAGTCCCAGTGAGATGAACCAGGCACCTCAGTTGGAAATGCAGAAATCACCCATCTTCTGCATCCATCATGCTGGGAGCTGCAGACCAGAGCTGTTCCTATTTGGCCATCTTGGAATGCACCCCCTACCCACTTCACAAAATAGACTTTAAATCAAAAAAGATTACAAGAGGCAAAGAAGGATATTGTATATTAATAAAAGTTTCGATACAGCAAGAAGATGGAATAATTATGCATCTACTGACAAACCATCCAAATATCTGAAACAAAAACTGACAGAATTGAAGAGAGAAATAGTTCTATGATAATAATTGGAGACTTTAATATTCTACTCATAATAATGGATGGAACAACCAGATGGAATATAAGCAAGTAAACAGAGGACACAACACAATAAACCAACTACATCTAACAGACATATACAAAACATTCTTCCAAACAACAATAGCATAAATTTTCTTCTCAAGTGCACATGGGACATTTTCCTGGTTAGGCCACAAATTGACTCTCAATAAATTCAAAACGATAGATAATATAAAAAATATCTCCTCTAATCACAATGGGATGAAATTAGAAATCAGTAACACAAGTAAAATTTTACGAATGTGTGGAAATTAAACAATACAGTCTTAAACAACAAACAGATGAAGGAAGAAATCAAAAGGCAAATTAGAAAACACTTAGATATTAATGAAAACAAAGATACAACATGCCAAAATTTACGAGATTCAGACAAAGCAGTGATAAGGGAGACATTTATAGTTCTAAATGCTTACGTGTCTAAAAAGACCTCAAATCAACAACCTAACTTCACAACTTAAAGAACTAGAAAAAGAAGAACAAACTAAACCCAAAGCTAGCAGAGAGAAGGAAATAATAAAGATTAGAGAAAAGATAAATTAGAGAATAGAAAAAAATAGAGAAAAATAAATAAAACCAAAGTTAGTTCTTTGAAAAGATCAGTGAAAATGACAAACCTTAAGCTAGATGGACCAGAGAAAGAGAGAAGAGTCAGATTTCTAAAATCAAAAATGAAAGAAGAGACATTATTACCAAATCTACAAAAATAGAAAGTATTATAATACTATAAATAAGTGTATGCCAACAAATTCAATAACTTAAATGAAATGAACAAATTCCTAAAAACACAAAACATACCAAGACTAAGTTACAAATAAACAGAAAATCTGAATAGACTTGTAATTAGAGAGGTCATTGAATCAGTAATCAAAATATTCCAACAAAGGAAATCCCAGGACCTGAAGACTTGACTGGTGAATTCTTCCAAACATTTGAAAAAGAACTAATACTAGTCCTTCTCAAACATTTCAAAAAAAATTGAAGTTGAGGGAACACTTTCTAACTCATTCTTTGAGGTTGGCATTACCCTGATAAGCTAAACAAAGCCCAACAATGATAATACAAGAAAATAAAACTACAGGCTAATATTTTTACAAATATTGACACAAAAAAATCCTCAAAAACTACTAGCAAGCTGAATTCACCAGCATATTAAAAGGACTAGACATGATAACCAAGTGGGATTTATTCCTGGAATGCGATGGTTCAACATTAAAAAAAATGGATCAGTATAATACACAACAACAACAAAATGAAGGAAAAACAACACACAATTATCTCAATTGATGCAGTAAAAGCATTTGACAAAATTCAACATCCTTTTATAAAAACAACATTCAACAAACTAAGAATAGAAGGTAATGCCCAGGCAACACAATGAGACCTTGTCTCTACTAAAGAATGTTTTAAATTAGCCAGACATAGTGGCACACAACTGTAGCACCTCCTCAGGAGGCTGAGGTGGGAAGACCACTTGAGCCTGGAAGTTTGAGGCTGTGGATAGCTATGATTGTGCCACTCTACCTCAGCCCATGTGACAGAGTGAGACACTGTCTCAACAACAACAAATAGAAAGAAACTACTTAAACATAATAAAAGCCATATACGAAAAATTCACAGTGAACATCATACTCAATGGTGAAAGGCTGAATGCTTTTCCTCTAAAATCAGGAACAAGGCAAGGATGCCCACTTTCATCATATCTATTCAACATAGTACTGGAAGTTCTAGTCAGACCAATTAGGCAAGAAAGAGAAATATTTGGAAGCCTTTCAGATTGGAAAGAAAGAAGTAAAATTTATGTCTGTTCACAGATAATATAATTTTATACGTGGAAAACCTTAAAGATTTCACACACACACACACACACACACAAAACTGTTAGAACCAATAAACAAATCAGCAAAGTAGCAGGATATAAAGTCAACACAAAAATCAGTTGCATTTCTATACACTAACGATGAACAATGTGAATAGAAAATTTTATTTAAGATTGCAATCAGTGGATCAGGCACAGTGGCTGACATCTGTAATCCCACTATTTTGGGAGGCCAAGGTGGGCAGATCGCTTGAGGTCAGGAGTTCAAGATCAGCCTGCCCAACATGGCAAAACCCCATGTCTACTAAAAATACAAAAATTAGCCAGGTATAGTGGCATGTGCCTGTAGTCCCAGGTACTCGGGAGGCTGAGGCATGAGAATCGCTTGAACCCCAGAGGCAGAGGTTGCAGTGAGCCGAGATTATGCCACTGCACTCCAGCCTGTGTGACAAAGTAAGACTCTGTCTCAAAAAAAAAAAAAAAAGATTGCAATCGGCAATCCCATCTCCATTAACATCAAAGAGGATAAAATACTTAGGAATTAGCTTACCCAAGGAGGTGAAGTTAAAATAAAAACTACAAAATAAAGCTGAAAGAAGCTAAAGAAGACATAAATAAAAGGAAACATATCCCATTTTCATGGACTGGAAGACAATGTTGTTAAGATGTCAATACTACCCAAAGTGTTCTAAAATTCAATACAATCCTAATTAAAATTCCAATAACAATTTTTGCAGAAATAGAAAAACACATTCTAAAATTTGTATGGAATCTCAGGTGACTCCAAGTAGCCAAAACAATCTTGAAACTGCAAAACAAACCCGGAGGCATCATAGTTCCTGATTTTTTAAAATTGCAATGCTAAGTAATCAAAACCATGTGGTACTGGTATAACAACAGACATATAGACCAAGGGAATAGAGTAGAGAGAAGTAAACCCTCACATACGTGGTCAAAGGATGTTTGACAAAAATACCAAGACCATTCAATGGGAAAAGGACAGTCTTTTCAACAAATGGTGCTGGGGAAACTGGACATCCACATGCAAAAGAATAAAATTCAACCCTTACATACCACCATATACAAAATTTAACTCAAATGGATCATAGTTTAAAATTTAAGACCAAAACGATGAAATTCTCAGGAGAAAACAGAGCAAAATCTTCACATCTTCGGATTTGGCAAAGATTTCTTAGATACAACACCAATGGCACAAGCAACAAAAGAAAAAATACACAAAGTAGACTTCATGACAATTTTAAAACTTTATGCATCAAAAACTATCAACAGAGTAAAAAGGCAGCCCACAGAGTGGGAGAAAAGATTTGCAAATCAGGCCAGGAACGGTGGCTCACGCCTGTAATCCCAGCACTTTGGGAGGCTGAAGCATGTGGATCACCTGAGGTCGGGAGTTCAAGACCAGCCTGACCAACATGGAGAAACCCCATCTCTGCTAAAAATAAAAAATTAGCCGGGCATGGTGGCACATGCCTGTAATCCCAGCTACTTGGGAAGCTGAGGCAGTAGAATCACTTGAACTTGGGAGGCAGAGGTTGCGGTGAGCCAAGATCACACCATTGCACTCCAGCCAGGGCAACAAGAGCGAAACTCCATCTCAAAAAAGAAAAAGAAAATATTTGCAAATCATATATCTGATAAGCGACTAATAATTTGAATATCTAGAGAACTCCTAAAACTCAGCAAGAAAACAGCCCAACTTAAAATGGACAAAGAATTTGAATAGATATTCCTCCAAAAAGGTACAAAAATGACCAATAAGCACATGAAAAGATGCTATACATTGCTTATCACCGGGGAAATTCAAATTAAACTTTTCACACCCATTCGGGTGCCTACTATAAAAAGAAATAAATAAAAGGTGTTTGCAAGGATGTGGAGAAATTAGAACTTCTGTGCATTGTTGGTGGGAATGTAAAATGGTGCAGCCACTATGGAAAACAGTATGGTGGCTTCTCAAAAAATTAGAAGTAGAATTATCTATGATTCAGCAATTCTACTTCTATGTATATACCCAAAAGAATTGAAAGTAGGATATCAAAGAGGTATTTATACACCTATGTTCATAACAACATTCTTCATAGTAACTAAAGGTTGGAAATAACACAAGTACCCATCAACAGATATGTGGGCAAGTAAAATGTGACACATACATACAGTGGAATATTATTCAGCCTTAAAAAAGAAGGAAATCCTGTTACATGCTACAATATAAATGAACTTGAGGACACTATGGCTAAGCAAAATAAGCCAGTCACAAAAGGCAAATATGTATGATTTCATTTATATGAAGTATTTACAGTAGTAAAAATCATAGAAACAGAAAGTAAAAGCTTGGTTACCAAAGACTGAGGGGAAGGTAGAGAGGGGGTTAGTGTTTAGTAGGCATAGAGTCTCAGTGTTGCAAGATGAAAGTGTTCTAGAGATACACTGCACAATAATGTGAATATACTTAACACTACTGAACTGTACATTTTAGAATAGTAAAGATGAGAAATGTAATGTTATATATTTTATCATAATCGAAATAGAATTTTTTAAAAAGACAATGGCCAAGAATATTCCAAAAATAATGAAGGAAAACAGATTATTAATACAATAAGCCTCAGAACTCCAAGCAAGATAAATAACACCACACACACACACACACACACAAACACACACACCCCTAGACCCATCATAGTCAAATTACTGAAATCTGAAGACAAAAAGAGAATCTCACAGGCAGAGAGAAACAAAACAGAAATACTGCAAACAGAGGAATGAAAACAAGAATCGCAGCAAACGTAAAAAGTATGCAAGCTGTCAACACTGGAGAAACCTCTTTAAAGTGCTGAAATGAAAAAAGTCAATCCCCAGTTCTAGACACAGCTAAAATAACTTTCAAAATTGAAGATAGGAAGGCAGAACAAGATGTCAGAATAGAAGACTCTACTGATCATGCCCCTACAAGGACACTAATTTAACAAATATCTACACACACACCAAAAAAAAAAAAAAAAACCTTTATAAGAACCAAAAATCAGGTGAGCACTCACAGTGTTGGTTTTACCTTCATATTGCTGAAAGAGGCACTGCAGTAGTAGAAAAGGCAGTCTTGAATTGTGGATGCCACCCCTCCCTCACCCCCTGGCAGCAGTGGCATTGTACAGAGATTATTTCTGTGTGCTGGGGGAGGGAGAGCACAGCAATTGTGAAAGATTGAATTCAATGCTGTTCTGTTATAGAAGAAAGGAAAACCGGACCAAACTCAGCTAATGTCCATCCATGGAGGGAGCATTTAAACCAGCCCTAGCCAGAGAGGGATTGCAGATTCTAGTGGTCCATACTTGAGTTCCCACAAACCTCACCACCTTGGGCCTAAGTGCTCAGGGGCTCTAAATAAATTTGAAAGGCAATCTTGACCACACGAACAGCAACATTTACATGAGTCCTACAACTGAACTTGGCCCAGAGCTAGTAGACTGGGCAGGGTGGGGACACGCAACCTGTGGGTCTGTCATATATGGTTTTTATTATGTTAAAGTATGTTCCTTCTATACCCAATTTTTTCAGGGTTTTATTATGAAGATAATGTTGAATTTTATCTAACACTTTTTCAGCATCAATTGAAATGATCATATGGTGGTTGTCCTTCATTCTGTTAATATGACGTGTTACATTGATTGATTTGCATATGTTGAACCATCCTTGTGTCCCAGAGATAAATTCCACTTGGTCATGATGAATGATTTCTTTAACATATGTTAAATTTGATTTACTAGTATTTTGCTGAGGATTTTTGCATCAATATTCATCAGAGATATTGGCCTGTAGTTTTCTTTTTTGATGCTTCTTTGTCTGCTTTTGATATCAAAGTAATACCAGCCTTGCAAAATGAGTTTGGAAGTATTCCTTCCTCCTCTATTTTTTGGAATTCTTTGAGTAGCATTAGTATTAGTTCTTTAAATGTTTGGCAAAATTCAGCAGTGAAGCATTGAGTCTCAGGCTTTTCTTTGCTTGGAGACATTTTATTATGGCTTTCATCTCATAACTTGTTATTGGTCTGTTCAGGTTTTTGATTTCTTCATGGTCAAATCTTAGTAGGTTGTATGTGTCTAGAAATTTGTCCATTTCTTCTAGATTTTTCCAACTTACTGGCATATAGTTGCTCACGGTAGCCAGTAATAATCCTTTGCATTTCTGCATTATCAGTTGTAATGTTTCCTTTTATAGCTCTGATTTTATTTATCTATATCTTCTCTCTTTTTCTCAGTTAGCCTGGCTAAAGGTTTGTCAAATTTGCTTCTCTTTTTTCTTTGATCTTTTGTATTGTTTTCTTTATTTCAATTTCATTTATTTCTGCTCTGATCTTTATTATTACATTTCTTCTACTATTCTTAGGTTTGGTTTGCGCTTGCTATTCTAGTTCCTTAAAATGCATCAGTAGGTGGTTTATTTGAGGTTTTTCTAGTTTTTTATGTAGGTGCTTATAGCTATAAACTTTCCTCTTAGTATTGCTTTCACTGTATCCCAGCAGTTTTGGTATGTTGTGTTTCCATTATCATTTGTTTCAAGAAATTTTGACTTTTCCTTCTTAATTTCTTCATTGACACACTGTTCATTCAGGAGCATATTGTGTAATTTCCACGTGTATGTATAGTTTCCAAAATGTCTCTTGTTACTGACATCTAGTCTTATTTCATTGTGGTCAGAGAAGATACTTGATATAATTTCAGTTTTTTCAAATGTTTTAAGACTTGTTTTGTGGTCTAAGATATGATTTATCATTGAGAACAATCCACGTGTTGAGGAGAATGTGTATTCTGCAGCAATTGTATGAAATGCTCTGTAAATATCTATTAGAACTATTTGGTCTATAGTGCAGATTAAGTCAGATGTTTCTCTTTTTTTTTTTTTTTTTTTTTTTTGGTGAGATGGAGTCTCACTATTGTCCCCCCAGGCTGGAGTGCAATGGTGCGATCTCAACTCACTGCAACCTCCGCCTCCCGGGTTTCAGCAATTCTCCTGCCTCAGCCTCTCAAGTTGCTAAGATTACAGGCACCTGCCACTATGCCGAGCTAATTTTCGTATTTTTAGTAGAGACGGGGTTTCACTATGTTGCCCAGGCTGGTCCCAAACCCCTGACCTCAGGTGATCCACCCACCTTGGCCTCCCAAAGTGCTGGGATTACAGGTGTGAGCCACCACACCCAGCCTAAGTCAGATATTTCTTTATTTTCTGTGTGGAAGATCTGACATTGCTGAAAGTGGGGTGTTGAAGTCTCCAGATATTATTGCACTGGGGTTTATCTCTCTCTTTATCACTAAAAATATTTGCTTCATATATCTGGGTGCTCCAGTGTTGGATGCACATATATTTAAAGTTGTTATGTTCTTTTGCTGAACTGACCCCTTTCTCATTATATAATGACATTCTTTGTCTCCTTATAGTTTTTGTCTTAAAATCTACTTTTGCCTGATATAAGTATAGCTACTTCTGCTTTTTTTTTTTTTTTTTTTGGCATGGAATATCTTTTTCAATTCCTTTATTTTTAGTTTATGTGTGTCTGTATAGGTGAAGTGTGTTTCCTGTAGGCAACAGATAGTTGGGGTTTTTTTTTTAATTTGTTTTATTATATTTTAAGTTCTAGGGTACATGTGCACAACATGCAGGTTTGTTACATATGTATACATGTGCCATGTTGGTGTGCTGCACCCATTAACTGGTCATTTACATTAGGTATTTCTCCTAATGCTATCCCTCCCAGCTCCCCCAACCCCATGACAGGTCCTGGTGTGTGATGTTCCCCACCCTGTGTCCAAGTGTTCTCATTGTTCAATTCCCACCTATGAGTGAGAACACACAGTGTTCGGTTTTCTGTCCTTGTGATAGTTTGCTCATAATGATGGTTTCCAGCTTCATCCATGTCCCTGCAAAGGACATGAACTCATCCTTTTTTATGGCTGCATAGTATTCCGTGGTGTATATGTGCCACATTTTCTTAATCCAGTCTATCATTGATGGACATTTGGGTTGGTTCCAAGTCATTGCTATTGTGAATAGTGCTGCAATAAACATGCGTGTGCATGTGTCTTTATAATCCTTTGGGTATATACCCAGTAATGGGATCGCTGGGTCAAATGGTATTTCTAGTTCTAGGATCGCCACACTGTCTTCCACAATGGTTGAACTAATTTACACTCCCACCAACTGTGTAGAAGTGTTCCTATTTCTCCACATTCTCTCCAGCACCTGTTCTTTCTCGACTTTTTAATGATCGCCATTCTAACTGTTATGAGATGGTATCTCATTGTGGTTTTGATTTGCATTTCTCTGATGGCCAGTGATGATGAGCATTTTTTGTGTGTCTGTTGGCTGCATAAATGTCTTCTTTTGAGAAGTGTCTGTTCATATCCTTTGAGGGTTTTGTTTTTTATCCATTCAGCCACTATGTCTTTTGATTGGAGAGTTTACTCCATTTACATTCAATGTTATTATTGATAAGTAAGGACTTACTCCTGCCATTTTGTTATTTGTTTTCTGGTTGTTTTGTGGTTTTCTCTTTCTTCTTTATCTCTTACCTGTTTTACTTTTAGTGAACATGATTTTCTCTGGTGGTATGTTTTAATTTCTTGGTTTTTATTTTTTGTATATCTGTTCTATTTTTTTATTTGAGGTTACCATGAGGCTTGCAAATAATATCTTGTAACCCATTACTTTAAACAGATGAGAACTTAACACTGATTGCACAAACAAAGAACCTAACAAACGAGCAAAAGGAAACTAATAAAAACTCTACACTTTTAACTTTGTCCCCTCACTTTTAAACTTTCTTTTGTTTCTATTTACATCCTACTGTGTGATATATGTCTTGAAAAACTTATAGTTTTTTATCTGTTTATCTTATAGTCTTTCTACTCAAGATATGAGTAGTTTACATACCACAATTACAGTGTTATAACATTCTGTGTTTTTCTGGGTACTTACTATTACCAGTGAGTTTTAAACCTTCAGGTGATTGTGATTGCTTATTGCTTATTAATATTACTTTTCTTAGAACTCCCTTTAGCATTTCTTGTAGGACAGGTCTGATGTTGATGAAATCCCTCAGCTTTTGTTTGTCTGGGGAAGTCTTTATTTCTTCTTCATGTTTGAAGGATATTTTCACTGGATATACTATTCTAGAATAAAAGTTTTTTCCTTCAGCACTTTAAAAATGTCATGCCACTCTCTCCTGGCCTGTAAAAGTTTCCACTGAAAAAATCTGCTGCCAGATATATTGGAGGTTCATTTTATGATATTCATTTCTTTTCTCTTTTTTTTTCTTTTTTTTTCTTTTTTTTTTATTATATTTTAAGTTTTAGGGTACATGTGCACAACATGCAGGTTTGTTACATATGTATACATGTGCCCTGTTGGTGTGCTGCACCCATTAACTCGTCATTTAACATTAGGTATATCTCCAAATGCTATCCCTCCCCCCTCTCCCCACACCACAACAGGCCCCAGAGTGTGATGTTCCCCTTCCTGTGTCCATGTGTTCTCATTGTTCAATTCCCACCTATGAGTGAGAACATGCAGTGTTTGGTTTTTTGTCCTTGCGATAGTTTGCTCAGAATGATGGTTTCCAGCTTCATCCATGTCCCTACAAAGGACATGAACTCATCATATTTTATGGTTGCATAGTATTCCATGGTGTATATGTGCCACATTTTCTTAATCCAGTCTATCATCGTTGGACATTTGGGTTGGTTCCAAGTCTTTGCTATTGTGAATAGTGTCGCAATAAACATACGTGTGCATGTGTCTTTATAGCGGCATGATTTATGATCCTTTGGGTACATACCCAGTAATGGGATGGCTGGGTCAAATGGTATTTCTAGTTCTAGATCCCTGAGGAATCGCCACACTGACTTCCACAATGGTTGAACTAGTTTACAGTCCCACCAACAGTGTAAAACTGTTCCTATTTCTCCACATTCTCTCCAGCACCTGTTCTTTCCTGACTTTTTAATGATCGCCATTCTAACTGGTGTGAGATGGTATCTCATTGTGGTTTTGATTTGCATTTCTCTGATGACCAGTGATGATGAACATTTTTTCATGTGTTTTTTGGCTGCATAAATGTCTTCTTTTGAGAAGTGTCTGTTCATATCCTTCACCCACTTTTTGATGGGGTTGTTTGTTTTTTTCTTGTAAATTTGTTTGGGTTCTTTGTAGATTCTGGATATTAGCCCTTTGTCAGATGAGTAGATTGCAAAATTTTCTCCCATTCTGTAGGTTGCCTGTTCACTCTGATGGTAGTTTCTTTTGCTGCGCAGAAGCTCTTTAGTTTAATTAGATCCCATTTGTCAATTTTGGCTTCTGTTGCCATTGCTTTTGGTGTTTTAGACACGAAGTCCTTGCCCATGCCTATGTCCTGAATGGTATTGCCTAGGTTTTCTTCTAGGGTTTTTATGGTTTTAGGTCTAACATTTAAGTCTTTAATCCATCTTGAATTAATTTTTGTATAAGGTGTAAGGAAGAGATCCAGTTTCAGCTTTTCTCTTGCTGCTTGTAGGATCCTTTCTTCATCCTTGACCTTTGAGAGTTTGATTGTTAAATGTCTTTAGGTAATATTCTTTGGCTTAAATCCACTGGCTGTTTAAAATCTCCTTGCAGTTAAATATTGATATCTTTCTCTAGGTTTGGGAAGTTCTTTCTTATTATCTCTTTAAATAAACTTTCTACCCCTATCTCTCTCTCTACCTCCTCTTTAAGGCCAGCAACTATTAGATTCACTCTTTTCAGACTGTTTTGTAGATCTTGTAGGCATGCTTCATTCTCTTTTAATTCTTTTTTCTTTTGTGTCCTCTGACTATTTTCAAATAGCCTGTCTTCAAGCTCACTAAGTCTTTATTCTGATTGATCAAGTCTACTGTTAAGAGACTCTGATGCATTCTTCTGTGTGCCGATTGCATTTTTCAACTCCAGAATTTCTGCTTGATTGTTTAATTATTTCAATATCTTAATTAAATTTATCTGATAGACTTCTGAATTCCTTCTCTGTGTTCGCTTAAATTTCTGTATTTCCTCAAAACAGCTATTTTGAATTCTCTTTCTGAAAGGTCATATATCTCTGTCTCTCCAGGATTGGTCCCTGGTGCCTTATTCAGTTCATTTGGTAAGGTCATATTTTTCTGGATGGTCTCAATGCTTGTGGATGTTCATCAGTGTAAAGAGGTGGGCATTTATTGTAGTCTCTGCAGTCTGGGCTTATTTGTACCTATCCTTCTTGAGAATATTTTCCAGATATTCAAAGAGACTTGGGTTTTGTTATATTAATTTTTGGTCACTGCAACCATATCTGCATTAGGAGGCACCCCAAGCCCAGTAACACTGCAGCTCTTGCAGACTCATAGAGGTATTGCCTTGGTGGTCTTAGATAAGATCTGGAAGAATTATCTGGATTACCAGGTGGAGACTTGTTCTCTTCCCTTACTTCCTCCCAAAGATATAAAGTCTCTCTCTCTGTGCTAAGCTGCCTGGTGCTGGGGAAGAGGAAACACAAGCATATCTGTGGCCGCCACCACCAACACTGCACTGGGTCAGATCTGAAGACAGCACAGCCGTGGTGCTTACCCAAGGCCCATGGCAACCACTGCCTGGCTACCACCTTTGTTCATTCAAGGTGGTAGGGCTCTATAATCAGCAGATAGCAAAGCCAGCCAGGTTCGTGTCCTTCCATTCAGGGCAGTGAGTTCCCTCTGGACCCAGCTGAGTCCAGAGATGCCATTCAGGAGCCAGGGCCTAGAGTCAGAAACCTTAGGAATCTACTTGGTGCTCTGTTCTACTGTGGCTGAGCTGGCACCCAAGCCACAAGATAAAGTCCTTCCCACACTTATCTTCCCTTTGCACCAGCAAGGGAGTCTCTTCCCATGGCCACTACTACCCCAGAACTATGCTGAGTACTGCCTGGCTACCACTGATGTTCATTCAAGGCCCAACGGCTCTTCAGTCAGCTTATGGTGAATGGTACCAGGTCTAGGACTCTCCCTCAGGGCACTGGGCTCCCCTCTGGCCCAGGGCAGGTCCAGAAATGCCATCCAATTACCAAGGCCTGGAATCGGGGACCCCAAGAGCTCACTTGGTGCTCCACCACACTGCGGCAGAGCTCGTACCTAAGCTGCAAGAAGCTGATACCTAAGCTGCCTTTCCCAAACAAAATGAGTCTCTCCCCATAGCTACAACAGCTGGGAACATGCAGGGTCACATATGAAGCCAACATGTCTCTGAGTGTCACCCAAGGTCCTCAGCAAGTACTGCCTGTTTACCACTACTAATTATTCAGGGCCCAAGTGCTCTTTAGTCAGTTGGTGATGAATCTTTCCAGGATTGGGTCCTTTACTTCAAGGCAACAAGTTTCCTTCTAGACCTTCTAGACCATTTCCTGTCTAGAAATGTCCAGGATCTAACACCTGGAATGAGGGCATCAGGAGTCTGGCTGGTGCCAAATCCTACTGCGGCGGAGACAGAGTCCTTTTTACTCTCCCCTCTCTTCTCCCCAGCAGTGGGAAAAAGTTTCTCCCAGAGCTGTGCTGCCTGTTGTTGGGCTGGCACAAGCACTGCTGTGGTGGCCCTGGCTGGTGTCTCACTGCGTTGCATGCCCCCACTGTCTCCCAGCCCAGCACAGCACCAAGACTTGCCTAAGAATTGTAGTCCTTGTGGCCTGGACTGCCTTTCAAGTTTATTTAGAACCCCAGAGCACTTTGGCTGTCAGGGGTGAGGCTTGCCAGAACTCAGCTTTGGACCACTGGAATGGGCAATTCCCCTCCTGGCCTGATCTAAATGCTCCTTCCATGGGTGCTGGCTAATTTCTGCCTGATGTTGCTTTCCACTATACAAAGGTAGCACTGAGTTTCAATGCAAAGTCCCACAATCATGGTGCTCTTCCTTTCCCAAGCACACAGATTCTGTCTCCACACCACACAGCTACTGCCAGCGAATGGGGAAGGGATAGCACTGGAAATTCAAGACTGTATTTCCTACCTTCTTCAGTGCCTTTTTCAGTGACATAAAGTTAAAACCAGGTACTATGATCACTCACTGATTTTTGGTTCTTATGATGGTGCATTTTTTTGTGTGAATATTTGTTTTATTTGGTGCTTCTACAGGGAGGGCAATCAGTGGAGGCTTCTATCCAGCCATCTTGCTCCACCTCGTCTGTTTTTATTATTATTATTATTATTCATCTAAAAGGTAATTAATTATCTAGCTGAGAGTAGTGGCTCATGCTTTTAATCCCAGCACTTTGGGAGGCAGGTGGATCACTTGAGCCCAGGAGTTTGAGCAGCCTGGGCAACATAGTGAGACCCTGTCTCTATTTAAAAATAAATAAATAAAAGCTGATTGACTAAGGAAAAAATAGAGACAATGTATTGTGGGCCTTATAACATTTATAGAAGTAAAATATATGATATCAACAGCACATAGGAGGAGAGAAAATGAAGTATACTGTGGAAAGTACACTATATATTATATACCATATTATTTGAAAGTAGATTGTCATTAGGTAAAGATACCTATTATAAACCATAGGAAAACCACTGTTAGGAAAAAAAAAAATAAGCCAATATTGGAGATTAAATGAAATTACAAAAGAAGGCAGGAAAAAAATGAACAAAGAAAAGATGGTGCAATTAGAAAACAACTAACAAGGTGGTAGATTTAAATCCAACTTAATAATGACTTAATTAAATGATGGAACCTGAACACCCCAAATAAAACAGAGATTATCAGATTGAATTTAAAAACAAGACATGTTCTCTTTAAGAACCTACAATAAATATAAAGACATAAATAGGTTTCAAATAAAGGGATGTAAAGGAATATACTAAGCAAATACATTAAAGGTAGGTGGCTGTTTTAATATCAGATAAAGTAAATCCCACAATGAATAGCATTGCCAAATTTTTTTCAAATTAGCAAATTGAATTCAGCCACACATGCAAAGGAAAATACATCATGAAAAAGTGGGGCTTATCTTGGTTCTGTAAAGTTGGCTCAACTTTAGAAAGTCAATCAGTGTAACTCACCATATCTCAGACTAAAAGCTAAAAATCAATAAAGAAAAGATTTGAGGAAATTCAACATTATGTCATGATAATAACTGTCAGCAAACTAAAAGTAGAAGGAAACTTCCTCAACCTGATAAAGAGAATTTACTAAAATTTACAGCTAATATAATAACTAATGAAGAGTGAATTTTTGCCTCTCCCTCTCCGTCCTCCCTCCTCCCTCCTCCCTCCTCCCTCTCCCGTCTCCCTCTCCCGTCTCCCTCTCCCTCCTTCGGTCTCCCTCTCCTTCTTTTTTCGGTCTCCCTCTGTTGCCGAAGCTGGACTGTACTCCGGTGATCTCGGCTCGCTGCAACCTCCCTGCCTCGGGCTCCTGTGATTCTCCTGCCTCGGCCTGCCGAGTGCCTGGGATTGCAGGCCCGTGCCGCCAGGCCTGACTGGTTTTTGTGTTTTTGGTGGAGACGGGTTTCGCCCTGTTGACCGGGCTGGTCTCCAGGTCCTGGCCTGGAGTGATCTGCCCGCCTCGGCCTCCCGAGGTGCTGGGATTGCAGACGGAGTCTCGCTCACTCAGTGCTCAATGTTGCTCAGGCTGGAGTGCAGTGGCGTGATCTCGGCTCGCCACAACCTCCACCTCCCAACCGCCTGCCTTGGCCTCCTAAAGTGCTAAGATTACAGCCTCTGCCCCGCTGCCACTCCGTCTAGGAAGTGAGGAGCGTCTCTGCCTGGCCACCCATCGTCTGGGATGTGAGGAGCCCCTCTGCCCGGCCGCCCCGTCTGGGAAGTGAGGAGCGCCTCTGCCCGGCCGCCATCCCCTATAGGAAGTGAGGAGCGTCTCTGCCCGGCCGCCCATCATCTGGGTTGTGAGGAGCGCCTCTGCCCGGCCGCCCCTTCTGGGAAGTGAGGAGCGCCTCTGCCCGGTCACTCCATCTGGGAGGTGAGGAGCACCTCTGCCCGGCCGCCACCCCGTCTGGGAGGAAGTGAGGAGCGCCTCTGCCCGGCCGCCCCGTCTGGGAAGTGAGGAGGCCTCTACCTGGCTGCCCCGTCTTGAAAGTGAGGAGCGCCTCTGCCTGGCTGCCCTGTCTGGGAAGTGAGGAGCGCCTCTGCCTGGCTACCCCGTCTGGGAGATGAGGAGCGCCTCTGCCTGGCCGCCCAACGTCTGGGAAGTGAGGAGCACCTCTGCCCGGCCGCCCCGTCTGGGAGGTGAGGAGTGCCTCTGCCCGGCCGCCACCCTGTCTGGGAGGAAGTGAGGAGCACCTCTGCCTGGCTGCCTCTGGGAGATGAGGAGCACCTCTGCCCGGCCGCCCCGTCTGGGAGGTGAGGAGTGCCTCTGCCTGGCCGCCACCCCGTCTGGGAGGAAGTGAGGAGAGCCTCTGCCCAGCTGCCCCATCTGGGAAGTGAGGAGCGCCTCTGCCCGGCCGCCACCCCATCTGGGAGGTGAGGAGCGGCTCTGCCCAGCCGCCACCCCGTCTGGGAAGCGAGGAGCGCCTCTGCCTGGCCGCCCCGTCTGGGAGGTGAGGAGCGCCTCTGCCCGGCCGCCCCATCTGGGAAGTGAGGAGCGCCTCTGCCCAGCCACCCCATCTGGGAGGTGAGGAGCGCCTCTACCTGGCCGCCCGTCGTCTGGGATGTGAGGAGCGCCTCTGCCCGGCGGCCCCGGCTGGGAGGTGAGGAGCGCCTCTATGTGGCCGCCTGCTCTGGGAAGTGAGGAGCACCTCTGCCCGGCCGCCCCCTCTGGGAAGTGAGGAGCGCCTCTGCCCGGCCGCCCTG
Organism: Pongo pygmaeus; assembly: GCF_028885625.2. NCBI lineage: Eukaryota > Metazoa > Chordata > Mammalia > Primates > Hominidae > Pongo > Pongo pygmaeus. Next base: position 99,470,319 of record NC_072378.2, on the reverse strand, counting down.
TCTGGGAGGAGAAATTCTTCCGCCTTGGGATACTGTTGATCTATGGCCTTTCCCCCAGCCCCGTGCTCTCTGAAACATGTGCTGTGTCAACTCAGGGTTAAATGGATTAAGGGCGGTGCAAGATGTGCTTTGTTAAACAGATGCTTGAAGGCAGCATGCTCTTTAAGAGTCATCACCACTCCCTAATCTCAAGTACCCGGGGACACAAACACTGCAGAAGGCCGCAGGGACCTCTGCCTAGGAAAACCAGAGACCTTTGTTCATGTGTTTATCTCCTGACTTTCTCTCCACTATCATCCTATGACCCTGCCATATCCCCCTCTCCGAGAAACACCCAAGAATGATCAATAAATACTTAATAAAAAAATAAAAAAATAAAACTAGTAAAGAGGAAAAGGTCCAATATTTGGAAAAACAGCAGGTTTAGAGGAAGTACATAGAATCTAAGAACAAATGACGTTTATTTTGTTAGACTCGCATGTAATTATTTTGTACTTCCCTGATTTTGCTTTATCTTTGTTAATGTTACAATTAAAAACACATTTGGGTAAAAAAAAAGAGAGTGAATTTTTTCACTCAGAGATCCACAAAAAAAAAAAAAAAAAAAACTAATGGCAAAAGACTAAATAAATTCTTTCTAGGATCAGGAGCAGGGCACAAATTTTTTTTTTTTTTTTTTGGACAGAGTTTCACTGTCACCCAGGCTGGAGTACAGTGGCGTGATCTTGGCTCACTGCAACCTCCACCTCCCGGGTTCAAGCCATTCTCCTGCCTTGGCCTCCTGAGTATTACAGGTGTGCACCACCACGCCCAGTTAATTTTTGTATTTTCAGTAGAGTCGGAGTTTCACCATGTTGGTCAGGCTGGTCTCAAACTGCTGACCTCATGATCCGCCTGCCTCAGCCTCTCAAAGTGTTGGGATTACAGGCATGAGCCACCGTGCCTGGCCACAAACTTTTTTCTCACTATTCCTACTCAACAATGTACTGGAGGTCCTAGACAATGCAAAATAAGGCAAGAAAAAAAATAATATGCATACAGTTTGGAAAGGAAGAAGTAGAACTATCATTTTCACAGATGTCATAATTGTCTACATGAAAAATCCCAAAGAATCTAAAAACGTTACTAGAACTAAGACATGAGTTTAGCAAGTTTGCAGGATATAAAGCCAATATTCAAAACTCATTTCCATTTCTGTGTACCAGTAGTGAGATATTAAAACTGTATTTTCAAATACCATTTACTATCACTTTAAAAATCACAGAATATTTAAGGGTAAATTCAACAAAATAAATACAAGAGTTCTCCACTAAAAACTGTAAAGTGTTAATGAGAGAAATTAAAGAAGACATAAATCAAAGGAGAGATACTTGTGTTCACAAATCAAAAGGGGCAATAGTGTTAAGATGTCAGTTCTCCCAGATTTGATACATAGATTCACTGCAATCCCAAGCAAAATCTCAGCAGGCTTTTTTGTAGATTCTGACAAGCTGATTCTAAAACTTATATGGAAAAGCAGAGATTCTAGAATTTCCAAAGTGATTTTGAAAAGTAAGAACTAAATTACAAGATTCACGTAACCTGATTTCAAGGCTCACTATCAAGCCACAGTAATCAATACAGTGTGACACTGGCAAAATGGAAAAAACAGAGTCCAGAAATAGGTCCACAAATATATGGTCAACTGGATTTTCAACAAAGATGCCAAAAAAATTTAATGGGGAAAGGACAATTTTTCAACATAGAGCACCGAAGAAATTAACCAGATTTTCATATGCAAAAAAATAAACAAACTTTGACTCTTACCTTAAGCTATATAAAACAATAAACTCAAAATGGATCATAGACCAAAATGTAAAACCTAAAACCATAAGACTTCCAGAGAAAAGCATACAAAAAATATTTTATGACTTAGGTTAGGCAAAATTTTCTTACATATCACCCCAAAAGCACAATCCACTTTTTTAAATTCATAAATTGGATTTAATCAAAGTTCAAAACTTCTGCTCTTTGAAAGGCAAGGCAAAAGTGAATCATGAAGTGGAAGAAAATATTTGCAAAACACATAACTGACAAAGAACTTGTTCCCAGAACATATAAAGAATGCTTAGAATTCAATTATAAAACATCAAACAGTCCAGTAAAATTTGGGAGGGGGCAAAAACAGACACTTTGACAAAGTAGAGATAGTGAAGGCACAATGTACGTGGGAGAAATGCACAATATCATTAGTCATTAGGGAAATAAAAATTAAACCACACTCAGATAGCACTTTACACCTATTGCAGTACCTAAAATTTAATTTTAAATATAACTAACAATATCAAGTACTGGCAAGGATGTGGAAGAAATAGAACCTTCATGCATTGCTGGTAAAAATACAAAATGGTACGGCCACCTTAGAAAACAGTTTGCCCATTTTGTATAAAGTTGAACATACACTTACCATGTAACCCAGTGGTAATATGTGCCCTAGCTATGTACCTAAGATCAATGAAAGCATACATCCACACAAACACCATTACACAAATCTCTATAGGAGCTTTATCCATGATTGCCAAAACCTGGAAAGGGCCCAAATATCTACCAACTACCTAGTGGATAAATTGTGTTACATCCATGAAATAGAATACTTCTTAACAGTAAAAAGGAAGGAACTACTGATATATAAATGATTCTCAAAAGTATTATGCTAAGTGAAAGGAGCCAGAATAAAAATTACATACTGTTTGATTCCATTTATATGACATTGTGGAAAAGGCAAAACTACAGCGACAGAAATCATTTGCCAGCACCCGGGGGGAAGCGGGAAAGGATTGACTACAAAAGACTGCAAATAAACTTTTGAGGATGATGGAAATATTCCATATCTTGAACACATTATACAACTATACATGTTTGTCAAAACTCACCAAAGGGTGAATTTTACTGTACATAAATTATATCTTAGTAAACCAGACTTCTTCAAAAAGACTATCAAGAATAGATATATACAGGCTCATCATCCTATATTCATTAAATTGAGTGTAGTTTTACACTTCCAAAATAAAACATTTTAAAATGAATTGCAACATCATGCAAATGATCTTCAGCTTCCATTTTTAACAGGCTACTTATTTCAAATGTTAAATGCAATGCAAAATAAGCCACAGACGGGGAGTAAATGATTACAGAAAACATTCTGATAAAGGACTTGCAATAACATACATAAATGCATATATAAACATGTATATTATTATATATACATATATATATTCCTACGTGTTGAAAAACTTTGCCCAAGTAAGGTTGCGTAGAACAAGAAAATTCTTAGCAGAAAACTTTTGCTATAATGCAGATTCTAGTTTCAATACCCTCTTTTCACTAACAATAATTCATGATATCCGAAGTAATTCTAAGCTTAAGCCAGTCTTAATTTAAGGGCTGTTAAGAAGACAAAAAATTAAAGAATTTTACAAAATTCATTTAGATCCAAGACATCTTAAACTATGGGAACAATTAAGGAAAACCATGATACAAAATGTATTAATTCCCATCCTCCCAAACCTTCCACAAGCAGACAATGCCTTGTATACAAGAGCTACTTGATGATTACTTGTACTTTTTTTAAGCCATAGATCTTATTTGTAAGGGACAAGTCTTAACAACAAATCTGAGAAATTACATACTGTTATTAATGTGCTTTTAAATATAAAACTTTATAAACTTGTACCTGTATCCAAAAATGTCTTCTTTCTTGGAGACATATGTAGTATCTCTAACTTAATCTTAGTGTAAAAATTATATAACTCTGCCAGTGTAAATAAAATCGTGCCCTTTCATAATTTTATTGAACTGACTTGTAGGACTACCAGGGCCATCATGTATGGCTGTTGTCAGTTGCATCTGGAATGAAGGCATGCAGCCCATGGGACATGTATGTGCTTTGAAATCCAGCCCTTACTCTGTTGCAAGCCTTGTGTCATTACTAATAAAAAGTGGCACCTTTTTTCTAATAGTCCCCCTAACTGAGGACCTTTGTATAATTTGTGAGCTCAGAGGGTGCCCCCACCGCCTTGTTTTTGTTTGTTTTTTTGGGTGTTTTTTTTTTTTTTTTGAGACGGAGTTTCACTCTTCTTGCCCAGGCTGGAGTGCAATGCCACGATCTCGGCTCACTGCAACCTCTGCCTCCTGGGCTCAAGCTATTCTACTGCCTCAGCCTCCGGAGTAGCTGGGATTACAGGCACCTCCCACCATGCCCGGCTAATTTTTTTATGTTTTTAGTAGAGACAGGGTTTCATCATGTTGGCCAGGCTGGTATCAAACTCCTGACCTCAGGTCATCCACCCGCCTCAGCCTTCCAAAGTGCTGAGATTACAGGCGTGAGCCACCGTGCCCAGCCGAGGGTGCCCCTTTTTTAACACACACAAAGATACTGTGAATGCTAGAAGTGGTCCAAAGGACCGTTCATCTTCCTTAAAAACAATCTCAGAATAACGACCCATGTTACGAATTAAATACTACCAGTTTTTCTCCATTCTTTCAATATATCATACACAGAATAGCTCTGACAAATATAGGTAGAAGAGAACATAGTTTTGCATAAGTAAGTAAGCAACCACTGACTTCATTTTGAAATTCTGTTCCATTACTGGATCTCCACATAATCTATATCATCCCAATCATTAGCTAACAGACAAAAACTGCTCTACATACATGCACAATTCTCTCTTTCAGGAAAACCTATATACTATTTTTCCATCTTCCTTAAGGACAGCCAAATTTTCTTTGTTCTCTCTGAGGTGTGAAAAGCTGATCATCCCTGTGTATACAGCAAAGTAATTTCTGAGAATTGTAGCAAAACAAGATTGTATAGAGATTTTGCAGTCTATTGCAATTGACGGTACCTTTAGCTTAGGGATACCAGATAAAAATATCACAAATATATGCCACCACTCTCAGCCTGCCTTCAATAACTGTAACAATAACTTCTAAAATCTTTTCTTCTTGATGCATCTATAAACAATTAGCATGTCTTTGTTAAACTCTAATTGCTCTTCCTACACAGCTGTGTCACTGTACAGCTCAAGAAAGAGGGCCCAACTGTTAAGACAGTTATTAATAAAATAATGCCATAACAAACTGAAAAGGCCTGGGAGTTCAAGAAAAGCAGGTCTCCCCGACATCCCTTCAGAAAACCAGCATTTAAATGCTGAGCTTCTCTACCCTCTTCTTTTAAACCTAAGTCCTTAGTAAGAGGTGCAAGAATGTAGAGGTAAGAACATGGCCTCTTGAGATAGACGGCATAGATTTGAATTTCAGCTCTTCCACTAACTAAATTGTGTGAATAGGACGTACTACTCTACCTCTCTATGCCTCAGTATTCTCATCTGTATAGTGGGGCTAATAATGATTCATACTGTTATGATAACTACATGACTTAATAAAGAACTTAGAAAAGCATCTTGGAGACATTAAATGCTCAATATACTTAAAGAAACAATATGTATTGCTTTTATGTATTGTATAACTTCCCATTACAGGTGTGTTTGTTTTGTTTTGCTTTGTTTTGTTTTTTTAATTTTTAACTTTCCCCTGCAACCTAATTACATCTTTAGTGACTTGACAAAGCTAAGGTCTAGTATTTAAGTCTGCACAAACTACCTGTTAGTGCTTCAACAACACCATGGCTAAAGCAAAGGAAGAGTCTTTTTCTGGGAAAAAGTTGCAAAGTGCTGGGGATATTCATTGAATGAGCCAAGTCTACTCTAAACCTTAGAGTTTTTCACCCTTCAAAGTGACACAATATAGGATGACAACATTCCCATCCCTTTCTACTTGAAAAACTCCAAAAGCTGTTTGTCCCAGAAATATCTTGACATGTTGGAAGTTTTCAGCTTCAGGAAATGAAATTTTCTGAAGTGGAGGATCAAGACATCTATAATTTTGACATGAAATTACTTCACTTAGTAGAGAAGAAAAATATTCTTTAAGAATAAAATCCTGAGATTAAATAACTCCAATGTATTTTAACCCACATTTGGTCTCTATCTGTGTGTCCCCATAATCATACAACTTATTTGTCAAATTTAGTGACCAAAAATACAGTTTCCACACTGAATCAGCTAAGCTGCCTTTGATTGTTAGTAATTGAATCTCTCACCAGCAGTCGATTAATGATAAGCAGATTTCATTTTTCACAAAAGGCTATAGTAGGTGGCTTACTTCCTCCTGATTTTCTGCCATCCTCAGGAGATTGGCATTCCCATCCTCAGGCTTATTGTCTCATGGTCACAAGGTGGTTGCCTCAGCTCCACATCATAAACTCACATAGCAGAATCCAAAGAAAGAGGGAAGGAAAGAAGCCTCTTCTTGGACATTTTTCTATTTCTCTTTTCAAGAAGTACCACTCACCTCAACCCAGCAGTCTTGACCTTATATCTCATTGGCCAGAATTGCCTAACATGGACAGTCCTGGCTGCAAGAAAATGTGGCAAATTATCAGGTATTTCCAGACTTTATCATGGGAAGAGGAAAAAGAGGAAGAGAAATGGCTATTGAGTAGGCAACAACAGCATCTGCCACACCTGTTTATAGATTATATTCTTTCCCTGGTTTTTCTTCTGTAAAACTCTTAATTATCATTTAAGAAAAATTGTGTCTGTTACTTCCTTGGTAAACCTCCTCTGATCCAGCCCTAGGCAGTGTTGGGTGTTCATTCTTCAGTGATTTGACAGCACTTTGCACACATGTACATGAACATGTACCACTTGGCATTGTGATGGTTGTTGGTATTTGTTTCCCCATTGCAGAGTGAACTGGAATGGGAAACATTATCTTAGCCACTATATCCCAAATGTCTATGGCAATATGCTGGAAAAAATTAGACCAAATCAGTTAAACTGTAATGATGGAACTATTCCTAAAGATCACACATACGTTGTACTATATTAGGCAGCATGTAAAATCACTAAATAATTTTCTGAAAGAAATTAAATGTAAGGGTCAAATTGGTTATATTGATGATCATCCAGTTAACTAGAGTCACTCTTTTTCTACAAGATTTTTCTCTGGAATAACAAACAAAAGAGAGAAAAAAAAATAACATACAGTGTCCACCCTGGCTCTACCCCCAGGGACAGGGCTTTTCAAAACTTCAGAATGTGAACTGCATGGCTCTCAAATGCCTGGGTTCATGATACAAGCTTTTCTTCCTGATGTCCAGAGCCCTAAAAACAATGACAAACCCAGTAACACCAAGTATCCAGGTGTAGGACAGGAAATAAGCAAGGTGAGCCTAGAATATCTTGTCCTATCAGATAGCATAGACGCTAAAAAAGATTAGTGGAGTCATATCAAAATAACTGACGCCTGTCTCCTTGGCTTGTAGATGGACATCACCTTGCTTGTTTTCACATGGTCTTTTCTCTGTGTGTGACCATCCCTGATTCTCTCCTTATGTCCAATTTTCCTCTTCTTATAAGGGCACCAGTCAAACTGGATTGGAGCCCACCCTATTGACCCTATTTAACTTAATCACCTCTTTCAAAGACTTATCTTCAAATACAGTAACATTCTGAGGTACAGAGGTTGAAGCTCTAAAGCTTCAACATATTAATTTGGGGGGTGGACACAATTCAGCCATAACAGCTGCCATACTTAGCAATCCTACATCATGACCTAACATTCTGTGAATTTGTCTGACTAGCCAACCTTTCTCCGCAAACCTAAAAAAAAGCCAAGAATTGAGTCAAGTTTGGTGGGGGCACTTCCTTTACCTTTGTCCCCAACAGATTCTAGGTGTCCAAAAAGTCAAATCAGGTCTAAAAGATATTCTGCCTAGAAGAAAACAATAATTTTGTATAGAGATGAGTTATATTTTTAAAGTCTCACAAATTGGGGTGTGCAGTTTCTCATCCAAATCCAACGAAACTGTCATAGCCGTAGCTTGAACAACCAATGTCTTTCCGACTTTGCTTGAGGCACCTTATCCCATGCAGAGAATGATGTGTTCAGAGAAAACATATCTTTGCCTGCATATAAGGTTGCAAATGGTCGACATGAACCCCTCTGTGTACCATCTGCATTAACACGGAGTGAATAGGAAACTTCCTGCCAGGAGCAGCAACAGAGCTTACCCTCCAGTGCCCAACCATCCCCCAAATGGCCCTCATACATGTACTCTCTACCTGAATTCCCTGCCAACATCTTGTTCAAGGGTTCAGCAGGACAAGCAGAGCATTCTGTTCACAGGTGGTTTGGTTTGTGTCCTGTTCCAAATTTTCTAGGCACCTAAACAAATCACAGCCCTCCTCCCTCTCTCATGCTTCTGCCAATGAGATACAAAATTGTGGTTGTTTCATGGGGCATTGTTTTGCTACCTAAAATGAGGTTATATTATCAAGGACTCCCCTACCCCTATCCTTTAAGTGAGCTTACTTAATCCAAGGTCTCATCTAATCAAATATATTGGCTAAGCTGGCACTATTGTGGGCTCTAAACCAGACCACTGAAGCCTGTCAGATCCACCTGCATTGTGCTTTACCTTCTCACATCAGAAAAAATGTAGGAAGATTTTTTTTCCAAAACAGTTCTGCCCAAATTTGTATATTTGTATTAGGATTTGCAGAAGTCAGTAATTTCTAGATTTCTCCTTATTATAACTTATGAATACAAAAGTATTCTTGCTCCTTAATACATCAGACTGACATAATGAGTTATATATGTTACACCTTCTCTCTTCATAAGACCACCAAGATTCCAGCAACCACAACTCCCAATTATTCTGTATTCCTGAGTTCCCCACAAACAATTAGTCCAAAACAATCCTGCCAAGTAAGACCTTGGAAAAGTCAATATTCGAGGTCACTGGAAAGAAGCTAGAGCATGAAGTCTTACAGACAAAGCTGTGGGAAGAAGGAAAAGATCTGAATATTCTCATGTTAGAGAGAACAGCTCCAGTGGCATTGACAGTGGGAGCAGAGAAGGGGGTGTGCATGAGAGGACTGGGAGGTGATTAGCCTGAAGTGTGGTTGCAGAAGGTGTCCTTGTCCCTGCCATGCTCTGCTACAGAGAACTTCTGCCCTTGTGCTATCCAGGCTGTGGACCACAAGTCTTACAAATGAGAAATCTGGGTTTTGATATAGGCACCTGTCAGCTGAATAAAGGAAACTGTGGGAAACTCCTCTCAATCCTTCCTCTTAGATACAGCAGAAGCATAGAAAGAACCTACATTTCGGAGTCAGGAGAGCTTGATTTCTAATATTCTACTCTTCTACTTGCTGTATTTATAGCTATGGGCAAATAACTTTCCTGAATCTCCATGTTCTTACATGTAAAATGAAGATAGTCCCCTCAGAAGGTTATTTGTTTGAGGATTAAATTATATACTGTAGGTAAAGTACCTGCCATGTGGTACAGCTCAATAGATTGTTTTCCTTCCAGAAAAAGTCGTGAGAGTCAAGAGAGAGAATCATTGACGAAGACTTCTTTTTAATTATTTAATAACAGGAAGCATAGCATATCTAAGAAGAGACAAACATTTCTGTAGTACCAAAACAATGTGAGAAATAAGATTAAAATGTATTAAATTGTGTCAACAAGAAACTTTACATTTAATTCTTTCATCTGCCACATTTTAATGAAAGATTTTCAGTAATCATGAAATATAACCAAAAGCTCCGAGGTTGGGAGAAATGCAGCCATTTGTCTTTTGCAGCCTTCTTTGGCTTCTGAGTCAACACCATCAGCGTAGTATTTTTAAGGCTAAGACACAGCCCAGATGTCCAATTCCTTGCAGGAGACCCTATGTGACTCCCATGCCAGCCCATACAGTTATTCTGTAGGATCCGGATAATGGCTGACCGTGGTTCTAAACTGTGGCTGACCAGGCCACACTCCAGATCAGAATCTTAAACAGTTTATTTTTAAATTTCCCTAGATAGTTCTGACTTGAGAACTCTGGACTGCAATATTAGCAAAAAGGTGGTTGAGGAGGTTCCTGGGAGGCAAAAAAGACTGTCCTGCCATCTGACATTGAGGCTGCCAAGGAAACATGTCGTAAAAATGGAGCCAAGTTCATGGCAGAATAAGTCTCAGAAGAATGTGAGCAAAAACAAAAGTTAACTAATCTGTAAAAACAACTTTCTAATTTAATAACAGACCCTCTGTTATGTCTCCTGGCAATGCTAAAAGAAAAGGCAAAATACATTAGCTAATACAAAAATGGAATCAACCTAAATGCCTTTCAGTAGAGAAATGGATAAATAAAGCATGGCATTTTCACACATATATAGCAGTTGAAAATGCATGAATTAGATCTACATGTATTAACATGGGTAGATCTTGGAAACATAATGTTGAGTTTTTAAAAAACTTGGATGATGCATAAGATACAATACCACTTAAACAAAAATTTAAGTGTAAAACAATATATACTATTTTAGATATATACGTAGCAAAAGTATAAAAATATAGACCAGAGAGGTAAAAATAATAATAATAATAATAGTTACCTCTAGCAGGGGAGGGGACTAGAAAGGTATAAAAACTAATTTTAGTGCAGAAACTTTAATGGAATCTTCATTCCAGAAAAAAAAAATAGCCATAAAAACATTCTTAGAATAACTGGACAAATTTTAATAATGGACTGGACAATAGATAACTTCATTCAGTTATTGATAATAATTTTAGAAATGATGAAGTTATGATTTGTGTAGAAATCTTATTCTTAGAAGACGGATATCGAAGTCTAATGATCTCTACAACTTACTTTTAAATGGTGTAGCAAAGCTTATGTGTTATGTGTACACACACATACCAAAGAGACAAAATCACCTTAGGGCTTGGTAAACTAAAAAGAAAACAGAAGTCCCTAAGTGGCAGCCTGAGATAACTGCAGCAGTGGCCGTTTCCAGGAGAATTGCAGATGAAGGTTTACGTTTCCAGGTCCAAAAACCCCAGTAAGAGAGTGAAGGCCAGAGTCCCCAGGCTTGTTTCTCTAGTCTAGACTACACATGGATGATTTCTACTACCTGCAGGACCAATCTGTCCTCTCAGCACACTTCGCTTTCTGCCATTATAACTCTGATTAACACAGAGAGCAATTTTCTGTTTATTTGTCTCTATCCCATACCAGTCCATGAGCATCATGAGAACAGAGACCATGTCTGTCTTTTTGCTATTGTACTTCAAGCACAGACTTACATGGCACATAGTAAGTACTTAATAATTACTTGTTTAATTAATCTATTATGGCCATCTTCCAAGGGGAAGATGCCCCGTCTCTTTTACTCAGCTACCCAGCCATGCCACAAAACACAACAGGTCCTAGAAACAGGCCCTTTAGAGTCCATTTCAGATCAACAACATTTGTTAAAGTGCTGTGTACACTGAAATCACAGTTGAAGCTGCCATGATCCCTGTGCCTGTCCAACAGTTACTTTTAGAAGTGTCTATTTGCACAAGATGGCCAAATAGGAAGAGTTCCAGTCTACAGCTCCCAGCATGAGCGATGCAGAAGACAGGTGATTTCTGCATTTCCAACTGAGGTACCGGGTTCATCTCACTGGGGCTTGTTGGACAATGGGTAAAGGACAGTGGGTGCAGCCCACCGAGCATGAGCCAAAGCAGGGCAAGGCATCGCCTCACCTGGGAAGCACAAGGGCTCAGGGAATTCCCTTTCCTAGCCAAGGGAAGCTGTGACAGACAGCACCTGGAAAATCGGGTCACTCCCACCCTAATACTGTGCTTTTCCAATGGTCTTAGCAAACGGCACACCAGGAGATTATATCCTGCGCCTGGCTCGGAGGGTCCCATGCCCATGAAGACTTGCTCATTGCTAGCACAGCAGTCTGAGATGGAACTACAAGGCAGCAACGAGGCTGGGGGAGGGGCGCCCACCATTGCCGAGGCTTGAGTAGGTAAACAAAGCATCCAGGAAGCTCAAACTGGGTAGAGCCCACCACAGCTCAAGGAGGCCTGCCTGTCTCTGTAGACGCCACCTCTGGGGGCAGGGCATAGCCAAACAAAAGGCAGCAGAAACCTCTGCAGACTTAAATGTCCCTGTCTGACAGCTTTGAAGAGAGTAGTGGTTCTCCCAGCACTGAGCTTGAGATCTGAGAATGGTCAGACTGCCTCCTCAAGTGGGTCCCTGACCCCCAAGTAGGCTAACTGGGAGGCACCCCCCCAGTAGGGGCAGACTGACACCTCACATGGCCGGGTACCCCTCTGAGACAAAGCTTCCAGAGGAACGATCAGGCAGCAACATTTGCTGTTCAGCAATATTCGCTGTTCTGCAGCCTCCGCTGCTGATACCCAGGCAAACAGGGTCAGGAGTGGACCTCCAGCAAACTCCAACAGACCTGCAGCTGAGGGTCCTTAGAAGGAAAACTAACAAACAGAAAGGACATCCACACCAAAACCCATCCGTCAGTCACCATCATCAAAGACCAAAGGTAGATAAAACCACAAAGATGGGGGAAAAAAAGAGCAGAAAATCTGAAAATTCTAAAAATCAGAGCACCTCTCCACCTCCAAAGGAACACAGCTCCTCACCAGCAACGGAACAAAGCTGGATGGAGAAGGACTTTGATGAGTTGAGAGAAGAAGGCTTCAGATGATCAAACTTCTCCAAGCTAAAGGAGGAAGTTCAAACCCATTGCAAAGAAACTAAAAACCTTGAAAAAATATTAGACGAATGGCTAACTGAATAACCAGTGTAGAGAAGTCCTTAAATGACCTGATGGAGCTGAAAACCATGGCATGAGAACTATGTGACGAATGCACAAGCTTCAGTAGCAGATTCAATCAATTGGAAGAAAGGGTATCAGTGATTGAAGATCAAATGAATGAAATGAAGCAAGAAGAGAAGTTTAGAGAAAAAAGAGTAAAAAGAAATTAACAAAACCTCGAAGAAATATGGGACTATGTGAAAAGACAAAATCTACGTCTCATTGCTGTACCTGAAAGTGACGGGGAGAATGAAACCAAGTTGGAAAAGACTCTGCAGGATATTATCCAGGAGAACTTCCTCAACTTAGCAAGGCAGGCCAACATTCAAATTCAGGAAATACAGAGAACACCACAAAGATACTCCTCGAGAAGAGCAACTCCAAGACACATAATTGTCAGATTCACCAAAGTTGAAATGAAGGAAAAAATGTTAAGGGCAGCCAGAGAGAAAGCTCAGGTTACCCACAAAGAGAAGCCCATCAGACTAACAGCGGATCTCTCGGCAGAAACTCTACAAGCCAGAAGAGAGCAGGGGCCAATAGTCAACATTATTAAAGAAAATAATTTTCAACCCAGAGTTTCATATCCAGCCAAACTAAGCTTCATAAGTGAAGGAAAAATAAAATCCTTCACAGACAAGCAAATGCTGAGAGATTTTGTCACCACCAGGCCTGCCCTACAAGAGCTCCTGAAGAAAGCACTAAACATGGAAAGGAACAACCAGTACCAGCCGCTGCAAAAACATGCCAAATTGTAAAGACCATCAAGGCTAGGAAGAAACTGCATCAACTAATGAGCAAAATAACCAGCTAACATCGTAATGACAGGATCAAATTCACACATAACAATATTAACCTTAAAGGTAAATGGGCTAAATGCTCCAATTAAAAGACACAGACTGGCAAATTGCATAAAGAGTCTAAGACCCATCAGTGTGCTGTATTCAGGAGACCCATCTCACATGCAGAGACACACATAGGCTCAAAATAAAGGGATGGAGGAAGATCTACCAAGCAAATGGAAAACAAAAAAGGGCAGGGGTTGCAATCCTAGTCTCTGATAAAACAGACTTTAAACCAACAAAGATCAAAAGAGACAAAGCCATTACATAATAGTAAAGGGATCAATTCAACAAGAGGAGCTAACTATCCTAAATATATATGCACCTAATACAGGAGCACCCAGATTCATAAAGCAAGTCCTTAGAGACCCACAAAGAGACTTAGACTCCCACACAATAATAGTGGGAGACTTTAACACCCCACTGTCAACATTAGACAGATCAACAAGACAGAAAATTAACAAGGATACCCAGGAATTGAACTCAGCTCTGCACCAAGTGGACCTAATAGACATCTACAGAACTCTCCAACCCAAATCAATAGAATATACATTCGTCTCAGCACCACATCACACTTATTCCAAAATGGACCACATAGTTGGAAGTAAAGCACACCTCAGCAAATGTAAAAGAACAGAAATTATAACAAACTGTCTCTCAGACCACAGTGCAATCAAACGAGAACTCAGGATAAAGAAACTCACTCAAAACCACAAAACTACATGGAAACTGAACAACCTGCTCCTGAATGACTACTGGGTACATAACGAAACGAAGGCAGAAATAAAGATGCTCTTTGAAACCAACGAGAACAAAGACACAACATACCAGAATCTCTGGGACACATTTAAAGCAGTGTGTAGAGTGAAATTTATAACACTAAATGCCCACAAGAGAAAGCAGGAAAGATCTAAAATGGACACCCTAACATCACAATTAAAAGAACTAGAGAAGCAAGAGCAAACACATTCAAAAGCTAGCAGAAGGCAAGAAATAACTAAGATCAGAGCAGAACTGAAGGAGATAGAGACACAAAAAAACCCTCCAAAAAAATCAATGAATCCAGGAGCTGGTTTTTTGAAAAGATTAACAAAATTAATAGACCGCTAGCAAGACTAATAAAGAAGAAAAGAGAGAAGAATCAAACAGATGCAATAAAAAATGATAAAGGGGGTACCACCACCGATCCCACAGAAATACAAACTACCATCAGAGAATATTATAAACACCTCTATGCAAATAAACTAGAAAATCTAGAAGAAATGGATAAATTCCTGGACACATACACCCTCCCAAGACTAAACCAGGAAGAAGTTGAATCCCTGAATAGACCAATAACAGGCTCTGAAATAGAGGCAATAAATAATAGCTTACCAACCAAAACAAGTCCAGGACCAGATGGATTCACAGCCGAATTCTACCAGAGGTACAAGGAGGAGCTGGTACCATTCCTTCTGAAAATATTCGAATCGGTAGAAAAACAGGGAATCCTCCCTAACTCATTTTATGAGGTCAGCATCATCCTGATACCAAAGCCTGGCAGAGACACAACAAAAAAGGAGAATCTTAGACCAATATCCCTGATGAACATCGATGCAAAAATCCTCAATAAAATACTGGCAAACTGAATCCAGCAGCACATCAAAAATCTTATCCACCATGATCAAGTGGGCTTCATCCCTGGGATGCAAGGCTGGTTCAACATACGCAAATCAATAAACGTAATCCAGCATATAAACAGAACCAAAGACAAAAACCACATGATTATCTCAATAGATGCAGAAAAAGCCTTTGACAAAATTCAACAGCCCTTCATGCTAAAAACTCTCAATAAATTAGGTATTGATGGGATGTATCTCAAAATAATAAGAGCTATTTATGACAAACCCACAGCCAATATCATACTGAATGGGCAAAAACTGGAAGCATTCCCTTTGAAAACTGGCACAAGACAGGGATGCCCTTTCTCACCACTCCTATTCAACATAGTGTTGGAAGTTCTGGCCAGGGCAATTAGGCAGGAGAAATAAATAAAGTGTATTCAATTAGGAAAAGAGGAACTCAAATTGTCCCTGTTCGCAGTTGACATGATTGCATATTTAGAAAACCCCATCCTCTCAACGCAAAATCTCCTTAAGGTGATAAGCAACTTCAGGAAAGTCTCAGGATAAAAAATCAATGTGCAAAAATCACAAACATTCTTGTACACCAAAAACAGACAAACAGAGAGCCAAATCATGAGTGAACTCCCATTCACAATTGCTTCAAAGAGAATAAAATACTTAGGAATCCAACTTACAAGGGATGTGAAGGACCTCTTCAAGGAGAACTACAAACCACTGCTCAAGGAAATAAAAGAGGGCACAAACAAATGCAAGAACATTCCATGCTCAAGAATAGGAAGAATTAATATCGTTAAAATGGCCATAATGCCCAAGGTAATTTATAGATTCAATGCCATCTCCATCAAGCTACCAATGACTTTCTTCACAGAATTGGAAAAAACTACTTTAAAGTTCACATGGGACCAAAAAAAGAGCCTGCATCGCCAAGACAATCCTAAGCCAAAAGAACAAAGCTGGAGGCATCACGCTACCTGACTTCAAACTATACTACAAGGCTACAGTAACCAAAACAGCATAGTACAGGTACCAAAACAGAGATATAGACCAATAGAACAGAACAGAGCCCTCAGAAATAATACCACACATCTACAAGCATCTGATCTTTGACAAACGTGACAAAAACAAGAAATGGGGGAAGGATTCCCTATTTAACAAATGGTGCTGGGAAAACTGGCTAGCCATATGGAGAAAGCTGAAACTGGATCCCTCCCTTAGACCTTATACAAAAAATAATTCAAGATGGATCAAAGACTTAAATGTTAGACCTAAAACCATAAAAACCCTAGAAGAAAACCTAGGCAATATCATTCAGGACATAGCCATGGGCAAGGACTTCATGTCTAAAACACCAAAAGCAATGGCAACAAAAGCCAAAATTGACAAATGGAATCTCATTAAACTAAAGAGCTTCTGCACAGCAAAAGAAACTACCATCAGAGTGAACAGGCAACCTACAGAATGGGAGAAAGATTTTGCAGTCTACTCATCTGACAAAGGGCTAATATCCAGAATCTACAAAGAACTCAAACAAATTTACAAGAAAAAAACAACCCCATCAGAAAGTGGGCAAAGGATATGAACAGACTCTTCTCAAAAGAAGACAGTTATGCAGCCAACAGACACACGAAAAAATGCTCATCATCACTGGTCATCAGAGAAATGCAAATCAAAACCACAGTGAGATACCATCTGACACCAGTTAGAATGGCAGTCATTAAAAAGTCAGGAAACAACAGGTGCTGGAGAGGATGTGGAGAAATAGGAACAGTTTTACACTGTTGGTGGGACTGTAAACTAGTTCAACTATTGTGGAAGACAGTGTGGCGATTCCTCAAGGATCTAGAACTAGAAATACCATTTGAGCCAGCCATCCCATTACTGGGTATATACCCAAAGAATTATAAATCATGCTGCTATAAAGACACATGCACACATGTGTTCATTGTGGCACTATTCACAATAGCAAAGACTTGGAACCAACCCAAATGTCCATCAATGATAGACTGGATTAAGAAAATGTGGCACATATACACCATGGAATACTATGCAGCCATAAAAAAGGATGAGTTCATGTCGTTTTTAGGGACATGGATGAAGCTGGAAACCATCATTCTCAGCAAACTATTGCAAGAACAAAAAACCAAACACCACATATTCTCACTCATAGGTGGGAACTGAACAATGAGAACACTTGGACACGGGAAGGGGAACCTCACACACCAGGGCCTGTCGTGGGGTGGGGGGTGGGGGAGGGATAACATTAGGAGATATACCTAACATAAATGACGAGTTAATGGGTGCAGCACACCAACATGGCACATGTATACATATGTAACAAACCTGCACGTTGTGCACATGTACTCTAGAACTTAAAGTATAATAAAAAAAAGAAGTGTTTATTTGCACCCATAAAAAATGCTTGCATGGTATTATTTAATTAATCTAAATAGTCTTTACTTTCCTACTTATCCAAAAGCATTTAAAACATCTCTCTGAAAGGATGGTGCTAGACAGATACACTTACCATCTTTTGTTTATTTACAAATGTAAATAAGTTAGATTCAGGGTTTCTTTATTCCATAAGTCAGTTATAGACTCAGTAACCAGAAATTCATCTCACATATGACATAATACTTGGTGGTGGTGTCCTCATTATTAAGTTTTCATAGACAGATATACTTGCTGCATATACTCACAACTTAAGTACATATATTTCATTCAAAAAGCTACCTGGAATACTCCCAGTTGAGGAGCCAAGATAATTCTCATTCCCTTTTAGTGGCTAAGAAAGTGTTCAGGAAGATCAGCCTGGCTGACAAGGAAGGTAGTACCATAGAAGAGATGCTGGCATGAGGGGATATCCAGAAGAAAAGGTTGGTAAAATACATCAATAATCAAATTCCCTAAAAAATCAGCAGATGAGGAAATATTGAAGCTATATTTCAGCAAGTACATATGATTCTCATAAAATATGGAAAGATAAAGGACAGAAGAAACGAGAGGAGAGTAAAGAAAGAAGAAGCAGTGCTACACGATCAACAAAATGTGCAGTTAAGATGTACTTTGGGAGACATGTCAGTAGGTACAGCAGGTTGATAAGCCAGACCTTCCTACCTAACTCAAACTGTCCTGCTTCACAAAATCGATCTGTGAGTAGAATGTCTATTAACTGAATTACATATTAATGTGTGAGAGGAGTTTGCCATGTGAAGTATTTCTTTTGGTAAACTACATTTCTTTTTTTTTTTTTTTTTTTTTTTGAGATGGGATCTCACTACCCAGGCTGGAGTGCAATGGCGTGATCTTGGCTCACTACAACATCCACCTCCTGGGCTCAAGCAATCCTCTCACATCAACCTCCCAAGTAGCTGGAAACAAAGGCACGGGCCACCATGCCTGGATAATTTTTTCTATTTTTAGTACAGACGGGGTTTCACCATGTTTCCCAGGCTGGTCTTGAACTTCTGAGCTCAAGTGGTCCACCTGCCTCAGCTTCCCAAGTGCTGGGATTACAGGTGTGAGCCACCACACCTAGCCTAGGTGAACTATGTTTCTCTAATGAAGAATCATTTAGTAATGTGTATTTTGTCCCAATAGGTCTTTATCAACCCATTTTGTTAAAAATATAGAACACCTGCAATTTCACTTTTCTCTGAATGGTAACCAAAATATCAAAATGCTCTTCCCAGAAATCCTGAAATTTCTTGACAATTTTTTTGTTATTTGGTATAAGGAAACCAACACTGTTTAACTCTTTTTTTTTTTTTTTTTTTTTTTTTTTTTGACACGGAGCCTCACACTGTCACCAGGCCAGAGTGTAGTGGCGCGATCTTGGCTCACTGCAACCTCACTCCCAGGTTCAAGCGATTCTCCTGCCTCAGCATCCCAAGTAGCTGGGACTACAGGTACACACCACCACGCCCAGCTAATTTTTGTATTTTTAGTAGAGACGGGTTTCACCGTGTTGGCCAGGATGGTCTCAATCTCCTGACCTCGTGATCCGCCTGCCTCGCCCTCCCAAAATGCTGGAATTACAGGCATAAGCCACTGCACCCGGTCCCTTAACTCATTTTTTAAGCCATGAAATTGCAAACAAATCCTCTTAAAAATTAGAAAGATGTGATGTTTTTATTTAAAAGTAAAAATACTTCCCAATTAACATAAATACTGGTTACAATCTATGATTTCCAATAAACCTTCATGGAAATACATTTCTAGTATATTTACTAACTCCATTCCCTGAAAATACTTTAAACCTTTTATTTTGAAAGTTTTTAATTAAAAGTATGTTATACTTTCCTCAGGAAATAACTTTTGAAATGTAAAATTAAATACATCATCTAGATTAAAACAAGGAAGTTTTTTACATTTGAAAAACAGACTTTTGAACATAAGGTACAGCAGCAATAATCTTTTGCCAAAAAAAAAAAAAAAAAAAATTCTGAAAGATATCAGCCTTCAGGAAGGTCCCTCTACAGCAACCTGTGGCCTGCCCACGAACCTTAATTAGTTTGACAGATCATGATATAAAGCCTCTTCAGACTGGATATGAGTGGTAGCTCTCTGTGGAGAAATAGAGCAAGCCTTTGTACCAGGTAATTTAAGGAGCAGCAACAGGCTAATATGTAGACAAGAGAGGGTGTAGCATGTGGTGTGGTTCTCAGCAGAGCAGCAGGCCTCTAATGAGGCCCAGTAGTGGATAGCAGCTGGTAAACTTGGGGCACAAAATAGGAGGCTCTGAAGGCCTTTATCTGCTAACAAAAGACTGCAAATTGCTCAAAGGCCTGAGTGGGCAATGAGAACATGTTCATATGGTGAGCCAGTATATAAATTTTCAAAACAAATATTACAATATATGAATTTACATTGCAATGACAATCAGTAGAGTTCTGTGATTGTAGACATTTTGGCAAGAATAGATACAAGAATTGGCTATTAAATTTTGTGTAAGAAAATCACCACCTGCTCTTATGTCCATTCTGGAACGCCCAGACTGAGATGCATACAGTGTATGTTGTAACTATTTCTGTAACCATGACATACATTCTGTCTGCAACTCCAGACAACTGACAATTAAAATATGATATGTTTTATAGAGTAGCAGAAAATGAATGGAATTTATGCATGATGAAATCACTTCCTACTTACCCAATAAGAAATTAATAATGTAACAGCAAATCATACAAACCACAAGAAAATGCTCAAATCTTTGTGATAAGAGAACAAGAGTGATCCTAGATTTTGATGATTGATCCTAAATAGGTTTTTGCGGATCCTTACATCCTTTTCTGCCCTCTGTACAGTTTGTTTTCTAACAGCAAGCATTCTCTTCAGTAGTTCTATTGGTGGGGTGGCACAACCAGGGATTCCCAAAGGAAAACCACATGTCTGGATACTAAATATACTATTTAGTTAAATATTGAACTTTTTTAGCACTGATGTGAACAATCTCAGAAGTTTGTTTCTTGCATTCTATATCTCTTGAGAAAACAGTTTTTCCAACTTTATGTGTATGGATACACAGGATAAATTTTCAAGGAAAAGGAGAGCATATCTTGCACCCATACAGATCCAAAGCAAAGAAAGACTCAGTCTTAAAAACACATGTCAACAGCTGGGTGTGGTGGCAAGTACCTATAGTCCTAGCTTCCCGGGAGGCTGAAGCAGGAGAATCACTTCAGCCCAGGAGTTTCAGGCCAGCCTGGGAAACATAGCAAGGCCCTATATCAAAAAGAAAAAACAGCAACAACCAAAAAAAAAACAACAAAAAAAAACTACACGTCACAGGTCATGCGTCTCCTACTCTTGTAATAATCTGAAGCACTCATTTAATTTTAGAAGAACCCCCTTTGCATTTCTTAACACCCTACTTGCAAGGCTTTGTTACTCTTGAAATTTGTGGGCCACCGTAATTGTACCTCCATGATTTATAATTTGAAATGATTTTTTACTCACATTTTTTCCCATCCTCCCCACATCTAATTCTTCACATTTTTTCTAGTCCTTCATCTGATGTCTCACTTCCATAGCCATCATGTAGGTCAGTCCCCACCATCTCAGCTCTGGGTCAGGGCTAAGAAGACAGGCTACTCCCTGTCTGGCATCTCTATCTTGTCAATACTGTTCAGCCCTGGAATGCCTCAAACTCTGTGCTCTCTGCTGTGTTACTCCTTGACCAAGAACCTGCAGTGGCTCCTTATTTCCTGAAGGATCTGTCTAACATGGAGGCTTTCCACCAACTGTCCTTGAGTTCACACTTGTCTGAACTTTCCTCCCAGTGCATCCATTTTCTGGCAAGCACTACTTCCCAAAGCAACTCTCTGCCTCTTTATGGAAGCACTTCAACCTACTTCTCCCATCAGGCCTGCTTCTATCTCCTATCTACTCATGCCACCTCCCCTACAAGTGTTTCCTAACTATTCAACATATGTCTTAGTACTCAAAGTAGATCGTAGGCAGGAAATTAATTTTCTGCTGGCACTCTAGTAATTTAATAAACATGTACTGAGGGCCCTGAATGAAAAAAAAAAAAAAAGTACAACATTGCTCATTCCCAGTAATCTAGATAGAGACATTTGAGATGCAATTTATAACCCACATCCTAGATCAGATATTATTTTTAAAGTTTCTTCCTCCATTGGGATGATTTATGCTACAGGCTCTGTCCACCAGATAAGATAATTACATTGACCCAACAATTACAAATTCTTTCACCTCACACAATACACACACATCCTTTCTCTCATTCTCTCTCTCTGTCTCTCCTCAACTATGCACTGCATTAAACCTCATTCATTGTTCACAACTTCGTATGTAACAGCCTCACTGGAAAGTGTCCTATCATTCATTGGTGAATAGGGTAACTATTTGATCAACAGAAAATGTGAGCAATAATTAGCCTGGAAGAGGATGAGAACATACAGGCTCACCCTTT
Source organism: Pongo pygmaeus (assembly GCF_028885625.2). NCBI lineage: Eukaryota > Metazoa > Chordata > Mammalia > Primates > Hominidae > Pongo > Pongo pygmaeus. The sequence goes on along the minus strand of NC_072378.2, from coordinate 99,448,208 downwards.
TCCTGCTCAGATCACATACTCCTAGGCAGAGTACGCCTTCATTCAAGTTAGGTGTTGGTGCCCATGACAGAACATGGAGAAGAATCCTGAGATAAGCACAGTTTACCTCCATAAATTGCATATATACATAGCAAGTTGATTCTTCCAGCCAGGAATATTTTTGTTTTCATTCATCATTATTACTAAAGACACAAATTTTTGTTTCTAATTCATGCCATAGTAAATTGACAATTTTGGGCTCTGAAAACAGATTCTTGCCTCTGATTTGTTTCAGCAAATGACTGAAGCAAAGCACAGGCGAGAGCAAGTGTGCCCAGCTCCACCCCCCCACCTCTTCTCCCTCACACAGCCTCCCTCAAATCCTGATGAGCTGAGCCCATCAAAAGTCTCCAGTGTGTGATGCTCATTCAATTACAAAGTCCATTCGACTTGATTATGGATCATAATGAAAATACCCGCCTTAGGCTAGAGGAATGGCCCGGTCAGAGGTGAGAGAATAGGAGCCACTCTGCAGGGGCCAAAGGAAGCACCAGGCAGCCAGGGTTGGTGGCCTTAGGGGTCAGTCATTTGTCACAAGCCACAGTCAGTGAGGTTCTAGCAAAATTACCTAACCTCTGAGATGCCGCACTGCAGCTCCCCTACTGACAGATGGAGCCCTTGGTTAAAATATTCCCGGGCTTTTGGTTAAGAGTTGGTCTTTTTACAAAGTTTATGTTTCAATTTCCTATTAACAAATTGTTTTGACCCCTATAATGGTCATTTCTAAGACTGATTTGGCTCAGTGATAATCTTCCTTTACATGCCCAATTTTACTAGGAAATCCCAACACTAATGACTATTAGCTTTTATTCCAGTGGTAAGGGTAGCACTCTTTCCAGATATCTTCTTTTGTAAGTGCTCAGTCCACTTATATTTGAAAATAACATTGTTAAGCATACTCTTACTCACAAACTAGTTAGAATTCCCTACTGTATATAAAACAATGATAATTACCTTTTCAATGTCTTTCTTCTCTACTGGGCAAGAAGCTCCAAGAAGACAAGGAGGAAAGAATCTCCTCTGTTTTGTTAATCAATGTATTCCCAGGCCCTAAGACAGTGCCTGCTCACCAAAAAAAAAAAAAAAAAAAAAAATTATTGAATCAATAGTTAAATCACAAAAATGACTTATTAACTTCAACCTCAGTGCTATCATCAAGATATCTATGTCCAACATTTTAATATGAGACAGTGTTTTCCAGGTGTTCCTAAAGCTGTCCTCACAGGGTTAACAAGAATTCTGGATAGAAATAGAGTTATAATTAAGCATTTATCAGGCTGCACTTTGGCCCACTTCCTTGTAAGGGAAAGTCACCATAGTACTAGATACTGACCATTTGCATCCCCATGTTTCTATAGATAGGATTTCTGATGTTAGAATCATACGGTTTTTGTTTAAGAACTGCTAAAGCAGATCCTGAATTCTAGCAGAACAGCTGATGCTAATCATTTTAAAGACCCACCACAGAGGAACTGAATCAGCCTGAGAATACAGTTTCTTCACCTCCCAATCCTATAACTTCACACTGCACTCTGACCAACCAATGATCTCCACACTTTGACTCACTCCAAAACCCTTAAAAATCTTAACCCCAAGCCTCTCAAATAGATGGATTTGAAGATTCCTCCCATTTCCTCTTTTGGCTGTCCTGTATTTAAACCTCTTTTTCTGCTCCAACTTGGAGTCTCAGCATATTGATTTGCTGTGCAACAGACCTATTACAGTTACATTCCTTAGCTTAGTCTAGTAAGACCAGTCATCATCAAAAATAAACCTTATTTAAACACAGAGGGTAGAGAAAAAAAACAGGAAAAATCCCAAGGGAATGGAAAACCTCACTCATGCCCCCTCAGCTTCCTATATCATGTGATATTTTTAATGAAAGGGTGATTTTCCTCCTTGCTTCCCTTGGGTCTCAGCAAAGATAAAGGATGCCATTCTGCAGGAGGTCATCCAGCCTGAACTGAGTCTATGTGTGAACAAAATACTGGGATGCATTTCCTGACTTCTTTGGCCTCAAAGTTCATACTTCAGCAATATCAAATTACCTATAGCCTTACACTTCCATGCTTATGTCTGTAATCTGCCCTCTGCCTGGAAAACCTGCCCTCAATACCATGATCTTCTTCATTTGGCTATTTTCTATTTGTCCTTCAAGTCTCACTTCAGGTCATTTCTTCCAGGAAGCCTTCCTTGACTGCCCTAGGTTGGTCTCCATACCTCCCATAGAACACTGTGCTACCTCTGTCATCATACATCACATTATATTAAGAGGATCCATTTATTTGCCTGTGTCCTTCTAGATTTCTAGCTCTGAATGTGCAGGAATTGTGGCATCTTCTTAATTTCCTAAGCTCCTAACACAATGCTGGACAAAGAGTAGTTGTTCCATGAATATAATGGGCCAATAACATTTCCTTGAGAAGGGACAGAAATGGTGAGGCAGGACACATCCATGGACTTATACACTCACCTAGAGAAGCAGCAAGGTGTGAGTGAGAGTGAAACTGTGGTGAAACAGAGCAAGGCCAAAAAGGCTCTGAAGTCCTCATGTGGGCAACTGGCAAGGAAGGGAGTGAAGAAGGAAGGATTGAGGACAATGGGCCCAACCCTTTCATCCAATTGATGACATCAATTCAATCCAGTACATTAAGAAACTAAACAGACAGAAAATAAAACCAGTTCACAAAAATTCATAAATAATAGAGATAAACAAAAGATCAGTATGGGACAAAATGGTCATTTAGATTACATAACTAACTTGTCAGAAAGGACACATACTCTTGCCAAGAAAGACCCTGGACTGTATGGACCACAATAAAGCCCTAGGGGATCTGAATGTTGCAGCACATTTTTCTGGCAATGGCAATTTTTGTTACTAACTGTATGAGTTTCCATTTGAAAGGCCTGGCTTATCAAAGGAGGTAGAGAGTATCTCATTTTTGGCTCATTTACTACCACCTTTATCACTGCCATAGTCACATTCTTACTTATTCTTACTTCTGCATAAAAGAGGCAGAATAAAGTTTCAAAAGGGCTCAAGGGCTCAAAGCATTGAGCATAAAAATCTTCATAAGACAACCTAAATCAAAAATAGCATACAGTTTACATTTCCCTTGAACCTCTATGACAATGAACTCTTTTTGCTGACTAATTAGTACCCAGTATGAGATTCATCATAAGAGTAGAGAGAATATTTGCTTTGTAAAATGCATTTTAAATTAAGCCATTTTTAAATGTGATTAAAATAAACAAGCTAAAGCAGAATTCCAAAAAAAGAGCATTTTATAATACAAATTCCAGAAAATGTTAATAAATAAGGCTGACTGTAGGGTTCCAGGGTAAAATAAATTTTGGAAATACTGAATTATCTGTAGACAGGCAGGCTTATTTGCTGCAGGACTTCTCAGAACCTTTGTTACGTTAATATGCATTATAAATCTCTAAGAGGATAATATATTATGCAACATTTTACCAGCGTATTTGACTATAAACCCTTTTTCATGGCACAAACTTTGGAAAGCCTAGGCTACATGCCCTGAAGGGTGACTAAATATTCCTGAACCAGTTGGTAGGTAGATAGCAGCTCGTGATAGAAGAGGTAGATACTCTAGACCCTGAAACCATAGGCTAGCTTCACAGCTATCCATTCCCTTACAACACATAATAACCCTGGGCATGGTCTGCTTCCAGCTTCCCAGAAAACCCCAATAGAAGTAGCATATGTCAAGACAAACCAGCTGTAATCAAGCGACCTTCATCCTGGGGCAGGAAGAATGGGAAATTAATTAGAGCAAGACACAATGATGTCAAAAATTCCCAAGGAAATCTTAACAAATACCTATTATCTGGTCACTCATCTTTTGACTAGATTGAAATGTCAAAGGAGAGCAAAACTGCACCAGAATTTTTAATAGGCCATCTAGTTTTATCCCAAACTGAATTAAATTGAATTATGGATCAAAAGCACCATCAGAAAAACCATGAAAATTATGGCATATAAATTACTTTGGGAAAAAAATTGAAACAAGAAAAACCAGCAGCGCAGAAAAAATACAGCAAACTGCAGTGTAGGCTGGAATGTCAGCAGACAGGACCCAGAGGCAAAAGGGTGAAGAGACATATTATAGTCAACTCTGATTTCCCAAGTTTTGCCACACATAAGGTCCCTCGTAAGAAAAGCAGCCACTGGAACTGATTGCACAGAAGTTGCCTCACAATGTAGGTCAAGTGATGCAACCACACCTACCACAGCTAAATGGTTTAGGGGTGAAGCTAAACCCAAAGGTGGTCATCTATAGGCCAAGTGCAGTGAAGAAAGACTAGGTTGGGAAAGTTGATTACTCTTTGCTTTGTCTTCTTTTAGATGGCAAATCCAATCTTCTGGGATTTGTAATTCCATTTTCTTTTTTTGAGATGGAGTCTCACTCTGTTGCCCAGGCTGGAGTGCAGTGGCGTGATCTCGTCTCACTGCAACCTCCACCTCCCAGGCGATTCTCCTGCCTCAGCCTCACGAGTAGCTGGGATTGCAGGCACCTGCCATCACGCCAGACTGATTTTTGTATTTTCAGTAGAGATGGGGTTTCGCCATGTTGGCCAGACTGGTCTCGAACTCCTGACCCCAAGTGATCCGCCCACCTCTGCCTCCCAAAGTGCTGGGATTACAGGCATGAGCCACCACACCTGGCCTGAAATTCCATTTTCTAATGAAAACGGTTCTGACTTTGGGAAAAGATACAAGAGCTGAAAAAATTCAGGTTTTAGATATAGAAAAAGTGGATTTACCTAATTATTTGATTTCCCTTCAAAGTCTAGAGATTGTCAGTCACATCTATTTCTCCTGTTCTGTTCAGTTGGTGAAATTTAGTTAATGTTATTTTTATAACTAAATGTTCAGTTTTCTCATTCCCCAATAGAGGGATAGTATCTTTAAAACGAAATTTTTGTGAAAAGAGATATATTTTAACAACTATTATATTATCCATAGGAAAGGGAGACATTCTTACATGATATGGTTTCTCATTTATAATAAAAACACAGCTTGGGCACAGAAGCTCATGCCTGTAACGCCAACACTTTAGGAGGATGAGGCGGGTAGATCACTTGAGGTCAGGAGTTTGAGACCAGCCTGACCAACATGGTGAAATCCCATTTCTACTAAATACAAAAATCAGCCGGGCATGGTGGTAGGCACCTGTAATCTCAGCTACTCAGGAGGCTGAAGCACAAGAATTGCTTAAACCCAGGAGGCAGAGGTTGCAGTGAGCCAAGATGATGCCACTGCACTCCAGCCTGGGGGACAGAGTGAGACTCCATCTGAAAAGAAAAGAAAAAAAAAGACATTAACCTATATTTTTCCTTATTCTGTAAGTACCATCATAATATGCAGCCCAATATTCATTTTTGAGTACCACCTCCAAACTTATTGAAATTATTCATCTGTTTTCAAACCACACTACATTTTTAAACAGGTCTTTAAATAAAATCAGCCACTTTCCCCAATGAGGATCTTTCTTGATTACTAATTCATTTCAAAAGATTACATAAAAATAGATATATTACCCCCCCAAAATTACAAAATGTTGCCAATCTCCAGATGAGTGATATAACACACATACCATCCTAATATGCCTTCTCTTGTTCTGGCCATGAACCAGTTTCTAACCTTGGAAGTCAGCTTCAAACAGGCTTTTGTTTGTCTGCGTCTGCCAGAGGCAAGGCCAGAGGGCCTGGATGTATAAAAGTATCTCACACTCAGAAGGAGGCCCTCAGGCCTTTGTGCCAGTAGATGTGCAAAGAAGTTTAAGTAAGTGTGGGAAAACAGCAACTGTGGATCAGAATTTGCCATAAGGAAAGATCTAACACAGATTTTTTCTGGTTTGCCACAGACAGATGGAATAGCAGCATAATAGGCTTGGCCAGAGGGTCTCCTGAGCTGTTCTCTCCATTGTACACACACAAGGGAGACAGCAAAAACACAAAGAAACAGTGCTTAGGAAGGAAGTGTCTCCTTAAAAGCAAAGCCCTCTACCCATTTATTATTTTGATCAAAAAGTAAGAAAGGGGATTGATGCAAAATGCTTCCATGTGTCCTCCTTGAAGGTCAGTGCTTTGTTTTTGAGGGTCAAACTTGCCACGTGGGTACCACCAGTCTTCACTCTCAGTGCAAAGACAGGCAGCTGGGCAAAGGACAGCCAGGACTTTTTTAAAGCTGTGTCTTAGCTCAGCACCACCTACAGACTCAAATCTCACTCTTTGGCAAAACAGCTAGGTACCAGTCACTGTGTATCACCAAAGCAAAGAGCAGCCAAAAGAAGCTACAGGAACGGTTTCAGCCACACCTATCCAGCTGAACTATGTCTTGACGAGGTATACAACTGTCCTGTCCCTCAAAATAAATGAAAACAAGGAGGGAAGAAAATTTTCCTAAATATTCTATATCATCTCAATAAGAACTTTTTTTAAAACTACTGTTAAATGAGATTATTAAATAATTGAAGAAAGAATGAATGAATAGCAGAAAAGTGATATTTTTCTCAAAATGGCTTAAATAGATAAAATTGGCCAGGAGTTTATCATTGTTGAAACTAAGATGGATGCATAGGGCCTTGTTATACTATTTTGTCCACTTCTTGTAGTTTTAAAATTTTCTATAATAAAGTTTTTTAGTTACTTTATAAGTGTATAACTTTTCAGCTTTTCAAACAAAATATGGCATTACTATCAATAGTATAAGTAGTATAATGTTTACTTTTAAAGTTGTTTTTTAATCTGAGGTTAAGAAGATAGCATGGTTAAAACAAGAACTTGCTCCCAAATACAATTTTTCCCATAAAACAAGTTACCTACAAGCACCTAAGAGGGAATGATATAACTTTAGTACCCTTTCGGAGAGGTTTTAAAAGAAATTCAGGGAGTTTTTCCATAAAATTTTAGTTTTTCTAGTTCCTAGAAAAATAAACCAAAAATCACTGTTTCTATCCACTGAGAAGCTCTGCACAAAACCAAATGTCTCAAAGAAACTCATCCTGATCACTAGTGTTCCCTGATGTTGACTGATATATACAAATACATTTCAGCACAACTTCAATCTGTTCACAGAACATGTTTAAGTTCAAAAAGGAAAACCTTCTACTTTTAGTTTTTGATTTTTTTTGTTTTTTGGGTTTTTTGTTGTTTTTTGTTTGTTTGTTTGTTTGTTCCCAGCCTAACTTTCTATGTATGTATATGTTGTGAATGTAGCATAGGCGATCCTTTGTGAAGGTCATCCTGCAATAACACTGACATGCAAATGATTTCTTTTAAAGCCTTTAAATATTTTTTAAGTATGTTCCATTTATGTCATTCAGTTGAAGAAAATTTTTATGATTTAATGCTACAAAACATAGAAATATCTATGGGCCAAGAGCCAAAATAACATGGCTTGAGAAAAGATTTCCAGTTAAACCTAAAAAGTGACATTTAGAGAGAAATTCATAACATTTCAGAGAAATGGCTGGATTGGTTTCACCATACATATTGAAAGTAGTGAAATAAATAAAATCTTTTCAAGAACAGGCTGTGACAATTTTCAACACAACACTTAACACACAATGAAGACAGAACATCTTCCACTCCATATCTGTAAAAAATAAAAATTAGCATAGAAATCCTACCAAAAAAATTAGAAAAAAATTTACCATTTACAGTCATTGAAACAATAAACATATTGTACCCAGCAGGGTGCTAGGAACTCCATATCCAGAAATCAGTAAGACACAATCCTAGTTCTCTGGGAAAGTATATTTGACAGTGAAACATATACAAGCAGACACTGACATTTGGTATTCTTTTCATTAAAATAAAAAATTAGTTCTTCCTAACCATGAGCATGGAATGTTCTTCCATTTGTTTGTGTCCTCTTTTATTTCGTTGAGCAGTGGTTTGTAGTTCTCCTTGAAGAGGTCCTTCACATTCCTTGTAAGTTGGATTCCTAGGTATTTTATTCTCTTTGAAGCGATTGTGAATGGGAGTTCACTCATGATTTGGCTCTCTGTTTGTCCGTTATTGGTGTATAAGAATGCTTGTGATTTTTGCACATTGATTTTGTATCCTGAGACTTTGCTGAAGTTGCTTATCAGCTTAAGGAGATTTGGGGCTGAGACGATGGGGCTTTCTAAATATACAATCATGTTATCTGCAAACAGAGACAATTTGACTTCCTCTTTTCCTAATTGAATACCCTTTATTTCTTTCTCCTGCCTGATTGCCCTGGCCAGAACTTCCAACACTATGTTGAATAGGAGTGGTGAGAGAGGGCGTCCCTGTCTTGTGCCAGTTTTCAAAGGGAATGCTTCCAGTTTTTGCCCATTCAGTATGATATTGGCTGTGGGTTTGTCATAAATAGCTCTTATTATTTTGAGATACATCCCATCAATAACTAATTTATTGAGAGTTTTTAGCATGAAGGGCTGTTGAATTTTGTCAAAGGCCTTTTCTGCATCTATTGAGACAATCATGTGGTTTTTGTCTTTGGTTCTGTTTATATGCTGGATTACGTTTATTGATTTGCATATGTTGAACCAGCCTTGCATCCCAGGGATGAAGCCCACTTGATCATGGTGGATAAGATTTTTGATGTGCTGCTGGATTCAGTTTGCCAGTATTTTATCGAGGATTTTTGCATCGATGTTCATCAAGGATATTGGTCTAAAATTCTCTTTTTTTGTTGTGTCTCTGCCAGGCTTTGGTATCAGGATGATGCTGGCCTCATTCCCTCTTTTTCTATCAATTGGAATAGTTTCAGAAGGAATGGTACCAGCTCCTCCTTGTACCTCTGGTAGAATTCGCCTGTGAATCTGTCTGGTCCTGGACTTTTTTTTGGTTGGTAGGGTATGAATTATTGCTGCAATTTCAGAGCCTGTTATTGGTCTATTCAGGGATTCAGCTTCTTCCTGGTTTAGTCTTGGGAGGGTGTATGTGTCCAGGAATTTATCTATTTCTTCTAGATTTTCTAGTTTATTTGCATAGAGGCAGTTATAGTATTCTCTGATGGTAGTTTGTATTTCTGTGGGATCAGTGGTGATATCCCCTTTATCATTTTGTATTGCATCTGTTTGATTCTTCTCTCTTTTCTTCTTTATTAGTCTTGCTAGTGGTCTATCAATTTTGTTGATCTTTTCAAAAAACCAGCTCCTGGATTCATTGATTTTTTGAAGGGTTTTTTGTGTCTCTATCTCCTTCAGTTCTGCTCTGATCTTAGTTATTTCTTGCCTTCTGCTAGCTTTTGAATGTGTTTGCTCTTGCTTCTCTAGTTCTTTTAATTGTGATGTTAGGGTGTCAATTTTAGATCTTTCGTGCTTTCTCTTGTGGGCATTTAGTGCTATAAATTTCCCTCTACACATTGCTTTAAATGTGTCCGAGAGATTCTGGTATGTTATGTCTCTGTTCTCATAGGTTTCAAAGAACATCTTTATTCCTGCCTTCATTTCGTTATGTACCCAGTAGTCATTCAGGAGCAGGTTGTTCAGTTTCCATGTAGTTGAGCAGTATTGAGTGAGTTTCTTAATCCTGAGTTCTCGTTTGATTGCACTGTGGTCTGAGAGACAGTTTGTTGTAATTTCTGTTCTTTCACATTTGCTGAGGAGAGCTTTACTTCCAACTATGTGGTCCATTTTGGAATAAGTGTGATGTGGTTGTGAGAAGAATGTATATTCTGCTGATTTGGGGTGGAGAGTTCTGTAGATGTCTATTAGGTCTGTTTGGTGCAGACCTGAGTTCAATTCCTGGATATCCTTGTTAATTTTCTGTCTCATTGGTCTGTCTAATGTTGACAGTGGAGTATTAAAGTCTCCCATTATTATTGTGTGGGAGTCTAAGTCTCTTTGTAGGTTTCCAAGGACTTGCTTTATGAATCTGGGTGCTCCTGTATTGGGTGCATATATGTTTAGGATAGTTAGCTCTTCTTGTTGAATTGATCCCTTTACCATTATGTAATGGCCTTCTTTGTCTCTTTTGATCTTTGTTGGCTTAAAGTCTGTTTTATCAGAGACTAGGATTGCAACCCCTGCCTTTTTCTGTTTTCCATTTGCTTGGTAGATCTTCCTCCATCCCTTTATTTTGAGCCTATGTGTGTCTCTGCATGTGAGATGGGTCTCCTGAATACAGCACACTGATGGGTCTTGGACTCTTTATCCAATTTGCCAGTCTGTGTCTTTTAATTGGAGCATTTAGCCCATTTACCTTTAAGGTTAATATTGTTATGTGTGAATTTGATCCTGTCACTATGATGTTAGCTGGTTATTTTGCTCGTTAGTTGATGCAGTTTCTTCCTAGCATCGATGGTCTTTACAATTTGGCGTGTTTTTGCAGTGGCTGGTACCGGTTGTTCCTTTCCATGTTTAGTGCATCCTTCAGGAGCTCTTGTAGGGTAGGCCTGGTGGTGACAAAATCTCTCAGCATTTGCTTGTCTGTAAAGGATTTTATTTCTCCTTCACTTATGAAGCTTAGTTTGGCTGGATATGAAATTCTGGGTTGAAAATTATTTTCTTTAAGAATGTTGAATAATGGCCCCCGCTCTCTTCTGGCTTATAGAGTTTCTGCTGAGAGATCCACTGTTAGTCTGATGGGCTTCCCTTTGTGGGTAACCCGACCTTTCTCTCTGGCTGCCCTTAAACATTTTTTCCTTCATTTCAACTTTGGTAAATCTGACAATTATGTATCTTGGAGTTGCTCTTCTCAAGGAGTATCTTTGTGGTGTTCTCTGTATTTCCTGAATTTGAATGTTGGCCTGCCTTGCTAGGTTGGGGAAGTTCTCCTGGATAATATCCTGCAGAGTGTTTTCCAACTTGGTTCCATTCTCCCCATCACTTTCAGCTACACCAATGAGACGTAGATTTTGTCTTTTCACATAGACCCATATTTCTTGGATGCTTTGTTTGTTTCTTTTTACTCTTTTTTCTCTAAACATCTCTTCTCACTTCATTTCATTCATTTGATCGTCAGTCACTGATACCCTTTCTTCCAGTTGATCGAATCAGCTACTGAAGCTTGTGCATTCGTCACGTAGTTCTTGTGCCATGGTTTTCAGCTCCATCAGGTCATTTAAGTTAGGAAGAATCAATATTGTGAAAATAGCTATACTGGCCAAGGTAATTTTATAGATTCAATGCCATCCCCATCAAGCTACAAATGACTTTCTTCACAGAATTGGAAAAAGGTAGTCCTTCAAGTTCGTATGGAACCAAAAAAGGGCCCGCATTTCCAAGTCAATCCTAAGCCAAAAGAACAAAGCTGGAGGCATCACACTGCCTGACTTCAAACTATGCTACAAGGCTACAGTAACCAAAACAACATGGTACTGGTACCAAAACAAAGATATAGACCGATGGAACAGGACAGAGCCATCAGAAATAATACCACACATCTACAACCATCTGATCTTTGACAAACATGACAAAAACAAGAAATGGGGAAATGATTCCCTATTTAATAAATGGTGCTGGGAAAACTGGCTAGCCATATGCAGAAAGCTGAAACTGGATTCTGCCCTTACACCTTACACAAAAATTAATTCAAGATCGATCAAAGACTTAAATGTTAGACCTAAAACCATAAAAACCCTAGAAGAAAACCTAGGCAATATCATTCAGGACATAGCCATGGGCAAGGACTTCATGTCTAAAACACCAAAAACAATGGCAACAAAAGCCAAAATTGACAAATGGGATCTCATTAAACTAAAGAGCTTCTGCACAGCAAAAGAAACTACCATCAGAGTGAACAGGCAACCTACAGAATGGGAGAAAATTTGTGCGATCTACTCATCTGACAAAGGGCTAATATCCAGAATCTACAAAGAACTCAAACAAATTTACAAGAAAAAAACAAACAACCCCATCAAAAAGTGGGCAAAGGATATCAACAGACACTTCTCAAAAGAAGACATTTATGCAGCCAACAGACACATGAAAAAATGCTCATCATCACTGGCCATCAGAGAAATGCAAAGCAAAAGCACAATGAGATATCATCTCACACCAGTTAGAATGGCAATCATTAAAAAGTCAGGAAACAACAGGTGCTGGAGAGGATGTGGAGAAATAGGAACAGTTTTACACTGTTGGTGGGACTGTAAACTAGTTCAACCATTGTGGAAGACAGTGTGGTGATTCCCCAGGGATCTAGAACTAGAAATACCATTTGAGCCAGCCATCCCATTACTGGGTATATACCCAAAGAATTATAAATCATGCTGCTATAAAGACACATGCACACATATGTTCACTGTGGCACTATTCACAATAGCAAAGACTTGGAACCAACCCAAATGTCCATCAATGACAGACTAGATTAAGAAAATGTGGCACATATACACCATGGAATACTATGCAGCCATAAAAAAGGATGAGTTCATGTCCTTGTAGGAACATGGATGAAGCTGGAAATCATCATTCTCAGCAAACTATCACAAGGACAAAAAACTAAACACCGCATGTTCTCACTCATAGGTGGGAATTGAACAATGAGAACACTTGGACATGGGAAGGGGAACGTCACACACCGGGGCTTGTCGTAGGGTGGGGGGTGGGGGGAGGGATAACATTAGGAGATATACCTAATGTAAATGATGAGTTACTGGGTGCAGCACACCCACATGGCACATGTATACATATGTAACAAACCTGCACGTTGTACACATGTACCCTAGAACTTAAAGTATAATTTAAAAAAAAATTGGGAGAAGATTGGATTATAGTTTTCCTGACAAGCTCCCTATTCATTAATAATAAACTTTAACATTCATATGCCAAAGGTTCTATGCTTAATAGTTAAACTATTAGAACTTTGATAAATATAATATTTGCTATCTATTAGTAATGATTCAAAATATATAATTCACTTAATGCATTACCTATTATTTTCTCATAAAAAAACTGAAAAATATTCACACTGTTTTTTATTATAACTGGCTTTCCTTATTCTGATTATACTGAAAGTATTTACACCTGAGTATCATTCTTACAGAGTCCTTATATTTTGTAAAGGAGAAAAGACTAGAAGTGATCAGTCTAGTAGCTCCCAGAAACAGCAGTAACTCCCTTTGGACCAACAGGGGAGTTCCAGGAAAGCAGTAAGAGAGTTACCACTTAACCACACAGTATCATAGAAATAGTAATTACCTATAAAATCTCCTGCTTCCTTTTCTCTTTTCTCTGTTTTTTCATTCCTGATGCTTCTTCCACTGGTATAGGCCATCAAACAGATTAATCTCACATCAGACTCAAGAAAGTTGAGACAGAGTTATATAGTGAGATTTTTTAAAAGAGAAAAAGAAAAAAAACACAAAGGGAAGTATTTCTATTACTGTTACAGGAAATATGAAAATAGATATAAATAAATATATTTTTTCAGTATAGCATTAAATTCCATTGGTACATAGTGTGTGTTTTACTCTGTTGGCAATAGATATCTGATTAAAAACCAAATTGCATGCTACTTCCATGCCGTAAATCTGGAAAAGGTTTCTAAATAGGATTTTGGTATACTTGTATCATTCATCTCCCCCAAAAATGGTAGCCCTTATTTTTAACAAGAAGTGCTGATATTCATTGACAGGTTTACGAATAGTGTACAACTATATTATGAGGTAGATAGGATCATTATTCCCATAGACACAATGTTATCACATGGAGTGATAGGGGAAGTGTGGCATCACCCAGCTCTTTCTGAAGGGTGGGAGGATGGAGGAATCTCCAGAAGACCTACCTTGGGCCAAGACCTGGGAGATAAATCAGAACCCAACAGTTAGACATGGGCTTGATGAAGGGCACCTAGTCAGAGGGACAAAATGTGCAAACGCAGAGAGGTATGGGTAGTTATGCATGGCAGTAAGAAGTTACATATGTCGGGGGCGGGAAGAGCACTGGGGGTAGTGGCTAGAAATAAAGTTGAAAAAAATCACAAAGAGCTTGGTCTACCAGGCTGAGAAGACTCAGCTTTATGCTTTAGGCACTGAAGAGCCACTGGAGAATTCTGCAAATAGATGATGAGATTTACATTTTAGAAAGATCTCTCTGATGGTAGTTTAAGGATAGATTTCAGTGAAACCAGAATGAAAATAAAATGAGCAATTGATAGTTTAATTTTTTAATTTATTTTTTATTTTGTATGTACAAAGTATATAATATAATGTTTTGATATACATATACATAGTGAAATAAGTACTAAAGTCAAATTAACATATCCATCACCTTCTGTATTAGTTTGCTCTTGTATTGCTATAAAGGCATACCTGAGACTAGGTAATTATAAAGAAAATATTTAATTGGCTCATGGTTCTGCAGGCTCTACAGGAAGCATAACACAGGCATCAGCTTCTGGGGATACCTCAGGAAGCTTCCAATGATGGTGGAAGGTGAAGGGGGAGCAGGTGTCTCACATGGCAGAAGGAAAAGCAAGAAAGAGAGAGGGGGAAGGTGCCACACATTTTTAAATGAACAGATCTCACAAGAACTCACTCACTATCATGAGGACAGTACCAAGGGGACAGTACTAAACCATTCACAAGAAATCTGCCCCTATGATCCAATCACCTCCCACCAGGCCTGACCTTCAACAGTGAGGATTACGTTTCAACATGAGATTTGGGCTGGGACACACATCGAAACTATATCGCCTTCCATAGTTATCCTTTTTGTGTGTGTATAGTAAGAGTACCTGACATCTACTCTCTTAGTAAATTTTAGTATACAACACAAGATTATGAACTATAATCCTCATGCTATACATTCTATCTCTAGACTTAATCATGGTCAGTCCAGAATAGAAATTATGAGACCTTGACTAAAGTAATGTCTGGGCAGACAGAGAAAAGAGATATTTGGAAGATAGAAGTTAGAAAAATTCTATGTAATTTTTCCAGTTATATAAATTTCTTCAATAGATAGAAGGAATTACTTTCATTTGTTTCCGTTAACTTCTGTGTCCCACTCAGGAAATATAATGTTTGGAAAAAACAGGATATAAACATTTGGCTTAACTGAAAATTAATTTAACTTTCCTAATACTCTTTTCTAACACATCCTTGTCCATAGAAATCATTATCCATGGAAAACTACTGTTCTAATCTGTCAGTAAATATTAGTTATGTGTTTTAATTTTCACATACAAAGATTCACAAAGAAAAAAATGGCCCTTTCTCAAGAGGAAAGAAAAAAAATTCTAGGTCAATAGTAAACCTACGAGGGTTCTAGAAGAAGGAGGAGGGGCTGGCATAGAGTAGACACCATCAACAGAAAGTGCTAGATGAATGTAAATTGAAAGATTAAGAGGTCAATATTTAGGGTGCTAAAATCACCTACACAGAGAAACTCTTAATTAGTTTTAGGACCTGCTGAAAGAGAAATATTTAGTGTTTGGTACTTCATTTATATATCAGAGCAACAAAGGGATCAAAACCAAAGAGAGCGTCTGATCTTCTTCAAGGCATTAAGTTGACTTTGAGGGGTTTTTTATTGCATCTTTGCTGTAAGGTTGACTCTTATTTTCTCTGCCTAAGTATAGATTATTAGTGTATGAATATGTATGTTGTTTAACACAGAAGTACACAGAAGTTACTTTCACATAAGAAGTTTAATTGTTATTTATTCTTAATTGCTATTGTATTTACACAGGACTAGCTTTCTTCTCTGCCTATAAAACTTAATAATGGCCAGGTGCGGTGGCTCACACCTGTAATCCCAGCGCTTTGGAAGGCCAGGCGGGCTGATCACCTGAGGTTGGGAGTTCTAGACCAGCCTGATCAACATGGAGAAACCCCGTCTCTACTAAAAATACAAAATTAGCCAGGTGTGGTGGCATATGCCTGTAATCCCAACTACTCGAGAGGCTGAGCCAGGAGAATTGCTTGAATCCGAGAGGCAGAGCTTGTGGTGAGCAGAGATCGCGCCATTGCACTCCAGCCTGGGCAAGGGAAACTATGTTTCCCATTCTACATGGGAAACTATGATACTTATCAGAAAACATGATCAAAACTGGGTAGGAGAGAGGTTCACCTAATAGGAAATATTGGCACTCAAGAGTTGTGCCTGGGACACCAAGTTCCTTGTGAGATCAGCTGAAGTTGACTCTGAAAGAAATAATGAAGATAGCAAAACAGTCACTGAGTCCAAAATCCAGGAAAGTAACCTAGTTCTAAGCTGCAGAAGATTCTGGGGCCAATGTTGACACACATCCCTTGTCTCTCAAAGAACAGGCTCCAGTGCTTAAGATTCAGCGTAAAACTGAGGCATCATTGGTTCTAGCTCTGAAAATATTAAAAGACAGAGGCAAGAAAAATGAGGTAGAGGCTGACATTTTGAAATTGTTATATATTTTTTCAACAGAAATAGTAAGGGGAAGTTGCTATAATTCAGAAAAAAAAAATGGCAGCCCTGTTCTTTTCTTTCTAAGCCATTTCTATTCTTCTCTCTCTATTGTTCCTATTCTGCTCTTAGAAGACAATGAAAAAGGGAACTAAAACATGACTTTCCCCAGAATTATTCATACAAGGGAACAGACCATCTCAAAAGCAGCCTGGCATATCTGTGGAATCACTGGCATATCATGCTTACCATGTGGAGCTACTTGGTTCCACTGTTCTCCATTTAATTTAGCAGTGTTTTATTACCTTCTTACTACAAGCTCAGCACTGTAAAAGACACACAGAAGAACCAAAGCAAATGTATGTCTCCAAAAACTTGGTCTAGTTAAAGAGGCAAGAAAATAAGAAAGGCAACATATAACCAAGTGCTAAATAGTCTTAATGTCACTAACTATGAAGAGATAAAGAACTCCTGAATAAGAAGTAAACATAGAAACAGAGAAATTACAATAGAAATCCATTTGTCTTCTACTGATGCATTTATGAAAACATTGACACATTCCCTGTGATTATAACCCCCTATGAATATAACCCAGATGACAAACGTGAGAGAAATAAGAAAAGAAGGCAAGCATTTTAGGGTAGAGCAATAGGAAAGGACTTCATGAAAGGTAGTGTTGGAGCTAACCCTTGAAGGATAAGCAGAAGACATTCCAGGAGTGGGAGACTGAAAAAGCATGGCATGTGCAAGGTACAGAAAAGATGCCGGCAGTGGTTTCATTTGGGGGATTACAGAGACGATAGTGAGTATTGAGAAATGCACATGGAAGAATGGGGCATTGGGGATGGAGAGGCTGCAAAATTGTAGGTTCTTAAGGGTAAATTTGCACAATCATTAAATCAGAGAAACTCAGAGTTATAAAGGATCTCAGAAATCATCAAAACCAATTTTCAACTCAATGCAATAATATCTGTATGTGGTCATACGGCCTCTACCAAAAAATTCCCAGTGAGAGAAAGAAAATTCACCATTTTTGAGAGAGACTTCTAAATGTTAGAAATGTCTTCTTTATAGAGTTATCATTGTTCTCTCCTTGACCTATGGAGATATAAATATGTTAAAATATGTCACCCCATTTTTCACATGCCAGGCTGTGTCAAGAATAAATTGGTATTTATGGCATGCTATCCAAAACATACTAGAAAGAATAGACTGTCAGCTTCAAGGTGATCCTAGCTTAAACTCTAGATCCATCTCAGTTTAAGAGACTACCAGAAATTGTGTCTATTCAAACAAACTCTACTTCGATTAGATAAATTAATGTCTGAGCCTCACCAAGTTGCTCTGAGAAGACTGGGTTTGGTGTCAAGACTACAACATCAGGATTTTCTAAAAATGGAGTCTAACCTCAAGATATGAAAGAAGCAAGCAGGCTTTGGCTAAAATACATCTGATTATAACATTCATGGAACATGTAATTTCTCCCTGCTGGTAAAAGAATGTGGTTCTGTTAGAGAATTTGTCAGTAATTCAGAAACATGTCAGAGTTTAGCATATTGCTTCTATTACACTCATGCAACAGTAAAAAATAAGTTTCTACTGTAATTATGAGGACAAGGGTTTTTAATCTCTATTTTTATTCCTTGTCTATTATCCATAGGAGTCCCCACAGCAGGACATGGAAAATTCATCCCCTTAGCAATTTATTCCAATTTTCCTATTCAATCAATTATTCCCCCAAATCATATAAATAATTGACTGTTGGGAGTGGGAATCAAATATACCACAGGGCTCCCTTCATAATCATATGAAGTAGAGTTTCTCAGCCTCAGCACTATTGCCATCTGTGAGTCAGATAATTCTTTATTGTGGAGGACTGTCCTGTGCATTGTAGGATGTTAAGCAGCATCCCTGACCTCTACGTACTAGATGCCAGCTATCCCTCCCCTCATCAGTCATGAAAACCACAAATGTCACCAGACATTGCCAAACTTCTCCTGGGAATAAAAATTGCCCCAGGTTGAGAACTGCTGATATAAAGATACAGTCTTAGTTAAAACATACTCTGGGCTGTACTTTTCAGGCACATTTTTAAAGTGGTGGTGCCCTTTCTGGCTTACATCCACATAAAATCTGTTGTTTATTCCAATCTCTTCAGAGAAAAGTGTGAACACCCTATTTCTTGACCATTGACTTTGATTATTAGATTGTACCACAATGTGCATCAAAATACAAGGACAGAGCTTTAACTCTGCTGTCAAGACAACCGCTGCCTCTTCAAGCAAAAGAAAAATCAAAGATTTGTAGAATGCCAGTTGAGTAGGAATCTTAAGCCAAAGGCAAGTGCTGTGGCCACGACTGAGCACCTGGCACTTCCCCATGAGAGCTTAATACTCAAGAAAATTGAGACTTCAAATGAGCTTCCACCTAACAAGCTGTAATTTTGTTTCATTGGTGGAGGGTAGAGGACGAGTTGGGGGAAGAAACCAGAGGAGAATTCAACATGACAGTCCATTTGCTAATTCAACGAGGAGGAGTTCAAGACAATCTTCAGAATGCCACAAGACAAAAGCATCATTATCTGTAATTACTGCTTACCAGTAGCACAGACTGATAACAAGCTTCCTCCGCCAATCTTATCCCGCCATTACGAGAAGAGGCGATTAAACTAATTAACAAATCAACTTTTCTGTGCAACATTGGGCTCAATAGCAGAAAATAACGAGAAAAAGCTAGTTACTTGAAGGGATGAAATGAGACAGAAATCTGAGGTTAACAATAATATGTACAGGGAGCTCGAATAATTGAGAAACATGTACATTTTAACATTAGAAAATCTGATTCCACATGGGGAAATATGGAGCTATTTGATCAAAGCCACAGTTTAAATGCGAGTGCTTTATTTGATCATGAAAAGCATTACAACAATCATGCACAACCCTGATATGTGACAAATACAAAATAATGCCTCACCTATGGAGAAGTCAGACTGTCAGCAACCTCAGTGATCTCAGTTATAGACACTAACTCAAAAGGAATCACAAAAAGAGGTCTTTTAGCCATAAAGTCACATTAGTCTATAGGAAGAGACAAATAACTACTCTCACACCATTGCTATATTTTGTACCTCTCTCAACTCCTCCACTCTTGAAGAGGGGAGGGGCAATATGTCTTTAACTTATCTCTACCTAAGGCCTTTTTATACATCATAGGTATTCAGTAAGAAGTATTTACCAGTGTGACAGCCATACCACATGTGGCTACTGAGCACTTGAAATGTGACCAGTGAGACTAAGGATCTGAATTTTTATTTTGTTTTATTTTAATTTAATTTTAATTTAAAAACTGCTTGCTATTGTTTGGCTGTTCCCACCCAAATTTCATCATGAATTGTAGCTCCCGTAATCCCCATGTATCATGGGAGGGACCTTATGGGAGGTAATTGAATCATGGGGGTGTTTTTTTCCCATGCTACTCTGGTGATAATGAATAAATCTTACAAGATCTGATGGTTTTATAATGGGTAGTTTCCCCGCACACGTTCTCTTGCCTGCCACCATGTAAAACGTGCCTTTGCTCCTCCTTCACTTTCCACCACGATTGTGATTGTGAGGCCTCCCCAGTTTTGTGGAACTGGGAGTCCATTAAACCTCATGTTCTTTATAAATTACCCAGTCTTGGGTATTTTTTATAGCAGTATAAAAATGGACTAATACACTGCTATTGAATTCACTTATTGAGAAACTTTTAAATAGTCTCAAAACAATTTGGATACATGAATCCACTTTTTCAACTGTAAATTTTATGAAATCTAAATAAATAGCATGTATCTAACAAAAATTTAGCATTCCAATTGAGTTGTGTTGCAAGAATTAAATACACACCAGATTTCAAAGACTTGGAATTTAAAAAATAATATAAAATACAACATTAATATTTGTATATTGATTACATGTTGGAATGATAGCATTTTGGATACATTGTGTTATACAAAATATATTATTAAAGATAATTTCACCTATTTCTCTTTACTTTGTTTAATGTGACTATTGGAAATTATAAATTACATATTTGGCTATTAGATGGTGTTGGTGTATAGAGTGAATGAATGCAACATACAGCAGTATATCAGAAGCAGCAAGAGAATACTGACTAACAGCAACAAAAAATGATATCTACAACAAAAGAGAGTCAAATAAAATCAAGAAAGCACAATGACCTAGAGTCATTTAAAGCATGAGTATATATTTTCACCTATTTCATAGATGTCTGAGGGTATCACTGTTATTTAGGTATTATAACTCTTTTTGTATATATTTATCATGCACAACATGTTCTTTTGAAATATGTATACACTATAGAATGGCTAAATTGGGCTAATTAACATATACATTACCTCACATATCAATTTTTATGGTGAGAACATTTAAAAATCTACTCTTAGCAATTTTCAAGAATACAATACATTGTTATATACTATAATCACATATTGTACAATAGATCTCTTGATTCCTCCTAACTGAAATTGTGTATCCTTTGACCAACATTTCTGCAATCCCTCCTCCCCACAGCCCCTGGTAACCATCATTCTATGAATTCAACTTTTTAAATTCCACATATAAGTGAGAGCCCATAGTATTTGTGTTTCTGCACCTGGCTTATTTCACTTAATGTAATATCCTCCAGGTTCATCCATGTTGTCACAAATGACAGGATTTTCTTCTTGTTAAGGCTGAATCATATTTTGTTAAGTATTTATACCACATTTTCTTTACCCATTTATCCATTGTTGGAAGCTTAGGTTGCTTCCAAATCTTGGCTATTGTAAATAGTTCTGCAATAAGCATGGAACTGAAGATATCTCTTCAACATACTGATTTTATTTCCTTTGACTATATACTCAGTAGTGGGATTTCTAGATCAAATGGTAATTCTATTTTTAATTTTTTTAGGAACCTCCATACTGTTTTCCATAATGGCTATACTAATTTGCAGTTCCATCAACAGTGTGTAGGGGTTTCCTTTCTCCACATCTTCTCCAACATTTATCTTTTGTCTTTTGGTTTTTTTGTTGTTGTTGTTGTTGTTTTGAGAGAGAGTCTCATTCTGTTAGCCAGGCTAGAGTGCAATGGCACGATCTTGGCTCACTGCAACCTCCACCTTCCAGGTTCCAGTGATTCTCCTGCCTCAGCCTCCCAAGCAACCGGGTCACAGGCATGTACCACCACGCCTGACTAATTTTTGTATTTTTAGTAGAGACAGGGTTTCACCATGTTGGCCAGGCTGGTCTCAAACTCCTGACCTCAAGTAATCTGCCTGCCTCAGCCTCCCAAAGTGCTGGGATTACAGGCATGAGCCACCATGCCCGGCCTATCTTTTGTCTTTTTGATAAGTCATTCTAACCAGTGTAAAGTAATATCTTACATTGTGATTTTAATTTCCATTTCTCTGATGATTACTAATTTTTATACATGCAATATATATTGCATGTATAAAATACATTATTGTATTTTAATAAATAAAATATAATAATAAAATAAAATATTGGCCATTTTCATGTCTTCTTTGGAGAAGATATACATATGTATTGTAAGTCAGCCACAAAGAAAGATATGATGGTGGAACTTGTCATTATTTTAACATTTAACAATAAGTTCCACTTACCTAAATATTTCACTAATATATAACAACTCATTTAATTATCACAATAACCTTATGAGGCAAATATTACTATTACCTTTCCAATTTTCTAGGTAAGGAAATTGGAGCATAAGGAGGTTAAGTAATTTTGTCAACTTTACATATATTTACTGTGATTTTCTATTATTCCTGTCAAAATTCTTTTCCAACATCCCCCTATATATGTGTTTGATCAAAATGCTTCTTTCCTCTATCTTTAAATATTGTCCTTTTCAATAGAGCCCTTAGCCTGGAATGATTTAGCCAAATCAATCCTAGGAATGAAAGTTCTGCCAGATGTCACAGGCAAACCTCCATTATATTCTCTAACATTAGTAAAAGTCCTGCTGATGAGGGGTATATCAGGAGACTAGCTTATAAAGTCTCTCTTCTAATTTCTGCTTAAGAGTTGCTACAATTTCTAAAAGTCTCTGGTTCTTCTACATGGCAAATAACATTCTAGCAAAGACTTAAAAATACTACATGAAACCATAAACTGGTAATATTTGTACTGCATTACCTCTTATGATATAACAAAATAAAAAATAAATATTGTGGTTTTTAAGGAAGTAGAAATTATCTTTAATCTCTGTGACTTCAGTTAATATATAACAGTTTCACCAATAAAAGTTCAGTAAGGAAGATTAAGATATGATAGGACACCTAAAAAGATGAAAGGCTGATTGAGAATAATGGAAGAGGGTAAAAATTAAGAAGGTTAAATAATTAAGCAAATGGTTTGAATGAAGAGAATCAAGGGATCAGAAGGCAAAATGATAGAGAAACAACAAAAAAATGCAGCTGGTTCGAAGATAGTGTTATCTCAATTAACTGTTCACAGTCAGTTACAGATCAAACTGCTTGTTCTACTCTTTCCCCCTTTCTCACTACTGCGCTTGACTAGTCTAGAAAAAAAAATTAAACCCACCTGAAACACAAGGGAAGAGAAACTGAGCAGCTTAATGAGGAATTTATTTAAAGCAGTAATAGCAGCACACATTTAAGAAAAGTGAGCACTTTTTAAGTGTGAGCATTAACTAATGTGATTTAATAGCACAGAAGGCCAATGTGCTTTGTAGTAAGCTGGTTAGTTTTTCTATTTTCTATTCATTGCCTTGTTTTTCCCTGTTTGGTTATTTGTTTTCTTTTTCTAAACAAAAATTAATACACTAAGAGTCCAGGTATTAAAATTTAAGACATGAAAAATTAAGCATATGGCATCAAGATTCTTTTGTTTTTATAAAAGGAAAATTAGAGCATCACTCTTATTCAACCATTATCTGTTTTTAACCTATTTGATAATATGAACATATGGGGAGAATAGCTATTAGAAAGGTTGTAGCCTAAAGAATAACCAGGATTCTGTAGATGGTGAGCACTGTTCTGACATTTTCTGTGAGTACCTTGGAGAACATCATCCTGGGTACATTTAATTTTCTTCTAGTGGCTTCAGGATTACTTCTGGGAAACAAGCCCTTGTCAAGAAAGAGAAATAAGTCAAGTTTTTCTTTAATCTCATTAAGTCCCCACAGTGCAGGCCGACTTTACCAGAAGCTCTTTAGTGATTTTTATTTGTTGCATTTTTCCAAACAGAAGACACAAAGGAAAGGAGCACTGGTGGCCTGTCAGTTCTCAATACTCTGCCAAAAGACCTGGCTGTCATCACAAGGATTTATCAGCTTGGCTTACAGGATACCTAACCCTGTCATGTGGCTCAGGGTTCCTGACCAAAGTCACTAAGGAAGCAATTACCTGAGAGCCCAGCAAATACTGTGGCCTGGAGCAATATTTGGTATGACCGACAGCATGTGCTGTTACCAGACCTTTTGCTATAAAACGCTGGAATCAGGAAGGATTACTCTAGAGAAAATTTAATGTAAAGAAATTTAAGGCTTTGACCAAAGTTGTCTTATCGTGAAACAGTATGTTTCTCAAGATTCTTTTTTTTATATAACCTTTCATAAATCCCTTATGGCTTAATCCCTTGTGAAACAGCATGTATCTTTAATATTACATTATTTTTCCAAATTTGTTGTGTTTAAATCCTAAGAACAAGTTAGTAAACAGTCATGATAGAAACTGCAATTCCAAACCACCTTAACAAAAAGATCCACATACAGAGATGTGATTGAATTTGGTTTATTTTTTAATGCTTATAAATATTCTACCCTTTTCATCTTTGTTTCTTGTAGATAAGCATTTGGACCTTCAAATAGAATATACTTTTTTTGCATTCATTTGAACATCTTTTCTGACTTAGAACTTGTCTCAAGGGAAAACCTTGAAAGAAAATTAAAACTTCTTTTTTAAAGCCCATAGCAATTCATTAATATTTTCAAGCTTTTCAATACAGTTGCATTCACAAATTGGATTTGCACTGTTTGATATAAAACAATTGTTTTTCACTTCAAGTGCTCCACTGTTTTCAAGCTTGTTAATTAAATGTTTTATTTTTAAAAATACTGTACAAGTTTCTCAAAACTTCATCTGCACCTGCTCCGTAAATGAAAAGATGTCCTTGGAACAACTCCAGTTTATTAAGTGGAAAGCCATTTATTTCACACAAGAATTCAGTCTTTTACCTGCAAGCTTTAACATGAGTTACTGTGCATTGTATTATTTCACCTTTTATCTGCTTTCAATTAATAGAAGCATTTTTAATGTGTGGAGGGGAAAAAGACGTGTTGTTTGGAATGTCACTTCCATTGCCTGATGCTCCTATGTGTGTGCTGAACTGACATCCCTGTAAAGCTATTTGGTGGCTTTATCTTTTAGCCTGGCCCTTTTGGTCTTGCCCCATCATCCTTTTTCCCAAAGAGATTATGTAGTGTGATCTGATGAGATATGCAGATGGCGTGGAGCAGTAAAACTGCTACAACCTCTCAGGGAATTTTCACAGCACAGCTAAATTAGTAAACTGCTTTCTAACACGGAAAAGAAATTAGGGACACATGGGATCTGATACAGTTTGGATATTTGTCCCTACCCAAATCTCATGTTGACTTGTAATCCAAAATGCTGGAGTGGGTCCTGGTGGGAGGTGTTTTGGTCATGGTGGCAGATTCTATCTCAAAGACAAAATGCATCTCAAAAATGCATCTTTTCCACTAAGCGGGGAGAGCATCTTAAAATTAAACGGAAAAAAACTTGTATGTAGTCCCCTGAGTTACAATTGGTAATCTAGTACTCAGGGTAGTACTCTTGGTATAAGATGGGTACCTATAATGAGAACACTGCCCAGAAAGAGACAACATTTGAGGTACCTGTTTATACTGCTCCCATCTCCATTCTTTTAGCTAGAACTTACATGAGCTGCCTGTGGAACTCTCTCCCTCCCTCTTGTTAAGAGTAGGAACAGAGCATACATTTTGTAAATTAGTGACTGTTCCACTTTTCAAGTCAAGAAGGAAGTGAGGAGCCAAGGTAGTGCATCCTATGGCCTTAATTCCACTATATTGCCTGTAGACTCCTACCCAAGACATCATGAAGGATATAAATATGTGGAAGAAATTTTTTAAAAGTCCATCTAAAGAAGTTATTTTATCCTCTTTAATAAAGGCATATTTTGGCATGAGCAAATAGTACTTATTTGCATAAATAATAAAGTATATTTACTTCTCTATCTGTCACACAGCCCATTTGGATGACTTCCATGATGTAAAATAAGGCATGTTATGGTATTAATATCATTAGTCCTGATGATTCATTATTCAGCTGGAAATAGACTATAATAATCCTCAAAAATTAATACTGCTCTGTGATTGGTTTTAATGTAGCTCTTAAAATAATTTTACTTAATAATAATTTAATAATTACTAAATTGATTAAATTATTTAACAATGTGTTTGCTTAATGTAATTATTGAAAGTTTTTTCTATTTTGATCACATCTTGAAACTTATGTTGGTAAATTTGAAGATTTGCTTTCTCGCTCTCTAAATATAAAGAGAAATAGACATTAATATATTGTATAGATATTGATATTGATATTACAGATATATAGATATTGCTGAATTACTTGAGAGTCAGTTGAATACATTATAATACTTCATTTCTCAATAATTTAGCATGCATCTAGTAAGAAAAAAGCATTCTTCTTTATAACCTTAATACAATTATCATACTGGGGTAGTTGAACATTGATCCAACACTATTATTGTCTATATATTATATATATCTTATATATAAGCCATATTCAGATTTCCCTAGTTGTCCTGTGATACAGTTTGGCTGTGTCTCCACCCAGATCTCACCTTGAATTGTAATAACCCCCACGTGTCAAGGGCAGGGACAGTTGGAGATAACTGAATCATGGGGGCAATTCCCCCATACTGTTTTCATGGTAGTGAATAAGTCTCATGATATCTGATGGTTTTATAAATGGGAGTTCCCCTGCACAAGCTCTCTCTCTTGCCTGCCACCATGTAAGATGTGCCTTTGCTTCTCCTTTGCCTTCTGCCATGATTGTGAGGCCTTCCTCGCCATGTGAAACTATGAGTCCATTAAACCTCTTTCCTTTATAAATTACCCAGTCTCAGGTATGTCTTGATTAGCAACGTGAGAACAGATTAATACAGTAAATTGGTACCAGGAGTGGGGTGCTGCTGTAATGATATCCAATGATGTGGAAGCGACTTTGGAACTGGGTAATAGGCAGAGGTTGGAACAGTCTGGAGGGCTCAGAAGAGGACAGGAAGATGTGGGAAAGTTTGGAACTTCCTAGAGACTTGTTAAATGGCTTTGACCAAAATGCTGATAGTGATATTAAGTCCAATTACTGGACTTCCTGTCACAATCCGGACAATGAAGTCCAGGTTGAGGTAGTCTCAGATGAAGATGAGGAACTTGCTGGGAACTGGAATAAGGATGATGTTTTGCTATGTTTTAGCAAAAAGACTGGCAGCATTTTGCCCCTGACCTACAGATTTGTGGAACTTTGAACTTGAGAGAGATGATTTCGGGCATCTAGCAGAAGAAATTCCTAAGCAGCAAAGCATTCAAATATGACTTGGGTGCTGTTGAAAACATTCAGTTTTGTGTATTCACAAAAATGTTGTTTGAAATTGGAACTTATGTTTAAAAGGGAAGCAGAGCATAAAAGTTAGAAAATTTGCAGTCTGATGATGTGATAGAAAAGAAAAACCCATTTTCTAAGGAGAAATTCAAGCCAGCTGCAGAAACTTTCATAAGCAACAAGGAGTCAAATATTAATTGCTAAGAAAATGGGGAAAATGTCTCCAGGGCATGTCACAGACCTTCATGGCAGCCCCTCTCATCACAGGCCTGGAGGCCTAGGGGGTAAAAATGGTTTCATGGGCCAGGCCCAGGGTCCTCCTGCTCTATGCAGCCTCAGGACATGGTGCCCTGTGTCCGAGATGCTTCAGCTCCAGCCATGGCTAAAAGGGGCCAATGTACAGCTTGGCCCAATGCTTTAGAGGATACAAACCATAAGTCTTGGCAGCTTACATGTGGTATTGGCCCTGCAGATGCACAGAAGTCAAGAATTGAGGTTTTTTAATCTCAGCCTAGATTTCAGACAATGTATGGAAGTGCCTGGATGTCTAGGCAAAAGTTTGCTGCAGGGGTGTGGCCCTCATGGAGAACCTCTACTATGGCAGTGTGGAAGGGAAATGTGGAGTTGGAGCTCCCCCACAGAGAGTCACCACTAGGGCACTGCCTAGTGGAGATGTGAGAAAAGGGCCACCATCCTCCACCATATTCCAGACCCCAGAATGGTAGATCTACTGCTTGCACCATCCACCTGGAAAAACCACAGACACTCAACACTAGCCCATGAAAACAGCCAGGAGCAGGGCTGTACCCTGAAAAGCCACAGGGGTGGAGCTGCCCAAGGCTGTGGGAGCCCAACTCTTGCATCCTGTACGTGAGACATCTTGACAAAGGAGATCATTTTGGAGCTTTAAGATTTGACTGCCCCATGGTGGCACATGCCCGTAATCCCAGCTACTTGGGAGGCTGAGGCAGAAGAATCGCTTGAACCTGGGAGGTGGAGGTTGCAGTGAGCCGAGATCATGCCATTGCACTCCAGCCTGGGCAACAAGAGCAAAACTCCATCTCAAAAAAAAGAAAAAAAAGAAAAAAAGATTTGACTGCCCCGTTGGATTTTGGACTTGCATGTGGCCTGTAGCCCCTTCATTTTGGCCAATTTCTCCCATTTGGAAGGGGTGTATTTACCCAATGCCTGTACCCCCATTGTATCCAAGAAGTAGCTAACTTGCTTTTGATTTTACAGGCTCATAAGTGAAAGAAACTTGCCTTGTCTCAGATGAGACTTTGGGCCATGGACTTTTGAGTTAATGCTGATGAATTAAGACTTTGGAAGAAGGCATGATTGGTTTTGAAATGTGAGGACATAAGATTCGGGAGGGGCTGGGGTGGAATGATATGGTGCAGCTGTGTCCCCACCCAAATCTCACCTTGAATTGTAATAATCCCCACATGTCAAGGGCAGGGCAAGATGGAGATAATCGAATCATGGGGGTGGTTTCCCCCACCCCATACTGTTCTCACAGTAATGAATAAGTCTCATGAGATCTGATGGTTTTATAAATGGGAGTTCCCCTGCACAAGCTCTCTCATGCCTGCTGCCATGTAAGATGTGCCTTTGCTTCTCTTTTGCCTTCTGCCATAATTGTGAGGCCTCTCCAGCCACGGGAAACTGTGAGTCCATAAAACCTCTTTCTTTTATAAATTACCCAGTCTGGGGTCTCTATTAGCAGTGTGAAAACAGACTAATACATCCTAATAACATCCTTTATAGTTGGAATTGGGGGATTTTTTTATAGTTTTTTGTTTGTTTCCAATTCTGGATCCAATCAAGGATCACATATTAGATTTAATCGTTTTCTCCTTAATGTCCTTTAATCTAAAACTATTTTTCAGCTTTTTGGTCCTTTGGTAACATTAACATTTGGGAAGAATCTAGGCAAATTGTTTTTAAAGAATGCCCTTCAGTTTGAATTAGCCTGTTGCTTATGATTAGATTCAGGTTAAATATTTTTGACCAGAGTGCACCATGGTTGCTGATGGGTCCTTACAAGTGCATCACATCAGGGAACACAACTCAGTTTGTCCCATTACTGGTAATGTTAAGTTAGATACGTTGGCTATGTTGTCTCTAATACACTGGAGAGGTACCTTAATTAGTACTCTGCAGTATGAAACTAGGATTTTAATCCTACCAAGTGGTTACAAACAATTTTAACCCAAAGTTTTCTAATTTTATGCAGAATTGTAGAGCTCTTATTACAGTCCTGATGCAGTTCTCTCTGGCAGTCCATCCTCCCCACATATTGCTCTGACCTCTCCCTGCAGTCCTCCCCCAACACCCCACCTCTCTTTCATGGCTCAGTCTTCTGCTATGCTCCTACAGCTTACCTCTTTTATTCTTCCTTTTGCGTCTACATTCTTTCATCAACAAGTTTCTCTATACTCTAAATCTTCAACACAGTGTTCCCTGAACTTATAGAATTAACTGAAACCTAGACTTCCCACCCTACTAGGACCCAGCACCCTGGGGGCCCTTCCTATTGAAGAATGATCCCTTTCCTCTACCAAGGAATCTAGGAACAACATTATCCTACACCCCTCTGCATCAAAGCAACTCCACTTGGAACAAGTCTTTGAAAAGCATGCCATGCCTCTGTACCACCCTCTAAATCTTCTCATGATTGTCATCTACCAGCCTCCAAATCTTGCCTCTCACGATCTTGGCACTTGTTTACTTTCTTCCCTCTATGTTGGCTTCTTCCATTATTCTTTGGGACTTCAATCTCCATTTAAAAAATAAAAACAACTTTTTTCTACAATACCACAGGTTCTTAACATTTTAAACCCTGAAGATTTTACCTCTGCTCCATTTCAGCAATCCATATCCATGATCACAGCTTGGACCTTATTAATACCCAGAAAAGTTTCACATCTGAAATCTCAAACTCCCATGTCTTAGTCCCTCGCATCTTTCAAGCTTCTTCCCACCTTACTGTAAATGCAATCTTTAAATGCGTCATGACTTTCAGCACCAGAACTCTTTCTTCTTCTCTACTACTTTGGTAAACTCTTTTCCTGTGCAACTGCGAAGTTGTCAACTCCTCAACTCCCTTTGCAAACTGAACTGCAGAATAATCCGTTCACCTACATTCTCTTAATTCTGAACTGTTGCTGAGCCCTTCAGGAAAAAATCACAAGTCACACAGAGCTCCTGTTTGCCCATTTCCCCAGCTGCTCATCCCCAAGGCTTTTTCATCTTAGTAACACCACCACCAGCCACCCAGTTTGCAAGCCTAAAATCTAGAAATCAACACTGATTCATCTCTTTCCTTCTCCTTCTACATGAAATCCATCTACAAGTGCTTAAGGCTCTGTCTCCAAAACATACACCAGTATCCAACCACTGGTTACAACCTCTACTGCAACCATCATCTTTCCCTTCAAATACTGCAGCCTTTCTGATTCTACTCTTGCTTCATTCCACAACACTTTCTCCACCCAGCAGCCAACGTGATCTTCTTAAAACACCACCACCCTCCTTTAAGCCTTCTAATGGCTTCTCACCACACTCAAAACAAAAATCATTATTCTTGCCTTGACTTATAGAGCGAGCCCTAACTTTCCTCACCTCTGCTTACCTCAGGTGCCTCAGCCCATCCTACTTTTCTCCTCATCACACTAGCCATTCTCTCTTAGGAGCACCAGACTCATTGCTGCCATAAGCATTGCTGCCATAAGCATTGCTGCATTAGCTTTGCCCTTTGCCACAGAGAACCTCCCCTTGATATCTAATGTCTGGCTCCTCTGGTCAATCAGACTTCATGTTAAGTGTCACATCCTCAGAAAGGCCCCACCTACCATCTGATTCATAGAAGTTCCCCAGTCCCTCCTGTCACATCGCTTAATTTTACCTGCATAACACTTAGTTGAAGTATTTTGCTTATATACGTATTTGTTCCTGTTTGTCTTCTGCCACTAGAATGTAAGCTCCAGGAGGGAAGGGACTTTGTTCACCTCTGCAACCACTAACACCTAAAATGGTACCTGGCACAAAGCAGACACTCAAAATTGTTGGTTGAATAAATACAATGCAGATTGGAAACAAATATAAATTTATAGCTAATTGTTCTCATCAGTAAAATTGGGAATAATAGTATCACCTAACTCACAGGATTAATAATGAGGATCAAAATAGTTAATAATGTACAAAGGGCATAGAACAGTATCTAGCACATCAATTGCCATTATTCTTATTTGTTACAGAAATAACAAAACAAAAAGGTCACCATCCACTAGAAAAAAACTTTGTGAGAACAACCACATACTGATTCATTAATTTCACTTAACAGATACATATTAATTACTTACTATATTCCTATTGCTATAAGTGGCACTGTAGATATTAAAAACAATACATAGTTTCAGTCCTAGAAGACTTTCACATTTCAGTAAAGATGACAGTTTCATAAATGAATATTTAAGATGTGGTATAAATACTATAATATACTTATGTAGAAAATACACTGGGAATAATTACTACTGCAGGGAAAATCCAGGAAGACTTCACCAAAAATGACATTTGAGCTAGACCTTTCTTTCACACTGAGAAAATAAAAAAATTCTAAGCAGAGGTAACAGCATGGGAAATAACAGTCCATGCCTCCCTCCTGCTGCATCCTCATCAGCCCCCCTCATCTTCCCACCTATAAACCCAATCCTGCCCCCGCTCCAGGGTGACTCTGTGATATCATGACATATCCTAAGGTCACAACAGACCAAGTAGAGCTAAGATTCTCTTTCTGGGTCACCTATTCATTTCACACTGAATCAGGTAGGCATGCTCCCAAGCACTGTCTGCACAAGCATGCTGAATTTCTGGGATTCATCCGTCTTGCCATCTCACACAGAGAACAAATAAAAGCCTCTCTCATCTTACTCTGATAATAAATCAGCATCATCAAATTGAAAACTGGTTATTCACTTTTTCTTTTGCACTCCCATTGAACTTTGTATTTCTAAAATCCTTGTTTACCTGCCTGGGTCTTCTCACAAACTGTACTCCTTAACAGCCTCTCCAATAGCCTTTCTGACTCCACTCTTGTCTCACTCCACAATAGCTTCTCCGCCCAGTAGCCGAAGTGATCTCTTGACCATCCATGTCTTTGTAGCTCTAATAACTGCACAGTACCTGGCATTAACTTGATGAATAAAAATAACCTGCAAATGAATAAATAAGACTTTATAATTTGTAATGATTTTTATAAGTAATTCTTATATACATCTGCAAAGATATTATAGTCTATTATCTATATATCAACATTATTTCATGTGAAATATTTTAAAATATTAGAATTTAATAAAGATGCTGTAATATATGATTTGAACATACTAAATACAAAAATAAAATGTTAGCTAATCTAACTATAGAGCTATAATACATTTTATTTTTTTCCTTCTTTTATTTGACTTTTTTTTTTTGAGACAGGGTCTCACTCTGTAGCCCAGACTGGAGTGTATAACAAATTTATGAAAAGAGAAAAAAGGAAAATTTTTTTTAGTTAAGAGGAAAAGTATTATTCTATTTATTATTTCTCTTGCAATGTATAGACAGCAGACATACAACCACCTGATCCCATCACTAAATAGGAAAAGAAAGCTCTGGGTTTTTGGGTTGGTTTTTTTTTTCTGTCTTCAATTTTCTGCCTTGTTTTCAAAGGATATTTCATAAAGGAGGAAATAACCAATGAAGCCAAAGTTAATGGGGAAAGAAACATACATGTCTATATATTATATGTTATTATCTACCAATGGATGAGTTGCAGGTAATTAGAAATTGTTGGCTTAAAGTGATCACGTTTTTTTATCAAGAGCCACTTCTCCCTGTATTGGCGGATTTCCACTGGTTTGCCTGAATTCTGTTTGCTTGCATTGGGTCTGACAGGCGAAGAACATGGCCAGCTGGTTTCCAATGCAATACGCTTCCTGGTCTGAGGAAGGCCTGTGAGACATGTCATAAAACAGCTGCCTCTATCTCCCCAACCAGCCAGAAAAAAAGCTGAGCAGAACAAAACCTTGAATAAAAAACCTCGACTTTTCATGCAAGGACAAAAGGCGGTTATTAAGCATACCAGGAAGGTTCTTTTATACCTGGTAATTACATATAAATTGGGGACATATAATAAGAAAAAAATCATTTCCCTCTTCATTTACTTAAAAATGTGATTTCTGCAGTCATTATATAATTACTGGTATTTTTCAGTAATGTTATTAGGAATAAATGGACTACTGTTTCTGAAATTATCATAAAGATAAAAATACTGAAACTTCCTTATTAGAACTGGTTGTTGAGTAGGTGAAAAGAGAAAATGGTTTATTTCTGTTAAACAGCAAACTGAACTTTCTTCTTTGTCAAAAGGGATCAATCTGTCATCTTTTGCCTTTAAAAAGTGATTCCTCCTATTTCTCTCATACTCATAAGCCCTCCATCTTGCTTAAATTCCTCCTTTGAACATTTTGTTCATTACGACTGCTGATCTCTAATGAAAACTCCACTAGGACTTAGAGTATAGTACTGTTTTGTGCTCCCCAACCAACACAGTAGTAAAGAAAAAATTAGGAAACTGATTCCTGTTTTTCCTATCTGTGCTACTTTGAGAGCTTAAGTAGGAGTCCTCAATGAAAGTATTAAGGAGGTAATTTGTTTTCCCACATCTTTTAATATTTTCTTTCTCTGCTTTCTACCCACTCAACAGTCCTCATTCTTGGAAATCACTACATAAAAACCTGAACCAAGCCCCAAGTATGCACATTACCTGTATCAATTGCAACCCTCTTCCCTCATTCAAGCTAATACACCCATGTTCCATTCTCAGCTACACATTTCAGTTATGTGTTCCAGACCTTACCATGTGGAGTGAACTGGTAGTAATCAGCTAACAATCACATTTTTTAAATTGCTTTTAATGTGTTCATTAATGTGCTGGTCTTTGCTCCTCCCATCCCTTCTTCCAGATAACATCATACCTTCACCTGGTTACAATTCACAAGTCAGCTGAAGGCCCTAAAGGGAGAATACCAGTACTGGGGTGTCAAACACCATTGCTGGAGAAGAGGAAAACATTTTTATAGACCAACCTTTCAGCTTTTCTCAAATCATATTACACAGATGTCAAAACTATGCCAAGGCATAAATCTGACACTGTCTAAATTGTCATTACCTCAAAAGTTTACAGCTGAAGAAGGGAAAATTACAGAAGCCAGCTTCCAACTGTGCCAACAACTTAACCATGGCCCATTTCTAGGGGAAGTGTGAGTGAACTGGGTAATGCAACTAGCCACAGAGGCCTGAGGTTTAAAAGATGACACAAAGAAATAACAAATGCAGAGAAATATTAGAATTCGAAAACCACTATTTAGCACCACTAATGAAAGAATGGATCTAAGCAAGTTTCATCAATGGCTGCCAAAACCATTAGTTGAAACAATGATGATTACACCTGAATCCAACATCAATCTTAATCATCTCTAAAAGTGGAGCATACACACATTACATGCCTCCCAAAGTGATACTATATAAAGTATGCAGCACCACCTATGAAGTATTCTTGTCCCTCCAAAAAAAAAGGAAACTAAATCTTAATCTAATCAATCATCTAGTTGTAACCACCAGTTTACAGAAAATATGAGGGGTAGAGGAATATGATAAACAATGTGCAGAGGCAGATTCAGATTATGGAAATTCTAAAGGACAAATGACCTGGTTTCTTCAACAAATAAAAGAGAGGTGGAAGGAGGAGAGCCATTATAAATGTAAAAAAAAACTTTAGAAACATGAATCAGTGCAAACGAGTGTCCCTCATTCAGACTGAAATTCAAACAAATTTGACTATAAAAGACATTTTTTAGATAACTTGAGAAATTTCAACATGGACTAGGTATTAGATGATATCAGGGAATAACTGTCAATTTTTTGTCAGGTGTAATCTATTAACAGGTGAAATGATACAATTCTAGAAATTTATACTTAAGCAAAAGTAAATGAAACAAGACTGGTAAAACATTGGGAGGCTCATCTTGCCATTTTTTCTGCTTTTGTGAGTTTTGGAAAACTCATATTAAAATATTTTTAGGTTAGCTTTTGTTTTGCTTTGGTTTTGCTTGTTTGTTTTTACAACACAGACTTGATAACTTTATTAGTCACATCCTGCACTGAAGATTCTTTTGAAAGCCTGATTTAATACAGAAGATCCAACTAATCAAAAGAAGAGACAGTTCTTTGTATAAACCATAAAGAAGGTAAATCGGCAAAAAAAAAAAAAAAAAAAAAGCCAGGTGTTTAGGAGCACCAAGCAGAGTAGGGAGGGTTGTGTGAAATCTTGGGGCCTTCCACAACTGACTTGACAAAGACAACGTTCCAAAGTTACTCAGCCCAAGCACAGACCTGCTGACTGGTTTCTCACTCCTCACTGCCAGCTGGCTCCAAGGGTCTCAGCCTGTGCCCCCAGCTCCCAGGAGCAGAGGGCAGAAGAAAAGAAGCAGCTCTACTTGCAGATGGAACTGACCATCTCGGAGTCAGCTGTCCTCCTCCTCTTAGAGTTCCATGCTGACAGGCCCAGAGGGCAGATGGCTGACCACTCCCAAGCCACCAGCCTGGGGACACTCACCACCATGGCACCGGGGGCTGGGAGCCAGTCAGCAGTACTCTACCCAGCAGTAAACAATCCCACTGGACAAGGCAGATTTATCAAATCATTCCATTTTTGGAAAGAAAATGTAAATTAGACAAATTTGATTGTGGCCTGAGTACTAGATCATATTAAAAACTATTCATTTTGTTTGCTGTGAAATTATAGTGCTATGGTCATGGAAGAAAATGTCCTTGAGGCACACTATACTATTGAAGGGTAATATATCATGATGACTAAGATGTACTTGAAAATACTTCAGCAAAGAAAAATAGAAAAATGTTAATAATTACTAAATACAGGTGACAAAACTAGACTTACTAAAGTAAAAACAAAAAGAGCAATGTAGTGCGCATGAGAATATGCATAGTCTAGCACACAACTACTTTCGTGTTTTGCATGTTATTTTCCAGTCTTAATCTATACAAATACATATGCTTAAGTAACTGCAAACATAATAGACAATCATTTTGGTCAGTTGTTCTCATTTAATATTTTCAATTTTCTGCTGTTTTGTCTTAATAATTATTTTTAACAATACTTTATAATGTGCCATAATATTGATACTCCCTAAAGAACATTACCTTAATTTTGAATACTTGAGTTGCTCCCCTGCTTTTTTGCTGTATGATTTAATGTTGCAGAGAAAAACCATGTATATGTAGCTTTATGCTTGTGTTAAATTGTTTCACTAAAATAAATCCTCAGAACTATAAGAATGGAGCATAAAAATGTACATATTTATAGTTATATAATATAATTTTATTACATATTATAGTTATATAATAAAAGTATATAAATATATAATAAACTATAGAATACAATAAAAATGTACAAATATACAATCCATAATAAAAACATAAATATGTACATATTTGTGTTCCATTCTTATAGTTCTGAGGATTTATTTTAGTGAAACAATTTAACAAAAGCATAAAACTATATTCACACTGTTTTTCTCTGCAGCATTAAGTCATACCACAAAAAAATGGAGGAAGCAACTCAAGTATTCAAAATTAAGGTAGTGTGTTTTAGAGAGTATCAATATGGCACATTATAAAGTATTGTTAAAAATAACTTGTAGACAAAACAATGGAAAACTGAAAATATTAAATAAGAACAGCTGACTGAAAATGATTGTCTATTATGATTGCAGTTAAGAATACGTATTTGTATAGATTAAGACTGGAAAATAATATGCAAAAATGAAAGTAGTTGTACTAGACTATGCATATTCTCATGCACACTACATTGCTCTTTTGTTTTTACTTTAGTAAGTCTAGTTTTGTCACCTGTGTTCAGTAATTATTAATTTTTTTGCTTTTTTTATTATTATACTTTAAGTTCTGAGATACATGTGCAGAACATGCAGGTTTGTTACATAGGTATACACGTGCCATGGTGGTTTGCTGCACCCATCAACCTGTCATCTACATTAGGTATTTCTCCTAATGCTATCCCTCCCCTAGCCGCCCCCCACTGACAGGCCCCAGCGTGTAATGTTCCCCTCCTTGTGTCCATGTGTTCTCACTGTTTAACTCCCACTTAGGAGTGAGAATATGCATTGTTTGGTTTTCTGTTCCTGTGTTAGTTTGCTGAGAATTATGGTTTCCAGCTTCATCCATGTCCCTGCAAAGGGCATGAACTCACCCTTTTTATGGCTGCATAGTATTCCATGGTGTCTATGTGCCACATTTTCTTTATCCAGTCTATCACTGAAGGGGATTTGGGTTGGTTTCAAATCTTTGCTATTGTGAACAGTGCTGCAATAAACATACGTGTGCATGTGTCTTTATAGTAGAATGATTTATAATCTTTTGGGTATATACCCAGTAATGGGATTGCTGGGTCAAATGGTATTTCTGGTTCTAGATCCTTGAGGAATCGCCACACTGTCTTCCACAATGGTTGAACTAATTTAGACTCCCACCAACAGTGTAAAAACATTCCTATTTCTCCACATCCTCTTCAGCATCTGTTGTTTCCTGACTTTTTAATGATTGCCATTCTACCTGGCATGAGATGGTATGTCATTGTGGTTTTGATTTGCACTTCTCTAATAATCAGTGACGATGAGCTTTTTTTCATATGTTTGTTAACCACATAAATGTCTTTTTTTGAGAAGTGTCTGTTCATATCCTTTGCCCAATTTTTCATGGGGTTGTTTCTTTTTTTTCTTGTAAATTTGTTTAAGTTCCTTGTAGATTCTGGATATTAGCCCTTTGTCAGATGGATAGCTTGAAAAAATTTTCTCCCATTCTGTAGGTTACCTGTTCACTCTGATGATAGTTTCTTTTGCTGTGCAGTTCTTTAGTTTAATTACATCCTATTTGTCAATTTTGGCTTTTCTTGCCATTGCTTTTTGTGTTTTAGTCATGAAGTCTCTGCCCATGCCTATGTCCCAAATGGTATTGCCTAGGTTTTCTTCTAGGGTTTTTATGGTTTTAGGTCTTATGTTTAAGTCTTTAATCCATTTTTAATTAATTTTTGTATAAGGTGTAAGGAAGGGATCCAGTTTCAGCCATTTATTAAATAGGAAATCCTTTCTCCATCGCTTTTTTTTGTCAGGTTTGTCAAAGATCAAATGGTTGTAGATGTGTGGCATTATTTCTGAGGGCTTTGTTCTGTTCCATTGGTCTATATATCTGTTTTGGTACCAGTACCATGTTGTTTTGGTTACTGTAGCCTTGTAGTATAGTTTGAAGTCAGGTAGCATGATGCCTCCAGCTTTGTTCTTTTTGCTTAGGATTGTCTTGGCTAAAAGGACTCTTTTTTGGTTCAATATGAAATTTAGAGTAGTTTTTTTCTAATTCTCTGCAGACAGTCAATGATAGCTTGATGGGGATAGC
Source organism: Pongo pygmaeus (assembly GCF_028885625.2). NCBI lineage: Eukaryota > Metazoa > Chordata > Mammalia > Primates > Hominidae > Pongo > Pongo pygmaeus. The sequence goes on along the minus strand of NC_072378.2, from coordinate 99,409,605 downwards.
ATTGAATCTATAAATTACTTTGGGCAGTATGGCCGTTTTCACGATATTGATTGTTCCTATCCATGAGCATGGAATGATCTTCCATTTGTTTGTGTCCTCTCTTATTTCCTTGAACAGTGTTTTTTCTTTGCTGAAATATTTTAAAGTACATCTTAGTCATTATGATATACTATCCTTTAATAGGGTAGTGTGCCTCAAGGACATTTTCTTCCATAAGCATAGTACTATAATTTCACAGCAAACAAAAAACATATGTATATATATGTCCCTGGCAAAACTTTTTACGTTGCTGGACAAATGGTTTTGATGACATCAGCAAAATGTGCTTGTATCAGTTTCAGACCATTACTAGCATTTTCTTAAATTTTTATCAAATTTTCATATATAAGGATGTTTACATCTTTGTTTACTGGCAACTTGGTTAATTTTTTTTAAGCTTATTTAGGATTTTTTTTTTTTTTTTGGAGAGGTAGTCTGGCTCTGTTACCCAGGCTGGAATGCAATGGTGTGATCTCGGCTCACTGCAACTTCTGCCTCCAGGTTCAAGCGATTCTCCTGCCTCAGCCTCCTAAGTAGCTGGGACTACAGACACAAGCCACCATACCTGGCTAATTTTTGTATTTTTAGTAGAGACAGGGTTTTACCATGTTGGTCAGGCTGGTCTTGAACTCCTGACCTCAAGTGATCCACCGGCTTCGGCCTCCCAAAGTACTAGGATTACAGGCATGAGCCACCGCACCCAGCCTCAGGATTTTTTTTTTCAAACAAAATCACAGGAAGTACTTGACAATGATATTTGAACATGAAACCTAGCTAGCTGACCTTAGAGAGCCAGAATTTGAAAGTATAATTAAAATGGTTAATTCTTATCATTTGTTATTTATCTATTGGAATCATGACGCTTTCTCATAAATTTTAATGAACTATTTACATATTGCTATTATCTTCTATTCTTGACAAAGCTATTATTTTTCTTAGGCTGTGTTATCATTATTTCAGTTCAGTTTTGTTTTGTTTGTATGGAGAGATAATATAAGCTTTTGTTGTCTATACATTCCAATATATTGGTCTTTTAATTTCTTAAGGTTTTATTTCCCAACAAAACCAAACACTTCTAAGATCATCTTGACCTACAGTGCATTTGCCAGTAGTGATCAACACAGTGCAAACTACTGAGAACATTATAACTGTCTTATCATTAATATGCTAGACCCCTTACTCTTTCTCACATTCCTCCACACAGTGACAAAATCCCATCAACGTTACCTCCTAAATATTTAACTCTATCCTCTCCTCTCCATCTCTATTACCACTATCCCTCATCATCTGTCACCTGAAATGCTGAATGTAACTGCCTTCTAACTAGTCTTCCTGTCTCCAAAATAGTCCTCTTGCAATGCAAAACTGCCACTAGTGCCAGCTTAAACCTTCCAGAGTCCCTCCCTTTATGTCCCCTCAACCCCTTGCACACTCCCCCACAACTCTCCAGTCTCTCAATAACAATTGGCCAACATGCTTTTAATGTTTACCTGAGTTAAGCACTTTGCAAACATTACTTCAATTACCCCTTATAAGAATGTTTTAAATACAATGCCATTGTTGTTCCCATTTTACAGATGAGTAAACTGAAGCATATAGAGGTTAAGTAGTTTCACCAAGTTCTCACAGGTAGAAAGATGCAGAGACAGGATGCAAACTCAGCTCTACTTAACTCCAAAGCCCACATACTGTCTTAACCACTGCATCACACTTCCTCACAGGTGGATCTTCATCTCTCAGCAATACTGCCTGTTAGCCATTCTGCCCCATAACAACACTGTAATGCCTGAAATTCCTCATGTACATTCGTGCTGCTTCCCCACTCACTATGCTCATGCTATTCTGTCTCTTGGAAATGTCCTTCCTTCTCCTTTTAACCATGACCTAGATGACTCTTACCCATCTTGTTTAAGACTCAGCTCAGTTGTTGCATCCTCCACGAAGGCTTTTCCTATATAACTCCTTCCCTGCCCTCACCCTTCTCTCTCTAAGGAGGTACCCTTCCTCTGTGTTCATCTCCATCACTATACCCACCACATTGTGTTATCAATTTCTGTTCTTATGTTTGCCTTCTCCACTAGACCATGAGCAGCTTGAGACAATCTTTCTGTTTCCTTTTGTTTTGTTTTTTGTTTTGTTTTTAGACAAGGTCTCACTCTGCCACCCAGGCTAGAGTGCGACCTCTGCCTCCTGGGCTGAAGCAATCCTCCCACCTCAGCCTGCTGTGTAGCTGGCACCACAGGCACACACAACCATGCCCGACTAACTTTTTCTATTTTTGATAAAGATGGGGTCTTGCCATTTTGCCCAGGCTGGTCTCACACTCCTGAGCTCAATGGATCAGCCCATCTTGGCCTTCCAAAGTGCTGGGATTACAGATGTGAGCCACTGCACCTGGCTTGAGACCATCTTAATCATCCATATGTCCTCAGCCAGTGCTGTGCCTGGCATGTAGTGGGCTCTCAGTGCTTCATCAATGTTCAGAATAAGAAATAAAGGTGTTTAATCAACTAATTCTCAAATATTTGTTGACTATCTACTATGTCTAATGTATGTATTAAAGTTTTGGGCCGGGACAGTCAGGGAAGGCTATAGAGAAAAGAGAAGATTTTAAATGGGGTCGAAAGATGTACAAGGCTCAGAAAGCAAAGCCACGTATCAATAATCTAAATCTAATGTTTGAGCAAATGCTTAGGCTGGGGACCATGGTTAGCTATAAATGGCAAAGCTGAGAAGTTGATCATCTTCCTCTTGCTCTTGAATTCTATCAGATCAGCTGTTTCCTTATCCAAGAGCAAAGTGTCAGATTCAAGTTGTGTTCCAAGGCATTTAACCTTTCAATGATGAGCATCTCACCTTAACTCTAAGATCGTCTCCTAGGACAGAAAATTGTGGAAATGCTTCTAAATAAATTAAAAACCTAGAGACTGTTAGATCATGAGATACATTAATAATAATGAAATGTCAGAAACATGTGCAGCTACATGTAATGAATTCAACAACTGTCCGAAGGTCATAGAGATCTTCCTGCAAAATACATGTCATTCTGTTTACATCAAACACAGAAAACTCATTTACAAGTGAATGTCATTTTCATCTTTTTTCCATGGCCAAGTACATCTCATCTGCATTTGTTTGTTTCCCTACTGGAGTGCTTGTCACTATTCTACAGCTGGTGTGGGTTGTGCTCAGTACCTGCTACTTACCATAGGCTCAGGCTCTAGTCATCCAGTTACAAGTCTGAATCATAATCCCAAAGATGGTTTTACATAAGGTATTTTTAAATAATATGCATCATTGGGAAATCAAAATTTGGTGATAGTGTTCACAGGAAAAAACTAAAAGTTCAAATGCATGTGCATGCAAACATACGCTTTTCCCATGTGAGCCCAACATTAGGATTTCTATATTGCTAGGCCTGGAGAGGTACAGTTCTATAGCTAAGGCCTCCCAAGGATCCTTTGCCAAATTCCCAAGAGAACAAAAGAATGGGGTAGAGGCCCCATTGTTGTCTCCCTATGTACAGAGTATGACCAAGAGCTAAAGGTAACTCTGAGTTTTCCAACTATGGAGAGAAGGACCAGTTGAACAGTCAGCCAATCATCCCTCTCCCAGAGGCTGGTCTGATTCTGACACTGTCCTGGCCAGCTCAGTGTCCTCAATAGCTCTTTCCTCACTGCAATCAAAGCAGTAACACCTTCTGAAACACACCTGCACCCCACCTACAAAATCACTCAACACAAGTTATTCATTGAAGTGTCTTTAAGGTAATAAAAGATTGAAAACAACCCAAAGGTCATCAACAGGAGAATTGGTTAAATCTGTCTTTCTACATCTACACAATAGAGTACTATGTAGCAATAAAAGAACAAAAAAGTGAGGAGGCTCTCTTTGAATTATCATGGAAAATTTCTCCACAGTATATTAATTTGAATAAAAAGCAGGATACAGAAGAGTGAATATTAAATATTTAAGACAGGGAAGAAAATAAAAATACATTCATTCTTGGATATTTGTATTTACAAAAAGAAAACTAGATGTATACAAGAAACTGAAGTAAGTGATTACAAGTATAGATAGAGATTTTTAGGGTTTGAAATTCATAGAATTTGTGGGATCTACTTTAAGAAATAAAACACAGAATTAGGTACTGGTCTGTATTTGTCCATTTTCATGCTGCTGATACCTGAGACTGGGAAGAAAAAGAGGTTTAATTGGACTTACAGTTCCACATGGCTGAGGAAGCCTCAGAATCATGGTGAGAGGCAAAAGGCACTTCTTACATGGCAGCAGCAAGAGAAAAAATGAAGAAGCAAAAGCGGAAACCCCTGATAAACCATCAGCTCTCTTGAAACTTATTCAGTATAATGAGAATAGCATGGGAAAGACCGGCCCCCATGATTCAATTACCTCCCCCTGGGTCCCTCCCACAACACTTGGGAATTCTGGGAGACACAATTCAAGTTGAGATTTGGCTGGAACACAGCCAGACCATATCAAGGTCTTATATAAGGATTTCATGCCAGTGAGCTTCGTGGTACCTCTACCCGTGGTGATTACCTATGAGCTGACAGAAGGGCACAGAAATGAGATTGGATTAAGACTCCTAGATAGATACCTATTTAGACAGTTTTGATCTTTGAAAATGTGAGTATATTTCTTATTTAGAATGCAAAACCAAACTTTTTTTTTTTCTTTGGTAGATACAGGAGTCTCATTATGTTGCCAAGGTTGGTCTTGAACTCCTGGCCTCAAAGTGATCTTTCTACCTTGGCCTCCCAAAGTGCTGGAATTATGGGCATGAAGCACCTCACCTGAGCATCTCAATCATCTTATTTAAGTTTGGCTCCATTCTGCAACCTTGTGTCTGCAGGGATTCTCCCTCAGCCTGACTTTTTCCTGATGACAATGTGCCTAGCATTCTGTTTTGAGTTTGCCCTTGTATTTCCCTCTTTCTGATCACCCTCAGCTCTGTCATCAATAGAGCAGCTTCAGACCACCCCAGCCCCACCTCTGCCCCCTGCCTGGCCCAGATTTCCAGGAATATAGCCTGCTACATGTGAAAAGAATTTGAAAGTTGAATAAACCACACCACAAATGATCTCCAATACCATGGGATGCTAGGAAACTGGGAACTTTTTTAGGTACCGAGTTGGGAATTCAGTGATTCTCTGGCTGTGCACCATAGTCCTGAAATTCTCAACAGAATCAAACTATTACACCTTCCTTCCTAGGGTCCTCAGGATCACAGGTGGGCCATTTTAAATCTATCCTTATACACATCTTGTTTAATAAAACCAAGTAAGCCTAGACTAGACAGGACACAGCCTTGCAGGGATTTACCAGAATTCAAATGTCTTCAAATACATAACAAGCCAAAGACGGTCTCTAACTTAACTCTGGTTCCAGCTAAAAAGCCTGGGGACCCACTTATCTTTCAGTTCACCTCATCATCACCCTGTAAAACATTCACTGGATCTTGTTACAAAGGATTCAGATCGAATTTCTGGAAACCTCTTTGATCAGGTGACACTGTTTTAAAGAGGTCATATGGCAGGGTGTGGCAGCATGTGCTTGTAATCTCAGCTACTCAGAAGGCTGAGGCCAGAGGATGGCTCAAGCCCAGGAGTTCCATACCAGCCTAGGCAACATATTGAGAACCCATCTCAAAAACAAACAACAAAAACAACAAAGCCCTAAATAAATAAATAAATGAATAGAACAAGAGGGCATACATTAATAGTATGTTGAGAATAAGGCTGTGTAGTGAAGTCAGTAGGCTTAGGAATGAATCTTAGGAATACTTCTAGCTTGGTATTGAAACAAGCCCCATTTCGCTTATCTATAAAATAGATTGTTATAAAGGTTAAATGAGATAATAAATATTTAATTAAATGAGTGCTGTCAAGGAAACCTTGAGGCAAAGCTATTTTTTTTTCCACTTTATGAGAATATTGGCCCATATAATTATGATGAAGTCTCAAACTACTAATTCAATACAATAATACACAAATTGATTTAGAAACCACTGTAGGGCATAGTATATATACAAACACCTATAGATGGCAATGCCAGTACCCTGAGATCACATTTCAGCATGTTAGCTTTAAATAATTCCGAAAGCCTATCCCATAAACCCTCTGATGTATTTTCTTTTCTCTACATCCTCTTGGTTGCTAAGGCATTTCTTTCTCTTGCTTTCTGAAAAATCACAAATAAGCTTATAAAATGCGACATCCTACATTGACTTGTTTCTCATTGGATTGACTTTTAGCATACCTGAAAGCATTTTGTTGCTCACAGATGTGTGCTGCTACAGTCCAATGCCCTCAAGAGAGCTTGAATCTGACCTGGTCACGTCTCCATTTCCCTTAAGGTGACAATTCAGGAATCAACTGCTCAGTGTCAAGTATAGAATCTTATCTCTCTGCCTTTTTTTCCCAGGGATTTAAACAAGATTAAAAACAATCTTTGACCTTTGCTATGTTATGTAAAGCCATCTGCTATTGCATCTATCTCCACTATATCTCCTCTCACATAAGACATTTCCACCTAAGGCTTTCTACTCAAATCACTAGATTTAAGTGTCTCCCACTCAAATACAACTTGCCATGAAAGTCATTCTCTACTTAAAGTAACTTCCAGGAAAACTGCTGCACTACCAGCATTAAGAATAGAAAATTTGTATTTGCAGCCATTTCCTGCAATATCAAATTATGCAAAAGTATATATGGACAGAAAAAAAGTAGAGAACGCTCATGATGTTTGGATATTTATTTCATTTTTAATAGTTTCCTCACTCTACTTGAAAACATTTCTCTTAATCTGTTTAACTGAAATTACCAAAAAATCTATGACTTGTATATTCTTTAATGAATTCATGATTTCGTCTTTATTGGCCATTTACATGAAACTTTAAACTTTAAATAATTAAAATGTACTTGAAATAAAGCTAGTGTCTTCAGAGGGGTTACATGCATACGTGTAGTCCACCCACTTTCGGTCCCTTTTTGAAGGACTCTTGGAGGGTTTGCAAGCTAAAGGCATTAACCAGTTGTCTGTGGTACAAGGGCTTAATTTGAATTAAACTACAGTCGCATATGACAGAAGCCCTCCTTTCATCTTTTGTAGGGAGGTCGCCGAGCCCCGGGCGAACGCCACGCTCCTTCTGGAACTAAACACGTTGGCCCAGGCGTCTATTGAGTCCTCCTCTTCACAACTCACACCTGGGTGGCCAAGGGTCACGATTGACCTCGCGATGGCGCCGGCGCCTCTGCCCTCTTCCCGTTGGGAAGGCGGCAGATGGCGAGAGCGCACCGCGCGGGTGCCGCAGCTCCCCTCCACAGCGGCGTCGGGCGGTTTCCACAAGGAACAGTTAGGCCTGAAACTCTACCGTCCTCCTGCCGGCATCGCGGGTCTTCCCGGGTCCTCCTCTCCGGCAGGACTCCTGGACTGTCCACCTAAACGCGGCGACACTCCCGCACCTCTGCCCCAACCAGACCCCAGAAACCCCTGTTCCCAGGCAGCGCGAGGCTGTGAGCCCAGGCAGCGCGAGGCTGTGAGCCCAGGGAGCGCCAGGCTGTGAGCCCAGGCAGCGCCAGGCTGTGAGCCCACGGAGCGCCGCGCCACGGGATGCTGCTCGCACTCTCACCTCTGGCCTCCGCCTGGCCACCGCCGCACTAGCCCAAGCGGCCGGGGTTCTTTAGCCGCGGCCAGCTCGCCACCAATAGCAACCCTGGCTCCAAGGAATGCACCAATGGGAGCGCTCGGAGTAACGAGGCTCAACCAGTCACCGCCCTCTCGGCCCTGGAAACCCACCGGCAGTGTCATCACTACTCCTGTAACTCCGCCAAACGGTAGTTCTAGCCACTCCCGTCCTTCCCTCAGAGTCTAGACATTAAATATACTTTTCCCTGAGTAGAGTCCTGCGGAATTGCAGCTTATGTTCGGCTCAGGAAGACATGCACGCGCGCTCACCTCCGCTGCGTTCTTCTGCTTAAGCTCATCCCTCGATGCCCAGCCCAGCTTTTCAAAAATTAGTGAAAACAAACGAGAATTATTTTTACCACGCGATTGACCTCTATGAACTGTTTGAACCGTTGTCTGGCCTCTATGAACTATTCGAACCTTTGTCTCAGCTTAAAATGGAAAGATGGCCTGAGAAGGAAGAGGTCTGAAGAAGTCTCTCCTTAGCAAAAGCATGGAAAGCCTTTATTTACTGAAGCTGATGCGAGTTGGGGGCTAGAAGTGAACCAAGAGGAGAGTGTTCTGCAAAAAGATGCTAGTGTTATACAAGGCTGTCAACCCTTATCTCCTTAGGTTGATATCTTCGAAATGAAAACACAAAGAGTTGCTAGAATTTAGGGTTTTTTTGAAATATATATATCGTTTGATGGCTCACTATGCGTCAGGTGTGATCTAAGCTGCTGGCCTGCGTTAACTCATTTGATGTTCACAACTATCCTATTGCTTATTTCGCCCTATTTTTACAAGTGAGGAAATTGAGGCAATAGAGAAACTGGCCCAAGATGCAAAGCTACTAAGTCACAGAGGCAGGACTAGAACCCAGGTCTGTCTGAGGTATTTAGGTTAACAAAACAGTTTAATGCCCAAACTAACTAGGTTCAAGCAATCTAGAGTCTTTCACTTCTAAAGAAAATGAATACGCCTCCTATCTTTAAAAAAAAAATTTGGTACAAAATATTCAGTTAGAATCCCAGAAACTTCCAGTGGCGTTAGCATAACCCTCAAAGTTAGTTGTGGTCACCAAGATAAGAAGAGTTGAATGGTGGGTGGCAGGAAGAAGAGAGAAGGGGATAGGAAACAGAAAGAAATAATCTGAGAAACACTAATTCAACTGAGGCACTTAAACAATGTTATTGTTCCTGATTGTATATCACTGATATGACTTTGTCATTAAAATGAATAATGGCATTATGTATGATAGTATGCACATACATGAACAAATATATGGGTTATCTGAGGCAACCTATGGAGAATTACTCATGACTTTTGATTAAGAGACACTTTGTTCAATTTTTTTGTATTGGAATCTATTTTAACAACGTCTAGAAGATATCAATTCACAAAGGGGAAACAGAATATTGGGTCCTTTGTTTTATTAAATTCTAAATGTACATCCTTTAACCAAACTAATTTTAGATTTATTTTTTGAGATGGGGTCTCACTATGTTGCCCAGGCTGGAGTGCAGTAGTTATTCACAGGCATGATCATAGCACACCGCAGCCTTGAATTCCTGGGCTTAAGCTAGCCTTCTGCCTCAGCCTCCTGAGTTGCTGAAACTACAGACATGAGCCACTGCCACCGGCTTATTTTTAATTTATTTTTATGAGCTATTTTCAGAAGTTACAGGAGTTGGTACTGAGCCAGAAAACGGGAGAAGGGAGCAATACTGTTATAGCTGATAAAATGTTTCCCATGTTTCCAATCTGGGCAGTCTTTGTCACTTTCCTTAAGAACTCATATGCTCTGATTTCAGAAAAGCTTTTCCAATATTCTTCTATAGTGGACGATTTGGTTTGAAGCAATAATTGCTTCAAAGGGGCAGGACCACAATACTAAGCAGGCAGCAAGAAGCTCTGGGCTCTTGGAGCCGATTTAGCAGGCAGATGCTTGAATTCACTTCTAGTTCTGTGTGACGAACTGTGAACCTAGTGGGGCAAGCTGATGATCCTCCTCCATGGAAAGGAAAGAGTTGCAAGAAGCATAAGAACCTGGCATAGTATAGGTCCTCAATCAATGGTAGTATATTTGTCACCATATTTACATGTTGATACTTTTTCTCTCTCTCTCTCTCTGTGTGTTAGCTTTCTTTTACAAAGCGAAACATTTTCTGGTCAGCTGACACTAAAAACCTATAATTCCTAGCATACATTTTCTCATAGAAGAAATCTTGCAGATCACCACCAATAGAAATCACATGCCCTCACCTATCCATGCCCCCCTGCTGTGATGTGCCAGAAAATGTTCCACCAGCCACCAGGTAACTAAAGCAGTGTTGCCAACAGGAAGACAAGGTGAAGACCTGCAAATCATTCAGGATTCAGAAAATAAAGGGCATTTTTAACTGAGTTAAATTATCAGAGTCACATCCAGACCCTTGGGTGACTGGCCAGAATCTTCAAACTGATCTCTGAAAAGTGCTGCGGACATGGGCCCTTCGGATACCTGCCCTTAGCTAAGGGGTTGACTGATCCTGCACTTTCTACAGTGAAATCCTCCCCAGAGTGTATATGGGGAGGAAGATGGGTGCTTTCCAATTTTAGTCAACAAAATTATATTATTTATCATATCTGCCCATTAGCTAGCATTTTTTTAAAACCAGTAACTATAGTCATTGCTTCTAATTTTGCTGTTCTAATTATGGGCATCCCAGTGACCTTAAAGAGTATGCTTTCTTCTCTGTAAGATAGGACCAATACTGACAGCAGAAGATCATTGGAAGAAATACATGGGAAAAAGAAACTTATGAGTAAAGCAAATAGATCAGCACTTCCAACAAAACAGACCCTCCTTTAGTATTTGTTGAATTAATAATAAAATATATGAATCATAAAAGACACTGAGTAAGTTTTCCTTTTTTGCTTCCCAAGGAAAGTTCTGTCAAAATGGAACACAACAAGAAATAGTGATTCTACAGTTCCATACTTTTTTTTTTGACAATATGTGGGGTTTTTCTTTTTGAAGGTCATGAACTTCTTTCAGTAACCATGAAAGCATTTAGCATAATTAACAATGGTTTTAGAAAACAATTGTTTTGCCTGATGTTTGGGAGCCTGTGAAATGCACATATTGAAAATGGTATATTTCCCTGTTATAATACAACATTGCTTAACATTATTTTATGAATAGTCAAAGTATTCAAGTCTCCAATGATTTACTTTATTATGCAGTCTCCTCGCAAACTGTTTTCAAATTAAACTACTTCTTTAAAATATCTGCTGAAATCACTAAGTGAACAAACTCTCATTTGTATCTTTATTTTTCTTAAAGATTGCACAATCTGGAACCAAAACCAAAATACTATATCCACTGTACAGCAGTCATTATAAAACAACACACGCCACATTTGTATTCTACCAAATAGAATATTTTCTTTAAAATTATACATTGTGTGCTCTTAGATTCATGCTTTAGATATTTTACATTTATCATTATTCTTTCATAAATAATTGCAACTTGACCAATTTGTACACCTGCTACCACTATATATTCAACGGGGCAAGGCGTAGTCTTTGACATGAGAACAGATAAAATGGAAACAAATATATGGACGTCACATCTACCCAATTGTGACTAGTGTTTTGCCTATGCAATGAAATGCTAATGTAAAATACACACACAAAACGTCGTTTCAAAAGGCACAATTTCCTCCACAGAAAAGTACAACTTAAAAATACGTGGCAGTTAAAATCTGCGCCCTCGAAGGCGCTGTGACGTTCGCACTGATGTGATTCTGAACACCAAGAGCAGACCGCCTGGGCGGTTCAGGGTGAGCTCATCCAAGAAGTCCAGAGGCCCGGGGTGCGGAGGTACTGGTCGCCCTCGAACTGTCCAGGTGGCCAGATTTACGCCACCTCTGAACTGTTGCCCTGAGTTTCAGCACCAGATGTGGGACCTCTCACTGTTTCATATCTGGCGCCCTCTCAAAAACAAAAACGGTTTTGTCCACTGGGTCCCTCTTCCCACCACCAGGAGTTCCTCTTCTGAGAGAATAAACCCTCGACTCCTCTCTGTCCTCACCCCGCCCCTTCCCGGGAAGACTCGTTACAAGTCGCGCTCCCCGCCTCCCCCAACCTCGGGGTCGCTCTGGTCGTCTGTGAAGCAGACGTCCACGTCACTGTCGTCGCTCTTGGGATCCCCAGGCTCCGGGGGATAGCCGGGCTCGGCACCCGGGCCGTCGCCCGCTTTGGCGAGCAGACTCTGGCCAGGGTGGCGGGACTTGACATGTCGCTCCAGGTCCCGGCGGCGCACAAGTACCTTGCCGCAGAACTCGCAGCGGTAGGGCGTGTTGCCCTCGGCGTGCAGCCGGATGTGCTTGTTGAGATTGCTGGGGTCGCCGAAGGGCCGCAGACAGACTTTGCACTTGAGTGGCTTGTAGCCCGTGTGCGTGCGCATGTGGATCTTGAGCCCATACTTGCGCGAGTACAGCTTGCCGCAGTAGAGGCACAGGTGGCCGGTCTTGGGCTTACCTGCGCCGCTGCCTCCGCTGCCGCCGCCCCCGGTGCCTCCCGCCGCCGCGACGGCCGGTGGCAACGTCCCCGAGTCCAGGCGTCCGCGACCCTTCCCGGCAGCCATCTCGGACAGCTGCTGATTGTGCATGGCGATCTCTCGGTCGATGCTGGCCAGCGAGCCCAGCTCGGCGGGGCTTAGGGCGGCCGCTGCGGGCCTGCTGAAGTAGGAGATGGACTCCGGATACTTCAGCAGCCCGCCGAAGTGCAATTTGAGCGGGTAATAAGCGGTGGTGGCCGGTGAGCCGTAGAACAGCTCCCCGTTGTAGACTGTAAAGGTCGGCATGACGGCGGGCAGGTGGCTGCACTCACCACCCGGATAGGCTTTGAGACCGCCAGTGTCGAGGGGCGGCAGCGCGCAGCGCTCGAGGGGCAGCCCGGGCGCAGGGGGCAGCTGCGCATAACGCGCTCCCGGCAGCGCGGCGGCTGCGGGCGGGGCGCGCTCCACGTGCTTGAAGACTGACGCCTCTTCCGGGGGGACGGAGAGCAGAGGGAAGCCGCGCAGGGCCCCAGAGCAGGGCAGGCCAGGCGGCGGCGGCGGCGGCGGGTCCCCCGCGAGCAGGCACTTGGGATGATGGTGGTGGTGCGCATGGTGGTGATGGTGGTGACCCGCGCCGCCCGCCGCCGAGTTCTCCCCGCTCCCGGGGCGCCCGCACGCCCGGCCCCCGCCCAGCAGCCTGCCCAAAGCGAGGCCGGCCCCTTGCTTGTTGCTGCTCTCTTCCCGGTAGGGGTCGCCGTGAGCGGCCGCCGCCGCCCTCTCTAGGCCGGCGGGCTTGAAAGCTGAGCGCACGCCGGGGTAGAAAGCCAGGCTGCCGACCCCCGCCGAGGAGCCGCCCACGATGCCGAGGAAGTGCCCTTGTCCTCGGGCGGCTCCGCTCATGTCCAGGGCACGGTCCAGCTGCTCCTTGCCCTTTTTGGGCTGCCCCCACTTGCCTGGGGTCGGCGAGGTGGCCGAGGGCGCGGAAGAGGCCTCGCGCTTGATGCCCTCCCGCGCACCGCAGGCCTGAACTGGTGGCGGGCCCTGGGGGTGGGGTCGCAAAGTTCCTGCCTGGGAAGGCGCGGTGAAATCGGGCGCCGGGGGTTTTGGGGAGAGACCGAGGCCATCAGCCGCTGGGACGGCGCCTTGGCGAGCCGCGTGTTCGTGGTGCAGAAAGGCGCCGCCTCCACCGCCGCTGAACACGCAGTGGAAACGCAGGTGTGCCTTAAGGCTGTTGGGGTATCTAAACGTCCTCCAGCAGTACCAGCAGATGTAGCGCTCCTCCCCTGGGCAAGAAAGAATGGAAAAGCGACCCGGTGAGAGGCGAACAAGCGAGACAGAAAGAAAGCGCCAGTGCACCCAAGGCAAAGCCCAAGTTTCGACTAGCGGTATGGGGAGAGGGTGAAATATAAGTTCGGTAGCCCTACTGTATCAAGGACCTCGAAAAGCCCCAAATGGCCAATCCTTATCAGTGTCTCCATCCTCTGGGACTACTCAGAGGCCAAAAAAGGTGACGGGGCCTTTCCAACGAAGACTTCCTCCAGGCCATCCGAGCAAAATCTTCGTTGGAAGGGCAGCACTCAGGCAGGCTGGCCGTGTAAGAGCAAAGAGCAGCTGTTGCTTTAAATCAAGTGTTGAGGCTGTGCAGTGCCTGGGCCCATCTGTTGGCGTTTGCAGAATAGGTGGCGTATGTCAAGGAGTTTGGATAAACTGAACAAAGACCAATCTAATGGTCGTGAGCGCCTCATTACCAGGCGAGACAATATCCTGTATGTATAGGCCATATGTAATCATTCCTTTTCATAGGACAATGTCTTTTGTGTCCCCTACCCACCCATTCCACCCCCTTCCAGCCTTAAACACTTTGCCTGAGGTTTTCCTGGAGCGTGACCAAATGAAGGACCACATAGGGACTATGATTTGCCATTCTTCAAAATTATTTGTATTTTTATTTCCTCTTTAACCCCATTTAATTTGCTGGGAGAAAAGAAAAAATTCTTATGCCCTGATACTCTAAAAAGGGTGATGATAATCTAAGAAGGATGATGTTGCATTGTCTTGTCTTGTCTGCCACTTGGTAATTAATTAACTCCTAGATAGCTGCACAAATCCAAGCTTAGTAAAGTCTTTGGAGAAAATATATTAGTTTTTTATTATATGAATATATATAAATGATATAGATCGATAAATAAATATAGATACTCAGCTTTTAATAAGTGCAGAATTCTCTACCAGGCACCATATACGTGTTTGGTGTCAAATCTTTTTTTGTGTTTAGTATTATTAGCATCAGTTTTTTCGTTTTGCCCGAGTTTGTGAACACAATCAAGAGACACATATATGAGACATTCTGATCACATACTAGAAGTTAATTTCCACTTTAAAAGGTCATATTACTGCTGTAGAGAGAAATGATCTTGCAGTTGGGTTTCTTTTAAAATGTGGTTGATTGATAATACTGAAGGAAAAGATGGCTGTGAGAAAGAAGTTAGTTGAACCACAAGGAAATATCCAAAATATACATCAGTCTCATAAAATTTAACAGGAAAGTTAAATTCTCCCTCTGCATATACAAGCAGCTCAAACTTCTGAAATATTACTACAGAAATAACAATAGGGAAGAATTCCAGATCTTTTTCCCTTTATGTATATTAACTTCTGGGCTTGCATAACACAAGTAGCTCCCACCCCCTACCCTGTAAGACCTGTGAAAACTCAAGTGATAAGCACTGCATTCCAACTGAGTCGAAGGAGAGCAGAAAGAAAAATGGGGAGAGGAGTATTTGCCGATGACACCCTATCCTAATTGTTTATAGAAGTCTTAGATAAAACCATTTCAATGTTCTGTTACCTTGTACTGAACATTCATGTAAAATGAACCTTGAAAAAAAGAGAGAATAGACCTCCTGGGTTCTCTTGGTGGGTGTGTTGTCTTAAATAACCTTCCTTCTAACTTCAGAGCCTTTCTCTCGCTCATCACCCGTTTTGAAAGAGGGAGTTTTCAGAGTCTGCCGCAGAATGACTCAGCTCAATGCAAAGCCACATAAGCTTTTTTCTTAAAATGAAGGGGCAGTATTTTCCTCCATCTTACTATGAAATTGAAACCCACTGAAATTAGCTAGTATTAGGAGAATAGCAGCTATCCCCATTTATTTCTTCCTTTTTCCAAGCTTTAAGCAGCGTACGTTTAATGTATACTTTTTTTCAGTTATCCTAACCAACTGACATGTTCTCCAGACTCTGAGATCCAAATCATGCCAAGAGTATCAAACACATTTAACAAGTGACTGCCTCCTCTTCATGTAACTCTAAGGTGGTCAAGAGTTCAAACTTCTCCAAGCTGGGGAAGTCAGGGTTCAAAATCACCCATGCCTTCTCACCTCCAGAAAAAAAAAAAAATGATGTTTATTTTGACATCTGTTACCATATGATGTTTATAAGCTCAATTGGCTGAAAGGAAAACACAAGGACCGCTATTCCAGTTGTTTTTGTACTATTTGGGACTACCTAAGAAAGGGTGTTCTCTGTAGAAACGGCTGGCTACTAAAGGTTAGTGGCCCGCCAAATTCTATAGTGGCAGATTTGAGAGTTCTCCACTATGTGGCTTTTATTATACTTCTCTTTTTACTGGAAGAAGTTGACAAGAGAATGTAATATAATGTGATGCAAGGAACAAACTATCTTAGGATAATTTGAATACTATACATACAAAATAAACAGAATTAACTTACAGAGGACGATGATACTTTAAAGTAAAGTGACTCATTGTTTTGAATAAACTTCATTCTGTGTTATTCATGAAGTGTTTCCTAATTCACATACTTGTATTAATTTCTCTAAACCTATTTCTAAAGGGATGAGATTGAGCAGGCAATTCAGGAAGACAGCATGTTAGAATATTTCACAGCATTCATTATTTTGATGTCAAATAATAAATGTGTCTTTAGGAGAAATTACAGACAATTGTCAAGGAAAAAAAGCCATGGAAGCTTTGTGTGTGAAAAGGAAGTCTCCAAGACCTCAACTATTCTAGCACTTCCTAAACTTCTTTCCACGGGAAGTGTTCTTCAGTGTTCAAGGGTAGGTTTAAAAATGTTTTTCTGTTTAGTTACTGCACCTTAATTTGCATAAATCCGCTCTTGGCTTTGAAGGGATCAAATAAATCTGAGAAGAAACTGGGATACATCCCAGATTCAATTTAAGTAGGCAAGGGGAGATGAATAAATGCCACTTAAATGGAAGGGTCTCAGTACCTGCCAACTGACCAGCTGTTAAGTACCGTAATACTTCTAAAATGCTGTAGAAATGCACTGCTCTCCTGGAAAGCCAGTGGAGAAGAAATGTCCATGGACTTTGTAAAAGCATTCCAGGTTTGAGTTATACTCTGTGGAACTCATGATGTAATTACTGTAACAACAACTTAAGGCTCCTTTTTTATTTTTTATTTATTTATGTATTTATTTATTTTGAGACAGGGTCTCACTTGTCACCCAGGCTGGCATGCAGTGGTAACATTACGGCTCACTGGAGCCTTGACCTCCTGGGCTCAAGTGATCCTCTTGCCTCAGCATCCTGAGTAGCTAAGACTACAGGCATGTACCACCACACCTGGCTAATTATATTTTTGTTGTAGAGACAGAGGTCTCACTATGTTGCCCAGGCTGGTCTTGAACTCCTAGCCTCAAGTGATCCTCCTACCTCGGCCTCCCAAAGTGCTGGGATTACAGGTGTGAGCTACCGCGCCTAATTTTTTTTTATTTTAATTGAGCAGATGGTTTCTTTGAATATGCAACAGAAAAAGGATGGCCCCTTTAAGTTCATAGAGCCTACTTTTTCCCCTGCCATTGTGAGCCAGATTACTACTATCACTGTTATCGTTTATGGTTGATTTTAAGGAGGTAGTGGCGACCTCTCTCCTCTTTGCCTTGAAATACAGGGAATGTGAATTCCATTTTACATAGGTTGAGCTATGTCTAGGGACTCGCTTCAAGACAGGAGGAGGAGGGCTGGACTCTTGCCCATCCACGCTTTTGGAGTGGGTACCTTTCTCGTCGTGAGTCGGAGTCGCCGTGGTGGGGATGTCGAACCACTGAGCTAAGGAGTTAGAATACCACACTGTCAGCTCCTCCCCTGGCTGGACGTCTCGCAATGCTCGGTAGAAGATCTGGGTCGCAAGGAATAGAACAGTTCAATGTCATTTCCTGGGTAATCAGTCAAAAAGCAACCGAGAAGAAAGGTTCAAATCCCGATTCTGATGCTGTGTGACCCTGGAGAAGCTACTGGAGCTCTCTGAACTTCACTTCCCTCATCCTTCAAACGGAAAAACAATAGTAGCTACCTTAAAGGGTTGTCGAGACATTTAAATGAGACGTCTAGCTAAAGCACTTTGCTCTTAATATTTTTGGCCACCGCAGGGACGGTTAGGTAGACTGAATTGGCGGTGGGGAGTGGGGGGTGTGGAGAGAAGCCCGCAGTACCTGTCCTCCGGGTAAGTCTGCAATAGCTTCCAGAGTCTGTTCCTGGGAGTTTCTGGCTGCCCGGATTAACCCTATCCACTCCAGAGCGGAGCCCCCCGACTCGTCCACCAGCTCCCCTCTCACCATGCGCACCTGCAACACAAGCAGTGGTCGTTCTCCCCCGCACCTTGGCCAGGCCCACAACCCAGACAGAAAGTTTATCCTCCACCCCCACCCAACACAGGAAAGTGGTTGTTTTTGGTTTGGCCAGACCACTATGGGCTACTGGGAGGAGGAGAATTCCTTAGAACCTTGCTTGGGGGAGGGAGAAAGAGGAAAGTCTACCTAATGCTAACAGTACTCCCACTTCCCTGCGCCCCACCTTGGCAACACGGGGAGGGGGGAGGGGTGTTGAGAGCATCCTCCCTGAGTGCTTAGGCACATCTTGTACCAAGTTGTCCCCCACACCCTACCCCAGCTCTCCCATTTGCAGTTCTGAGAGCAGCCCTAACACCACGGTAGAGACATTTCTAGATCAGTCCCAGGGCCCAGAGCGTCTCCCCGACAAACAAACAAACAAACAAATTATCTCATGCCTCCTGTATTCTGTGTGCATCGCACCTAGGTGCCTGTGAGCCCTGCAGCTAAAGTCTCGGAACAAAGCCCGAGCGGGGAAAAGCTTGCCCGCAGCTGGCAGGCCATTTAAAAGCAATTAAAATGCGTTTAAAGAGGAATGCGCGGTGGGCACCAAACCCTGCTTTAGACTGTAGTGGGGGGGCGTGATTGCAGGAGGAGCGAGGTGCAAGTCCCGCTGGCTGGACACCGGAGCTTTTTACTAGAAAGCTCCAAGCAAGGCAAGCTAAAGCCAAGGAAGCCAAAGTCCTTCCTTCTACCCCAGACTTCTGCCTTTATTTCCCTGTCGCTGTTTGCCGACCTTTGGCTCCTGGGACGCCCCCAAAGCGGGCGAGTGCTTTAAGTCTCTCTGGTCAGGGGTTGCGACGGTGTGTGGAGTGTGGGAGTCAAAGCTAGCGGTTTGGCCCTGGCGCCTCCCGGTTGGGACTCTGGACTCTCAGAGCCGCGCTGCAGGCGCTCTGACCCTGAGCCCCGCGCGAATGGGCGCCCCTCGCCCTTGGAGCCCGCGTCAGAGCCAGTACCTTGCTCATCCTCTGTCCATATGCCGCAAACCCACAAGCCGACATCGGCAAGGGGAAAAAAAAATATCTGAGGAGGTTCTAGGAACTGAGAGCCTCCCAAAGATTTTTTTTTTTGGGAAAAAAATTATTTTAGGGCGAAATTAGGCCTCAAATTAACATATTGAAGGGCAGAAGGGAAGAAAGGGTCTCGATGCCCTGAGCCCCCAGAAAGAGGGTGCTTTTGCAGAGAGATCTGCGGACAGCGTGCGAGGGTGGGCTTCTGGCTTCTGACTGAGGAGACCCGAGAGCGCAGGGGAAAACACAAGCTGCGAATGGTCCCGGCACCTACAGCTCTCAGTGCACCCCACCCAGGGCTGTCGCCTCTCGGCCACATCCTCTCCTCTCAGCCCGACCCCGTCCAGCTCTCACAGTTAAAGAGGCTACTTGCTCAGAATAATAGGAGTCCCCTTCCACCTGGCAGAATTAGCAGGTAACGACCAATCACTCCCTTCCTCCACTTTCTCTCGTACCCCTTTCCCGGGTCAGGGCACTGAGAGGCGAACGGCAGTGGGCAGAGGTCTGAATGGTCAATACCTTTTTCTTAGGCCCGGGCTCCCTGCGGTCTGACAGGTACTTGCCCAGCTTGAAGGTACCAGGCACCGGTCCGAGGCGCAAGCCGGCCGGGATGCAGCAGTCGGCACTCACGCTGGTGGCTGGAGCTCTGGCGGCTCCGTGCATTGTTGCCGCCGCCGCCAGGCAGGCGCTCGGGTGCTCCAGGTCCTTGGAAGGGCGCGAGTGACAGAGCTGGAGCTGCGCGCTCGCCAGGGAGCCGCGCCCCGACGTGCGTCCTCCACCCGCGGAGTGACGCGGGCGAGCATGCACTGCGCCTTTTCAATCGGGCGGGAGGCTTTTGGCACCGCTAGCGCAAGGGCGCGGAGTTTGGTGAGAGAGTTGCGCCGCGAAGCAGCTGCAGAGTCCCACCCGAGAGGGTCACATGGAGTGGTTCCCTTAGCCCCCCTGCATAATCGAGGCCTCTGAATGGCTAGCACACAATGGTCCAGGCGACCTTCCCATTCCTAAAAATCCAATTTGTCAAGGGCGAAGAAAAGGCACTGGTGAATCAAAGGTCCGGCGGGACCATTAATCCTCAGCATGGGGTATTGTCCTCCAGACAGTTACGATATTTTAAGTGACAAATCCACTGTATAATTTCTCCATAAATTTTACTTCCTTTTATTGTTTCCCGACAAACCAGTTTTGGGAAATAAGTGACTACTTTAAGTCTACTTGGCTGATTCCTTTGAGCCGTGGTCTACTTCAAAGATTTTTAATTCTCTCCCCTTGGCTTTATTGTAAAGGAGATTAAACAAAGAGATGGAGACTGTTTGGAAGACTTGTTAACTTCTATTGATTTCTGGCGTGTGCCATACAGAAATTAGGCAGGTACTTGATGGGAAAACACCAGAAAATACCTACACTTTTTAAATAACAACCATATTACCATTTCAGGGGATTGGGTTCAGGCCAGTCGTCTATTTAGAACCGCTTTAATTCTCACTTCTGTCCCATTTCGTCCCAAAATATGATGAAGCCTCCAGACCAAGTTGAGAAGGCGAGATCAACTGTTCATCACTTTTCTCGGGCACACCCCGGGGCTGCACTTTCTCTGGAGAATGGGAAACAGCCCCAGAACGAACAGTTTCGAATGGGGATCCTGCGCCCCGGTCCACAGCCCGGTCTTGAAGAAGAAGTTCTACCAGTGGGTTATTGATCACGTCCCCTGGAAGAGGTCCTTGGACTAACTCCCCTAAAACCAACAACCTGGACTTTTCTATTAAAAAAAAAAAAAAGAATAAACAAAAACGAAAATCACCGCAATCTGTTAAAGGTTGTAGAGAAGAGGGGCGAAGTGGGCGTTTGGGACAACTCTTTCTTACGCCTACTTTGTGAACTAACAAGACGTTGTACTTCGGAGTTATACCGGAGAGCTCCCCGTTTTCTTTTAGGGAAGCCTCCAATTGGCGTGAGGACATTTATTTTCATAAATAGTAGCCGAGTAATCAAGTTCATCAGATATTTGTGATTTCTGCCGGCACCTGCCGCGTGCTGCTAGTTCTGGGCACAGCTCCCCAAATCCTATGCCGCCAGCACCCGAGCCCGATGCAGTTCTTCCAAGAGAGGCCTGAGTGGTGGTGTATTTTCAAGCCTAGCGCCAGAGGCCCAACCACTGCACAAAAGGGCGGAGGGCCCTCAGCAGTGCCCACGCTAGCTTCTCCTCTAGGCTTTGTCGGCTGAAGGTGCTGGAGTGATTGTGGTTAGCAAGGGTGGCAGGACGCAAGGTGGCGACACCTGCAACTCAGCAGTTTATCTGAGGAGGGTCTTCGAAGAAGCTCCGTGTGGTGCCCCTCACTTGAAACCTATGTTCACCACACTGGGCAGGTCCAGGACACTCAGGATCATTCACCCTGTGCTCTCCCACTCAAGACTCGGGGAACCTTTAGTGGATTGCTTCGGAGGCTCAGCCTCCTAGTCTGTAAAGTGGGAATGATGGATACAAACAGACCCTTTGCTTCCTCTCCACGGTTCACTTAGGTTTGTAACAACAATCTGTAGAGTGCGTGCATTCTGGAAGCTCCAAAACTGGTTGTTTGCCTAATGGGAAAATCCAGGCCAGGCCAAAGGTTTCAAGTCTAAGCATCTCAAGTCAGACCGTGAGAGGACACACGGAAGGCTGGCCTCGGGCCAACTCCAGGGCCTGTGTATACAGGGCTGCCGAGGCAGAGAAGAGCCGCTTGAAAGGTCTGGAGGGCCACACACTGTGGCCTCTGGGACCGTGCAGCCACACTATGCCCAGGTCACTTTCTGAGGGAGCTGCCACTGATTTTTCCTCGGAAGCCTCCAATTGCGCCTCTGAGGGCTGCCCTCAACGGAGAAGAGGGAGCCTTTGATCCAGCGGCCCATGAATGGCAAAAGCCGGGGGGTGGGGAGGAGGAGAGGAAGCCGCTCCGAAGAGTCAGGGCAATAAATTTAAGCCATGAACATGTCCCTCTAACCTCTGGCCTGGCGACTCCGGGATGACACCCAGTTTAAATTACCAGCACTGCAAGCGGGAAGGGGCGAGCGCTGGGCCTGGGTTCGGGGCGCCTCCCCGGCCCTCCTTAATGAGTGAAAAAGCGTGAACGACACGCGAACAATTTTATCAATAGGACCATGTAAAGGCCGACTGTGAGGAAAGTTATTTATTAATATAGCCAACTGTGGCTGGTTCCCAGCCCCTCGAGAAGAAAGAGACTGCGCCAGAGGCATTCACACCAGCTCGCCGAGTTTTATTCTGTCCTGTGGCTCAGAGTTGAAGTTCCCCAAGTGAAATAAATTGTCCACAAAGGAGAAAAGGAACACATTTTCTTTTATTTTTCCTCCCCTAAAAAGCAAGGGTGAAACCAATCTAATGTGCCCAGTGGAGCAAGATGGGCCGTGAAAGGCTGGGTGTTAAAAGTAAAAGCGGGCTGTGCAGCAAATGGGATGGAAAATTAAATGAAATTAAATAGCTTGAACGGCCGTATTGTCTCTTATTAAAAAGACACATTAATTACATGGTCTCAGCCTTATTCAAAGACAATGTTGAGACTCAATCAAAACATTCCACTCGGCTTTTTTTTTTTTTTTTTTTTTTTTTATCGACTTGAAATGGGCGTCCAGAGGCCCCGTTAAAGCGAAATCTCTCCTACACCGAGGTGCGGGGAAAGGCGGTTTAGGGGCGGTCCTGCTCCCTGCCCACAGTGGAACCGTTCCGGCAAGGCTCCCGCTCCGGTAACAGGTTGCCCTAACGAGGCTGGAATGCTCACCAGCAGCCGCCGGCCCTCCGAGGGGCAGGCTGCGGAGAGCTAAGTCCCACCCGCGCGCGGCTTTCGAACCCGGCAGCGTTCGGGGGCGGCACCGCCTGGCACATAGTCGCGAATGAGCGAAGAGCTGGGAATGCGGCCGGCGCCGAGCACGTGTGACCTGACTCGGCTCCGCCTAGAGGAAAGGAGCCCCTTAAGATTTTGAGGCTGAGATGAGCGGCTTCTTTCGACCACACTTCTCCGGGGCTGCTCCTCACCGTCGCTCAAAGGCCTTGAGTTTCGGGTCCCCACGGGGACCAAGGGAGTTGTCCCGGGGGTTGAGGGGGCGGGCTCAGCCTTGGAGACCCTGGTGCTGGTGACTCACCAAACACCCCTCCCTCCTAGGTCAGCGCGGAATCCCGAAACTGGGGCCGGAGGAGTCCTGAACCCGGGGATGCAGAGAGCCGCGCGGGGTCAGAGACTGGAGGCGAAGGAGGTTAGGGAAAGCAGAGAGAGGCCTGCAAGCCCCGCTTTCAGTAGCCGAATTTTGGCCTGAGGTGGCCTGGGCTGCAACCCCCGAGGGTGTCCGCGCGGGACCGGCGGGCGGGTCAGCTCGGACCAGCTGCGCGGCCCCCGAGGCGCGGGTGGGACATTAAGGCCGGATCTGAATAGGGCGGCGGCGATGGGCTCTGGGAACGCCACCAGATGACACGCCGGCGATGAGGCCATTTTCCCCTTAATTGCATGGCCGGTGGATGCGCGGCGGCCGGGAGGCTCCAAAGTGGCAGCCAGGACACAGTCCGGACGCCGCTGGTGGGTTTTGTGGTGCCTTTTTTGTTGTTTTTTAAGTCCTCCATTGGAAACGGCTCAATAAAAGTATTCAGAATCCCTCTCAAGTTGCCTTTTAACCGGAGTTCTCCAACTTATTTCTTGGTTCTTTCGGTTGACATGGTGCAAAGAAAAGTCAGCGAGCGTGTTGCTGAATTGCAATGTCTCGGGGCACCTCCACATTCAGCGCTTCTCTGCCGGCCGCTGCCGAATGAGCCCGCACTCAATTCGATTTTCCTTGCTGTTGGGCACATTTAGGAGCGCCTCTATTTGTGAAGTTCATTTCTAGGCAAATGTATTCAAGAGCTGATGGGAATGAATAGGACCGTGTGTCAGCCGCCCCTAATTGGGATTAAAGCACTTAGGAGCATATGCAGAGAGTGACAGAAATTCTCAGGTTGCATTGTGTTCAAACTTCCACCCGCTCGGACACTCCTCCTCCAGGGGAGATTTATAAAGATTGCACGGAGAAACTGAGGAAAGAAAAGCGAAACGGGAAACAACCGGGCTAATGGCTCACGATGGAGCTGCGGTTCCGCAAGTGGTGGTGACAGCTTCTGAGAAAAGATGCTGGGGAATAATTGAACGCGGGCGGGGGAACAGGTCTGAACTCTTTAATCAGAAAGGCGGAGAGTTAAAAGGCGAAATAAAGATGTTCTTGAGATTCCCAGAGGGTATTTCCCTCTTTTCTTCTTCTTCTTTTTTTTTTTTTTCTTTTCCTTGAAGAGCCTGGATACATTTCTTTTTATCTGTGCCCTCCCACACCCACACTAAATAACATATCCTCTCTTGGAGCAATAATAAGAACAATTTGGTACTCGAATTAGAGAGGGGAAAAGTCACAAAAGAAACAAAAATATCTTTTTTGTGTGTGTATGTTGAAGACTTCACACCCAAATAAATCAATGAAAGTATTTTCTGACCTATGAATGTGTGTGTAAAGTATACACATGCTATGTTAAACACAATCATAATATGTATTTATATAATTAAGACTGGGTGTAGATATATAGTGTGGTAAATCTCCACCTAGAACTGGCTGCTGGGTTTCTGAGCTGAAGTGACAAAGCTTCCCCCAACCGCCTGCTCTGTCACCCAAGCTGGAGGTCAGTGGAGTAATCATGGCTCACTGGAGCCTCCATCATGGTTCACTGCAGCCTCTACCACCTGGGCTGAAGTGATCCTCCCATCTCAGCCTCCAGAGTAGCTGAGGCTACAGGTGTTAGCCACCACACTTGGCTATTTTTTAATTATTGTTTATTTTTTGGAGATTCCATCCAGGCTGGTATCGAACTTCTGGGGTCAAGTCAGCTTTCCAAAGTGCTGGGATTACAGGCATGAACCATGGTGCCCAGCCCACAAGGCCTTTTAAAACCTAAAAATCAACATGGAACTGAGGCTAGGACAGTTGTCTAAGCAGAGAGAAGTGACAGCCTCTTTTAGCCCTTGAGGAGCAGGGAAGCCAGAAAGGACAGATGAACACTGAACAAAAGAAAGAGGGGGAAAGCAGATACTTCTGAAATTATCTTGATTTTCTTTTCTGTTTCTTTCTTTTTTTTTTTTAATTCATCTGCAAACATTGGTTCCCAGGAAAAGTGAGAGACTCTGGTTGTCTGAGCTCAGGATAGGAGAGAGACTTCTCACTATATTCCTTTTGGTATCATTTTGGATTTGGTACCATAAGAATATATTTCCAATTAAAAGTTATTCTTGCTGGATGTGGTGGCTCTCACCTATAATCCCAACATTTTAGGAGGCTGAGGCTGGAGGATTGCTTGAGAGTTTGAGACCAGCCTGGGTAACATAATGAGACCCTGTGTCTACAAAAATATTTAATAATAAGTTATTCTTGATATTACATTTTTTAAATCTGTATGAGGGCAAGGGGAAAAGAGGGAAGAAATAAAAGGATGGTAACGTGGAAATATGAAGAAGAGATGACAACCAGCAATTTTTATAATAAATTCCTATTCAAAATTAGGCTCCCAAACTCACTCTAGAAACACCTGCTAACCACAGGCTTAGCCATGGTGGGAAGCTGTGTTCTTCAACTACAAAGGAGATTCTGGATAAAGGAGATGACCATGTGACAGAGTGACAATCTCCCCCCACCCCACAACCATGTCAAGCCATGAGTGGAATATTTTCTTTCTCCTTCAATTCCTAACATCTTCTTTCTCCCCCAGGCTAGCCCACCTCATAAAGAAAGAACATGTGAATCAGTGTTCAGGAGGCACAGGATTTTCCTTTAACCACAAATCTAGTTTTAAACTTTTTGGAAAGTAATGCATTATCAGAGGAAACTAGCCTGGCAGATAACTTGGTAGCCCCTGGGAGAACCTGTGAGCAGTTGAAGTTGATCCAGTGGTCACCATGATAGCAAAAGAAACAAAACAATACAAATTTCCTGCTTATGTCACAACTAAGAGCCAAATTTAGGTTCATAACCAGCATCTTTGAATAGCAATTAGAAAGTTCACTAGTAGGATCAGTGTGTTCTTCTACTGTCACCAATAATTATGTGTCTGATGCAATGCTATCACTCATGTTATCCACACTCATGTTATTTATATGCATGAGCAAGTGATGATACATTTCAATTTTCTGAAAGTATAGTTGAATTTTATATATCCTTCATTTTACAGTAGGATAAACATTCAAATAACCTTTCCAACACATAAATAATCACAATCTAAAATTTTGGTAAGGTTACACAAGGTACATTTTATGTACATACACACAAAGATATTTTTAAAATAGTTTTATTGAGATTCACAAGCCATAAAATTCACCCATTTAAAGTGTACAATTTTTTTAGTGTATTCACAGTTCACAGGGATGTACAATGATTACCACAAGCTAATTTTGGAACATTTTCATCTCCCTCACTCAAAGAAACTCGTACCCAGTAGCTACCACTCCCCATTCATCCCCAGCCTCTCCAGTTCTAGGCAACCACCAGTGTTTTTCAGTCTCTAAAGATTTACTTACTCTGGACGTTTTATCTAAATGGAATCATACAACATGTGGTCGTGATTTTTTACTTAGCATGTTTTCAGGGTTCATCCTGGTATCAGAGTTCATTCCTTTTTGTGGATAAATAATATTCCATTGTAGAGATATATCAAACTTTATTTTTCCATTCATTAGTTAATAGGCCTTTGCTATTATGAGTAATGCTGTTTTGAACATTGGTATACATGTTTGTGTGTGTGTGTGTGTGTGTCTGTGTGTGTGTGTGTATATATATACACACACATATATATGTTTTTGTTTTATTTTATTTTATTTTTTTGAGACAGAGTCCTGCTCTGTTGCTCAGGCTGGAGTGCAATGGCACGATCTCAGCTCACTGCAACCTCTACCTCCTGGGCTCAAGAGATTCTCCTGCCTCAGCCTCCCAAGTACCTGGGATTACAGGTGTGCATCACCATGCCCAATTAATTTTTGTATTTTCAGTAAAAACACGGTTTCACCATGTTGGCCAGGCTGGTCTCGAACTCCTGATCTCATGTGATCCAACCACCTCGGCCTCCCAAAGTGCTAGGATTACAGACGTGAGCCACTGCACCCAGCTGTTTTTATTTCTTTTGGATATATACCTAGGAGTAGAATTGCTTGGCCATATAATAACTATGTTTAATTTGGGGGGGATTGTCAAACTGTCTTCCAAAGCAGCTACACCATTCTACATTCCCACCAGGAGTGTATCAGGGCTTCAGCTTCTCCACATCCTTGCCAACACTTATTATCTGTCTTTTTAATTATAGCCATCCTAGTAGGGATGAAGTGGTGTCTCACTGTAGTTTTGATTTGCATTTCCCTAATGGCTAAATGAATAATGCTCAGACATACTTTCACGTGCTTTTTGCCATTCATATATCCTTTTTAGGGAAATGTCTATCTAGGTCCTTTGCCCATGTTTCAATTTGGTTGTCTTTTAATTATTGAGCACACACATTTTTTATAACTTTTTAAATGCCCAACACATAACAGGCTATTAGGTTGAATGATCATAACAACACTATGAGGTAGAATTTATTATCTATCTTTTACCAATGAGAAAATTTCAAAGAGCTTAAGAAGCTTATTGGGGTCACACAGTAAACAATGGAGACAGAATTTCTCTCACATCATTCTGGGCTTAAAGTCCAGGCCATTTACACTTGACCTCACTGCATTAAGGGGCTTAATTGATGTCACATATCTGTTCTTCTCTATGCAAATGATTAAGTTACCACGGGACAACCTAGTAGTTGAGAGAGTGGGCTCCACAGAGTGCCTAGATTCAAATCCTTCTTCTGACACTTAGACACGTGAACTTGAGCAAGGGTAACCTTTCTATTCTCCAGTTTCCTTATCTGTAAAATATGAGTAATAAAAAGACCTACTTCACAAGTACTCAGCAGAGCACTCAAGACATAGGATATACTTAGAAATGTTACTTATTAATATTCTTACAATGATACTATGCTCACCATTTACTGAGCCCTATGATAACGTATTTGTACTGTTAGGCTAGGGATTGTATACGATAAATTAAATGGAGCAGGATTTCTGGCACCAGAGGCTACTTGGGCAGTCACATAAGATACAGTCATGCATAGCTCAGGGCAACAAATAATTGATGAAGGGAAGCCTCTCTTTATAGATGTATTCTATCTCATAAATGAATAAAGAGTTTGAGAATTCAAGCATTATTGTTTTGGAACCCTTAGTGAAATAATGAATCCAGGCAATGATCATCAGTGATGGCTAGCAGCACAAAAAGCAAGACAACTACATATTATGTGCCTCTGAATGGAAGTAGGCAACACCGCCTGTGAAATAATCTGGCCAAAACAAGCAAGCAAGCAAATAAACAAAATCAAACCTGAATCTGATTGTTCTCATAATAGAAAATAGAGAGGACAGATGAACATGATAAACAAATCGGTGGGACCCAATCAGCAAAACCAAAACAAAACAAAAACAGACTGTGGGACCCTTACTGGACAAATCATTTTTATTTTTAACAAATAAGTTGCAAGGTGAAAGGGAGGGGGAGGGGGAACCAATACATTTAAAGAGATTTAGAGTGTGATGGTTTAAAAATATGTCCACAGATTCTTTAACAATTCACACCTCAAAAAGCGGAACCTTGAGTGTGGGCAAAATTTAATCACTTGCTTGTAACAAGCAGAATATGGCAGAGGTGACAGTGTGTGGTTTTTGAGACTAGGTCATTGCACATTCCTCCTTGATATCTCTACAACACTGACTAGATATTTAATGATATTAGGAATTAATGTTAATTTTAAATGAAATAATTTTAGTATGGTTATGTTTTTTTTAATCCTTATTTTTCAGATACATGCTGAAATATTCACAGAAGAAATATGATGTCTGGGATTTGCTTTACGTAATTCTAAGGTGAGAGGGCAATGAGTAGAGGTATAGGCCAGGATTTTTATAGATCAGGATTTTTCGACCTAAGCACTAATGACATTTTGGACTTTGTTGTACGGGCTGTCCTGTCATTGTATAATATTCAGCAGCATCCTTGCCTCTACCCACTAGATGCCAGTAATATCCCTCCCCCATTGTGGTGCCAGACATTGACAAATGTCCCTGACAGAGAAAATCACCCTCTGTTGAGAACCAGTGGGTATAGATGAAACAAAATTGGCCATAAGTTGATAATTATCCAATTTGAGTGAGTGATGAGTACATGGGCATTCGTTACAATATTCTGTCTATTTTTGTATGTGTTGGAACTTTTCAAAATAAAATATTATTCAAAAATAAGATTTTTTTTAAAAGTCCAGTAGGGGAGAAGAGATGCGAGACAGTCAGTGGGTATGTGTACATGCTCTCAAATCTGAGAGGGAAAAAAAAAGCAAAAAC
The DNA here is from genome assembly GCF_028885625.2 of Pongo pygmaeus. Lineage (NCBI taxonomy): Eukaryota > Metazoa > Chordata > Mammalia > Primates > Hominidae > Pongo > Pongo pygmaeus. The sequence goes on along the minus strand of NC_072378.2, from coordinate 99,380,213 downwards.
AGGTTCTTTGCTTCTGTGATCTTTTAAGAAGCTAATACCAGCTATGGGCTAGAGAGAATGTGCTAAGTTGCAGGGTGTACAATCTAAATAGCTGCCTGGAATCTTCAAAGCTACAGTGGTACCTTGCTAGACCTAAGAAATCCACAGGCTTCTCAATGAAAAAAAAAGTACTTCTGTGGCATTGAATAAAACTCTTTCTACTATTCTCAGTTGGAATAGGAACCACCAAATGTGGTCTGAACTTAAGTCAATTATAATGGCCTGAATTCATTTTATTTGTACAAATACCTTCCTTGTTAAAAAAAAAAAATCGGCGAAGTTATTCCACATTCATCCTTGACCTTTAAGCCTCAAAGTCATGTTTGGAAGATAGCATGGAGGAGAAGAGTCTTCAGTATTATCCCTCAGTTTGAGGATACTGTGCTCCTAACAATATCCTAAGACATGTCTGGATCAGTGAGGGTTCTAAGGTAATGTGGAACTGTGTCCTCCCAAAATTAACATGTTGAAGTCCTACCCACCAGTACCTCATTCAGAATGTGACCTTATTTGGAGATAGGGTCTTAACAAGATAACCAAATTAAAATGAATTTATTAGGTTGACTCCTAATCTAATATAACTGGTGTCCTCATAAGAAGAGGCATTTGGACTCAGACATGCATGTAGGGAGAATGTCATGTGAACATGAAGACAGCCACCTATAAGCAAAGAGAGAGGCTTGGAATAGATCCTTCCTTAACAGCCCTCAGAAGAAATCAATCTTATCAAAACCTTGATTTTGAACTTCTGGCCTCCAGAACTGTCAGACAATAAATTTTTGTTATTTAAGCCACCCTGTTTTGTGGTCCTTTGTTAAGGCAACTCTAGCAAACTGATACAAGTACAAACACCAAAAACTCTCTGTGAAGGGTTGAAGCAGAAAGGGATAAGAGATGGTTCTTATGTAAATGTAAGAAATACTGGCTTCAAGGTTACTTCCCCAAGAAAACCAAATTAAACCATAATATGGCTCGACTGGAGACAACACAGCCAAGGCACAGGACACAGACCTGACAAATTGCACCGCTATCTCTGAGAATGGTTCTCTGCCCCTACTGCCTTAAGAAGTTTGATACTCTGCTGCTGACCTCACAAAAAGGGATTCCACACAGGTGTTTCCTTTTCACATTACTTATTTCCAAATCAAAGTCTTGGGTGGTAGTTTCTGTCTTAGAACCTCAGCCATATTGCTATGTCCTATATGCAATAAGAAAGCTGAGAAAATAAGCATCTGATTTATAAATAGGGAAAGGATGGAGCCATAAGGTAGGATATTCCCAGTCATAGTTGAAAGGTCTTCATAAGCATGATACAATTTCACTACACTGCCTTAATCGCTGTAACAAAGTCTTCTATTACCTTCCCAAGTATTCATTTTTTCCATCTTCTAATAGAATCGTGATTGTATTATATTACTGCTAGTTGCATTGCTGTCTGGAACAAAGACTATGTGTCCCAGCCTCTTTGTGGCTATGTAAGTCCTGGTCAATACGATGTAAAAAGAAGTGTCTTTTAAGACTAAGGAGACAACTCAGCCCCCTTTTGACTTTCCTCATGCTTGAAATGCAGACATGATGGCTGGGGCTAGAGAAGCCATCTTGGTCCATGATATAATCCTGTGTATAGAAGACATGTACTGAGGATGGCCAAACAGAAAGATAGAAGGAAGCAGGATCCCAGATGACTTAATGGAACAACCACACCAACCCTGGATTACCTATGGCTGGACTTCTTTTAGGTGAAAATAAACTCTGGTGTCTAAACCACTACTTGGCAGGGGGAGGGAGAAAGTTCTTTTACTCAAGGCTGATAGCAATCCCGAAGTGGCACTGCTAACATATGGAAGATGTCAGTTTGTTTCCTTTTGGGCTTTGGCTTTGTGTGTGTTATCAATGAATTAACTTTTTAGATTTCCTTGTAATTTGTATTCATTTTTATATTTGAGAGGCTTATATATAAATATACCTTTTAAAATGAGATACTATTGATTTTATTTTACCAAAAATATTTGGAGAATAAAAACAAATGTTTAAGTCATTAACATAGGAACCACTCTTCTGAAAATTGCTACTTAATGTTTAAAAATAAAGACATCCTTTGAATCCAGGACATCATTGCTGTGCATTTATGAATTTGTAGTCTGTCTTGATTCATTTTGTGTTGCTATAACAGAATACCACAGACTGAGTAATTTGCAAAGAAAATAAATTTATTTCTTACAGTTCTGGAGGCTGGAAAGTCCAAGAGCACCGCACTGGTATCTGGCAAGGGCCTTCTAGTTGTTAAGAATGTGGAAGGACAATGGCCTGGCAAGGTGGCTCATGCCTGTAATCCCAGCAATTTGAGAGGCCAAGGTGGGTGGATCACCTGAGGTCAGGAGTTTGAGACGAGCCTGACCAACGTGGAGAAACCCCGTCTCTACTAAAAATAAAAAAAAAGTTAGCCAGGCATGGTGGCACGTGCCTGTAATCCCAGCTACTCAGGAGGCTGAGGTGGGAGAATTGCTTGAACCTGGGAGGTGGAGGTTGCGGTGAGCCAAGATCATGCCATTGCACCCCAGCCTGGGCAACAAGAGCAAAACTGTCAAAAAAAAAAAAGAAGGTGGAAGGACAAGAAAGTGCTCTCGAGAGAGCAAGAGAGACAGAGGGGGCAGAACTCACTTTTACAACAAGCACTTTCCCCCAGTAACTAAGCCACTCTCAGGATAATGATAACAACGTTAGTCCATGTATGAGAGCAGAGCCCTTGTGACTTAATCACCTCTTATTAGGCCCCTTCTCCCGGAACCATTGTATTGAGGATTAACTTTCCAACCCATGAGCTTTGGGGAACACAATCAAACCAATAGCGTGGTCTGTGGTCTAAATTCCGGATATTGTCAACCCAACATTTAATTATATTTTAGTAGATGTTTAACGAAGGATATTAAACTAGCATCTATCTTCTTCATACAGCATCTGTCTTCTTCAGAATTGATCAATTTATTCATTCCTAATCTTAAACCAGCTGTGTGATATATTTTAGGCTTCTAAGGGAAAAGTAACAAATGCAAAAATATTTCAAGTGCAGGGAGAAGTAGGTTCACATCACTGAACATGAAAGAGATACCCATACATGCTCCCAAGGTCAAACCAAAGGCTATCATTATATGGTTCTTAATTTTATCACTGATGGTGATGCAGAGGACTTAAAAAAATTTAAGCTGCTTTATCTTGAGTCATGTGAGGGTTGAGATGATTTGATAGAAAGAAATAATAAGAAAGAATTCAGTAGAGAGAAATAGATGATAAAGGGTTGGGAGAAAAAAAGTAAAAGAAAAGAGGAAGTGAGAAGCTATTAGAAATAAGTTTCTATACTTGAGCAACAGATAAAAATGGAATGATTTGCTGATTAGTATAACTGAAAATATGGGGAGGGGTGGATTCTGCAGGACAGCATCTGGATTAAATACTTTATAAGAAAAAAATATAATTCAGCAAAAGTCTTTATCTTCTGTGATAACATGACAGACATTTCAGTGCCTACTTGCCTCAGAAAGAGGAGCTTGACACAGAGCAGCAATCAGAAGCTACTTACTCTTTCATCATTAGACCAGAAAGGAAAGGACATGTTTTTTAGAATATGTTGCTGAGTAATTAATGAACTTGACAAGTTGAAGGCAATTTTCCTGTTCTTGTTTTAAAACAACAACTTAACTTTGTTTTTTATAACCCAATGATGCTGGATAAAATAAAACCAATTGACAGAGAAGTCAGGACAGGACTTGGTTGTTTCTGAATATGAAAAATATCTAGAAAGATGCTTCATCTTTATCCTTTACCTTATTCTGTTGCCCTCATAGCATACATGAATTCAGTTTTTAATTACTTACTTTTAATTTTTAAAATATATAACAAATCATGCATAGCAAAAGTTTTATTCTGTAGAATTGATACTCTCATTCTCTGATTTTTACATTTCACTCAGTCACAGCTTAGAGAAGTTGTGTAATATTGCCAAAAAGAATGGCTCTTTTGATTTCCACATAATCTTTCCAGTGATTGTTTTTTCTCACTTCAGGGGTTAATTTCATAATCATCCACAGTGAATTGAACCTCCTGGTATTCATGCTCTTGTATAATCTCCTTTCATAATGATCTTAGGCTTTGCCATATGAGTTGCTCTGGTCAATGGGACATCAGTAAATGTGACGCAAGCAGAAGTTTCAGTACTTGCACATTTGTGTCATCCCCTTTTAATATGCTACTGATTGCCATATGAAGAAGCCTGATCTAGTCTTCTTAAAAGACCACATGGAGCAAGAGGTCCAGCCCTCAGCTCTCCACCAAATGAGTACAGCCACTTAGTGATCCTAGGTGAGACTAGAGAAAGATCCATCCAGGTAAGCCCAACCCAAATTGCAGAATGGTGAAAAAATAAAATGTTGTTTTATGTCACTAAGTTTTAATGACCAATTAGTTATTCAATGACAGATAATAGATAGCTATACCTCCTCTTAATGAATATAATTAAATACAACAGAGATAAATGTAGGGGGGACTGCCTTGATTCAAATGATCAGTGGTCTAGAAATGTGAGAAGGTAAACTATTTAGACAAGAGATAGCCAACAAACTGGGGATGGAGACTGATCACAGGTGTGGAAGATATTAAGATATCAACCCAAAAACCATCATCCCCATATGTTTTTTGTTAGCAGAACCCTGAGTTTGTGTAAAAGTGGTCAAGTGCTTCAGGGAATGCAAAGTCCCTCCAGACTCCAAGAGGTGAGTCTTGGTTAACTTAAGTCAGTCATGGTAGTTCATTTACCCTCATTTTTGACCGGTTTAGGAACAGGCATGTGAAACAATTCTCACAAAAACAAAACAAGACAAAACAAAAAAAACAAAAAAAAACACGTGAGAGCAAATATTTTGGAAGTACATGGGAACCGTTTTCATTCATCTTAAAAGGGGTGTCTAAAAGAAAACAGTCTCCATTATTTCTGTCTTTGCATGTTTTGTGAGAATGAGATTCTTAGAAAAGCAGCAATCAATTGTGAGGAAACAAACCTGAGGACAGAAACCAACATCCACATCAAAGAATAAAGAAATGTTAGGTGTTTATTTGAATAATTAGGCAATAGTTTCTGTAACCTAAATGTGAGATGTAGGTATTTTGCTTTGCTTCTTTCTCTTGCACATTGGGAATTGAAATGAGAGGGTGTTTTGACTAATTTTTCTAACTAATGTTTTGCCTCCTATGCTTGCAATTATTTTACCTTTCAGTATTGTTTGGTCTTTTAAAAACTGGTTAGAAACTTGTAAGAACATTACAACTCTATCTCCTTTTCCGAAAATAAATGTGAACAATAGATTCTACATTCTTGATACAAGAAATGTTACAGTGAACGCTGGAATCTCAAAAAGACTTCTCTCTCTGGAGCAATGCAGCTAGATTTTCCAGTGATTAAATGGGTCATCACCGATAAGAAGTTATGGCTCAGGGCATAAGATTGTACTTCATTCCATCAAAGTGATGCTCAAGTTCAGAAAGCCGCACAGAAAGCACCCTTAGACAAACACAGACGTGAGAAAGGAATAAACTTGTGAGGCTCTATCAGTTTCCCCATTTGGTTCTTCAGCCCCCTTGCGAAACTGTCTGACCTCGGGCATCTGCGGAAACGCAGACGCTGAGGAAGCACGGACGTAGGAGCGCTTGGGATCTCTGTGGGCCCAGCCCAGGCCAGTAACCTGCAGCCAGTGACTGACCTCCCAATCCCTAGTCTGGGGACGGGGCTAGGGCGGCGCCACGCTGCTTTCCCGGGAGCCAGAAGACTCTGCTGGCTCAAGTGCAGAAAAGCTTGAGCTCAAGACCGAGCTCAAGACCGAGCTCAAGTGCAGAAAAGCTTGAGGCCCGGCCTCTGCCCCTGTGACAGGCGTCCAGGGAAAGAAGAGAGCCCTGGCTTCCTCAGGGGTAGGGGGATGGGGATGGTAAGGACGCCGCGCCGGGGTCCCTCTTCTGTTGGGGGTGGACGTGCCAGCAGGTCAGGCTGTTTTCCTGCGAGGACGGAAAGGGAAGGCTCGCTCCTGTCTCCTCAATCCCAGGGCCCCGCGGAGCCCCCATTCCGCGCTGGAACTTCGCCTCTTCTCTGCAGTGTCTCTCCTCACGTCTCAGGCCGAGCTTATGCCTTCTTAGAGATCTGCTTCTGTCGCTATGGCCCTTTCAAATCCTAGAAAGCAGCCTGAGGAGAGAGAAGCGCGCGCTGAAGTGCGAGTGGCCACGCGCCTCCCGGCGGGCGCCAGCAGCTGCCTCAGGACAGCCGGCAGAGCTAGGCGGCTTCATCTGCGGGCACCCCGCCCCCGCCAGGCACCACCGCCCCGCGCTCGCGCCCTGCACCCTACCTGGTGCCTCCGATCCGCCTCACACCCCTCGGGGAGCGCCGCTAACTTGCCGGAGGCAATGCGCAGTGAGCCGGCCTTAAGGTTCCGAAGCTCGCACAGTGGGAGAAAGGCGAGGAGGGGAAGGAAGGCAGATGCCCGCTGTGACTGTACCAAGCTGGTATTGGACTCTGTAGGCAAGAAGCCTTTTAAAATAATTTCATTAAATGCTTTTTTACTGATGATAATGACATCAATAATAATAAAAGAGATCCTGGCGCTCACATTCTTCTGTAAGAGTTTGGTAGCAGATCTCTTGCTGTGACCATCATTCATGCTTTCCGTGAACACGCAATGAGCACTTACTGTGCGGCGGCCCTGCTCGTGCTTGACTAGGATCATCCTAGCCCCTCCCAGGCCTCTCAAATATAAACTTCCCCCGTGTTTTCAGGAGCACTGCAAGGTAACTTACGTAGTTTTCAAAAGGTCTGGAGAGCCTGGTGACCATGACAAAGAAAGGCACAGTCATACATAGGAAAAGGATGTCTAATTTACTTGCATTGTTCCAGGCTCCATGCCAGAGTCAGGCCTACGTTTTGATCCTCTGGAGAAAATGCACCAAAGTCGATGGTTTGAGGGACGTCAGTCACTGCCTTGTGGAAGACTAGGAAGACTGGAAAGATTATTTTTCTCATGCTTAACTGTTTACCTTTTTTTTTTTTTTTTTAAGACAGGATCTCCCTGTGTTGCCCAGGCGGGACTCAAACTCCTTGGCTCAAGCGATCCTCCTGCCTCAGCCTCCCAACAGCTGCGAGTGCCATCCTGCCCTATTACTTTTGTTTAAAAAGGTTTGAATATGTAAAATCAGTTCCATTTAGTCAAAGAGTTACAATTATAGCTCAACTAAACTTGCAGTCAATGTAAGTATTCATACCCTAAGAAAAAGCACCACAAAATGATGACTGTGATTGTAAACGGTTGATTGGTTTCCTGTATCCATAGTGGACAATATTATGAAGCACAGACAGGAAAACATGTTTATTAAGAAGTTTTTTTTTTCCTTCCAGGAAATTCTGTAGGTGAAAATGTTGAAATTGTCAGTTGAAATATCTGGTGAAGTCTAACATTACCATTAAATAAAACGCAAGTGACAGGAGAGTACTGATGTATATTCCTCTTGGGAGATTAACTCTTTCTCTGCTAGTCCCCCCCTCACACCCCCACCCCTGAATTTGCCCACAGCCATGGCAGGGCCGTCCGTGTTTCGGGATGCCAGGCAGACGTAATTCGGCTTCGGAGCGCCTTGCTTAAGCAAAAGGGTGTGTGTACGTTCCCCGGGGGTCCGAGGACGGGCAGGCTGGCAAAGGCTGGCCCTGGACACCGCTGGGAGAGGACACCCCCGGGCTGGCTGCTGTTGCTGCTGGGGCTACTCCTCCCCGTCCCGGACCTCCTCCAGCTTCTCCGCCGCAGCCGCGCTTCCTCCTCTGGGGCTCTCGCAGCTGCTTAGGTTTAAGATACAGGAGGAATTTCAAGCTTTTTCTGATCCCATCCCACCCGCCCCCACACTCCGTGAGACTGGCCTCTGGGCACCACGGGCTCTTCTGTCTCCATCCAGCTCAAATCGAAGCTTGGAGAGAAGCCCCACAGCTGCGGTTCGACCCTGCCCCGGCCGACCGAGATGAAAGCAGCTTGCGGAGGCTCCTCCGGCACCCGGCGCGGGCACGCGAGGGAAGAAGCCCCGCGCAGAGCAGCGCAGCCTCGGCTTTTGAAGCTGCCCTCTATGCACTTCCTCCGGCTTCCAACCGGAATCTACGCCCCATCCGCAGAGCGGGCTGGGTGAGGTTGTGCGGCAGCAGCAACCCCGAGGGAAAGAATTTTGTTTCTTTTTGAGGCCCTGCTGCATTTCTGGTTCCCAGCCTGGAGCAGGGGGCGCCTCGCTCCCCGGAGTCCCACAGGCCTGGGCCGCAGCTGGGCCGACGCAGTCGACAGGTGTGTGAGGCCGAACCCCGGAGCACCGGGAGGCGGCTGGGAGCCAGGGCAGAACGCCCGGGGCGCATCCTCAGGGAGGAATCATCTGGCGTTCAAGCCACTCTCGGGTCTTTTGCTGGATCTGCAGATCGGCTTACGCAGCAGGAGCCCAAGGAGCAGAACCTGGGCGCGCCAGACTTTGCGGTCGCGTACGCCACCCAGCGCCCGCCTTGCGCTGGTCTCAGCCGGCGTTCCCTCTATTAGGCAGATCGCTTAGCGCTTGGGTCGGTTTTAGTTCTCCAGTGTCTCTCTCTAAAGGAAGCTCAGTGTAGTCGTTACCTCTCTACTCTCAGCTCCTAGAGCGATACCGGGCACACAGCAGCGCACAGTAAAGTATTGGTTCTCTCATTTAACATGTGTCTGTTGAGCGCTCACTATGTCCTAAACACCGCAGGGCCTCTGGCCTCAGGAAGCTTAATTTCCAGTAGTTTGGATGAATGGGAAAACAATAAGGTATTGTTCTTGCGTTGCTATGAAGAAATACCTGAGGCCAGGTAATTTATAAAGGAAAGAGGTATAGTTGACCCACGGTTCTTCAGTCTTTACAGGAAGCATGGTGCTGGCATCTGCTCAGCTTCTAGGGAGGCCTCAGGAATCTTACAATCATGGTGGAAGGTGAAGGGGGAGCAGGCACGTCACATGGAGAGAGCAAAGGCAAGGGAAAGAAAGAGGGAGAGAGAATCGAAGATGTGATTGAAGGGATCTTCCACAGTGATCAGCTCTGTGTCCTGTGGACAAATTACCTGCTTTCTATGGAATTTATTTTCTCTTTACCTAGGTAGGAAGATTTAGGTATAAATGTAACCTGCAATTCCAGTCTTTTGGAAGAGGACTTAAAGAGGACAAAGACTTAATAAGTGAGAGGAAAAAAAAGTGAAAGGGGAAAAAAAGAATAAAGTGAAAGGGGCACCCAAACCGTCCAACGATTAAAAACAAGCCCATAGCCAAGCACGGTAGCATGCACCTGTAATTCCACCTACGGGGGAGGATAGTTTGAATCCAGGAGTTTGAGGCCAGCCTGGGCAACATAGTAAAATCCCCATCTCAAAAAAGATGCTGGGGCTAACAACATGTCTCATTTTCCCTTTTCACAAAGAAGCATCATGAGTTTAAATCATATGAACTTTTCTCTGTTTTTAATTTAGTTCAAGGACTGCCAATCAAAGGGACTAGAATCATAAAACAGGTACGTCCTGACAACCTCACACTGAAGTGGGAATAACACTACCCCAATACTTCTAGCTTTCTCTTAAGCCACTTTAGCTTCTGGCTTTGAAAAAGACCTGTGAGGCCTGAGGTAAGAGAAAAAGGACAAAGTGTTTCTTCCTATGTTCTTTGAACAGAATGCCCCTGAGAGTCTAACCTCTGGGAGGCACACTTTTCTCACTTCAGCTCCTGAAAATGACTTTGTAAAGGAAACTGATTAGTTTGGGTGGAGGGGTGATGGAGTCAGAAGAAAAAGTCAGGAAAATGAGTTCAGGGAAGTAAGACCAAATGAAAGATTCCTAAGTTATTAGCCAGACTTTTACTGGGATGTGGAATTAGGTTTACAGTCTGTGATTAAGAGGTTGAGCTGTTTTTTTCAGAAGTGTGGTACCCTGTCTAGTGGGCCTCTTTGAACTTAGATTTTGGGTCTGTAAAGCTTTTCATTTGTTTTTTTTTTTTTTTAATCACATTTTCTGAAGAATTCCATACATAGTCCCAATATTAGGAAGTAGGCCTAGCAGTTATTATTATTCTAATTTTTTTAATGAGCCTCAGATAAGTTACTTATCCAAAGCCACATGGTTGATGAATAGAGGAGCCCTTGTTAGCATCTGGGTCTGATACTCAGCTCAGCATTCTGCCCACCATTCTGCAACAGGAAAAAAATTTTAAAACTTCACCAATAAATATCTATTGAGGACCTATTAGTAGCTCAGCACAGTAGGAAGGCCTGTGGAAGTGTGCTATTTGCTGGTCCTTAATATGTTCAACGTTGACACATACCTGCTTTGTTCCTTCTTGGCACTATCAGTATAATATAGAAGTCATACACACTCTAGGCACACAGTCTGGAATTACTTCCTGGCTGCAGCATTCTACAGCCACACTTCATTTTATTGTGTTTCACAGATATTGTGCTGTTTACAATAGAAAGTGTGTGGCAACTCTGCATTGAGTACATCTATTGGTGCCATTTATCTGTTATGGTGATCTGCGATCAGTAATCTGTGGTGTTATTGTTGTAATTGTTTTGGGGTTCCATGAACCATATTTATATAAGTCAGCAAACATAATTGATAAATGTGTGTGTTCTGACTGCTCTACCAATTGGCAGTCCCCATCACTTCCCCTCTCCTCGGGCCTCCCTATTCCCTGAGACACAACAGTGTTGAAATTAGGTCAGCTACACCCTACAATGGCCTCTAAGTGTAGGGTGAAAAGTGAAAGTGTTCAAGTGAAAAGAAAAGTTGCAAGTCTCTCACTTTATATGAAAAGCTAGAAATGGTAAGCTTAGTGAGGAAGGCATGTGGAAAGACAAGACAGGTACAAAGCTTGGCCTCCTACACCAAACCATTAGCCAAGTTGTGAATGCAAAGGAAAAGTTCTTGAGGAAAACTAAAAGTGTTGTTCCTGTGACCATACAAATGATAGGAAAGCAGAACAGCCTTATTACTGATGCAGAGAAAGTTTGAGTGGTCTGAATAGAAAATCATACTAACCGCAATATTCCCTTAAACCAAAGCTTATTCCAGAGCAAAGCGCTAACTCTCTTTAATTCTGTGAAGGGTGAGAGAGGTTAGGAAGCTGCAGAAGAAAAGTTTGAAGCTAGTAGAGGTTGGCTTATGAGATTTAAGGAAAGATGTGGTCTCCAAAACATAAAAGTGCAATGTGAAGCAGCAAGTGCTGATGCAGAAGCTGCAGCAAGCTATCCAGAAGATCTGGCTAAGATTGCTTATGAAGGTAGCTATACTTAACAATAGATTTTCTATGTAGGTGAAACAGCCTTCTATTGGAAGAAGATGCCATCTAGGACGTTAATAGCTAGAGAGAAATCAATGCCTGGCTTCAAACTTTAAAGGAAAATCTTCTGGAAAGGATTCATCATTTGTCATAAGTATTAAGAACATTTGTGGGCTGGGTATGGTAGCTCACACCTGTAATCCCAGCACTTTGGGAGGCCAAGGTGGATGGATTGCTTGAGCACAGAATTTCGAGACCAGCCTGGGCAAAATGGTGAAACCCCATCTCTACAAAAAATACAAAAATTAGCTGGTGATGGTGGCATGCACCTGTAGTTCCAGCTACTCAGAGGCTGAGGTGGGAGGATCATTTGAGCCCAGGAGGTGGAGGTTGCAGTGAGCTGGGATTGTGCCACTGCACTCTAGCCTGAGCAATAGAGCAAGGCTCTGTCTCAAAAAAAAAAAAAAGTTAAAGTGTTAAAAAAAATTTGTAACTCATGGGAAGAGGCTAAAATATCAACATGTTATTCATAGGAGTTTGGAAAAAGTTGATTCCAACCATCATATATCACTTTGAGGGGTTCAATACTTCAGTAGAGGAAGCAAGTGCAGGTGTGGTGGAACTAGCAAGAGAACTAGAAGTACAGCTTTAAAATGTGACTGAATTGCTGCAACTCATGATGAGACTTGAACAGATAAGGCGGTACCTCTTATAAATGCTCAAAGAAAGTGGTTTCTTGAGATGGAATCTATTCCTGGTAAAGATGCTGTGAACATTGTTTAAATGACAACAAAGGAATTACAATACTACATAAACTTAGTTGAAAAAGTATTGGCAAGGCCTGAGAGGGCTGACTCCAATTTTGAAAGCAGTTCTACTGTGAGTAAAATGCTGTCAAACAGCGTAGCATGCTACAGAAAAATGTTTTGTGAAAGAAAGAGTCCACTGATGCAGCAAGCTTCATGGTTGTCTCTTTCTTTCTTTCTTTTCTTCTTTCTTTCTTTCTTCCTTTCTTTCTTTCAGAGAGAGATTTTAACACACCTCTCATAGTAACTGATAGAAAAAAGCAGACAAAAAGATCAGTAAGGATATAAAATATTTAACCACATAATTAACAAACTCGCTGTACCCACAAATGTATAATAATAAACACACACCTTTCAAATCAGAACACTTCAGTAAGTTTACCATGAATAAAGCAAATCATAAGTTGTCTTAGTTTTTAAAAATTACTGCAGCCACTCCAACCTTCAGCAACCACTACCCTGATCAGTCAGCAGCCATTAATATCGAGGCAAGACTCTCCACCAGCAAAAAGATTATGACCCACTGAAGGCTCAGGTGATCATTAGAATTTTTACCAGTAAGGTGTTTTTTGGCCGGGCATGGTGACTTACACCTGTAAGCCCAGCACTTTGGGAGGCGAAGGTGAGCGGATCACCTGAGGTCTAGAGTTCAAGACCAGACTGGCCAACATGGTGAAATCGCATTTCTACTAAAAATACAAAAATTAGCTGGTTGTGGTGACACACATCTGTAATCCTAGCTACTTGGGAGGCTGAAGCATGAGAATTGCTTGAACCTGGGAAGTGGAGGTTGTAGTGAACTGAGATCATGCCACTGCATTCCAGCCTGGGTGATAGAGTGAGACTCTCTCTCAAAAATGAAGTTTTTGTTTGTTTGTTTGTTTTGTTTTTGTTTTTGGGGGTTTTTTGTTTGTTTGTTTGTTTTGAGACAGAGTCTCGCTCTGTTGCCAGGCTGGAGTGCAGTGGTGCAATCTTGGCTCACTGCAACCTCCGCCTCCCGAGTTCAAGCGATTCTCTTGCCTCAGCCTCCCAAGTAGCTGGGACTACAGGCGCCTGCCACCATGCCCAGCTAATTTTTGTATTTTTAGTAGAGATGGGGTTTCACCATGTTGGCCAGGATGGTCTCCATCTCTTGACCTCGTGATCTGCCTGCCTCAGACTCCCAAAGTGCTGGGATTACAGGCGTGAGCCACCACGCCAGGCCAAAAGTATTTTTTGTGTAAGGTACATACATTGTTTTTTAGACATAATGCTATTCATACTTAATAGACTACAATATACTGTAAGCATAACTTTTATGTGCATTGAGAAACCAAAACAAAATGTGTGGTTTGCTTTATTGCAATATTTGCTTTATTGTGGTGATGTGGGAATGAACCCACAATGTCTCCAAAGCGTACTCATGCCTATGTGGACTTGGGCATGTTATTTAACCTCTCTCAGCCTAAGTTTTCTCATCCATAAAAAGAGCATCATAATAATACCTCCTTAATAGGCTTGTTAATAGGACCAAATAAAATGTGTGCATGTAACTGTTATTAACTATGGTAACATTTCAGGTAGCTGAGTTAGATGTTTACTGCTGAGTTAGATTTTTACATAGGTAGATCAAGAATTTATTACCCGGGAGCTGAATAAGGATTTTTGTTTTTAATAATGTGCATTAAAAGACTAGTGAGATTAAATGTGTTTCTACTGGCTTTACAATTTGTGAGTAAAGGTAGCATTACATAAAATAAAATCCTAGATAAAAAGTGGTATCACTAGCTTACCAAACGCAAGTATTGTTTTTATCATAACTTGACTAAATCATGGCTTTCACATTAAGGAAAACTTTTAAATTAGCACATCCAAGGCCCTGGCCATAGGAGCCTGATCTTCTTGCCTCCAGTATTGTCACTAATTGTCTCTTCTTAAAGAAATAGTTCATGTAAGACCATTTAAACTTTTAAATTTATGCTCAATATGCCTTGATTTCCCCCTCCTATCACATTTGAAAAAGGGAGAAAAAAAAACAAGATATAACAGCTTTTTCTCCATTTTTATCTATTCCCATTTACCCACCATTTTAATAATTCACATAAAAATTATTTTCCAATTTCAATTGCGATTTTTTTTTTTTTTTTTTTTTTTTTTTTTTTTTTTGAGACGGAGTCTCGCTCTGTTGCCAGGCTGGAGTGCAGTGGCGCGACCTTGGCTGACTACAACCTCCATCTCCCGGATTCAAGCAATTCTCCTGCCTCAGTCTCCCGAGTAGCTGGGACTACAGGCACCTGCCACCATGCCCGGCTAATTTTTTGTATTTTTTTTAGTAGAGACAGGGTTTCACCGTGTTAGCCAGGATGGTCTCGATCTCCTGACCTCGTGATCCGCCCATCTCGGCCTCTCAAAGTGCTAGGATTATAGGCGTGAGCCACCACGCCCGGCCCAAAAATGTTTCTAAGTTGCAATTTTTTTTGTTTGTTTGTTTTTCTGAGACAGGGTCTCCCTCTGTCACCCAGGCTGAAGTGCAGTGGTGCAATCATAGCTCATTGCAACGTCAAACTCCTGGACTCAAGGCACCCTCCTGCCTCAGACCTGAGTAGCTAAGACTAGAGGTGTGTGCCACTGAGCCTGGCTAATTTATTTTTATTTTTATTTTATTTTATGTATTCATTCATTCATTCATTTAAGACAGGGTGTCTCTCTCTCTATTGCCCAGGCTGGAGTGCAATGGCGCAATCTTGGCTCACTACAACCTCTGCCTTCAGGGTTCAAGCTATTCTCCCACCTCTGCCTCCCCAGTAACTGGGACTGGCACACACCTCCACACCTGGCTAATTTTTGTTAGTTTTGGTAGAGATGGGGTTTCACCATGTTGCCAAGCCTTAATTTTTTTCTAGAGATGCGGTCTTGCTATGTTGCCCAGGCTAGTCTTGAACGGCTAGGCTCAAGCGATTCTCCTTCCTTGACCTCTCAAAGTGTTGGGATTACAGGCATGAGCCACTGCATCCAGTCTAAATTGCAAATTTAAAGAGATTATGTCATTTTCTCCTTTTCAGCACTTTAAATGTCTTTGAAGATCAGTGCTTCTTGGTTAGTACAAAGAACAAATGTATATTTTAAAATTTTTAATAAAAAACTAAACATCTGGCCAGGCACGGTGGCTCACACCTGCAATCCCAGCACTTTAGAACCTTGAGGCGGGCGGATCACCTGAGGTCAGGAGTTCAAGACCAGCCTGACCAACATGGAGAAACCCTGTCTCTACTAAAAATACAAAATTAGCCAGGCGTGGTGGCACATGCCTATAATCCCAGCTACTTGGAAATTGAGGCAGGAGAATCGTTTGAACTGGGGAGGCAGAGGTTGCGGTGAGCCGAGATCATGCCATTGCACTCTAGACTGGGCAATAAGAGCGAAACTCCATCTCAAAAATAATAATAATAATAATAATAATAATAATAATAATAATAATAAACTGAACATCTTTGAACAGAAAAGTTTGGGAGCTGTTTCTTCAAAGAATATATAAAAACTGTAACAATGTTCCCTGATTTCAAGTCACTTTCAGATAAGTTTTGTTCTAAATCCTGATAAGTGGAACAAATAAAATAAGCATAGCCTACTGTGACAGAAGTGTTCAGCTGAGCGTCTGTCTTGACAACACTGAAAGTTATTTTGGTGACTTCTCAAAGCAAGTGGGATTTCAGTTAGAATTTCTATCAGATGGACCGTTTTTCCCCTCCCCGGGACACCCTGTGCTTGTAGTCCCACAAAATTTGTTGTACTCCTTCTTCTTTTTCTATGTCAATTAGAATGCCAACAGAGTTTTTAAACAATAAAGAGATTTATTTTCACCTAAAAAAAGTCTGGCAGGACAGTGATCATGGAAGTTGGAATCCACTAAGGAGTGTGTAACAACTCACCTGCCAAATCAACTAAAAAAAAAAAAATCCAGATATAGGCACTTGAGAGGTTGTTTAATTCAATGGTTCCTCAACATTGTCACCATGAACTAATTTTTTTCATGCCCTTTGGTTCTGTCATCCTCAGCCTTGTCTTCACAGTCGTAGCACATCTGCCACACAACAGTGATCACATACAGCAGTTTCTCAATTTTGGAAGTTGGTATTTGGGGCTGAATCATTCATTGTTATGGGAGGCTGTCCTGTGCATTGTGGAATGTTTAGCAGCATCCCTGTTTTCTACCCAGTAGATGCGCATAGCACTCTCCCCACAGTTACAACAAGCAAAAGTGTCTTCACTCTTCAGTCATTGCCAAAAGTCCCTTGGGGAGTGGGGGCAAAATCATCCCCAGAACTGCTCACTATAGATACAACAGTCAGTAGCAGAAAACAGATTGATTTTTTTTTTCCTCCAAATGCTTTAGTTTAAGACCTCGCTCAGAAGTTCTCAGCAGACTTCCCCTCCATGGCATTGGCTAGAATTGTCACTTGCTCATGCCTAAACCAACCACATACAAGGTAAATGGGAATCAATGCAGCCCTCAGACTCAGGTAAGTGAAATGCTGTACCAACCCGCACCTCAGCATCTTTGGAGTATATATAAACACACATACACACACACACACACACACACACACACAAATATATATATATACACACACACACATACACACAGACACACATATATATACATATATACACACATATATACATACACACACATATTATATATATAAAATTTTTTTTTGAGACAGAGTCTCACTCTGTCACCCAGGCTGGAGTGCAGTGGCATGATCCCAGTTCACTGCAATCTCTGCCTCCCAGGTTCAAGCGATTCTAGTGCCTCAGCCTCCCAAAGTAGCTGGGATTACGGGCGCATGCCACCGCACCTACCTAATTTTGTATTTTTAGTGGAGAGTATTTTTAGTATTTTTAGTTTCACCATGTTGGCCAGGCTGGTCTCAAACTCCTGACCTCAAGTGATCTCCCCACCTCAGCCTCCCGAAGTGCTGAGATTACAGGCATGAGCCACCGCACCTGGCCTGGAGTATATTTTTAAAGTAAACTTTGTATTAGGCCATTCTTGTGTTGACATAAAGAAATACCTGAGACTGAGCAATTTATTTTAAAAAATGGGTTTAACTGGCTCACAGTTCCACAGGCTGTACAAAACAGGCATCTCTTGGCTTCTGGGGAGGCTTCAGGGAGATTTTACTCATGGCAGAAGGTGGAGCAGAAGCTTGCACATCACACAGCAGGAACAGGAGCAAGAGGTGGAGGCTGGAGGGCCACACTTTACAGCAAGCAGATCTCATCAGAACTCATTCACTATCATGGGGACAGCACCAAGCCAAGAGGGATCCTCCCCCTGACCCAAACACCTCCCACCGGGCCCCACCTCCAACAATGAAGATTAGATTTCAACATGAGATTTGGGCAGGGACAAATATCCAAACTATATCAAACCTTTTATTTTGGAATAATTTAACTTAAATTTACAGAAAAGTTATAAAGATAGCACAGAGAGTGCCTATATGTCTCTTACCCAGTTTCCCCTAATATTAACATCTTAACTATGGCACATTTGTTAAAATTGAGAGACTGTTATTGCTTCATGACTATTAATCAATTTTCACAGTTTATTCAAACTTCACCAATTTTTCCTACTATGTCTTTTTTCTGTTCCAGGATCCCACGCGGGATACCACATTACATTTAGCCATTAAGTCTCCTTATTCCCCTCTGGTCTCTGACAGTTTCTCAGTCTTTCTTTGTTTATGATGACCTGGATATTTTTGAATAGTGCTGGTCAGATGTTTTGTATAATGTCCCTAAATTTGGGTTCGTCTGATGATGTTTTTTTTTCTCATGACTAGTTATAGGGTTACAGACTTTTAAGAGGAAGACCACAGAGGTAAAGGTAGAGTTCTCTCCTTATCACATCATGTCAGGAATACATACTACCAACATGACTTATCACTGTTGATGTTAACCTTGATCGCTTTGTTCAGGTAGTGTGTGCCAGGTGTCTCTGCTGTAAAGTTACTATTTTTTCACTTTACATAATCTATTCTTTGGAAGCAAGACACTAAATTCAGCCCATACTCAAGGGGTGAAGCTTTAAGTTCCATCCCTGGAGGGGAAACTGTCTACATGTATTATTTGGAATTCTTTAGTAAGGCAGATTTATCTTTTACCCATTTATTTATTTACTTAATCATATACTTACATATGTATGTCAGCATAGATCCAGGTATATTTATTTTATTATTTGGGTTAAAATACTATA
Organism: Pongo pygmaeus; assembly: GCF_028885625.2. Lineage (NCBI taxonomy): Eukaryota > Metazoa > Chordata > Mammalia > Primates > Hominidae > Pongo > Pongo pygmaeus. The sequence continues at coordinate 99,361,797 of NC_072378.2, read as the reverse complement.
CTGTTTGGTTGTTACGGATGGTTAATTTTAGGAGTCAACTTGATTAGGCTAAGTATGCCCAGGTAACTGGTAGAACATTATTGCTAGGTGTGGCTATGAAGTTTTTTCTCCTGGAAGAGAAAAAGGACATAGTAGGAAGAGATTTGAATCAGTTGACTGAGTAAAGAAGATAGCCCTCACCAATGTGGTGGGCATCATCCAAACTGTTGCATGATTAAACAGAACAAAAAGACAGAGGAAGGGTCAATTCACTCTCTCTTCTGGAGTCTGGACATCCATCTTATCTTCTGCCCTTGGACATCAGTGCTCCTGGTTGTTAAGCCCTCAGGCTTGGACTGGAACTACACCACTGGCTTTTCTGGATCTCCAGCTTGAAGATGGTAGGTTGTGGGATTTCTCAGCTTCTATAATCAAGTATGCCAATTATATATATAATCTCCTATTGGTTCTGCTTCTCTGGAGAACCCTGACTAATATAGTTGTTGCTCATTATCATGTGGTTGTTCCCATTATCATTTCAATGTCTTGATATATATTCTTCCACTTATTTCTTCTTGCTTAGATGTAAATAAGTACACAGGCATATAAATATGTTTGTATGTGTATTTATTCTATAGAAGAAATTTGGTCCGGAAGTCAAGTCTGAAAAGGATGATTGTTTTAGAAGCAGCCTCAAGTAAGTCTAAAGCACAGTCAAGATTAAGGACCACCAACCATCCTAAGCCAATTATGGTTGTTCTCATCAGGGCTGTCCCTAGTTGTGGGGGGCCCTAGACACTTTTTTTGTTGTTGTTGTTGTGAAACCTCTATCTATATAAACAAAGGAAATAAGGAGAGAATGAAGTAGAATGGAATTGAAGCTGAAAGTTCATGATAAAGAGAAAAACTAAGAGCATACAAACTAAAGTTACAATGCAGAGACTATGAAGCAGACAGAAAACACACAGAATGGAGAAATATTATAGGCCAGTTGGAACAGGAAAACAAGAAACACACAAAAAGAAGTATGTCTCAATTCCAGACAGTTTTCTAGTTACAATTCTAGCGCCAATCCACGTTTCTTTTTTTAATGAACTGTAAATTTATGGAAGTAACTTTGCAACCAAAAAAGTTCAATTATAGTATGTAGATGTGAAAAACAATGAATAAAAACAAGGAAGAGAATTGGCCAATGCTGCAGGGATAAATAACATAATGAAAGAAGTTAGGGGAGTATTCAGTTTATAGCCAGAAAGGGAGATCCGTTCTGAGCTTTAGTTTGAAAAGTACATCAAAATCAATCATTTCAGAAGACCACTAGACAGATAGACTTCCCCAGAGTTTGCAGATCTGGTCTTTATTTTTGCAGACTCAGAAACATGAGCTGCCAGATTACTAAATCTAGTCTATCTCTTGGGTGTAAATACATTGATCAAGCTCATAGAAACTCATACATTAAAAACCCAACCAGGCGCAGTGGCTCACACCTGTAAATCCCAACACTTTTGGAGGCTGAGGCAGGAGGATCACTTGAACCCAGGAGTTTGAGACTAGCCTGGGCAACATAGTGAGACCCCATCTGTAAAAAAAAAAAAAAAAAAAAAAAACCTGCAAAAAACCTAATATATAATCTGTCATGGGATTAGAGTTTAAAAAAAAAAAGAAAAAACAATACAAATTAATTGATTTATAAATATAGTTGCCAATTGACTGAATACTTTTTTTACTGCCCATAGCATTATATTTCCATAGGCAAATTAATGTGGGAAACAAAATTATTATTGAAAGACTGCTTCATAAGTACAAAATTAGATCAATAGAAGTTGGTTGAAGTTAGTGCTGTCAAGTTATAACAATCTGATGCATCCACTTGTATCCTAAGAACATACTTGCTGAAGAGCCTAGATACTTAAGTCTGTGGGCCAGAGCTGACTAACAATCTGAAGACACTGTAGCAGTCAAAATAATAGTCTCCAAAGATGTCCTCATCTGAATCCCCAGAACCTGTGAATATGCTATGTTACATGGCAGGAAGGAATTAAGGTTGCAGATGGAATTTAGGTTGCTAGTGAGCTGAATTTAAAATAAGAAAATTATCCTAGATTATCCAGGTAGGCCCAGGGTAGTAATCACGAGGGTACTTTAAATGTGGAAGAAGGAGGTACAATTTAGAGTGACACAATATGAGAAAGACTCAACTGGCCATGGCTGGTTTTGAAGATGAAGGGGGCCATGAGCCAAGAAATGTGGGAACCTCTAGAAGCTGGAAAATGCAAGAATACAGATTATCCTCTAGATTGTTTAGAGAGGAATACAGCCCTGCTGACACCTTAATTTTAGCATAGTGAGAGGCATCTACGACTTTAGGACTTTTTTCTTTGTACAAGATTTTATTAAAGTTCTTTACAGAACAACATCCAGACTCCAGACACAGCTGCTATGGAGACCCTGTTATGCTGTGGGGACTGGCTGGGACATGGCAGGTGGCTCTGGCTTCCTACCCTTCTGTTCTGAGATGGGAATGGTGGAGAGTATCTCATCTTTGGGTTCCATGAACCCAAAGATGGGTCCCCTGCCCTTGGTCGGGCAGGGGCTTCCTAGGGCTAATCTTACCAGCTGGTTCCCAGGGAAGCATGATCTTCACCTTGATGCCCAACACATCCTGTTGGAGCAGCACATGGTGCACAGCGGTGTCAACATAGTATTAACAGGGTCCCAGCTGTGGATCATCAGGCCATCCTCAAACTTCATGGATTTAGCTCTCTGTCCTCAGAGTTTCCTGGACACAATGACCTTGAAGCCTTTGGCCCCATGCTCCATGATGAACCGCAGCACACCATAGCAGGACTTCTGCACAGCAAGCCCTCCTAGGGATTTGTAACACAGAGACTCTGCCTGGACAATGGCACATATCTCTTGTAGACACCTTTTCAGCATAAAGCTCTACTTTACCCTCTGAAAAGCCAAACCTCTTCTAAACTACAGCAGTCAATTCCCAAATATGCCAGCCCTTCTCACCAAGAACATTCTGTGTTCTGGTGGCTAAGGTAAAGATTTCTGTCCTAGTTGGTGTAACTCAGACCTCAACTCCAGAGTAGCTATCTTCAGCCAGCTCCTGAATGAGAACTTCATTCAGTTCAGCTTTGAAGATACCATCAATGACAAACTTCCTCTTCTTGGAAAACTGCACCACCATCTTGCTGTGGCACACCAGTGAAAGGAAAGGATGACATTTGGGACTTCTGACCTCCAGAACTGTAAAATAAGGTAATTTGTTATAGCAACAATGGGAAATGAACACAGACACCCTGCCAAAATTTGATCTTTCTGACCTCTATTTATGGATTCCATAAATTTTCCTTTCACCATCTTTTAAAGCAAACTAATATAATAACTTGGTGTAAACTTTTAGTTACATCACAATCCAGACAGGCTTCTCCAGCTGGATCACCTTAATTGGTGTTCCAATTATTTGGACACTTTTTATTCTGGCAAATCTTGTATGCGGGCCATTTCTTGATCCTGGGAATCTCCAGACAATAGGATTGAAGAGATCTGGCTCTAAGATTTCTTATTGTTACATTTTGTTCTCTCAAAGGCCATTCTAGACTAACCAAAACTGAAAGGTGAATTCTGGAATCCCTCCAAATGTCTGGGGACACCAAATCTAGGAGAGTACAGGGCAGGACAAATATCTAATGGCATGAGTAAGCTGGCATATTGTAACCGAACACAGAGATTATTGTTCCCTGAAGAATACAACTGCATTACAGTGTCAAAGGCTTGTCTTAAAAGACAGAGCATGTTCCTCCTTGTATCAAGCTAGATACAAAGAGATCTTCCTCATCTCTGAAAACAAAGTTCTTTATAGTCCATGTTATAGAGTCCAGATTTGTTCTAAATTTAAAAAAAGCTAAAAGTTATTGAGCTTTTACTATGTATCAGGCACTATTCTAATTTCATTTAAGTTCATTTAAACTTCACCACAACCCTATGACTTACCAATAATTATCCCTGTTTTACAGATGAAGAAACTGAGGCTCAGAGTGACTAAGTAGTTTGACCAGGGTTAGACAACTGGTAAGTGGCAGAGCTATTATTTGAACCTCATCAGTCTAGAGACTGAGTTCTTAACTAATACATTTTATACTACAGTTTGAATATGTCCCTCAAAGTTTACATGTTGAAAACTTGATCCCCAATGTCATGATGTTGAGAGGTGGAGCCCAATGAGAAGTGATTAGGCTATGAGGCCTCTGCCCTCATGAATGGATTAATGCTGTTATCCTGGGAATGGGTTCCTTATAAAAACGATGAGTTTGGCCTCGTCTTGCTCTCTCTCTCTCTCTTTCTCTCTCTCTCTCACCTTCTCTTTGTCCTTCTGCCATGGGATGATGTAGCAAGAAGGCCCTCACCAGATGCCAGCCCCTCAATCTTGGACTTCCCAGCCTCAAGAACCCATGAGCTAATAAATTTCTGTTCACTATGTGAAAGTTGTCAAGATCAAAATGGAGTCACTTGGGTTAAAAAATAAAAATAAAAAATAGAGCCTCAAAGGGCCATGAAGGAATGGTTCTCACAAATAAATGCCTGGTAACAAAAACTATCACAAAAGATGCTGCAAAAACCGTAACATTGCACGAACACCACAGCAACCTTGCACACAAAACAGTATTTCTGTGAGGATATCTGCCTAGCAACTGCCTATCTAACCTTGGACTCGTATCACCTTTGTAATTGATCCTCGTAGCCATGGCTAAATTATCTCAAAACAATTATGTAATCCTTTTAATTTTTTCTTTAAAAACCTTTGTGTTCCTTCACCTCCCTAAATACCCATGTAGTTTACTAAGGGTGCACATGCTGCTATTGCAATGCCCTATTCCTGAATAAAGATCATTTTCTTTTAGAGAGCCTCTCTCTGTTATCTTGGTCGACAATTATAAATTACCCAGTCTGTGCTATTCTCTTATAGCACAAAACAAAGACACTTTTCCATAATTGAGAAGTGTATTCATCTTCAACAAATACAGGTATACCAGAACGAAAATAAAGGGAAGTACAGGGGATGACTACATAAAGAAGAGGATGTTTTTCACAATAAGGACTATTAATAACAAAGCAAAGTAATTATGATAATAATTTAATTAAAAATGAGAGGATTATCTCCAATAATTGTGTTTGAGAAGAAAAACTTGTACTACAAACTTGGAATAATGTGCTTATAGCAGTTTAGTCATAGTAGTTCTGTTGAAGCTGTCTAGTTGGATAAAAAAGTTATTGCACTGTGAATCAGAAGAATCGGATTCCAGGTATTCTTGCCGCTATTTAACTAAGTGAGCTTGATAAAGCCACTAACCTTCTAGCTCCTAGTTTACCAGAAATAGTATTCATGCTGCTGGAGAAAGCACTGTAAGAAGAAAAAGGATAAATGCTTTCTTGTCACAGGAGATTGAACACTAGCATCAAGAATTTATTAACATTTTAAAATACTAAAAGAGTATAATTGGATTGTTTTTAACACAAAGGATAAATGCTTGAGATGATGGATACCCATTTACCCTGATGTGATTATTACTCATTGCATGCCTGTATCAAAATAGCTCATGTACCCCCATAAATATACACACCTACTATGTATCCACAAAAATGAAAAATAAAAATTTTTTTTAAAAAGAATTTATTGAACACATCCCATTTGAAAAGCACAAGGTAAGTTGAAAATTGGAAGGGACAACATTAATTTATTTCATCAAGTTTAAATTAGTGGGTAGTGAGGCCTGAAAAACAATACTCCTAAAATTATAAAGAAAAGTTTAAAAAATCATCAGTGAAAAAAGGCAAATCTACTAGATAGCTCATGATCTTTTTGCATCCAGGTAAGCTGGGATATCTATGCATTTTAACAGCTTTTGTAAATTTCTCTATTCCACTAGAGATATTCTTAAATGAAGTTAGCTTTTGGTTCAAGTCAATTTAGTTCAACCTACATTTATAGAATGCCCTCAAAAGCAATTTACTCTGAAACTAAGGAAGCCTAAGCTCCAGGCCTGTCACTTGCACAGCCCCCATGAGCACTGGGAGCTGCTGGGCATTTGGTGGAAGCAGAAACCAGGTCACAAACAGGAAGAGGTTCTATGTAGCACTTATGGTAAATTGCCTAAAAGAGTTCACGGAAGGAAAGGACCTGAATTTCCACAGCTCTAGTAAATTGTTGTGGCTCTTTTTGCATTCTAAATGTAGTACTCACTTTTCAACATAATTTTGTATCCGTAATGTTATATCAAAGCACATCCCCCAAATTCTATAAGAGATTTATACAAAGATGAAGGATTTCACTGTTTTGTAGGAAGAAGAGTGCAGAATTAGGTATAAAACAAAATTGCGGGGCACGGTGGCTCACGCCTATAATCCCAGCACTTTGGGAGGCTGAGGTGGGTGGATTATCTGAGGTCAGGAGTTTGAGACCAGCCTGACCAACATGGTGAAACCCCATCTCTACTAAAAATACAAAAAAAAAAAAAAATTAGCTGGGCATGGTGGCAGGCACCTGTAATCCCAGCTACTTGGGAGGCTAAGGCAGGAGAATCGCCTGAAGCCATTGCACTCCAACCTGGGTGACAGAGCAAGCCTCTGCCTCAAAAAAAAAAAAAAAAAAAGCTAGTCCAGTAATAGCAACAAAGTGTAATAGGATCGCTTAGAATAAAACATTAGTAATACTAATTCGTTGCAGTATCCTTATCTTCTGGATGATGCCAGGCTCACAAAAACAAACAAACAAAACAAACCCTGAGAGAGTTGAAGAAATCCTGAATCTGTGAAATAGCCCATGGCCTGGAGTTTCTTAAGGTAGTGCCTTTTAAATATAAATATAAAGATAAATATATATATATATATATTTTTTTTTTTTTGAGATGGAGTCTCACTCTGTCGCCCAGGCTGGAGTGCAGTGGCTCGATCGCAGCTCACTACAAGCTCCGCCTCCTGGGTTCATGCCATTCTCCTGCCTCAGCCTCCCGAGTAGCTGGGACTACAGGCACCCGCCACCACGCCCGACTAATTTTTTGTATTTTCAGTGGAGACGGGGTTTCACCGTGTTAGCCAGGATGGTCTCGAGCTCTTGACCCCGTGATCCGCCCGCCTCAGCCTCCCAAAGTGCTGGGATTACAGGCCTGAGCCACTGCGCCCTGCCAATATTTTCTATTGTGATCTGTAGTGTAACAGACAGTAGTGTTCATCAAGTATACTACACACTCCTTTACATTTCTCAGCTTTCTATTTTTCTTTTTTTTTTTGAGACAGAGTCTCACTCCGACACCCAGGCTGGAGTGCAGTGGTGTGATCTTGGCTCACTGCAACCTCTGCCTCCCAGGTTCAAGCGATTCCCCTGCCTCAGCCTCCCAAGTAGCTAGGATTACAAGCATGCGCCACCACGCCCGGCTAATTTTTGTATTTTAGTGGAGACGGGGTTTCACCATGCTGGCCTTGATGGTCTGATCTCCTGACCTCGTGATCCGCCTGTCTCGGCCTCCCAAAGTGCTGGGAGTACAGGCGTGAGCCACCGTGCCTGGCCTCAGCTTTCTTCACAGTTAAAAATTGGAGGCATGTGTCTATTCTGGTCAATGGCCCATGAGAGAAAGTGATTAGGTTGTTTCTGTTTCAAGGGTCTTAACCCTGGGTAAGAGCTAGTATGAGTCCTCTGTGCTCTCTCTAGAAAGATTTTAAACCTAGAATAAAGACCATCAAGATGGAGTAATTGAAGGATATATAAATATTACATTCTTGAAGATCTGGAAGACAACCACCAAGGAGAGCAAGCCGACTTTATGGGACTTTATGGGAGTGACGTATGACATGTAAAATACTTTGATGTTAAGCTATGCTGATTAGGGGTGGGGGTGGGGAGGTGTTACCACAATTTCACCTAGTGTAGCTTATCCAGACTAATTCATTCTTTTTTCTTTTTTCTTTTTCGATTTGGAGTCTCACTCTGTTGTCCAGGCTGGAGTGCAGTGGCACAATCTCTGCCCACCGCAACCTCTGCCTCCTGGGTTCAAGCAATTCTTGTGCCGCAGCCTCCCAAGTAGCTGGGATTACGGGTGCACGCCACCACACCCAGCTAATTTTTGTACTTTTAGTAGAGACAGGGTTTCACCATGTTGGCTAGGCTGGTCTCGAACTCCTGACCTCAAGTGATCTGCCCATTTTGGCATCCCAAAGTGCTGGGATTACAGGCGTGAGCCACCACACCTGACACAGACTAATTCTCACATACAAATAAATGCATTTCACATCTTGACTGTGTGTGTATATGTGTGTTTGTGTATGTATATACACACACATACATAACTGAACCAAATTTAAATATAATATCCTTGCTATTTCTGATTTACCTAGTATTTTCTGTTCTATTTAAGAAAATGATTATACTTAATTTTACCACACCCTAATTGGTCTCCACCCACAATGTGAAAAATACTGTCTTAAGTTGCCTCAGATGCTGACTGTCTATAAACAAGTTTCTGGCGTGTCCAATTATTTAGAAAAATAATTATAAGTTTTACAATAAATGCATTGCTACAATGAAAATGAAATGGAAAATACAAAATATTTCATCTTGTAAAATTAAATTATGGCTTTTCTTGCAGTATGTTTCTATTTGGTGCATACATGTACATACATGTGCATACATATATGCATGAATGTTTTTAGATGTTCTGCAAAACTGTTGGTTCCGCTGCTCTGTAAGTTTGCACTTTATCACTCCAAAAGAACTCCATTAAGATCGCGGCCGAGATCTCGCCACTGCACTCCAGCCTGGGCGACAGAGCGAGACTCCGTCTCAAAAAAAGATCACGGCCGGGCGCGGTTGCTCACGCCTGTAATCCCAGCACTTTGGGAGGCCGAGATGAGCGGATCACGAGGTCAGGAGATCGAGACCGTCCTGGCCAACATGGTGAAACCCCGTCTCTACTAAAAATACAAAAATTAGCTGGGCGTGGTGGTGTTAGCCTGTAGTCCCGGCTTCTTGGGAGGCTGAGGCAGGAGAATCGCTTGAACCTGAGAGGCAGAGGTTGCAATGAGCCTAGATAGCGCCACTGCACTCCAGCCTGGGCGACAGAGCAAGACTCCGTCTCAAAAAAAAAAAAAAAAAAAAAAAAATCGCCTGATCCAGGCCGGGCCTGGTAGCCCACGCCTGTTAATCCCAGCATTTTGGGAGGCTGAGGGTGATGGATCACCTGAGGTTAGGAGTTCCAGACCAGCCTGGCAAAATCCCCTCTCTACTAAAAATACAAAGATTAGACGGACGTGGTGGCACGCGCCTGTAATCCCTGTAATCCCAGCTACCTGGGAGGCTGAGGCAGCAGAATCACCTGAACTCGAAAGGCAGAGGTTGCTGTGAGCCGAGATTGTGCCACTGCATTCCATCCTGGGTGACAGATCCAGACACTGTCTCAAAAGTAAAAAACAGGCCGGGTGCGGTGGCTCACGCCTGTAATCCCAGCACTTTGGGAGGTTGAGAAGGGCGGATCACGAGGTCAGGAGTTTGAGACTATCCTGGCCAACATGGTGAAACCCTATCTCTACTAAAAATACAAAAATTAGCTGGGCGTGGTGGTGCGCGCCTGCAGTCCCAGCTACTAGGGAGGTTGAGGCAGGAGAATCGCTTGAACTCCTGGAGGCGGAGCTTGCAGTGAGCCGGGATCGTGCCACACTGCACTCCAGCCTGGAGACAGAGCAAGACTCCGTCTCAAAATAAATAAATAAATAAATAAATAAATAAATAAAGTAAAAAAAAAAAGAACACTTGATCCCTGAGAACAAAGTCATCTTCATTTATTTCTCTTTCCAATCACAGGAAAAATAAGTCACAAAATCTTTTACTTTATTACAATGCCATTGTTCTGTTTTTGAAGTCCTGGAAGAGGTAATAACAAAACCCCGTATCTGAGCCACTTCGCCTAGGTTAGACCCACTCAGCAACTCCCGTGCTGAGGACTTGAGACCGAGCGGCGTGGGCCCCCGGCCAGAATTAGCGAGACGCTCTCGCGAGAGCCTTCCAACCGCCGCGAGCTCTCGTGAGCACTAGTTCTCTTCTATCTCAGCACCTCCAAAGGTCAACACCTCCCCCCAGCTCCCTCCGCTACCGCGGGCCGGAACTTTTGTCGATAGGAACGGGTTTGCACAGTTGAGTGTTGTCGGCCGGCGTGAAGGAGACTAGGGGGCCATCCTCTTCCTTTCGCCGTCGCCGCCGCGGAGCGGAGTCGAGCCGAGCTGATTTGATCGAGGAGCGCGGTTACCGGACGGGCTGGGTCTATGGTCGCTCCGCGGGCCGCTCCGCCGGCTGGTGCTTTTTTATCAGGGCAAGCTGTGTTCCATGGCAGGGAACTTTTGGCAGAGCTCCCACTAGTAAGCGATCTTCCGTCTTCTCACCTGGGGCCGGTTTTTGGGGGGGCTGTGAGGACGGGGCCTGTGACTCCCCTGGGCCTGGATCCCGGCTCAGTTCCGAGTGCCGGGGTCCTCACGGGAGACCGCAGCGGCCAAAATCAAGATGCGCTTTTCTGAGGCGACTCCCCTTCCCGCCCCCAGCCCCAGTTTCGGGGAGGGAAGGATCTGTGAGGGGGAGGGGTGGGAGAGAGTTTAGTCTCCCGGGAAGGAACGTTTCGGAGTTTAATTTCGGATTCTTGGTTTAGCTAGGCCGCGGGGGGTCGGATAGAGTGGGCACAGGTACGGGAAGTGTGACTCAGCTCAAGACTATGAGGCTACCTGTTCAGGACAGTTGTGGCGTGCTTTTGCCTGGGGATTCTTCGGGTGATCGGCGTCGTGGTCTTTTGTCATTCACTGTATATCTTGAGTGGATTTAATATTATGAGGGGAGGAGAGAGTCTGGCTTGTTTCTGCCTACTAACCGCTTTTTGCCCGTACTTTATGTCTAGATGGAGTTTTATATTGATAAGGTTAGGGCAGGTGCCCTCTAAATTTATCCATTTCATTAGCCTGTGCTTTATATTTTGTTTTAAAGGCCTATTTTTCCAGTGACTTTGTTTACCTATTTCTTTAACCTTTTTCATGAATAAGTTCTTGTTTCTGTCAGTGACCATGTGAGAGCTAGAATAATATTAAAAACATTTATCCCTAAATACATTTGTTTAAGCAGGCAGGAAGGTGCGTTATGGGGTTAATTGAACATTGAGTAGGCTTTCCACTGTATAGTTGAAAGATGAACAGAATTTGGCAAAGAAGGTATCTTAGTATAATTTTTTATGCTAAGAAAGCATTAGTAAGTAATTTAAATTTCGATTCTGTGAATAGGATCTGTTCCTGATGTTCATTTTTTAGCCCTTTGCAAGGAGAAAAAAAGAAACAATGAACTCGGTAACCTATTTAAGGAAAAGCAGGTTTTCCTCTTGCTATAAAGTGATTCTGTGGAGATGACATGTTAAAGAAGCTTTACCACTGATCATATATGTGTGTGTATATATATGTGTGTGTATATATATATAGAGATATGTGTATATATGTTGCATTGTTTTCACACACTGAAATATTGCTTGGGCAAAATTAAAGTATCGAAAGTTTAGGTATTGGAGTTAGAGCTCCTGAAAAAAAAGTTTAGGTAGTGGAGAAGAGATATTCTGATAAACTTTGAAAGAAGCTGAGAGAATTGACAAGTAGCTGTTGATTTTTCAGTTTTTCAACTTAAAAAAAAAAAGATCCTGCCTTATTTTCAATAGTGTTCTCATTATGCTTTCATTTATTCATAGCATTCTAAAAATATTTTTTCACTTTTCAAATATAAAATTATTATAAAGTTAAGTGTACTTCTTTGAAACTATTCTTTTCTCCCAATTCAAATAGTCCTAAAAGAAGGGACCACTTTGCCTTGCTCAAATCCCTTGAGCAGTCATGGAGTTTCTCATCTGGAAAAGGTAACGAGTGTGGAAGACAAGACAATTCTGGAAAAGCAAACGAAAAGATTAGGAAAGGCCATTGTCTTAGGTGAATTTGGTGAAAGAGGGCAATTGATATTAAATATGCTATATTTCACGCTTCTAAGATGCACGTTTTCACACTAACATCTTTGAAATCAGCATGGCAGTTTCTTTCATAGCATATGAAATAATGATGAATCCTAGATGTAATCTTAAATTTGATGAAATGCAGTATTTATAAATTTTCTTAGTTTATCCTCCATACAAAGTTCTGTGAGGAAAACTCATAAAATGTTTGTGAAATTTATCTTTTTAAAAACATAAAATGACTCTGTGGGGATGAAATTAATTAGCAAACCACAGTATAGTTGAGGTAGAACAAAACACAGCCTGTGACCAAAATGAACTAGAAGAGCACTAAGTATTTGCTGGTTAATTGAATGCATTAATGAACAAGTAACAAAAATAAAAACTACAAAACTTAACTGTGGATACTTTATTGTGTGAAAAAGGAAACTGAAAATACAGTTACTTACTATCTAGAAAATAACATCATAATAGTACCATATATGGAATGTAACCAAAGCTTGAATGTATTAGAAAATCAATATCCTGAATAATTGAGAGATAATAGAAATATTCTATTTAATAATATTAAGAAGGAAACATGAAATAACCCTAAAGAAACAGAAAGAAGGACTTAAAATAGATAACAATGATGCTAATATATTAAAAGGAAAAAAATTATAAAAGCTCATTCTTAGAGTAAACAAAAACAGTAGACCAAACTACTGCTAGTTAAGTCAGGGGAAAAAGGAATGATACAAAAATACAAAATTAGGAATGAGAAAAGTAAACCCAGGGGTACTTTTGGGTTATCTCCAGGGTTTTAAATTTGAAAGCCAAAGCAAGTTAAGAGTATTACCCAAGAGCTATGCGTTATTTCATGGGTAAATACTTTCCATCTTTCAAGAGAATCTCCTTTTGAAATTGTTCCATTTCATACAGAAAGAAGAAAAGCTTTCTAATTCTCTTTATGAAGCCATGATAACACAGAAAAATCTAGCAAAGGGAACACTAAAAACAGTCTCACTTTTGAATATTGGTGCAAACATTGTAAATGAATTATTACCAAATGCAGTCTAACATTACATTGAAAGTATAAAACGTGACATTGGATTTTATTACAGAAATATAGTCAGTATTAAGAAATCTATTACGCAGTAAAGGTATTAAAAAACTAATACAATTCAACATTTATCCTTGACTAAAGCTCTTACTAAAACAGAAATAGGATGCTTCCTTAACATGAAAAACATAAAGCATCAGCAGTGGTGAAACACTGAGATAATTAGGGTGCCTATTTAAGATTTTACCAATATGCTAGTCAATACAATTGATACAAAGGAGATATAGAAAGAATGACAAAACAGTGACAAAATTATCAATACGTGGAAATAAAATTAATGAGAAAACTCAGTTAATTGAGAAGTTATTAGAAATAATAAAGGTTTAGGAAGGTGACCAGTTATAAAATGCAAAAATAAAAGCTTCTTAAAAATGGATAGGGAAGCATAATTTACATTAGCAACAGAAAATATACAAAGGGAAAAATATAAAGAAATATACAGAACCTGTAGGAAGAAAACTTTAAAAGTCCATAGTGGCACATACAGATTTTAATAAAGTTTGAATTCTCGGTAAGATGTCATTTCTCCCTATATTGATCTTTAAATGTAATGTAATCACAAAATTTGAATGGATATTCTTTTTTAGGACTCGACATAATGCTTCTAAAGTTTGGGTCTTAGAATAATAATTGTGATAGAATAGTCAGAAATTTGCAGAAGAATAGAAGGGAGTATTTTTCATATCACCTATTAATTACTTAATTTTCTGTGTTTTAAAGTAGCACAGCATATGAAGAAGAAAAAAACAGGAGATTATAAAGAAGATCCAAGTATAATGATAGAATTATAAATCAGGAAATGCCTTAGCGCATTTGGATAAGCATTTGACAAAATATTTAGCTGGATCCCTACTTTATACTCCGTACCAAAATAAATTCCAGATGGATCATAAATTGAAGGAAAAAAGCTCTTAAGGGTATTAGAAAATATGGGTGAATTGTTTTTTATCGTTTTGAATCAGGAAAGGCCTTGCTATGCCTGACAAACGTGAAAGTAAAAGGTAGATTTAAGTAAGTGATTCTGATTTCTGTATTACAAATAATTAAATACTGAGAGATATTTAAACTTGGGAGAAATTTTGCACTTATTTGACAAACAAATGATTTATTATTTATACTGTACAAATTTTAGATCAGAAGAATCTCTTAATCATTAAAAAAATCGGTAATCCCATTAGAAAAATGGTCATATTAGAATTAACATTGTACAAAAGAACTGTATTTGACCAATAAAGACATGGAAAGATGTTTAACCTCAAAAGTAAACTACAGGGAAAAGAAACAGTGACATACTACTTTGTCTTTAAGTTACAAAGTATTTAAAAGTGGCAGTAACCCATAGGATTTTTTTTTTTTTTTTTTTTTTTTTTTGGACAGAGTCTCACTCAGTACGCCAGGCTGGAGTGCAGTGGTATGATCTCAACTCACTGCAACTTCCACCTCCCGGGTTCAAGCAATTCTCCTGTCTCCACCTCCCAAGTAGCTGGGACTACAGGCGCATGCCATCACGTCCAGCTAATTTTTGTAATTTTAGTAGAGACGGAGTTTCACCATATTGGTCAGGCTGGTCTCAAACTCCTGACCTCAGGTGATCCGCCCACCTCGGCCTCCCAGAGTGCTGGAATTACAGGCATGAGCCACCGCGCCAGGCCAGGATTAAATATTATAAGATTCACTCATGAACTGTTAATACAAATGGAAATTGGTATAATGTTTTTGGAGGGTAAACTCACAATGTGTATCAATAAGTTACCAGCAACACTGACCCATTAATTCTAATTCTGGGAAGTTATTTCAAATATATTATTAATCAAATATATAAGGAGAATTACAAAGATATTCATTAAGAAGAATATCATTCAGGAAGATAGTAGCAAGAGAGTATTTTTTTATACCAGCTATTAATTACTTAATTTTCTGTGTTCTAAAATAGCATAGCATATGAACAAGAAAAAAGTAGGAAATTATAAAGAAGATCCAAGTATAATGATAGAATTATAAGTCAGGAAATACCTCCATGCATTTGGATAAGCATTTGACAGAATTTTAGCTGGATCCCTACTTTGTACCAAAATAAATTCCAGATGGATCATAAATTGAAGGAAAAAAGCCCTTAAGGGTATCAGAAAATATGGGTGAAAAATGATGACCTATATTTCCATCAGTAGCGATTGGCTAAATAATGATCCATCCATAAAGCTGTATAAAAGAATGCTGAATAACAAGTTCATTGACATAAGACTTCAAATGCATATTGAATGACAAACACAGGTTCAAGATAGTTTTTTCTTTGAGTCATGTCAATTTCATATCTGGTTAAAAATAGCACACTTGACTAGGCAAGAGGAGGAGGCTATCAGTGTAACACATTCTGAGGCAGTTTTTAATATAATTAGATTTGTGAAGTAAGGAAATTAAATGCTGCAGTTACCCATGAACAACTGGAAAACTATATACTTCCTCAAATCTAAGCCACCATCAATTGGTGCCAAATAATTCCACCATTATCTTATATCACTAAGAAAGAATAAACATGCTGCCAATTAAAACATGAAGGCAGCACAGATTGTAAGACATATCTTGATATCAGAGCCAGAATCGATGAAATACAAGCCAGTAACAGACTAAGGAGGAAGAAGGAAAAGATTAGAGCAGAATTTTTTTCAGGACATTTTACATTTATTAGTGAGATAATTCTTATTAGTCACATTTCAAGAAATGTGAGAAATAATTGTCTTTAAGGTTGCTTTTTGCACTTTGTACTTCTCAGAATATGAACAATATGTTCAATCTTAGAGTGTTGCCTCTGACTTTGCTTGTTGATTTTCTGTAACATGTCTTTTCTAGTTTGCAATGGATTTTGGATAAACAAGATCTGTTGAAGGAGCGCCAAAAGGATTTAAAGTTTCTCTCAGAGGAAGAATATTGGAAGTTACAAATATTTTTTACAAATGGTAAACTTTTTAAAAAATTGGTTCAAATTGTATAGTTGGTTACCTCTGAATAAAAATGTTTTTGTGTGGTAATTTGTGAACTGTTATAGTGCATACCTAACATTTTTATTTATACAGGTATTCTTTTTACAACTTATTCATTTATCGTTCTTTTTAGTGATCCAAATAAAGTTTTTTTGTGTGAATTTTACATATCACCAGCACTCAAGACAATTTGAAAGTGTTACCTAATCTCCCTAAGACTTTATAATAATTATTAGACCCAGTTCAAGGTTGGCTAAAGCAAAGTACTTTGAGGACAAATCATTCTTTGGATTGACATCCTATAGTGGTCATTTCTCTTAGAACTTTGCTTTGAAGGGAAGAAGATGTAGGGATAGATCTTTACTCTGACATGTAGTAGGTTTGTCACATAATTTTTTTAACTTTCAGTTCACTATTTTGTAAACTTACCTCTTTTTTTTGAGGATTCATTATGGATTTTTATTTATTTATTTTGGTGAGCTGTATAAAGCTAAGTGTGGTGGCTCACACCTGTAATCTTAGCACTTTGGGAGGCAGAGGTGGGCAGATCACTTGAGGCCAGGAGTTTGAGACGAGCCTGGCCAGCATGGTGAAATTCCCTCTACTAAAAATACAAAAATTAGCTGGGCGTGGTGAGGCACAAGAATCACCTGAACCTGGGAGGTAGAGATTGCAGTGAGCCAAGATCGTGCTACTGCATTCCAGCCTGGGCGACAGAATGAGACTCTGTCTCAAAACAACAAAAGGTGGTAGTATTAACAAGTTTCATAGGTGTCTAATATTTTCTTTTTATATTTATTATAAAGATAATATGAAAAGCATTAAAAATATTTAGAAGATAGAGGGGAAATACTTATTCAACTTCCTTAATGGATGAATAATTTTTTGCTGTGGGGCAATTTCTGTTTTGTTGTTGTTTTATTGTTGTTTATGCATACCTATATATTTCTTAACACATTTGCAAATCCTAGTATTAGACCACTGTGACTCACATAGAGCATGTGTAGGTTTTTTCCTTTGTTAAAAATGAACATAATTATGATTTAACCACATGGAAGTTACTGTTTAATGTTAATATTATAATGATACCAGAAGATACATTTAAAATGTCATTATTTACCTTTTAGTTATCCAAGCATTAGGTGAACATCTTAAATTAAGACAACAAGTTATTGCCACTGCTACGGTATATTTCAAGAGATTCTATGCCAGGTAGGATTATTTTTATTTTATTTTATTTATTTGAACTCTTGTCTAATGTTGATGAACCTTAGCACAGTGTAAATGAATCATGTGTCTACCATAGAGTTATCTTGATTTTTTCCCAGTGTGTTTTCTATATGAATGATATTTAACTTTGTTTTATCATATTTTAGGTATTCTCTGAAAAGTATAGATCCTGTATTAATGGCTCCTACATGTGTGTTTTTGGCATCCAAAGTAGAGGTATAAAACAATTTTCTGTTCTTCATCAAAGCGTAGTCAATGTATGTTGGTTAATCTGCCCCAGTTTTCACATGGCCTATGTAAAATTAATAAATGGTAATTTATGCAAAATACTAAAATTGTACAAAATCAAAGAAATATATACATATCCTTATATATTCACTTAACAGACACATACAGCACTTACTGTGTACCAACTGACTTAATCTTTGTAACAAACTGGAATACATAGTAGTAGTATTCCCATTTTATAAATGAGGAAACTGAGACAGAGATGAAGAACTTGCTTAAGATTATATAGCTAGTAAGTGTCAGAGCCCGTGTTTGAACCATGGAAGTCTCATTACCAGTCCTGTGTTCTTAACTACTTTCCTCTGCTGCCTTTGAGACATCTATTGTTTGGCACTGAGTAGTATTCAGTAAGTACCACAGCTTGCCTACCATAACCTGAGAATGTCCCTTATCCTTCTCACCCATATGCTTATCTTCTCCTGTCTTCCCTCCCATCATCCTGATGATTGGCTGCCTACCAAGCCAGAAGGAAGGCAAGGATTAGGGGAAGCTATAGCTATATAGAGTCTAACAAGTAAAAGTTGAGGTTGTGAGCGTAGAGAAATTAGGTAAGGGAGAGAAGATAGATAGGAACTTGCAGCAGAGACTGAATATCTGTTCAGTTGTTTTACCTTTGTAGTATTTTTGAAAGAGCTCAGCTAAAGTCCAGAAAATAATAGCAGATATTGGCTGTTTTTCATAAATAATTAATGTAGTCTTTGGTGGTGTGAAATCTTTGCATTATGTTTCTATTTTTGGATAATGTCTTAGAGTTGTATTCTTGAATATTGAATGTGATTTTTACCTAGTAAGTTTACATTCCTTTTGGCACCCACTTTGATTTAGTTTTGTTTTAGTCATGATTTAAGATTATCCATGACATCTTTCCCAACTATTACCTAAATAATGACAATTGACTCTGTTAGAAATAATATTAAGAAAGCTTTCTAGAAGTTTATGTTTTCTAATTGTGAGTGGTAGTTTAAGAAGGCAGAATCAGCTTTGTTTTTGTTAAGTTCTTTAATGGAAAAGTAAGTGTTTATTAAAGGTCCTTATTATGGATGAGTTTTCTAATTCTAATAATTCTATGTAATATTTGATTTTATTTAAATATTACCATGTAATAATTTAATTTTAAGTCTCTTAAGCACACGCAGTATGGAGGACCAAGACAAAAAATCTTTACAAACATTTAATCTTGTAGATTAATTTGAGGATTTTAATCTATCTATCTTGTTAAATATTGTTATTTGATTTACTGAGTAGAACTCTGTGATGTGATTTACTGAATGAAAGTTTTCCCTTTGAGTTTTGGGTGAAGAATTATTCCTAGACTGGGTGTAGTGGCTCACACCTGTAATTCCAGCACTTTGGGAGGCCGAGGCGGGTGGATCACCTGAGGTCAGGAGTTTGAGACTAGCCTAACCAACATGGCAAAACCCCGTCTCTACTAAAAATACAAAAATTAGCCGGATGTAGTGGCAGATGCCTGTTATCCTAGCTATTAGGGAGGCTGAAGCATGAGAATCGCTTGAACCCATGAGGTGGAGGCTGCAGTGAGCCAAGACTATGCCGCTGTACTCCAGCCTGGGTGACAGAGCAAGATTCCATCTCAAAAAAAAAAAAAAGAATTATTCCTGAGAAAGAGAATGTAGTCTTTCAGATTTGGTTGTAGCATTATTATTTTTTTTTATCTCTGTGACCAAATCTTTCTGTATTTTCTCTGGTTTTATGGAAATTGTATGGAAATCTCATTTAAGAACATGTCTCAGGCTTTTACTTTTTCTTTTCCATTATTATAGTTGGAGGTTTAAATGTAAAACAAATATATTAGTACACATACATTTCCCCTACACAGGATAAGGATGTAGGCTGAAGGTATTTAAATAGATTTTTAGTTTAGCTCCTTTTGTTGGATAAGAAACCAACTCTTGATTTTTTTATTTTAAAATGAAGTGAAGGCTTTAGAAATCTTATGAGACAATAAATGAAACAGTATATATAAGGTGGATCATAATAAATTTTAGTATTTTCACAATGGTGGTTGTTCAGTTGAAAGAGGAAATGGGAACTGACTTTGGAAGTCTTACATAATTCCTATCTCCCTGTTCTAAAAAGGATAGTAACTGTTTATATGGTTTTTTTTGTTTGTTTGTTTGTTTGTTTTTAGTTCTTTTGGTGATTAAGGTTTATCTTATTCACAGATTCAACTGTTTTATCAAAATGGCATGAAGTATCTGTTAGTACAGGTTGAATTGAATAGGAAACATACTTAATATTCTTGCAATTAAGTATAGAATGTAAACAATCTTCTTGGAAACTAATTTAAATGCAAAAACTGACACTGTAACCTTAAGGCTTGGTTTCTAATTTGTTACTTTTTATTGTTATTAAATTATAATATTATTTTAAAATGTGTAAGTTGTAGCAATTTGGGGGAAAGGTAATACAGGCAGAATATCCCTAATCTGAAAATCCTAAATGCTCCAAAATTTGAAACTTTTTGAGGGCCGACATGACATTCAAAGGAATGCTCATTGGAACATTTTGCATTTCAGATTTTTAGATTAGGGATGCTCAACCAGTGTAATGCAAAATATTCCTAAATCAGAAAAATCTCTGATCCTAAGGATGTCAGATAAGGGGTAATCAACCTGTACATTTAGGGGTTTAAGTACTTCACGCCTCAAGTAGTTAGAAGGTGAACAGATTGTAAATGGGAGCAAGGAAATTCTGTTTTGAATAGAGTTCAGATACCCTTAGATTCATTGGGTTAACATGTACCTGCTTTTCTTTCTTTAGGAATTTGGAGTAGTTTCAAATACAAGATTGATTGCTGCTGCTACTTCTGTATGTAAGTGCAAAAAGTATATCTGCTTTAAGGATGTAATTCTAAAGAAAGCTTCAGAGTACATATTTTTTTTTTTTAGTTTATGAGACATATGAGAGATTGGTTGGCTTTATTAAATTTCCTGAGGATACCTTTATGTCTAATGTATTTGGCAAAAAATCAAGCTAAAAAAGGTTTTTTTAAAAAGATATAAAGATACTACTTTTAATGTTAAAATGGATAGTAATTATCAATCCAAAAACATCAACTCAGTAGCTTTTAATCTTGTAAGAGTAAAGAAAAAATTCTGTTTCCGAATTTTATTGTATTTTATTGTTTTCTAATGACTATTATGTCATTCTTATGGGTAGATATTAATATCTATGTGCAAACCTGTTCCTGTGTTGTTGGGTTGTTATGAGGACCAAATGAGTTAATATAAACTTTTAGAACAGTGCCTTGCTTAGTATGTTACTTTGC
This sequence comes from Pongo pygmaeus, assembly GCF_028885625.2. Classification (NCBI taxonomy): domain Eukaryota; kingdom Metazoa; phylum Chordata; class Mammalia; order Primates; family Hominidae; genus Pongo; species Pongo pygmaeus. The sequence continues at coordinate 99,340,911 of NC_072378.2, read as the reverse complement.
TGAGGCTGCCATAACAAAATGCCACAGAATGGGTGGCTTAAACAACAGAAGCATATTTTCTCACAGTTTTAGAGCATGGAAATCCAAGATCAAGGTGTCTGGCTGTTCTTACATGGACCTTTCTCTGAGCACACACACTCCTGGTTTGCCATCTTCATGTGAGGACAATAGTCTTACAGAATTAGGCCCCAATCTTATGTAATTTAATTTTTTTTTTTTTTTTTTTGAGACAGAGTCTTGCTCTGTCGCCCAGGCTGGAGTGCTCATTTCAACTTCTGCCTCCTGGGTTCAAGTGATTCTCCTACCTCAGCCTCCTGAGTACCTGGGACTACAGGCATGTGCCACCATGCCCAGCTCATTTTTGTATTTTTTAGTAGAGACGGGGTTTCACCATGTTGGCCAGACTAGTCTCGAACTCCTGATCTCCTGATCCACTAGCCTCGGCCTCCCAAAGTGCTGGGATTACAGGTGTGAGCTACCACGTCCGGCCTGTCCTCATTTAATCTTATCCCTTTAAAGGCCCTCTCTCCAAATACAGTCACATTCTGAGGTACTAGGAGTTAGGGCTTCAACATACGAATTTTGGAGGGGGACATATATTGGTCCACAATACTCAATAAACTTTAGGGGCTATCATCATCATCATCATCTTCAATAACAACATCATTATCACTGGAAAACACTGTACCAATGCAGTGGCATTGGTACCAAGATAAAATACAAGGAATTTAAGGACAAAAAAAGAAGACAGACACATAAAAATATTAATACAGAAGGAAATAAATAGTATAAGAGAGTTACAGAAAATGCTGTGAATGTTTTGGGTGGGAAAAGATTGTTTCATGAATCCAGAAAGGATTAAGTAGAATTTGGTGAAGGAAGTTGAACTGGGGAAATGCAATAGATAGACAGTCTAAGAACACTGAATAGTTTAGTCAAATAGGGAAAGCTCATGAGTTAGATTAACTGAATGGTGAGTAAGGAAATAGTGGGGAAAAATCCTTACCTAATATCAGCTAATAGAGGGCCTTCGATGCCAAATGAAGGAATCTGCACTTTGTTCTATTGACAGTAATGAAAGTTAGTTAGTTATTTGAGACGGAGTCTCGCTCAGCCACCCAGGCTGGAGTGCAGTGGCACGATCTTGGCTCACTGCAACCTCTGCCTCCCAGGTTCAAGCGATTCTCCTGCCTCATTCTCCCTAGTAGCTGGGATTACAGGTGTGTGCCACCATGCCGGGCTAATTTTTGTATTTTTAGTAGAGATGGGGTTTCAACATTTTGGCCAGGCTGGTTTTAAACTCCTCACTTCAGGCCTCCCAAAGTGCTGAGATTACAGGTGTGAGCCACTGCGCCTGGCCAGTTTTATTTATTTTTACACATGAGGGTAATGCCAGCATTGTGCATTAGGAAGGTAAATCTGACCCACCTCAGCCTCCCAAAGTGCTGAGATTACAGGCGTGAGCCACTGTGCCTGGCCAGTTTTATTTATTTTTACACATGAGGGTAATGCTAGCATTGTGCATTAGGAAGGTAAATCTGACAGAATTTTGTAAGATGAATTGGAGGAGCGGGCAGGTAGAATTAGACAAATTTTGAAGTTATTTACATCCCACAACACGGATGAACCTTGAGGACATTATGGTAAGTGAAATAAGCCAGTAACAAAGACAAATATTGTGTGATTACACTTACATGGAATACTTGGTCAAATTAATAAAGATAGAAAGTAGAATGGTAGGGCTGGAGGAAGGGTGGTATAGGGAGTGATTAATGGATACAGAGTTTCAGTTTTGCAAAAATTTTGTATATCTTAACGCAATTTAAAAACAAAAACCTTCTGAAATACAGTAAAACCGCAAACTCTATTGAGTGCTGTCACTTACCACAGGGTGCTGTGAGAAATAAAACCTAACAAGTTTAAAGTGGAAAAAATAATTTTTAAGTTGCTGAAGTCATCCCAGTGAACACTAATGAAGGCTTAAACTAACGTTGGCAGCCAGCAAGAAGAACAAACGAGTCAGATTTGAGCGATAGAGTCAGCAGTTCTTGTAAAAAGAAGGGATTTAAGAAGAGTCAGAAATGTGTTTTGAGGTTTTTTTGCCTGGGGGTTGGGGAGTTGAAGCTGGTACTGAAAAAGAGAGTAAGTGAGTTCTGAAAAGAATTAAATTTAATCTTTGACATTCTAAGTATAAATATGTTAGTAGAACATCCTCTTAAAAATGTGAGGCCAGCAGTAGAAATTTGGAATTTGATAACATTTAAGAGTTGCACAGGGCAGGCATGGTGGTTCCTGCTTATAATCCAAACACTTTGGGAGGCTAGAGCAGGAGGATTGCTTTAGAACAGGAGTTCAAGACCAGCCTGGACAACATAGCAAGATTCCAGCTCTGCAAAAAATTAAAGAAAAACTAACTGGGCATGGTGGCACACACCTGTAGTCCTAGCTACTCACCTGTAGTCCTAGCTACTCAACTAGGCTGAAGTGGGAGGGTTGCCTGAGCCCAGGAGTTCAGGGTTGCAGTAAGCTGTGATTATGCCACTGCACTCCAGCCTGGGCAATGGAGTAAGACTGTCTCTAAAAATTAAAAAAAAAAGTTGCACAATGTCTTTATGCTGCATAGAAAAAGACGTGAACCAAAGAAAAAAACAGATCTTTGAGAGAGAACATAGTGTCATTAACAATGTGGGGGTGGAGGTAGAAGCCAGATTGAAAGGAATTAAGAAGCAAGTAGGTGCTGAGAAAGGAATAGTCTAACTATATTAAAAATATATGAAACAACTTCAGTGAAGGGAATTGGGGGAAAGGTGTTGAAATAAGTAGCTTTGGAAATGATTAGAGTGTAAGAGTAAAGGCAAAAGGAACTATACATAAACACTGTACTCTAGTTGATAACGTTATTACCCATGGGTGTACAAGTTAACAATTCTGATAATGCTATACATGTATATGGGAATTAAAACAATTACGTAAATCAATAGCAAATGTTTGAGAGCCGGGTTTCTCGTTGTTGGAGTGGGAATTTACAGATAAGCAAAGGACTGGAAACAGCATGAACTCATGTACCTTAATACAATATAGATGGTTACATATAGAAATATTTATAGATATGTGTATATACATGGGTTAGTGTGTGTATTTCTTGGCTTTCTCAGCTGAAAGAGTCTATAAGCAATGACATCCCAGTAGCAATGAGCTCACCTAGTACCCATTCTCCAATAAAAGGTATCAGGACTCCTTGGAGAAATGGCTGATTCTAGGACTGGGGCAAGAAATACACAAGATGGACCTGGACCATCTCATAATGCCAGTAATAAAGAAGTATTCAAAACAAACAAGAAAAACAAAAACCTACATTGATGAGGATATGTCAAAAGGATATAGGAGCCAACTAAGAGAGCTCCCACTGACCAAAGCTGAAAGAATTTGAGCATCAAAATTTTAAAAATAGCATTGGATAATAACTCAAAGTATAAACTAAATATCCATGAGTCCATACGGATATAAATAAATGAGGGAGAAGAGACATGTCTTCCATGCTGAAGAATTCCAAATAATATATGTAACTATTCTGCCCTCAAGTAGAGGGAGCATAACTCCCCACTCCTAAGGTGCTGGCTATACATGTTAACTTCCTGTTAGTGTGTACATATGGAAAGGGAGGAAGAAAGTAACTTTACAGTGGGGAAACCTGAGAAATACTGCCTTAGCCAGGCGATCAAGGTCAGTAGCAACAGTGATAAATCACATTAATATCATGTATCATTGATGTGATATGATGAAGATGGTACTTTATCTCGGTGGTCTTCCTGTCAAAAACCCATTTTCTCTAGTCTAATGAGAAAAACATCAGACAACTTCCAGTAGAGGGGCATTTGACAAAATACTTGACTGGTACTCCTAAAAACTGGCAAAGTCATCAAAAACAAGGAAAGGCTAGAACACTGTCACAGCCAGTCTAAGGAAACATGACAAATTAATGTGGTATCCTAGATAAGACCCTAGGATAGAAAAAGGACATTGGTACAAACTAAGGAGATCTGAAAAAAGTACAGAGTTTAGTTAATAACAACATTTCAATATTGGGTCAGTAATTGTAACAAATGCTCCATACTAATGTAAGATGTTAATAGTAGGAGAAGCTGGGTGAAGGCATGTCTTAGTCCACTTGGGCTAATATGAGAAAGTACCATAGACTGGGTGGCTTTCACAACAGACATTTATTTCTCACAGTTCTGGAGGCTGGGAAGTCAATAACGGTGGGTATAAAAGAACTGTGCATGATCTCAGTGTTTGAGTCTACAAAAATAAAAGGCAGAGGAATATAATTAGGTAGAGTTTGTTTTGCTTTTTTCAAGGGAAATTTGAGCATATTAGTATGTGATGGAAGATTTACCGAAGGAGGAAAGGTTAAAGATGAAAAAATAGTAGGAGTTATCAATTGAATAGATGATAACAAGTGTATAAGTGGTAAGACAAACAATAGAGAGGAGGGATGTATTTTTCTCCAAGTTGGAAGAAAAGGATTAAAAGATAGAAAAAAATGCAGAGCAGTTTTAGCGTGGAGTAACAGACATGTGACAGTATCAGGTAAATATATTCTCAATAGAGGTGTTAGGTGTCAAGGTCCAGGGGATGGGGATGTAGATTTGTTTTATATACAGAGATAATTTTACTTTGTTGATTGTCTACCATTATATAAGAACCTGTTGTGCTGGTATACTTTACATCACAAGGATTTGTAAAACTCAGAAACCTTAATAGGTACGTCTTAAATTTAAATAAAGGAGAGAAGAAAGGAAAGATTATAAATTTCCTAATGTCAAGTTTAAATTGTTCTAGGTTTCCAATCCTGGCAGATATTACACATCTAAATTAGCTGTAGGGCACTTAATTTGCAAAACAAATCTTTTTGAAAATATAGTGCATAGAAGAAATGGAATTTCTTTCTTTTTTTTTTTTGAGATGGAGTCTCACTGTCACCCAGGCTGGAGTGCAGTGGTGTGTTCTCAGCTCACTGCACCCTCTGCCTCCCGGGTTCAAGGGATTCTCCTGCCTTGGCCTCCCGAGTAGCCGGGACTACAGGTGCATGCCACTACACTTGGCTAATTTTTGTATTTTTAGTAGAGATGGGGTTTCACCATGTTGTCCAGGAGGTCTCGAACTCCTGACCTCAGGTGATCCACCCACCTTGGCCTCCCAAAGTGCTGAGATTACAGGCATGAGCCACTGTGCCTGGCCAGAAATGGAATTTCTTTTAATTTCAGTGAGATCACTTGGGCTTTGTACAAATGGAAGCTGACACCAAACATTTTTTAGGACCTGTCAGTAGTTACTTGGTTGAATTAAATGTGTCAAAATGGCTTGAATACAGTTTCTCAAATAGTACTTATATGTATATGCTCACACCATTTTAAGGAGATGGGGGATTGATGGTTAACATTGTTTTTTCATTTGTACTTTATTTAGTGACTAACCAATAAAGTAATAGATAATAGAGTACTAACTTTATGTGTTACTACTACTACTTTATGAGTAACTCTATAGACCTTTGCACATGTATTAATGCTTTTATTAAAATATATATTTTGATAAATACCTGGTCATTGTAAAAAGTTTAGAAAGTGCAGATTAGTAAAAAGTTCTTAAATCTCACAAATAACTATTGTTGACATTTTTTTGGTGTACTATCCTCCCAATATTTTATATGTATATTTTTTACCAATTGTATATATTGTAAACACATATATAACCCCTGTGTTCCTTCTAAGCTCAGTCACTGGAAAACCATTCCGTAGCTAAAAAGATTTTAGAAATGATAAAAGCCAGTGATTTTTTTTTTTCCTGATCTTTTTCTTTTTTAAACATCAGAACCCTTTCTTAAGGTAGTAAATATAAAATTGAAGCTGTGTAGAGTGTCCTGCCACCCAGTCTTTCCCCTTCCCTGAAAATAAATAAAATCTGGGTCCCTAAGTATTGCCAAGAATTCCTACTGAAAATAATTTTGCTCTACCCTCTAATATTCTGCTCTGTTAAAGGAATTTTGAGTTAATTTATTTCCCATTTTCTCAGTTTAAATATTTTTTTTATTTTCTGCAGTAAAAACTAGATTTTCATATGCCTTTCCAAAGGAATTTCCTTATAGGATGAATCATGTAAGTATATGGTATAAAATGGAACACTTATCAAAGCTATATATAAACTAGCTCTATTTTATATTAGACTAAATTTAATAGTTTCCTAGAAATGGCAGTTTCAAATATTACATAAATACAGACATTATTCTAAATTAAAGCTAAATAGCTTTTACCATTTAAAAAAAAATACTTCATAGTAGTGATTATCAACCCTGGCTGCTCATTAAATCACCTTGGGAACTTGTAAATAATACTGATGTTGGATCCTTTCCAGAACAACAAAATCAGAATTTTCAGGCTTGGGGCTCCCAACATTGGTACTGTGTAAAAGCTCCCAGGTGATACTATTATTCAGCTGGGATTAAAAGCTAATGGAACAATATGAAATATAAGGTGAATTTCTATTGACATTTTAATAGGTATGTCCTTTTTCCACCTTGCAAGGGATTTGTTTATTCTCTTTAAGTTACATTTTTTTAATTAAGTAGAAATAATTGTATTTTTGCATTTGCTGAGTAGAAAGTATACTGGAAAATCTGATGGTTTTACATGATATTTTAAATAAAAGTGAGTAATAAGAATGATTGTGAGAAGCTGGCTTTTCCTTACAAGGATTAAAATCCTTATAATCATAATTGCATTTCTAATATAATAGTAATTTTTTATTGCAGATATTTTAATATAAACTATGTTTATTGTCTGGATTTTTAAAACTTTTTAGTAAAAATTTTTGATAAATTACTATAATGTCTGTAATTTATGTTAGATTAAGTGGACTTATCTAATTTGGTTTTATATTGACATTTCATTGATAATCTTTGTTTTAAACAGATATTAGAATGTGAATTCTATCTTTTAGAACTAATGGTAAGTAAATCTTCTGTGATTAATAGATTAAAACATTTTTAAATTAAATGAAGTTGGAAATTATTTAAAGAAATGATTTTAGAGAGGTACATTTTAAAACCATCCACCTGATATGTGATGGTGAAATCATGGTAGCCTATTTATATTAGCATCTAGAGTCTCTCTGAAGCCTGTAAAATAATTTGTATATCCTACTTAGGATGGGAAAATTTTTCTGTTCTATAGTAAGTAACTATAATGAAAGGATTACAAACAGACAAGTCAGGACATTAAACCACCGTAAATTATGTGCACAATTTGTGTGTGTGTGCAGTGTTATTTAAAGATAGATTATGTCTTTGGCAGAATTCTGCTCCTCCAGTTGGGAATTATGAATTTATAGGCTAATAAGAGGTTTCAGTGTGTTGCAGATGTGACACTTTGAGTCTCTAAGGGAATGAATGGATGCTGACTGACTGCCAACCGATTTATCAAGGTATATTCCAGAGAGAGCACTGCCTTCACTATTATAGTAGAGTTTAGGGCTGTCACACTGCTAGCTTAAGAGAATAAAAGGGAAGCAAGCATGAGTTAGTGAAATTCACTTTGAAATACACAATTACAAATCAGTTGGGTAATGATAACATTTTTGTGTTGTAATAAATCTGTTTTTTATACATACACATTTTTTAAACTGTTTCTAGGATTGTTGCTTGATAGTGTATCATCCTTATAGACCTTTGCTCCAGTATGTGCAGGACATGGGCCAAGAAGACATGTTGCTTCCCCTTGCATGGTAATTAGAACAGAAGTTATTAATAGTGTAACATGTTATTAGATAGGAAGGTTGACAATTAAATATGAAGTTCAGTATTTTTAAAGTCATTAAACTATTGCCCCAAGATATTTTATGTTGAGCAAAATACCACTTGTTGAATTTTAATAACTATAGTGGTATAAATGCCAAAATGAAAATCCTAAATTATTATCTGTTCCATAAATATACCTATTAAAATTTAATTTTATACAAAACACAGACTGGTAACATAAAAATTAAGACTAAAGTTATCTTTAAAGTAATCAGAATACTTTTTGGTAGTATGCAACATACATATAAATTTACTGTCTAATTTCTGGTTTTTTAATTTGATTTTTCTGATTTTTAAAAAATTAGAAAAATGTGTTTATAATTTGTTACGAGATTTTGAAATTTAAAATATATTTAGCTGTAATTTTATTCATTGATATGTGCTTATTTGTTGTCACATTCATGTATCCATCCTTTTGCCTTGATGTTTTCACTTTTATAGCTGTGCTTCAGTAGTATAAAAGGAAATAAATGTGTGCAAAGATGGGAAATCTGGCCCTCTCTGGAGGAAATGTACAATCAGATGAGGTAGTTCTGCTTTCAGTAATAATATGATTTACATTTCTATAGGAGGATAGTGAATGATACCTACAGAACGGATCTTTGCCTACTGTATCCTCCTTTCATGATAGCTTTAGGTATGTAAGCATGGTGTGCCTTTATGAGTTAAATTGTTATAAACTTATTTAGGTCATCCTAAACTAAATTTCACCCTATTGTACTTTATGTTTTTATGTTCCATGAAGTAATAGACTAATCCTTGCATGTGAGCTTTCAATAATATGAACTGCAACTGTCACAAATCAGGATTATTATTCCCCCACCCCCTTTTTTTGGTAAGTTTTTTTTTTTTTTAAACCATTCAAAATAGTTTTAATCAGTGTCTGAATAGAACATATTTGTTTGTTTAGAGGGAAAAGTTCAGAATTAAGCCAGCTAATATTAGTTGTAGCATGTAAAATAATTGGGGCTTTCATATCTTGAGCCCAAACAAATACTCAGAGGTTGAGTAAAGGAGCATCTGTGGTCCATAATGCTTGGCTGGAGGAAGATGTTAAGTACATTCATTCTACTGTCTGTGGAAAGCAGTGCTGTAATGGGTGGAGTCAGATAGTCCTAGGCTTAAACTTTACTTCCTTTACAATTGTGGGAAAATTATCTGACCTTTCCGTGTTTGTTTCCTTAATTGTAAAATGGAGAGAACACTAATAATTCCACTGAGCCGTTTGAAGAATTAAATGAGATAGATTGTAGAGCACCAAATAATGCCTGTTATATATTGGGCACTTGTTAATTTTTGTTCCTTTTCCTTCTATTGATTTTTTTTTTTTTTTTTTTGAGATGGAGTCTCACTCTGTCTCCCAGGCTGGAGTGCAGTGGTGTGATCTCGGCTCACTGCAACCTCTGCCTCCTGGGTTCAAGCGATTCTCCTGCCTACAGGAGGATTATAGGTGTCCACCACCATACCTGGCTAACTTTTGTATTTTTAGTAGAGGCGGGGTTTCGTCATGTTGGCCAGGCTGGTCTTGAACTCCTGACCTCAGGCGATCCACCCTCCTTGGCCTCTCAAAGCGCTGGGATTACAGGCGTGAGCCACTGCGCCCAGCCCCTTCTATTGATTTTTATAACTCCATCCTCTTGATTTTCCCCTCTTATTTTCCATTGGTTTGTCTTTGTTCAGTTGTTCAATTATTCCTTAAATGTTGATGTTTCTTGGCCTTCTTACATCAGGGCTGACAAATAGTTACACTTCTGTATTACTGGCAGTTCCCTGAAAGGACTGGATTTGAAAGGATTTTGAAGTGGTGTCCTACCCAGTGGGTAGGAATACTGGGATCTGCATAGGTAGGAAGGAAGGGATAACAGAACATGTGTCACATCTTTGCCATCCCTGCTGTCTTCTTCTTGGGTACTTTCACTTGAGATTCATGGCTTCTACTATCACTTACGTGCTGAAACATTTAAATTTCTTTATTTAGCCAAGATCTTGCCACTTGACAGTTCTTTATATCCATCTTCCTTTTACATAGCTCCACTTGGCATCCCACTAGCACCTCAGACTCATGATAAGGATTGAGCTCATCACTTTGCCCCAAAATATGTTCCTCCTTTTAATGTCTTTGCCAGTTTGGTGAATAGCACTAGTTGTATACCTTAGTTGGAAACCCAGCAGTTAGGCCCTTTCATCTCCCTCAATACCCACATGTAGTTGTTTACCAGTACATTTTGTGCCTTCCTCTTGATTGTTCCTTCTGTAATCTCATAGTCATCTTCTCATTTCTATCCATGTTACCACAGCAGTCTCCTAACTGGCTTATTAGCCTCCAGCACTCCCATCCTCAGAGAGCCTATCTATCCTCCAAACTGTTGAGCTAGGCTAGTGGTTTCACCTGGGGATAATTTTGCCCCGAGGGGACATTTGGCAATGTTTGGTTTTAGTTGTCATAACTAGGGTAGGGTGCTACTATAGCATCTAGTGGGTAGAAGCCAGGGATGCTGCCAAGCATCTTGTAGTATTCACGACAGTGTCAAAGAATTGTTCAACCTAAGATGTCAGTAGTGCCAAGATTGAGAAACCCGGAGCTAGCCGAATTCGTCTCCCAATTGATATACATACTATTCTCTTCTCCCACTCATTTTTTTTTAAGACTTACCACCTCTTCAGTGACCCTCCCCCACCCTTTCAGCATCACCTCAGTCTGGGTTTAGGATGCTTCCTCAACCTTCAGTGTACTCTGTGCATTTCCATGTTAATAGTATTGTCCACTGTATTTTAATTTCCTGTTTTTATCATTTCAGTCCTTTGGTTTTTTAACCCCTTCTTGACCTAAGCCCTACTCATAGCTTTGCTTGACTTAGGGCAACCAGTGTGTCAGTTCACATTTGAATTGCTATTTGCCTAGAATGTCATCCTTAGCAAAGACATGGATAACCAGACCACGGAGTATAACTTAAGCTGGGGTGGGTTCAGAGTATCCAGGCTGCTCAGTAGAAATTGTTTTAAGCAAAATTATGATGTAGATTCTTCTCTTTTGTTAGTTTATATTGTATATAACATATATAACTAATATTGTATACAGTATATTACATTTATTTTCTAACCTTTATTTGATTACAACACTGAATTCTGTAAGGATGTGCCCAGCTTTCACGTAACTTGATCATGTGCTAATAATGAAAAGAAAGAAAAAAGGCCAGGCAACACTGCTTTTAACTGAAATGTGGAAACATAGTCAACATTGTTAAAACCTAGTGTATTAATTGACATTTTTGTTTGTTTTGTTTTGTCACACTGACTTCTGGGTGCAGTTTAACTGCTACTTTGTACACTACTCAGGGATAACTTCCCTTTTCTGCTCTCCTCATTGGATGTTTTTCCTCTTTAATGTGCCTGACTCTCAAGGCAACTGCACCATGACTAGCACGCAGTGAGGACCAGATGTCAAGAACTTGATGTAATTTAGTAATTTTTTCTGTCTCGGATTACATTGATGAGATGGTCAGTGGTAACTCTCATATGTAGCTGTTTAATTTTTTTTAAAGAGTGTTGGAAAATACACAGGAAATAGTGAAAAATCTTTGTTAGATCACATATTCTGTGTTGGCAGTTAAACATGGACAGTTGTCTCTCATTTTCATTTCAGCTTGCCTACATGTAGCCTGTGTTGTACAGCAGAAAGATGCCAGGCAATGGTTTGCTGAGCTTTCTGTGGATATGGAAAAGGTATTCCCTTAGTTGTATGTAAACTTGAATGTTTAAAAATTAATGTCATATTTACTTATCATGAGCCTAAAATCTTGTGATGTCCACCAGGCTAACGAGATTATTGGTTACAAAATATTAAGAAACATGGGCTGGGCATGGTGGCTTGTGCCTGTAATCCCAGCACTTTGGGAGGCCTAGGTGGGCGGATCACCTGAGGTCAGGAGTTCAAGACCAGCCTGACCAATATGGTGAAACCCCGTCTCTACTGAAAATACAAAAATTAACCGGGTGTGGTGGCATGCACCTGTACTCCCAGCTACTCGGGAGGCTGAGACAGAATTGCTTGAACCTGGGAGGCAGAGGTTGCAGTGAGCCAAGATCGTGCCACTGCACGTGAGCCTGGGCAACAGAGCGAGACTCCGTCTAAAAAAAAAAAAAAGTTTGGTAGGAAGAGTTAATGCTGATTATTTAAGTTATGTATCTCTTTTCAGTTTAGGATTAAACAGAATGGTATAATCCTAAATTTTGGTTTAATTAGTTGCAAAGTAGCCTCTAATTCCCAGGATTATTTTAAAAGCTCCCTGGTAACCACTGAATACTACTGTGAACTTCTGTAACATAGCCTATCTCCTGGCAGAATAGCTTTTGCTGTGTTTCTAGCTTTTCTGCTCAAGTGTTAATGCATTAAAATTAATCCTAAGGTTAGGTTCTACTCAGGTGGGAAAAAAATAGCTAATTTGGAAACTAGTTGTTTCAAATTTGTAGCTGCCAGTTTTTGAGCACCTTAATGTATGTGTAGTTAACAGAGAATCAAAACATCTTTTGTGCACTACCCCCGATTAAGTTGTTTAAAATAATTTATACTAGAGGAGTGTGCTCTATAGTGGTATATTCCCTCATGATTAGAACCTTTATTCTTAGTATGTTTCAGTTTAAAAGATATCATCAGATGGAAGGAAATCAACTGCAGAGATAGATAAGAATGGACAATGCACACATGCCGAAAAATGAGAGGCTAGAAGGAAAATCCTAAACAGCACTGTGGTGAAAAATACTGCTTTCAAATTTATCAGGATTTAAGGACAGAGACTATTTACTGTTTTCTGAGGGTTGTGTAGTAAGTGATGTATGCTCTTTATATAAGAAATGTTGCTTGTTTTTGCCACTGAGAACTTTTCAAATATTTTCTTCTAGATTTTGGAAATAATCAGGGTTATTTTAAAACTATATGAGCAGTGGAAGAATTTCGATGAGAGAAAAGAGATGGCAACCATTCTTAGTAAGATGCCAAAACCAAAACCACCTCCAAACAGGTACTTTGTAGACTTTAATTATTGATGTCATTTAATTATATATCATACTTAGCATATTTTTCTTAGATTATGTTGTTTTGTAGTTTTTAAAACATTTCTTCCAAAACTTCATGATCCATGTTAATTTTATTTTTTAAATTTGTGATTTGATTGAGAATGTCTCATTTAAAAAAATCACTAATCTGATTAGTAACTTTTCCTAATGCAGTGGAGGTATATTACAGGTATCTCTCAACATATGGTCACATACCATAAATTTAAAGCTGACAGAATTAGGCAAGTTCATCTGAAATTCAGGGCAGAATTCAGAACTGTAGTAGTTTCATGTCAGTTTGATTCTGTGCCATCATTTTTTTTTTTTTCACTGCTGGCTATTGTCCTGTTTTATAAATTTCAGTAGCAATTTTCAAAAATTTCAATGAATGATCTGATATTGTAAAGATAAAGAATTCTGGTTTTTAAGTGACCCTAAGATCCACAGCACATAAGAATATATTTTTGCTAAAAATGAATCACCTGTGCTAAGAGGGTTTTTTTGTTGTTATTGGGGTGTGTGTGTGTGTTTTAAGTAAGATCTGTTCATTTAGTTCAGTGGTTCTCAGCCCTCACTGTGTATCAGTTCATTTGGGGCAGGGAGAAAAAGTCAGAAGGGAAATAAAGAAATGCCATCCATCTTAATTGTTTCTTTAGAAAAATAATTGTTATATAACAAGATAGATTTATGGATTGCTTCTGATAAGTTAATGTTACAATTTGGAAAAGTTAATACTTTATTCAAGGAGCTGTTTAAGGCAGTCATTCAAACAGCTACCTTTGGATGCATTTTTTGCAGAAATTCCCTGAGTGATTCTCCACTAGTGGCAGGGCCTGAAGCTGCAAGATGATGGTGGACAAGATAAGGCAATAATCCTATTGCCAAAGTTACTGGTATTTTCAGTTTTAGTTATTTTTAAGTATTCAGCATTTTTAAGTATTCAGCATTTTCCAGGAAATTACCATATTTCTTGCTGACTTATAAAGGTTTGCTTTATTTATATATGATTTTATTATGCCTTTGGACAACAGTTTTGGTTTTTTTTTTTTTTGAAGAACACTTCTTGTTTTTCATAAATAGTAGGAATAGGATTTTATATGTAAGATTTAATTTTATAGGAAATTTGTTTAGAAGAAGCTGTAATCTCTATGTTGAGTGATACCTGTAATAACAATGAAATCCCATACCCTAATTTAAAGTTTTTGAGTATATATGGACACTAACTTCCAGAATGCTTGTTATATGTGAGGGCACAAAGTTATATAAGAATAAAAACATAAAACCAAATGTTAGTCTTCTGGATTTTAATTTTTCATGTGTCTTATAATAAGGAATGTCTTTGTTTTGTATAGTTGTGCCACAGAATAATGAATTTAAAAGTCAGTAGGCTTATCAGGGTGTAAAAATGGATCTTTTAATTGGTATAAAATCTCTTTCTTCCCCATCTGAACAGTGAAGGAGAGCAGGGTCCAAATGGAAGTCAGAACTCTAGCTACAGCCAATCTTAAAACATTCCGAAGAATTCCATAGTGGACCACTTGGAAATAAACCATTGGACAGATTTCAGTAATGTCTTCAGTGGAACACAAATGAAAATGAATAGCTTGTTTCTGTCAAGCATATTGGAAAGTGATTTTATTTTTGCAAAATAAGTTTTTCTTTATCTAATATGATTCTAGTACATAATTGATTAAAATCTCTTGATTATAAATGTTTGGAAAGGTTCTAAGGGGACCTACAGACAGACATACATAGACATTTCAAAATTAATAGCTTTTGATTAGTATAATATTTCTTAATTTGGATAATAGAAATTGTAGCTTTTTATTAAGCCAGGAAACATGAAGCATAATTTGTTTAAAATTCTCTTTGGTCATTGAGGGACCAAAAAAGGACGTAAAATTTACAGTCAATCTATGAGGGTTTTTTTCCCTCCATAAGTTTAACTTTAAAACTGTATTTAAGGAATCAAATCTTACAAAATCCTGGAAGATTTTGGTAATGATGTTGATAATTTCAGGGAAATTAATCAAGTACCTATATTGATTTAAAAGTGTATTTTATTCAATAGTTTGAGGATCTTGCCATGGAAGATACTAGCCCAGCCTAGCAGAAAAGTGCAATATGTATAGCATACTTTGACATTTTAAACATGATAGTCCATAACCATTTTGAAATGCTGGGCAAACTACATGAAGTTATTTATAATTAATTCACAGCTAATCAGGCATTTTGAAAGCTTAATTGGATTCAAAAACCATAATGTTGGAATTTGGTAAAATTTTAATGTTGATTTTTACTGTGAAAAGTTTTTTATAAGATATACGTGCCCTAGTTTAATGTTGTGTCTTGGTGTGGATTTACAGATTTACTACAGGTATTCTGAACCAAGAACACAATCAGGTTTCAGGCCAGTTTGATACTGGCTGTCCTTAATTCTAATATGAGAGTAGGACATCATACTAAATGTTATGTCAGTGGGACTGTACTGTCTGTGGAACTTAGCAAATTAATCATTTTCTTCAGACTTGAAGGAGAGTGATAAATAAAATTTGGAGTCATAGGATATTGATGCACAATTTAAGGATTAAACATTTTTAATCAATTGTGGATGATGGCTTATTAAATTAAATGTTGACTTCCTAGTCTAAAACTGCAAGAATAAAAGTAACTTCTCCAGCTGTATCGACTAGTGTCTTGAATTTATCTTTTTGAATTTGCCTGATGTTGTTTTTTGAGAATTCTTCTTCATTTAGTTAAGTGTTAAAGCCTTTTATAGGTTGTCAAGGGGGTAATTTCAAATCATTATAAACAGATTTTAAATAGAAAATTTATTTCTGATGGAGGGTATCAGTTGAGCTGGAAAGGGAGACTATGTGTAAAGTCAGACTGATGACATATATAGGTTTCCCAGGCTTAATAAGAAAAAAGCTCTCCTCAGGTCTGAAGGAATTAATGTTGGGCTTAGGTAAGACCTATAGTCTTTAAGTGTTTATTTTTAAAATTAATACCATGCCTCATAGTTTTGTTTTCAGTCTCTTATTGTGGAAGATTTAAAACAACATATACAGGAGTAAAGTAAGGTACCTCCATGTATCTATCATCTAGCTTCAGTAGTTATCAATTTATGGCCAATTTCATTTCATCTAAACTCCCACCTACTTTCTATAAGTTACCATCCCCCATCTTATTTTGAAGCAAATCCTAGATATCATATAATTTTATCCATAAATATTTCAGCATATATTCCTAAGAAATAATAGCTCTTTAAAAAAACTAAAAGTATTATTGTGCCTCAAAAAGAATTAGTAAAAATAATATCAGATTTTCAGTTATTTCACAAGTATAAAAATTGTTAGAGTTCTAGTCAGGATCTAAATAAGGATCACACATTACAATTTATTGACAAATCTTTTGTCTTTTTATTATTTTATTTGTATTATTTTTTTTTAGATGGAGTCTTACTCTGTCGCCCAGGCAGGAGTGCAGTGGTGCAATCTTGCTCACTGCAACCTCTGCCTCCTGGGTTCAAGTGATTCTCCTGCCTCAGCCTCCAGAGTAGCTGTGTCTACGGGCGCATGCCACCACACCTGGCTAATTTTTTGTATTTTTATTAGAGACAGGGCTTTGCCATGTTAGCCAGGCTGGTCAGGAACTCCTGACCTAAGTGATCTGTCCACTTCAGCCTCCCAAAGCGCTGAGATTACGGACGTGCGCCACTGCACCCGGCCATGTCTTTTTAAATTCATGAATTCCTTCTCAGTCACATTTTTAAAATTCCTGTTTTTGGTTTGCTTGTCTACTAAGAGTCACTCACCATCTGGATTTTGCTGATTGCATCCTTGACATGCCATTTAATATGTTATTTTCTCCTCTATATTTTCTATAAATTGGTAATTGAATCTACAGGCTTGATCAGATTCAGCCTTGCTTGTTTGCTTGCTTTCTTTTTTTCTGTCTTTTTTTTTTTTTAGTAGACCACTGTACAAATAAAGTAGTGTTTAATCAGGAGACATAAAGTGGCTGGGTTTCTCTATGATTTAATAGCAGCCATTGATGATATGTATTGTTTTTAAAAATCAAATATTACCATAGTTGTCCAGTATGATAGCTACTAGCCACATGTGGTTACTGAACACTTAAAATGTGACTAGTGTGAATTGAGATGTACTGTAAATGTAAAAATATATGTTGGGTTTCAAATAGTACAAAACAAAAGAATATAAAATCTCTAATTTGTTTATAATGATTACATATTTTAAATATTTTGGATACATAGGATTAAATAAAACATTGAAATTAATTTCACTTTCTTTTTAAATTTTTTAAGTGTAAGATTTAAAATCATGTAATGGTTTGCATTAAAATTACATTGGGCCAGGTGCAGTGGCTCACGCCTGCAATCCCAGCACTTTGGGAGGCCGAGGCGGGTGGATCACCTGAGGTCAGGAGTTCGAGATCAGCCTGGCCAACATGGTGAACCCCCGTCTCTACTAAAAAATAAAAAAAATTAGCCAGGCTTGGTGGCCGGTGCCTGTAATCCCAGCTACTCAGGAGGCTGAGGCAGGAGAATTGCTTGAACCTGGGAGGCAGAGGCTGTGGTGAGCTGAGATCATGCCACTGCACTCTAGCCTGGGCAGCCTGGATAACAGAATGAGACTCTGTCTCAAAAAAAAAAAAAAAATTCTATTGGACAGTGTTGCTGTAAGACATTATAGAGAAAATGTTAGACCCGTGTCCCATTCTCCCTACCTCTCATTCCCATTCTCCAGAGGCAGCCACTTTCAACTTTTAGTCACTTCTCTGCTGTTTACTTCCACATTTCCAAGTGAAAAGGTTTTAATTATAACATTTATTTGAACACTTATTAAAAATGTGCCAATTATGTTCTAAGCTGTCTGCATTTATGAAGTAAATTCTTAGAACAATCATTTTAAAGATGATGAAACTTTGGAGCAGAAATATTAAGTAATTTACCCAGTCACAGATTAAGTAAGTGACAGAGCTTGGATTAGATTCTAATTCTTACTATCTGGGCATTTGATCAGACGTGGTGGCTCACGCCTATAATCCCAGCACTTTGAGAGGCTGATGCAAGAGGATTGAGGCCAGGCATTCGAGACCAGCCTGGGCAACAAAGCCAGACTCTGTATCTGTTTATTAAACAATAAATAAAGCATTTTTTAAAACCTGGGCATCTAATCTCCAAATATATTACCATATTACCTCCTCTGCTTACACTCCCCTCATTTCTTCTTTTCTTTTTTTTTTTTTAATTATAAATATTATCTAACTCCCTGCTATGGAAGATGAAGATTTTGCTTTTCATTCTTCTCCCCCTATTCTCCTTCCCCAACCTGATCTTACACTGGGACTTCTACTCCCATCATTACTTAATTGTATAATTTTTGTTAAATTCATATCGAATATATAAATGTACATAGATAATATTGTCTTCTATAGCATACCATGATTACATTTTCTTTCTTTTATAATATTTTTGTATTTCTGGAAGTAGTAATTGTCTTGGTTGTAATTTGTTCAACTTCATTTGTATCTTCTATTAATTGATCATCAGAATCGTTTGTCATTTTTTATTTTCCAAATCACAGGGAGACTTCTTGGAGTTCTACAGCCTTCAGTCAGGACTGACTACTGTCCAAGTAACACAGTTGTCATAATAGAATTGATCATACTGGGACTTTCCCTTTGTTTGTTCTTGCATTTAAGAGATATGGGGAATCCAAGTCTTTTTCTTTCACCATAGATAAGGTCTTCCTCTCTCACCCAGGTTGTAGTGCAGTGGCACGATCACAGCTCACTGTAACCTTGAAATCCTGAGTTCAAGCAATCCTCCACTTCAGTGTCCTGAATAGCTAGGACTATGGGTGCACAGCTAAGTTTTAAATTTTTTGTGGAAATAGGGAGGGGTCTCACTGTGTTTTCCAGGCTGGTCTCAAACTCCTGGCCTCAAGTGATCCTCTTACCTGACCTCCCAAAGCCCTGGGATTATAGGCATGAGCCACTGCACTTAGCTGGTAATCCAAGTCTTTTAAGTAGTACCTTGTTCTGGAGAGTGCAATGGCTTCTCAAAATTCTAAGGATATTAACTTAGGTTTTTTTGGTTGTTTTAAAATTTTCTTTGTTCCCTGCATTAACACTACAGGTTGAGCATCCATAATCTGAAAATCTGAAATCCAAAATGCTCCAAAATCCAAAACTTGAGTGCCAACATGATGCCACAAGTAGAAAATTCCCTATCTGATTTTATGAGATGGGTCAAAACTTTGTTTCATGCACACAATTATTTCAAAATACTGTATAAAATTAACTCCAGGCTATTTGTATTAAGTGTACATGAAATATAAATGAATTTTGTTTAGACTTGGGTGCCATCCCCAAGCTATCTCATTATATATAGGCAGATATTCAAAATTTGAGACACTTTCTGGTTCCAGCTGTTTCAGATAAGGGCTATTAAACCTGTATTTCCTTTAAGTTCCTTTTTGCTGTTTGGTTTGGTCATAGTCTTTCAAGTTAGAAGCTTGGCGGTAATTGTTTCGGGATCCTTCATATTTGAGAGACACAGAGAAAGCTAACTGGAACATCTCTGTGTACATGGGTAGGACTTTTCAGTGGTGAGCTTCATTATAGGTAAGGGAACAGCAAAACATTTTCCTTAGCCTCACACCCCCAGCATTATTTTTTAAAGGTTTTTCTTCAGGATGGGTCAATTTTTCTGGAGAGAAATCTATCTCAGGTATAGTAGGAGCTGAGCTGTCAGTTCTCAGAGACGAAATAAGGCAAAAAGCTAGCTCATTGTTCAGTATGCAGAGTTTCACTTTATCTCCTTGTTTTCAGTAAGGAGTCCACTGCCATTTCGGCCCCCAGATGTTTAGGAGTTTTCACCTGCCGTCTTTACCCATTAATGTTAAATTAATGCAAACAGTAACACAAAATATCAGCTGCCTACAAACAGGTATCATATTGTACATATTCACACAGTAAGAATAGCAGCAAAGTATTAAATATTTGACATGTTATCTGATTTAATCTTCAAAACTTTACTGTGAAGTAGGAACTATTATTTATCCTTATTTGGATTCACTTCAACCACATTCTGCCATTATAATACCTTATTGGCCGGGCGCGATGGCTAATGCCTATAATCCCAGCACTTTGGGAGGCCGAGGCGGGCGGATTGCCTGAGTTCACGAGTTCGAGAACAGCCTGGGCAACACGGTGAAACCCTATCTCTACTAAAATACAAAAAATTAGCCAGGTGTGGCCAGGCGCGGTGGCTCACATCTGTAATCCCAGCACTTTGGGAGGCCGAGGTGGGCGGGTCACCTGAGGTCGGGAGTTCGAGACCAGCCTGGCCAACATGGAGAAACCCCGTCTCTACTAAAAATACAAAATTAGCCAGGCATGGTGGCAGGTGCCTGTAATCCCAGCTACTCGGGAGGCTGAGTCAGGAGAACTGCTTGAACCCGGGAGGTGGAGGTTGTGGTGAGCTGAGATCGCGCCATTGTACTCCAGCCTGGGCAATAAGAATGAAAATTTGCCTAAAAAAAAAAAAAAAAAAAAATTAACCAGGTGTGGCAGTGTGCGCCTGTATTCCTAGCTACTTGGGAGGCTGAGGCAGGAGAACTGCTTGAACCCGGGAGGCGGAGGTTGCAGTGAGCTGAGATGGACCCACTGCATTCCAGCCTGGGCAACAGAGCGAGACTGTCTCAAAAAAAATAATAATAATACCTTATTAAAATTTCTCTCTTTTTTTCTTCTTATCCTTTGCTCCTGGAGAAACTTGTAGCATTAAAAAGTGGTAGTGATAAAATTATATTTTTCCATTAATAAATTGCTATTTTGGGGGGCACTGAAAAATATTTTTTACTGGATGGTAGGATAAGCATTCAATTTTTTGTGTCTAATCATACAAAATTTCTCATAGATTAGCTGCTGATCCTACCTCTGTCCAGTAGTTCTATGGCATACACATTCTAGATAGCAAAAGGGCACATTATCTCAGAATCCAAGAAACCCCACTGAGATCATAAGCACGGAAGAAAGATGATGTGAATGAAAGAAACTAAATTAATACTTTGATTAATTTAGAACTCTGAGGCTATCCACTGTTGCCAGTTTTTTCAGGACATCTTTCTCCTATTCCATTACGAAAGAGATGTAGAGTACATATAGCATTTAAAAATGTAATCTGGCTTTTCTCATACATATCTGAAACTTTTGATCTACCCTTGTGTTATCAAAGTAAAAGTGATATTCTCCCATTATTGAAATAAACAGACATTTATTAAGTGATGTATTAAATCATATGCTGTCTATTCACATTTTGAGGTCTCTGATACTACAGACCTTAATAATGGTTTTACTCATAAGAGTTTTGTTGGCATAAGGCCAGGTGCTGTGGCTCATGCCTGTAGTCCCCACACTTTGGGAGGCCAAGGCAGGGTGATTGCTTGAACCCAGGAGTTTGAGACCAGCCTGGGAAACATGGTGAAACCCCACTTCTACAAAAAATAGAAAAATTAGCTGGCTGTGGTGGTATGTGCCTGTTGTCCTAGCTACTCAGGACACTGAGGCAGGAGAATCACGTGAGCTGCCCAGGAAGTCAAGCTGCAGTGAGCTGTGATCATGCCACTGCACTCCAGCCAGGAGACAGAGTGAGACCTTGTCTAAAAAAAAAAAAAAAATTGTTGTATAAGTCAGTGCAGTTTAAAAAGTATAATTTGCCCAGAGGCAGAGGTTGCAGTGAGCGGAGATCGCACCACTGCACTCCACCCTGGGAGAAAGAGCGAGACGTTGTCTCAAAAAAAAAAAAGAAAAAAAAAAAAAAAAAAAAGCCTGGGTGTGGTGGCTCACGCCTGTGATCCCAGCACTTTGGGAGGCTGAGGTGGGCAGATCACAAGGTCAGGAGATCGTGACCATCCTGGCTAATATGGTAAAACCCCGTCTCTACTAAAAATACAAAAAAAATTATCCAGGCATGGTGGCGGGTGCCTGTAATCCCAGCTACTGGGGAGGCTGAGGCAGGAGAATGGCGTGAACCCGGGAGGTGGAGCTTGCAGTGAGCCAAGATCGTGCCACTGCACTCCAGCCTGGGCAGCAGAGCGAGACTCCGTCTCAAAAAAAAAAAAAAAAACCCATATATATATATACACACATATATATACACACATAAAATTTGTTAAATCTTTGTATCAGAATGACAACTAAAATTGTCTAAGTTTGATCTAATATAAAAGATACATTATTCTAATTTATTAACCTTTTGTTTATTTGGGTAAATAGAATACATTATCAAGTTTTTTTCTTAAAAAAAAAAAAAAAAAAGGGTACCAGGAATCCAAAAGTACATAGTCTTGTTCAAGTGTAGCCTAGTGGGGACAACAGTTCCTGTCCCATGCATACAAAAGGTAAAAATAAGTGCTTATCTACCAAACATATTAAATAAAATTGTCAACAATACTGTTAAAGCCTATTGTGTTCCTCTCCCTTCCCCTATTGGAAACCATTCAGAAGTAGATATTTTTATAATTTATTTATACTTACACTATATATGTCCATATGCCTAAATAATAATATAATATTTTGTATGTTTAAAAACTATACTGGCCAGGCATGGTGTCTCATGCCTGTAATTCCAGTGCTTTGGGAGGCAGAAGCAGTAGGATCAGTTGAGGCTAGGAGTTCGAGACTAACCTGGGCAACATAGCGAGACCCTGTCTCTACAGAAAGTGAAAAAACTATCCAGGTGTGGTGGTGCGTGCCTGTAGTCCCAGCTATTCTGGAGGCTGAGGTGGGAGGACTGCTTCAGCCCAGGAGGTATAGGTTGCAATGAGCTGTGATCTTGCTACTGCATTTCAGCCTGGGTAACAGTGAAAAAGCTTGTCTTAAAAAAAAAAAAAAAAAAAACTATACAGTATGTTTCTGTAATTTGCTTTTTTCCCTCAATATTGTAAGAGTCATCCATGTTAATACAGGTACCTCTGATTTTTCCATTTTCACTAATCCTGTCATCAGGTGTGTCTAATTGGCCATTAAACCTATCTACCTTCTATTGGGTGTTTAATTTCAATTACTGTAATTTTGTTATCTAAGTTACTGAATATATTAATCACAGTTATTTTAAAGTCTGTGTCTGAAAACTCCAATCTGTAGATCTTCTTTGGATCCGTTTCTCTTGTCTTGTTTTTCCATTATTTCTCAATCATAAGGTCCTATTGACTGCTGTGCCTAGTAATTTTTGATAGAATACCTGAAATTGTATGTGAAAATTTTAAGGTGAAATTGTATGTGAAAAATTGTAAGGAAAATTTGTGGCTCTAGCTCAGGGATCTACAAATTATGCCCCATGGACCAAATCTGACCTGCTACCTGTTTTTGCCTGGCTTTAAGAATGTTTGCTATATGTTTAAATGATAGAAAAATAATCAAATGAAGAATAATATTTGGCAACACATGAAACAAAATTCAAACCTAAGTGGCCATAAGTAGAGTTACTGGAATACTCTCATTATGTATTGTCTGTGGCTGCTTTTGTGCTGCAACAGCAGAGTTGAGCAGTTGCAACAGAAACCTAATTGGCCACAAGACTAAAAGATTGATTATTGCCAGCCTCTGCTCTAGCTAGATAATGGTATCTTTCTCCAGAGAGGATTTACTTCTGGTAGGCCCTTAAGATATTAGGAAGATCACCTTAATTCATTCAGGGATTTAGTTGATTCAAAGCTTGTTTTGAGTCCTTGTGGGGGTTGTGAATTTCTGGTTCACCTCTACTTCTAGGGCATAGCCTTTTCAGGATTCCGACTAAAAGCCTGATGTATTTACCCAGAATCCTATTCCTTGATGGGCCCAGTACTTCAATGCTGGTTCATTGTCTACAACTTTCCTTCTCCCTGAGATTATGGCTCTTATATATGTGTGTGTGTGTGTGTGTATATATATATATATCTTGACCTCAGTCAAGATACAGAACATTTCCATCACCCTAGAAAGTTCTCTCCTTGCCTTTATATATATATATATATATATATATATGCACACACACACATATATGTATATATACAAACATATATATGTATATATACAAACATGTGTATATATATACAAACATATATATGTATATATATACACACACATACACACTGACAGAAATATATATATTTCTGACATTGTCCTTATAGTTACTGCAAGAATGACTGCATGAGTGAGTCTAAAAATACATGGGTCTAAAGAGGCACAGACAAGAGAAAACAGGTTTATTTTGCCACCAGTGCATTAGCACACTAATAAGTGTAAGACTTAACATTCCAAACGAATATACCCATGCTAGTGGGAGTCATTTACATTTAGGCATTTCTGTTTTCATTATTTTTAAACTGAGGTATAATCACTTACCAAAAATACATTTAAGTGTTCAATGTGTTTTGACAAAGGTATACACCTAAGTACCAATACCTCAGTCAAGATACAGAACATTTCCATCACCCTAGAAAGTTCTCTCCTTGCCTTTTTTGTTTGTTTTTTTGTTTTTTAATTTTGTTGTTGTTGTTCTGAGACAGGGTCTCACTCTGTCACCCAGGCTGGAGTGCAGTGGTGTGATCTTCCAGCGTTTAAGTGATCCTCCTGCTTTAGGTGGCAAGTGGCTGGGACCACAGGCACGTGCCACCATGCCTGGCTAATTTTTTGTATTTTTTTGTAGAGACTGGGTTTCACCATGTTGCCCGGGTTGGTGTTGAACTCCTGCGCTCAAGCGATCTGCCTGCCTACGCATCCCAAAGTTCTGGGATTACAGGCCTGAGCCACCCTCCTTGCCTTTTCCAGTTAATCTTCTTCCCTCTAGAACAGCAACCACTGTTCTGATTATCCCCATACTAATCATAATTTTTATTTTATTTATTTATTTTGTGTGTGCGTGTGTGAGACACAGTCTCACGCTGTCACCAGGCTGGAGTGCAGTGATGCAATCTTGGCTCACTGCAACCTCCGCCTCCTGGATTCAAGTGATTCTCCTGCTTCAGCCTCCTGAGTAGCTGGGACTACAGACGCCCGCCACCACACCTGGCTGATTTTTTATATTTTAGTAGAGACGGGGGGGTGGTTTCACCATGTTGGCCAGGATGGTCTTGATCTCCTGACCTCATGATCCACCCTCCTCGGCCTCCCAAAGTGCTGGGATTATAGGCATGAGCCACCACAACCGGCCCAATTTTAATTTTTTAAATTGCAAATTTCATCACTACCATGCTGGTCATAACACTGCTGTAAATCTTTAGAAGCTATTAACGTATTTTCATTGTTCAAATTCCACCTACTTCTCTGGATCCCAGATTAATTGATTTTTTTTTTAAGGCCACATCTGCGTGTTAATCTGCAGGTCTAGTTCATAGCCCCTTTGATGAATAGAAGGTATACTAACACAAATGTCATACATGAATAGGTAATATAAGTAACCTGGTCTTTTAGAATACTATTGAATGATACTAAGCTACTTAAAATTAATTCATAGAATCCCGACCTTTATATTTCCATGGCAAGTAACATGCATTATCTCAGGGGAGAGTGCCATTTTCAATTTACAGATGAGAAAATGATTCAACAACTAATTGACTTATACAAAAATCCCCTTACCATAACCAGTGGTGCCAGGACTAGATTTTTATTATTTTGCTCATTCCACTATCCTAGGCTGCATGTACACAAGGAAAGAGCCAACTTGTATTCCAGAAATTCAATTTCCTTGTTTCTTTTCTGAAAATTCACAGGTTACCCATTCTTTCCATCCTCTGGCATAGTGTTGAGCACTGAAAACATATATCAAATAGTGCTATAAACATTTTTTTTTTGAGACAGAGTCTCGCTCTGTTGCCAGGTTGGAGTGCAGTGGTGCAATCTCGGCTCACTGCAACCTCTGCCTCCCAGGTTCAAGCGATTCTCCTGCCTCAGCCTTCCAAGTAGCTGGGACTACAGGAGTGCACCACCACGCCCAGCTAATTTTTGTATTTTTAGTAGTGACAGGGTTTCCCCATGTTGGCCAGGATGGTCTTGATCTCCTGACCTCGTGATCCACCTGCCTCGGCCTCCCAAAGTGCTGGGATTACAGGTGTGAGCCACCACGCCTGGCCGCTATAAACATTTTCTGTATTTTATAACAGAAGATTGACAGAAATTTAGAGATAAATAATTAAATGGCTATTCACCATACAATTTAGACTCTACAACTATGTAGAAGATTGTGTTGCTTTTGAGTAAGATGAAAAGAGGCTCTTAGTTTTGCTATCTGCCTTTACTGACAGTAATTACAAGAAATTCTTAAATAGACATATAAAAATGTAATATATATGAAACATTGGATTATACATTTATCAATCCATTTTTTCATTCATCTACACACCTGTGAAAGCCCAGAGATATTGCTGTGTCCAGGGCCTTCTTGCTTCTCACTCCGGCTAAATAAGAAAACACTAGCTGTCAGATTTGGATGGTTTTACTTCATTGTACTTCTCTTTGAAGTCTCTTGGGTTCATCCGTAGAGCTTCACCTACTTCATCCACTGAAAGAAAATGTTAAGAATTTCAATTAGATTTTAGATATAGTAAATTATTTATATGTTTTTTAATAAATTAAGACACATGTCACTTACATGGTACATTGATAGACCCAGGGATTTTTCGATACTCCAGAATTTCCCATATCTCTCTAACATCAATTAACATAATATTTTTAGAGTTCAGCAGGTTTTTAATTTCCTTATAAGTGACATCTTTAGAAATAGCAGTATAAAAATCGTGGCAGTTTCCCTTTATTGACGTCAAACCCGGCAAAAATAAACAATTTAGGCAACTTCAAAGTGGTATCACTATTAATAGCTGGAAAGACTAGATTAAAAGAATTTCCCCCTGGTTCCAGTCAGTTAACTATAGTTAATTTTTGCTTTAATAAACTATGTATTCTAGGTATGTATTTTGCACAGTGACATAATAAATATATATTTGGTCTCTGCTCCTGGTTCCTGATACAAGAGCTCCTAAAACCCTTATAATTTCCTGAGCAATGGGGGTGGGGGGTGGTGCTAGGAGCATCTTTTGTTTTAATGAATTTCATTTTTTACTCCACTTACTGACACAGAGCTCCCAAATCCCTTGGAATTTCCTGGGTGATAGATTCTTTTGTTCTAATTAAGTGACTCTTGGTGGGTTCATGGATAGCTTCAGGATGGGGGCTGGTCACCAGAAAGACCCAACTATGATTAGAAGCTTGGAACTCAGCCCCATTCTCATCCTCCAGGAGGTAAGAGCAGCTGGAGACTCAGTTAATAACTGATGACTACATGATGAAGTTTCCATATATATCTCTAATGGGGTTCAGAGAGCTTCTGGTTGGTGAACACATTCAAGTGCTGGGAGGATAACACACCCCAACTCCATAGGGACAGAAGCTCCTGTGCATGGGACCCTTCTAGACTTCCCACTAGGTACCTATTCATCTGGCTGTTTATCTGTATTTTTTATTATATTCTTTCAAATAAATCAATAAATTTGTTTCTCTGACTTCTTTGAGCAGTTCTAGCAAAGTAACAAACCCAAGGAAGGGGTCAAGAGAACCCCCAATTTACAGCTAGTTGGTCAGAAGAGTAGGAGGCCTGGACTTGTGACTGGCATCTGAGGTAGGGGCAGTCTTGTGGGACTGAACCCTTAGCTTGTGGGGTCTGTGCTAACTCTGAGTAGTTAGTTCAAAATAAAATTTTAGAACATCAGTTAGTGTCCACAGAGAATTGGAGAATTACTTGGTTTTGGAAAACCTACACATCTCCCACACATCTCATGTCAAAAGTGTTGTGAGAGTACAGAAAAGAATTTTTCAGCCAGGCATGGTGGCTTATGCCTGTAATCCCAGCACTTTGGGAAGCCGAGGTAGGAGGATCTCTTCAGCCCGGGAGGTGGGGTTGCAGTGAACCAAGATCACGTCACTGCACTCCAGCCTGGAGGACAGTGAGAACCTGTCTCAAAAAAAAAAAAAAGGCCAGGTGTGGTGGCTCACGCCTGTAATCCCAGCATTTTGGGAGGCCGAGGCGGGTGGATTGCCTGAGGTCAGGAGTTCAAGGCCAGCCTGACCAATGTGGTGAAACCCCGTCTCCACTAAAAATACAAAAATTAGGCGTGGTGGCAGGTGCCTGTAATCCCAGCTACTCCGGAGGCTGAGGCAGGAGAATTGCTTGAACCTGGGAGGCAGAGGTTGCAGTGAGCCGAGATCGTGCCATTGCACTCCAGCCTGGCAACAGAACAAAACTCTGCCTCAAAAAAAGAGAAAGGAGTTTTTCCATGTATGCATGTATCCTGACACTGAGCATCAGGATGCAGCCTGTGCTGCCCTGAATGTTTGATATGGGCCTTGTGTCAGTTCCATATTTTACTCTTTCCAAGCCCCTTAATTGGTGGGAGCTTGTACATACATTCAGCATCTGGTAAGTGAATTATGGAAATAATTTGTAAATCTTAATCCAAGTTACAATATTAAGAAAATTTTAATTTCATTTCCCCTTGCAAGCAAAGATATTAAGCCATAGATTAGATGTGAGGACCTTACATTTTATACTACACTTGTAAGTACTTAATGGCACTGTTTCTTTTTTTTTTTTGAGACGGAGTCTGGCTCTGTCACCAGGCTGGAGGGCACTGGCGCAATCTCGGCTCACTGCAACCTCCGCCTCTTGGGTTCAAGCAATTCTCCTGCCTCAGCCTCCTGAGTAGCTGGGACTACAGGTGCATGCCACCATGCCCAGCTAATTTTTGTATTTTTAGTAGAGACAGGGTTTCACCACGTTGGTCAGGATGGTCTCGATCTCTTGACCTCGTGATCTGCCTGCCTTAGCCTCCCAAAGTGCTGGGATTACAGGTGTGAGCCACTGCGCCCAGCCTGACACTGTTTCTATCTCTTAAATACAGTCGCCTTTTGGTATCTGAAGGGGATTGGTTCCAGTACTCCCTTGGATACCAAAGTCTGTGGATGCTCAAGTCCCTTATATAAAATGGCATAGCATTTGCATATAACTTATGCACATCTCCCGTGTACTTTAAATCATCTCGTTTACTTATAATCCTTAGTACAATGTAAATGCTATGTAAGTAGTTGTTATACTGTATTTTTGGGTTTTTGTTGTTGCTGTTGTATTGTTATTTTGAGTTTTTCCTGAATATTTTCTCTCTAGTTGACTTGAATCCTCTGGAGTTGAACCTGCAGATACAGAGTGCCAACATATTGTTACATAATATGGTATTGTAATATAATATTGTAACATAATATAACAATTGTAACATAATATGGTATTGGAACCCATAAAATAAAATAAATCCATGGGTCCATACTGGTATAAGGATATAATTGAATAAATAAATGGGGAGAAGGGATTATCTTCCTTACATGGGAACTTCCAACTAATAAATATAGAAGGAATGATGGGAACAGAAAACCATTAGGCAAACACTCCAGTAATAATTGTTGCAGATAAAAACCATTGATGGATATAGATCTAGTGAGTGAAAGTGTGATGAGAAATGAGGTAATATCTTTCCATGAGATACTTACTAATTACAAAGGGAGAAACCTGAAAGATACTACTTTAACTAGTTATTCAAAGATAACTTCACTAGTAATAAGACATGTTGATAACATATGCCTCCTGATATGAGGCCCTGAGAAGAGCGCACAATATCACTTCCTTAGTATTCTTGCAAAAAAAATTCATGTCCTGAATCTAATTAGAAGAAAACCTCAGACAAAAAATCTACAAAGTAACTAGTACCCTTTTTAAAAGTGTCAATGTCAAGAAAGATTAAAGTCTGGGGATTAGTTAATAGTATTATATCAATATTAATTTCCTGATTTCAGTAATTGCACTAAGTAAGATGTTCATACTATGTGAAGTTGGTAAGCATAAAGGAAACTTTTACTTTTGCAACTTTTCTACAGGTCTAAAATTATTTTTTTAAAAACAATATCCAAAAGATTTTTAAAATAACAAAAAAATTAATAATGTTCATATTTCACAATAAAATGACCACTATAAGAAAGGTAAATAAGGGCAGGCGCAGTGGCTCATGCCTGTAATCCCAATACTTTGGGAGGCTGAGGTGGGAGTATCACCTGAGTCCAGGAGTTGGAGACAGCCTGGGCAACACAGTGAGACTCCATCTCGACTAAAAGTTTTTTAAAAAATTAGCCAGATGTGATGGCACCTGCCTGTAGTCCCAGCTACTAGGGAAGCTGAGGCAGGATGATCGTTTGAGCCCACGAGGTGGAGGCTGCAATAAGGCTGTGATGGCACCACTGCACTCCACCAGCCTAAGTGACAGAGTGAGACTTTGTCTCAAAAGAAAAAAAAAAAGTAAAAAAGGTAAATTATACAGGTATGCTTCAAATTTTGTTTAAAGTATTAAATATAGTAAAATTGATTTAAGTAGTATAGAGCTGGCATAAGAAAAGGTTTAAAAGTCTAAGTCCAGAAAAGAGACTTACAATATACTTTATATGAGAATTTAGTATCTGCTAATAGTGACATTGCAAATTAATAAGAAAATGACATTATATTTAATAAACAGGCCAACTAAGTAGGAGAAAACACTAAGCAGGCTATTACCTCGTTCTTTATGCTTAAATAAATTCCAAATATAAACCTAAAATCGAATTTGTTTTTTTTTTTTTGAGATGAAGTCTTGTTCTGTCACCCAGGCTGGAGCGCAGTGGCACAATCTCGGCTCACTGCAAGCTGTGCCTCCCGGGTTTACGCCATTCTCCTGCCTCAGCCTCCTGAGTAGCTGGGACTACAGGCGCCTGCCACCGCACCCGGCTAATTTTATGTATTTTTAGTAGAGACGGGGTTTCATCGTGTTAGCCAGGATGGTCTTGATCTCCTGACCTCGTGATCCGCCCACCCGGGCCTCCCAAAGTGCTGAGATTACAGGCATGAGCCACAGCGCTCTGCCCTAAAATCTAATATCTTAAAAGTACTCATAGAAAACATGAGTAGATAATTTAAGTCTTAGGATAGGAAGGCCATTCTAAACATGACAAAAACCAGAAATCATAAAGGTTTGATCTCATAAAAATGCTAAATTTACATATGGAAAAAGAACAATGAACACTTTGAATACAAGTAACAGGTGGGAAGAAAATTCTTGTAACATAGAAAAAAAATGAAAGATTAGTGTTAATAAAATAGAGTTCATACAAATAACTAGGAAAAAGAAAAAAATCCCCATAGAAAAGTGGTCAAAATATATGAACATGGATTGACAGGAGAAACATAAATAGCCAACAAAATGTGAAAAGGTGCCCGATCTCACTACTAATTAAGGAAATACAAGATATAAACAAAATTTTGTTATTTTGTCAGGTTTGTAAAAATTAAAAGAATTTATAATATCAAATATTGGTGAGGGAAAGAGGAAATGGGTACTTTCATACATTGCTGGTAGTGTATAATGTCACAAACTTTTGAAGGGAAATTTAGCTGTAATAACATTTTAAGTATGTATATCCTTTTTACCTCACAATTTTAGTTTTAGGAATCTATCCTACAGGAATCTTAGTATGAGTTAATACAGATGTATATATATGCAATTATGTTTGTGGGTAGCATTCTTTGTAACATTAGAAAACTACAATAAGCTGGAAGTTCATCAATAAGGCAACTGTTATAAGTGGTACATTTATACAATGGGATATGCATTATTTAATGTAAGTTGTCCAAAATAGAATTGAATTTAAAAAACTGGTTGTTGAACATTATGTATAAACCTAAGGTTCCCAAACTTTCTGGGTTTACAATGCTCTTAATGCCTTGGTAATTTTTTGCAGGGCTCACAGGCCAAAAGAAATGAACAGCAGTTCCATGTATTAAGTAGTTGAGAAAAGCCAAAAGTAGGTTGCAAAAAAAGCATATCTTCTTATGAAAAACAGACACTCTTTTGTTTTATTTCTTTTTTTTTTTAAGACTAGTCAAGTGCAGTAGTGAGAAGGAGGGAAAGAGTAGAACAAGTTCAATCTGTAACTGACTGGACAATCAATTGAGGTAACTCACTACCTTCAGACCAGCCACACTTTTCTATTTTCATCTGTCATTTTCATGGCTAGGAAAGTAACATAAAAATGGACAAATAGCTATAAAGGTTTAAACGAATAGGTTTCCAGCTATTCCACTCCCATGTATATGCTCAAATGAAAACAGGGGCTCAAACAAATACTTGTACACTAATGCTTATATTTATTCACAATAACCAAAAGGTGGAAACAACCCAAGTGTTCATCAACAGATTATGCATAAATAAAATGTGATGTATACATATAATGGAATATTAGTCATAAAAATGAAGCACTGACACATGCTACAATACGGATGCACCTTGAAAACATGCTGAGTGAAATAAGCCAGACACAAAAGGACAAATATTATATGATTCCACTTATATGAAATATTTAGAACAGGCAAATTCATAGAGAGAAAGTAGGTTAGAGGTTGTCAGGAGTTGGAGGGAGGAGGAATGGGGAGTTTCTGTTTGGGGTGATGAAAATTTTTGTACTGAAATAAAAAGTGTTGATGGTTGCACAACACTGTGAATATAATTAATGCTACTGAATTGCACATTCAAAATAGTTAAAATCACATTTTATACATATTCTACCACAATAAACAAAACTTAAAAATATAGGTTTCCTCACCCCCTTCAGATTTGAAAAGTTGATTCACTGTGTCTACAAGATTAGATCTTAACCTGGAATCAAACTGTTTCTCATCCAGCTAGCTGTTTTCTGAATTCCCAGAATATAAAGAGACAGCAGTCCGAATTAATGCTCATTACTGCTTCTCATTGTTAGGAACTG
The DNA here is from genome assembly GCF_028885625.2 of Pongo pygmaeus. NCBI lineage: Eukaryota > Metazoa > Chordata > Mammalia > Primates > Hominidae > Pongo > Pongo pygmaeus. Next base: position 99,308,108 of record NC_072378.2, on the reverse strand, counting down.
GAAAACTATGGTAATTTTATAATTTATGTTAAACTCAAGATTCTGGCTCTTAGCCACTGTGAAAGACAGTGACGCAAGTAACTTCTTTAACTGGATCAAAGATAGTTATGTTTTTCTTGTAGTCATCTAACTGATATTTAACTTTCTATAATTCAATTATACTCCTATTGGGAGGTGGAGGATGGGGGAAATAACCAGTGAACACTAGATTTCTTGCCTTTCCACTCAGTGAGCAAAAGCCTGAAGTAAGCCTATTTGTTTGATGAGGCTCTCAGCTCCCCCAAGCCTCTCATGATATGAGCCTCTATTGCATACTAATTATTTAAAGCCAATAGTGTGTGTTTTTATGTACAGCATGTGCTCCACTTGCAAATCAACCAGTTCATCTTGTGCTCAAAGAAACATTAATCTGTTCCTATACTGAAGAAAAACTGGCTGTTTGGGATTTACTGAGAGATGATGTGTGGTTCTCTAGAGGGATTTTCAAGAGTAATACAGACTGCACCTGATTTTTACCTTTTCAGCCTAACCTTTGAATAACCTCCAGTTTTGTGGTTTCCACATTAGTAAACCTAACATCACCTGGATATTCACTGCAGCATTACATCACAGGATAGAATCCAAGCTCCTTAGTATGTTCCTTAATGCCTTTCAACAACCCCTTACTAGCACAGTTTACCAAACCCACTCCTCCCTTCATTTCTCCTCTTAGGCCCCAATTGCCCTATCCTCCAGCTACATCAAAAGTATATGTGTGCTCCTGGCTGGGCACAGTGGCTCACGCCTGTAATCCCAGAACTTTGGGAGGCCAAGGCGGGTGGATCACGAGGTCAGGAGTTCGAGACCAGCCTGACCAACATGGTGAAACTCCCGCCTCTACTAAAAATATAAAAATTAGCTGGGTGTGGTGGCACGTGCCTGTAATCCCAGCTACTCAGGAGGCTGAGACAGGAGAATCACTTGAACCCACAAGGCAGAGGTTGCAGTAAACGGAGATTGCACCACTGCACTCCAGCCTGGGCAACAGAGCGAGACTCCATCTCAAAAAAAAAAAAAAAAAGTATATGTGTGCTCTAAATACAGTTTTATAATGAAAAGAGAAGGGATTTTAGAGTCAGATAAACCTAGATTCACATTCTGGCTTACCCACTTATCCCTGTAACCCTACAGAAATTACTTAAAATTTTTAGGACTTAGTTACTTATTTGTAAAATAGTAATATTATTATCATTTAAACCTATGAGCTTTAAGTAAGGTAATGTATATACAGTGCAATCAATCAATATCTATTTCTGCCTTTCCTTCCTGATTTATACATACTGCCCATTCTGAAAGAAATATCTTTCTCCCTCATCTCTCCATGTAACACTCTTACTCTCCTTTAAGACCCAGTTAAATGTCCCTTGCCACCTCCCCTTTAACAATTTCGCATCTAGATATCTATTTCAGTAAAATATTTGTACAAATACAAAAAGTGGTATGTACAATGATAATTACTGAACAACTTTATAATAGCAAAAAAATTGGAAATCAAAATGTTCATCAATAGGTGACTGGTGAAATGGTGGAATATATGCAGCAGTTAAGAGAGTTAATGTGCCACCATGGAAGGCTTCTGAATACCTGAGAAAAAATTGCAGAAAAGTATGCACAGATCACATTTGTATATACAGTATTTTTATGTACTTTTATTTATGTATATTCATAGACAAGTGTTTAGAAGGATGGGTATCAAGCCATATCTGGGGAGAAGGGCGGGAGGGGGAGGATATATAAAGGAGCCATATGTTGTTTTGTTTTAATATGAGGATAGAATCATTTAATACTAGCTTTTTTTTTTTTTTTTTTTTTTTTTTGAGATGGAGTCTTGTTCTGTTGCCCAGGCTGGAGTACAATAGTGCGATCTTGGCTCACTGCAACCTCCGCCTCCCAGGTTCAAGCAATTCTCCTGCCTCAGCCTCCCGAATAACTGGGATTACAGGCACATGCTACCACGCCTGGCTAATTTTTATATTTTTAGTAGAGGCAGGGTTTCACCATGTTGGCCAGGCTGGTCTTGAACTCCTGACATAAGGTGATCCACCCACCTTGGCCTCCCAAAGTGCTGGGATTACAGGCATCAGCCACTGTTCCCAACCACTAGCATAATTTTATATGTATATTTATTTGAGACAGGGTCTCGCTTTGGGCGACCAGACTGAAGTGCAGTGGCATGATCTCCCAGGATCAAGTAATCCTTCCACCTAAGCCTCCTTAGCAGCTGGGACTACAAGCACTTGGCTAATTTTTGTATTACAGCATAATTTAAATGAAAAAGATACCTTTTTCTAATATTTTCTAGAACTCAGAGTCAGTTGTTCTTTCCATTGCAGTGTCACTTGACTGGGCTGTGTGTGGTGATTACTTGTGTCTGCCTTCCCTAGAAATGGGTGAACTGAGCTGCAGAGGCCGTATCCCCAGCAGGAAGCCCGGCAGTTTAGGAGCTCAATAAATGATTGATTTTTCATGTTTGAGACAAGGTCTTGCTCTGTGGCCCAGGCTGGAGTGCAGTGGTGCAATCATGACTCACTGTATCCTAAACCTCCCAGACTTAAGCAAGTCCTCCCACCTCAGCCTCACCTGTAGCCGGGACTACATGTGTGTTCTACCATGCTGGGTTTTTTTTTTTCTTTTTTAGTAGAGATGGGGTATCACTATGTTGCCCAGGCTAGTCTCGAACCCCTGGGCTCAAGCAGTCCTCCTGCCTTGGCCTCCCAAAATGCTGAGATTATAGGCGTGAGCCACCACGCCAGTCCCAGAGCTCAATAAATGATTCTTTTTTTAAAAGACAGGGTTCTACTTTGTCACCTGGGCCGGAGTGCAGTGATGTGATCTCGGCTCACTGCAGCCTCGACCTCCTGGGCTCAAGTGATCCTCCTGTCTCAGCCCTCCAAGTAGCTGGGACTACAGGTGTGTGCCACCATGAGCAGCTAATTTTTTCTACAGACAGGGTTTTGCCATGTTGGCCAGGCTGGTCTTGAACTTCTGAGCTCAAAAAGCTCAGCCTCCCAGTGCTAGGATTACAGGCAAGAGCCACCGCACCCCACCAAATGATTCTTGAATAAAGGTGAAAGGAAACAGTCTGTGGCCAGGAGCAGTAGCTCACACCTGTAATTCCAACACTGTGGGAGGCCGAGGCAGGAGGATCATTTGAGGCCAGGAGTTCGAGACCAGTCTGAGAAACATAGCTAAAACCCCATCTCTACAAAAACAAAACAAACAAAATCAGCTGGGCCTGATGGCCTCCGCCTGTGTCCTAGCTACTTGCAGGCTGAGGGGAGGATCGCTTGAGCCAAGGAATTTCAAGCTGCAGTGAGCTGTGATTGCAGCACTGCATTCCAGCCTGGGCGACAGAGCCAGACTCTGTTTCTTAAAAAAGAAAGAAAAAAAAAGGAGAAAAGAAAAAAAAATTGCATACAAAAGCACATCTTAAACTACAGAGGACTTACCAACAGTTAAAATAGGTAGGTGGGGCTAGGGGGAAGCTGTGTTAATGCTGGGTCCCTGTAGCTGCATCCACAGATAAAAGTTGGTGCTGGAGAGGCAGCATGCAAAGCGAAAAGAAGGGACTGCTTTGAGTTCCAACCCAACGCCTCCGGTAACCATCTTCACTTCTCTGGCTTCCGCTGGCTCATCGGTAAAATGAGGGGTGGTATTTTTATAGTTCTAACACGTTATAGTTCTAGGTGGCTGTTTCATGGAGCGCGGAGCGCTGCTCTCTAGCGGGTCACAAATGTAACTCGCAAGGCTGGGTTCGGCATTACGACTATCGCGGGCAGGGAGTGGCCATCTTGCTCGCTCCTCTGAGTCGCGAAATTGGCCTTCATGTATTGCTCAGTTAAGCACCACTACCAATATAAACGCCCTCCCACACGACCTCGCTGGAGCAATGTTTACGTCTGTCCCTGCGTCCCCAGAGCGCCCACAGGTTCGGGTAGCCCGAGATCTTCCCCAGGTGGGTGTTACATCCCCAGGTGCCAAGAGTGATGGGTCCGACTTTTAACTGGAAGTCTAAAGAAGCGAGCATCCCCACCAATGTTAACCCTTGCCTGAAGTCTAAGGTTAGGCGCTCTTCTTTTCCCCGGGGCCCACCAAGCTCACCGCAGAGCGCAGCCTCCGCGGACCCGAGGACCGCTCTGCATGCAATCTCGAGCAGCAACCAGGGTAGCACCATTGCGGGCCAGCGGCCGCCGCTCTACTGACCACTTCCTGCTACTCCTTCTCCTCCTACTCCGGCCTCTTGGCGCGCTGCTCCAGGCTCTCCGGCGCCCTCCAGCCAGGCACCGGCCGAACCGAGTAGTGCCGCAAGGTGTAATTATTGCTTTAAAACTTAAAAGGCATTTGGAAAGAAACTAAGGGGTATGCTTACTTTTTTTGTTTTTGATTATTATTTTTTAGGAGACACAAAGTTTAAAAATAGAAAGCAGAAAATGTGACACATTATTTAAAGATTTAATGTAAATAAACTTTTCCAATTTACCTTATAACATGATTTTCATACATTGGATTTGTTTAAAACAGACTGACTACATGGATAACTTTTCTAAGAATTGTTCTTAACTCTCATAGCTGGTTCAACTGATTTAGGCATTAAAATAATGTCATATTATCATCTTTCCTCCACGAATTGATGATATTTGACTATAACTTTGTCAGGGTTATGTCCAACTATTGTATAATATGTGTCAGTCTCCTATTGCTACCGTAACAATTTACCCCAAATTTACTGGCTTAAAACAACACAAGTTACTATCTACAATTCTGTAGATTAGAAGTCTCACTTGGCTAAAATTAAGGTGTCAGCAAGCCTGTGTTTCTTCTGAGCTCCAGAGTAGAATTTCTTGACTTGTCTTTTCTGTCTTGTAGTGATTGCCTGTATTCCTTGGCTCTCACGGCCGCCTCCTCCATCTTCAAAGCCAACAGCTTTGAGCTTCAAATCCCTGATTCTGACTCCTGCTTCTGTTATCACATCTCCTTCTCTTCCTCTGATTCTGCTGCCTCTCTTTTATAAGGACCTTTACATTCAGACCACAGAGATAATCCATGATAATCTTCTCATCTCAAGATAATTAATTTAATCACACCTTCGAAATCCCTTTTGCCAGTTAAGGTAACACATTCACAAGTTTCGGGTTTGTAGAACATGAACATCTTTGGGGCAGGAGGTCATTATTAAACCTACCACATAAAGTTTCTCATTATCTTATATTTTATTTATTCTCAGGTTGGTTCCCAAGCATAATAAAAGCTATATTTAACTGCAAACAGATTTACAGTTAAAAATTAAAACATTTGGCCAGGTGCTGTGGTGCCAAACTGTAGTCCCAGTTACCAGCAGGCTAAGGCAGGAGAGTCACCCGAGCTCAGGAGTATGAGGCTATAGTGCACTATGATCAGCCTGGGTGACTGAGTGAGACCCCATCTCAAAAAAAAATTAAAATATTCATGTTTAAATGGCATTATTAAAGTGTATGTCCAAGGAATCATTTCATTAAGCATTTACTTTTAAATTCTTCAGTTATCAATAATTTAATAAGCTATAAACCATTTCAGATTTCTAGACCAATGACATCATTTATAATTATTTTCCAAATAATTTGGAGCTTAACCATAGTCTCCGTGTAATTTATTTTGTGGATTCACTTTTAACTAAGATATCACTACATACTGTAGATTCATGTAGTCTCTCTGGCATCCTCATTCTAAATATACATCATAAATCACAGGTAGTATGAACACAAGATAGGGAAACAATGTACTTGGCCCCAGTGAATCATATTTAATCTGATTTCTGCTTTTGCAGAAGTATTACTAAACAATTATTCTTTTAGGGCTTATGACTAATTATTGTTTTAAAAATATTTTTATGTAGGACTTTTCTTTCTGAGGAGATAAATATGTCTTTCCATATATAGCACACTGCTAAACTTAGTTTATTTAAGAGTCCTTGCAGCAAAAATATCTTGTCAAAAGAGATTCTTGATCATTGTTCCTAGTTATCTTGATCATTGTGTCCAAGTTATTCCATTATTGTTAAGGAATAATTTAAGCAAGACTTAAAATGGATAAAAGAGGGAGAAATAGTTTAACTTTTCTGAGAAAGATCTACTAGTGCTGAGTTGATATGAATCATTAATTCTCAAACAACTATTTTTTGTTGTTACTCATGTGTTAGTGAAAGGCTGTTGGAAAGAAGACTTTTTTTTCTTTTCTTTTTTTTTTCTTTTTTTCTTTTTGAGGCAGAGTCTCACTCTGTTGCCCAGGCTGGAGTGCAGTGACACGATCTCGGCTCACTGCAACCTCTGGCTCCCGGGTTCAAGCGATTCTCCTGCCTCAGCCTCCCCAGTAGCCACCACGCCTGGCTAATTTTTGTATTTTTAGTAGAGACTGGGTTTCACCATGTTGCCCAGGCTGGTCTTGAACTCCTGACCTCAAGTGATCCACCCACCTCAGCCTCCCAAAGTGCTGGGATTACAGGCGTGAGCCACCATGCCCAGCAGAAAGAAGACAATTTTTAAGAGACTTGGGATTTTTCCCATTTCTTTTTCTTTTATTTTATTTTTGACCAATAAAGTCATTTCACACCCATTTCTTTTAAAATCGACTTTAAGTCCCCATATAACAGACTAATAAAATGAAAAATTAGGAAATGTATGGCCTTTCATGTGATTCTCTTTTTCTTAAAGAATTTTTATCAAAACTTTAAATGAACATCTGTTGATTCAGCATTTCCACAGTGAACAGTTTATTTAATGAGAATATTTGTGTTAGTAAGCAAAGACAAGTGTACACTAACAAGAGACTGATGAAAAAATAAAAACATTCATTCACAAGAGACTTAAGCAACTGCTCAAAAAAATGAGGCTAATATGGCCCAGCACGGTGGCTCACGCCTGTAATCCCAGCACTTTGGGAGGCCGAGGCAGGCAGATCACCTGAGGTCAGGAGTTCAAGACCAGCCTGGCAAACATGGTGAAACCCTGTCTCTACTAAAAATACAAAAATTAGCCAAGTGTGGCAGTGCATGCCCGTTGCCCCAGCTACTCGGGAGGCTGAGGCAGGAGAATTGCTTGAACCCGGGAGGCAGAGGTTGCAGTGAGCCGAGATCATGCCACCGTACTCCAGCCTGGCCACCGTACTCCAGCCTGGGTGACAGAGTGAGACTCTGTCTCAAAAAAAAAAAAAAAAAAAATAGGTTAATATGAAAATATGTCTGACATATACTGTTAAGTGAAAAATTCAAGTCATAGAAGAGAAGGTAGACTGTAATCTAGGCTGTGTTATCTTTTAGCATAAAGGTAGTCATATAAAAACATGGTACAAATGCCTGGCGTATGCACAAAGACAGTGCCTAAAACTATATATCAGAAAACAGCAAGCAGAGAAGAGGAAATGGGAGTGTGGGAAGGAGGGGAAGATGAGAAACCAGCAGATATTACTTTTAAAATGAAGAGTGTATCTTAAAAATATATACTTGATATCTGGTTCAATTTGGTGTTTGAGGAGCTGGGCGCGGTGGCTCACACCTTTAATCCCAGAACTTTGGGAGGCCAAGGCAGATGGATTGCTTGAGGTCAGGAGTACAAGACCAGCCTGGCCAACATGGTGAAATCTTGTCTACTAAAATACAGAAAAAAAAAAAAATTAGCTGTGTGTGGTGGCAGGCACCTATAATCCCAGCTACTAGGGAGGCTGAGGCAGGAGAATTGCTTGAACCCAGGAGGCGGAGGTTGCAGTGAACTGAGACCATGCCACTGCACTCCAGCCTGGACAACAGAGAGAGAATCCGTCTCAAAAAAAAGAAAAAAAGGAAAAAAATACACTTGATAGAAATGTAAGAGGAAAATATATAGCCTACAGCTTAACAAAGATTCCCCATATTTCCAAACAGAACATGATGGTAAATTTAAGATATTTAGCATTATTTGGAAAATACATGGTTAGATAATCTTAAGGTAATCTATATTTTTATTTGATGTTTTGTTATAATGTCATTGTAATAGCACTAAAACATACTTACTGGGTAATATTTAAAAATAATTTCCTTTCTTTGAATAATCCATCAAGTAGTAAATTTTACATTCAATTAAGTGAGAAGATAAATGAGGAACATCAGAAATAAAAACTTAGTGTTAGAGAATTTTCCTTAATTTATGCCAAGTTTTGAAACAAAGATTGAAATCTCTGGAGATTTTGGTTATGCTAAGGGTACATCTAGTGGAATTCAAGATAGCTTTGAAATTTGTCGTTTCCAAGAAAATTTAAGTATTGTATGGTATTTGATAATTTCTAAATTTTTTCTTATGAAGAAAAGAACCTAAATTTCCAGAATCTAATTCAATCCCTTTTAAAAAATCAATCATAAACTGGATTTTCACATATAATACATTTTTAAAAATCTCTTTTACAGTGACACAATTAAGATGCAAATTATTTAGATTTGCTCAAGTTTGCTTGTTCTTGTTCCTCCAAGTTCTAGGTCAAATCCAACGTTAAAATATATGAAAGCTTTTGATTTATGAAGTAGGCAATTTTGCCTTCAAAATTACACCACATGACCTATTCTTATTTGAGGAGTATTTTCTTTTTCCCTAGGGAAAAAAATTATCCTAACCCCAAAATGATAGTGTACCTCTATACCTATAACAGCAACTGGCATATCTGTGCTCAATTATGTTTGTTAAATGAATGGTCCTTGTAAGTACGATATAAGCAAATATCAACCTTCTTTGCCAAGTTCTCCACATGTAAATACTGTTAGAAAAGAAGAGTTTTTAAAGTAAAATTTAGTGTTTACAATTTTAACTCTCGTATCTTCTGATTTCTACGCCAATGCTCTTATCCTTAAAGCCACATCTGTCCCTTGGCTGAAGAGTTGTGAAAGATCGGGAAACTTTCAGAACCTATCCATAACCAGTGTTGGCATTTGCAATATCCATGACTCAAACAAAATATTTTCAAACCAACTACTTTTACTAAACACGCAATGTGCTGGTCACTTTAATAGATAACCGGGCTTTGAGGAAGTATAGGTGTATTTCAAGAAATGTACTATCTAGTTAGGAAGAGAGAAGGACAGGTAAGACAACAGCAATGGGGAAAAAAAACCACAATAATATATGACGAATGTTAGATGCGACTTTAAGAGTTCAGGGGACGGGGGGGCGGGGGGGGGGCGGGGGGAAGGGAGGAGGGGGGAGGAGGGGGGAGGGGGGAGGGGGGAGGGGAGAGGGGGGGAGGAGGGGGGAGGGGGGAGGGGGGGAGGAGGGGGGAGGGGGGAGGGGGGAGGGGGGGAGGGGGGGAGGGGGGGAGGGGGGGAGGGGGGGCTGGGCGGGGCGGGGCGGAGCCGGGCGCGGTGGCTCAAGTCTGTAATCCCAGCACTTTGGGAGGCCGGGGCGGGCGGATCACAAGGTCAGGAGATCGAGACCATCCTGCCTAACACGGTGAAACCCCGTCTCTACTAAACAAAATACAAAAAATTAGCCAGGCGTGGTGGCGGGCGCCTGTAGTCCCAGCTACTCGGGAGGCTGAGGCAGGAGAATGGCGGGAACCCGGGAGGCGGAGGTTGCAGTGAGCCGAGATCATGCCATCGCACTCCATCCTGGGCGACAGAGCGAGACTCCTTCTCAAAAAAAAAAAAAAAAAGAGTTCAGAGGAGGGTAACGGAGGGAAATCGGAGGCTGTTTCAGAAGGTGGCCAGCAACAAGTGGGACTTAAGCCGGACTCCTGCAACATCCGAGGTGCGCACGCTGGCCCAGGATCCTAACAAATTGCTAGTCGGTGGCTATGAGTCTTAAATTATCAGGGACTCTCCGGGCTCTGCGGACAGGCAGAACGCAGGCGCCACGCAAGCCGGCCCCGCCCTTCCACCCCTCCCCGCGCTCCCCGGCCCGGGGCGCGCCGCCTGGAACCCTCCCGGGCCTGGCTGGGGGCGGGCAGACGAGGCCCCACCTCTGCCGGGCGCGGGACGGGCGCGCAGGCGCAGTCTCCCGAGGTTGTAGATGCGGCGGCCCGGCCCGGCAGGGTGAGTTGGGGACGCGGCGCTTTGGTCACAGCGGCGGTATGGTCGCCGCAGTTTCTCGGTCTTCGCTTCGGCGACCTTGACCCCCTTGTGGGTGGGCGAGGCTGGAAGAGAGGCTCCCCACCCCACTCGGCTTCCCGATCCCTGGGGGCGCCGGGCGGTCACCGAGGGCCGTGTGAGCGCCGCTCTGCCGGCTCCGGGTCCATGCGGCCGCGGGAGAATCCCTGGGCGTCGGGGCTGGCCGAGGGGCCGCCTGGGAGGGGCCCGAGTCCCCTGGTGACCTGGGCGCGCGGCGGCCCCACACCCTTCCGTCCGCCTCCTCGCGGCGCATTTCTCTTCACATCCTCGGGGTGTGTGTGTTGGTGACCAGAGAAAGCGTGTCTAATGACTTTCTGGAAGCGTCGTGTATTAGGAGCTCCGGAGCTGGACTGCTTGGGTCCGCATCTCCATCCACCACTTACTGGTTTTGGGACCTCTGCAAATCACTTAACCTCTCTTTCTCAGTTTCAAATGTAAAATGTGGAAAATAATGGCAACTTACCTCCTAAGGTGGTTGTGAGGGTTGAGTGGGTTAATATTTGTGAAGTGCTTAGAACTGAGCGTGATACACAGCAAAACCATAAGTGCTGCTCATCTTTTTGAGCTTGGTATATAAAAGGAGATAGTGACCTTTTCTTCCCTTTCCAACCCCCATAAATAATTGCCCAAGAGTACGAAAAAAGGATTTTTTTTTCTTAAGGATATGGGCTTTTTGCATAGCCTGTTTAAAAACAAAAGCTTTCTAAACAACTTAGTTGCACATCCTACTTCAGAGAAAAGACAAGTGTTAAGTAATGGTGACTTGAAAACTAAAGTTTATTGTTTGGAAAACCGCATGAGAAAAATGGCCAGAACATATTTGTGCTAAAAAGAGTTAACATAGTAGGCCTTAGACTGCTATCCTTAGAAAGGACTGCTTGCAATGTTGGTGCTTGTTTGACATCTGGGAACTTAGATTTTTGGGTTTGTGCTGAACAATATGTTTTATGCCGAAATTACCAGCTTCTGTAAAAAGTCTCTAATGGGCTTCCCTGCGCGGAAACTGCTGCATTTTCATTGATGGAGGAAGGGTGTGTTTTGTTTGACCCCTCTTGGGAGGGAAACCGCATAAGGAGCCTACACGTGATTCCTCCAGACTCCACTTGTGTCTTTTTCTATTATGATGAGCCTGTATATCCATACTGCATTGTGTAATAAATGTCAGCCATGAATTCAACTATATGTTGAGTCCCGTGCATCCTATCAAAGCTCTAAATGTGGGGGAGATCACGGAGATCCTCAGCCACAGTTTTGTAAATTTGTATAAAGGTAAAGGATATAAGTGCCGGTTTTTTACAAGGATATATTTCCTAGTGGTACTGGGCTTTTAGTGTAACCATCACCTGAATAATATACATTGTGTCCATTAAGTAATTTCTCATTCCTCACCCCACTCCCATCCTTCCCAGTCTCCAGTGCCCAGACACAATTTTGATGATAAAAAGTATTGGAAGCTCTAATAATTGGACTTTTAATTTTGCCCTTTTGCCTTAAATGGAAATTGGAAAACTACAGATAAATAATTGCCGAATTGTGGGTTACTGTACCAAATTATTTTGTCTGTTTAGACATGTTACATATGGCAGAAAAATCATCAGAAATTGCCTCTACATTACCAAGTTAAGTTTGAGTCAGTGTTTTTGAGAAAAGGCACAGGTTGCTTACAGTATGTAGGTCAAATACCTGGTTTTGTTTATTATTTTGCTAGCATTATCTGTGTTAATGCTCATCTTTATCAAGAGCTTATCTGTACCACAGCGGGAAAATATAATCAGTTTCTCATAGGCCATTTTCCCTGTACTTTATTAGTTATACCTATCTCTTTTCAGGACATCAAATTTAAATTGATGGAGGTAGGTCTGTAAATTTGGGGTTAGAAAGATCAAATTTGCCATCTGCTTATGTCTCTTTTCCCTTATAAAAGACTAGATCAGTTTTTGATAAGTTAGTTGGGAGTTGGAGGGGTTAGAGGTTTAAGGAAAGTGAAGAAGATTTGAAATGGCTTTGTGGATAGTATGTAAGTTGACCAGAAGGTGAAGTGAATAATAATGGACCTAGTCTGCTTTCTTAAGAATAATAATGGACCTAGTCTGCTTTCTTAAGAGACTTTCTCCTGACATGGAGAAAATGGTTAATTAGGTTCATCTAGGATTGGGTTCTGCGAGAGAGGTGATGTAGTCCTTAAGGCTCTGCACAAGTGTTCTGGTTCACCTCTTTTTGGGTACATGTAATGTTGCACTCTTTGTACATGGGCAACCCCTCTCCATGTCTGCTTGAAGTTAAGTGTGCCATGTGACTTGCTTTAGGAAGCAGCTCTCCATTTGCCATTTCCACTTCTCCCTGCCCTGCTGTAAGGGTCATGGAAGGACTTGTTGAGATGCAGCCTCTTGTCAGCCTGGACACTATAGGAAAATATGAGTGGCTGATCAGGCAAGTTGGAAGAACTGGGAAGTTGCTATCAGAGAAGGGGATACTTAAATTAGTGATTTTATAAGGTGGAACTGTGGGGGAGAGTAGATGAGGAAGTTTGGAGGGAGAAGGTAGAGATGTAGTGCTCAAGGAACTCAGAGGCTTTTTACGTGTTCCTAACCTGGAAGCCCTTAATTTATTGCAACTTAGTTCAGTAATGATGACCGTTGGACTTAATGGTAAACTTGAAAGCTCCCTTATTGTGAATTATGGAATGAATAAATCTAGATTTGGAATTTAGTACTGAATTGAAAGATTCATTACCTTGATCATTGAAAAGTAAGTCAGCAACCATGAAAATTGTGATGTTGCTTAGCCACCAGGCAGGAGAGTAAAAGGTAGGCTAAGCTAACTCTAACAGAGAGTCCAAAATATAGTAGTTTTAAAAAATGCTTAGCTTGTATCTAAAATCTTTGATAATTAACTGAATTTTTAAGAAATATAAGGGATAGAGGTAAATAACACCATGAAGAAAGAGACAAATTCAGTGTGAGACATTATACAACTTTGCTGTCGAAAGAGTATTCTGTGGGCCCCCAGCAGTGGCTTCAGTTAGAAGCTTTTTAGATAGGTAGAATCTCAGGTCTTGTGCCAGAGTTGTTGAATCAGAACTTTCATTTTAACAAGACCCTCAAGGTGACTCATGCACTGGCCTGATTTCCTTAAAAAGCTAAAGTCTTAGGCAAGTAAAAGGTTGGAAGAACTGTTCTGTTAATAGATTAAAAGATACTAAAGAGACATAACCAATATAAAGTGCAAACCTTGATTGAATCTTTTTCAAAAAACCAGCTATAGAAGACAATTTAGGGTCAACTAAGAAAATTAGAATATGATGGAATATGAGATGATATTAGAAAATTATTAATTTTCTTAGATATGATTACATTGTTATTTAGGAGAATGTGCTTATTTTTAAGAGATACATGCTGAAGTGTTTAGGGATGAACTGTCAAGATCTCTACAACTTTCAAATAGTTCAACAAAATATATATATATACACTCACATACACATATGTGTCTCTCTATACACACATATTGATATTTAGATAAAAACAAACATAGCTAATTGTTAATAGGTGTGGAATTGGTGGGGCACCATGGCTCATACCTGTAATCCTAGCAGTATGGGAAGCCAAGGCATGTGGATTGCTAAGCCCAGGAGTTCGAGACCAGCCTGGGCAACATGGGGAAATCCCATCTCTACTAAGAAATACAAAAAAATTATCTGGGCATGGTGGTGTGCACCTGTAGTCCTAGCTACTTGGGAGGCTGAGGTGGGAGTATCACCTGAGCCTAGGGAGGTCGAGGCTGCAGTGAGCTGAAATCAGGCCACTGCACTCCAGCCTGGGCCATAGGAGTGAGACTCTGTCTCAAAAAATAATAATAGCCGGGCACGGTGGCTCACGCCTGTAATCCCAGCGCTTTGGGAGACTGAGGTGGGCGGATCACGAGGTCAGGAGATCAAGACCATTCTGACTAACACAGTGAAACCCTATCTCTACTAAAAATACAAAAAAAATTAGCCAGGCCTGGTGGCACACGCCTGTAATCCCAGCTAACTTGGGAGGCTGAGGCAGGAGAATCGCTTGAACCCAGGATGTGGAGGTTGCAGTGAGCCGAGATCCGTCTCAAAATAATAATAATAGTAATATAAATGTGGAATCTAAATAGTATATGAGTGTTCATTATACTGTTCTTTTAACTTTTGTAGATGTTTAACATTTTTCATGATAAAAAGCTAGAGTGAAAAACCCCCAAAAATATAGTAGCTTAAAAAGATAGAAATTTAATTTTCTCTTAATATTCCAGTGCTAGTCGTACAACACAGGTATAGAGTGGCTTTACTATGCTTGGCTTACACCTTCCATTTTTGATCCAGTGTGGCTCATCCAGCTCCTACTATTTCCTTGCTAGCAGAAGGGAGGAAAGGGTAAAGAGAACTCATTATCCAGAAGCAATACTTACTCCGTTGATGAAAACTTTAGTTTTGGTCATTCACCTGGACATCATATATTTAGGGGCTGTGTCTTGGTTCAGCCTGGTATAGCAAATTATTATAGACTGGGTGGTTTAAACAACACAGACTTATTTCTCACAATACTGGGAGCTGGGAAGTCCAGGGTCAAGATGCTGGCAAATCTAGTATCTGGTGAGGGCCTTCTTCCTGGTTTATAGATGGCCATCTTCTCGTATATCCTCATGTGGATACAAAGGTAGCTTTCTAGCCTCTTATTATAAGAGGCCAGTCTCATTCATGAGGGCTCTACCTACATGACCTAATTACCTCTCAAAGGCTTCACCTCCAAGTACCATCACTTTGGGGATTAGATTTCAACATATCAGTTTGGAGTGGGGACACAAACATTTGGTCCGTAACAGTATAGTTGGCAAAAGCCAATGGAATATACCAGGTGTATACTGATTTAACAAAGATTTATTTCATTTCAAATGATGTTCCCCTCTTATTCCTCTGTTGATTTCCCAGACCAATTGAAATTAAAGTCATTTCAGTTTTAATACGCATTAAATAAAATATAAAATTTTAATTTTGAAGACTAAAATGTATGAATTTTTTTCCCTCAGTCCCTTCAGTAAATAACAGATGCGGGTGAAAGATCCAACTAAAGCTTTACCTGAGAAAGCCAAAAGAAGTAAAAGGCCTACTGTACCTCGTGATGAAGACTCTTCAGATGATATTGCTGGTAAATTGTGATATTTGGCATCCCAAATAGTGTTGAGAAGAAATAACAATGCATTTGACCCTTCAACAACATGGGTTTGAACTCTGAGGATCAACTTGTACACAAATTTTTTTCCACCAAACCTAGATGGAAAATACACTATTCTTGGGATGCGTGAAAACTGCATACTTGGCAGGCTGACTTCCTAAATGCAGATTCCACAGGGCCCACTGCGGGACTTGAGTATGCACAGATTTGGGTATATGTGGGGAGGTCCTAGAACCAACTACCCCACCCCACCTCCCTGCCTCAAGTATCTGTAGGAAGACTGTATATGTTTTTAATTAAGAAATCTGTTACTCTCTATTTTTACTGTTTTCTGCGTAAATATTAGAATCACCTTGTCTAGTTCCAAAAAATCCTGTTGGCATTTTTTTTAGGATTTTGTTTAGTTTATAACATGAAGTAACTTAGATTGGCTTTTTTTTTTTGGTCTCTTTCTCATGGCCTATTAAAACCATGTCACCAAGCCACCAGAGCTTGGCAGATGGCTTTTGGGAGCTGCTGGCCTCAGGGCTTGGTTTTCTCTTTAGCCTCATACTTTTGATTTGGGCCTCTGAGGATTTTTCTCACTTTCTTGCTAGTTCTCTCCATTTAAAGGGATATTTTTAATATATTTTTTCCATTTTAGGTATGCATAGTTGCATACAGCTATACACACACACACACTCACATATGAGTGCCTATGTCTTCTGAAATCTGAATAAGTTCTAAGGATTGTACCAACGTCAGCTTCCTGGTTTTGATATTTTACTATAGCAGTGCAAAACATTAACATCAGGGGAGGCTCAGTGAAGGATGAATGATACCTCCTTGTATATTTCTTTGTACCTTCCTGTGAATCTAAAATTAGTTCAAAAATTTAAACTGTAATAAATTAGGGACATCAGATAAGGTCCTAATGATATTTAAAGAGATAATTCAGACATCCTTCAGTGCAGCAAACTGGCTATCGAAACATCATCCAATTTTAGTACATGTATAGCTTTGTATAACCACCACCAATCAAGATACTTGACTGTGTCATCACCACCCTATGTGCTGTCCATTTATAGCAACACCCTCTGCCTTGCGTCCATTGCTCCCTACAACCATGAATCTCTTCTCTCATTCTATAATTATGTTATTTCATGAACATTATATAAATGGAATTATATAGCATATATCTTTTTAGTTATTTTGTGTGTTCAATCTCTGTGCCTTTTAGTTAACAGCATTTAATACTTTTGAGGTTTGCTCAGTAATGGTAGCACTTTGGTATAGCAAATAAAATGTTGAGATTTTGTTTTATCTTATTCAGTAGGTTTAACTTGCCAACATGTAAGTCATGCTATCAGCGTGAATCATGTAAAGAGAGCAATAGCTGAGAATCTGTGGTCAGTTTGCTCAGAATGTTTAAAAGAAAGAAGAGTCTATGATGGGCAGCTAGTACTTACTTCTGATATTTGGTTGTGCCTCAAGTGTGGCTTCCAGGTAAGAAAAGTGTTATTTATATGTGAGTTTGTCTGAAATGTTTTCCTTAAATGCTTATTGTGAGTTGGACTGTTGGTCATGCATAGGAGTTAAGATAAATTTATTCCAATTTAGATAGAAATTTTCCAGGAATGAACTTAAAAATGATTGTTAAGGTAAAGTAAAAGATATGCTATGTTCAGAAAGTAATCAGGTGTGGTTTATAAATACTTGCAGAGGGAATTCAACCTATTTGCAGTAGTTCCCATATCTGGACCAGTCTTTACCTTTTGTATTTACTTAGGAAATGGATCCACCTTTCAGATTAATTTTTTTCTCTCTCAAAACAGATTATTCTGCTGCTTTTGCAAAATAATTAAAAATCTTAAAGTTTAAAAGTTATTGATATCTGTAATAAAGGAATTTTCTAATGAAATTAAAAGTATATACTTTTTTAAAAAAATAAGAGAAATCTTCATTATCTCACACAAAATGTCCAGAAGTAAGGCCACTTCAGGATTAGTTAATTTAACGGAAAGAACATTAAGAACTGAGGTTTATTCTGTTTTCTGCTGTGCCATCCTCAACCTCATGGTTGTGTTCCTCTCAAAAAAAAAAAAAAAAAAAAAGCCTTCTGGAAAGATTCAGCAGATTTGACTTCCCCTCATGTTGCATTAACCAGAATTGCATCTCATTTCTTTACTTACCTAGTGAGGGAAATCGCTGTGATTGGTCTGTGTCTCAGTAGTTCGCAGTGGGTTGGGGTGAAGTTGTGTACAGGATTGGGAAATGTGTGTTTGCGGAAGGGCACCACTGGCCTGCCAGGATGCTGGGTGTTCCACAGTGTGCACATTTTTAAATGATAGGGAAATTAACTTTGCCCATGATTGTTTTAGGTAAATACTGTATATTGATCATGTTAGCCTGTTTGCAAGAAATTAAATTTAATGAGAATCCATATTTCTTTTTTGAAACTTTCTCCTCTGGCCTGAAATTAAAAACAAAACTTTTCAGTGTAAGTGTGAGTATAATTTAAGTTTTGATTAATTTGAAACAAACATTTGTAAGTCATACAAAATAAAATTCTGTTCATCTTCAGGGATGTGGTAAAAACTCAGAAAGCCAACATTCATTGAAGCACTTCAAGAGTTCCAGAACAGAGCCGCATTGTATTATAATCAATCTGAGCACATGGATTATATGGTAAGTTAAATTTTGTTAGTTCTTGTGTCCACTAACCACAGCCCCCCAATTTTTTTTTCTTTAAGCTTTTAAGGTAAAATATTTAAAGGTGTTCTATCAGCTTATGGTTTTTTAACCTGAACACAATCTATGGGATACTTCAAGAAAATTAATATTACCTGTGAATATAAAATTTAAATTGGAAAAATTTTAACTCTCTCTCTACTTTTTGTTGTTGTTGTTGAGACAGAGTCTCACTCTGTCGCCAAGGCTGGAGTGCAGTGGCGTGATCTTGGCTCCCTGCAATCTCCGCCTCCTGGGTTCAAGCAATTCTCCTGCCTCAGCCTCCTGAGTAGCTGGGACCACAGGCGCATGCTGCCATGCCTGCCTAATTTTATGTATTTTAGTAGAGACAGGGTTTCACCATGTTGCCCAGGCTGGTCTTTGAACTCCTGAGCTCAGGCAATATGCCCTCCTTGGCCTCCCAAAGTGCTGGGATTAGAGGTGTGAGCCACTGCGCCTGGCCTCTCTACTTTTCTCTATCATTTTCCTTGTATAATGTAAAGAAAAATTCTTTTTAGTTGATTTTTTTTGGTAGTGAACTTGCTAATACAGAACTCTAGTGTTGCAGAGAAGGAAGATACTTGAAGCAGTCAGGTCATTTTCTGAAGGGAGAGGGAAGAGCTGGGCATAAGTAGCTTGTAAAAACTTTTCAGGTCATTCTGCTGTTTAATCCTGGTTGAGAACCTAGTCCAGTTTCCTATGTTACCTGTAAGGAAACTATGTAATATTTACCTTTTTGTGGTTATGAAGTAAAAATCCAGGTACTAAAACAAGTTTTTTGTGGGGCGCAATGGCTCACACCTGTAATCCCAGCACTTAGGGAGGTTGAGGTGGGCGGATCACTTGAGGTCAGGAGTTTGAGACCAGCCTGGCCAATATGGTGAAACCCCGTCTCTACGAAAGATACAAAAATTAGCTGGGCATGGTGGCGCACGCCTGTAGTCCCAGCTGCTCAGAAGGTTGAGGCAGGAGAATCGCTTGAAGCTGGGAGGTGGAGGTTGCCACTGCACTCCAGCCTGGGTGATAGAGTGACACTCCGTTTCAAAAAAACCAAAAACAAGTTTTTTTATTTTCTAGTTTCTTATTAGCATATCACACTGTTTCGGTGGTATAAATGGACACTATGTTGAAATGCTTCCTCTGTGTTTTACAATAATTTTCCAGCTTGAATCTATGGACTCCTAAGGGTTCCTTGAATGAATTTTCAGGAGTCCTCAGATTTTCTTTAACATAAAAATATTTTGTCTAAAATTAATATAAGGGTATTTTGGCTCACAGAAGAGGTCAGAGGTCATCATCTTTAATACAGCCAGAAGGGTTGGGCACCAGCTGCATTTGTGTTTTTCTTTGTTGTGAGTCCCAAGTAGTAGTATTGGGGAGAATGAGGAAAGGACAGAGTGAACTTAATATATAAATGATGCATTGGAACCAAGGGAGACAGCAATGGTGCCATAGTGTGGCAGTTCAATAAGGATTTCACTTTAGTGTTCTCAAACTCTAGGTGCATGAGAATCTCTGGGAGATCTTGTTATGACAGATTGCAGGATCCCAGTCTTAGAAATTGTAATTTAGTAGTTCTGGGGTGGAGGGGCCAGAGAATTTGCATTTAACAAGCTCCCAAGTGTTGCCAGTGCTGCTGGTCTGGAGACCACAGTTTAAGAACTACTGAATTAGAAAAAGGTGGGTAAGAAGATTGTGAACATGTAAGGTAGCATTGGTGTAATGCACTATTTTTTTGTTGTTGTTTTTTTTGTTTTTGTTTTTTTTTGAGATGGAGTCTTACTCTGTCACCCAGGCTGGAGTACAGTGGCGTGATCTCGGCTCACTGCAACCTCTGCCTCCTGGGCTGGGAGTAGCTGGAATTACAGGTGCCCACCACCACGCCCTGCTAATTTTTGTATTTTTAGTAGAGATGGTGTTTCACCATATTGGCCAGGCCAGTCTCGAACTCCCAACCTCAAGTGATCCTCCCACCTTGGCCTCCCAAACTGCTAGAATTACAGGTGTGAGCCACCACACCCAGCCATAATGCATTATGTTTATAAAACACTTTGAACACTTTCCAACACATGTTCTTAAATGATCACTGGATCTCATGAGGATAAAGGAAACAGGTAATTAAAATATACAGAAGAAACAAATTAATATGATATATTAATGAGTAAACTTAATTGAGGGTAGTTTTCTGAATTGGAATGTGCTTTTGAAAATGTCTTTCCTAACCCTCTACCTCCAAATAAGCGCCAAGCAAAATGGAACAGCTGTTTCTTTGAGTCTTACCCATCTCTATATGTAATCAAGCTAGAAGCCTGGCAGTTATTTCCTTTGCCTTTTTTATCTTATTTTATTTTTTAGCCTGTTAACAAAAGTAAACAGGGTGGTATAATGAATTTACCTATACCCATCAACCAGCTTCAGTTGTTGTTGTTTTTGTTTTTCCAGCTTTAAACATTATCAACTCACAGCAAGTCTTGTTTCATCTAGGCCAGGATTTCTCAATCTCAATACTATTGGCATTTGGACTGTTAATGCTCTGTGATTAATTCCTTGTTGTGCTGTTCTGTACGTTATTGGATGTTTATCAGCATCCCTGGCCTCTACCCACTTAAATACAAGTAGTGGTCCTCTCACCAGCTGTCAGAACCAAAACTGTCAAATGTCCCCTAGGTGGCAAAATCACTCCTCATTGAGAATATCAGTGATTCTCAACAACAACATTGAGAATCGCTGACATTGTCTCACTCACTTCTCCCTACCCATGGCAGTTATTTTGACACTTCCCTTTCCCTCCTCTTTTATATCTAATTTGTTACTCTTTCTACCTGCAAATATATATAAAGAATGCCCATTTCTCTCCAGATCCTCTGCTACTACGCTAATCTGTTTCTGTTCCTAATGCCCTCCAATCCCTCCAATCTAGTTTATTAGATTAGTGAGAGTGATGTTTTTAAAGTGTAAGTTGGGGCTGGGTGTGGTGGCTCACACCTGTAATCCCAACACTTTGGGAGGCCGAGGCGGGTGGATCACTTGAGGACAGGCATTTGAGACCAGTCTGACCAACATGGTGAAACCCCATCTCTAATAAAAATACAAAAATTAGCTGGGCGTAGTGGTGCACGCCTGTAATCCCAGCTACTGGGTGGCTGAGGCAGGAGAGTCACTTGAACCCTGGAGGCAGAGGCTGCAGTGAGCCAAGATTGCACCGCTGCACTCCAGCCTGGGAAACAGAGCGAGACTCTGTCTCAAAAATAAAAAATAAATGAAGTGTAAGTTGGATCATATCATGGCCCTGCTTAAAAACCCTCTCGTGGCATTTCATTATACCTAAGATAAATTGCCAAAACTTTCATTTCAACTGTAAGTCTCTGTATGAATTGTCCTTTGCTTATTTCTCTAGACTTACCTGGTGGCTTCCCCTTTGTATTCCCTCCCATGTAATTTAAAGACAAAAGTAACTAAATACCAACTTCGTTATCTGATGTGCAAAATTATTGAGGATATTTTCATAATATTTTCTTAAATTTTATATTTTTTCAGGTGTTATGAATGTGATGAAAAATTATCAACACATTGTAATAAGAAGGTTTTGGCTCAGATAGTTGATTTTCTCCAGAAACATGCTTCTAAAACACAAACAAGTAAGTTAAGCAATTACTAAAGGAATCTGCGTTAAAATACAGTATTTCATATAAAGAGTTCATAAATTCATAAAGAATACTTTAGATTCTACTGTGACAGCCCAGCCAATAATTTGAATAAAGATACGAGTATTGGCCAGGTGCAGTGGCTCATGCCTGTAATCCCAGCATTTTGGGAGGCTGAGGTGGGCGGATCATGAAGTCAAGAGTTTGAGACCAGCCTGGCCAACATGGTGAAACCCCGTCTCTGCTAAGAATACAAAAATTAGCCAGGTACGGTAGCACATGCCTGTAATCCCAGCTACTCGGGACGCTGAGACACGAGAATGGCTTGAACCTGGGAGGGGAGGCAGAGGTTGCAGTGAGCCAAGAACATGCCACTGTACTCCAGTTTGGGCGACAGAGTAAGACTCCGTCTCAAGAAAAAAAAAAATATTATGAGTATCATGCGTTCTTAGGTGGCAACCTTGTTATATGTTTAATATAACCAATTAGAGAAACTGAAGTATGTCGTGTCTAGATCATGGGCTTTGAAGTCAGTCCTAGTAAGTTTGAATTTAGGCTTCCCCACTTACTGGCCATGGTCACTTTTATTGCTTAGTTTCCTTATTTATAAAATTAGGATGATAATTCTGTCTTATGGAGTTACTATGAGGCCTAGAGATAATATTTTCTAAAGATTTAGAAATAGTGCATGTAAAAATACTTGTATAGTACTTGTATTAGTCTTTTCTCGTATTTCTATAAAGAAATACCCGAGATTGGGTAATTTATAAAGAAAGGAGGTTTAATTGGCTCACAGTTCTGCATGTTGTGCAGGAAGCATGCTGCTGGCATCTGCTCAGCTTCTGGGGAGGCCTCAGGAAACTTTTAATCATGGTGGAAGATGAAGGGGAAGCAGGCACGTCTTACATGGTGGAACAGGAGGAAAAGATAGACGAGGAAGTAGTACACACTTTTGAACAACTAGATCTTGTGAGAACACACTGACTATCATGAGAACAGCACCAAAGTGATGGAGCTAAACCATTCGTGAGAAGCCCACTCCCATGCTCCCGTCACTTCCCATCAGGCCCCTCCTCCAACATTGGCAATCACAACTCGACATGAGATTTGGGTGTGGACACAGATCCAAATCATATCAGTACTTGACACATATGTATGAAATGGTGTCTGTTATTTGTTACATAATTGCAGTGTAGTTCTGACACTAAGTACTGGGAGTTAGGCCAGACTTCACAGGCTGAGGGCACAGTTACCCACAGGACTGCCCTCACTTCAGACACTAGCTGCAAGCTCGAGGGTTCCTAGACCACTGAATTTCTGAACAACTGTCTACAAATTTGGGGGTTCCTACCATTTCTTCAGGTTCAGTGATAATTTGCTAGAATGAGTCAGAGAACTCAGGAAAGTGCTGTACTAACAATTATAGTTTTAATATAGCAAAAAAGGATACAAAACAGCCAAAGGAAGAGATGCATAGGGCAAAGTCTGGGGAGGGTCCCAAATGTGAAGCTTCTGTGTCCACTCCAGAGGGAATGAGGACGCATTCTCCTCACCCTCCCCAGCCCATGCATTCGTGTGCACTAATATGCACAGAGTATTGGTAACTAAGGAAGCTCACTGGAGTTTTGGTGTGGAGAGTTTTATTGGGATTTCATTGTGTCGGCATGATTGATTGAACCATTGGCCATATTGATTTAACTCAGTCTCCAGGCCCCCAACATTCTAATCACATGGTTGGTCTTTCTGGCAGGGCCAGGCCCCATCCTGATTCATCTCTTCAGCATAAACTGTCTAGGGGCCCACAGTGAGTCAGTTTGTTGACGTAAACTATCAAATGTGGCCTGAGGGACCCATCATGAATAACAGACACTCTTGTCACTCTGGAAATCCCAAGGATTTAGAGGGTACTTCCCAGGAACCTGGGGAGAAAAGCCAGCCAGATCCTTTATTATGTAACAGTAATGTATTATATATTATGTATTTTGTTATTGTATACTTTGTTACCTAACAAATAAATAATACATAACGTATGTTAAGAGTGTATAGGATAATAGTTTCTTCCTCCAAAAATAGTAAGTACTTCCCACATGCCAGGTATTAAATTTTATTTGGTCTGTAGTATTAGAGTAAAGCAAAAATAGTTTTATCTTTCCCTCTAGGTGTTAGATTATAGTGGGAGCAACAAGCAAAAAATGCAAATATATAATGACTTCTGGTAAGTGCTACAAAAGAAAGGAACAGATTGCAGTGCTGGGTAATAATGTAGTAGTCACAGTGATCAAGAAAGGCTAATATTGCAGAAATGTGGTTTGTTAGGAGAGAGTGCAAAGAGATGAAGTTATGAGGTAGATGAGCTGGTCATGATGGATACTGTAATGAACTCCATGGTAAGGAATTTTTATTTTTTTGGAAGTGTAATGGAAATTACTAAAGTGTTTTAAGTAGGGGGGTATCATGGTAATTTCATATATTTTTTTTTAAGTAAAGATAAGTGATTGCTATGTGGCACACAGATTGTAGGGAGTTAAGCACGGGGGTGGGGAGATAATGAAGAGGGTTAAGGAGGTGATTGTGGCGGGGCAGGTGAGAGGCTGATAGATACTCATGGGGAGTGAGTGGATTACATGTAGTGAGGGAGGGAGAGTGGGAGGAATCAAGTATTAATACAAACCTCAGGATTTTTACTGAACAGCTAGGTGAATGGGCGTGATAATTTTGAATTGCCTTTGAAGCAGAATTGAATTGCTTAGTAGGTGGCATCAGAAACTGAAAAGCTATATAAAAATATAGTTGCCAACTGTGTTTTCTATAGCCCAGTGTACAGCTGTTTTTGTTAGCCATCGCCCTAATGAGACAGTAATGGTGAAGGAACTGGAGGAGGAACCAGAGAAGGTAAACTCAGGCTCCTGGACAGCAGTAGAAATGATTAATTTGATCACTTATCATTTACTTATTCAACAAACATTTATTGAATTCTATTCTGCACCAGGCATACTAGTTGTAGCTCCAATTCTGCTCAAATAAAGAACCAAGAAAATATGGTGGTGAAAGACATGTAACACTACTGGAACTGAAGTTGGTCATAATACTGTCTGCTGAAAAATGAGCATTAAGTTTCGTTGGCCATAATAAGAAGATAGGCAGGGATATGATGGCATGGGTGATGAAAGTACAAGTTTAGAAATTATTTTCTCTGGATTTTTTTTTTTTACCTTAGAGGTTCCCTAAGGTTAAGTACAAAGCCAATCTGATTTTCATTCAATTTTACTGATTTCTTGAATAATTATTACAAGAAAGATGCTAGGAAGGGAGCATAGAATTATGGTATGATGGAAAGTACATGGCTTTGAGGTTGGGCGTGGTGGCTCAGGCCTTAAACCCAGCACTTTGGGAGCCCAAGTTGGGCAGATCACTTGAGGCCAGGAATCGAGAGCAGCCTGGCCAACATGGTGAAACCCCGACTCTACTAAAAATACAAAAATTAGCTGAGCATAGTGGCACATTCCTGTAACCTCAGCTACTCAGGAGGCTGAGGCATGAGAATTGTTTGAACCCGGGAGACGGAGGCTGCAGTAAGCCGAGATCACACCACTGCACGCCAGCCTGGGCGACAGAGTGAGACTGTCTCAAAAAAAAGAAAAAAAGACAGTAGATGGCTTTGAGTCAGGGGGTCTGGTGTTCAAATTTGACTCTGTCACTAGGTGTGTGACCCCAGGCAGTAATCTGTTTATGCAAGCCTCATTTTTCCTTAGTACTTTATATTTCCAAGGTGCTTCAGGGAATAGAGATTGATAAGACAGTCACTAAATCTTTAAGAGGCTAAAGATCTGAAAGAAGGTGTTAAGATTAAAAAGTAATGATATGCAAGTAGAGTAAGATTTCTGTTTTAGGTAACAACCAAAGTCCTTCAAATATCCAAAGAGGGATATAATATTCAGTTATAGGAACTGAAAAGGAATCATGGATGAGCTGGCTTTCAAGCTGACCCTTAAAGGATGAACTTTGGGCAGCTGAAGATGAGAGAAGAAATCATTTCAGGTGATGGGAAGCACTAATATAAGCCTTAATTGTGTTTATGGAACCGTGAATAGCACCTGGAGTGGTGGGGCATGGGCTTTTGAGGTAGTTTGAGAGCGAGTGGAGCTTTCAAAGTTTGAGAGATACGTAGTTCTTAGTTTAAGGCTCTCGGCAGTTCTAGGGCAAGATGTCATTATCCTTGTGGGTCAAGCTACAGGATCTCTCAGGCAAGTTTGATTTAAAATAATATTCCTTGGCATTCTAGAATAAGTTTTTGGATATAATAGTTTGCCATACTGTGCCTTGTATGCGGCTTCCGTATGTTTTTATAAAATGTTTGGAAAATCAAATATGAAAGTTTTTATTGAGGTTTGTAAGAATGCTGGATATGATTTTGCAATAATCTCAATGGTAATCGTGAAACATTGTGAAAATACCTATATATGATAAAAGGAATATGAAACCGTATTATTGTGTTTGGGTGAGAGGATAAGTATGATTTTAAAAGGTTATTTTTATATTTTTGTACTAAGTAAAAATAGTTATTGAGAAGAAAGCCTGAGTCTGTATGTTAAACACATTTTGAAGTTATGCATGACCAGAAATTTTCTCTCTTTCTCTTTAAAGCATATCATTAATTCTTTTGTTTTTTTATTCCTTTACTTTTAGGCATCACTATCCTAAAATCAGATAGTATATGGGTGGCTCACTCCTGTAATCAGAGCACTTTGGGAGGCTGAGGCAGGCAGATCACTTGAGTCCAGGAGTTTGAGAGCATCCTGTGCAACATAGCGAGACTTGACTCTAAAAATAAAAATGAAATAAATACTATGCCATGTTAACACAAATAACATTTGTAGGAAAGATAACTGTTTCAAAACAAAAATTTAATGAGTGGCACTGTCTTGCATTTTTATAAGACTCTTAAGTGTCTGGCTTAGTAGAAAACAGCTGGATTCTCACATCTGCTTCTGCATTTAATCTTTTGTGATATCACATGCCATATGGCCTCTGGAGAACGGCATTGTATAACTGAGAGTAAATGAAAGTAAAAAAAGCAAATAAAATCTTAGGCTTATTATGAAAATACTTTTGACCTTAAGTACCCTTGAAAGAAGGAAGTTGCCTTCTGACCCACTTTGAGAATTGCTGAACTGTAGCACATTTGTCTTTACATTTTCTGTCTTCAGCCTTACTTATCCATTAAGGCTCAGCTCAAATCCTATTTCTAGGATGCTTTCCCAATCCTTATCTCTTTTTTGGCACTCAGTGTCTGTGCAGTACACTTTAGAATCTAATAACACACTTTTTTGATGTTTCATATTTATGTTTGTACATGTCTTATTTTCTCTCAAGACTAGTTTCCTTAAGACTGGACTCTGGATTATATTCTTTTTGATTTTTATGTGGGTAGACAGTAAATACTTGCTGAATAAACCAAATAGAATGTGACCAGTTTTTATTGAGGAAGTAGATAGATAAGCTTTGCACTTTCACCCCCCAAAATCCTAAATATTAATATCAAAATTATTTATTCAGTCTTTTAATATCTTTGAGTTTCTGCTTTGTACCAGATGCTGCATTAGGTGTTGGAGATGCAGTAGTGAATGAGACAGATCTACTTCTAGTTCCTGTCATTACTGATCTTTTGGTCTCTTGAGGGATATAGACAAATTGCACTTAGTTATACTTGCCTGTTTAAATAGTGCTGTGATGGAGCAAGTACCAGGGACCGTGAGAACAATTTGGAATAGTATCTAACATCGACTGGAGGAGCCAGGCCAATTCTATTTAGAGGAATAATCCAACTTAGCTGGAAGCAGAAGAATATCTAGAAATTATCTGGGCAAAAAGGGAACGGATTGTGTGTTCCAGGCAAAGAAATTAGCTCATTGATTAGAGCTCGAATGGTTCAGGGAAGTCTAGACAGCTGAAAAGTTGAGTTTTGTGGTGTAGAAGATGGTGAGAGGTGAGACTTGAGGTAAGTAAGAACAGATATTTAAGGGCCTTGTACAGATAGAATTTGTTCTGAGGGCAGTGAGGAACCACTGTTAAGTTTTAAGCAGAGAAGTGGCTGATCAGTGATTTTGTGTCTTAGATCTCGGTTTGACTTGTATGGAGACAGATAGGAATGCCTATATATGTATAACTGCCCATTTATTATGTTAATATCAATTTATCATATGACTAAGTAAAGATTTCTAAGGCATAATGGTTAACTGGAAGTTAGTCGATTTTGAGAATAAACTGGCAAGCTAATTATTATTTGGTTCCAAGCTAGGGGAATTGTGGGGCACCAAGTTGTGTCTTTTTACTCGCTCTTTAAATATTAAACTTCTTTTCAGCTGTAGAAATGGGCAGATTACATTAATACTACATGACTGGTTTAGGTAATTGCATTAAGCAGTTGAGATGAACCCCAGCTCAGGTTCCCAGAAGAATGCTTACAGCTGTGTAGATTTCACATCTGATGTTAGTATTTGCTTATGGAAACAAAACTCCCTCTACCTCCCGCTTCCCCATACATGGAATAAAAAGGTCATATATAATGCAAGACTGAAAATGGGCAAATAAGCATTTTTGTGAGTCCCACCCAGAAATAGGTATTATTAAAAAGTAGAACAGAAAACTTTGGAGAGAGTAAAAAAAAAAATCAGTGGTTGAAAGGGGTTGAGGAGAAGAAGGGGTGAATAGGCAAAGCACAGAGAATTTTTTAGGGCAATAAAACTACTCTGTATGATACTATAATGCTGAATCCATGTCATTCTGCATCTGTCCAAATCCATAGAATGTACACTGCCAAGAGTGAACCCTGATGTAAACTAGGAACTTTAGGTGATAATGATGTGACAGTGCAGGTTCATCAGTTACAACAAATGAACCATTCTGGTGGGGGATGTTGATAATGGAGGCTATGCATGTGTTGGGGTAGGGGGGATATGGAAAATTCCCATTAACATATGTTCAGTTTTGCTGTGAACCTAAAACCTGCTTGAAAAAAAAATTTTTTTTTTTAAAGTGGGCCAGTGTCCTCTGAAAGGCTCATGAGATTTCTCACTCTAATAGTCTTTTAAATGTCATGAAGTGTTCTACAAATATTTAGAGAATATAGGAATTCCTGGTGAAATAATGTAGTTGAATATTGGTTTATTTTTTGTGAAATAGATGACTGACAATCCCATGTTCTTTTCTAAACCAATACATTTGGCTCATAATTTTAATATTGATGGGATGCCATTTTTAACAAGGTTAAAGAGAAGACAAAATACTATATCCTGCTGAATTTATTAAGCTCGTGCTCCTGGTATACAATAGACATGAATTATGTGGGTTTTATGAAGTATGAGTTTGCTGTATCTTTTTTTTTAAGTAAGAAAGTAAGTGGTGGTATGTTTGGGATCTGAAACTCCATCTGAGTATAATATTATGACCTGTTTCAGTAACAATTTGATTATTATTTAATACTTTAAAAAAAATGGTGATACACGCTGGGCACATGTATGGCTCATGCCTGTAATCCCAGCACTTTGGGAGGCTAAGGTGGGAAGATTGCTTGAGACCAGTTCTTCAGGACGAGCATGGACAACATAGCATGACCCTCTCTCTATTTATTTTTGTTTGTTTTTTTAAGAGGTAATACAGTTCTCTAAAGTGACAGTCATGTTTCTAAGAAATTTGCATTTTCAAAAATAAGCACTAAAAATAGTTGTTTCAGTGTATACAAGGGGCTAGGTTCAAAAAGATAATGACATTTTAAAAACAACCTATTTTTACCTATAGGGTTTTTAATTTGGGGTTCCTCATCGGAACTACAAAACACAGTAAAATTATT
Organism: Pongo pygmaeus; assembly: GCF_028885625.2. Classification (NCBI taxonomy): domain Eukaryota; kingdom Metazoa; phylum Chordata; class Mammalia; order Primates; family Hominidae; genus Pongo; species Pongo pygmaeus. Next base: position 99,278,570 of record NC_072378.2, on the reverse strand, counting down.
AAAGTGACTATTTTCTCAGTTTTCCCAAAGATGTCACATAACTAGTATCCTTCCAGATACACAGGGAGAAGTTAATTGCATGCAGTCGGTACCTAGGATGTTAGGGCATAATTTTTTAAGGAATCATTTGAGAAGGACGGCTACAAACCATGACTAAAAAAGCTATAAATCCAAACACAAAACACATGCAGCAATTGATCACATACAGCTTTTACTTAAGAGTAATGGCTTTGCTATTCATATCACCACTGGCATTTTTGTTAGTGTCTTAAACTACTATCACACTTATAAATTGCATCATCTTTATTATAACAGACAGTAGATAATGTTTTAAGTATGCGAATTCTGAAGCTAGACTGCCCGGGTTTGAATCTTCCCTCAACACTAACCAGCAGTATACCTCAGTTTCATCTTTGAAATGCTTCAATTCTAAAATGGGGACAGTTATCAGAGGTGACAATTTAAGGGAGGTACGCTCTCAAACTCTCCAACTCTAAATGCAAAGTAAGTTCACTTCCCCCTTGCCTATGGGAAGAAAGGGAAGAACCAGTGTTCCCCACTTTTGGTTTAACCAAGGCAATTCACAAATACACCTTTGGGAAAAGAAAGACACCAATTTAATATTACTTCACAACAAACCCACTATTGGTTGTTTTCAATTTTCTCCTGTGATAAACAAAGCTGTATCTTTGTATACTTGCTCTTTTATTTTGTAGGTGAAATTTTTTTGGAATTTCTTGGCCAAAGTATAAATTTTGATTACTGTTGTAAAACTGCCCTCAAGAAAGCTTGTACAAAGGGTATAGTTGACAATAGTGCCCATAATTCCATATTTAACTTTGTTTATAGTTCAGTTTTGTTTTGCCATAATGAAGTTTTTAATGTCATTGTTGCCAGGTCATTAGTCTTTTCTGTTTTTAGCCTTTGGGGTCATGCTTTGAAAGTCTTTGCTCTCCAAGATTCTAAATATATTCACCTAAAATTTGCTGGCACTTTGAGTTTTTTTATGTTTATGATTTAATATCCATGAACTCAGTTTTTTTGTTTGTTTTTTGAAACAGTCTCACTCTGTCACCTAGTCTGGAGTGCAGTTGCATGATCTCAGCTCACTGCAACCTCCGCCTCCCGGGTTCAAACATTTCTCCTGCCTCAGCCTCCTGAGTAGCTTGGACTACAGGCAAGCGCCACCATGCCCAGCTAATTTTTGTATTTTTAGTAGAGACGAGGTTTCACCATGTTGGCCAGGCTGGTCTCGAACTCCTGACTTTAAGTGATCCTGCCGCCTCGGCTCCCAAAGTGCTGGGATTACAGGCATGAGCCATCACACCCGGCCTTGAACTCAGTTTTTAAAAAGATAGTTATAGGATCTCTAAGTGTTGAAGTCATTTTTATGCTGGAAAAATTTGAGGTAATATCTTAAGTTTTTTTTTTTAAAGTTCTTAGACAAGTTGTTTTGTTGTTTCTGTTGTTTTGTTTTTGCTTTGTTGGTATTTCAGCCAGTTTTGTCTTAGAAGACCTGAGGTGCATACAAAACCGATCAGTCCTACTCAATCAGCTACTTTTTGAGGACTCAGATTATAGGCTTAAAGGTAAACTACAGAGATGTACAAGAGCTTTAAAAACTTTAAAGTGCCGGAAGTGTGCTCTCAATGTTCTTTGCACTCTAGGTCTATATTATCTTTTTATGTAAAGGATGACAGTGTTAGTATTATAGAAGTGATAAGTAGAGTAAATTAAATTGCTTTTATTTTTTATTAGTTTTGATTTATTTCCCAAGGTGAGATAAATCCCTTTTAATAAAATAACCTAGCCTGGAAGCTCTGTGTTTACCTTTTTGACTATGCGGACCACTTTTTTGTAGGTGTGGGGAAAATTTTAGGAGAACAAAAGAAATGATAATAAAAATTTTGTGTACTTTGTCTTTATTGTCGTAGCAACTTTGTCGTCTTACTTATACCATACTTAAAAACACCGTGAAGTTCATTCCTTATTGTATTTGGTTCTGTGTTTATAAAGGAAGAAGAGAATTTTTAATATGATCTAAAATGTTTGCACTGCCAGATTGAGAAAACCTTTGTTATCTCTGAAAACAAAATGATCAAAATAGTTCTTCAGTAGAAGCTATAAGTTGCTTTTTATTAAAACATACAGGCCAGGCGCGGTGGCTCGTGCCTGTAATCCCAGCACTTTGGGAGGTCCGGGCAGGTGGATCACCTGAAGTCAGGAGTTCGAGACCAGCCTGGCCAACATGGTGAAACCCCATCTCTACTAAAAACACCAAAAATTAGCCGGACGTAGTGGTGGACGCCTGTAATCCCAGCTCCTCAGGAGGCTGAGACAGGAGAATCATTTGAACCGGGGAGGCGGAGGTTGCAGTGAGCCGAGATTATGCCATTGCACTCCAGCCTGGGCAACAAGAGCAAAACTCTGTCTCAAAATAAATACATACATACATACATACGTACCTGCATTAATGTCAAATAATTGAGACTGATTCAGACATTCCTGTTTTAAACTAGAATTGTAAACTCTCAGTTGACAGCTTCTTAGTAAACACATGCACAACAAGTATATTTAGTGTCTAAACGTTTTCCTGAGATATTACAGTTATCATAAATTTAAGGCTTGGCCGGGTGTGGTGGCTCATGCTTGTAATCCCAGCACTTTGGGAGGCCAAGGAGGTGGATCACCTGAGGTTAGGAGTTCAAGACCAGCCTGGCCAACATGGTGAAACCCCATCTCTACTAAAAATATAAAATTAGCCAGGCATGGTGGCATGCACCTGTAATCCCAGTTACTCAGGAGGCTGAGACAGAAGGATTGCTTGAACCCAGGAAGCGGAGGTTGCAGTGCCAAGATCGTGCCACTGCACTCCAGCCTGGGCAACAGACTGAGACTCTGTCTCAAAGAAAAAAAAAAAAATTAAGGCCTAAAGTCTCTGCTGTTTACTATGTATCAGTTCCTTATACTCCAGTCATAAATAAGAAATTAGGTGTAAACAGTTATAGTGGTTCATATAGTGCCTGATACACAAAGGGCATTGATAAATCAATTTAAATTGTTACATTTTGTAAATGTACTACTTAGTAAAATTTAAGATTTGCACTTTTATTTTAAGTAAAACACTTAAATAGCTCTTAGAAATGTTATTCTGGCTGAGTGCGGGGCCTCACTCCTGTAATCCCAGTGCTTTGGGAGGCCGAGGCAGGCAGATCACTTGAGGTCAGGAGTCCAGCCTGGCCGACGTGATGAAACCCCATCTCTACTAAAAATACAAAAAATTAGGAAAATTAGGCATGGTGGCGCATGCTTGTAATCCTAACTACTCGGGAGACTGAGGCACGAGAATCACTTGTACCTGGGAGGCGGAGGTTGCAGTGGAGCCGAGATGACACCACTGCACTCCAGCCTGGGAGACAGAGCAAGACTCCATCTCAAAAAAAAAAAAAAAAGTTATTCTGTTTTCTAGTTAAATTATCTTATCTGTTTGATAGCATAATTTTTAATATTTTCTCACAGACTTACATGTAAACGAACAGACTCTTGCCACTTGTGTGAAGTGGCTATTTAACCATGAAATAAACTCTTTTTATTGCCACTGCCCTGTGGGTATGTTCTTTCTGGCAGTGCTGTCCATATTTGGTGGCTATGCATGGAGAGCCAGGTGGTGCTGAAAAGCATCGCACAGTGAAGCGTGGATATATCTTGGTTTGACATTTGTCATCCCTTACTGCTGAAGGGAGGGGGAAAATCTGTTTTTCCATATGTTTATGCTTTATTTTGCCTGCAGTTTTGTCCAGATGGTCTTATGAACATTGTTTACTTTGGGATGCCATCCCAGATGTTTTGAAAACTGTTGGATAAATGTGGCACACAGATACATAAATCATTTGCATATTATGGTTTTTAAAATGTTATGTCTTTGCAAGATTAAATATAATTTTCTAGGAGTATTTTCCCAAGTGAATAGTGTGTCTGTGTATATATGTATTTTTTAATGTGTTTTAAAACAGGCCCAGTAGGCGTCATGTATATATATTTCATAAGTATATAAAACATATATAGTTATTATCTATAGGTTATTTCCTCCAGCCATTCTGTTTTCATGTTAATAAGCTAAAAAATATTGTGCCAACATTTATTAAGAATGTTAAGTCTGCTTCATGTTTTGCAAGAAGCCAAAAAAAAAAAGAAGATATTTTTGAGGAGTCATATTTGTTTAGGGTTGCATATACCCAAATCTGTAAGAATCTTGACCTACTGTCTTTTATAATTCTTCTCATTGTACATAAATCACTGAAAAGAATTTAGGTGGTAAAATGACAATGAATTTATAATCAGAAGATTATCATTGTGACCTTGGGCATATCACTTAACCTGTTGGAGACTGAGTTTTGTAAATGTAAAATCAGAGTTAACAGCCTGAAAAAATTGAGTAATGCTTGGATTTAATTTCTCTCTCATCTTAAATCTCTCAAAAATCACAATGAAACCACCTTTTGGCAACAGCAATAATGAGAGTCTGAACCCATCCTATTCTAGGTTCTATTTACAGTCTCAGATATAAACAAGAAGCAGACTGTTCTGTCTGTAAACCCAGCCAGCATCCATATCAGGGTTCCTCTTGTTTGTGTAGTGCTTCTTAAATACTGACTGGCTTTTTTCATTTGCTTTTTATATTCATTTGAAAACTACCTGGCCTCTTTCCCCTTTTCCTTTTTTCCATGCCTGGTGTTTGTACTTCAGTAACCCACTTCATTGATTGTGCTGGCCTTTGCCCCCAAGCTCTAGTGTGGGGTTTATTATTTATTATAATATTTGGAGGACAGGAGAAGAGACCTATCTTGCTAGTTCTTTTCTGCTTTACCTCAGGATTCTGGAGTTGGGAGTTAAAAACAGCTCCTTAATATCTGAACAGATTCCAATAACAACCAATAACATTTAAAGAATAAAAAAAACAGGAATAAGGGGGGAAAACCAGTTAATAGGGTTTATAAAAACTATTGTAGCACGGATAAAAGTTGTTAGAACTTAAAGAAAACTTTTTTCCATGAAATAGGTTTGCTTAATGAAAGAAACATCTTCTGCTGGGTGTGGTGGCTCACACCTGTAATCCCAGCACTTCCTGCTCCTTAGAACAGGGCCACTCCCACTAGGGTTCATCTCCTTTAATGTTGTTTACAGAAGTGGGGCAGGTGTCATAATTTATTTCCTCTTAGGAGCTTGTCAGAGACGTAAGAAGCTAACCTACTAGTTCTGCTGTTTAATCTTGCAAATTTTTATGTGTTTTGAATTTTTATTATGAACAATCCCCCCAGTGCTGTACCCCTTTGGCAGAAAGAGCAATAGTAAGAGATGTTCCCCTATTTCCATCAATCAGCCAAATATTTAAAAGTTAATTAGTAATGCAAGGCAGCATGTCAGTATTAGGTGAAAAAAACATGTAATTGTAAAGAACTATAAAATCTGAGGGCTGGCCGGCTACGGTGGCTCACACCTGTAATTCCAGCACTTTGGGAGCCCGAGGTGGGTGGATCACTTGAGGTCAGGAGTTTGAGACCAGCCTGGCCAACATGGTGAAACCTCTTCTCTACTAAAAGAAAAAAAAAATACAAAAATTAGCCGGGTGTGGTAATGGGTGCCTGTAATCTCAGCTTCTTGGGAGGCTGAGACACGAGAATCACTTGAACCTGGGAGGCGGAGGTTGCAGTGAGCTGAGATTGCACCACTGCACTTCAGCCTGGGCTACAAAGTGAGACGCTGTTTTTTAAAAAGAAAAAGTCTGAGGGCTGAAAGGAATTTAAAAGAACATCTAGTTAAAACTAAAGCATTTCAGAACTTGGGAATTTCTTGTCAAACTTCAAATTATCATAATTTTGATTCAGAGAGTAATCTGCTAAATACATGTAGTTAACCATGTCAGTAAATGTTAGGAATTGTTCTTTGTTTTCATATTAGTAAACATGAACTGATAATATAATTTTCTTTTTTTCTTTTGAGACAGAGTCTCACTCTGTCACCCAGACTGGAGTGCAGTGGCATGATCTCAGCTCACTGCAACCTCTGCCTCCCAGGTTCAAGCGATTCTCATGCCTTAACCTCCTGAGTAGTTGGGACTACAGGCACGCACGCACCACCACGCCCAGCTAATTTTTGTATTTTTAGTAGAGATGGGCTTTCACCATCTTGGCCAGGCTGATCTCGAACTCCTGACCTCAAGTGATCCACCTGCCTCAGCTTCCCAAAGTGCTGGGATCACAGGCCTGAGGCACCGTGGCCAGCCTAATATAATTTTCAAATCTGCATTAATTATACAAATCTGTAAGCACAAAACATACACTTATGTGTCATACACTTGGGTATTTTACTTTTTGTATTACAATGTGGTTCTATTTATTTTTTAAAAACTTTTAATATGAACATTTTCAAATTCACAGAAATGTTGCAAGAATAATACAAAAATTGCCACTATAGGATGGTGATTTTCCTAATTCTGTCATTTCTTCTATTAGCTGGCATTCTCTTATAAGGAAGTCTCTTCCCTACTTTTTCTCATTTAAAAAACCTGTTACCAATTCAGATTCATTCTGTGAATAATAATCTATTATACTACCCTTACTTATTTTTATGGTCAAATTATCTGAATTGAACGAGCCTGGTCAAAATCTCTGTGTATTTTGACTTATTCCCAATCACACGTTTTGAGCACTTCCTTACTCTCTGGCATGGCAAAATGTTATGGGTTCATTTTGCATGTTTGCTACCCTGGGTTAAGAATCAGCCTTTTCCCCTAGAAGTCCTTTTTCCTTTTCATGGGGAATGGTATTTAGAAGTTAGACCTTTTCTACTTGTTCTCGACTGTTCTTTTACATTTAGTTTTTTAATTCATCTGCAATTTATTCTGTAATACAGTGTGAGGTGCAGATCTGTATACTAAAGTTTAAATTAATTGCTCTAGCAATAAAATATAAAACCAAAGATAGTTGTGTTTATATTCTTCCCCTTCAGGAACACTGATTCAGGGAGATCATCTTATTTAAATTTAATTTTAAATAATGTATATAAATTATGTTAAGTGACATATATTTATCTTTACATCTTGTGTCAGTTATTTTTTCTCTAACTTGTAGGTGCATTTTCTAGAATCATGAAACTTCGTGAAGAAAAATGTGAAACAGATGAAATACAGAAGGGAGGAAAATGCAGACATTTATCTGTAAGAGGAATTACAAATTTAGGAAACACTTGCTTTTTTAATGCAGTCATGCAGGTAAGAGTCATCAGAAAGCTTTGTAATATGTAAAAGATTCTCTTAATTTATATAGTCATTGGCTCACCTGTAGACTGTCAGATGACTGCTAAATGTTCCTCTAGAAATTTCTCTGTTTTCCTTTTGTTTACTCTATCTTGGGCCATCACCATATGTATACATGTACCTTATTTTCACACAGGGCTTCTGAAAGGTCTTCGTGTATTTTACCGTGGCTCTATCGGTAATAGTGACCTTTACTAAATGTAAAATGTACTCAACTAAATCTTAATATTTTTTGAAATAGACATTTTTGCTATGCTAGATGAAATTTGACAGTATATTCCATAAAATCAGAGGCATATTTTAACTGAATCTGAAGACTTTAATTTTGTTTTCTTTTAGAACTTGGCACAGACTTACACTCTTACTGATCTGATGAATGAGATCAAAGAAAGTAGTACAAAACTCAAGATTTTTCCTTCCTCAGACTCTCAGCTGGTGAGTAATAACTGAATAACAGCTGTTTTCAGATGAGCCACTGATGTTACCAAAATCTCTTTTCCTAATTCGCAGATCAGTCAACTAAGATAGTAGTCAGGGGGCTTTAAAATAATTTAAAAGCATTCTGTGAAAATAATCAGATTTAAAATTTCTAAAATCATAACTTTAAGGTATATTATGGTTCCAATATGCCATGGATCAAATAATAAAAAGATATCAAGGCAGCTTTAAAATAAACATACTGGAAGAAACAAAAGAGGTGTGACTTCTATTGAGCAAAATGCCTATGGACCCCTGTTTTGTAGTTTCTGTTGACATTTGTTTAAATTTAGCATTTTTGTTCTTTAAAGGAAGATGAAATTTTAATAGTGAGCATCTAAAGGTTTTTTTTTTTTTTTGAGACAGAGTCTCGTTCTGTCGCCCAGGCTGGAGTGCAGTGGCGCAATCTCGGCTCACTGCAAGCTCCGCCTCCCGGCTTCACACCATTCTCCCGCCTCAGCCTCCTAGTAGCTGGGACTATAGGCGCCCGCCATGGCGCCCGGCTAATTTTTTTTTTGTATTTTTAGTAGAGACGGGGTTTCACCGTGTTAGCCAGGATGGTCTTGATCTCCTGACCTCGTGATCCACCCGCCTCAGCCTCCCAAAGTGCTGGGATTACAGGCGTGAGCCACTGCACCCGGCCGCATCTAAAGGTTTTTTGAAGCCTAGCCTGATGATAGATTTTTAAGCTAGTGAGAAAGATGAAAGAAAGAGCAGCCCTTGATATTCAGAAGCTGGCCTGGCACCCACAGTTAGGCCATGTTATTCAGATAATCCCACATGATAACAATCTGATACAAGGTTTCTCTAAGACTACGATGAAATAAGACAAAGCAAGGCCACTTCATGATTTTGTCTAAAACAAGGTCACTTTGCCATTTAGAAAATCTCAAACATCCTCCTTCAGCCAAAATGAGAAATGAATGACTGCTACTTTACTAGTTAGAGATCTATCCTCATTTTAGTCTCCCCCACCAACTGCCACAATATGTAAGATTTATTGAGATGTCCCATGATAGAATTACCCTCGCTTTCTGAGGGCATTCACTCTGGAGTAAACCTCTGCTTCCTGAAACCCACCTTCAGATTATTCAACCAGAGGCTAAATCCTGGGTAGGTTCTTTACAGCTCTCTCTTACTAGGACACCCTGTAGTTCCCCATGCTGTGTGATCTCCCTCACTGCCACAAGTAATAAACCCACCTAGTTTAACGATAGGTATGTTTCTGATGGACTTTGGCTGGGGGGTATTGATACTAGTAAGGATAATTCTAGTGAGAAATTGATCAGCCTGTGTGTGTGTGTGTGTAAGTTAGAGTATATGTATAGCTCATGATCTGACTTTTGAAAACAATTTTAAAAAGTTTTAAAAATGCTTAGCCCTCTAAAAATGCTTAGTAATCTTAGATTGTTTTTCCCAGTAGGCAGTTTTGAAAGACAGTACTGTTTTATATATATATATATATATAGCTTTGAAAGACAGTATTATTATATATATAACATACTGTTATATATATAATCTCCTTTTTTAAATATATAAATATTTACTATACATGTAAATGTTTACCATATATATATGTGTATATAGTCAAAAGGCAGCCTGTAAACATTTCTTGTTCAGCCCCTTAAAAATTTAATGATAGATTCCAATGCCCTATTCTAAATAAAGTGTAGTGAGATCCTTAAAACTACTAAAGGGAAGTTATTGCCTAGTCATTTAAAAAGACCTGTTAAATGTGATTTCCTGTTAAATGCAATTGGATGTTGAGTTTAAATATTTGACATGCAGAGCTGTGTCTCAGGATTACTATATGGCAATTAGATACTGTAGTTAATAACTTTAGATTTGTATCATTCTAACAGGGTAATTTTCAATCTTATGTCTTAGGTTTTTAGGGCATAAAGTTGACCTGAGCTGTGGCACTGTTCTTTGAGTTGGTTACTGCCCTTTGAATTGCCAGTTTATCTTTGTCTTTTGTCTATATACCGTTTTTTTTTATTTTTATTTTTTTACCTTATTGTGCTGGCTCAGAGCTCCAGTAACGTGTTGAATAGAGATGATGGGAGCAGTCAGCCTTGCCTTAATCCCAAAATTAGGGGAACAAACATTCAGCCTTCTCCCATTATTACATATGAAGGTACAATTTTCAGAGGTGTTCTTTATAAGGTTGAGGACATTCCCTTCTATTGCTGGTTTTCTGAAAGTTTTGTCGGAATGGATGTTGAATTTTGTCAAATGCTTTTCCCACATCTGTTGAGATGATCATATGGTTTTTCTTCTTTATTCTGTTAATGTGGTGAATTACACTGATTCCTTTTTCAAATGTTAAACCTATGCTGTATTCCTGTTACAAACCCCAGTTAGTTATGATATTATATGCTGCTGGATTCAATTTAATATTTATGTGCATATCAACAATGTGTGTGGAAAACTTTTTAATGAAAATATTCTTAAAAATGTATATCATGAGTGTATAGCTTGATGAATTTTCACAGCTAACACACTTGTGTAACTAATACCTTGCTCAAGTAACATTACCAGCATCTGGAAGGCCCCTTCAACTTCCCCGCCCCCATTCACTACTTCCCTAACCCACATGAGTAACCACCAACCTGGTTTCTAACAGGATAGATTAGTTTTGCCTGTTTTAATACTGCATATAAGTGGAATCTTACTATATACATTATTTTGCATTTGGCTTCTGTCAACATTATGTGTGAAATTCATCCTCCTTGTGTTTTCAGCAAACTTTTGTTTTCAAAGTTTAAGTGTATTTTTTATTTTTATTTTATTTATTTTTTGAGATGGAGTCTTGCTCTGTCACCCAGACTGGAGTGCAGTGGCACAATCTCGGCTCACTGCAACCTCCGCCTCGTAGGTTCAAGCAGTTCTCCTGCCTCAGCTTCCTGAATAGCTGGGACCGTAGGTGCGTGCCACCACACCCAGCTAATTTTTTTTTTTTTTTTGTATTTTTAGTGGAGACAGGGTTTTGCCATGTTAGCCAGGCTGGTCTCAAACTCCTGACCTCAGGTGATCCACCTGCCTTGGCCTCCCAAAATGCTGGGATTACAGGCGTGAGCCACTGCGCCAGGTCTCAATGTACTTTTTAAAACTAAGGTTATTTCCTCATCTCATTCTGAAGGTTTTTTATTCTGTCTAAAAAATAGTTTCATTGGGAAAAGGGAAGCGCAACTTGGTACTTGAACTTTAAAATTACCTTAGATTTTACTTTTGACCCTTCAGGTAACTTTCAGTTAACATGGCAGAAAACACTTTAAAAAAAAATAGACTTTATTTTTTAGAGCAGTTTTAGGTTTACAGCAGAAGAGAAAACACTTTTTTTTTGGAGACAGTCTCATTCTGTCACTCACACTGGGGTGCAGTAGTGCCATCATGGCTCATTGCAGCCTGGGCTTAAGGGATCCTCCCACTTCAGCCTCCTGAGTAGCTCGGACCGCAGGCACATGCCACTACACTTGGCTGATTTTTAAATTTTTTTTGCAGAGACGGGGTCTCCCTATGTTGCCCAAGCGGGCCTTCCACTCTGGGCTCAAGTGATCCTTCCACCTTGGCCTCCCAAAGTGTGGAGATGACAGATGTGAGACATGGCACCCAGCCCAGAAAAGCACTTTTGACATTCAAAAACTATGGAAGGCTGAGCACCATGGCTCATTCCTATAATCCCCTAGCACTTTGGGAGGCTGGAGTGGGAGGATCACTTGAAGCCAGGAGTTTAAGGCCAGCCTGGGCAACAAAGTGAGACCCCTCTCTACCCCCGTCTCTACAAAAATTTTAAAAATCAACTGGATATGCTGGCATGCATCTGTAGTCCCAGCTGCTCAGGAGGTGGAGGCAGGAGGATCACTTAGGTTCAAGAGTTTGAAGTTACAGTGAGCTGACCGCACCACTGCACTCCAGCCTGGGTGACAGAGTGAGACTTCGTCTAAAAAAAAAAAAAAAAAAAAAAACCAAAGTCTATCTTGAGTCCTCTGTAATTTTGACTGGGTGTGGTGGCTCACGCCTGTGATCCCAGCTACTTGAGAGGCCAAGGTAGGAGGCTTGCTTGAGCCTTAGGAGTTCAAGACCAGCCTGGGCAACCCTGTCTCTTTAAAAGAAAAACAAAAAACAAAAAAAACTATGGAAAATTAAAGCCTGTCCTTTCTGTGATTATAGTGGATTTTTAAAGATAGTTGTTATGAAATACATGTGTAACAGTTATTTCATGAATATAGGAATAGGAAAATATATTCAATAGTTATCTTGGAACATAACATTCTTTAATGTCCCAGGTTTATATTTGGGATCTGCTTTCTATTCCTTGTCCTTTAGAAGAAAGTGTTATTGGTGGGGATAATACTTTAGAAACCAGATTTCGAGGGGAAAAAAAATTCTAGAATTAAATGGGTTAATCCTTCACCCAATGTTAGCTGCTTTTGTCAAGCTTGATGTCTCTCCCCTTTAAAAGAGGGAGATGTTATGCTGAATTTGTTACATGATTCCACATTATTACTTTACTAGTAAAATATTTGGGGAAAAGAAAGGTGTATAATCATACATCATACACAAATAATCATACATTATTTACTAGCAAATAATGTATGATTATTTGTGGAGTGGTACAAACATTAAGTAGATTAGTGATTTTATTTATAGGAGAGTGCATTAAAGGACAGTGACAAGAAACTAAAGATTGGTGATATCATTTGATCTAATAGTTTTATTAAGCAAAGGGTAGAGGATATGAAAATACTTGTGTTTTTCAAGGCAGGTATTCTGTTTTCCATTTTTATATATTTTATTTATGAAATAATAAAGTTTCTTAATACAATTGAGGCAATTTAGTTGGTGTTATTTAAGCAGAGTGTAACTCACAGATTTTTAATGTTATTTTTAAATTGTACATTTCTGACATAGAGTTGATCATGTTTTTAAAGGACCCATTAGTGGTGGAACTTTCAAGGCCTGGACCACTGACCTCAGCCTTGTTCCTGTTTCTTCACAGCATGAAGGAGACTGAAAAAGGACCACTTTCTCCTAAAGTTCTTTTTAATCAGCTTTGTCAGAAGTGGGTGCATCTACATTTTTAATATAAATAATTATGAGTTACAAAATACTAATGTATTCATCACTTAACATGAATAGTCATTTTTACTCTAACTTTGCTATCATTGCCCTGACTATGAAGAGAAAGAACTAAAATTTATTAGTTATAGCTCTCTGCTTTATGAAAATTATATCTCAGTCCTCAGAAGAAGCAGATTATCCTCATATATAAGGAAATGGAGACACAGAAATTAAATGGCTCACCTAGTCTGAGTGAAAAGCTGAGAATCAAATAGAGGTCTGTCCTGACTTGGATGCCTATGTTGTAATACCATAAAGTGAGAAAATCATAGAGTTATAAAATCTAGAAAGTACTGTAAGATAACATCTAATCTAGCTTTCTTATTTTAAAAGATGAGCTCTGAGGCAAATAGAGTTTAAGTGAATTTCTCAAGGTATTATAGTATGTTTAAAAACCATATCCTTATGTGCCTGGAAATAAACACATAAAGGATCTGACTTTAATGCATTCATGTATTCATTTATATAAAAAATTGAGAGCTTGATTTTTATGAGGTGCTTGCTACAATTCAGGGGTACACAACATATATTGCGTCACAAATGCACCCTGTCCCCATGGAACTCACAAGCTAGTCCAGTCCACAATTACTGAAATATGTAGAAGGAAAATTCTTTGAATATGAGCTTGCATTTTTGTATATCTATAGACTTTAAAATCTCATTTTAATTAAAACTAGTAATGAATGCCATGATATTTTAAATATAGTCCAAAATAGAGGGCTTAGTGTATGTTTCATTTGGTTGGCAAATGGTATTTCTTCAAAGCCTGAAGACCGAAAAAACCTGCAAAAGTCTCAGAGGCATGAGTGTCTCACAGAGTTAAAAAGTTTTTAGCACAGCCATAATAAAGAATGAAATCATATTCTTTGCGACAACATGGATGCAGCTGGAGGCCATTATCCTAAGTGAATTAATGCAGGAACAGAAAACCAGATACCACATGTTCTCATAAGTGGAAGCTAAACATTGGGTACTCATGGACATAAAGATGGCAACAGTAGAGACTGGGGATTACTAGAGATGGGAGAGATTGAGGGAGGAAGGGTTGAAAAACTAACTATTGGGTACTATGCTTAGTACCTGAGTGACGGGATCATTCGTACTCCGGACCTTAGCATCACACAATATACCCAGATAACCTGCACATGTACCCCTTGAATCTAAAATAAAAGTTGAAATTAAAACAAAAAAAGTTATTAGGGCATTGTATGCTTTAGAAATTTGTTTCTGACTTTGCCAGAAATAACTTGTTTTGTATAATTTTCTTCCTGGTTATAAAGGTTTATTAACATTTTAAAAATTATTATTAAAATAATGGACACTCATAGATAAAAATTCAAACTCCTTTCTTTACTCCTCAGAAGTAACTATTAACTGATTCTTTCCAAAAGTGATCATACATATACAGACATATGCAAATCTTTTGCAACTTGCTTGATATTTTATACATCTTTCCATGTTAGCACATGTGTGTATAACTTACTCAATTTTGTATGTATACACAGTACTTGTGGAAGTACATCTGTAGGATAAATTCTTAGAATAACTAGATCAAACATTATTTGAAGAGTTTTATTTATTTTTTGTATTTTTTAGGAGACAGGGTCTCGCTCTGTGCCCAGGCTCAAGTGCAGTGGCGCAATCATAGTCGAATTCCTGGGCTCAAGCATTCCTCCCTGCTCAACCTCCCAAGTAGCTGGGATTACAGGCATGAGCATCATCCATGCTTGGCTGAAAAGTTTTAAATTGCCTTTTGTTTGTTTTATGGCGTTTACTTTTAAAAGAAGTATATATTAGACAAATATATTTTTTAAAAATCAAGTAAAGATTTAAGCCACATGTGTTTGGGTTTATTTCTGAACTATATTCTGTTTCATTGATCTACATGTCTTTACCCCAAAGCCTACACTGTCTTGATTACTGTAGCTTCATAGTAAGTCTTGCAATTGAGTAGCGTAAGTTCTCAAATTTTGGTCATCCTTTTCAAACTATTCTAGGTCCTCTTTTGTTTTTTGAGACGGAGTTTCGCTCTTGTTGCCCAGGCTGGAGTGCAATGGTATGATCTTGGCTTACCGCAGCCTCCGCCTCCTGGGTTCAAGCAATTCTCCTGCCTCAGCCTGGGATTACAGGCGCCCGCTACCACACCCGGCTAATTTTGTATTTTTACTAGAGATGGGGTTTCTCCATGTTGGTCAGGCTGGTCTTGAACTCCCAGCCTCAGGTGATCTGCCCACCTTGGCCTCCCAAAGTGCTGGGGTTACAGGCGTGAGCCACTGCGCCCAGCCGGTCCTTTGCTTTTTTATGTAAATTATAGAATCAGATTGTCAGTTGGGATTGTTTTGAATGTGTAGATCAATTTGGGGAGAATCAACATCTTAACAATGTTGAATCTTTTCATGTGTGATATCTTACCAGTTTTCTAGGTCTTTGATTTTTCTCATCAAGGGTGTATAGTTTTCAGCATACAAATCCTGCACATATTTTGTTAGATTTATCTTAAGAATTTCATGTTTTTATGCTATTTATTGTAAATGGTACTCTTTTTAAAAAATTCAATTTCCAGTTGTTCATTGTTAATATACAGAAATACAGTTGATTTTTGTATGTTAACCTTGTTTCTCGCTACCCTACCCAACTTGCTTTAGTAGTTCTCTTAGCTTTATGTTGATTTGTTGGTATTTCCTATGTAGACAATGTCATTGGCAAATGAAGATTGTTTTATTTCTTTCCAATCTGTATCATTTTATATCTTTTTCTCATTTTATATCACTGTCAAGGACAACCAATACATATTGCAATAGGACTCTTCTTGGAAAAAAAATGAAAAAGGACCACCAATACAATGTTAGAATGGTGAAATAGGCATCTTGCCTTATTCCTGATATTAAAGGGAGAGCATGCAGTCTTTCACACGTCAGTGTGATAATAACTATAGATTTTTCATACATGCCTTTTATCAGGTTGAGGAAATTCCCAATTATTCTTAGTTTTTCTTTTTTCTGAGAGTTCTTATCAAGAAATGGATTTTTTTAAAATGCTTTTTCTGTATCCAAATAATCTTTTTTTTTTGGCTGTTGGAATAGTAAATTGTATTGGTGGATATTCTGACTAGCTTTAGTAAGGTATATTTGACATAAAATAAATTGTACATATTTAAAGTGTACTACTGGTGCCAGACACAGCAGCTCATGCCTATAATCCCAGCAGTTTGGGAGCCAAGGTGGGAGAACTGCCTGAGGCCAGGAGTTTGAGACTAGCCAGGACAACATAGGGAGACTCTATGAAAAAAAAAAATTAGCCAGAGGTGTGATGGTGCACACCTGTAGTCCCAGCTACTCTAGAGGCTGAGGTAGGAGGATGACTTGAGCCTAGGAGTTTTGAGTGTTCAGTGAGCTGTTAATGTCATTGCACTCCTGTCACCCCTGTCTCTCTGAAAAATGAAGTATACTATTGGATAAGTTTTGACATATCTATACACTTTGTGTATGTGTGTGTGTGTGTATATATATGTATATATACATACATTCATTCAATATAATGAATGTATCCATCACCCCCCAAAGTTTTGTTGGGCCCCTTTATAATCCCTTTCTCTAGAACCTCTCCCCTAAACTCCATCCCTAGGTGGTATACCTGTTACCTGTTTTTTTTTTTGTTGCAATAGATTAGTTTGCATTTTGGGGAATTCTATAGAAATGGAATCATATAGGGTGTACTCTTTTTTTATCTGACTTCCTTCACTTGGCATAATTTGTGGTTTATTCATATTGTGTGTACGTGAACCAGTCTCTTGAAGTTTCTGTTACAGTGGTGATTATCAGACACTTTGACCACTTGTGATGAGCCTTATTTGGGAGCAAGGTCTTCAACTTTGTGGTTTTTGTTTGTTTTATTTGGTTTTCTGCTTCTGCATTAGTTCACTTAGGGTGATAGGGTGATGGCTTTCAGCTACTTCCATGTTGCTTGCTGCAAAGGACTTGATTTTGTTCTTTTTTATGGCTGTGTAGTATTCCATGGTGTATATGGACCACATTTTCTTTATCCAATCCACCATATATGGAAACCTAGGTTGATTCCATGTCTTTGCTATTGTGAATAACACTGTGATGAACATAGAAGTGGATTAAATTTCTTTTTCTTGACAGTCTCCTAATTTATGCTTGTACATATATTTTTCTCTCATGCCTTGAGGTTTTTAAAAGTCCTCTCCTCTTTCTCATGGCAATACTTTTACTAAAGTACATTTCCTGGGAATCCTTAGGGTTCCCCTTATTTTGAATAGGCTGAATATTTTCATATGTTTGGTGATTTTTATCTTCTAATCCTTTAATAGGTTTGAAAGTCTCTCTTGGTATGGGTAGCTCAGATAGGCTCCATCATAGAGTCTAGAAATCATCCTATGATTTTTTTTGCCCATTCCTAGGTAAAAAACAAAACAAAACAAAACAAAACAAAAAAAATCTAAGTTTATTAAATTTTCTTCAGTGGTTTAGAAGGCAGTAAATAGTTTTTGCATTGGTTGAGAAGGAGCTATAGGCAGAGACATGGTGGAGGCAGTTTCTCTTTGTTCAGGAATGATTTCCTCCTTGTGTGTCTGCTTTGAAAGCCATAAACTGCCCCCTCCTCCTACCTACACCTTGGCTAGTGAAGATCT
Source organism: Pongo pygmaeus (assembly GCF_028885625.2). Taxonomy (NCBI): domain Eukaryota; kingdom Metazoa; phylum Chordata; class Mammalia; order Primates; family Hominidae; genus Pongo; species Pongo pygmaeus. The sequence goes on along the minus strand of NC_072378.2, from coordinate 99,261,000 downwards.
CTGAAGGATTCTCCTGTTCCCTCCTCTAGTCATCTGCTACTTCACTGGCCTTCCTTGGAGTGTACGGCATAAGTGTACGGTTCTGCAGTTTCTGCCTCTCCTGATGCCAGCTGTGGAGGTCCAAATAGGATTAGAATATGTGTCCATCTTGGTTTCTGTCCTCATCTCTAATCTAGGAGGTGGGTTCTGTCCACCACGTGCAAGTAGGGAAGCCCATCAAGGTAACAAAGTATTGTCAGCATGTTGCTATGTGCTGCTAGTTAGCAAGAATGTCTGGAGTGGTGTTTCCTCTTACAGGCTAGATTGATGACCGGTTAATGTTTTAGCAGTCAGGGACTCACTTTCTTTGAATTATTAGGATGAATATTTATCCTGAGATAATGAAGAATAATGCTGAAAGTACTGCACTTGGCTGGGCATGATGGCTCATGCCTGTAATTCCAGCACTTTGAGAGGCTGAGGTGGGTGGATCATTTGAGGTCAGGAGTTCCAGACCAGCCTGGCCAACATGGTGAAACCCTACCTCTACTAAAAATACAAAAATTAGCCGGGCATGATGGCAGGTGTGGCCAGCAACTGTAGTCCCAGCCACTCAGGAGGCTGAGGCAGGAGAATTGCTTGAACCTGAGAGGCGGAGGTTGCAGTGAGCTGAGATTGTGCCACTGCGCTCCAGCCTAGGTGACAGAGTGAAACTCCATCTCGCAAAAATAAAAATGAGATAATAATTAAAAATAATTAAGTACTGCACTCTGTCAAAAGACCTGTAGTTATGTTAGTGGCACTTACCTTGTTCTTCAATTTTCTCACGCATAAGGTAGAACTTATATTAATTATAAATTCCTGAACAGTGCTGTTTTGTATATCACATGAGATATGTTGTAAATATCATAAATAGTTGTAAATGTGTCTTCTACTATGATATATTCTCATTATTTTGTATTTTGACAGAATTATTTCTTCATCTTAGGTCAGAACACTTTCCAGATTTAATACTTGTCTGCACTTAAGGCAAAATGTTCATTTTAGCATTAGAGTTTACTGTAGGTTACTTTTTAAAGTTACTGAAATCAAACAAATATTTCCTATGTCAGTGTCTCCATGAATAGTACCTGATCTTTCTATTAAGTTAATACAGAGGAAATTTAATTATCAAGTCCTTAAAAAATATATTCACAGGGAGATCAACTTATAGTCCTTTATATGAAATATGAACACTCTCTTGCTTTCCTTTTGGTTAAGGTAGGAAGATAATAAATCACAGTGGCTTGGGTTTGAATACTGGTTTATTTGCTAACTGTATGACCTTGCAAATGATTTAAACAATACCGCTGAGTCCTCATGTGTAAGTTGGAGAAAACAGTACATCCCAACAAAGTTGTTGGAGGATTATGCCTGAACATGTGAAAAACTACTAGTATTGTGCTTAACATATAGTAGTTGCTTAATAAATGATAGCCATATTCTCAGTGCACACTTAAGATCACACCCTAATTGGACCAGTAATCACATTTCATCTATTTAGTTGGAAAAGTAATAAACTGCGTCTTTATGCCATTTTGTGTGTGTGGGTGTGTGTTTTGGTAGAGAACGGGGTTTTGCCTTGTTGCCAAAGCTGGTCTGGAACTCCTGAGCTCAAGTGATCTCCCAAATGCTGGGATTACAGGCGTAGGCTGCCGCATCCGGCTAATAATACGCTATTTCAAGTGCATTTAGAGAAAAGTGTTGATGAACCATGGAATGAATATTCTTTTTTTCTTTCCTCTTTTGTTTTTAAATCACAGGGCACCTCGATTTAAAGATTTCCAGCAACAGGACAGTCAGGAGCTTCTTCATTATCTTCTGGATGCAGTGAGGACAGAAGAAACAAAGGTCAGGTTTCTTTATGTATATCATGTATTCTCTTCAAGAAGAGGATACAAAACTAGGGGATTATTGGGGGGCCAAGGCGGGGTGGATCATCTGAGGTCAGGAGTTTCAGAACAGCCTAGCCAACATAGCGAAACCTTGTCTCTACTAAAATATAAAAATTAGCCGGGCATGATGGTGCATGCCTGTAGTTCCAGCTACTTGGCAGGCTGAGACATGAGAATTGCTTGAACCCAGGAGGCAGAGGTTGCAGTGAGCCGAGATCACGCTACTGCACTACTCCAGCCTGGGTGACAGAGTGAGACTCTGTCTCAAAAAACAAACAAACAAAAAACAACTAAGTAAGTAATTTCTATTACAATTTAAAAGTACAGTTGAGAAATAATTTAATTTTTTAGAATAAATATTCTAGATATTTTTTCTTTCTTCTGTAAGATATTTACCTTTATCCTTTTACAGCCCTATTGTCCTTTTTAGTTAATGTCCTTTGGCTGTAAATAAAATAATTTAAACTAGCTTAAGTAAAAAGGAATTGTGGCCAGGCCTGGTGGCTCATGCCTGTAATCCCAACACTTTGGAAGGCCGAGGCAGGTGGATCACCTGAGGTCAGGAGTTCAAGATGAGCTTGGGAAACATGGTGAAACCCTGTCTCTACTAAAAATACAAAAATTAGCCAGGTGTGGTAGCATGTGCCTGTAATCCCAGCTACTTGGGAGGCTGAGGCAGGAGAATCGCTTGAACCCCGGCTGTGGAGGTTGCAGTGAGCCGAGATCCAGCTGGGTGACAGAGCGAAATGCCATTAAAAAAAAAAAAAAAAAAGGAATCTTAAGATGCAGGGAGATATTCCTGGGGGATATAAGAACAGGAAAGCTGTCAGGAATCCAGAAAGCATTCTTCTTCTTATCCTAGTTTCTCTGGCTCTGTAGATTTTCTTCATTTTTCTCCATGCAGACCAAGCAGTATTTGCATGTCATAGTTCCATGTGTGTAAAAACTATACTGGCTATTCATGATTCTCTATTTTTAAATTCCCAGTAGAGAGAAACTTCATTATTCCATGTTGGATTAGATTCCACTCATGGATCAGTTGTTTGTGGCTAGGAGAGAGGAGTCCCAGCCTCTTGGATGAGAGAGCATTTCTCAGAAAAGGAATAGCCTGTGGACTGGATAGATTCCCCAGTGTTGATTGTAGGCCTATCCCCTAACTGATTGGCTCTTTATTGACTTTAATGTTAAATTAGTTAAATTCAACTTCTTCTGGGGAGGGGTTTCCTGTGCACATAGGATTCAGTTTATCAGAGAAAATGCAAGATATTAAGGATGTCAGATACACAGCACACATTCTCTGTTTTCCTCCCTCTTACTCATAGAAGACATTGCTGATCGTTCCTAACAGTCCAGATGAGTTTGGGTTCAGCCTCAGAATTATTTTCTGAGCACACCATTGTGGGCAGCCGTTGTCAGTCATAATTGGAGTAATAGATGAAAACCTGTTTTCCATTCAAGGCAAATATATTTCTTAATCTATATGGTAATATGTAATAAAAGCAGCCAAGTGTTCAGTGAAGTGCATACGTGCTTGTGATAAGTAGTGCTAGGCAAGATGGACCTTCCTCTTTTAAAAAAAATTCTGCCAGGTATGGTGGCTCATGCCTGTAATCCCAGCACTCTGGGAGGCCAAGGTGGGCAGATCACTTGAGCTCAGGAATTTCAGACCAGCCTGGCCAACATAGTGAAACCATGTGTCTACTAAAAACACAAAAATTAGCCAGACGTGGTGGTGCACACCTGTAATCCCAGCTTCTTGGGTGGCTGAGGCATGAGAATCGCTTGAACCCAAGAGGCGGAGGTTGCAGTGAGCTGTGATTGCACCACTGCTCTCCAGCCTGGGCAACAGAGCAGAGCCTACCTTGAAAAACAACAAAAATCCTGTTTTAATTGTAGTGTGGCAGTGTCTCTTTACTCCTAGTGACCAGTTTCCAGTGAAGAGAAAATTAGAGTTCTAATATTTTCTTTAAAGTTTCCTTTAAAAATAAGGATTGAGTTAATTACTCTCTCCTGCTATAAAACATCATGTAGCACAATCCTATTTTTAATTGTCTGCTTATTGACTTTCTTATTAAGCTAATTGAATTCAGCTTTTAGAGGTGTCATTCCTTTTCTGCCACCTCTCTACTTTTACATATTTGATCATAAACCCTACCACTTTCTATTTAGATTTATGTCCCTATCTGTCAGCTTTCTTAGATTGTGATCTTTTTGAGGAATGGTACTATGTATTGTCTCTGTCCTGTGTGCCTTGCACATAGTAGGTGTTCTGTGAATTTGTGTGTGTGTGTGTGTGTGTGTATGTGTGTTTTGTTTTGTTTTGTTTTTTTGGGACAGGGTCTCACTCTGTCATCCAGGCTGGAGTGCAGTGGCATGATCTCAGCTCACTGCAGCCTCTGCCTCCCGGGTTCAAGTGATTCTCCTGCCTCAGCCTCCCGAGTAGCTGGGATTACAGGGTGTGCCACCATTCCCAGCTAATTTTTGTACTTTTAGTAGAAATGGGGTTTCACTGTGTTGACTAGGCTTGCTTATTTAGACAGTGTCTTGCTCTGTTGCTTTGGCTGCAGTGCAGTGTTGTGATCTCGGCTCACTGCAACCTCCAACCTCCTGGGGTCAAGTGATTCTCCTGCCTCAGCCTCCTGAATAGCTGGGATTACAGACACACATCACAAAGCCTGGCTAATTTTTTTTTTTTTTTTTTTTTTGTATTTTTAGTAGAGACAGGGTTTTACCACTTTGGCCAGGCTTGTCTCAAACTCCTAACCTCAAGTAATCTGCCTGCCTTGGCCTCCCAAAGTGCTGGGATCACAGGCATGAGCTGCCACTCTGGGCTCCCTGTGAATGTTTTTTGAATGAGTTGTATGTGCTTAACCTTAAACGCAACTTTTTTTGAGAATTTGAATTGGGAAGAAATCAAAATAATTATTCTTATGTGTTATACTAGCTAGTTTCTTTTGATTTGCAATTATTTTGAATATGTTGTATTTGAATAAACTAATAAACCGACAGGATAATACTGTGTTGTTTTATCTACATTGTGTCTAAAAAAGAAAAAAAAAAAGAGATTTATAATTAGTTAACCATTGAGGATATTAGGATAGTCCCCTAGCTAGTATTTGATCACATTTTCTTAGAGCTAGGAACTGATACTTAGAGTTGAGCTTCAAACTCAAGTCTTTCTGACTCCCAAACTAATAATCTTTCTAATTCTATAAAATACTGCTGATTGAAGTTTAGTTTTAATGCTTGGACATCTGTAGTCAGTAGAAATAATGATTTTAAGTCTGCTATTTAAAATGTAACCACAATTATTTTACTATTTGTAAAAGTATTAAAGCGGATTCAATAATTATGGTATATTGCTGTTCTTGTTGAGGGGTAGATGCATGTTGTTGGCACTGTGGGAACAGGTTGCTCTTTATATTATGAACAATAAATGGGCCTACAGATGATATGAGTTACTTTAAGATTAATTCAGATTTATCAATTGCTAGAATTATTTTTTTCCCCATGATTTGCAGGAATACGTTTACTATGTGGTGGTCATGTATCATTAAATGGAATTAAAAATTATGTAAGTGGGCTGGGCATGGTGGCTCATTCCTGTAATCCCAGCAGTTTGGGAGGCTGAGATGGGCAGATCACCTGAAGTCAGGAGTTCGAGACCAGCTTGGCCAACATGGTGAAACCCCGTGTCTACTAAAAATACAAAAATTAGCCAAGCATGGTGGTGCGTGCCTGTAATCCTAGCTACTCAGGAGACTGAGGCAGGGGAATTGCTTGAACTCGAGGTGGAGGTTGCAGTGAGCCGTGATCGTGGCACTGCACTCTAGACTGGGTGAGGGAGTGAGACACGTTCTCAAAAAAAAAAAAAAAAAAAAAAAAAAAATTATGTAAGTGAAGTTAAAAGTCATGTGAATAGGTTAAAATTATGTCTTGGGGTTTTTTTTCTGTTGATGTTATAAAAAAAAGTAAAATATATCCCTGTCACTTTTTTCTGTCTTACCTCTATAATTCGGTAGCAGTCTTTGTTATAATTAAATTATTGTTTAGTCATAATGGTGCATTGGGATACACAGTATCTTAGGCAGCCCAGCAGGACACATTGGTTTTGAAAGCTCTTATCTTTCTTGCACTATTTGAGGGCTTTAAATGGTACAGTAAAATTAAAATGTCAAGTCTGTGGATCTATTCAATTTCATAAGCGAGGACAGTCCTGACGGTCAGCTACAGTGAGTATCAGGGCAGGAGCTGCATTGTCTGGCCTGGGAACTCCACAGCTGTTAATCGTGCTGTTGTTGTAGTGTGTCACTGCCATGTGTTTCTTGATTGAAGAAGGCTACAGTGTTATGTCTGCCACCAGAATCTTTTAGTAATGATGAAAAACTGCTGACCTCCTTTCATATGGTTTCATTGAAGTCTTTTCTGAACTACAACATTGAGGAATATACTCTTGCTGAATATAGTACTTAAGGGATCATTTGTGCAGAAATTGTAAATTTTTCATGTACAAAATCAAATTTCCTAGAAGTAGTTCTTTTATAAGGCAGTCTTTTTAATTTATACATTTATGCTTCTTTGTTTTTTCCTTATAATTTGCACAGTCACTAAATTAATGATATTACATTTTTATTATCTTCAAGATTTATTACTGTAATATATTTTTGGTTAGAATTATTTTAAAGACAATATCTCAGCTAACTTAAACTGTACATTATTTTCATTCTTGTTTTTAAAGTATAAGGTGGAGATTTGAAATAGTTGAACCGTGATACTGCTAATTGATTAAGTGCTACAGTTATTAACAGCTCCCTGACCAAAGTATGTATCTTTCTTTTAACCTAAATTGTTCAAAGCATAACTCCTAACAGTGTGGAATTGTATATGGACATAAACTCATTTATTTTCCTCAACTTGATGAATTACCTATTAATTGACTTTTAAACAGTTTAGAGTAGAGAATGTAAATTCATGGTTAGGATCGAAATTAAAAAGCAAAAGTCTAATATTTAAAAGTTAATAATGTAAACAATTTCATTTTACTCTTTTTAGGGTGTAATCACAGCTTTTTAGCTTTTTTCCTGCTGCTTGAATTGGTAACTTCTTAGCTTCTTTTGAGTGATACGACATTTCAGGATATATAGCAAAGTTTCATTAAATCATATCAAAAATCATGTCTGAATTAGTAAAATGTTTAAATTGTAGGATAAATTTACAGACTAAGTTGAGTTAGAAGTATTCCTCTTGAGTTGTTTGAAATGTTATGATTATATGAAATATTTACGGGTGAACATTGGTATTTATTGGAATTTTTCATTTAAGTTCATTAAATATTTCTCCTGCATGGAATTTACACAATTCCAATTTGCTTACTTTAGTTCAATAAATTCTTTTTTCAAGGTGTAAAAGTCAACTTTAGCTTAGACAATGTCTGAATTATATCAACTTTCAAATTTATTGAGTCTGAATTGGAGATTATTTCACTATTTAATAGCTTCTGGGAGACATTTTATTGTTTGATTTCTTTATAGTATATAAGTGTATTTCAGGACTTGTGTCACACGGTATGAATTGCTGTATGTTTGCTTTTATCCCCTACTTTGTAAAATATTTAAGTGTTTTGAATCTTGTATTAATTTTCAAAATATGCTTGAGGACAGTAAACAGTTATAGGAAATATAATGTGTTAATCACAGGCCAGTTAGTAATAAGTGAAACTCAGCTTCACAATTATTGGAGGAGAATGTGTTAAAAAACATATATCATACACAGAAGAAACATAAATCATACACAGCAGAACAATTCTGAGGGGTCATGAGTGTCTTCTGCTTATCCAGGCAGCAGGGCATGGAGCGAGAATAAGAATGTGATCACCTCCCTCTCCATGTAATATTGGGTTCTTAGATTAAAAGCATGTTATAATGGCAGAAGGGGATCTTGGTGTTGACAGTATGTCTGATTCATAAGTCTCATTGCTCCAATCTGGGTTCTTTACCTCTCGTATCTGATGTACAGGTGTCACTCTGGAATTCCTCCTAACCATGCTCCTGAGAGTTCCCTTTGCCTCTCTTGTGTTTTGACTTTGCCATTGTTTATATCCCGTGTTCTTGTCTTTCTTCCTTTATGCTCTTTTTTTCCTTATTCAAAAGGTGGCATATACCATATATATAACTTGTTGTACTTTGTCTTTTTTCACTTAATATATCATAGTCATCTTTTCTGATCAAAAGATAGGAAGGACCAGGCACCACGTGTAATCCCAGCACTTTGGGAGTTCGAGACCAGCCTGGGCAACATAGGAAGAGCTTGTCTCTACAAAACAAACAAACAAACAAACAAACAAAAAACAGGTGTGGCAGCTCATGCCTGTAATTCCAGCACTTTAGGAGGCTGAGGCAGGTGGCTTGCTTGAGCTCAGAAGCTCAAGACCAGCCTGGGCAATATGGCAAAACTCCATCTCTACAAAAAATTTTTTAAAAATTAGCCAGGTGTCATGGTGTGTGCCTATAGTCCCAGGTACTTGGGAGGCTGAGGCAGGAGGATCACTTGAACCCAGAGAAGTCAAAGCTGCAGTGGGCAGTGATCACACCACTGCACTCCAGCCTGGGCAACAAAACAAGACACTCTCAAAAAAAAAAAAAAAGAAAATTTTTTTTTTTTTTTGAAAGATAATTAACAAACTTTTCCCTCATCCTACTATCATAATCTGAATTAGGAAGACAAAATTCATCCACCAATTAGGGGCATAGTTAATGTAAAAAGGTCACTTATTAAGTTTTATTCTTGGAGTATGTAGTTTTATTCTGAAACTTTTCTGTGAGATTGGATCTTTCCTAAAACATACATAAGAGATGTAGAAATAGTTAATATAAACCTTGTCATTTACTGAGAGCTGCTGAAGACATAATCATTATTGACAACTAAGTTCAAGTAAAACCATAATTAAAATTTGGGGGATTCTTCTTGCTATGGACATTAATTGATAAATTTGGACTTTAGTTATATGTGTATATAAATGAGGTAGTCCACATAGCATAGAGATTATAGTAACCAGCTTGATAGCTTCTTAATACAGAAAGGTCTTCACAGACAATAAATTTCATATGGTCTGTTTTCTTTTTTGGTCCTAATTAAGAAGTGTCATTTTAGAGAGAGGGAGAAGGAAGAAAGAGGGCAAATGAATTTACTCTAAGCAACAGGACTAGGCTGCTTGCTTTTTGTACACTGATAAAAATACATTAAATCCAAGAGAGAACCTAAATGTAGAAATTCTGACTCTTACTTGGGAAAATTTGACATTAGAGCAATCCATTCATGGAATTTGAGACCTGGAAGAAATTACATTTTTTAAAAATTTGGTCATTTTATTTTCAGACTAGGGAGCTGAAATCCACAGTGTACCTTGCTGTTTGAAAGTACTTTTATTAGGAGGATGAGACCTGAGTTAACTATTATTAGACCAGAATCTATTAACTTTGTTTTACAGCGAATACAAGCTAGCATTCTAAAAGCATTTAACAACCCAACTACTAAAACTGCTGATGATGAAACTAGAAAAAAAGTCAAAGGTATGTTGACTCTTTGTTAAAACTTTTTTCTGTAAGAAAATATTAAAATTTTATTTTAGTTGGAAAAAGAACTGAGCATTATGTGAACTAATCCACCAAAGTAGTGGCTTTAAAAGGAGGACATAGTTGCTGCAGTGTCTGAAAAATACTTTAGTGGAACATAGAAAATGCTAGAATGTATTCATGTGAATTTATAAGAATAAAGCTAATACCAAGTATACAAATTGACACTGATACCTTTATGTGAGGTCTTCTAAGGGAAACTTGAAAGGTTGTTGAAAGTAGCAACCACACTTGGAAGTTCATATTTATCATATTGTATCATTTGACATGTGTTTGGATCAATGGATTTATGGATATTTTTTAGATGTAACTAGACAAAATGTTTAAGTGCTCCAAAGACTCCTGCAAATAAACCGTTTATTGAAGAGAGTGCTGGTAAGTCAAGTGTAAGTGCACTTTGCCTACTCCTAGTGTTTGCTATTCATCCATAAAAATATGAGCCCCAAATGATGATTACCTAATCAAAGTTGGTTATTTGTCATTATCAATACTACAGTGTGGGTTTATATACCTTGCCCTAAGTGTATATTCTGAAAATGGCCATACTGCCCAAGGTAATTTACAGATTCAATGCCATCCCCATCAAGCTACCAATGACTTTCTTCACAGAATTGGAAAAAACTACTTTAAAGTTCATATGGAACCAAAAAAGAGCCCGCATCGCCAAGTCAATCCTAAGCCAAAAGAACAAAGCTGGAGGCATCACACTACCTGACTTCAAACTATACTACAAGGCTACAGTAACCAAAACAGCATGGTACTGGTACCAAAACAGAGATATAGATCAATGGAACAGAACAGAGCCGTCAGAAATAATGCCACATATCTACAAGTATCTGATCTTTGACAAACCTGACAAAAACAAGAAATGGGGAAAGGATTCCCTATTTAATAAATGGTGCTGGGAAAACTGGCTAGCCATATGTAGAAAGCTGAAACTGGATCCCTTCCTTACACCTTATACAAAAATCAATTCAAGATGGATTAAAGACTTAAATGTTAGACCTAAAACCATAAAAACCCTAGAAGAAAACCTAGGCATTACCATTCAGGACATAGGCATGGGCAAGGACTTCATGTCTAAAACACCAAAAGCAATGGCAACAAAAGCCAAAATTGACAAATGGGATCTAATTAAACTCAAGAGCTTCTGCACAGCAAAGGAAACTACCATCAGAGTGAACAGGCAACCTACAAAATGGGAGAACATTTTCGCAACCTACTCATCTGACAAAGGGCTAATATCCAGAATCTACAATGAACTCCAACAAATTTACAAGAAAAAAACAAACAACCCCATCAAAAAGTGGGCGAAGGACATGAACAGACACTTCTCAAAAGAAGACATTTATGCAGCCAAAAAACACATGAAAAAATGCTCACCATCACTGGCCATCAGAGAAATGCAAATCAAAACCACAATGAGATACCATCTCACACCAGTTAGAATGGCAATCATTAAAAAGTCAGGAAACAACAGGTGCTGGAGAGGATGTGGAGAAATAGGAACACTTTTACACTGTTGGTGGGACTGTAAACTAGTTCAACCCTTGTGGAAGTCAGTGTGGCGATTCCTCAGGGATCTAGAACTACAAATTCCATTCGACCCAGCCATCCCATTACTGGGTATATACCCAAAGGACTATAAATCATGCTGCTATAAAGACACATGCACACGTATGTTTATTGCTGCATTATTCACAATAGCAAAGACTTGGAACCAACCCAAATGTCCAACAATGATAGACTGGATTAAGAAAATGTGGCACATATACACCATGGAATACTATGCAGCCATAAAAAATGATGAGTTCACGTCCTTTGTAGGGACATGGATGAAACTGGAAATCATCATTCTTAGTAAACTATCGCAAGAACAAAAAACCAAACACCGCATATTCTCACTCATAGGTGGGAATTGAACAATGAGAACACATGGACACAGGAAGGGGAACATCACACTTCGGGGACTGTTGTGGGGTGGGGGGAGGGGGGAGGGATAGCATTGGGAGATATACCTAATGCTAGATGACAAGTTGGTGGGTGCAGCGCACCAGCATGGCACATGTATACATATGTAACTTACCTGCACATTGCGCACATGTACCATAAAACCTAAAGTATAATAATGATAATAATAATAATAATAAAAAAAAAAGAAAGAAAATGTGGTGCATATATACCATGGAATACTATGCAGCCAGAAAAAGGAATGACATCATGTCCTTTGCAGGGACATAGATGGGGCTGGAAGCTGTTATCCTTAGCAAACTAATGCAGGAACAGACAACCAAACATCACATGTTCTTACTTATAAGTGGGAGCTGAACAATGAGAACACGTGGACACATGGCAGGGAGCACCACACACACTGGCGCCTTGTGGGTGGGGGAAGGGAGAGCATAAAGAAGAATAGCTAATGGATGCTGGGCTAGGTGATGGGTTGATCTGTGCAGCAAACCACCATGGCACAGGTTTACCTGTGTCACAAACCTGCACATCCTACACATGTACCCCAGAACTTAAAATGAAAGTTTAAGAAAAAAAAAATAGTGAATGAGGGTGATTCTTCTCATTCAAAACAAAAAACAAATCTAATCTTAGCCTTGAGCTCAAAACATCACAGTAAAACTTTACAACTGCTAAGCTATCAAACTGCTGCACTGTACAACAAGTAAGGATATTCAGCTTCTAGATCTGATTAAGAAAATCACAAAACTGGCCATAGTTAACTCACAGGAGTGAATGAAGTTCTCCATTGACACCACTGGTTCAATGCATATGAAAGATTCAACTATTTTCTGCAAAGTGTCTGCTGAAGGATAGTACAATGAACAATCACAGGCTTTAAACACTGCATGTTTACAAGCTTTGAACATTTTCCAAAAGGCTTTTTCTTCTCCACATGTATTTTAGCATCAGTTGTAACATTTCTTAGCAGATTTCACTTCAGGAAATTAGTATTTTCTGTACTTTGAAAACATCTCTGCACATAGTTGTTCCACATGAACGTTTTATGGAAGCTAATTATTTAGTCATCTCAAACTCAGCATTAATTCCTCAAAAAAACAACTAAACAGCATCAAAAACATCCTGTAAATTCATCAAGAACCAAGGAAAATCACTCAAAATCATGTGCCTTATTTTTTAATTGACTACTGATGTTGTGCCCAATGTCCTCCCTCACTCTTCACCCAAAAGCTGGTAGTCTTAAGCAAGTTTATTTTCTCTAGACACATTTCTTCAGCTGCTGCAATTGAACGTGATTTAATTAACGCACCATTGATTAACTTGTTTGGCTAACAAATGAGCCACTCAGAAACTTACTTTAGTTGCAGTCTCATTTTCATTTTTTAATAAAGAAATTCTGCTATGATGAAAAAATAAAAAATAAAAAAAAATAAAAAACGTAGCTGCTCAAATATGCCTTGTTCTTTTGTGTTGAGATAGTGCCATCTCGTGGATGTTTAGAATAACAGCCCCGTTTTTCTTTCCCTTCTTTCCAGTTTTGTACTCTCTATTCCCAATCCCTTGTAGTTTTTCTAGATGAAACATCTTTATTATTATAGTATTTCTACATACAATTTTAATTAATGTTTACTGATATATTCAGATATGTTTTCTGTCATTCAGTGCTCTAATATTTTAAATGATTTTAAATATTGTTTGTATGAAACTTGAAGATAGAGGCTCAAAAAAGAAGTTTGAAAGAGGGGTGAATAGGTTTGTTAATATACTTTTTCCTCCCATGGTTTATGATGGAAAGTTTCAAATTTTTATTAAAGTAGAAAGAATAGCATAATGCAGCCCTTTATATCTGTCACCCAACTTAAACTGCATTCATGGTTTATGTTTAATCCATTTTCTCCCAACCTCAGGTTATTTTAAAGTAAGTCACTGGCATTTTTTTTAATTTATAAATATTTCCTAAGCAGAATAATTTTAACTTTTAAAAATATAACCATGTTCTTGAGTTCTTAATTACCTACGTTAATTCCTTACACTTGCCTTTTACGACTGTTATTTTCATAGCCGTGATCCTGGCATCTGTAGTCCTGATAGCATAATCTCCTTTTCCATTCTTCTGTGTACTTATTGGTTAGACATGAGGTTTTATAAGTTTTAATAGGAGTGGTTGAGGTGTGGTATGAATAGTGGTTGTTTTGTTTTACCTCTTAAGTTTAAGAATAGTTCATTATTTCTTGGAGAAGACTAAAGTAGTTGATAGTTGTAAATCTGCTACAAAATTGTAAAGGAGAAAGACTTTAGAATGTTGTATGTATAGTAAAATGTATTATTAAATGTAGTACAGAATATCTTATTCAGATTACTTTTGAATAACCAGAAGATAGCCTATTATACTGCTAGATGGATGGTTGACATGTTTTTTGCATTAAAAAGTATGATTTTTACAGCATATGGAAAAGAAGGTGTGAAAATGAACTTCATAGATCGGATCTTTATTGGTGAATTAACTAGCACGGTCATGTGTGAAGAATGTGCAAATGTAGGTACTTTAGAATTCAATTCAGCATGGAATGGATTACAATCACATCATTTTTATTATATTTTCTTTCACATATAATTGTTGGCAGTCATTTTTAAAATTTGACAGATGATTACATAATAATTCTTGAAAGTCTTTTTATACGCTACACTCCTAGAAAGTAAATGTGATAATTTATATATTTTTAAAAGTAAATGTATTTTTGTGTTATTTTTCCTCATGACACACCTATGAGGCAGTTTTAGCCTGTCTTAATACACTGAAATTCATTAGCTATCTGTTCGAAGTGAGAGAAAAACTTCTGTGAAGAGAGTAACTGTGCTACATTGCAGTGCCCTAAAATGTAATTCCAGGCTGGGTGCAGTGGCTCATGCCTATAATCCTAGTACTTTGGGAGGCCAAGGCCCGTGGATCACTTGAGGTCAGGAATTCAAGACTAGCCTGGCCAACATGGTGAGACCCCATCTCTACTAAAAAAAAATACAAAACAATTAGCCAGGCATGGTGGTGGGTGCCTATAGTCCCAACGACTTGGGAGGCTGAGGCAGGAGAATCACTTGAACCCAGGAGGCAGGGTTGCAGTGAGCCGAGATCGCGCTACTGCACTACAGCCTGGGTGACAGAGTGAGACTCAGTTTCAAAAAAAAAAAAGTAATTCCAATAGAAATAACTTAATGTATTAGCATAATTTAGGGTGGTTATATCACATTTGATTTAAAGTTGATATGACATATTAAAGATTTTTGTGTAGACTTCACTCACTTTGAATTTAATAATTTTTATTTTGAATGCCATCTTTAACAACTTAAAGCATGTATGAATTTTTTGTAGATTTTCAATTGCTTGTTAAGGAATATTTCTGTAAGTGTATGACTTAGAGTATGATAGGTTTAAATTTCTGTTAGATTTTAATAGTAAAAGGAGCCTTTATTCATTTTCCTGTCCCAGATTATGGAGTATTTTTCTGTGTTTTCTAGCCTTAAAGAAGCAGGATTATAAAATATATCTCATTCTAGCCTGTCACATTGAAACACAGAATGCATGACCATGATTATTTAAGTTTCTAGACTATTCAACACAGAATTTGTTTTCTCTCTCACAAGATAGAGAGTATCTTTTAAAACAGAATTATCTTAAAGAATCTATAAAACACAGCCAAGCTCTCTGCTTTTTTCATGGCTTTTTCTTAACATTTCATAGTTTACTTATGTTACAGCCCTAAGCTCACCAAAAATGTCTAGTCTCTTTAGTTAATCTGTTTAATAAAACAGTTTTTTAAAGTTATTTTAAATATTACAGGCCAGTCATATTGACAGTAATATAAAATTCAATTGGATCACGTTCACTGATGTTTGAGAATATCTTGTTTTGATTAACAATGTGCTGCAGTACCCAATTAAATTGCTATTTTTTTAGGAACATTTTTTAACGTAAAATTTTAGGTTGCCCGGGAAGTTTGATTTCTTTGTACTTTACAAAACTATATGTTATATTAGAATTCTAACTGAAGTTTTCAATGTGTTTTCCTTTTAAGATCTCCACGGTGAAAGATCCGTTCATTGATATTTCACTTCCTATAATAGAAGAAAGGGTAAGGAGAAGAAAACTAATGATGAAGCTTTTGTGAAGAACATTTAATCATTTATTTAAACATTTGTTGAGTATATTACCAGATATCAGAGAGTCATTATTTTTTATATATAATTGAGTTTGTATTCATAATTGAGTCTGATTTGGGGATTTGTGTAAGTATGCATAAAGTATGATGGTTTTTATTCTCAAGGAATTTAAACTCTTAAACACTTTTTATTTTGATAATTTGTTAATTTTTTGTATTTCAAGTCAGTTAAAAATTTTAAGATGAGGACATCCAGAATTTACTAAAGAGGTTTTATGTTCTGTATGTGGCATTTACATAGGTTTCAAAACCTTTACTTTCGGGAAGAATGAATAAATATAGAAGTTTACGGGAGACAGATCATGATCGATATAGTGGCAATGTTACTATAGAAAATATTCATCAGCCTAGAGCTGCCAAGAAGCATTCTTCATCTAAAGATAAGGTAAGACCATAAGCATCTGTTAGATGTCTGTTTTTTAACAGTTTATTAACAAAAGTTTCAAGCACATCTAAAAGTAGAGAACATAGTGTAATAAACTCTCATGTACCCATTTTTTGGCTTCATAATTATCAACTTGGCTACTTGTATACTAACTATATATATCCCACATCCTCCCCTTCCTCCCATCCCAGACTATTTTTGGATAATCCCAGATTATTTTTGAAATAAATCCCAAATATATCATATACTTCAATGTGTATCTCTAAAAGAGAGTTTTTGTTTGTTTGTTTGTTTTTTAAGACGGAGTTTCGCTCTCGTTGCCTAGGCTGGAGTGCAATGGTGCAATCTCGGCTCACTGCAACCTCCGCCTCCTCGGTTCAAGTGATTCTCCTGCCTCAGCCTCCTGAGTAGCTGGGATTGCAGGCATGCGCCACCATGCCTGGCTAATTTTGTGTTTTTAATAGAGACAGGGTTTCACCATGTTGGTCAGGCTGGTCTCGAACTCCTCACCTCAGGTGACCTGCCCACCTCGGCCTCCCAAAGCGCTGGGATTACAGGAGTGAGCTACTGCACTCAGCACTAACAGAGGGATACTCTTTTAAAAACCAAAAACCACAGTACCATTATCATATCAAAAATATTAATTCATTATAAATAAATAAAGATTCAGTCATTATTTAAATTTCTGCAGTTGTCTAATAAGTACTCAGTTTTTTATTTTGCTTTCTAAAGTTTGGATTTTAGGATTTAAAAGAGGTCTGTAGATTGCAGTGCCTCTTTTTTTTTTTTTTTTTTTTGAGATGGGAGTCTCGCTCTGTTGCCAGGTGGCATGATCTTGGCTCACTGCAACCTCCGCCTCCCAGGTTCAAGTGATTCTCCTGCCTCAGCCTCCTGAGTAGCTGGGAGTACAGGTGCATGTCACCACACCCGGCTAATTTTTGTATTTTTAGTAGAGACCAGGTTTCACCATGTTGGTCAGGCTGCTCTTGAACTCCTGACCTCGTGATCCACCTGCCTCGGCCTCCCAATGATTGCCATGTCTCTTAAATCTCTTTTCATCTACAGATTCCCTCTCCTTCTTTTTCCTCCTTTGCAGTTTATTTGCTGAAGAAATCAGGTCCTTTTTTTCAGCAGCATGGTGTTAACAGATTCCTCTGTCACCTTTATTTCTCCTCTGAGACATTTAGATCTAGAGGCCTAGTTAGGTTCAGGTTTAATTACTTATTTAATTTTTAGCAAGAAAACTTTTAGGTGGTGGCATGTATACTTCCATCAGCTAGATGCACATAATGTTTTATGTCTTTCTATGATATTACCAGTCACTGATAACCATTGTCTACATCTATTATTTTACTAGAGACGTACCTGGTTGTTGAATTATCCCATGAAAATGGAAAATTATTCCATGAAATGGTGATAATTGATAACCATTGTCTAGACCTATTATTTCACTAGGGACATACCTGGCTGTTGTATTATCCCATGAAAATGGAAAGAAATCAATCTGAACTTATACTTCAGCAAAAAAAACTTTTTTATATGAAATGATTTGTATTAATTTGGCAAATTAACATTAAATTTAACTCTTTTAATTAATTAATTATTGAGACAGAGTCTCACACTGTTGCCCAGTCAGGCTGGAGTGCAGTGGCACGATCTCAGCTCACTGCAGCCTCCCAGGTTCAAGTGATTCTCGTGCCTTAGCCTCCCAAGTAGCTGGGACTACATGTGCACACCACCATGCCCGGCTAATTTTTGTTATTTTTTGTAGAGACAGGGTTTTGTCATGTTGTACGGGCTGGTCTCAAACTCCTGATGACCTCAAGCGATCTACCTGCCACGGTCTCCCAAAGTGCTGGGATTACAGGTGTGAGCCACGGCACTGGGCCTGAATTTAACTTACTCTGTTAGAAGACTTATGTTAGAAGTCACAAGACTTCAGAAAGGACAACATGTTTTCTTTAAATAAAAGCTAATTTTGCTTCATAAGATATATAGGACAGTTAAATTCAACTTGAGCACATGCTTTATTCTAATGGTATAAAACAAAGCATCTTACGGAGTTTGAAAAGGTTAAAGCATTAATTGTGTTGCTATTCCCCTAAAAAGCACTGGTTATTAAAATATAAATGTGTAGTGATTTTTTTTTCTTTATTTTTATTTAGTTTAAAGAGTTAGGAGATTCTGTGGTACTGGCCAAAGTAGTTTTAATATATCCGCTATCCAAATGTATGAGAGAAATACTTCCCACACAATATTGGTTAGGAACTGAGAATATGCATATATGATATATAGAAACTGTCTGTACCTCAAAGATCTGGACACCACATGGATATAACTTGTGCTTGTGCTGAACAAATTGGACCTACTCTTTATTGAAAATTTTTTTCATATAATATTTTTTGTTACTTTTTTATTGGACCTATTCTTTATTGAACGTTTTTTTCATGTAATAGAGTTACCTTTTTTTTGGTTTTGATGGGGAAAAGTGCAAGTTTGCATACGGTTCTAAAATTAGAAAAGTACAGTTCTAATAACATCTTTAAGGTACTATATTCAAGAAGCGAAAATTTAAATGACATAAATGTATTTCAGTCATTAGGAAGTTTATGTTTAGAAGTTATTTCCAATAGTTCAACTATATAACCAGTTTAATCATGGAACCAGAATGATTCAGTAGTTAACTAATTTCAGTACTAGTTTTATAAAGATCAATAAAGTCTGGTTTTGCTGATCAGTAAAGCTATTAATAAGAGTATAAAGATATTTGTGACAAACTTTTCTTTATAGTATTCTTTAATCTCTTACAGTAATAGAAGCACCTTGCATCTTTTAGAATTATACTAGAGGTACAAGTACTGATGATTTGATCATAAGTTTTTGAGTTTTTCACCTTTTCTCTTTGCCAAATTATATTAGTTATCTCATTAAAACCACACAAAAACTTAATATGAAGAATGATAAAAATAATTACAGAAAAATAATAGTGAAATTAGCTGAGAAAATCTTGCCCTCAAGTTGGAAGATGTTAACTCTGAGTACCTTGAAAAAGTGCATTTTCTTTTGCTTACTGATAAGAGGCAAATAATCCAGTTAAATAAAGCACTATAAAACTAATATGTGCAATTTCTGGCCTAAATACAGAAAAAATAGTAACAGGAGGCAGATATATAAACAGAGTAAATAGCCATAGGCATATATAAACATCCTTCTTGAACCAAAAACTAAGGTAAAATGAGCTGCAACAAATGGCTACCAAAAGATATTATGTGAAGTCTATTCCATAGGCTATTTTTCTTCCCTTCTTTCCCCTCCCCACAGCTTTTTAAAAAACCGTCATGCTGATTGAATAATTGTAGAGACTGGAAAATCTCAAATTGATATCCTTATATAAAATCCTGCCTCAGCTCATTAGTTCAGAAAGAAATCCAAAAGTTCAATTCTCTGAGCTGCTTCAACACATAAGTATATTAGTTTTATGAAAGATTTTTTATTTCATAAAACTATAATACTTCTGCCAGAATCAGAAGTGCATTGTGCTCTGGTGCAATTTACATGAACCTTGGTTCCCACCACCTGTTAGCTGCGCAGCGTTTTGCCAATTAAGCTCTTTGAGACTCAGCTCTTGCATTCAATTAGAAGACCAGAATCTTGCTGTTTTTTCTATTTATCCCATCTGTTATTTCTGTTTCTACTTTTCATGCACTTTTGGTTTTAATTGAATAATTTTTGTGTTCCATCTTATTTCCTCTGTTTTCTTTTTAGTTATTATAAAAGGTGTTATTATGGAATTGCTGAAACCTGTGTTGTGCCTCTCATCATTGGGGTTATATTCAGAAAATCATAGTCCTCTTATTTATATGGAAGAAATTAGGAAAATTTCAATCTTTCTATTATTTTACCAATCAGACCAGTCACCAAAAGAATACTGTGTAGTTGCGGTATCTACCAATATAGTTCAAAATAGATTTGAGGAAAACCCTGTATTCAAAGGAATCTTACCTGATTTTACCATTTTTCCTAGGTGCTAAATTGCTGAAGGTATTATACAGAGGTATTTGAGAAAATGGCAACTTAACCTATGTAAATTTTTTTAAGGATCAAATTGAACAGATACTTAGTAGTTTTAAAGTCCAAGTAAAACAGTTGCAAGGATATTTTTGTTTATCATGTGGTGTTGGCTCAATTTACTCTTGGGAATTTTGGAAACACCCAGAGAAGGTCATGTATCTCCCCTTTGATCATTTTCATTTCTTATATTTTTAAAGTTTAAAAGTGGGCTTTTCCCCTGTACTTAGTGTCTGTAACAAAAAGAGAAGCTCCTTGCATCTTTTAATAATAGAAGTACAAGTACTGATTTGATAGTAAATTGAGTTTTTCACTTCTTCTCTTTGCTAAATTATACTACAGTTATCTCATTAAAACTGAACAAAGTTAAATATGAAGGATGATAAGCATCAGGTGAGGAAAAAAGGAGAAATAAAACCAAGATATGGTAATGTGAATACAAATGAAAGCACTGGTGGAAAGGCAAAAGATCTGGCCTGAGTATTTTAGAAAGTTTAAAAAATAGTGAAAGGAAACAGTGAATAGAAATTTTTTATTGGAAAATTATGTGAGGCAAAAAAAGCACTACCCAAAAGGTCTGAGGGAAAAGATAGGGAATTATAATGTAGCCATCTGATTAATTTTTTGTTTCCCTAGACCCCACTCCTCTCCCTATTCCCCACCACCATTTGGTGCTCCACATTGCAGACAGGGCAATATTTCTAAAATACAAAATAGGTCATCGTATTCCTTGTAGCCCTCAGAATCATGTCTGATACATGCAGCCAACAGGCATATGAAAAACTCAGCATCACTGATCAAATCAAAACCACAGTGAGATACCATGTCACACCAGTCAGAATGCTATTATTAAAAAGTCAAAAAATAACAAATGCTGGTGAGGCTGCAGAGAAAAGGAATGCTTATACACTGTTGGTAGAAGTATAAATTAGTTCAACCGTTGTGGAAAGCAGTGTGGCTATTCCTCAAAGAGCTAAAAACAGAACTACCATTTGACCCAGCATTTCCATTACTGGATATACACCTGAAGGAATATAAATCATTCTACCATAAAAACACATGTAGGTGAATGTTCATTGCAGCACTAGTCAGCAAAGACATGGAATCAACCTAAATGCTGATCAGTGACAGTTTGGATAAGAAAATGTTGTACATATACACCATGGAATACTATGCAGCCATAAAAAAAGAATAAGATCGTGCCTTTTACAGGAACGTGGATGGAGTTGGAGGCCATTGTTGTTAGCAAACTCACGCAGAACAGAAAACCAAATACCACAAGTTCTCACTTATAAGTGGGAGCTAAACATTGAGTACCCTTGGACACAAGGGAACAAAGACACTGGGGCCTCCTGGAGGGTGCAGGGTGGGAGGAGGGAGAGGATCAGAAAAAATAATATTGGATACTAGGCTTAGTACCTGGGTGAAGAAATAATCTGTATAACAAACCCCTGTGACACAAGTTTACCTTTATAACAAACCTGCACATGTACCCTGAACCTAAAATAAAAGTTGAAAAAAGAAATCTCATTGCTGTTCAAAATGAAAAACAAAAACAAGTCTGTGACTTATATGCATCTGGTTAATTTTTGTGTGTCCTTCTCACCTCCCCACACTTGTACTCTATTTTCTAGCTAGACTTCCCTAATTTCTTGTTCTTTGTCTTACCTGTGGGCCTTTGAACTTCTGCCAGGAACAGTCCCATTCTCATCCTGCAGCCTCTGCTCAATTTCTGCATATTTCTCTGATCCACTCAATTCTGGATTAGTTCTTTTCCTCTGGCTTTCCATAGCACTGTGTTTCTCCTATCATAACAAAAGTTGTACCTAACATTTGAGTTCTTAATTATGTCATGATCACTGTTTTCAGTTATTTACACCTATTATATTGAGCCAAGAGATAGATTAAATAACATGCCTAAGATCATACAAGCAGTCTGTCAGAAATGGGGATTCAGACAGGTTAAACAAGGACCATGTTCTTAACCACGTATACTGCCCCCTGCTGACTTGAACTTATGTCTTACCATACTTCTATTGGGATGGATTGCAGGATCTGCAAACAGGAACTGAGTCTGTCCTTCTTGCCACTATGTCTCAGATGCCTAGTTCAGTGCTTTGTACATGGATGGTGTTTAGGGAGACCACTGAGCTCATTCTCATGATTGATGCCAATCATAATAGCTGATACTGGCTAGGTGCGGTGGCTCACGCCTGTAATCCCAGCAATTTGGGAGGCCGAGCAGGTGGATCCCTAGGTCCGGAGATGGAGACCATCCTGGCTAACACAGTGAAACCTTATCTCTACTAAAAATGCAAAAAATTAGCCAGTCATGGTGGCACACGCCTGTAATCCAGCTACTTGGGAGGTTGAGGCAGGAGAATCTCTTGAACCCAGGAGGTGGAGGTTGCAGTGAGCCGAGATTGCGCTACTGCACTCCAGCCTGGGCGACAGAGCGAGACTCCGTCTCAAAATAATAATAATAGTAATAATAGCTGATACTTACGCTGCTTACTGTGGGCTAGTCAGTGCTCTGTGGGCTTTTCTATAGTCTCAAAAAATAAGGATGGGAATGGGTACTTTTATATTTCACTAGGAGTAGGAGGATAAAAGGGATAGATAGAATAGTCTCATTCAAAAGTTCCTAAGACCAGCTGATCATGAGAATCACCTGTTTATTAAAACGAATTCTCATACCCAACCTCAGACATCATTAATGGGAATTTCTTAGTGGTAATGTCTCGGATATGTATCTTTTAAAACAACAAGCCCTCTTAGGTGAGTCTGATAATCACCTGAGTTTGGAAACTATTCAATCAGAAATTAGATTAATTGGATTCTGGACACAGCTATTTTTATTAGTTATATGATCTTGGACAAGTTACTAAAAACCTGTATGGGGCTATATTTTCCATTGACCATTAATTTTCTGTTGGTACATAATATTTGTACATATTTATGAGGTATATGTGATATTTTGATACATGCATAGAATGTATCGTGATCAAGTCAGGTATCGCGGAACCTGCCCCGATAGTCACATAGGTTCTTTTCTATTTTCCTTAAGCGTTGACCAGCTTGAGAAATAAAGGGACAGAGTACAAAAGAGAGAAATTCTAAAGCTGGGCGTCCAGGGGAGACATCACATGTAGGTAGGTTCCGTGATGCCCCACAAGCCGCAAAAACCAGCAAGTTTTTATTAGGGATTTTCAAAAGGGGAGGGAGTGTGCGAATAGGTGTGGGTCACAGACATCAAGTACTTTACAAGGTAATAGAATATCACAAGGCAAGTGGAGGCAGGGCGAGATCACAGGACCGAGGTGAAATTAAAATTGCTAATGAAGTTTCAGGCACCATTGTCATTGATAACATCTTATCAGGAGACAGGGTTTTGAGAGCAACCGGTCTGACCAAAATTATTAGGTGGGAATTTTCTCTTCCTAATAAACCTGGGAGCGCTATGGGAGACTGGGGTCTATTTCACCCCTGCAGTCTCGACCATAAGAGACGGCTACGCCCAGGGTGGCCATTCATAGGCCTACCCCCAGGTGCGCATTCTCTTTCTCAGGGATGTTCCTTGCTGAGAAAAAGAATTCAGCGATATTTCTCCCATTTGCTTTTGAAAGAAGAGAAATATGGCTCTGTTCCGCCGGCTCACTGGAGGTCAGAGTTTAAGGTTATCTTTCTTATTCCCTGAACAATTGCTGTTCTCCTGTTCTTTTTTCAAGGTGCCCAGATTTCATATTGCTCAAACACACATGCTGTACAATTTGTGCAGTTAACGAAATTATCACATGGTCCTGAGGCGACACACATCCTTCTCAGCTGACAGGATTAAGAGATTAAAGACAGGCATAGGAAATCACAAGGGTAGTGATTGGGGAAGTGATAAGTGTCCATGAAATCTTTACAATTTATGTTTAGAGATTGCAGTAAAGACAGGCATAAGAAATTATAAAAGTATTAATTTGGGGAACTAATAAATGCCCATGAAATCTTCACAATCCATGTTCTTCTGCCATGGCTTCAGCCAGTCCCTCAGTTTGGGGTCCCTGACTTCCCGCAATAGTCAGGGTATTTGGGATATCAGTTACCTTAAGCATTTATCATTTCTTTGCATTGAGAACATTTCGGATTTTCTCTTAGCTACCTTGAAATAAATAATCTATTGTTGTTAACTGTAGTTACCATACTGTTCTATGGAACATTAGAACTATTCCTTCTATCTAACTCTGTCTTTGTACTCACTAACATACCTCTCTTTTTAGCTTCTCCACTACAGCCCCACTCGCTCTCTTCTAAGCCTCTGATATCTATCATTCTACTCTCTACTTTCATGAGATCAACTTTTTTTTTTTTGAGACAGAGTCTCTCTCTGTTGCCCAGCCTGGAGTGCAGTGGTGCGATCTTGGCTCACTGCAAGCTCTGCCTCCTGGGTTCATGTCATTCTCCTGCCTCAGCCTCCCAAGTAGCTGGGACCACAGGTACCCGCCACCAAGCCCGGTTAATTTTTGTATTTTTAGTAGAGACAGGGTTTCACCTTGTTAGCCAGGATGGTCTCGATATCCTGACCTCATGATCCACCCGCCTCAGCCTCCCAAAGTGCTGGGATTACAGGTATGAGCCCCTGTGCCTGCCACAACTTTTTTTTTTTTTTTTTTTTTTTTTTTAAGCTCTCACGTAAGAGTGAGAACATGGGATATTTGCCTTTCTGTGCCTAGCTTGCCTTACTTAACATAATGACCTCCAGTTCAATCCATGTTGATGCAAATGACAGGATTTCATTCCTTTTAGGGCTGAAGAGTATTCCATTGTGGATATATACTACATTTTCTTTATCCATTCATCTACTGATGGACACTTAGATTGATTCCATTTCTTGGCTATTGTGAATAGCGCTGCAATAAACATGGGGGTGCAAGTATCCTTTTGATACACTGGTTTTCTTTTCTTTAGATAAATGTCTAGTAGTGGGATTGCTGGATCTTATGGTAGTTCCATTTTAGTTTATTGTTGTTCTTGTTTGAGACAGAGTCTCGCTCCATCGCCCAGGTTGAAGTGCTGTGGCACAGTCTCGGCTTACTGCAACCTCTTCCTCCTGGGTTCAAGTGATTCTCATGCCTCAGCCTCCATCTCCCAAGTAGCTGGGACTACAGGCGTGTGCCACCACACCCAGCTAATTTTTGTATTTTTATTAGAGACAGTGTTTCACCATGTTCCCCAGGCTGGGTCTCGAACTCTTGACCTCAAGTGATCCACCCACCTCAGTCTCCCAAAGTGCTGGGATTACAGGTGTGAGCCATCGCACCCAGCCCTATTTTAGTTTTTTGAGAAATCTCCATACTGTTCTGTTTTGTTTTTTGTTTTTTTTGAGATGGAGTGTTGCTCTGTCACCCGGGCTGGAGTGCAGTGGTGTGATCTTGGCTCACTGCAACCTCCGCCTCCCGGGTTCAAGTGATTCTCCTGCCTCAGCCTCCCGAGTAGCTGGCATTACAGGCACCTGCCATCACACCCAGCTTATTTTTTTGTATTTTTAGTAGAGACAGGATTTTCACCATGTTGGCCAGGATGGTCTTGAACTCCTGACCTCGTGATCCACCTTCCTTGGCCTCCCAAAGTGCTGAGATTACAGGCGTGAGCCACTGCACCTGGCCATCTCCATACTGTTTTCTATGATGGCTGTACTAATTTCCATTCCCACCAACCATGTTTCAGACTCCTTTTCTCCACATTCTTGAAGGCATCTTATTATTTGTCTTTTTTGATAATAACCATTCAACCGGGGTAAAATGATATTTCATTGTGGTTTTAATCTGCATTTCCCTGATGATTAGGGATGTTGAGCATTTTTTTCATATACCTCTTGGCCATTTGGACGTCTTCTTTTGGGAAATGTCTAACATTAGTTCCTTATAGGATGAAGAGTTTGCAGATATTTTCTCCCATTCAACAGGGGTCTCTTCATTCTGTTGATTGTTTCCTTTTCTGTGCAGAAGCTTTTTACAGTGTAGTCCCATTTGTTTTTGTTACCTGTGCTTTTGAGGTCTCCATAAAATCATTACCTAGACTAATGTCCTGAGTGTTTCTCCTATGTTTTCTTCTTGTAGTTCTATAGTTTTAGATCTTACATTTAAGTCTTTAATCTATCTTGAGTTGATTTTTGTATATGGTGAGAGATAAGGTTCTAGTTGTATTCTTCTGCATATGGATAACCAGTTTTCCCAGTACCATTTGTTGAAGAGGGTGTCCTTCCCCCAGTGTTTGTTTTTGGCCCCTTTGTCAGAAATCAGTTGGCTGTAAGTATGTGGATTTATTTCTTTATTCTGTTGCATTGGTCTATGTGTCTGTTTTTATACCAGGACCATACTGTTTTGGTTACTGTAGTCTTGTATATTTTGAAGTCAGGTAGTGTGAGGCTTCCAGCTTTGTTCCTTTTGCCCAGGATTGCTTTAGTAATTCTGGCTCTTTTTTGGTTCCATACAATTTTTTTTCTTTTTTTAGATGGAGTTTCACTCTTATTGCCCAGGGCAGAGTGCAGTGGTGCAATGTCAGCTCCACTGCAGCCTCTGCCTCCCAGGTTCAAGCGATTCTTCTGCCTCAGCCTCCCAAGTAGCTGGGATTACAGGTGCCCACTACCATGCCTGGCTAATTTTTTATATTTTTAGTAGAGATGGGGTTTCACCATGTTGGCCAGGCTGGTCTCAAATTCTTGGCCTTAGTTGATCCACCTACCTCAACCTCCCAAAATGCTGGGATTACAGGCATGAGCCACTGTACCCAGCCAGGTTCCATACACATTTTAGGATTGTTTTTTCTTTTTATGTGAAAAACGTCATTGGAATTTTGATAGGAATTTCATTGAGTCTATAGATTGCTTTGGGTAGCATAGTCATTTTAATATTTTCCTGATCCATGAGCATGGGATGCTTTTTCGTTTGTGTCTCCTTCAGTTTCTTTCATCAGTATTTTATAGTTTTCCTTGTGGAGGTCTTTCACCTCCTCAGTTAAATTATCCCTAGGTAGGATTTTTTTTTTCTTTTGTAGCCATTATAAACAGGATCGCCTTGTTGATTTTTTTTTTCCAGCTACTTTGTTGTTAGTGTATAGAAACACCACTGATTTTTGTATGTTGATTTCGCATTCAACAACCTTACTGAATTTGTTTATCAGTTCTAAGAGTTTTTTGTTGAAGTCTTTAGGTTTTCCTATATGTAAGATTATGTCATCTGTGAAGAGGAACAATTTGACTTCTTTTCCAATTTGGATGCCTTTTTTTTTTATTTTTATTTTTTTTTTTTATTATACTTTAAGTTCTAGGGTACATGTGCACAACGTGCAGGTTTGTTACATATGTATACATGTGCCATGTTGGTGTGCTGTACCCATTCACTCGCCATTTACATTAGGTATATCTCCTAATGCTTTCCCTCCCTGCTCCCCCTACCCCACAACAGGCCCCGGTGTGTGATGTTCCCCTTCTTGTGTCCAAGTGTTCTCATTGTTCAATTATCACCTAGAAGTGAGAACATACGGTGTTTGGTTTTTTGTTCTTGTGATAGTTTGCTGATAATGATGGTTTCCAGCTTCATCCATGTCCCTACAAAGGACAGGAACTCATCCTTTTTTATGGTTGCATAGTATTCCATGGTGTATATGTGCCACATTTTCTTAATCCAGTCTATCGTTGATGGACATTTGGGTTGGTTCCAAGTCTTTGCTATTGTGAATACTGCCGCAATAAACATATGTGTGCATGTGCCTTTATAGCAGCATGATTTATAATCCTTTGGGTATATACCCAGTAATGGGATGGCTGGGTCGAATGGTATTTCTAGTTCTAGATCCTTGAGCAATAGCCACACTGTCTTCCACAATGGTTGAACTAGTTTACAGTCCCACCAACAGTGTAAAACTGTTCCTATTTCTCCACATCCTCTCCAGCACCTGTTGTTTCCTGACTTTTTAATGATCACCATTCTAACTGGTATGAGATGGTATCTCATTGTGGTTTTGATTTGCATTTCTCTGATGGCCAGTGATGATAAGCATTTTTTTCATGTGTCTGTTGGCTGCATAAATGTCTTCTTTTGAGAAGTGTCTGTTCATATCCTTCGCCCACTTTTTGATGGGGTTGTTTGTTTTTTTCTTGTAAATTTGTTTAAGTTCTTTGTAGATTCTGGATATTAGCCCTTTGTCAGATGAGTAGATTGCAAAATTTTCTCCCATTCTGTAGGTTGCCTGTTCACTCTGATGGTAGTTTCTTTTGATGTACAGAAGCTCCTTAGTTTAATTAGATCCCATTTGTCAATTTTGGCTTTGGTTGCCATTGCTTTTGGTGTTTTAGACATGAAGTTCTTGCCCATGCCTATTCCTGAATGGTATTGCCTAGGTTTTCTTCTAGGGTTTTTATGGTTTTAGGTCTAACATGTAAGTCTTTGATCCATCTTGAATTAATTTTTCTATAAGGTGTAAGGAAGGGATCCAGTTTCAGCTTTCTACATATGGCACCATTTATTAAATAGGGAATCCTTTCCCCATTTCTTGTTTTTGTCAGGTTTGCCAAAGATCAGATAGTTGTAGATGTGTGGTATAATTTCTGCAGGTTCTGTTCTGTTCCATTGGTCTATATCTCTGTTTTGGTACCAGTACCATGCTGTTTTGGTTACTATAGCCTTGTAGTATAGTTTGAAGTCAGGTAGCCCGATGCCTCCAGCTTTGTTCTTTTGGCTTAGGATTCTCTTGGAAATGCAGGCTCTTTTTTGGTCCCATATGAACTTTAAAGTAGTTTTTTCCAATTCTGTGAAGAAAGTCATTGGTAGCTTGATGGGGATGGCATTGAATCTATAAATTACCTTGGGCAGTATGGCCATTTTCACAATATTGATTCTTCCTATCCATGAGCATGGAAGGTTCTTCCATTTGTTTCTATCCTCTTTTATTTGGTTGAGCAGTGGTTTGTAGTTCTCCTTGAAGAGGTCCTTCACATCCCTTTTAAGTTAGATTCCTAGGTATTTTATTCTCTTTGAAGCAGTTGTGAATGAGAGTTCACTCATGATTTGGCTCTCTGTCTGTTATTGGTGTATAAGAATGCTTGTGATTTTTGCATGTTGATTTTGTATCCTGAGACTTTTCTGAAGTTGCTTATCAGCTTAAGGAGATTTGGGGCTGAGATGATGGGGTTTTCTAAATATACAATCATGTCATCTGCAAACAGGGACAATTTGCCTTCCTCTTTTCCTAATCAAATACCCTTTATTTATTTCTTCTGCCTGATTGCCCTGGCCGGAACTGCCAACACTTGTTGAATAGGAATGGTGAGAGAGGGCATCCCTGTCTTGTGCCCGTTTTCAAAGGGAATGCTTCCAGTTTTTGCCCATTCAGTATGATATTGGCTGTGGGTTTGTCATAAATAGCTCTTATTATTTTGAGATATGTCCCATCAATACCTAATTTATTGAGAGTTTTTAGCATGAAGGGCTGTTGAATTTTGTCAAAGGCCTTTTCTGCATCTATTGAGATAATCATGTGGTTTTTGTCTTTGGTTCTGTTTATATGCTGGATTACGTTTATTGATTTGCGTATGTTGAACCAGCCTTGCATCCCAGGGATGAAGCCCACTTGATCATGGTGGATAAGGTTTTTGATGTGCTGCTGGATTCAGTTTGCCAGTATTTTATTGAGGATTTTTGCATCAATGTTCATCAAGGATATTGGTCTAAAATTCTCTTTTTTGGTTGTGTCTCTGCCAGGCTTTGGTATCAGGATGATGCTGGCCTCATAAAATGAGTTAGGGAGGATTCCCTCTTTTTCTATTGATTGGAATAAGTTTCAGAAGGAATGGTACCAGCTCCTCCTTGTACCTCTGGTAGAATTCGGCTGTGAATCCATCTGGTCCTGGACTCTTTTTGATTGGTAGGCTATTAATTATTGCCTCAATTTCAGAGCCTGTTACTGGTCTATTCAGGGATTCAAGTTCTTCCTGGTTTAGCCTTGGGAGGGTGTATGTGTCAAGGAATTTATCCATTTCTTCTAGGTTTTCTAGTTTATTTGCATAGAGGTGTTTATAGTATTCTCTGATGGTAGTTTGTATTTCTGTGGGATCGGTGGTGATATCCGCTTTATCATTTTTTATCGTGCCTATTTGATTCTTCTCTCTTTTCTTCTTTATTAGTCTTGCTAGTGGTCTGTCAATTTTGTTCATCTTTTCAAAAAACCAGCTCCTGGATTCATTGATTTTTTGAAGAGTTTTTTGTGTCTCTGTCTCCTTCAGTTCTGCTCTGATCTTAGTTATTTCTTGCCTTCTGCTAGCTTTTGAATGTGTTTGCTCTTGCTTCTCTAGTTCCTTTAATTGTGATGTTAGGGTGTTGATTTTAGATCTTTCCTGCTTTCTCTTGTGGGCATTTAGTGCTATAAATTTCCCCCTACACACTGCTTTAAACGTGTCCCAGAGATTCTGGTATGTTGTGTCTTTGTTCTCATTGGTTTCAAAGAACATCTTTATTTCTGCCATCATTTTGTTATGTACTCAGTAGTCATTCAGGAGCAGGTTGTTCAGTTTCCATGTAGTTGAGCGGTTTTGAGTGAGTTTCTTAATCCTGAGTTCTAGTTTGATTGCACTGTGGTCTGAGAGACAATTTGTTATAATTTCTGTTATTTTACACTTGCTGAGGAGTGCTTTACTTCCAACTGTGTGGTCCGTTTTGGAATAAGTGTGATGTGGTGCTGAGAAGAATGTATATTCTGTTGATTTGGGGTGGAGAGTTCTGTTCATGTCTATTAGGTCCGCTTGATGCAGAGCTGAGTTCAATTCCTGGCTATCCTTGTTAACTTTCTGTCTCGTTGATCTGTCTAATGTTGACAGTGGGGCGTTAAAGTCTCCCATTATTATTGTGTGGGAGTCTAAGTCTCTTTGTAGGTCTCTAGGGACTTGTTTTATGAATCTGGGTGCTCCTGTATTGGGTGCATATATATTTACAATAGTTAGCTCTTCTTGTTGAATTGAGCCCTTTACCATTATTTAATGACCTTCTTTCTCCTTTGATCTTTGTTGGTGTAAAGCCTGTTTTATCAGAGACTAGGATTGCAACCCCTGCCTTTTTTTGTTTTCCATTTGCTTGGTAGATCTTCCTCCATCCCTTTATTTTGAGTCTGTGTGTGTCTCTGCACATGAGATGAGTCTCCTGAATACAGCACACTGATGGGTCTTGATTCTATCCAGTTTGCCAGTCTGTGTCTTTTAATTGGAGCATTTAGCCCGTGTACATTTAAGGTTAATATTGTTATGTGTGAATCTGATCCTGTCATGATGTTAGCTGGTTATTTTGCTCGTTAGTTGATGCAGTTTCTTCCTAGCATTGATGGTCTTTACAATTTGGCATGTTTTTGCAGTGGCTGGTACTGGTTGTTCCTTTCCATGTTAAGTGCTTCCTTCAGGAGCTCTTGTAGGGTAGGCTTGGTGGTGACAAAATCTCTCAGCATTTGCTTGTCTGTAAAGGATTTTATTTCTCCTTCACTTATGAAGCTTAGTTTGGCTGGATATGAAATTCTGGGTTGAAAATTCTTTTCTTTAAGAATGTTGACTATTGGCCCCCACTCTCTTCTGGCTTGTAGAGTTTCTGCCGAGAGATCCTCTGTTAGTCTGATGGGTTTCCCTTTGTGGGTAACATGACCTTTCTCTCTGGCTGCCCTTAACATTTTTTCCTTCATTTCAACTTTGGTGAATCTGACAATTACGTGTTTTGGAGTTGCTCTTCTCACGGAGTATCTTTGTGGCGTTCTCTGTATTTCCTGAATTTGAATGTTGGCCTGCCTTGCTAGGTTGGGGAAGTTCTCGTGGGTAATATGCTGCACAGTATTTTCCAACTTGGTTCCATTCTCCCCGTCACTTTCAGGTACACCAATCAGACGCAGATTTGGTCTTTTCACATATTCACATATTTCTTGGAGGCTTTGTTCATTTCTTTTTACTCTTTTTTCTCTAAACTTCTGTTCTCG
Organism: Pongo pygmaeus; assembly: GCF_028885625.2. Taxonomy (NCBI): domain Eukaryota; kingdom Metazoa; phylum Chordata; class Mammalia; order Primates; family Hominidae; genus Pongo; species Pongo pygmaeus. The sequence continues at coordinate 99,228,824 of NC_072378.2, read as the reverse complement.
CTTCATTTCATTCATTTGATCTTCAATCACTGATATCCTTTCTTCCAGTTGATCAAATTGGCTACTGAAGCTTGTGCATTTGTCACGTAGTTCTCATGTCATGGTTTTCAGCTCAATCAGGTCATTTAAGGACTTCTCTACACTGATTATTCTAGTTAGCCCTTTGTCTAATCTTTTTTCAAGGTTTTTAACTTATTTGCATTGGGTTCGAACTTCCTCATTTAGCTAGGAGAAGTTTGATCATCTGACGCCTTCTCTCAACTCGTCAAAGTCCTTCTCCATCCAGCTTTGTTCCATTGCTGGCGAGGAGCTGTGTTCCTTCGGAGGGGGAGAGGCACTCTGATTTTTAGAATTTTCAGCTTTTCTGCTCTGTTTTTTCCCCATCTTTGTGGTTTTATCTACCTTTGGTCTTTGATGATGGTGACGTACAGATGGGTTTTGGTGTGGATGTCCTTTCTGTTTGTTAGTTTTCCTTCTAACAGGACCCTCAGCTGCAGGTCCGTTGGAGTTTGCTGGAGGTCCACTCCAGACCCTGTTTGCCTGGGTATCAGCAGCGGAGGCTGCAGAACAGCGAATATTGCTGAATAGCAAATGTTGCTACCTGATCGTTCCTCTGGAAGCTTCGTCTCAGAGGGGTACCCAGCCATGTGAGATGTCAGTCTGCCCCTACTGGGGGGTGCCTCCCAGTTAGGCTACTCAGAGGTCAGGAACCCACTTCAGGAGGCAGTCTGTCCGTTCTCAGATCTCAAACTCTGTGCTGCGAGAACCACTACTCTCTTCAAAGCTGTCAGACAGGGACATTTAAGTCTGCAGGAGTTTCTGCTGCCTTTTGTTCAGCTGTGCCCTGACCCCAGAGGTGGAGTCTACAGAGGCAGGCAGGCCTCCTTGAGCTGCGGTGGGGTCCACCGAGTTCGAGCTTCCCGGCCAGCCATTTTGTTTACCAACTATTAGTATTATATATATAGTAGGACAGTTTGTTTCCAAAAAAAGTACTATATAAATTCAGCAGAGTGGAACTTGTTGGCTAATGTTATTTTTCCTGATTTTGAAGATAAAAAAAATTGAGGCAAGACACTTTGTATAACTTACTCATCTTCTTCCCCTGAATAACTAAAACTGAGTATCAGTTACTCGTGATAGTCTTTTCTTTATTTTTTGTCTTGACCCTTCAGCCAAGGTATAGGAAAAGAAAAATGTACTTCAAGCTGTCAGCTGTGTGGTAACTTTAGTGAAACATTTCAGGTAGCTTAAAATGTTTTATTAGTTGATTCCCCCCTTCCCAAACTTAGGTTATTTTATTTCCCTAATTTTCTTCCAGATCTATGGCAGCCAAGCAACACTGTGTCGTAATAGTTTATAGTTTACTTTTGTTACTTTTTAATTTGTTTAAAAAATAGATACATTTTCAGTGTTTAAAAATGAACAAGTATGGAAAGGCTTATACAGTAACTGAAAAGTCTCCTTTGGGAAGCCAAGGTGGGAGGATTGCTTGAGGTCAGGAGTTCAAGACCAGCCTAAGCAACATGGCGAGACTTTGTCTCTACAAAAAATTTAAAAATTAGCCAGGTATGGTGGTACATGCTTGTAGTAGTAACTACATGGGAGGCTGAGGTGGGAGGATCACTTGAGCCCGAGAGTTTGAGGCTGCAGTGAGCTGTGATTGTGCCACTGCACTCCAGCCTGGGCAACAGAGCAAGACTCTGTCTCTAAAAGAGATTTTTTTTTTTTTTTAAAGAAAAAAGTCTCCCTCATAGCCCTGTTCTACAAAAGTCCTATTTCCTTCCCCACAAATAGCTTCTGTTACACTGTTGTTAGTTTCTTGTGTGAAGATTTACTTTTAAAATAGAACTATTTTTTAGTATATCTTCTAGTGATCTTAGTTTCAGTAGGCTTAGGAAATGGATCTGAGAGAAATGGTATTTAATAACTATGATATGTTTAAGAATTATTGGCATTTATTTTCAATGAGGTTACAAGACTCTTTTCTTTGAAAACACTGTCAACTTACAGAGTCAACTAATTCATGACCGAAAATGTATTAGAAAATTGTCATCTGGAGAAACTGTTGTCACATACCAGAAAAATGAAAACCTTGAAATGAATGGGGATTCTTTAATGTTTGCCAGCCTCATGAATTCTGAGTCACGTCTGAATGAAAGCCCTACTGATGACAGTGAAAAAGAAGCCAGCCATTCTGAAAGCAATGTTGATGCTGACAGTGAGCCTTCAGAATCTGAAAGTGCTTCAAAGCAGACTGGGCTGTTCAGATCCAGTAGTGGATCCAGTGTGCACCCAGATGGACCCCTTTACCGTCTGTCAGCAGGTGAACTGCTGTACACCAAGGAGACTGACAGTGGTGATAAGGAAATGGCTGAAGCTATTTCTGAACTTCGTTTGAGCAGCACTGTAACTGGAGATCAAGATTTTGACAGAGAAAATCAGCCACTAAATATTTCAAATAATTTATGTTTTTTAGAGGGGAAGCATTTGAGGTCTCATAGTCCCCAAAATGCTTTTCAGACCCTTTCTCAGAGCTATATAACTACTTCTAAAGAATGTTCAATTCAGTCCTGTCTCTACCAGTTTACATCTATGGAATTACTAATGGGGAATAATAAGCTTCTATGTGAGAATTGTACTAAAAACAAACAGAAGTACCAAGAAGAAACCAGTTTTGCAGGTAACTATTTTTTTAATTAAATAATTATTGATCTCCTGATAGTGTCTAGTGAGTTACAAATTTCACTGAGAATTTTACTGAGAATCTTGTCTCTATACTTGTGTTACTTAGGCACAGAGATTGTTTCATTCATATTTGTACCTGAGCACTTACAATACTGGGCAGAACAGATTTTCAATAGTTTTTTTGTTTAAATAAATTGAAGAGCAGAAGTATACAACTCTGCCTTGAAAATGCAAACCCATATAATCTTATTTGAGGGAACTCCCTATCTGAAATCTATCCAGAAGAAATATCCCTACAACTTTTTTTTTTTTTTTTTGGGAGATGGAGTCTCACTCTGTTGCCCAGGCTGGAGTACAGTGGCGCGATCTCGGCTCACTGCAACTTCCACCTCCTGAGTTTAAGCAATTATTCTGCCTCAGCCTCCTGAGTAGCTGAGATTACAGGTGCCTGCCACCATGCCCAGCAATTTTTGTCTTTTTAGTAGAGATGGAGTTTTACCATCTTGGCCAGGCTGGTCTTGAATGCCTGATCTCATGATCCACCCGCCTTGGCCTCCCAAAGTGCTGAGATTACAGGTGTGAGCCACCATGCCCGGCCTCCCTAAAACTTCTAATTGTATCACTGGTAAGATAAATGATGAGGCTAATGTGTTTCACAGATCCTATCAATCTGTTGTAAACTCAACGTAAGATAAATTTTGAAGATTTTAAATAGTAGCATATCATAAAGCTAGTGCTATAATTACCATGATTGTTGGTCAGAGAAAAGTGGAGAAGGGGAAAATAAGAAATTTTCAGTTCATCTTTATCCTTGAATAAATGGAAAGAACACTCTGATTCTTAGTGACTACTTGTTTTAAAATGTAGGCTTTATTATTCAGGTATGGTGAGGCTAAAAGATCAGGAGATAATTGCCACTGAAGAAATAGTGTGTTATTCATAGTTCCCAAGAAGTGGGGGCCCACCATGCTGCACAGGCCCACAGGGAAGCACCAGCGTCAGTCAGGAGGTGGGGGAGTGAGGGGAAAACATGGGCAGGAGCCTTTGGTGTGATTTCTAAAGGAAGAAATGGGTAAGGCAGGCTAAGCAGGCTTAGGATTGGCTAGTTTGAATAATAGTAGTGGGCTCTGGGATATAGGAGCTGTCTCTAGTTATCAGGTGCCTGGTCCTAGAGTGATTACAGCAAGTAGATAGTGTTCCAGAGTGTAAGAGCCCAGTGAAGGAGGTTGTTGGGGTATGTGCTCTGGGCTCTGGATTGGTTTGCATATGAAAGGCATGCATACCCAAGTTGTTTACTATCTCTAGGAATTAGCCCTGGGAGGGGTTGTCCCTCCAATGTTAACCAGACCCTAGATGTCAAAACATCAGAATAAAGACATACTTAATACACTAGTAATAAAGAAATGGGAGAAGGAAGAAATACCTATATGCAATTGGCAATGTTCAAATACTAACATAAATTTTAGGAATTTAGAAATTGGGGCTGGGCGCAGTGGCTTACACCTGTAATCCCAACACTTTGGGAGGCCAAGGCATGAGGATTGCTTGTAGCCAGGAGTTCAAGACCAGTCTGAGGAACATAGTGAGATCCATGTCTACAAAAAAATGTTTAAAAAATTAGCCAGGTGGGGTGGCATGCACCTGTAGTCCCAGCTATTTGGGAGGCTGAGGTGGGAGGATTGCTTGTGCCTGGGAGGTCAAGGCTGCAGTGAGCCATGACCACCTCACTGCACTTCAGCCTGGGTAACAGCAATCTCCAAAAAAAAAAAAATTTAGACATCTAGAAATCTTTTTAAACCCAAATTCTTCAACTACATGTGCTTCTGGTGATTTTTGGCTGGAGGGCATTGACAGAAATTAATTCTAGTCCATCTGCTTTCTACCTTCCAAAATTTTGTTTCAAGCGTTAACCTCTCCTATTCTTTGTTCTTATTAACTGCGTGCCTTAAAAAAAAAATTCCTTTACTTTCATTTTAGCAGAGTTTTAGGAAGGAGTAAAGACTGCCCTTTCATCAGAAGTCTAATTTCTTTAACATTTTTAAAAATGTGGTATGATGCCTCTGTATAAATTTTTATTATATGGTAGATAATGTATAAAATGGAATTTTATAAATAAGTTTATTGTATTTTATGTAGAAAAGAAAGTAGAAGGAGTTTATACTAATGCCAGGAAGCAATTGCTCATTTCTGCTGTTCCAGCTGTCCTAATTCTCCATCTGAAAAGATTTCATCAGGTAAGTTTCTTCAGTAGCACCATAATTTTCATCATGTGTTTTACAGAGCTTTAAGTCCTATAGAATATTGTCAAGGGTTAGACAATAACCAGTAACTTACTGCATTTTAAAATGTGTCATGTGAGATTTACTGCTCATCTAGCCATAATAGTTTATAAGACTTTCCTGATTAAAATTGTTTAATTCACAATATTTGAAAATTTAGGCAGCAGGAACCTAAATGGTATCTCTGTGTATGTTTGTGTGGTAATAGAAAATAAGTTTTGTGGCCAGGCATGGTGGCTCCCTTGGCCTTTGGGAGGCCGAGGTGGGCAGATCACCTGAGGTCAGGAGTTCGAGACCAGATGGAGATAAGAGTCTTGCTCTGTCACCCAGGCTGGAGTGCAGTGGCACAATCTCAGCTCACTGCAACCTCCACTTCCTGGGTTTAAGCAATTCTCCTGCCTCAGCCTCCCAAATAGCTGGGATTACAAGTGCCCACCACCACACTGGCTAATATTTGTATTTTTAGTAGAAATAGGATTTCACCATGTTGGCCAGGCTGGTTTCAAACTCCTGACCTCAAGTGATCCACCTGCCTGGGCCTCCCAAAGTGCTGGGATTACAGGCGTGCGCCACCGCGCCCAGCCCATACAATTTTCAAATAAAAATTTTAATTGTATAAAACAAATCATCAAGAAAACAAGGAGAAAACTTAAATGATTTTTTTGGGAGGGTAGGGGAGAGAATCTCCCTCTGTTGCCAGGCTGGAGTACAGTGGCACAATCTCGGCTCCCTGCAACCTCCAACTCCTGGGTTCAAGTGATTCTCCTGCTTCAGCCTCCCGAGTAGCTGAGATTACAGGTGTGTGCCACCACACCTAGCTAATTTTTGTATTTTTAGTAGAGATGGGGTTTCACCATGTCGGCCAGGCTGGTCTTAAACTCCTGACCTCAGGTGATCCGCCCACCTCGGCCTCCCAAAGTGCTGGGATTTTAGGCGTGAGCCACTGCACCTGGCCCTTAAATGAATATTTAACTTGACCTCTGTGTGAAAGACTTTCTAAATATAAAACCTTAAGAAGGAAATCTCAAGGAAAACTATTGATAGTTTACATATTTGCAACATTTTAGGTGGGATCCAGATGTGCAAGAAGAGATTTTTCTCCATCCTGCCATCCCTATCCACAGATTAGATTAAGTTCTGAATTCTTCCATAGCCAAGGTTATAGAAACTCAATGGAACTGAAATGACACAGAGAAGAGAAGCAGATGTATTATGCCTTGCCATATCAGAGCGCCTAATGGAAAGGGTACATCTGCAGTGATTCTGTGTGAATAAGAGAGGATAATGCCAGATTGCAGAAGCTAATTTCATGATGCACCGCAGTTATTTTATATTTGGTAGTTGCATCCCTGTTTAGAAACAACTTACAGAAATAATTCTTGCCCTTAAAGGGAAATATTTATGGACATCCATCTAGGTCCCTTTTTCTCTCAAGCTAAATGTAATGTCAGCAAAGCCACATTCTTATTCCCAGGGTTTGGGCTTTGTAGGGAGCAGAGTCCCTAAGCAATGCCTGTGTTTCTAGTTCTATAATCCCTGAACGCCTTCTCTATAGTAGCTTTAGGGCTGTATATCAGAAACATCCACAACACTTAAATGCAAATCTGAAACTGGATAGAGATCTTTGTCATAAATATGCCAAAATTTTTATATTGTAAGTATATAAACAGTCTTAAAGATCAATAAGAAAAATATCAGACCCTAATAGTAAAATGGGAAAAGAATATCAACTGACATTTCTAGAAGTACAAAGTCCAGGCAAGTATGAAAAAGGTCCATCCTTCCCAGCCAAAGAAAGGCAAAATAAAATGGCAGATTCTTTTTTCAACCTGTCCAAATTAGCAAAGATGTAGTAGTGTTGATAAGGATGAACTGAGATAGAGACATTTTCATTTACCAGCATTGGGAGTGTAAGTTGGTAACACCTGCTAGAAAGCAATTTAGTAATGAATATGAAGAACATTGAGTAATTTTTTTTTTTTTTGAGATGGAGTTTCGCTTTTGTCGCCCAGGCTGGAGTGCAATGGCGCGATCTCGGCTCACTGCAACCTCCGCCTCCTGGGTTCAAGTGATTCTCCTGCCTCAGCCTCCTGAGTAGCTGAGATTACAGGCACCCACCACCATGCCTGGCTAATTTTTGTATTTTTAGTAGAGACAGGGTTTCACCATGTCAGTCAGGCTGGTCTTGAACTCCTGACCTCAGGTGATCCACCCACCTCGGCCTCCCAAAGTGCTTGGATTACAGGCATGAGCCCCCATGCCCAGCCGAGTAATGTTTTAAACAAAACAATTTTTGAACAAAGCTAATTACTCTTGACTAAGAACCTACCACAAGGAAATAGAGATATACACAAAAATTTGTGTGTGTCCCACTCAGATCATGCCAGACGTAAGGCCTAGCTTAAATGTCCAATGTCCAGGATATCAAATTTATATTTTAATATGGAAAATGCAGTGTATCATTCCATTAAAGGGAAAAAGGGAGGAGACTGTATATGCAAATATAAGTCTAGATATTTTCCAAAAATTACCACCTAAAAAAATATTCATCTTATATTAAAGTCCTTCACACAGTCTCTCGTATGATGGGGTAATTTCTCAACAGCAAAGTACTGATTGAGGACAACACAGTAGCTGAAATGATCTCAGACAGTGCTGGTATTGGGTGCTTATAGAGGTCACCTGATGAAAAAGGCAAAGAAATTGAATGTAGATAAAATATTCCTGGGATATGACCTCATAATTTCATGTCAGCTATTTTCAAGCCTTCTAAAGAACACTTGAAAAAACAAATCAGTAAGTGGATACACTTCGGCAAAAAAATAAGGGTTTTTTGTCTTTAAAGAAAGATAAGCCATAAAAAAGCAACAGATCTACAGTAAACTTGTGATTAGTATGCAAATGAAAGATCAGTCATTGATGTCATGAAAGGTTGCCTCTTTTCGTTTTTGTCTACCCATTCATTTCAGATTTAGGTATCTTTTCATTCCAACAGAGTCCATTTCTGTTTATGGGTCTCCTCAATACCTTTGATATTTTATTAGCTAGTTTTTATTACCATTACATAATGCAAAGCATACACTTTTTAAGGTTTGCCTTTGAAAATTAGAAAAAGAGCATATTTAAGAACAGAAAAGTACAATTTTATGTATGTAATATATAGCATTTACTTTTACTGATAAAATGTTTTGAGTGTTCAGGTTGTTTGTTTGTTTTAATGAATGAATATAATTGAATTTTAGAACTGAAAAAGACCTAATAATCTCATCCTTTTGTATCTTGAATCAAGTTGACAACCAGTCACTGAGTTAGGCCTAGAACACCAATCTCTTTATTCTTTAGTTGAATATATTTAGTTGAATGATAGCATATGTGTCAGTAGCTTAGCTTTTATATTGAATTTATTTTTCCATAAGTGTTGAAAAGTCATAATGAAAGTAACTGTTCCCCCTATTGTTTGTGGTAAAAATCCCCACGTAAATGAATAATCTTTGTAGTAACAATTTATGAAACCTAATTTTTAATTTAGTCATATTAATTTTAGACTATACATTAGTCACATTTTTTATCTATGAAAAAACTAACTCCTACAATTTCTCTTTTGGTTTTAATTAACAAACACAATGTTTTATATCTAATTGTTGCATTTCAAAAATGTTTTGGTCTTTTTAAGGCTGGCTTGAGTCTTCGTAAAGTAAACAGACATGTAGATTTTCCACTTATGCTCGATTTAGCACCATTCTGTTCTGCTACTTGTAAGGTACAGTATATTAAGATATTTAATTGATTTATAAATTAATATGCTTGAAAGTATCCTATATATTACTAGACAATGCTTTTTCTAAAAAAAAAAAACCTCTTCTGAAAGGGAATTTTAATAGCCAGTGATTAAATCAGTAATATGTGGAACACTTAATACATTGAATATGATTTTTGTCCTTTGGGAGACAAAGGAAAATTGAAAAGGTAAGGCATGAGGCATGATGGTTATGAAGGTATAAGCTGTTTGTAAGTGCTACTGGAAGCTGATGGTTGCTGAGGGAAGTGAGGTTTTGTGTCCTCGCTTGTTCCTTGTGAACTGTTTAATCAGTAGTAGTTTTAACTATTTGCGGAGTTCTGTATCTTTTGCAAATCAGTGTAGAAGTGAATTGTCTTTCGTGCCACTTCATGTGTACTAGTGAGAGTAGTGTACTTGTCAGCGGAGTGTGATACTTCAAAACTGCTGCTACTTTAATAATTAGGTACAGAAAGCAGACTGGCTTATCACTGCTTATTTTACATGTAAGAATTGTGTAGATGAAGTAGATGACTTGATCTTCCTTGAAGGAAGCAGTTATGGGGTAACATATTGTCCTGTTCATGATTACTGGCTAGAAGTCTAGATTTTGTGTTATGTAATAGAATGCTTATTGAACTTAATACTTTCAGCACATTGATAATCAAAACAAAATCATCTTAAATGCAATTTTTGGTTGAATTACAATGTATCAGCTGTGGAATACCAGCACTATCTGTCAATTGTTAATATTCAGTATTCCTAGAATTTGATAATGTGGTAAATAATAATGAAATTTAACAATCTTTGTGTTAAATTTATGAAAACATATTTTTAAAAAGTACCTGTTATGGAGAATTTCCAATATACACAAAAGCAAATAGAACAGTACCATGAACTTCCAGCACCCAGCCCTAAAACCTTACATCCATGGCCAGTCCTGCCCTATCCACACACTAATTCACTTTCTTCTCCTTTATTATTTTGAAGCAAACATCAGGAATCATTTCACCCATAATATTTCACCATGTATCTCTAACAGATAAGAATTGCTCCCTCTACACTTTTTAACATAACCACAATATCATTTAATAATTCTGTCATATCACCTAGTGTTCATATTTTCAATTGTCTCATAAATGTGATTTTTAAAATGAATTAGTATCCAGATAAGGACTGGATCTGTTGTTCATTTGTGCAATTTTTAATTTTCACTTTTTGGAATTTCTTTTAAAATTTAATTTTGTTTAATAATTACATAACATATTTACATAGGTCCAAAGTCAAATGTACCTAAATAAGGTAAATTAAAAGATACCTGGCTTTTCTCCATGTCATTCTACCTGTTTGCTCCTTCCCCTTATAGGTAACCATTTTAAAAATTATGGCTTATTCTTTTATAATTTTTTTTAAATATAAGCAGACAGGCATGTATATTTTCATCTCCCCTCTTAAATAATGGTAGCTGACACTGTGTATCCTTTTTTCTGCCTTATTCTTAACATTATATCCTAGAGCTTATTCCATAGCAGCATTTAGAGATAGTCTACACTCCATTTTTCAAGCAGCATAATACTCTATTGTGTGGATGCATCATAGTTTATTCAACCAGTCCCCAATTTACAGACATTTTAATTCGTGTTTTGATATTACAGATAATCCTGCAATTAATAGTATGGTACATGTCTTTTGACATTTTGCTCATGTATTTGTGGGATCAAATCCTAGAAAAAGGATTAATGAATCCAAGAGTAATACATACACAGCTTAGCCTGATAACATGAAATATCCCTGCATAGGCCAGGCGCAGTGGTTTACGCCTGTAATCCCAGCGCTTTGGGAGGCCAAGGCAGGTGGATCACCTGAGGTCAAGAGTTTGAGATCAGCCTGTCCAACAAGGTAAAACCCTGTTTCTACTAAAAATACAAAAATTAGCTGGGCGTGGTGACAGACATCTGTAATCCCAGCTACTTGGGAAGGTGAGGCAGGAGAATTTCTTGAACCTGGGTGGCGGAGGTTGCAGTGAGCCGAGATCACGCCATTGAACTCCAGCCTGGGTGACAGAGCGAGACTCCATCTCAAGAAAAAGAGAGAGAGAAAAAAAGAAACATCCCTGCATAGGGATTGTACCCTTTGCATTCCCGTATGCAATATGTGTGAGTGCTCTTTTCCCCACAAATCGGCCAACAGAGAACCTTGTTAAGGTTTTTCAATTTTGCCAGCCTAGTAAGTATGGAAAGTATCTCAGTTTTACTATGCATTTTTCTTATGTTAAGCAGATATACATTTACTTACTTTTCCTTACAACAGTATTTAACAAATATTACTAATTTGGGTTTTTTCTTTGTTTAAAAGAATGCAAGCATGGGAGACAAAGTTCTCTACGGTCTCTATGGCATAGTGGAACACAGTGGCTCGATGAGAGAAGGCCACTACACTGCTTATGTGAAAGTGAGAACACCCTCCAGGAAATTATCAGAACATAACACTAAAAAGAAAAATGTGCCTGGTATGCCATTCTAAGTTTATTTTATTCTTAAAAACAAATGAATATGTGCTTCTTTTTCTGGGAGAGCTAAGTTATTATTTCATAGATGCCTCTAGTGGATTTGCTTGCTTGATTTTAACTTAATTGATTGATTGATTGATTGAGACAGAGTCTCAGTCATCCAAGCTGGAGTGCAGTGGCACAATCTTGGCTCACTGCAACCTCTGTCTCTTGGGTTCAAGTGATTCTTATGCCTCAGCCTCCCGAATAGCTGAGATTACAGGCACGTGCTACCACACGTGACTAATTTTTTATATTTTTAGTAGAGACGGGGTTTTGCCGTGTTGGCCAGGCTGGCCTCAAACTCCTGACCTCAAGTGATTTGCCCGCCTCAGCCTCCCAAAGTGCTGGGATTACAAGTGTGAGCCACCATGCCCAGCCTCAACTGGATTCACCTTAAATGAGAATTCCCTCTAAGAGTGCCTAGAAAATCTCAAATATTATGAAGACTGTACCCTTCTAGGTCATATGAGATGACATGGTATTTTAAGGTACTGAGTCATTGTGTATTATAGTGGAGTAGCATTTTATTTAACAATACCAAAAGTTTTTGAAGCCATATCAGATTGTCAGAAGAGTTGGAGTTGAAAATTTGCTGGCTTTGTTTATGGGCCATCCAACTAACTTTGCTTTTTTTGTTTTGTTTTTGAAATGAGGTCTCACTTTGTCACCCAGGCTGGATTGCAGTGGCACGATCTTGGCTCACTGCAACCTCTGCCTTCCGGGTTCAAGCGATTCTCCTGCCTCAGCCTCCCAAGTACCTGGGACTCCAGGCGCCTGCCACCACACCTGGCTAATGTCTGTTGTTTTTTAAATTAGAGACGGGGTTTCACCATGTTGGCCGGGTTGGTCTCAAACTCCTGACCGCAAGTGATCCACCCACCTCAGCCTCCCAAAGTGCTGAGGTTACAGGCATGAGCCACTGCGCTGGGCCAGACAGCATTATTAATTATCCCTATAATATTAATGCTTTGAAAGAATTTGTTCTAATGAGAACACATGGACACAGGGAGGGGAACATCACACACTGGGCCTGTCAGGGGACGGGGGCTAGGGGAGGGATAGCATTAGGAGAAATACCTAATGTAGATGACAGGTTGATGGGTGCAGCAAACCACCATGGCACAGGTATACCTATGTAACAAACCTGCACGTTCTACACAGGTATCCCAGAACTTAAAAATATAATTAAAAAAAAAAAAAGTTCTTTTTGGAAAATGCTTAACCCAAGAAAAAACAGACTTCTCAGGTAAAATTTGGCATTAGATAGAGTTTGTAATGAATATGTTATTGTTTGTAATTTAGAGTAAGAACCTAAAGCATACTTACTTTAAAATTGTACTTCTTTTTGTTTTGCTAGGTTTGAAAGAGGCTGATAGTGAATCAGCAGGCCAGTGGGTCCATGTTAGTGACACTTACGTACAGGTGGTTCCAGAATCAAGAGCGCTTAGTGCACAAGCCTACCTTCTTTTCTATGAAAGAGTATTATAACTATTAATGGTAATGATTATTTAGGTCATTTGTTTTTGAATGCCGCAATGATAACTATAATATATAATGTGCCTTTGTAGTAGGAATAGCATGTTCCTCAAATGGTCCTGAACTTTTTCACCATTTTGGTGAACCCTTTTAAAGTAAATTTACTCAATGCTTTAAAATTCATAGTCTTAAAATAAATGTGAATTCTGTTTCCAGGTATTTATTCTGGGGTACAAAAACCTCCCAGAATTTATAGTAGGAAAGGAAACCCCTTTATGATGTGGCTTATTATTACAAGCATTCAGAAATGATGCTGGCTAAGTCAAATCATTCCTTGAGACAGTGTTTCCTAAATGTAATGCCACCTTCCTGAACTCTCACATATTCCGTATCATGGTTATTTTTAAAAATATATTTTTAGCCTTTTGTAACCTTAGTCTTGTTTTGAGCAATCATATTCCATGTTTTATATGCTTTTATATTTTTATAATAAATATTAAAGTAAAACTATTAAAAATTGTTTATCCACGTACCACTTAACTTAAAATCATCTCAGGGCCATCTAGTGGTATATATGTGTACTACCATTTAGGAAACTGCTATAACACATAATTTCATGAAGTAACACCTAATATGGTGTAGTTCCCTGGTCATATTTTATACAATTCAACCATATAAAAGGGTGTCACTGTAATTTCAGTAGTGTGGGTTTACAAATAATCTGTTGGTTAGCTTATTACTTTGAGGTTTTGAAAAACTAGAAATATATTGAGGCATTTCATAAACATATCTTTTGCACCCTCTTCATGGTGGAGTTAAGGATAACTTGCAAGTGGTTGGCCAAGGCAAAATATAGATGATTATAACATTTAGAATTGGCAATTAGAAGTTGATAATCCATATAGGACCATAGGATAGCTTTGAAATTTAAATTACCAAATTATATTTGTAAATGATAGAGAATTATATTCTTAACAGAAAAATATATACTTTTTCTACTTCTTGTAAATACTAAACACAGTTTTGGGGTTTTGAAATCACTTTGTCTTCAGCAAGCATCATTAATAAGTTCAGGTGAATTTAGCTTTTATTTTAATGGCATTAAGCTGGCATTTTTTATTTTCTTTTTAAATAATTAAATAATAGCAAAAATATCATTTTTCCCCTCTAGAATACAAATTATTGAGCTGTCAAAACTTGGCATGAAGAATATTACTATTACTTAGGCTTAAATATCAAAAAATAATGGCTACTTCAGTGTCATATTGTTGAAATAGAAACAAAACTGCATGGTTCAAGCATCCTAATCATTAGTGCCAATGAATGATAGTGCAGGCAAGTGCTGGGTAAATGCCTAGTCCCACTTCATTCTCCTCCTGGGAAGAAAGGATAAGAATAGTGGCTGCAGATAATCTATGGAAATATTTAATCAAGACTGTCTTAAACACATAAGCATATATAATGTTATCAAGGTTACCAGTGCTGCCTTTTGATATATGGATGAACATAACTGTGATTAAAGATGGTGATAGTATACAAAATGCACAGCTTAAAAATGTCATTGCATAAATTCTATTTTTAAGATGTTGAAATGTTAGTAGTGTTTTTCTTGATTTTTAACAGTGAAATAATCAAGAAATATATCTTTAAGTTAATCTGCAAAGTCAGGCTGTGTTCTGTAAAAGGTATTTTACAGCATTTTCTGTTTAACTGTAATGTGTTATCAATGGAGATCTCAGTACCAGAGCAGTGAATTTTCTGAAAAATATTGAATGTCTTTATTCAAGTCAGCCATCTTGGTAAGAGCAGTTTTCATCCCCCCACTGCCCAAATGTAAATATAGATCACCTAATTTTTCTTACAGAAAGATACTGTTAAGAGGCATGCACTTTTCATCGGATGGTCACTTGTTTCTTGTTTCAAAGACAAATATTTGGATAGATACCCATACTTGCTATGAGTCAGTCACAGTGCTGACACTATTTTAACATCATTTAAAATGGAAAGATCTACATAGATTTTTGACATTATTCCAGAAGTAACATGCCAGTAAGATATTTTTATTGTCATTTTCTTCATGTTAAATGAGCTACTTATGAAATCTATTTTTTTATGGCCTAGAGTTTGAGTGCTTTTTCCTTGTCTTCTGAAAATGGAATAAATTCAATTTTTGATACTTAAGAATTTCCTAAAGATAGCTTTTGTAACAGAGAAAGCATGTTAAATTACACATGGGTCTACATTAAAATTTTTGTTTTTATTTTGAGTATTTCCAAAGCACATTTGCAGGGATAGTAAATGTATATAGTAGCGAGTCTACCATAATAACAATAGTTTCTGGATCCCCTCAGGAAACAGTATAAATAAATAATAATGTTTACTTATCATCAACGTAACTACCATAGTGTTTGAATGAATTAAAGTTTCATTAGCTTTATTTAGAAACTGGGTTACCCCAGCTTCCCGTTTTTTTCCAAATATAAAATGATAAAATATTGATTATGTGCCAATATTGTCATTTAATGTTCTTAAAACTTGTGAAGACCACCTTTTTAGGTAGCTGAGAAGAAGAGTGATAGTTGGTATCAATTTATTAGCCAGGCATGGTGGCTCATGCTGTTGGGAGGCTGAGTGGGGAAGATGCTTGAGCCCACCATGATCACACCACTGCATTCCTGCAGAGTGACGGAGTGAGACCCTGTCTCAAAAATAAATAAAAAGAAGACAGTTGGTATCAATTCAAAGAATAGTTGATGCCTGTTCTCTTATTTTAAATGTACCAACAGAGCTATTTTACTGTATTTAATAGTTCTTAGCTTCCATGTGTGATGATTTTAATCAGTGATTTTATGCAATAGCTGAATAAAATTTTCTGAAGATTAAGCTGTGAAATGTATCAACCCTCATCTAATTTTTGTAGTACAAAATGACATCCTGATTCCTTTTAAAAATTCATGTTTGTAATTTATTTTTCTGCATGTATTGATGAAATAAGCCTAAACCAAATATGTGCAATAAAATTAAGCCTTTAGATAGTATCTAGTGCATTGTTAAAAAAGATTATTTCTAGATATTTATGTTTTTGTTACATAGAAATCATGAATTCAAATCTGTTTAAAAGATAACTATTTTCAATTTTGAGTAATAAATTTATATTATTCCTACTGTTTTTTTTCTTTTGCCATGTTTCTAGAAAATAGCTGTGTAACATATTGAGCATTATTTTGGTGTTACTGTATAAAACATGCATAATAAATATTCTTATTTATCTCATGTTGCAAGATTGGTCCTGGAATTTTCACAGTTTATGTTATTGACAGAAAGTTTTATCAACAATGCATTTGCTTATGTCTTAGTCCACTCAGGCTGCTATAATAAAATACCATAAACTAGGTGGTGTATTAACAAAAATTTATTTCTCACAGTTCTGGGGGCTGGGAAGTTCAAGATCAAGGTGCCAGTAGACTTGGGGTCTGGTGAGGGCCCACTTCTGTTCATAAAGACAGTGCTTTCTTGCTGTGTCCTCACATGGGAAAAGTACAAGGCATCTCTGTGGGTCCTTTTTCATGCAGCCCATTCATGAGGGTTCCATCCTCACGACTTAATCACTTCTCAAAGGCCCTATCTCCAAATACCATCACATTCGGGATTTGTGAATGTTGTAGGGGACGTAAACCTTCAGTTCATAGCAGCTTTTTCAGCTATATTCAAAATACCCTACATATTTTAGAAATTCTCTATTTCAAAACAGCTTATGGGTCACTTTCACTCAGATTTCAGTATCTACCAAGGATGATCATCTTCCTTTCAGGGGTTTCTTAAAAGGTGTATTACTTAGGATAATTATTAAGGCAAGGGTAAGGTCTTGCACCAGCAATTAAGAAATATTTTGCCTACCCATTTGTGTCTAAACTTCTTCCAGGTCATGAAGCTCTTTGAGATTATGATGAAAGTTAGAAACTATCTTTTATTTGTTTAGTCATTTAGTAAGTATTTGTTAGGCCAGGCACGGTGGCTCATGCCTGTAATCCCAGCACTTTGGGTGGCCAAAGTGGGCAGATCACCTGAGACCAGGAGTTCGAGACCAGCCTGGCCAATATGACAAAACCCCATCTCTACTAAAAATACAAAAATTAGCTGGGCGTGGTGGCACACACCTGTAATCCCAGCTACTTCGGAGGCTGAGGCAGGAGAATCACTTGAACCCGGGAGGCAGAGGTTGCAGTGAGCCAAGATTGTAGCACTGCACTCCAGCCTGGGTGACAGAGACTGTCTCAAAAAAAAAAAAGTATTTGTTGAATACCTGTTGTGTGGTAGGTACTAGGGATACAGCAGTCAACATAAGAGCCAGAAATCTAAGAGGTGAGGAAATACACATTCTAAGAATGTAAGGAAAATTTATGTTAATGGTAATGATATGGAGAAAAATCAAGCAATATGGACTCCCTATGAAGTCATGCAGAAATTAAGGTACAGGGGATGAATATATCCTAGAGATAAAAGGCATGGTGATATTAGTACTGATATTCCCGAGAGAGAAAGCTGAGCGTTGTAGGAAGGATGGGGTTTTAATTCTGGGGCCCTCTCTTCTGGCAATATAGAGACTGAGAAGGGAAGTCTTAACATCTGTATGTTCCCAGAAAAATGTATCTCCCTAATTCTTGTATGTAATTTTGAAGGCTCACGGACACTTCTGAAGCCATTTCATACGTATTTTAAATTGCACCCAAGAAGAAATATCTGAGATGTTTGCATTCCTATATGTATTAGGATAGGCTGAGTTGTGCTGCAGTACAACCCCAAATCCCAGTGACTTAACACGAAAGTTATTTCTGGCACATCTGAAGTTCACTGTGAGTCTGCACAGTCTGCAAAGGCAACTGATCTCCAACTGGCGATTTTGGTAATCCAAGCTGATTCAGTCTGTGGCTGTACCATTTCAATATGAGGTCTCCCCATTGTGGCAGAAGAATACAGCATTAAAAGATCTTGCACCAGCAATTAAGTTATTCATCTTGGATGTGTCTCTGACAACTCACTGGCCAGCAGTAATCACATGACCCTGCCTAAATGCAAGGAAAGATGGGTAGGAAAGAGTCTCCCATGGGCTTACAAAAAAAGGAGAATGGGATATGTGAATTTAACAGAAGTCTCTACCACAATCCACCCCTCTGGTCACCAAATAGTTTTTTTTTTTCCTTTATACACATGGAACACAGTGACTCTTAAGGGACAGGGCCCAAAAGTCCCATCAAGGTAAAGTTTTATCCTCCAAGACCAGGCTCTCTGGAAGTGCTGTATCAGATTTGGATGTTTGCTCCTACTGTTATGGAGACCCAGGAACCAAAAGGATATGTTCTGTTTTCCACATACTTAATGTACAGTGGTGGAACTGTATCTGCAATAAACATTCTGAATGGGGAAGAAGAATGGGAGATACAGTTAGGATCCCTAAGTCTGGGTATGGGATATATTCATGATTAGGGTTCTTTTCTATCTCCTAGGAAGAATTCCCTTGTTTATTGTTCTCCGAGACTGGAGTCCAGCATCTGGCAAAGTTTTTTTGTTTTTTTTTTTTTTAATCTTCATGGCTACATCTGAACAGCTATTGAGGGATATATATGCCAACTTTGGGAGTTGCACAGCTTTTTTGAGACCATTTCTTAGATGACTAGGGACTGTAATTTCTCTTAATTTGGAATAGCCACAAGTTGTTGTAGCCAAGGTTTGTGTGTGTTTTTAATACAATTCTTAAAATTTTAGTAGGCTTCTCATCTGTAGATAGATTCATATGCCAGCAACCATACCAGAGTTTTTTGTCACATAGTTCTTGGGTTTGCTATATTTCTTTGTTTTCCTGCCCCCACACCTCACTTTATGGCAATTACTTACAAGATTTTATGAGAGAGACATACTATACTCTCTGTTTGTTTTGAGACAGTCTTGCTTTGTCACCCAGGCTTGAGTGCAGTGGTGTGATCTCCACTCACTGCAACCTCTGCCTCCCAGGTTCAAGCGATTTTCCTGCCTCAAGCTCCCGAGTAGCTGGGATTACAGGTGCTCGCCACCATGCCGGGCTAATTTTTGTATTTTTAGCAGAGGAGATTTCACCATGTTGGCCAGGCTGGTCTTGAACTCCTGATCTCAAGTGATCCACCTGCCTCGGCCTCCAAAGTGCTGGGATTACAGGTGCAAGCCACTACACTCGGCTGGGAAAGACATACTCTTAATTACATTTTCACCCTCAGGCTTTTTTTTTTTTTTTCCAAGAGGAAAAAACGAAGGTTCCACATCTTTAATCCACTGAAAATTTTTCCAAAATGGATATAAAGTTTACATCCTTAGTTATCTTTGTTGCAAGCCTGAGTTTTAATAATCCTTTGTCACTTAAAAGCTTTCTCGAGTTTATCTTCTGCTTGGAGTTGAAAAACCAACCCTGAGAGTCTTGAAATTTTGGGTTGCCTCTATTCACTCGTTTCAGCTTTCATAAGCCAACTCTTTTTTCCTGAGCCCTACTCTTTCTTACAATACCTTGTCTAGTGCATCCAAAAGCACCCACCACACACTAGTATCTGGTTTTTAAACCTCTTCCCCTAGCTTGAAATTCATTATGTACATTATCTGCCTCCCAGATTATCATCGGTAACAGTTATATCAAATGCTTTATTGCTGCATAATGTGAAGTGCCATGTTTCAAGTCTCCAATATTAGTTTTTTCTGCCAACCAATCCTAAGTTAATGCTTTTTATTTTAGGTTCTTTGTTTCAGCAGCACCCAACTCCTGTTACCAATGTCTATATTTGTCTCAAGATAGGTTAGCCTTATGCTGTCTTATCAAATGAACCCAGAATTTCAGTGGCTTATCTTGTGGTCATTACAAAGTCCTTTACAGATCTGAGGATCTTCCTGGCAACTGTTTCCCATGAAGCAACTCAGTTATCCAGGCTGACAGAGGATTTCCCAACCTGTAGCTGCATTGTCTGAAACATGGTGTATTATCTGAAACATGCAGCCTGAGGACGGTGCACCAACTCTTGTAAGTGTAGGTCGACAAATTACTTCATTACTCAACCCACAATGAATTGGCCAGAACTAACTGATAAAGTACTCCCTAACTTTAAGGGGCTTAGAAATTCAATCTTCTGTGTGTAGTAAGCCTGTGGAGAATCATACTATCGAACACTAGTGATGTTTACTAATAATAATCGTCATACCAGTGAATTAAGTACAGAAACAGTAGTTTGAATCACAAAAGATTTTAGGTAAGAACAGGCAGTCATTGAACATAAGTTTACCTTACTTTCTCCAACCTGGCCTAAATGGACAATACCTGCATAAAGCCCAATGTGATCTACTGTTAAATAACTAAAGTAAGTATTATTTTATACTCTCGTATTTCATTATGCCAGATTCACTACTTTCCAGGAAATGCTTAAGTAACTATATTAAGAATCAAAGAGTAGGCCGGGTGCGGTGGCTCACGCCTGTAATCCCAGCACTTTGAGAGGCTGAAGTGGGCAGATCATGAGGTCAAGAGATCGAGACCATCCTGGCCAACATGGTGAAACTCTGTCTCTACTAAAAATACAAAAATTAGCGGGGCGTGGTGGCATGCGCCTATAGTCCCAGCTACTTGGGAGGCTGAGGCAGGAGAATCGCTTGAATCCAGGAGGCAGAGGTTGCAGTGAGCCAAGATCACGCCACTGCACTCCAGCCTGGCAATAGAGTGAGACTCCATCTCAAAAAAAAAAAAAAAAGTTGTAATTTGTAATGATGTGCCTGTAGCATACTAGCTTTAAATATTTTTCATCCACCATTGTATTATGTGGTAAAATATATACAACATAAAATTTACCACTTTAACCATTTTTAGGTGTATGATTAGTGTCATTAAGTGCATTCACATTTCCAGAATTCTTTCATCCCAAACGGGAATTCTGTACCCATTAAACAATAACTTCTCATTACCCCCTTCTCCCAACTCCTGGGAACCTCTATTCTACTCTCCATCTGTGTGAATTTGCCCATTCTAGGCGCGTCATATTAAGTGAAATCGTACAATGTATGTCCTTTTGTGTCTGGTTTATTTCATCTTGCATGTTTTCAAGGTTTATCCATATTGTAGCATGTATCAGAATTTCATTCCCTTTCAAGGCTGAATAATATTCAGTTGTATATATATGCCACAGCTTTAAATTTTTATTAGGTTTTAAGATGGATGTGATATGGCACCTAATAACACTATAAAGGTTCAAATCTCAAGAAACAGCAATAGTTCCTATTTCGATATATTTTCCACATATCATCTTACTTAGCTTATTTCCATTTTGCTTTAAGGATAATTTGTTTCTGTAATAATGGAAGGTGACATATCCTCCCCTAGAATTTTCTGCTTCACTCCATTCATTCATTCATTCATTGAGACAGAGTCTCACTGTGTAGCCCAGGCTAGAGTGCAGTGGCACGATCTCGGCTCACTACAACTTCCACCTCCCGGGTTCAAGTGATTCTCATGCCTCAGCTTCCTGAGTAGCTGGGCCACCACACCCAGCTAATTTTTGTATTTTTTTGTAGACAGTTTCCCCATGGTGGCCAGGCTAGTCTCGGACTCCTGGCCTCAGGTGATTCACCCTCCTTGGCCTCCCAAAGTGCTGGCATTACAGGCGTGAGCCACAGTGGTTGGCCAAATTTTCTACTTTAAACACTGAAAACAGAGGAAGTTAATAAAAATTTTAACCTATAAAGTCCCCTGGTTATTAGTCATTAACAGCAGATTGTCAAATAAGACTGGTAAAATGATGGCTGCTAAGCATTTGGTGATCCAGGTGCAGGATGATCAAACTGCAGCAGATCATGCACATGACAGCTGCTTACATAGAAATTTAACACAACACCTCCCTCTCCCTCTCCCTCTCCTTCTTCCTCTCCCGTCTCCCTTCTTTCTTCGGTCTCCCTCTGTTGCCGAGGTTGGACTGTACTGCCGTGATCTCAGCTTGCTGCAACCTCCCTGCCCCGGGCTCCTGTGATTCTCCTGCCTCAGCCTGCCGAGTGCCTGGGATTGCAGGCGCGCGCCGCCACGCCTGACCGGATTTTGTATTTTTGGTGGAGACGGGGTTTCGCCATGTTGACCAGGCTGGTCTCCAGCTCCTGGCCTGGAGTGATCTGCCCACCTCGGCCTCCCGAGGTGCTGGGACTGCAGACGGAGTCTCGCTTACTCAATGCCCAATGTTGCCCAGGCTGGAGTGCAATGGCGTGATCTCAGCTCGCTATAACCTCCACCTCCCAGCCGCCTGCCTTGGCCTCCCAAAGTACTAAGATTACAGCCTCTGCCCGGCCACCACCCCGTCTAGGAAGTGAGGAGCATCTCTGCCTGGCCGCCCACCATCTGGGATGTGAGGGGCACCTCTGCCCGGCCGCCCCGTCTGGGACGTGAGGAGCCCCTAGGCCCCGCCAGCCCGTCTGGGAAGTGAGGAACATCTCTGCCCCGCCGCCCCCGTCTGGGAGGTGAGGAGCGCCTCTGCCAGGCCGCCCCGTCTAGGAAGTGAGGAGTGCCTCTGCCCGGCCGCCCCGTCTGGTAGGGGTACCCAACAGCTCCGAAGAGACAGCGACCATCGAGAACGGGCCGTAATGACGATGGCAGTTTTGTTGAAAAGAAAAGGGGGAAATGTGGGGAAAAGAAAGAGAGATCAGATTGTTACTGTGTCTGTGTAGAACGAAGTAGACATAGGAGACTCCATTTTGTTCTATACTAGGAGAAATTCTTCTGCCTTGGGATGCTGTTGATCTATGGCCTTGCCCCCAGCCCCGTGCTCTCTGAAACATGTGCTGTGTCAACTCAGGGTTAAATGGATTAAGGGCGGTGCAAGATGTGCTTCGTTAAACAGATGCTTGAAGGCAGCATGCTTGCTCGTTAAGAGTCATCACCACTCCCTAATCTCAAGAACCCAGGGACACAAACACTGCAGAAGGCCACAGGGACCTCTGCCTAGGAAAACCAGAGACCTTTGTTCATGTGTTTATCTGCTGACCTTCTCTCCACTATTATCCTATGACCCTGCCACATCCCCCTCTCCGAGAAACACCCAAGAATGATCAATAAATACTTAAAAAACAAAAAAACAAAAACAAACAAAAATAAATAAATAAAAAATAAATAAAATGCATACAGTTGAGCTGATGCTGCAAAAAAAATGGTTGTGTCATATTTCTGCAAAAGATTTCAATAAAGTAGACTGATTTTTTTTTCCATCTTTCTTCCAAATTGTAATAAATGCCAAGGTACTAGTGATTATACCTCACCATATGTAGGCAAATGATGCCTCCCCCACCCCCAGCAACCCTTCTGAAAATTAGCCTGTATACCTACAAAACTCCCTGGGAGGCAGCATAAATGTCTTAAATTGCCATTCTGCATCTTAATATCATTAAATACTCTGCGCCATTAAAAAAAAAAAAAGAAATTTAACACAACACACATTCTTAGAAAATTCTGTGTTGAAATACATATACTTACCTGATGTGTCCATAAGATCATAATATTATGGGGAACTCTTAGAACAGAGTGGTTAGAGAAAGGGAACTGGAATTGGAACTGTAAAATTCATTTTTTGGTCTGGTAAACAGCAATTGCTGAGGGTGTCTCATTAAACTGGCACAAGGAACAAAATGTGAGGTATTTAATAATCCTCTCCACTTCGCAATGCATTTCCGAAATGACTGGCCTACATTAGGATCATTGTTGAACATATTAATGCAAACATATAGCAGATGTAAAAATTTCTGTGTGCAAAACAGATGCTGGGCACTTTGAGGACAGAGGTGAGGGGGAAAACCCTTACCCGAAAATTGCCTCACCTTCACTAGGGAAACAAGCAAACAATTACAATATGATTATAGGGAGTAGGAACATGACAGTTTCACTAGGCCAATCAGGTTTCTCCAAGAAGATAGAACATTCCTCTGATGAGAATGTTTCTCAGAGAATTAAACTTGAAAATCAGACCTGATGCAAAAAACTTGGAAAATGCACAAAATCACAGAGCAAAATTAGAGATTACTGATAACACGTGGTATATGTCCTTTTAGTTTTTGCTCCATACAGTGGGTTTTTATTTATTTTATTCTTTTGAGACAGAGACTCACTCTGTTGCCCAGGCTGGAGTGCAGTGGCGGGATCTCGGCTCACTGCGACCTCTGACCCTGGGTTCAAGCAATTCTCCTGCCTCAGCCTCCCTAGTAGCTAGGATTACAGGCGCCTGCCACCACGCCCAGCTAATTTTTGTATTTTTAGTAGAGACGGGGTTTCACCATGTTGGCCAGGCTGGTCTTGAACTCGACCTCAAGTGATCTGCCCGCCTCAGCCTCCCAAACTGCTGGAATTACAGGCGGGAGCCACCACGCCCGGCCCATACAGTGATTTTTTAAAATCAGATTGTCGAGTATTCTTATTTGTGCTAAGTGGAAATTAGGGAAACAGAGAAATAGGGATTTCCTTTTGCCTTCAGTAGTATCCTCATGAACCTGCGTCATGGTGTTGTCAGATGTAATTAATGAAGGTTTCTCACAAGATAAAATGTTATTTTGAGGACCACGTCCGTGGATTGGAGGAAAGGCAGATGGTTAGCTAGTGAGGACTTTATTATAATGCTAATTCAGGAGTATCTGGGTCTATAGTGCTGAGGAAAACTGAATTTTCATGCAAAGGGCATCTATATTTTCACATCTGTATCTTTATCCATCTAGCTGTGCTCTTACTATTTTGTTTCTACGGTAATTTGCTATTTCTTTTGCACGACAATTGCCCAATGAAATAATTCAGATACTTCGTGCACTTTGTCACGCAAAAGTTTTCATGTTACTCTCTGGAAAGGCACTTCCCAAGATGTAGCTAATAAACACTGTATCTTTGGAGCATTTTTGTTTTCCTTTTAACTTGTAGCTCCTAGCCTCGAAATTGATACTTTTGACACTTGAACGTTGTTCATATAAAAACACTGTGAAATCAACATACTCTCTTTGAGGAATAGCAGTGCATGCGTCCTTTTGAGAAGCCATCTTGTAGTTGAAGGAAAGCAGCAAGACGGCAACCAGACTTCCCCCCACGGTTCCCTAAAGGTCACGGATAAAGAATGAAAAACCGGGGACTAGTTAAGCCAAGGAGAGAAGAGCAAGTGTTCCCGGAAGGGGGCGCGATGTGTTGAGGTTAACAAAGAGAAAGACAGCTGCGGGGTCAGCTAAGGTCTCTGCTTTCGCTACCGACCCAGACTGCTCACCTTCACAAACTCATGTTTCCCTCAAGCGGAACCCTCAGCAGCGCTCAAGTGAGAGTATTCCATCCTTGGAATACTCTGAGAAGGTTCGAGCCAGAAGTTGGACTGCCTGAAATGCCGCTTCCAGCGCACTAAGCAACTTGAAATGCGCTAAGCAACTGGCCAGAATTGGTTTGGTTTGGTTTGACCCTGGGGTTCCTCCGTAGTCTGTAAGTGGAGTTGCGAACTCAACCCCTTCTCCAAGGCGGGAGTGTTTCTAGGAGAGAACATACTTCCCCTTAAAGGAAGATCACGTTGCTAAAGTAAAAAATTTGAAGGCGCCCTAAGTGTAGAACACTTACGTTTTTGGCTTTTTGGCCACTATAAAGATGGGTCGGGAATGGCGCCAGCTACATTAAAATGTAATGTGCAGGAATGGTTCAGTTGCCCGGTGTTGACCAGAGTAGAAATAGTTTTGCCCACAAAAAAAATGGCGCCGAAACATGTCAATCCGCACAATCACGTGTTCACAAACCTGGATGAGAGATGGTATGGCTTCAGATGACGAACGGATGTTATTATTCTTTACTTCCGGGTGAGACAAATCGGGCGCCATCTTGTCTTGTTCCCGAAGAAGTAGAAGCATCGAAAGCGTTGGAGAGGTTATTACCGGAACGGCGGCGACAAGGGTGTTCCCGAACTAGAGTGGGTAAGTGATGGAGAACAGTTACACGTGGGCACTTGCCGGACCATTACAACCCTCTTGGTTTCTGTGGCGAAGGTAGCATAACTTAAAATAGGCTGCGTACGCTGCTTGGCGCGGCCGCTGGAACCTCATTCCTTTAAAGCGGTGCGGTCCGCCAGACTTGGTAAATCAGAGCGGTGCTTTCGCTGAAAAGGAAATGTCCTTGTTAAAGAGAGTGCTCACGGCCCCATCTTCTCACAGAGTTTCCTCTCGGACGAGAAGGGACTAATTGTTGGGTTCCTGACCGGCCGTTAAAGACTGCGCGTGCGCAGTGGGAACCCCCTTGTGGGAAGGGGGTTCAGCGGGGCGGAGGAGGCGGGGGCTCCCGACCTGGAGCTTATACCCTTTGAGGCTCTGACTACGCAGGCGCAGTCGTTAGTTTGTGTTTTTCGTGTATTCTTACCCAATGATGGATATTATGTGTTAAGCTTCGCTAAAGGAACAGGTAGTATCCAATATTTCAGTTTTTTACCCTGTGGTGGATAGTATCATCTGAACAAATTGAGCACTAGACAAATTTGTTTGTGGGTTGTTAAATTAACATTTTAGATTAAGATTTTAATTCAACATTAATCTGTTACATCTTTTTACTTCCCCCTGCCCCCAAATAAAACAAAATAAACTTAGAATTCCTCATTTGAGTGCAGCAGGGCGAAAACAACAGAAACCAGACTACTAAAGATTTTACTTGTGGAATTTTTTTGTAAAGTGGCAAAGGGCTTATAGAGAAAATAAAACAGTTATTTAAAGATGTTCTTGAGAGGTTTTTTTTTTTTTTTAACTTACTAATAGACTTTATGTTTTAGAACAGTTTTTGTTTACGTTGAGCACATACGACGTCGCCACTACACACACAGTTTCTCTTCTTATTAATAGATATTAGTATGGTACATTTGTTGCAACTAATGAACCAATAATGATAAATTATTAACTAAGGTCCATAGTTTATTCCTACCTCCTCACATTTTACCTAAAGTCCTTTTTCTGTTCCAGGATGCCAGCTAGGATATCACATTACATTTAGTTGTTGTATATTCTTAGGCTGTATATTCTTGGCTGTGACAGTTTCTCAGGCTTAACTTGTTTTTGATGACTGTTAAGGGCTGACTTGTGCCCCTCTAAAATTCGTATCTTGAAGTCCTAACCTCAGTACCCCAGAACCTGACTGTATTTGGAGAGAGGGTCTTTAAAGAAGATGAGGTCACTAGGGTGGACCTTAGCCCAATATATTAATAACTGTTGTCCTTATAAGAAGAGAGTAGAACACAGAGGGATGACCATGTGAAGACATAGGGAGAAGACAACCATCCACAAGCCAAGGAGAGAGGCCTCAATGAAATCAACCCCATAGATCTTAGACTATACGCCTCCAGAACAGTGAGGAAATAAATTTCTGTTGCTTAAGCCACCCAGTCTTTGGTACTTTGTTATGGCAAGCATACTAAACTAATACAGTGACCTTGACATTTTTGAGGAGTAAGGGTCAGGTATATTGTAGGGTGCCCTGCTATTGGAATTTGCCAGACGATTTTCTCATGATTAAAATGGCCTTACGGACTATGTCAGGGGAAGATCACAGAGGTAAGATGCCCTTTTCAACACATGCTATCGAGGATACATACTATCAAGGTGACTTATCACATTATTACTGACCTTCATCATCCTTCTGGAGTAGTGTTTGTTAGATTTCTCCACTGTAAAGTTACTTCCACCACCCCTTTTTATACTGTTTTCTTTGGAAGGAAGTCACTTTGCAGAGCCCACGCTTACTGAATGGACAGTTGTGCTCTTCCTCAGTTAGGGTGGAATATTTACATAATTTATTTGGAATTCTCTGTGGGAGATTTGTGTCTTCCCTCACATTTATTTGTTGGTTTATTTTATCATATCCTTATGGGCTTGTGGATGTTTATTACATAACTTGTATTATAATCCAGTACTTCTTTATTTTGTTGCTCAAATTGTTCCAGCTTTGGCCATTGGCAGCTCTTTGAGTTGTCTACTGTTCTCCTTTGACATGTTCCTATCAATTTTTTTTTTAGCACTTTATTACTTCCTGGCAGTATACATGCTCCAGACTCATCTTTTATATTTCCTGTTGCAGTCCTAGAGTCAGCTATTTCTTTAAGGATCCCTGATTCCTTTTATTGAAGAATGATATTAAAACCAAGTTCTCGTGCCTAGGTGTGCTTGTTGCTACTAGGGTGTCATTTTGGGCTCTCTCTCTACATTTATTTTTAAATTATTATTGGGGGGGTATTTATAACCAACTATCCAATTCTCCAATTTTTTTTTTTTTTTTTTTTTTTGAGACAGAGTGTCACTCTGTTGCCCAGGCCGGAGTGCAGTGGTGGCACAATCTTGGCTCACTGCAACCCCCGCCTCCCGGATTCAAGTGATTCTCCTGCCTAAGCCTGCTAAGTAGCTGGGACTACAGGCATGTGCCACCATGCCAGGCTAATTTTTGTATTTTCAGTAGAGTGGAGGTTTCGCCATATTGGCCAGGCTGGTCTCGAACTCCTGGCCTCAAGTGATGCACCCACCTTGGCCTGCCAAAGTGCTGGGTTTACAGGCATGAGCCACCATGCTTGTCCTCCACTTTTAAAATAGTCTTTTGAGCTACAAGCTGCAAATATTTCAGTATGTACTAAAATGCATGTCACATAAAGTAGCAAAATTTCTGTTTTCCACATTTCAAATGATTACAAGATTAATCTTTACCAGTGCCATTTCCACCTAATCTGAATTAAACAAATAAATTCTTTATTGACTTTGAGGTCAATCAACTCATATGTAAGACTGAAATGTCAGGGGTGAAGAGGATTGTTGTATTTTCTGGCTTGTCAGCTTTGTGGTTGATTTGAGAAATATTTCATCCTTATGCATCAAATGATAGATGTGTTTCTGCAGCTCTTTGATTTTGTAGCTGATGCTCAAGGACTTTAAAATACCACATTTTAATTCTCATCCATCTCTGTCACAGTCTCTGAGTGACTTTTGTAAATATTAATGATTGTCATTTTGGCCACCGAGGATGGCTCATGCCTGTAGTCCCAGCACTTTGGGAGGCTGAGGAGGATGGATCACTGAGGCCAGAAGTTCGAGGATAGCCTGGGCAACATGGTGAAACTCCATCCCTACTAAAAATACAAACATTATCCTGGCGCGGTGGCATGCACCTGTAGTCCCAGCTACTCAGGAGGCTAAGGCATGAGAATTGCTTGAACCTGGGAGGTGGAGGTTGCCGTAAGCCGAGATCACACCGCTGCATTCTAGCCTGGGCGACAGAGTGAGATTGTCTCAATAATAAATAAATGATTGTCATTTAAACAAGTTGTTTTAGGACCTCAAAGCGATGAAGTTCTAATATAGATCCATTTAAGAAAAGGATAAAATGGATGATGGCCATTTCTGGTTGTATTAGTTTTCTAGGGATACTGTAGCAAATTACCACAAACTGGCTGATTTCAAACAACAGAAATTTATTCTTCCACAGTTCTGAAGGCTAACAGTGTAAAACTGAGGTTTTGGTAGGGCCATGCTCTCTAATGGCTTTGTAGGGGATCCTTGTCTCTTCCTAGCTTTTGGTAGTTCTTGTCAATCCTTGATGTTCCTTGGCTTATAGAGCCATCTACTCCAATCTGTACCACTGTGGTCATGTTACATTCTCCTTGTAAGTGTCTATGTCTCTTTTTTAATAAGGCCCTCCCAATCAAATATGAACTCACTGTAATTTGAATACATCTGCAAAGACCCTATTTACAAATAAGGACATACTCACAAGTATCAGGAGTTAGGACTTCAGTGTATCTGTTGGATGGGGACACAATTCATTCCATAACACTGGTGATAGCTATCACTTGATGTTTTTGCAGCAGTGTGTGGTGGTTTTGATGATCTGATACAAACCTTGGTTATTCATCTTTCTGTTTTTCCCAGACCCCATTTGTTTTCCAAGGAAATAGCAGTTAACTTTACCCCATAAAGGGAAATACTCTTAGGAAAGTCTTGCAGCCTTGCCCATCATTAATCAAATTTCTCCAAACTTGAAAACTCAAGCCTAACAAGCTTTAAAATTAAGTCTAAAGGAAGAGTGAATAAATTGGAATCAATTTTTGATATTGTAAAATCACGGTAGCAATATTGGAATGTCATTTTCATGGTTGAACATTAATGTATTTACTTGCTAACATTTCAGTGAATTATAAATATTTAACCACTTAATATGGACAAAACATTATGGGGAATTTAAATTATTATAAAATGTTTTCTCTCCCCTAAAGAAGATTCTTGTTTGATCCAAGACAAAATCATGAAAATTTAATGCAGACCCTCTATAAAAAGTATTGTATGTCATCTTTAACTTATTAAATGAAAGCTTTCAAACAGTGATAAAGAAGAGGGTAGCAAATGCCCATCCTTAAATTATCAACATTTTCCAAATCATTTTTAAACCAACTTGTACATGTCATTTTTAATGGTACAAGGTTATGTTATTTCATTAAACCATAGTGAAATTTAAAATATGTATCCATTGATTACTGTGTGTTGTGCCTGTGTATTCCTTCTGTTTTCTAGGTTTTGCATTTGTTAGATTTGTTAGTAGTGAAGATACCATGGTGAAGATGAAGGAAGAAAGAGTAGTGTTCCTAAATCCTTGCCATAAAATCACTAGTAATCTTATAGTTTAATTTAAAAATAGTTAATGAAACTCCTTATCAAGCATTGTGCTATGTGCTGAAACACATATAAAAGTTTAAGTATTTCCTAGTTTTATAACAAGTCTTTACTACAATCTATCTCTTTTCTACAAAATTTTAATGTAAGTGCAAATTTTGTTTTCATGACCAGAGTTACCTGTTTTGGATAAGATTATCAAAATTTACTCTAAATCCTATAAGAAAATGAGACAGAGGACATTTGCCCAATGCATGAAAAATGATGCCACTTGAGGCCTTTTCTTTTTAAGAATGCAGTTATGGGCCGGGCGCGGTGGCTCACGCCTGTAATCCCAGCACTTTGGGAGACCGAGGCGGGAGGATCATGAGGTCAGGACATTGAGACCATCCTGGCTAACAGGGTGAAACCCCGTCTCCACTAAACATACAAAAAATTAGCCGGGCGTGGTAGCAGGTGCCTGTAGTCCCAGCTACTCGGGAGGCTGAGGCAGGAGAATGGTGTGAGCCCGGGAGGCAGAGCTTGCAGGGAGCCGAGATCGCGCCACTGCACTCCAGCCTGGGCAACAAAGCGAGACTCCATCTCAAAAAGAAAAGAATGCAGTTATGTATAGAAAATTACTAAATTACAAAATCTTTTCAAAACTGCTAAGCTCTGGGAAATGGAAATAGGAATCAGGTATTTTTAATCTTTATATCTTTCTGTATTCTTTTAATTATTTTATTCTGTCAATGTGTATTTTTAGAAAAAATACAGATTTTTAAAGATACAAAGAATCAAATGAAGCTAATGAACACAGTCCATAATGACTAGTACAGGCAGTAAACATTACACAAACTTTTTCAACTGTGAGACATTGGGCAGATGTCCTCTATCTCATTTTCTTATAGGATTTAGAGTAAATTTTGATAATCTTATCCAAAACAGGTAACTCTGGTCATGAAAATGAAATTTGGACTTATATTAAAATTTTGTAGAAAAGGAACAGATTGTAGTCCCTTTTTTTTCGCTTAATGCAGTTTGTACGGTAATACGTACCAGTATGTAGCAGTCTACCTTATTCATTTTAATGGCTGAATAGGAATCAACTGTATGGTTCACTCTAACTTATTTAACTTGCCTTTAATGTCACTGAAACCAGATGTTTACTGTTACAAAATATGTTGCCGATTTTTGAATTATGATATGAATATTCATATTCATGGTTTAGGACCCTGCGGTGGAATTGCTGGGTCAGAGGGATGTGCATGTACGTTTTGTTAAGATGCCGTAATGGTAAATTGCCTTTTTTCTTTTTTTTTTGAGACGGAGTCTTGCTCTGGCGCCCAGGCTGGAGGGCAGTGGTACGATCTCAGCTCACTGCGACTTCCACCTTCCGGGTTCAAGCAGTTCTCCTGCCTCAGCCTCCCAAGTAGCTGGGACTACAGGCCCGTGCCACCATGTCCGGCTAATTTTTTTGTATTTTTAGTAGAGACGGGTTTCGCCGTGTTAGCCAGGCTGGTCCTGAACTCTTGACCTCAGGTAATCCACCCGCCTCAGCCTCCCAAAGTGCTAGGATTACAGGCGTGAGCCACCGTGCCCAGCCGGTAAATCGTCTTTTAAAAAGACTAACCATTTGGTGTTCCACCTGTGCCCTCATCCAGTAGTCATCCTCTATAACTAAATCAAGTTTCTCAACTCCAGACTTAATTAAAGCGCTTTAATAAATAGCCCCTAACTTCTAACTTCCTTAACTTACCATCACCTTCTTTACTGTTTTTTTATTCTGCTCTGTTTTTCCCAATTTCACATCTTTTTTCTATTTTTCTCAGCCTAAGTGTCCCAAACGTTATATTACTTGAATAGTAGCTTCCATTAAAACTTTGGGGAAGAAAAGCTTCTAAAAATATAGCAAAAGTAGAAGTGGCTGTTTTAAACATACAGAAAAATGATCATAGGTGATCCAAATCAAACTCTTGAAAATATGCAAATTAAAATCTCTGTGCATAGGAAAACTTTTTTTTTTTTTTTTTTTAATAAAAGCTTCAGCTGGGTGCGGTGGTTCACACCTATAATCCCAGCACTTTGGGAGGCCGAGGTGGGTAGATCATTTGAGGTCAGAAGTTCGAGACCAGCTTGACCTGCATAGTGAAACCCCATCTCTACTGAAATACAAAAATTAGCCAGGCGTGGTGGCGGGCACCTGTAATCCCAGCTACTCGGGAAGCTGAGGCAGGAGAATCGCTTGAACCCAGGAGGCAGAGGTTGCAATGAGCCCAGATCGCGCCACTGCACTCCAGCCTGGGCGACAGAGCAAGACTGCCTCTCAAAAAAAAAAAAATAATAATGATAACAATAAAAGTTTCAACCCATGAAACAGGAAGACAAATTTAGACTAAAGAATTCTTTCAAAGATAAAGTGAAACCTCTGTAAGTTTTAGATTGCTTCTGGAGAAGAAAATGGAGTTGAGCAGAAGTGGGTTGGCTTGATCACCTTTTTTTTTTTTTGAGATGGTGTTTCTCTCTTGTCGCCCAGGCTGGAGTGCAATGGCACAATCTCGGCTCACTGCAACCTCCACCTCCCAGATTCAAGCAATTCTCCTGTCTCAGCCTCCCAAGTAGCTGGGATTACAGGCGCCCGCCGCCATGCCCGGCTAATTTTTGTATTTTTTAGTAGAGACGGGGTTTCACCATGTTGGCCAGGCTGATCCTGAATGCCTGACCTCAGGTAATCTACCTGCCTTGGCCTCCCAAAGTGCTGGGATTACACACGTGAGCTACCATGCTCGGCCGATCACCTTTTTTTTTAAAACCCCCTAATAGTTGTTAACTTGAAGAGTGCTACCAAAAGTGATGGTGAGAAAGCTCTAGTATTGATATTAATCACCACGAATTGAAACTTCTGATGCTTAGTTTTTATGTGTTTCTTATTTAATCCTCACAATAATCCTTTGGGATATAGACATTTAGGTCTTCTGTTTTACAGATTGGAAAACCAAGGGTTAGAGCATAACTTATGTTCACACCACTAACGAATGGATATAGGTAGGCATCCTGAACCAGAGCCTGTGCTCTGAAGTCTAGGTGACAAGTGGTGACCAGAAAACTTAAAAGGGGAACTAAAAAAGTTGTTCATGACAACCATTAAACATGAGTAAGAAAAACAACCTTTATTTAGAGTAATTTCTGGAAAAGTAAATTTATGGACTGGGAATGATGGTAGGGAGTCATTATACATCATTTTCATCATTTAAATGGTTTTAGTAAGTGCACATTTTCAGTTTCAGTAGGCACTTTATAGAGCTGTTGATAATGTCTGTATTATATGAGTTTACGACTTAAGACAGAAAAATTATGCATTGGACTCTGATAAGCTGTTAAAGCGTTGGAAAGCACAGCAGGCTTTTTGGTTCTCATAAGTAGAACTTAACAGCTTCCTCATCATTAGCCTTTAAACAGAAAGTAATAGCTAGACACTGATTATTTAGTGTCTGCTGTGTGCAAGATGCTTTCTTGTACCTTATTGAAGATAAAAAGATGAATAAATTTGTCTTTCTTTCAATTGTAAAAAGCTGTTGATTGAATAAAAAGGAAACTAAACCATTTCAGGAACAAACTGTTCTCTCCTTGCTAAAGTTAATTTCTAAACATAGAATTCTATAGGAAAATTTAAATTAGTACATTTTATTACCTTGTATCATCTAAGTTAATAACAGGTGGATGAGATCTTCATTTCAAATGTTTGTTCCTTTTTTCTCAATCTCTAAATTGTTTGACATTGTTTTTTATTATGAAGGAATTGTGCAAGTAAATAAGAGATATTTGGAAAGAAAAAAAGATGTTAAAAAGCTTTGCCTCTTCATTTCTGGTGTATCTCTTTTCCTTAATTTTATTATGATAAAATAATTCCCCATTATAAAGTTAATGCAAGGAAAAGTGACTAACTTGGAGATGATCACACTTATGTTGCATCTCTAGAATTTATTTTTATGCGAATCATGATAATCTATAAGCAGACATCTACTTTTTTTTCCCCCTAGGGCATACATAATCTTGCTGCTATGCTTCGAAGCTGTAGTCTGAATCAACCTAAGTTTTAAACAGAAGGTGAACCTCTGAGGTCAGTTTAAATAGCAGTTGGTGTGTCTTCTTGGTGTTTCCTATTTATTTGTTAACTCTTAATTAAAGTTGTAAGTGAAGTTACTTTTCAAGGGCTCCGATAACCTATTTAGCCTTAAAGGACTCTAAAGGTGTACTTGGGAAACTGGACAGGACAAAAAAGGGAGGAAGAAGGAAACACTGAAGAGAGGTTAGAAAAAAATATGTTTAACTTGGAACTGATACCCAAACCAGTTGTTGGCCTCATTTGTGCTATGTAGTGCCTATTTTGCCATATTCTAATAATGTCATTGTAATTGATTACATTAGTGTAACTTGAAGACAGGTACATTTGACTCATAAGTAAATCAAGGTAACAAAGAAATACACCTCCCATAATTCACAGTGTTCTTCATTTGAGGGATTAGTATCTGCCGCAGATAGAATTATACCTGTATGGCATTTTGGGAATGCTGCGAAGACTGGAGTTGGAAACTTTTTAAAGCCTGAATTGTAATCGCCAATTGTCCTATTAGAGTTAATATCTCTATTTTTTTGTTACCCAACTTGCCTACTTTTTGTGATCCTGCAATACAAAGGCTTGCTTTTATCTTGTTTTTAGCATACAGGAAAGGATCAATCTAGGATTCATTTAGTAAACATTTATTAAATGCCTGCTATGAGCTAAGCCTTGGGATACAAAAAATAAAGAAGAAACCATGCCCTGGTTATGTGAGTCACTGATTCTTGAACAGGGTTGTGTATCAGTGTTGGATAAACTGCAAAGATATTAGACTTGTAAGACTTTTAAACCTTTTATTAGGAATGTTTTCAGACTAGCTTACAGAAAAGCTGGGCTAGTGTGATGATTCCCCCCCATACCATCTCCTAAATTTAATAGTTATTAACATAAAGTACCTTCCCTCCCATCTTTTCCATGCTATTTATATGTTAAGAAACCAGGTCTTGGAGGCTGTCTTACTTTCTGGATTTAATACAGTTTATCTCATTTCTTTATCCTTTAAAATTGCTTTATATTGGAAGTAAAATCCAAAAGCCCAGTTGGACTCAGTTAAACATTTTTGATGAGAATTCTTAGTGATTCTGGGAGCATAGTAGACACCTAATAATCTGTAGGGGTGATATTTTGGCAACCTTTGAATTTCTGATTTCTCATCAACTTTTCTTGTAAGGTTTCCTGAATTAATATTTTATTACTTTTGGCAATATGATAGTTTTCTAATTCTGTTCTACATTCTTCATTTTTTTAGCTGTAATTATTTATAAGGAAGAATTTTTCTTCATCAGCTGAAGCTATTTGGTTACTATCTTAAAGGAATCTTGATTGGGGAGAAATGAAATCACTTTTTTCCTACAATCTTCAAAATAATTAAATATCCAGAAATTTATATTGTACAAAAAATAGAGGTTTTTTTTAAGTCTTTTTTGAGCCAAATTCATTGTGTTATGCTTGCCACCAAATTCTGAGACCAGGATTAACATAAAATTTTCTGCCTCTTGTTTGGTACCCTAAAAATTCTAATTGCCTCTGGCAAGCTGTTGAGAAGAATTTTAGACCTCTGATGAAATAAATGTATCATCATATAATAATTTCTGATGTGAGGTTTTAAGATTAACTCACTATAATTTTTAAACTGTTTAATTTATTGAAGATAGAAAATCAAGTATATTTTAAAAGAAGGGATGTGGGATCAAGGAGGACAGCCTTGGCAGCAGTGGCCCTTGAACCAGCAACAATGGATGCAGTCATTCCAGCACCAACAGGATCCAAGTAAGGAAACAAATTGAATTTGAAAGGGTGGGGTTGGATATGTGGAAATGGGTAGAAGACACATGATGGAATTAAGGGATATGGAATTGAAATTGGTGTACTGGATCATTTTATGGTCAGAATTTAATCTTCTCATAAATAGCGTTGCCATAGCATATATAGCAGGAAATGGACTTCCCTTTGGAAGACTCTCAAAATGTAGAAAGCTTTTTGAAGATTTTACATTTTTTAAACTGATTTAGTCCTTGTTTTTCTAAAGAAAGAGAAAAGCCTAAAATATGTTGCTTACGAAGAACACACTTCTGTGAATTCTGACTCTTAAAGTTGTATATCATATTGAACTGAATGGTATGCTATATCATTTTAAAATTTCTTTTTGCTATGGACTATTTCAGGCACACATACAAAGGTAGAAGAGTATAGGGAGCCCTTGTTTATTACTTAGCTTTAACAATTATTAACTAGTGGCCAATTTTGTTTCATCCGTAAGACCACTTACATTGCTCTGCCCTCACTGGGTTGATCTGATGCTATTTCTTTTTTTAATAGCCATGTATCATTCTATTGTAGGATTGTACCATAATTTAACAAAGCCACGTTTGGATGTTGTATTATTTATAGTTTTTCACTTTTTGAAACAATTAGCATAATCTTGTGTACATATTGTTATTCACTTGTCCAATTATTTTCTTATGAAAAGAGCTAGGTTTGTTAAGTCACGGTAATTTCAGGTGCACATTGCCACGTGTAACCCCATAGGGGTTATGCCAGTGTTTCAAACTGTATGAGAATACCTATTTAATCTTCATTAAAGTAAGATGCAGAAAAACATATCTTATTCTACTTTGTTTACTTTATTAATATTAGATCTTAATGCATTTTTGGGTGGACTTGCAAAATAAAAATTATTAAAAAGATCTTGAAATGTTAAATGTAGATGCTTGGAAAGAGAGGCCAGGTGCAGTGGTTCACGCCTGTAATTCTAGCACTTTGGGAAGCTGAGGTGGACAAATCGCTTGAGCTCAGGAGTTTGAGGCCAGCTGGAGCAACATGATGAAACCCCATCACTACCAAAAATACAAAAATTAGCCAGGCTCGTAACCCAGACTCTACATGGATGGATGGATGGATCATGGGTGAATAGATGGATGGATGGATGGATGGATAGATAGATAGGTAAAAATTTAGAAATTAAAAAAATGTATCTTGGGAGGAGAGTCTTCAAGATAGTGAGGAAATGAATTTTGAGTAAAGACTGGCTAAGAAGTTGTAGCCAGATTGCACTAGTCATGTTTTGGCTAGAGAAGGGAGCCTTATTTAAAGAAGGGCAACCATAAGGAAAAACAGAGTTAGGTAGCTGCTCTCATCAAAGGCCTATAGGCTCGAATGCAGGCCTGGAAAGATAAATAGGACATGTTGAAGGAAGAAATGATAGCGTTTGATTATTTTTGTGGTGATTTTTTTTGTAAAGGTGATGACATTTAAAAATTCAGTAAACTAACGTGCAGGGGATAAATTTTATATGAATTAATATTAGAAATGGGTTAAAAGTGTTTTTTGTGGAGTTCTTTTCTGAAAGTGTAAGTAGTTTATATTATTTTTTAGCCTGAATATGAGTTATTTGCTAAGCACCCTTTCAGACACAGCATGCTTTAATATTTAAGATCTCATTCAAAAAAAAATTTTCTAATATCCCTCATACCCTCTCTGTCTGAAATATTTAAGATCTAAGGAATAATTGAGATGCTTGTTTTAAATAGAGGCACTATTCTTTTAGCTCCTACATTGTGAATGCTGAATTCAGTGTTAATTTACGTTAGGCCAGATTGATTGGGCTGCATTGGCCCAAGCTTGGATTGCCCAAAGAGAAGCTTCAGGACAGCAAAGCATGGTAGAACAACCACCAGGAATGATGCCAAATGGACAAGATATGTCTACAATGGAATCTGGTCCAAACAATCATGGGAATTTCCAAGGGGATTCAAACTTCAACAGAATGTGGCAACCAGGTTTGTTGTTTATGTTTTCACAATTTTAAGACTTTTAAAAAACAGAATGAAGATTATTATTAAATTTTTAAATTTGCTTAGTTGTATGACTTCTGGAAATTAATGCTTCTTAAAGAATAGGCAGTTTTCAATTTGATTTGACTTTGACATTTTGTGGTTAAAATTATTCTGTACTCATTCTGCTAGCTTTGTGGCACTCAGTTTGATTCTTTTCTTGGTTCTTCATTCCTAGGCTGACAGGGGCTGGGAACACTCTGGAAACCTCACTTGGCATCTAGGGAAGAGAGCATTCTTTGTCTCTCTATTGCAACCTCTGGCCTTTTCAGAAGCAGCACTGGCAGAGTAAAACATGTCTAGCCTCTAATTAAAGAAAAATTGTGTCACTGTGTGACAAATTAGTCTGTCAAATATACTCTGCCCCTACCATCCGCCTACCTTTTTCTTCCCTTTTTTTTTTCAGATAGTGAAGATCTTTCATAAGTTTTTGTGTGTTTTACTTTTTTATTTCACAGTATGATGTAGATTTCTTGATGCTAATTCAGTCTTCCATGGCTTGTGTTATTCCTTTTTAATAGTCACTTGAAACTATGGAGGAATCAGCCTCACATTTGGGTATGCTGATGGTGAAGTCATAACCTCCTTTCCCTATTAATACTTTTTGTTTCTCCTTATAAGAATGGAGACCTCAGTCGAGACCACCCTGGGCAACATAGCAAGGCCCTGTCTCTACAAAAAAAAAAAAAAAAAAAAAACCTTAAAAATTAGCCAGGCATAGAGGCGCATGCCTGTAGTCCCGGCTACTTGGGAGGCTGAGGTGGGAGGATTGCTTGAGCCTAGGGGATTGAGACTGCAGTGAGCTGTGATCATGCCACTGCACTCCAGCCTGGGTGACAGAATGAGTCCCTCATTTAAAACAAACAAAAAAAAAACGAGAATTTAGATTACTTTTAAAAACATAAATATTCTAGTCTTTGATACTGAGAGGTGGTTCATTTCTAGCTTTCTTGAAAGTGAAATTTCCCCACATTTGAAAATGTTTTAGTTCCTAAGTTTAAGTTCTTAAATGACTCCCCCTGGCATCCCTACCCCTTAGTTTTACTCTACTTTGTGACCCTGGGCAAGTGATTTACCTCTGTGTGCCTCAATTTTCCCTCCCGAAATTGGCAAAAATAATACCTAATTTCTCCCTACCTCACAGGGATGTTGTGAGGATAAATGTGTTCGTGTAAGAAAGAAATTATATAAAACCTCAAGGTATTATTTTTGTGGTGTTGTTACTAAACAAATATAAAAATTCAACAAAAATAGTGCTTTGGATTTTGTTACATTTGTTAAAAATAACTTCGGGCATTTGGTTAGGATATGAATTAGAGTGGAGTTAGCTCATTTTGAATTATATATGACAGTTTAGTTCATCGCTTATTTTTAAGATAGACAAAAGGAATTTGACCAAGAAGTCATAAGTTGTTTTTTAAATCTGTATGTTTACTGAAAAATCTTTCTTGAGATCTTAAAATTCTGTGTTGATTTTGTTATAACCCCCTGTTGAATGTTTTTATGCCTAAATCTTAAATAGAATGGGGAATGCATCAGCAACCCCCACACCCCCCTCCAGATCAGCCATGGATGCCACCAACACCAGGCCCAATGGACATTGTTCCTCCTTCTGAAGACAGCAACAGTCAGGACAGTGGGGAATTTGCCCCTGACAACAGGCATATATTTAACCAGAACAATCACAACTTTGGTGGACCACCCGATAATTTTGCAGTGGGGCCAGTGAACCAGTTTGACTATCAGGTGAAAGATATTTTGTTGCTTTAATATTGTAGATGTGCACGTAATCCATTCTTTGGAAGTGTCTCATCAAGAATACCTAAGATACGTGTTTCACTTTTCAGACTTGTATAAATAAGCACATTCTGTCTCAGTTATCAATTTTTGAGTATTAAAATAATTAGAATTTGTTTTCTGATTTTTTTATTTCATTAGGAAAATGGTATAAAAGATCATTAGGGAAAATTTTTGAAAAAATTAAAAATGTGTAAGTGCAATAGCTATATGATGTTTTGTTTTCTAATTTATATTTCAAAATGGTATATTTAAATGTTAAAGACTAGAGAATGCACAGTAATTGAATATAGCTTATGGTTAAGACATGAATAAAAAACATGAACATAGATCATTTTCCTAAGTGTAATTCCTTGTGTTATGTAGAATTATGACTGTTTTTCTAGTGTCATTTTTTTTCCATTCTGACATGACATGTTAATGGAATTGTATATAATTTCCTCTGTAGCATCCAATTCATTCCTAGGGACATAGAACTCTGTGGGGAATAGTGTCATATGTTGGGCTTTATTTACTTTATTCCCTCTGCCAGGGTCTACCCTTAAATTATAGTGCTAGGTGTCATTTTGAAATAACTGATTGCAATTATTAACTTATAAACTGCTATCATAATTTAAAATTTTGAAAGAAAAATTATTTCATGAATTCTAGGGTAGATTTGATAATGGACATATAGTATTCACCTTGAGATGATAATCCTCTCATTGATAAATATTCAGATACTTGTATACTTGGTATACAGATACAACAGTTTTTATGTTGTTTGAAGAAATATAATGGCAGGAAGCATCTGCTTACCCTACTTTTGCGTGGTAGATCCCATGTAAACAAGACAAAGAGCTGTATTGGCAACTGGCCTAGAAAAGCCTCTGAAAATAGCAAAATTGCAGAAAATATTTAATGATTCATTAACTTCTATCTTTGCTGATAAATGAATATATCTGCAAGATTATAGAAACAGCTTAAGTTGTTTAGTTCACTTTTTGTTCACTGTAAGTAGGATGTTGAAATTGACAAAAATGTCTAGTTAAAGAGAAATTAGTATCTATTTGATGTCTTAGTGTTGGTAGGATTAGCTTGTAAATGGATTCAGAATGAAGAATTTCATATACTTCTTGAAAGCAGCTTATCAGCTGGCTTTTAGAAGCCTCTTTGCATTTACATAGCTGGAAAATCTTAAGAAAAGTAAGCCTAGGTTCTTGGGACTATAGAAGTATCGGTGGATATTAGAGCCATGGAATTCTTGGATGTGCTGCACACATGGATTTCTACTGTCCCAGTTCATAACACACGTGTGTCCCAGAGAGTATATTGTATTAATTTGAAGAAAAAATAAACTGCAATACTCTTTCAGCATGGGGCTGCTTTTGGTCCACCGCAAGGTGGATTTCATCCTCCTTATTGGCAACCAGGACCTCCAGGACCTCCAGCACCTCCCCAGAATCGAAGAGAAAGGCCATCATCATTCAGGGATCGTCAGCGTTCGCCTATTGCACTTCCTGTGAAGCAGGAGCCTCCACAAATTGGTAGCTATTTAACTTAGTTTAGTGGACCACAACTGGCTTGACTTTTTTATCATATAAAAAGGATGTCTTGTTTTCTTAAAATTGTTTGAGTATCTCTGATGTATTAGGAATTGACACTTTATTTTTTATGGTCATAAAGCTTAAAATTACAAAAATGATACTGGTCTAAAAAGGTTTAAATAATTTTCTTTAAACCTTTACATTAAATTCCAGATTTTGTGATGAAGTGAAAATTTATGCTAGCCATAGCATGTTGGTATTTTCTTCAGTGTAGGCATTTCAGTACATTATACAGATATATGAGCCCTTCTCCTTTTAAATCTAATTGTTCAATCTCTGTCCACTCTTAGTTCATCTGATGCACTGCTGTCAGATTAATTTTCCTCTGGTTATTTCACTTCCCCTAAGTATTTTGGCAGAAAATTTCAATTTTTTAAATAACATTGTAGAGCCAGCCTATTTCAAGTGACAAATACATATTTATGCCACTTTATATCTGGAAAGTTCTAAATTGTTCAGTATTTAATGGACAGGAGCATTTGTTAATAAATCTTTACTTTTTACATTTTAGGAAGATTCTAACTTTACTGCTTTTCTAACTTACTAGCAAATCACTTAATTTTTTTGATCTCAGTTTCCTCACCTGTGGAAAAAAGTGGAGTAATAGTAGTGAGCTCTGAGGGCTTTTGTAAGGATTAAATTAGATGATGGTTTAACATGCTTTTGTTGTGTCCTGGCGGATTGTAAGCACTAGAGCAGTGTTCCCTGCTGTTATTAAAAGTGATGGCATTGAAGAAAAGCATGATATTTAATGGGATATTTTTAAAATTTCCTCACAAGTTTGTAGAAATATTTTACTTAACTGACTTGTGTATATTTTTCCCATGTGAAACAGATGCAGTAAAACGCAGGACTCTTCCCGCTTGGATTCGCGAAGGTCTTGAAAAAATGGAACGTGAAAAGCAGAAGAAATTGGAGAAAGAAAGAATGGAACAACAACGTTCACAATTGTCCAAAAAAGAAAAAAAGGCCACAGAAGATGCTGAAGGAGCGGATGGCCCTCGTTTACCTCAGAGAAGTAAATTTGTAAGTAGAATCCCCAACATGAAACTCCATGTGAAAATCTTGTTTGTGTGAAAACTTTACTGAAATAGATATTTTAGCCTATAGGAAAGTATTAGAGTGATGTTCCTAAGATTACGTTCACTAAGTATATTGAGGATTATGATTTTATGTATGTGTTACTGAAGATACAGTAAGGAGAAAATGGGACAACAAGTTTATAAACATTTCATTCCAGAGAGCTGGCTAGATCTTGATAAACAATCTGTATTCGTTCATTGTGGTACAGTTGACTCCCTGGTGGTAGATTATAAAACAAATCTACATTAAAATAGTAATGGAGAAATAAAATCTCCCTCTTTTGAACATTTAAACATATACCTGAAGATGTAATAATTTTGATTGTTTTTGACGTGAGCACTGGAAGTATAACAACATTTTAAGTCTTTAAATCTTCATCAGTTAGATGGCTTGAGTAGTTTAGGAACTTTTTTATTCAGCAGGTATGATAGCCACAGCACTGGCCAGTATGCAACTCAGGAAATTGGTCTGTCTTCCACGGCCATTTTCTGCTTTAGAAATAAGTCTCAAGAAGAGCAGAATAACTAGATTTTGGCAGGCATTAGTTTTGCTTAAATTCCATAAATTACTTTTATTTTTCCCAAAAGACCTATGCCAAATCTGTGTTTTTATTCTAGATGTTAATTAACAAAAATAAGAAACAACAGAAAAACACTATTAAAAGTTAGTCTTGTTTTTTTTTTTTTTTTTTTTTTTTTTGTCTTTTTAGGCAGTTGGGGGATCAGGGTCTCACTCTGTTGCCCAGGCTGGAGTGCAGTTGCACAATCATAGCTCAGCATAGCCTTGAACTCCTGGACTCAAGCAATCCTCTCACCTCAGCCTTCCAAGTAGCTAGGGCTACAGGCGCACACCACAACTCCC
The DNA here is from genome assembly GCF_028885625.2 of Pongo pygmaeus. Taxonomy (NCBI): domain Eukaryota; kingdom Metazoa; phylum Chordata; class Mammalia; order Primates; family Hominidae; genus Pongo; species Pongo pygmaeus. The sequence goes on along the minus strand of NC_072378.2, from coordinate 99,185,129 downwards.
ACCTAATTTTTGTATTTTTTGTAGAGATGGGATTTCACCGTGTTGCCCAGGCTGGTCTTGAACTCCTGGCTTCTTGAGCTCCTGGCTTCAAATGATTCTCCCACCTTGGCCCCCCAAAGTGCTGGGATTACAGATGTTAGCCACTCTGTCCAGTCTTTTTAAAAAAAAATCTTTACATGAAATAGTGGTGTTCCAAATTTTTTTTAAGCATCAAAAATTTGTTTGGAAATTATCCTTCCTCTTTCCTTCCAAATGCGTGTGGGATTGTGTTACATATATTTTTCCCCTGGTTCAGGTAGTCTTTCCACAGTAGTATTTAGGTGGTCATCTTGTCTTTTACTTAGTGGGATTATTAGAAGTGACTAGGGGACACTTCTCTGACAAAGGAAAGGGTCACATGCTATCTGGATCCTGAAACCTAAAACCATACAAAGACAGGAGACAAATTGCTGGCATTTGTTTAATCTGAAGTAGACCTCATTTTTATCTTTTTATTATGAGCTAAAAAGAAGCAAGTTTTACTGAGTTTCAGGGCCAGCTGAGATCTTGGCCCTGAAAAATCTGATTAGAGATTTTTCATTTTAAGTCGTGCAACTTTAGGTAAATAGCTTAAATATATAGCTGTAAAAGTTATACTGAATAATATGTCTATGGTCCATTTATCCAAAGTTCTATAAGCGTCTCATTTCAGGCCCATTATATGTAATAGATAGTAATTAAATCAGTCTCTGGGCATTATGTTTTTCTGGGTATTTATAAAATAAGGTTAAAATTGACTAAGGGAAAAAGAAAATTGAAAAAACAATTTATTTTCCTAAGCCTTCTTGTAATTTTACATTTTTCCCAGGTTATACTTTTTAAATTATCAAATGAAATCTGTAGTAAATGTAATTTAGATAGCAGTTACACTCATATTTCTGTTTCATAGACTTTTTAATTTGGGGTTTAAGATTTTCTGTATGTAAGATAAGGATTTTACATTATACACATGAATTTGGACTACCATACTATTATTTTTTATAGGATAGTGATGAGGAAGAAGAAGACACTGAAAATGTTGAGGCTGCAAGTAGTGGGAAAGTCACCAGAAGTCCTTCCCCAGTTCCTCAAGAAGAGCACAGTGACCCTGAGATGACTGAAGAGGAGAAAGAGTATCAAATGGTAGAATGTTAAAGTTCTTACTATGTACACGGATTTATTTTGTTTGCAATTTTTTTTGGAGACAGAATTAGAGGAAAAAATAGAAACTAGAACTGCTGACCAGTATTATTAATTGAAGAGATACTCCTTTTAACTTAAAACAATTATAGAAACTTTTATTAATAGGGACTTTTTAAAATGTTTTGATTTCAGGCTGGGGTAATCCTAGTACTTCAGGGGGCCAAGGCAGGAGGATCGCTTGAGTCCAGGAGTTCAAGACCAACCTGGGCACTACAGTGAGACTTTGTCTCTACAAAAAATTAGCCGGGCATAGTGAGGTGCACCTGCCGTCCCAGCAACTCAGGAAGTTGTGGTGGGAGGATTGTTTGAGCCTGGGAAGCAGAGGTTGCAGTGAGCCGAGGTAGTGCCACTGTGTTCCATCCTGAGTGACAGAGTGAGACCCTGTCTCGGAAAAAAAAGAAAGAAAAAAGTGTTTTGAATTCAGTATCTCTACTATACAGATACATTTATAATATTTTTTTCTTTGATCCGTATGATTTTGGAATATTTATTTATTTATTTATTTATTTATTTATTTATTTATTTATTTATGGAGATGGAGTCTCACTCTGTTGCCCAGGCTGGAGTGCAATGGCAGGATCTCGGCTCACTGCAGCCTCTGCCTCCTGGATTCAAGCAGTTCTCCTGCTTCTGCCTCCCGAGTAGTTGGGATTACAGGTGCCCACCACCATGCCTGGCTAATTTTTGTATTTTTTCAGTAGAGACAGGGTTTTGCCATGTTGTTTAGGCTGGTCTTGAACACCTGACCTCAGGTGATCCGCCCACCTCGGCCTTCCAAAGTGCTGGGATTACAGGTGTGAGCCACTGCACCCAGCCTGGAATTTTGTTGAAGTTTTGATGTCACAGAAAAATGTTCAAGATACTTTATTCCTTGGAGTGGCTGCTCTGATGTCTTAAAATATTTTATAAAATGGTTTTGTGGCTGGGCACGGTGGCTTACGCCTGTAATCCCAGCGCTTTGGGAGGCCAAGGCAGGCAGATCACTTGAGATCAGGAGTTTAAGACCAGCCTGGCCAACATGGTGAAACCCCATCTCTACTGAAAATACAAAAATTAGCTGGGTGTGGTGGTGCACGCCTGTAGTTCCAGCCACTTGGGAGACTGAGGCAAGAGAATCACTTGAACTCAGGAGGTAGGGGTTGCAGTGAGCCAATATCATGCCAGTATGATCCAGCCTGGGCAACAGAGTGAGACTGTCTGGAAAAAAAAGAAAAAAATGGCTTTGCATTTTAATATTTTTGAAGATGTCACACTATTAGTAGCTATAATAATTAGAAATACTGTATAAAATGCTCTTTTTTAGATGTTGCTGACAAAAATGCTTCTGACAGAAATTCTACTGGATGTCACAGATGAAGAAATTTATTACGTAGCCAAAGATGCACACCGCAAAGCAACGAAAGGTATATTTTGGTGTTTCTGGTTTTGCTTTTCCTGGGGTATTTTGGTTCTGATGACTATTTTGGCCTTTTTTGTTGTCCTTGTTGGATTTCTACCAGATATTTGAATATTCTCTTGCATGTTTTAACTCTTAAAGATTAGATTTGTAGACACCATATTAAAGCTATACAAATATTTTTGTTTTATCTGACCTACATGAGTACAAATTAGCAATCATGCTGTTGTCCTCTAAAATGTATTGTGGAAAATTCCTGATGTTCAGTTTATTTCACCTGATTTTTTCAATAGATAACATGGCATTGTTGTGTGACTTCTGATAACAGTTTATTTTGACTAATGAATTTTGAATTATCAACCTACAATTTTTAGTTTACCACTTATCTCTTACAGAAGCAAGTGATTCCCTACCCCTAGATTTTTAGTAACACCTTAAAAATGTATTGAAAACAAAAATTAAGTTACATGTCATAATCTCAGAAGTAGACATACAGATATACTTGTCAACATTTTTTCTCATTATAAACCAATTTCAGCTCACATCAGAGTTATAATTTCAAAGCCAGACATGATACTGGTTTAAAATGAATGTTATGTTTTTAATGTTTCTTCTCTCCCCAAAAAGCAGCAATAGTAGTAGATTTAACAATACCATAGACTCATGACTATGAAATCGTGGCTATTTGTGTTAACATGTTGTTCCTGTTGTTGATGTGATACAAAGCTCCTGCAAAACAGCTGGCACAGTCCAGTGCACTGGCTTCCCTCACTGGACTCGGTAAGTGTTTTCCATATTTGTGAGAGGGCCTAAAGGGAAAAATCACACATACATTGTCTCTCTACGTGTTCTGTTTTGAAACTGTATTAGTCCTACTCAGTTTATAAAAACCCAGGTCTTAGGGTTATGTCATCCTGTCTTAAAAAGGTTTGCCTATTTTTTTGACTAATGCATTCACAGTGAGAAATTTATAAATGTGATGGTTAATTCATGGTTTATTGGGGCAGGTTATATTGGAAGATTTCCTTATTGCTCCAATATATGCATTATATATATATATAATTATATATGAACACCTATAGTTTGTACTTAATAATTCATAATTTAGCCATGATAGTATCTAAGCTCACTTTCAGAATTATTGCATACATGCCTTAGGGAAGAACCTATCCACTAATGCTTTTAATAACTTACATAGATTGTGTTGTGGCAAGTCAAGTTTTAATATAAAGGAAAGGGTTTATCTTATCATAGTAAAATAGTAGTGATGTGTTCATAATTTACTATTTGCATGGTATATTATCAAGGCTGTAAAAGCTTGAATTTGCCTTTTCCACACCTTCATTTCAAATTAATTTTTGTGAGGACCCAGAGTAGTGGGTAGAACCAAATGCCCATGTGGTTTTGTTATGGTTATTTAGATCATTTCAGGGTGGGGAGTATTTTCAGCACCATAATATTTCTGTACCAGGGAGATTATAGGATTCTAATTTTTTTAGGGAAAAATTGCTTAGCTCTAGGGATTTCTAAACTTTGAACAATAAAAGTTAATTTTAGAAATACTTTCAGGGTCATCATTAAGCTTTAGCGTGGCTTTGTTACTGCCCTGTTAAGTAGTTTTGTTGGTTAGTATGGACAGTACAGCAAACCCATTATGATTCCTTTACAGTGAGAAAAATATGAAATAGTCCAGAAAGAATAAGATATTAAGTAACCTTTGCCTGAAGGTTCTGTGAACTCCTTAAGCATTTGAATGTATATTTCTCCCCACCCCGAATAAGCGTATTCTTCTGGGAAAAGGCAATGAAAAAAGAAATGAGCTTTCTTCTCAGACCTTGAAAAGTTTTTAGTGCATAGTATAATTTTTTTCATATGATAGACTGAGCTTTATGCACACAGGTGGACTGGGTGGTTATGGATCAGGAGACAGTGAAGATGAGAGGAGTGACAGAGGATCTGAGTCATCTGACACTGATGATGAAGAATTACGGCATCGAATCCGGCAAAAACAGGAAGCTTTTTGGAGAAAAGAAAAAGAACAGCAGCTATTACATGATAAACAGATGGAAGGTGTAGTATACCTTTTAGACTTAATTTTGGTTCAGTTTTGTATTTCTTTTTATTTTTTAACCAACCTAAAAATATCAAAGGATAAAATAAAGGCTATATTATAAATAATATGTGATATAACTGAAACTAAAGTCACAATTTTTGTTTGGTGGTTTTAGGAGCCATTCATTGCAGTGGCTATAAGCCAAGCTATTTAGGGTATTTTTATTTCTTGTTAAAAGTCTTGAAATGAAAAAGATGACTTTTGAAATGGAAAAAATATATTTGTAAGACTATTGAAAAGTAATTTGTAGCTAGGATATATAAGGATAATACAGAACCTAGAAGTTTTTAACTTAAGATACTTTACCTAATACTAGGAATAACAAAAGAGAAAATTTACTTAGAATTTCTTCTTTGAAAAATCTAAGAAAGGTAATTAAGAGTTAGCAGCTAAGACTTCCCTATAAACCACTTACTTGCATTTAAAATTTTGCTTTAGTTGGACAAAAGGGAAGTCTTTTCCTACTTGCCTCACACGCACCTCTACATCTTGATACTGTATTTTGCTACACTGTCCAGGAGGGGTAACATAACTAACTACAAGCTATAGAAGACTTGAAATGTGGCTAGGCATGTGCTGTGGATATAAATTACATGCTAGATTTCAAAAACTTTACTTGAAAAAGAAAACAATTTTTTTTAATTTATTATGTGTTGAAATGATAATATTTTTGGTATATTGGGTTATTTTACCTGTTTCTTTTTACTTTTTTAATGTGGTTACTAAAAAATTTTGAATTACTTATATGGCTTGCATTGTAATTCTATTGAAAGTGGTGTTCTATTACAGTCTGGTAGCTTGACATTTGGTAGCATGAGAATTTTACATGCACATTTTCTTAGTGTTTTTGTCTTTTTCTGTTTCAGAAGAAAAGCAGCAAACAGAAAGGGTTACAAAAGAGATGAATGAATTTATCCATAAAGAGCAAAATAGTTTATCACTACTAGAAGCAAGAGAAGCAGACGGTGATGTGGTTAATGAAAAGAAGAGAACTCCAAATGAAACCACATCAGTTTTAGAACCAAAAAAAGAGCATAAAGAAAAAGAAAAACAAGGAAGGAGTAGGTCGGGAAGTTCTAGTAGTGGTAGTTCCAGTAGCAATAGCAGAACTAGTAGTACTAGTAGTACTGTCTCTAGCTCTTCATACAGTTCTAGCTCAGGTAGTAGTCGTACTTCTTCTCGGTCTTCTTCTCCTAAAAGGAAAAAGAGACACAGTAGGAGTAGATCTCCAACAATCAAAGCTAGACGTAGCAGGAGTAGAAGCTACTCTCGCAGAATTAAAATAGAGAGCAATAGGGCTAGGGTAAAGATTAGAGATAGGAGGAGATCTAATAGAAATAGCATTGAAAGAGAAAGACGACGAAATCGGAGTCCTTCCCGAGAGAGACGTAGAAGTAGAAGTCGCTCAAGGGATAGACGAACCAATCGTGCCAGTCGCAGTAGGAGTCGAGATAGGCGTAAAATTGATGATCAACGTGGAAATCTTAGTGGGAACAGTCATAAGCATAAAGGTGAGGCTAAAGAACAAGAGAGGAAAAAGGAGAGGAGTCGAAGTATAGATAAAGATAGGAAAAAGAAAGACAAAGAAAGGGAACGTGAACAGGATAAAAGAAAAGAGAAACAAAAAAGGGAAGAAAAAGATTTTAAGTTCAGTAGTCAGGATGATAGATTAAAAAGGAAACGAGAAAGTGAAAGAACATTCTCTAGGAGTGGTTCTGTATCTGTTAAAATCATAAGACATGATTCTAGACAGGATAGTAAGAAAAGTACTACCAAAGATAGTAAAAAACATTCAGGCTCTGATTCTAGTGGAAGGAGCAGTTCTGAGTCTCCAGGAAGTAGCAAAGAAAAGAAGGCTAAGAAGCCTAAACATAGTCGATCGCGATCCATGGAGAAATCTCAAAGGTCTGGTAAGAAGGCAAGCCGCAAACACAAGTCTAAGTCCCGATCAAGGTAGTATACTTTTTAAAGTATTTTGTCTGATTTTTAAAAAAATTTGACTGAATTTATTCAAAGTTGAAAGTGTCCTTTCTCTCTCTCTTTAATAAACTCAGTTTGGTACTTGATAAATAATCATAGTCTTAAATGTTAGAAATCCTATATAATATTATTTATTTAAAATTGCAGATTTTTAGTTTAAAATACATTTTTATTTTTAAATTTTGTCTTTTCCCTTTTTTTTCAGATCAACAACCCCTCCCCGTCGTAAACGCTGAGGAATGATGTGGCAAGAATGCCATGATGTTGTTTAAAAAAATTCCATGAGTTTTAAGGGCTTGTCTCATTATAGAGGCACATTGTGGCTGTGTAGGTGAAACCAGAATCTTTTTTTTTTTAATCTGTAAATAGGTGTACTTTTTCCAATGCTGCTCCAAGTTACTTAATAGGATTTCTTTGTATTACGTTTTTTTTTTTCAAAAAATATAGTGCATAATAAGACTATAAACATGCCATTCTCTTTCAGCTGTAATGTTCTTAAAATTATTCTTGAATGTACTGTGATGTCAATAAAGCTCTTTAGTTCATTTTTGTTAAACTCTTGCACCTTAATTTTATGGTTTTAATCTAAGGAACGTACTTTTATAAAAAGGCAGCTGGAATTTTGTATAACAGGTTTTAAAGGTACCTTCTCTCACCTCCCCCAAAGAAAATGGTTTTTACTTAATAGTTTGTCGAAGTTTGTAAATTGTACCCATGGACTTTTGCCAGATTCCAACTTTAAGGGTATGAAAGAGGGCTAGAAATAGACCTTTACTTTTCATTTGGAAGTATTTGACAACTTTCTAAACTTTTCTTCCTATTTTGGGGATTTTCAAGTAATATATTCTCTGTGTGTATAACGTGTGGTTCACTCCTGTAAAATGAAATTGCTGGAATCAATCAAGCCAGTGCACCAGTAGAGTTATTTGTAAGGAACGATTGTGTTTGACAGTAATAGTCAAGTCTGGAACTATATTCTACAGTCACCCACTTCTGTTTTAGAAGCATTTTGAAACACTTTTTGGGGTTATAGAAATAAGACTCATGATTCAATATATTTATTTATATTTTTAAAGTATAATATGACCTCAAATCAATGGAGGAATGCTGTATTATGCAGGTTTGTGTCAATTTCATGACATTAAAATTGTCTGATTTTGTCCGTTTCTTAAAATTATGATTAGTGAGTGGTCTAACAGTTTAAGGCATTGATAACTTACAAATAGAATGGGGCTCTCAAAGCATTTTAACTCAGTTGCTTTCAGGGTCCATTTTTTAATGTAATCACTTATTCAGTGATAAATGAATCTCTGAAAACAAATGCTTTTACATTTTAATTTAAAAAGAAAACAGGTGCAGGCCACAGAAAAGTTTTAAAGTATGCCTTCTTACCAGCAATAGTTCATTTTAAAAATCATGCCAGATTTTTGCCAAGATCAGTGTTTCCTCAACATGAAGATAGAAATAGATTTGTATAGTGTGCTCTTGTACCTCTACATAGGTTATTATATAATTTTGAGCAGTTACACATTTATCTAAAGGAAATAAATCAACTGTGAATAAATGCATGTTTACCAAAATGGCTGTTTACAGTGCATTTAGTTCTGATATTTATAAAGATGACATTTCACAGAATAACTTTAAAATAGTTTGAAATTCTATATAGTTTAGACAACAATCACATCTGGAGACAAAGGAAAATGTGCAATATTTTTTATGTAGGCGAGCTAACACAGTGTACCTAATTGCAGAATTATCTGATTAATTTGTAATAGATAAGTTGTATAACATTTTCATATCTTAAAATGTTTTTTAGATCAATCTTGAAGTGAAATATTATTTTCAAAATAAAATTCTACAGAAAAATTCTGTTGGCTATGATATGCACATTTTTGGGCAAGTTATGAACTAGAGCCAAAAGTAGTATTTGACAGTTTTATTTACTCTGCCGTAATTTGCAAGCTTATCAGTTAAGTCTGTAGTTTTTTTAAAAGCCGTCATGATATTTGTGATTATTAGTACATAAACTAGTGTTATAATTTGATATTTGGATTTTTCAGACTTTTAGTGGCAGATTTAGAGAATTCTTTATTTTCTTGACGTGATACAGTATTTATTTACCTTGAGTGGTAAGGTTTTATAAGGTACGGTTTCCGTGATTTAGGATATGTATGCGAAAACTTACACATAAGTTAATTAGATGTATAATTTGGTTATGAAATCTTTTCTAAAATAATACCACCAGAAAATTAACAGATTAAATTTTTGAGACAATCCTTGGTCTGGATTGATTAATGAAAACGTCTTGTTTAAGAGGTTCTATTAAAAAATATTTCTAGTGTATTAGTCATAATTGTTTTTGTGGAGTGGGGGTAAACCACACCATTAAGGGAATAAAATGTAATTTGAAAGAGGTGATTATAAGATTTGTTTCAGGCCCCAAAATATAAATAAAAATTGGTGTGGAATCTCATTAGTGTATATGTTTTCTGCCACTATAAAATTACCTTTTTAGCATCTGTTTCTAGTGGTGTAATACCAAGTAGGTAAATTTCGCAATCTATTTTTAGTGTCCTGAGTTTTTTGTTTCCTTAAACACATGAAAGGTAATAGTAAAGAATTTTTTACTGTATTTGGGAATTTTTACATAGGAGTTGTATTAGGTTTCTAGTCCCTGTAGTGTTGCCTTATGGAAATCTTTACATCTAAACTGAGTTTTTCTTCTCGTATATAAATGTAAATGTATTTTAATTTACTGAAGTTTCTAAAATGTACTGAGTACAGTCATACAGCACATAACGACGTTTCAGTAAATGATGGGCCACATATACAACAGTGGTCCCATAAGATTATAATGTGGTATTTTTACTGTACCTTTTCTGTGTTTGAATATACAAAACCATGATATTACAGTTGCCTACAGTTTTCAATATAGTATTTGTAGCCTAGGAGCAATAGGCTATACCATGTAGCCTGGGTGTGTAGTAGTCTATACCATCTAGGTTTATGTAAGTATACTTTATGATGTTCACATCACAATGAAATCACCTAATGACACATTTGTCACATGTCCCCAAGTTAAGCAACTGCATAGTTGCTGTTTTTTGTTTTTTGAGATGAAGTCTTGCTCTGCTGCCGAGCCTGGAGTGTAGTGGTGCAGTCTCAGCTCACTGCAAACTCCACCTCCTGGGTTCAAGTGATTCTCTTGCCTCAGCCTCCTGAGTAGCTGGGATTACAGCACCCACCACCACATCTAGCTAATTTTTGTGTTTTTAGTAGAAACGGTTTCGCCATGTTGGCCAGCTGGTCTCGAACTCCTGACCTCAGGCGATCCACCCGCCTTGGCCCCCCAAAGTACTGGGATTACAGGCGTGAGCCACCGCTCCCAGCCGACTGCGTAAATGGAAGTAGTATTAGTGTCATTGGATTGAGCTGGCTCTGTTTCTTGATGTGTTTTAGGCAAATCACTAAATCACCATGGGCCTTAACTTCTTCAGCTGTGTAAGGGAGGAATTAGATTTTTTTTTTTTTTTTTGAGACGGAGTCTCGCTCTGTTGCCAGGCTGGAGTGCAGTGATATGATCTTGGCTCTGCAACCTCCGCCTCCCAGGTTCAGACAACTTTCCTGCCTCAGCCACCCAAGTAGCTGGGACTACAGGCGTGCGCCAACATGCCCAGGTAATTTCTGTATTTTTAATAGAGACAGGGTTTCATGTTGGCATAGCTTGGTTAAATCTGCCACATTCTGATTTTGGTAGAAGTTCTGATAGAATTATTCTAAGTTACCAATTTATGTAAAATTTTTAAGTAAATGTGAAAACTTACCAGTTAAACTGAGTGGATGTAGTGGTATATCTCTTTTTTTTTTTTTTTTTTTTTTTTTTTGAGACACAGTCTTGCTCTGTTGCCCAGGCTAGAGTGCAACGGCGTGATCTCAGCTTACTGCAACCTCCACCTCCCTTGTTCAAGTGATTCTCCTGCCTCAGCCTCCCAAGTAGCTGGGATTACAGGCTTCCATCACCACTCTCAGCTAGTTTTTGTACTTTTTGTAGTAGAGATGGGGTTTCACCATGTTGGCCAGGCTGGTCTTGAACTCCTGACCTCAGGTGATCCGCCCACCTCGGCCTCCCAAGGTGCTGGGATTACAGGCGTCAGCCTCCATGCCCAGCTGTATATCATTTCAAAGCTTCAAGGGAGCACTTTACCCTTGGATGGAAAAAAATGTTTATAAAGTTGAATTACAAAATAGACATTAAAAGTTTTAGAGCAAAATAAATATGTAGACTTACGGGTGAGACCATAATAATAATAGTATGGGGAAATATCTCCAACGATGGCCATATACTGCATTACAGCCATTACAACTTTCCAATACCACTTAGGCTTAAGGGTCATTGGGAAAGCCCTTTGTTGATGTTTGTAGCAAGAAATACTATGAGCTAGTTTTGCTTACTTGGGCCAGACTAGTTCTGGGTGTTCAAAAGACGTACTTGTCAGCATAAAGCAAATCATTGATTCCCCTTCTTGTTAAAATGTAGTGGAAAGGCTCTGAAGCCCAGTGATGTGTGGTGCCTTCAAAGAAAGTACATATAAACTCCTAGAACTTTATTTAATCGTGCTTGCACTTTGCTTTTTCCTTGGATGTGTCACTCCAATAAATACAACACGTGCTACATTTTCTTTTGTGCAGAGCTTTCTGCCTTCATGTGGAGAGAGGATCATGTATCTAAGGGTAGAGGAGCTCTGAAGAGGACATAGCAACTAAAAAGTGCGACCACCCTTAGGAGGAGGTCAATATTTTAGCTAAGAACCATGAATGAAAGACTATTCCTGTCTGGGTGAGGTGGCTCCCACCTGTAATCCCAGCCCTTTGGGAGGCTGAGGCAGGCAGATCACCTGAGGTCAGGAGTTTGAGACCAGCCTGGCCAACATGGTGAAACCCTGACTGAAAATAGAAAAATTAGCCGGGAATGGTGGCATACACCTGTAATCCCTGCTACTCAGGAGGCTGAGGCACGAGAATCCCACCCGAGCCTAGGGGGGCGGAGGTTGCAGTGAGCTGAAATCCTGCCACTGCACTCCAGCCTGAGCAACAGAGTGAGGCTGTTTCAAAAAAAAAAAAGAAAAAAGATTCCTGAGTGGTAAATTTCACTAAGTGAAAGAACCCTTTACCAATTTGACCCTACGTGTTGAAAATACAGAATAATTTTTTGTCTTCAATGTTGGAGATTTGTCATTATTCTTACCCAAAGAAAGACTGCATTTAGAGGTAAAATGTTACTGATCACTGTTCCTAGCTCTAAATGAAGTTTGCCTAGACTGAGCCACAGAATCCTCCTACTACATGATGTATATACCCTGTACAAGATAATAGTCATTTGCAGAAAATAAGTTTTATATTTGGCCTTCTGGCCATCTGATATTTGAGTGCCTTGAAAGGGGAAACAATTCTTCCCTTGAGGAAGAAGTGCTCCCATACTCTTGCATTCTTAGCAGTAGGGTCAGTGTCTTACAGGAATATAAAAGTCCTTGAAGAGACATCTGTTAAGTGTGAAATAGAGCTACATGGCAATAAAAGAAGACACAGCACGAAGTAATGGCCTGATTGAGGTCAACTTCGAACATGAGGTTTGGGGTGGTCCTATAGAAATAAAGGATCTTCAAAGTTGTTAGATAGTAAAAACTAAGTCTTACAGTTTCATTCCATGTACAATTTGCTAGATGAACGTGAAAGTATAGCCATACATACATAACACTCAACAATACAATCATGAAAGTCGGCTGCAGGCCGGGCGCGGTGGCTCACGCCTGTAATCCCAGCACTTTGGGAGGCCAAGGCGGGCGGATAACCTGAGGTCAGGAGTTCGAGAGCAGCCAACATGGAGAATCGCTTGAACCCGGGTGGCGGAGATTGCAGTGATCCGAGATGGGGACTGTACTCCAGCCTGGGCAACAGAACAGACTCGGCAAAAGAAAAAAAAAAAAGTCGGCTGCAGATGGCGAAAGTGATCTCGGAACCTTTATGTTGGGGATCTTTTTTCGGGAGGGACCGGAAAAGAGGTGGGATCGTTTGTCGCGATGTGGGGTGGCCGTAAGCTGGGCTCCTCCGGGGGTTGGTTTTTAAGAGTGCTGGGGCCTGGAGGCCGGAATACAAAAGCTGCGCGTCCCCTAATTTCCTCGGCGGGTGAGTGTGTGCGCGGAGGTCCCTTGCATGCAGTCAATTGCGCGGGCTGGCGTCTCTGCGCATGCGCTGGGGGTGGGGCGGTGGGTTGTCTCTGGACCTCGCGAGGGGTCAGCTCGAAACCTAAGGCTTGGGCCTGGCCCCATCTCTCTCCGTTGTAAACCTCGCATAGTCCCCTTGGCGGACGCCGGGGAAAAGAGCTCAGGACCGGTGGTTTTGTTTGGAAAAGCGCAGGCCGCGGGTCTCTTGTGGCTGAGCTCCTTGCCCCAGGAGCCGGCGACCCGCTCTGCGTGTGCTGCAGTCTGAAGGTCATGCATCTTTCCTTTGCCAGGGCAGGAATAACTCACGCCTCGTAGTTATGCACAGCTTTGTATCTGTGTTTTGTGTGCACAAAGCTTGCTGTTTTTTCAGAAAGAATTTAGGGCAGCTGTACTACTTTATGATTAATAGGTTAATCCAACAGACTGCATTTGCAAATGAGATCAAGAAAATAACGGACTGCTCAGTGCTTGTAGACAGCAGTCTGATTTTCGAACTCTCAGTATTAAGTAGAAACTTAAGCTCATTTTTACATGGAACTCTTAACAAATACTGTATGCCAGACACTGTTATGAGCACTGGGAATTTAAAAACGAATGACACCACAAGGATCTCTTTAAAAATGTTAGGATAAACCTAAGATCAGGATATAATGAACAAAAAAATGGGGAATCTAACCGCCCATTAATAAAGGTTATTAGTTGGTACTATCATACAGTGAAAAATAGTACGGCCAATAAAAATGATTTAAATCTATTTGTACCCACATGGAAAAGTAGTAAGGTATAGTGTTAAGAAAGTAAAGTTTAATTGTTTCCTGGAAGGAGCCAAAAAAAAAAAAAAAAAAGTTACAAATCGGTATGTATAGTGAACTTGGACTTATAGGTGGAGATATATAGAGAAATTTTGCAGTGATTGCCTGTGGTAGAGTAGGTGATTTTCTATCATTTTATCCTTTATATACTTTTCTTTTTCTGAACTTTTTTTAGTAAACATGTGTCTTTTATAATCAAAAATTTAGAAAAGATATAATAAACCTAGTTCCAAGTTTTGAGGGGTGAACATAGAAGGAGCATTTAATCCATATTTGGGATCAAGGAAACTTCTTGAATGGGATATTTAGAGAAATCTTGAAGGAGGTGGCCAGTTTTAGAAGCCGTTGGCTGAGACAGGCAGCTCACTTGAGGTCAAGTGTTTGAGGCCAGCCTGGCCAACATGGTGAAACCCTATCTACTAAAAATACAAAATTAGCTGGGCGTGGCGGCGGGTGCCTGTAATCCCAGCTACTCGGGAGGCTGAGGCAGGAGAATCGCTTGAACCTGGGAGGCAGAGGTTGCAGTAAGCCAAGATCACGCCATTGCACTCCAGCCTGAGCAACAGAGTGAGACTGTCTCAAAAAAAAAAAAAAAAAAAAAAAAAATACAGTTGGAGAGGGAAAAGGACCAGCTTGAGAATCTGTGAGAAAGTTTGTGAGAAACTGCAAGGTTCCTTGAAAAGTAAAGTGTGGAGGGCAGGAGGTAAAGGCAGGGGGTGGCGAGGGATGAGGCAAGAGGCCTTTTTGGCCATGACACATTCATGAAAGGCCATTTACACCTCCTGAGGTAGACTATCCCGCGGACAGTGGAAATCACTGAAGAAGCAACATGAGCAGATTTATGTTTAAGAAATAACACTTGGCAGCAGCTGTCTACATAGAAAGTGGGATGGAGTCAGGCAAGTCTAGGCCCAGGAAGACCTTAGAGTAATCCAGACAATAAATTAGGATTGCTGGAAATAAAGTATTGGCAGGGTAAAAGTCTGTCACCTGTTTTATTCACCATCAGCATGGTGCCTGGTAGATGCTGAATAAATGACTTTTCAATAAATAAAATGAAAAAAACCTTTTCCCATTCCTTTAAAATCTCAAATACCAGGATGATCGCAGATTCAAGGTAGAGAAGGAATTGGTAGCATTCTGTTTAAATACAAACTCAATTACTCTCTTTCAGTTGTGGTAAGGTGGTAGAGTGGTTTTTATTTTTACTTTTTAGATTAATTAATTATTTTTTTGAGAAAAGGTCTTGCTCTGTATCCCAGGTTAGAGTGCAGTGGCATGACCACAGTTCACCGCAGCCTTGGCCTCCCTGGCTCAATTGGTCCTCCCACCTCAGCCTCCCAAGTAGCTGGGACTACAGGCAGGCACCACAATGCATGGCTAATTTTTATATTTTTAGTAGAGAAGGGGTTTCACCACATTGTCCAGGCTGGTTTTGAACTCCTGGGCTCAAGTGGGCCACCCACCTTGGTCTCCCAAAGTGGTGGGATTACAGGCGTTGAGCCACTGCGTCTGGCCTAAGGTGGTTTTTAAACCTCTTGAGAATTGTAGCAATACTGATGACTTAGGGATTCATTTTCCAGAAATAGAGGAAGTAAGAGAGAGATCAAGGGTTGTCTGTCTGTAGAAGGCAGATATTGTTAAAATTTCTAAGGCTTAGTTTCATAATAGTAATACCTTATATGTCCTTATCTATGTATCACAGTTTACATAGTTAAACTTTATTCTTAAATAATATCTCATGTATCTACCTAAAGTCATGCAGGAGGTGATATTTGAACTGTGTCTTAAAAGGTAGTCCAGATAGAGTTGGTGGAAAGGGAAATAAAATGAATAAAAGCCCGGCCGAGCACCTTTAATCCCGGCACTTTGGGAGGCCGAGGCAGGTGGATCGCTTGAGCTCAGGAGTTTGAAACCAGCCTGGGCAACATAGCAAAACCCTGTCTCTACAAAAAAAAAAAATACAAAATTTAGCCAGGCATGGTGGTGTGCTTCTGTGGACCTCGCTACTGGATAGGCTGAGGTACGAGGATTACTGGAACCCAGGAGGTAGAAGCTACAGTGAGCCATGAACCCACCACTGCACTCCAGCCTGGGCAACACAGTGAGACCCTGTCTCAAAAATAAATAAATAAATAAATAAAATGAGCAAAAGCCTAGACACATGAACTTTATTAAAAAAAAAACATTGTAATGGGTTTGGGATGGACTGTGAAGGGCTGATTAAAAAATAAAACCGAATAAACTTAAGCTCAGGAGAAAAGTATGCAGAGACTACAAAAAGACAAGATGTGAAATATAAATGACCATTAAATATAAGAAAGGATGCTTAACCTCACTCATGATAAATTGAAACTACATTAGCTGGGCATGGGGCCCATGTTTATAGTCCCAGCTACTCGAGAGGCTGAGGTGGGAGGATCGCTTGGGTGACCTTGGTGGAAGTTGTAGTGAGTGGAGATTGTGCCACTGCAGTCCAGCCCGGGTGACAGAGTGAGACCCTGTCTCAAAAACAAAAACAAACAAACTAATTAAAACTACACTAAGATGCCATTTTCACGTATTTGATTAGCAAACATAAAAATGTTTAACAAAGACCGGGTGTGTGGCTCACGCCTGTGGTCCCAGCACTTTGGGAGGCCGAGGCGGGTGGATCACGAGGTCAGGAGATCGAGACCATCCTGGCTAACACAGTGAAACCCGTCTCTACTAAAAATCCAAAAAATTAGCCAGGCGTGGTGGCGGGCACCTGTAGTCCCAGCTACTTGGGAGGCTGAGGCAGGATAATGGCGTGAACCCGGGAGGCGGAGCTTGTAGTGAGCTGAGATCTTGCCACTGCACTCCAGCCTGGGCAACAGAGCAAGACTCCGTCTCAAAAAAAAAAGTTTAACATTGTATGGGTGACAGTGTGGGAAAACCAACACGAGACACTCTCATAGATTACTGATAGGATTGTAAATTGGTTCAACATCTATTTAGTGGCAATTACAGATTTACAAATGCACGTACCCTTTGACATCATTCTTGAGATTTTACCTACAGGGACTCTGAAACACATATGAAATGAAATAACCTACATAATTTAATCTCTAGTTGTTGTTGTTGTTTTGCGACAGAGTCTCACTCTTTCGCCCAGGCTGGAGTGCAGTGGCGTGATCTCGCCCACTGCAATCTCCACCTCCCAGGTTCAAGTGATTCTTGTGCCCCAGCCTCCCAAGTAACTGGGATTACAGGCACACCCCACCACGCCCGACTAATTTTTGTATTTTTAGTAGAGACGGGCTAATGCCATGTTGGCCAGCCTGATCTCAAATTCCTGACCTCAAGTGATCCGCCCACCTCAGCCTCCCAAACCGCTGGGATTATAGGCATGAGCCACCACACCCAGCCCTAATCTCATAGTTTTGATAATTACCCAAATGCTCATTTTTGGGGAACTGCTTAAATAAATAATATAGCCATACAATGAATTATCACACAGCCTTTTAAAAAATATGAAATAATTTCCAAGATATGTTGGTAGGTGAAGAGAAACATTCAGAAGAATGAGTGTATTTTGCCACATTTTATATAAAATGAGAGAAACTGATACTTTAAAATGATTGCATATGTATAAAATGCCTCTGGAATCTTACATACAAATCTAGTAAGATTGGTTGTTTGTAGGGAGAGAAACTAGATAGCTACAGTCGGGTAGGAGAGATGCTTTGTACTGTACCCTTTTGTACTTTTTGATTTTTTAAATTTTTTATTTTGAAATAATTTAAGACACAAGAAGTGGCAAAAATAGCACAGAGAGGCTGGGTGTGGTGGCTCATGGCTGTAATCCCAACACTTTGGGAGGCCGAGGCGGGCGGATCACTTGAGGTCAGGAGTTTGAGATCAGGCCGGCCAACGTGGCGAAAGCCTGTCTCTACTAAAAATACAAAAAGTTAGCTGGGCATGGTGGTGTGTGCACCTGTAGTCCCAGTTACTTGGGAGGCTGAGCTGGGATAATCACTTGAAACTGGGAGGCGGAGATTGCAGTGAGCTGAGATCATGCCTCTGCAGTCCAATTTGGGCGACAGAGTGAGACCCTATTCCCCCAAAAAACAAAACAAAACAAAACAAAAACCCCAAACAAACAGAGAGAATTTCCATACACTATTCACCCAGTTCCTTGGTGATACCATCCATAGTACATTGTTGAAGCCAGGAAATCAACTTTAGAATGATAATTGACTCCACTACAGACCTTATTTGGTTTTTGCCACCTGTACATGCACTCATTGTGGGAGAGAGTGAGGATGTGTGTGTGTGTGTGTGTGTGTGCTCGTGTGTGTGTGCGTGTATACATTAGTGTTTTATTTATTTACTTATTTAGCTTTTGAGATGGAGTTTTGCTCTTGTCACCCATACTGGAGTGTAATGGTGCGATCTTGGCTCACTGCAACCTCTGCCTCCTGGGTTCAAACAATTCTCCTGCCTCAGCCTCCTGAGTGGCTCGTATTACAGGAGCCCACCACCACACCTGGCTAATTTTTTTATTTTTAGTAGAGACGGGGTTTCACCATGTTGGCCAGACTAGTCTCAACCTCCTGACTTCAAGTGATCCACCTGCCTCAACCTCCCAAAGTGCTGGGATTATAGGCATGAGCCATCGCGCCAGGCCTATTTTGCCTTTCCATATAAATTTAAAAATCAGCATGTCTGTGTCTATCAAAAAAAAAAGGCTACTGAGATTTTGATAGGAATTGTATTAAATGTATAGGTCAATTTGGGGAGAACTGATGTTTTTACTATGTTGAATTTTCCAATATGTCTCACGTTTATTCTTTGATTTCTTTCATCAGTGTTGTGTAATTTTAAGCATATAGATTCTGTACATGTTTTTGTTAGATTTATGCAACAATGAAATTTTTTTTGGAATGATTTAAAATGATAAAGCATTTTACATTTTGAATTTTGCCTTCCACTTGTTCATTGTTAATATATAGAAACAAGACTGACTTTTTTGTGTTGCCTTGTAATCTTTGACTTTCTTTTTTAATTTTATTTTATTTTATTTTTTTGGAGATGGAGTTTCGCTTTTGTTGCCCAGGCTGGAGTGCAATGGTGCGACCTCTGCTCACCACAACCTCTGCCTCCTGGGTTCAAGCAATTCTCCTGCCTCAGCCTCCCGAGTAGCTGGGATTACAGGCATGTGCCACTATGCCCGGCTAATTTTGTATTTTTAGTAGAGACAGGCTTTCTCCATGTTGGTCAGGCTGGTCTCGAACTCCCAACCTCAGGTGATCCACCCACCTTGGCCTCCCAAAGTGCTGGGATTACAGGTGTGAGCCACTGTGTGGCCTGTAATCTTTGACCTTTCTGAATTCACTTATTAGTTCCAGGAGCTTTTTAAAGATTTCTTGGTATTTTCTACATAGGCAATAGGGACAGTTTAATTTCTTTCTTAACATTCTATATACCTTTTATTTCCTTTTCTTGCCTCATTGCACTGAATAAGACTTTCAGTACTATGTTGAATAAGAGTAGTGAGAATGGATGTGTTTACCTTGTTTCTGATTTTAGGGGGAAAGGGCTTAGTCTTTCATCATTAAGTACTATGTGAGCTATAGGTTTTTATAGCTGTTTTGTAAAATAATTTCCCTTACATTCTTAGTTTGCCAAAAGTTTTTAATCATAATGGATATGGATTTTGTTAAATGCTTTGTCTGTATCAGTCAACATGATTATGTTTGGTATTTGTTTTGTTTTGGTTTTTGGTTTTCATTTGTTTGTTTTTTGAGACAGTGTTGCTCTGTACCCTAGGCTGGAGTGCAGTGGTGCCATCATGGCTCACTGCAGCCTCTACCTCTCAGGCTCAAACAGTCCTCCCATCTCAATCCCCTCAGTAGCAAGGACCATGGGTGCACACCACTATACCTGGCTAATTTTTTAAGTTTTTCTGCAGAGATAGGGTCTCATTATGTTGCCCAGACTTGTCTCGAACTCCTGGGCTCAAACAATCTTGACTCTTCAGCCTCCCAAAGTGCTGGAACTACAGGTGTGAGCCACCCTGCCTGGTGTGTTTCTCTTTTTTATTGTTAATATGGTCGATTATATTAACTGCTTTTTAACGTTGAACTAGTGTTGCATACCTAGAATAAATCTCACTTGGTTGTGCTGTATTGTTCTATTTATATGTTGCTGAATTATATTGTCGTAATATTTGCTAAGAATTTTTGTGTCTGTTCTGAGAGGAATTGGTCTGTAGTCTTTGCTGTACTCCTTGATTTTTGTATCAGAGTAATGTTGGCTTCATAAAATGGCCTGGGAAGTATTCCTCACCCTTCTATTTTTTTAAGAGATTAAGTAGAATTGGTTGTTATCTCTTTAAGTGTTTGGTAGAATTCACCAGCGAAGCCATCCGAGACTGGAGATTTGTTTTTCAGGCTTCTAACTATGAATCCAATTTCTTTAGTAGTTATCAGTTATTCAGGCTCTCTATATGAATTTTGGTAGTTTGTGGTTTTTATGGAATTAGTCCATTTTGTCTAAATTGTAGAATTTCTGAGTGTAGAGTTATGTGTAGTATTCCCTTATCAACCTTTTAATGTCTGTCAGATCTATAGTGATATCCTTTCTTTATTTCTTGATATTGGTGATTTACATCTTTTCTTTGTCAGCCTTGCTAGAGGCTTATCAATTTTATTGATTTTTGCAGTGAATTAACTTGAGGTTTGATGTATTTTCTCCGGCTTTGTTTCGTTTACAATGTCATTGATTTTCATTTTTATTTATTTATTTATTCATTTTTTGAGACAGAGTCTCACTCTGTCACCCAGGCTGGAGTGCAGAGGCGCCATCTCGGCTCACTGCAACCTCTGCCTCCCAGGTTCAAGCGATTCTTGTGCCTCAGCCTCCAGAGTTGCTGGGATTACAGGCATGTGCCACCATGCCTGGCTAATTTTTGTATTTTTAGCAGAGATAGGCTTCTATCATGTTGACCAGCCTGGTCTCAAACTCCTGACCTCAAGTGATCCACTTGCCTTGGCCTCCCAAAGCTCTGGGTTTACAGATGTGAGCCACCTCACCCGGCTGATTTCTATTTTTTATCATTTTCCGATTTCTGCTTGCTTGCTTTGTGTTTATTTTGCTCACCTTTTTCTAGTTCTTGAGGTGGAAACTTAGATTGTTGATTCGAGGCCTTTCTTCCTTTTGTTTTTTCTTTTCTTTTCTTTCTTTCTTTTTTTTTTTTTTTTTGAGACAGAGTCTTGCTCCGTTACCCAGGTTGGAGTGCAGTGGCGCAATCTTGGCTCACTGCAACCTCCGTCTCCCAGGTTCAGGCGATTCTTCTGCCTCAGCCTCCCGGGTAGCTGGGACTACAGGTGTGTACCACCATCCCCAGCTAATTTTTGTATTTTTAGTAGAGACAGGGTTTTACCATGTTGGCCAGGCTGGTCTCGAACTCCTGATCTCATGTGATCTGCCTGCCTCGGCCTCCCAAAGTGCCCAAAGTGCTGGGATTACAGGTGTGGGCCACCATTCCTGGCCCTTTCTTCCTTTTCAATATGATTATTTCAGTGATATAAATTGCACTCTCAGTGCTCCTTTAGCTATATCTGCTGATTTTTATATGTAGTATATTTGTTTTCATTTACTTCAATTTTTAAAATATCCCTGAGACTTGTCTTTGACTTATGAATTGTTTAGAAGTGTGTTGTTTAATTTCCAAGTGTTTTGCTTTTTACCATTATTTTTCTATTATTTATTTGATCTTATTACAGTCAAAACTATAGTTTGTGTGATTTCACTTAAAGTTATGAAGATTTGTTTTGTGTCCCAGGATATGGTCTATCTTTATGAATGTTCCATGCATGCTTGAAAGAATGTATATTTTGTTGTTTGGGGGAAGTGTTTCACACATTTTAAGTAGATTTTATTGAATAATGGTCTTGTTCAGTTCTTCTTTATCCCTGCTGGTTTTCTATCCAGTGGTTCTATCAACTACTGAGAGAAGAGTGTTGAAGTCTCCAACTTACAATTGTGGATTTGTTTATTTCTCATTTCATTTCTATGAGTCTTTACTTTATGTGTTTTGAAATTCTGTTGTTTGGTACGTACACATGTTTTTTGAGACAGTCTTGCTCTGTCGCCCAGGCTGGAGTACAATGGCTCGATCTCAGCTCACTGCAGCCTCTGCCTCCCGGGTTCCAGTGATTCTCCTGCCTCAGCCTCCTGGGTAGCTGGGATTACAGGCACACGCCACCATGCCTGGCTAATTTTTGTATTTTTAGTAGAGACAGTGTTTCACCATGTTGACCAGGCCGGTCTTGAACTCATGACCTCAGGTGATCTGCTTGCCTCAGCCTCCCAAAGTGCTGGGATTACAATCGTGAGCCACTGCGCCTTGCTGGTGCATACACATTTAGTATTGCTTTTTCTTCTTGGTGGATTATCCCTTTTATTGTGATGTAATGCCCTTCTTTGTTTCTGGTACTTTCTTTGCTCTAAAGTCTACTTTGTCTGAATGTTTATTGAACAACTGAGTGTTCTGCAACACAGCTGCTGGCTCATAAAGCAGGCCCCTGTGTAAGTTGAGCATATAGACTGGGTGAATGTTTATTTTAGGTTTTATATATACACATACATTTTTTTCCTCTGTAAAGGGTATTGAGCATATGCAAAAATTCATTTCATGTAGCTAATATGGAACTGACAGAATTTGAACTAGTTTTGACAAATAATTTCAGAATTAATATTATCCTAGTTTAAAACATAACACTTTATATTTGAATATCATTCCTGTCATTTTATGTACATAATGTAGATGTAAAAACTAATGGCATGAAAAACTTTAAAAACATATGCATTACTTGTTTTGGCTAATTACAATTTTAGAAATGTCTGGGTTAGAGTTAGATACCAGAATATAAGACCTTTATTTTATTTTATTTTTTAGGTAAAATGTTAAATTAAGTAAAAAACAAACAAAAACCCTTTGTTTATCAATTGTAATGTAACATAGTATTACCATATAAAATAAAATTTTGTCCAGGCCCAGTAAATCCCAGCACTTTAGGAGGTTGAGACAGGAGTATCCCTTGAGCCCAGGAGTTTCAGACCAGCCTGAGCAACATAGGGAGACCCCATCTCAACAACAACAATAACAACAAAAATGAGCTGGGCCTGGTGGCCTGCGCCTGTAGTCCCAGCTACTTGGGAAGCTGAGGCGGGAGGATTGCTTGAGCCCAGGAGGTGGAGGCTACAGTGAGCCATGATTGTGCCATTACACTCCAACCTGGGTGGGAGAGCAAGACTCTAAAATAAAATAAATAATAAAATAAAATAGAATCTTCAATTACATGCATATCAGGGATTCTTACTGTGCAATGCTTTTCTCTAGATATTTAATTTTTTTTTTCAGTTTATGTGAAGAACCAGCTCAGTTGGACTCTACAGATTAAATCAGGGGTTTTCAATGAATACAGAACCATATGGTTCAAATCCTACAGGACGATCTTTTCCTGTTTGAACAGAATAAAGAGTTTCAGGTGAGTTTATTATTATTGTGGCAAATATTCACGTAATTATATGTAATAGGTTTTTAGTATTATCTTTAATAAACCCAGTCAGTATGTAATAGTTCATGTGGCTTGATTAAAGTAGCTTGTGTTTATTTAAGTAGTCTCAACTAATTTATTGTCTAACAATTTTTAAATTTGGGGAGTTTCAAACCCACAGAAATGGTAATAGAATAATACAGTATATAGACAATAAATAACCTTCATTCAGATTCAGAGATAGCTTTTGTTTTCAATATAAGGCTATTACTTAGAGAAGAATTTTTATTTCCTCATAATGTCCTTATGACAAGACAGAAACAATGCAGTGCTTAAAATCATAAATATTACTTATAATACCTAATACAATATTTTAACATTTTTAGAAATCATAAGTGATTTGGGTGCTGCATAAATATGATAAGGTGGCTAAGGTAGCAAAATTGAATGAAAGTAATATCTTTCTGTATTTGTATTTTATAAGCCAACTTTTAACCTTGTGAAAATATTGCATAGCATTAATACTTGAACTCTATTTTTTGTTGTTGTTGTTGTTTTGAGGTGGAGTTTCACTTCTGTTGCCCAGGCTGGAGTACAATGGTGCAATCTTGGCTCACTGCAACCTCCTCCTCCCGGGTTCAAGCGATTCTCCTGCCTGAGCCTCCTGAGTCATTGGGATTACAGGCGCCCGCCACCACAGCCAGCTAATTTTTTTTTTTTTGGTGACAGAGTTTCGCTCTTGTTGCCCAGGCTGGAGTGCAAAGGCACGATCTCGGCTCACTGCAACTTCTGCCTTCCAGGTTCAAGCAATTCTCCTGCCTCAGCCTCCTGAGTAGCTGGGATTACAGGCATGCGCCACCACACCCGGCTAATTTTGTATTTTTAGTAGAGAAGGCGTTTCACCATGTTGGCTAGGCTGGTCTTGAACTCCTGATCTCAGGTGATCCACCCGCCTCAGCCTCCCAAAGTGCTGGGATTACAGGCATGAGCCACCACGCCCAGCCTTGAACTCTGTTTTCTAAGTGCTTGTTCCTCCTTGTAAATGAGCCCCTTTGAGTTTGGGTTTATATGAAATCATTCTTAGTCAAATGAGCAACCACCTACTGTTACCTATTGTAAATTAGTCCTTGATTACTGAGGCTTTGCATTAAGCATGGACAAGGGGGCTAATATTCCTAAGATAATATTAATATTAAAGAGGAATGACATTTGAATCTTAAAAGAATAAAAAGTAATGAATGTAGAATATGCTATCGTTATGTGGCTAAAAAAACTTAATAAAAATGTGAATGGCATTACCTTTTCTAAGTTAACATCCTTACTATGTTTTACCTGAGCAGCCCTTTGAAGGATTTTTCTATACTATATACTTCTACATGGAAGTCAGTATAGTGTCTATCTAACTCCTCTTTACTCCTGTTTTATCCCATTTAATTAAATAAAATTTTAGGCAAATTATATACTTTTCTGGGCTTTTTCCTTCAGATTATTCATTTGCCAAGTGCTTCCAGGAACTGTACTAGTCACTAAGAATAAAATGGTAAGGAAGACAGTCCATGCCTTGCCTTCATAGTGCTTGTGGTCTAGTGGAAGACAGACATGATCGATCAGATAATCACATAGCCCCATGAAGAAGTACAAAGTGGTATAGGAGTTAAAATAGGGGGATGGGGGATGAGGGGAACAAACATGACCCAGTTTTGAGGATCAAGGAAGATTCTTTTTTTTTTGAGACGGAGTCTTGCTCTTTCACCTAGGCTGGAGTGCAGTGGCATGATCTCAGCTCACTGTAGCCTCCACCTCCCTGCTTCAAGGAATTCTCGTGCCTCAGCCTCCCAAGTAGCTGAGATTATAGGCACCTGCCACCACACCTGGCTAATTTTTGTATTTTTGGTAGAGACTGGGTTTCACCATGTTGGCCAGGCTGATCTGGAACTCCTGACCTCAGGTGGTCCACCTGCCTCAGCCTCCCAAAATGCTGGGATTACAGACGTGAGCCACCGCATGCAGCAGATCAGGGAAGATTCTTAGATAACATTCCATTGAAACTAAGATCTGAAGGATGAGAAGGAATTAATTAGGTGTTTGGGAGACGAAAGGAAGCATGTGGGAAGAATGTTTCAGGCAGAGGGGACAACCTATTTGAAGTGCCTGAGGAAAGAGCATGCACGGCCAGTCCAAAGAACTGAAAAAGGACACGTGGTTGGAGGGGGAAGGATGAGAATAGAAGGAAGTGAGTTTGGAAAGGGAGAAAACTGGGCACTAAATAATTCAGAACTTTGTAAACTATGCTAAGGATTTTGGTCTTTTTTCTAATGGCACTGGGAAGATATGGAAGCATTTTATTCAGGAAAATAACAATCAAATTTGTATTTTGGAGCAATTACTCTAGATGCATCATGGAGAACAGATTGGAAAGGGATGAGGTAGGAAACAGCTACCAGTTAGAAGGCTAGGACACTAGTTCAGGCAAGAGATGATGGGTGCTTGGGTTAGAATTATGGCAGCAGAAATGGAGCAGAGAAGATGGAGCCACCTGTGTTCAAATCCCAGCTCCACCATTTACTTAATCTCTCTGAGCCTCCCTTTTCTTATCTGTAAAACAGGGATAATAATAATACCCACCTTGCAGAGTTGTGGGAAGGATTAAGTGAGGTAATATATGTGGAGCTCTTAAACAATACCTGGAATTTAATAAGTACTCAATAAATGGTAGCTATTATTATTATTTATTTATTTATTTTGAGACAGAGTCTCACTCTGTCGCCCAGGCTGGAGTGCAGTGGCTCAATCTCGGCTCACTGCAACCTCCACCTCCCGGATTCAAGCGATTCTCCTGCCTCAGCCTCCTGAGTAGCTGGGATTAGAGGTATGCACTACCATGCCTAGCTAATTTTTGTATTTTTAGTAGAGACAGGGTTTCACTAAGTTGGTCAGGCTGGTCTCAAACTCCTGACCTCTTGATCTGCCCCTTTCGGCCTCCCAAAATGCTGGGATTACAGATGTGAGCCACTGCGCCCAGCCAGCTATTAGTATTATTATTGTGATTATTATTAGATATGACCCAGAAGGCTAAGTTTTATAAAGTTCTGTTTTGAATTGAAACTTACTTGGAAAGTAATTTTGTTTCGTCTGTGAATATATGTATTTATAAGCAGTGTGATTATAAGAAAACTTGGTTTTAAAGCATCAATATTGAGCAATATACAGATTTAGAATATAATAAATTATAAATAAGACTATCTTTCTACATAATATATCCCATGTTAAACATTTCTTCAAAACAGCAGTATTTGCTTGGTTCTTTGTTTTCACCTCTTAGGTACCCTTGGGCGAGACTGTACAGTACTTCCCAAACCACTGTCGACAGCAGTGAGGTAAAAACCTTCTTGGCCCTGGCTCACAAATGGTGGGATGAGCAAGGAGTATATGCACCTCTTCATTCCATGAATGACCTGAGGGTGCCATTTATTAGGTAACATTCCAGAAACTCTAAGTCTTTTTAAATGGAACTTTTTAAGAATTCATATTTCACATTCATTTTTTTCTTAGTTTATACCTAGTTAAAAAATGCTGCACATTAAGTTTGCTTTGGAAATTAGGGAGATTCTTTTCAGTTACCACTGTTTGAAACCATTAATTTTTAATAATATCATGCAAGGTCTAGGCTGCTTTCATAGCTTAATTTGAAGCCTATTTGTACATTATCAAGTTAATTATAATTAAGTTCTTATAAAAGCAAACTAGGGTCTTATGGCATCAAGGCCATTTTATTTGATTTATTTTATTATTTATTTAATTTATTTATTTATTTTTGAGATGTAGTCTTGCTCTTGTCTCCCAGAGGGGAGTGCAATGTCACCATCTTGGCTCACTCCAACCTCCACCTCCTGGGTTCAAGTGATTCTCCTGTG
The DNA here is from genome assembly GCF_028885625.2 of Pongo pygmaeus. NCBI lineage: Eukaryota > Metazoa > Chordata > Mammalia > Primates > Hominidae > Pongo > Pongo pygmaeus. Next base: position 99,157,945 of record NC_072378.2, on the reverse strand, counting down.
TCAGCCTCCTGAGTAGTTGGGATTACAGGCATCTGCCACCATGCCCAGCTAATTTTTAGTAGAGCTAATTTTGTATTTTTAGTAGAGACAGGGTTTCACTATGTTGGCCAGGCTGATCTCAAGCTCCTGACCTCAGGTGATCTGCCCGTCTCAGCCTCCCAAAGTGCTGGGATTACAGGCATGAGCTACCGTGCCTGGCCCAAGGCCATTTTATAACTACAGACCTACAGTGGCGTCATTGACTTAGGCAGTTCTGGTAAAGTTTGATTCAACAAATTTTTTTGAGAACTTACCTCATACAGAGCTCAGGGGCTAGACTGTAAAAGACTCTAAGATGAATGAAACATAATCTGTGTGCTTCGGGAACTTATAGGTTGCTGTGGGAGTTAAAGAAAGGCAAGAGTTCATCAGGGCTTACATTTAAGAAATTGTTCATTTGTTCCTCTGTCCATTTATGTATTCATCAAACAATTTTGGGCAAAGCACTGTAACAGACACAGAATATCTGACTCAGACTTTGCCCTCAAGGAACTTCCTGGTTGGTTTTTGCTGGTTCATCCAGAATTAGTATACCAAAAAGGGAAATACTGACATCCTTTAATACCACTGACAAAGCAAAGCAAAGAAAAACAGAAATGTCATTCTTGTAAGCTAGAACACTGGTTCTCAAAGTGTAGGCCCTGGACAGTGACATTAGTTCACCTAGGAACTCATTAGAGATGCAAATTATCCCGTCTCATCAGGGACCTACTGCTCTGGGGAGGGGTCAGCACTCCATTTTAAGCAAACTTTTTATGTGATTCTGATGTATACTAAGTTTGAGAATTACTCTATACAAACTACTGAGACACCACACATAAACCACACGTAACACATAATTACTCTATACAAACTACTGAGACACCACACATAACTAGACATCACACATAACCCAGGGCAGTGCAAGCTATGGTTAAAGTTTAGATTTTATTTTGAGCATAATTAGAACCCATCGAAGGAAAGTGATATGATCTAAATTATGATATAAAGGGGTCATTTTAGCTGCGATTTAAAGAATGGATCGACTTCATTTGAAATGGGTCTTTTCTGTATGTTATAACTTTCCAAAATGATCTACTTAACCACTATCCATGTTATTCTTAGAATTCAATTAACTTTAATGGCAATAGAAGATATCTTAAGATATCCTCATTATGAATAATATTTATTTTAATATAAGTATAATTAAAATTTATACATAGTCCTCTCTCTCTCTCTCTCTAAATATATATATATGTTTAGTTTACAATACTGTTAGGTGTATATATACTTGTGTGTATATGTCTGTATACATATGTTTGTATAGGTAAAGTAATTACCATGATTATCTTAGAAGTAAGTTTACTTGATTTAGATGCCTGTTTACATGCTCATACATGAAAACACCACTCATTTAGAAGATTAAAAGAAATTTTATTTTGAAGGGAATATAGACAAATTCTGAAAATATAGGTCTCCCATCTGCTTTTTCTAAGCTCTATAAAATAACCTATTTGCTGCTGACATGAAATGGGTCTGGCAAGTATCGACAGCAAAGCCAAAACGTGTCGTGATATCTCAAGCAATTGAAATTAGGTTAATCTAGATTATTTTGAAATTTTTTCTTTATATTATTACTAAAACAATAATTAAGTCATAATTGCTACTAGATTATTTCAGACCTTTAAGCCTCCTGCTTTTGATTATTGAAAATATTTTATAAATTAAATGTCAATGTTGAAAGACCCATTTATCAAAAAATATAAATAATTTATTTAAATGGAGGTTAATATTTCCTTGAAAACTACATATATTTGTGACTTTTCATTGATAAAATTAATTATTTGTTTTGGTATGTTTTGAATTTTTTAAAAAAGGGACAATCTTCTGAAAACAATTCCTGATCACCAGCCAGGAAAACCTTTGTTGGGGATGAAGATTCTTGACGTTGGCTGTGGTGGTGGGCTGTTAACTGAAGTAAGTGACAGCTTTGCTGCCATTTTTAACTGGGGGAAAAAAATTAAGAAGTAGACTTGTGCCTCATTTATTCTTTCAACAAATAATATTATTCATTAAAAAAAGAAATGCATGTTGGGAGGCCGGGGTGGTTGGATCACCTGAGGTCAGGAGATCGAGACCAGCCTGACCAACATGGCGAAACCCTGTCTCTACTAAAAATACAAAAATTAGCCAGGTGTGGTGGCGGGCACCTGTAATCCCAGCTACTCAGGAGGCTGAGGCAGGAGAATCGCTTGAACCCGGGAGGCAGAGGTTGCAGTGAGCTGAGATCGCACCACTGCACTCCAGCCTGGACAACAGAGAGAGACTCTGTCACAAAACAAAGTCCATAATATTGATTTTAATCTTTTTTTTTTTTTTTTTTTTTGAGACAGAGTTTCACTCTTGTTGCCCAGGCTACAGTGCAATGGCACAATCTCAGCTCACTGCAACCTCCACCTCCCAGGTTCAAGCAGTTCTCCTGCCTCAGCCTCCCTACTAGCTGGGATTATGGGCTCCCGCCACCATGCCCAGCTAATTTTTAGTAGAGACAGGGTTTCACCATGTTGGCCAGGCTGGTCTTGAACTCCTGACTTCAGGTGATTCACCCGCCTCTGCCTCCCAAAGTGCTGGGGTTACAGGCGTGAGCCACCGTGCCTGGCCAATCTGTGTTTAAAAACTTGGGCATGTCGTGGGAAATGACTAAATACAAAAGCTGAGAGAAGAATTAGCTATGAAAAATCATTTCTAGTCAGAGAAAAAAACTTTTGAGAAAAGATTGTTCTTTAGAAAATTTGAATATTTCAGAAATGATTGCTGTTTTTTCAATGTTACATTTATTGCACTTTAAATATGTTAATACTGTACTATGTGCAAGTAAGTGTATCTAGAGTACATAGACAAAATTTTTTTCATTGTCTTCAAGTAGTTTTTTATCAGTTTTTTGTTGTTTTCATTGTTCTTCTTAACTTTTAAGTGTTTGATTATGGAAAATTTCAAATGTGTAAAAACTAGAGAAAATGGTATATGAATTTCCACGTACCCATAAATGATGTCCAGTATTTATCACCTCATGGTTAATCTTGTTTCATTTTTGATAAGCTTTTTATTGCTAACGTGTTCTATTTTCTTCCTGAGAGTAACGGTTTTTTTAATGCCATTAGCCTCTAGGGCGGCTTGGGGCTTCAGTTATTGGAATCGATCCTGTGGATGAGAACATTAAAACAGCACAATGCCATAAATCATTTGATCCCGTCCTGGATAAGAGAATAGAGTACACAGTGTGTTCCCTGGAAGAGATTGTGGAAGAGACTGCAGAAACATTTGATGCTGTTGTAGCTTCTGAAGTTGTAGAACATGTGATTGATCTAGAAACATTTTTACAGTGCTGCTGTCAAGTGTTAAAAGTAAGGCTTATGGAGTTTACGTCTTGGTTTCTTCTTCTGAGTGTGTGTATATATATCTATAGCAACAAAATGGTCCGTAATGCATTAGCAGTCCAGCAGGCAAGGTATAGTAGAGAAGAAACCAGGAAGCCTGGATAAGGGGACAGCATCTCTGCTGTAGATTTCTTCTACTCCTCAGCTTGCCCTCAATACCAAGGTCTTCCTGTGTCCTGTTAATATCTTGGATGTCCAGGGATCTTGAAAAATGTTGGTGCTGGCTGGATATGGTGGCTTATGCCTGTAATCCCAGCACTTTGGGATGCCAAGGTGGGCAGATCACTTGAGGCCAGGAGTTGGAGATTAGCCTGGGTAACATGGTGAAACCCCATCTCTACTAAAAATAGAAAAAATTAGCTGGACATGGTGGTTCGTGCCTATAATTCCAGATACTCAGGAGACTGAGGCACAAGAATTGCTTGAACCTTGGAGGTGGAGGTTGCAGTGAGGCGAGATCGTGTCACTGCACTCCAGCCTGGGCAACAGAGTGAGACCCTGTCTCAAAAAAAAAAAAAAGAAAAGAAAAGAAAAGAAAAATATTGGTGCTGAACACTGGAAAACCATACACTTATAGCAGTATTTTTCCATTGGTGCAGTTGGGATTAAATACTTAATAGATATTGAATGACAATTATAAGACATTGATTTGAGGCCAGGCACAGTGGCTCACACCTGTAATCCCAGCACTTTGGGAGGCGGAGGCGGGTGGATCACCTGAGGTTGGGAGTTTGAGACCAGCCTGACCAACATGGAGAAACCCCATCTCTACTAAAAATACAAATTAGCTGGGCGTGGTGGCGCATGCCTGTAATCCCAGCTATTCGGGAGGGTGAGGCAGGAGAATTGCTTGAACCCGGGAGGCAGAGGTTGCAGTGAGCCGAGATCGTGCCTGGGCAACAAGAGCGAAACTGTCTCAAAAAAAAAAAAAAAAAAATTGATTTGGATGAATACTTAAACATCAATAAAAATAATTATTAGCATAAGTTTAATTAAATAACAAGTAATTCTGTACATGGTAAATGCATAATAGTTTTCAGCTTATAAAAGAATATTTCATAAATATGATCTCAGTTGATCTTACCTACAACTAGGTGAGGAAGGAAAGGCAGGTATTGTTATCACATCCTTTCACCTACGAGGACTCAGGATTTATGAGATGTCAGAGGTCACTAGGCATTTAAGTGGGGCTTAAGGCCAGACCATTTGACTCCAAGTTTGGTTCTCTCCATTACTTACTATGCTTATATAGTATAATTTACAACAGACTTTGTTCTCTGAATGTGGCTGTAAATTTTCTTTTAATAAATACCCCTAAAGTATTATTATTATTACTATACTGACTCTGTCGTTCACATATTTAGGAGGTGACATCCTAAGGTCAAAAGCTAAAAGAATGAAATGCTTAGCTCTTATCGAAATTTTAAGTAATTTTAAATTTATAGCAAAATTGCAAAGATAGTACAGTGTGCCTTTCACCTGTCTTCCCCTTAGGTTAACGTCTCACATCATAAGGGTACGAACTAGGATGAGTCAAGTGAGACACCTAGGGCACAAAATTGCAGGAGACAGCCCCTCTCAGGTGCTGACCCTGCACTTGCATACCCTGAAAGGGGTTGCCTATTTCAATTCTGTGCCCTATAGTTTTAGCCCTATACATGGTACAGTTCTCAAAACTAAGAAATTAACATCAGCATTATACTTACTAACTGCACTACAGAGCTTGTTAAATTTTATTAATTTTTTTTTTGCTAATGTCAGTTTGCTGTTACAGGATCCAAACCAGACTTGTACATGTATTTAGTTGTCATTTCTCCTTAGTCTTCTTTAATCTGTGACAGTTTCTTGGTGTTTCCTCTTTTTTTCTTGACAAGGTCTTACTCTGTCACCCAGGCTAGAGTGTACTGGCAAGATCACGGCTCACTGCAGCCATTTCCTGGGCTCAAGCCGTGCTCCCATCTCAGCCTCCCAAGTAGCTGGGACCACAGGTGCATGCCACCATGTCTAGCTAATTTTAATTTTTAATTTTATATTTTACTTTTTTGTAGAGACAGGATCTCCCTTTGTTGCCCAGGCTGGTCTCAAAATCCTGGGCTCAAGGGATCCTGCCACTTTAGCCTCCCAAAGTGCTAGGATTACAGGTGTGAGCTACTGTGCCTAGCCCTTGTTTCCTCTTAAGTAGAGTTTTACTAGGCTTATCTCTTATTTTCCAAATAAAACTTCTTAATTGATTGTTAATTCTTGTTTTATATGTCAGTGTGTGTGAATGGAGGTTCTTTGACACATATGGGGGATGCTGGCATTGTAGGGTTGAAAACTAATTTTTGCTTTAATGGAAAGCCTATGTTTTAAAAATGACTATTGCTTACTACCATTTCCTTAAAGTACGAGTATGTAGAACACAGATTAGCTATTCATAAGTGACATTTTTTTTTTTTTTTTCAGAGACAGGGTCTTCCTCTGTCACCCAGGCTGGAGTGCAGTGGCACCATCATAGCTCACTAAAACCTCAAACTCTTGGGCCCAAGTGATCCTCTCACTTCAGCCTCCCAAGTAGCTATGTCTACAGGTGCTCAGCACCATGCCTGACAGTTTTTTTAAATAAATTTTTTGTAGAGATGGGGTTCTCACTATGTTGACCAGGCTTGTCTTGAACTCCTGGTCTCAAGCAATCCTCCTGCCTCAGCACTAGAATTATAGGCATGAGCCACCATGCCTGGCCTAGAAGTGATTCTTGAGATATTTTAGAGTTTGAAGTTGCAATGAGCTGTGATCATGCCATTAAAGGGAAAAAAAGATATTTTAGAATACTAGAGCTTTACAGAGGAAAGTTAAAATGTGTGATAATATAGTGTATGATATTTTTGTTTAATTTAAAGGCATACTCCAATATTTCAGGGCCCTCTCTTGTCTTTTTTATTTTTGGCATAGAGTGGTATCTAAGATACATTATCTCTTTCTCCTAACTCCCCTTTCTTTCTCGCTTTCTTTCTATATGTCTATAGTAATATGATTATTTTGGAGGGAATCTTTGGCATTTTTTCCTCATCAGGCTAATGAGAATGTATAAAAGAGAGAGGGGACATTAATATCCTTGCCATTTGTGAGACAATATAGGAAACACCATAAATATATTTACTATAAAATGACAGACCGAGGCCAGGTGCAGGGGCTCACGCCTATAATCCCAGCACTTTGGGAGGCCGAGGCAGGTGGATCACGAGGTCAGGAGTTTGAGACCAGCCTGACCAAGATGGTGAAACCCGTCTCTACTAAAAATACAGACATTAGCCGGGCGTGGTGGCAGGCACCTGTAATCCCAGCTACTTGGGAGGCTGAGGCAGGAGAATCGCTTGAACCCAGGAGGTGGAGGTTGCAGTAAGCTGAGATCGTGCCACTGCGCTCTACCCTGGGCGACAGAGCAAGACTCTGTCTCAAAGATAAAATAAACTGGCACACTGAATAGTCCTATAAATCCTTTGCATTCATCCCAGTGCTCATGTTGTTCTCTTTATATAAATATATATCACTGCAACCTCCACCTCGTGTGTTCAAGTGATTCTCCTGCCTCAGCCTCCTGAGTAGCTGGGAATACAGGCACTCACCACCATACGCAGCTAATTTTTATATTTTTAGTAGAGACGGGGGTTTCGCCATGTTGGCCAGGCTGGTCTCAAACTCCTGATCTCAAGTGATCTGCCCGCCTTAGACTCTCAAAGTGCTGGGAATACAGTTTGTAAGTCACCACGGCTGGCCACTCTTTATATTTTTTATAAAAATGAAATAAAAACAAAAAATGTTCAAACCTAATCATTAATGTTTCAGTGAGAGAACACTTATTGGTGGTACTTCCCTGCGCAAGATGTATAGCTCTGTGCTGTAACAAACGAGTTAAGACAGGCTCAGCCCTTACAATGAAAACCATTTTGACATATGTTAGAATGTGAATGTGGACATGTAACAAGGAAGAGCAGCCTGATCTCATTTTTATTGTAAAGTGTTTGATATGTACAAAAGAATATATAAATATAAATCATAATTATATATGATCTTAAGAGTTGTAAGCACTGTTGTATATACTCACTGAGTACATCTCAAATGCCTTTTATGGTGAATTTCCCAAGAGAAAAAAAAATGCTATTTTGGTGAATTATATTTTATGCATACATATATATTTTAACGGCACTCAGATTATTTGGAAGAAAGGAGGAGGGAGGGGGAACTTAGCTTTTACTTAACTGATACACTTAACCTTTTACATTTTACTTCTATATAATTTCATTTCTTTTAGCCCGGTGGTTCTTTATTCATTACTACAATCAACAAAACACAACTTTCCTATGCCTTGGGAATTGTTTTTTCAGAGCAAATTGCAGGTATTGTACCAAAAGGTACTCATACATGGGAGAAGTTTGTTTCACCTGAAACACTAGAGAGCATTCTGGAATCAAGTAAGTATTAAGAGAATTTTTTCCAATTTTCCAGGCCTAGCTGAACTTTTAATATGCCAGTAATTATTACGCACTTAGCCTAGCACTTAATAAAATAGGCCACTATGTTTTTGAATGTTGGTTTTATCTCCTCAACTAGGTCATAAACTCATTGAAGTTAGGATTAAGTAGTAGATATCACTTCTCTTTTACCTGTCGCCACCTAACCCAGGGCCAAGCAGATAACAGATGATCAATGAATACTTTTTGGCTATTTAGTCCTTACTTGTTTAAGAAAGAGATACAAGTGTCTGTTATTTACACATTCTCAGTCTGCCCTCTTGAGCCCTGCTTCTATCAGCTTATCTTACATATTATTTTTCCTGATTCTACCACAGTTACATATATTTTGAACTTCAGTATCACTTTTTATGTATTTTATATGACTTACAGCATGACTTTACAGTTATTTTGGTGTTTTTTTTCATCCTTTTATGGCCTGTAAGCTACTTGAAGGCAAGACTATGTCTCCTTTTTGTACTCTCTACAATGCCTAGCTCTGCTTTACACAGAGTGAGCTCTCGATTTATGTGATGAATTCCAGTCAAGTAATAGTGCTTGTCAGTTCATTTATTTGGCATTTGGTATTCCTGTTGAGTACTTAGACTCGTATATTTCTAATGCTTTTTTTTTTTCATATAAGTCTATCAGTAGACTTGATTTTACTTGGAATATTATCAGTACATAGCAATGTAGTAAATTCTAAAGATTTCTGTGAGTAACTTTGTTGAAAATAAAGTAAGGCCGCGCAGTGGCTCATGCCTCTAATCCCAGCATTTTGGGAGGCTGAGGCAGGCAGATTATTTGAGGTCAGGAGTTTGAGACCAGCCTGGCCAATGTGGTGAAACCCCTTCTCTACTAAAAATACAAAAATTAGCCAGGTGTGGTGGCGCATGCCTGTAATCCCAGCTACTTGAGAGTCTGAGGCAGGAGAATCACTTGAAATCAGGAGATGGAGGTTGCAGTGAGTCGAGATTGTGCCACTGCACTCCAGCCTGGGCAACAGAGTGAAACTCTGTCTCACACACAAAAAAAGAAAAAGTAAAGAAAAAAGAAAGAAAGAAAATAAAGTAGGAAAAAAATGTTTTAAAGATGCGTTATGGGGACGATCTCCTGTTGGCACATATTTTTTAATAACAGCTAACATTTATTGAGTACTTACCAAACTCCAAGCATTGTGCTAGTTTACACATATACCTCAACTAATTCTAACAGTTCTATGATACAAGTTCTGTACCTGTTAAGAAAACTGAGATTTATAAAGTTAAGTGGCCTGCCCATGGTCACCATATAATAGGCACCTGAGCTGGGATTTGAATCCAGGCAGACTGCTTTGGAGTATGTGTCCTAACTGCGACTTACTGAAGTTCTGCAGTAAATTGTGATTAGTGCATAGTTACGAAGTATGCTTGCCCATTAAGTTAGGAATCCTTTTTTTTTTCTTCTTTTCCTATCAATTTAGTGTGCTCTCAGCATTTTTAATACAGAGAGTTGTATGAAACTCTTGGAAATTGGAAGGAAAATATTTATTAAATCTACTCTTTCTGATTTTTTCAGATGGTCTGTCAGTTCAAACGGTGGTAGGAATGCTCTATAACCCCTTCTCAGGTTACTGGCATTGGACTGAAAATACCAGCCTTAACTATGCAGCTCATGCTATGAAATCCAGGGTCCAGGAACACCCAACCTCTGCTGAGTTTGTTTTAAAGGGAGAAACAGAAGAGCTCCAAGCTAATGCCTGCACCAATCCAGCTGTGCATGAAGAGCTGAAGAAATGAATTGTTTCTGAGGACTGTAGTAATATGGCTTGGATATCTGATGTTTTCAAATACAAGAAATGTACAATTTATCCTTTGAGAGAGAATCATGAAGAAAAGAAGGTCAATAAAAAGGTCTAAAACCTTGGACAAAAGTTTTTGTTATTTCGTCTAATAGCTACTTTCAAGTGATTCTATGAACAAAAAGTTTTGTCAAGATATTGCGTGATCTAGGAGTTTAAGTTCCTCAACCTTTGTTGTATAACTAGGGTATGCATATTCATTTCATCATACAAAAAACATATATATATACATAAAAAATATATATATATATTCTGCATGTATACATATATATATATGCCGTAATTTGTTTTTGAGATAGAGTCTCACTCTATTGCCCAGGCTGGATTGTGGTGGCATGATCATGGCTTACTGCAGCCTCAACCTCCAGGGCTGAAGCAATCTTCATAACTCAGCCTTCTGAGTAGCTGGGACTACAGGCATGCACCACCATGCTTTGCTATTTTTTATTTTTATTTTTATTTCTTTTGAGATAGAGTCTTGCTCTGTCGCCCCCAAGTGGGAGCGCAGTGGCGCTATCTCATAGCTAGGCTCACTGAAACCTCCGCCTCCCAAGTTCAATCGATTCTCCTGCCTTAGCCTCACGAGTAGCTGGGATTACAGGTGCCAGCCACCACACCCAGCTAATTTTTGTATTTTTAGTACAGACAGGGTTTCGCCATGTTGGCCAGGCTGGTCTTAAACTTCTGACCTCAGGTGATCCACCCACCTCAGCCTCCCAAAGTGCTGGGATTACAGGCATGAGCCACCATGCCCGACCCATAACTCATTTTTTTTTTTATACTTTAAGTTCCGGGGTACATGTGCAGAACATGCAGTTTTGTTACCTAGGTATACACATGCCATGGTGGTTTGCTGCACCCATCAACCGGTCACCTACATTAGGTATTTCTCATAATGCTATCCCTCCCCTACCCCCAGCTCCCTGAAAGGCCCCAGTGTGTGATGTTCCCCTCCCTGTGTCCATGTGCTATAGCTAAATTTTTTAACTGAGTGTTTAAAAAATCCTTTCTACTTAAAAAAAAAGCACCATAAAACATTTAAGGAACCGTATACAAAAGTATGTCAAAATAACCTGAAATTCTTGAATTTAATATTTGAATCCAAATCCAGCACATATTTAACAACTCATTTGGTTTCCAACAAAGTAAAATTTAAAGGAAAAAAAAATGTTTTATCTTCTCAAATATAAGTGATATGCAGTTATTACTGAATCATCTTGAAGCAATTATTACTGAATCATCTTGAATTTCTAGTACTTAACAATGTATATATTTAATAACTGTGAAAGTTAGGCATCTCTTTCTACAATAAATGAGTTTTGTTTTGGGGACTGCTTTTGAAGCAATTCCATTACATATTTCTTAGATTAATCTTTAATACCAATACTTCTAATAGATAGAGTGAGGAGGCTTAATTTACTAAGAAAACCACTAGAAAACAGACTAAGAATCAAACTTTTAGATGAAGTCTGGTGGAAACTCCTAATTTTTAGTCCCCTAATTAGTCACTGGCAAATGAAGTTAAAATTTTTTTTCTAATTCTTGAAATTTCACTTTCTTCCCCTAAAATGCCACTGAAAAAAAAAAAAGCTAAGATAGTTGGGAAGTGTTTGCCCAAGGAACCTAAACCAACAGACATTGACAAAAGAATATAGAAAACCTATGAACTGAAAAGTGGAAAAGGCAGAAAGTAAAAGCTGACCTCTACATGGGCCACACAGCATCCATCTGTGTTGTCACATTTGGCCAACACGTTCTGTGTATGTCCTTATGCAGCATCCAGATTTTCAGAAAAAGCCAGAGAGTCACGTACTTCAAGAGGCATAAAAATATATTTCAAGTTAGTCCTTTTCATCATAAAAATGTTAGCTGAAAAAGGAAATTTCCATAACTAAATTGTTGTTGTTGTTTGAGAAACTCACTCTGTCGCACAGGCTGGAGTGCAATGGCACCATCTCAGCTCACTGTAACCTCTATTAATTCCTTTGGAATTAATAGATAAAAATATATCTTGCCTCTACATATAATCTAATTTGATCTTGCAGGCCAACTTCAATCATATTCCAGAAGAAATAGACTTTTAAAAGACATTACAATTTCTTAAATGTGTATTTGTAAAGTGAGGATTACCCAGCTGAAAAGTTCTAATTTTGAGAACTACCTATTTTTGAAAACCAGGAAAGTATCAATTACAGTTATAGTAGGAACTTTAATATGCAAATCTTCCCTTAGGAACCCTGGGGGCGTAAGAGTCCCTGCAATAAATAATGGTGGAAACTTCAGGGCTGATAGTCCAGCAAAAGAGACCGTAGATCTGTCTTAGGAAGAAAAAGAACAAGGCTGGAAAGAGCAGGAAGGTGAATTTGCTTGGGATTTTGGTTTAGGGTCAGAGGAACAGCAATGGGAAGCTGAGAGATGACCTGAATGAATATGCATACCCTACTTATAAAAGTAGATGACTCACATAGGCCTCATGAAGGCAGTCAGATTGCTCAGTGGGGCTACTAATTATAAAAACTCCTAGACCATTTAAAGTTGACTCTCAGACCTATGAGCACTAGGAGAGCAAAACTTTCACCACTTGGAAGTAGTAATAAATGATGGTAGGAAGAGACACAAGAGAGAAGTCAAGTGGTGTAGCTTTTTCAAAAACATCCATAAGGAACCATAGAAGCCAGCACCCAGCACACACACAAAACACCTATAGAACCTAGAGGAGCCTTCTGGCAAGATTCCAGAAACTAGCAACGGTAATGAATAAAATCAATAAAACATCATGTGCATGTTCTACATATTTCCTCATAGTAAAACATGACAACAAAAATCTTTCTTTTATTTTACATCTTTCAGGAGGCACTAGAATTGTCAGCATCCGTTCCTCAAATTATGCCTGAGTGTTCTCAAATGAAAATGTCACTGTTACTACAACTGTAAGCTTAGAAAACTTCCTATTTTTGATGATAATGTCAGGATTTAGAAGTCAGGAGTATCATTTACATAGGAGCATAATTTACCCAATCTCTATGTAAACAAATCTTCCTCAAATTATCTATTTTGAGCATGCCATCTCTTTCTTGTTGGAAGCCTCAAAGATATACTGACCCCATGCCCCGACCTCTTCTTCAGTGGTTTCTCATTGCTCCTAAGATACAAGACCTAAATCCTTTAACACGGCTACCAAGTGCCCACATGTTGCCCTACCTACTTCTCAAGCCTGTTTGTTTGCTTTTTGACAAGTTTGCTGTATTTGAATGACAGAACAGTTCATTACAAGTCTTTTGCATTATTTTATTTTATTTTTTGAGATGCAGTCTCACTCAGTTGTACAGGCTGGAGATCAGTGGAGTGATCTTGCCTAACTGCAACCTCTACCTCTCAGGTTCAAGCAATTCTCCTGCCTCAGCTTCCCAAGTAGCTGGGACTACAGGCTAAATGCATGGCTAATTTTTTTGTATTTTTAGTAGAGATGGGGTTTCACCATGTTGGCCAGGCTGGGCTCGAACTCCTGATCTCAAGAGATCCGCTTGTCTTGGCCTCCCAAAGTGCTGGGATTACAGGCGTGAGCCACCACGCCCAGACTTTTGCATTATTTTAAACTTTACCTTTTAAAATAATTTAAAAATAATTTCAGACTTAGAATAAAAGATACAAAAGTAATACAAAGAGTTCCCATATATCCTTTATTCAGCTTCTCCAAATGTTCACAATTTTAACCACATTATAATTATAAAAACCAGGAAATTAAATAAATTTGATACAATACAGTTATCTAATCTAAAAACCTTATTTAAATTGTATTAATTGTGCCACTAGTTGGGTTCTTTTTTTTTTCCTTTTGAAACGAGATCCCACATTGCATTAAATTGTCATGTCTTCTTAGTTTCTTTTAATTTGGGATGGTTCCTCCATCCTTCTTTAACATTCATAACTTTGACATTTGAAGAGCACTGGAGAGTTATTTAGAATGTATCTTAACTTGAGTTTTTCTGAATTTTCTTTGTGATTAAATTCTGATAACGCATTTTTGGAAAGAATACCACAGACATGATACTGTACTCTTCTCCACCTCAGTGCATCCTATCAGGAGATACATAATGTCAATTTGCCTTGTTACTGGTGATGTTAACTTTCATCACTTGACTAAGGTGGTGTCTACCAGGTTCCTTCAAGGTAAAGTTAGTATTTTTCCCTTTGAAATGGATGAATATCTTGCAGCAAGATAACCCTAGAAATATATAAATATTCTGTTTTTCATCATATTTTACCCATTAGTTGTATCATCCATTGATGCTTCTTGCTTGAAACTATTATGCCGGGGAGGAGCCAAGATGGCCGAATAGGAACAGCTCCGGTCTACAGCTCCCAGCGCGAGCGACGCAGAAGACGGGTGATTTCTGCATTTCCATCTGAGGTACCGTGTTCATCTCACTAGGGAGTGCCAGACAGTGGGCGCAGGTCAGTCGGTGAGCGCACCGTGCGCCAGCCGAAGCAGGGGCGAGGCATTGCCTCACTCGGGAAGCTCAAGGGGTCAGGGAGTTCCCCTTCCAGGGGTGACAGACGGCACCTGGAAAATCGGGCCACTCCCACCCGAATACTGTGCTTTTCCGACGGGCAAAACGGTGCCCCAGGAGAGTATAGCCCGCACCTGGCTCAGAGGGTCCTACGCCCACGGAGTCTCGCTGATTGCTAGCACAGCAGTCTGAGATCAAACAGCAAGTCAGCAGCGAGGCTGGGGGAGGGGCGCCCGCCATTGCCCAGGCTCGCTTAGGTAAACAAAGCAGCCTGGAAGCTTGAACTGGGTGGAGCCCACCACAGCTCAAGGAGGCCTGCCTGCCTCTGTAGGCTCCACCTCTGGGGGCAGGGCACAGACAGACAAAAAGACAGCAGTAACCTCTGCAGACTTAAATGTCCCTGTCTGACAGCTGTGAGGAGAGCAGTGGTTCTCCCAGCACGCAGCTGGAGATCTGAGAACGGGCTGACTGCCTCCTCAAGTGGGTCCCTGACCCCTGACCCCCGAGCAGCCTAACTGGGAGGCACCCCCCAGCAGGGGCAGACTGACACCTCACACGGCCGGCCAGGTACTCCAACAGACCTGCAGCTGAGGGTTCTGTCTGTTAGAAGGAAAACTAACAGAAAGGACATCCACACCAAAAACCCATCTGTGCATCACCATCATCAAAGACCAAAAGTAGATAAAACCACAAAGATGGGGAAAAAACAGAGCAGAAAAACTGGAAACTCTAAAAAGCAGAGTACCTCTCCTCCTCCAAAGGAACGCAGTTCCTCACCAGCAACGGAACAAAGCTGGACGGAGAATGACTTTGACGAGCTGAGAGAAGAAGGCTTCAGACGATCAAATTACTCCGAGCTACGGGAGGATATTCAAACCAAAGGCAAAGAAGTTGAAAACTTTGAAAAAAATTTAGAAGAATGTATAACTAGAATAACCAATACAGAGAAGTGCTTAAAGGAGCTGATGGAGCTGAAAACCAAGGCTCGAGAACTACGTGAAGAATGCAGAAGCCTCAGGAGCCGATGCGATCAAATGGAAGAAAGGGTATCAGCCCTGGAAGATGAAATGAATGAAATGAAGCGAGAAGGGAAGTTTAGAGAAAAAAGAATAAAAAGAAACGAGCAAAGCCTCCAAGAAATGTGGGACTATGTGAAAAGACCAAATCTACGTCTGATTGGTGTACCTGAAAGTGACGGGGAGAATGGAAACAAGTTGGAAAACACTCTGCAGGATATTATCCAGGAGAACTTCCCCAATCTAGCAAGGCAGGCCAACATTCAGATTCAGGAAATACAGAGAACGCCACAAAGATACTCCTCGAGAAGAGCAACTCCAAGACACATAATTGTCAGATTCACCAAAGTTGAAATGAAGGAAAAAATGTTAAGGGCAGCCAGAGAGAAAGGTCGGGTTACCATCAAAGGGAAGCCCATCAGACTAACAGCGGATCTCTCGGCAGAAACCCTACAAGCCAGAAGAGAGTGGGGGCCAATATTCAACATTCTTAAAGAAAAGAATTTTCAACCCACAATTTCATATCCTGCCAAACTAAGCTTCATAAGTGAAGGAGAAATAAAATACTTTACAGACAAGCAAATGCTGAGAGATTTTGTCACCACCAGGCCTGCCCTAAAAGAGCTCCTGAAGGAAGTGCTAAACATGGAAAGGCACAACCGGTACCAGCCACTGCAAAATCATACCGAAATGTAAAGAACATCGAGACTAGGAAGAGACTGCATCAACTAACGAGCAAAATATCCAGCTAACATCATAATGACAGGATCGAATTCACACATAACAATATTAACTTTAAATGTAAATGGACTAAATGCTCCAATTAAAAGACACAGACTGGCAAACTGGATAAAGACTCAAGACCCATCAGTGTGCTGTATTCAGGAAACCCATCTCATGTGCAGAGACACACATAGGCTCAAAATAAAAGGATGGAGGAAGATCTACCAAGCAAATGGAAAACAAAAAAAGGCAGGGGTTGCAATCCTAGTCTCTGATAAAACAGACTTTAAACCAACAAAGATCAAAAGAGACAAAGAAGGCCATTACATAATGGTAAAGGGATTAATTCAACAAGAAGAGCTAACTATCCTAAATATATATGCACCCAATACAGGAGCACCCAGATTCATAAAGCAAGTCCTGAGTGACCTACAAAGAGACTTAGACTCCCACACATTAATAATGGGAGACTTTAACACCCCACTATCAACATTAGACAGATCAACGAGACAGAAAGTCAACAAGGATACCCAGGAATTGAACTCAGCTCTGCACCAAGCGGACCTAATAGACATCTACAGAACTCTCCACCCCAAATCAACAGAATATACATTTTTTTCAGCACCACACCACACCTATTCCAAAATTGACCATATACTTGGAAGTAAAGCTCTCCTCAATAAATGTAAAAGAACAGAAATTGTAACAAACTGTCTCTCAGATCACAGTGCAATCAAGCTAGAACTCAGGATTAAGAATCTCACTCAAAACTGCTCAACTACGTGGAAACTGAACAACCTGCTCCTGAATGACTACTGGGTACATAACGAAATGAAGGCAGAAATAAAGATGTTCTTTGAAACCAACGAGAACCAAGACACAACATACCAGAATCTCTGGGATGCATTCAAAGCAGTGTGTAGAGGGAAATTTATAGCACTAAATGCCCACAAGAGAAAGCAGGAAAGATCCAAAATTGACACCCTAACATCACAATTAAAAGAACTAGAAAAGCAAGAGCAAACACATTCAAAAGCTAGCAGAAGGCAAGAAATAACTAAAATCAGAGCAGAACTGAAGGAAATAGAGACACAAAAAACCCTTCAAAAAATAAATGAATCCAGGAGCTGGTTTTTTGAAAGGATCAACAAAATTGATAGACCGCTAGCAAGATTAATAAAGAAAAAAAGAGAGAAGAATCAAATAGATGCAATAAAAAATGATAAAGGGGATATCACCACTGATCCCACAGAAATACAAACTACCATCAGAGAATATTACAAACACCTCTATGCAAATAAACTAGAAAATCTAGAAGAAATGGATAAATTCCTCGACACATACACCCTCCCAAGACTAAACCAGGAAGAAGTTGAATCTCTGAATAGACCAATAACAGGAGCTGAAATTGTGGCAATAATCAATAGCTTACCAACCAAAAAAAGTCCAGGTCCAGATGGATTCACAGCCGAATTCTACCAGAGGTACAAGGAGGAGCTGGTACCATTCCTTCTGAAACTATTCCAATCAATAGAAAAAGAGGGAATCCTCCCTAACTCATTTTATGAGGCCAGCATCATCCTGATACCAAAGCCTGGCAGAGACACAACAAAAAAAGAGAATTTTAGACCAATATCCTTGATGAACATTGATGCAAAAATCCTCAATAAAATACTGGCAAACAGAATCCAGCAGCACATCAAAAAGCTTATCCACCATGATCAAGTGGGCTTCATCCCTGGGATGCAAGGCTGGTTCAATATACGCAAATCAATAAATGTAATCCAGCATATAAACAGAACCAAAGACAAAAACCACATGATTATCTCAATAGATGCAGAAAAGGCCTTTGACAAAATTCAACAACCCTTCATGCTAAAAACTCTCAATAAATTAGGAATTGATGGGACGTATCTCAAAATAATAAGAGCTATTTATGACAAACCCACAGCCAATATCATACTGAATGGGCAAAAACTGGAAGCATTCCCTTTGAAAACTGGCACAAGACAGGGATGCCCTCTCTCACCACTTCTATTCAACATAGTGTTGGAAGTTCTGGCCAGGGCAATTAGGCAGGAGAAGGAAATCAAGGGTATTCAATTAGGAAAAGAGGAAGTCAAATTGTCCCTGTTTGCAGATGACATGATAGTATATCTAGAAAACCCCATTGTCTCAGCCCAAAATCTCCTTAAGCTGATAAGCAACTTCAGCAAAGTCTCAGGATACAAAATCAACGTGCAAAAATCACAAGCATTCTTATACATCAATAACAGACAAACAGAGAGCCAAATCATGAGTGAACTCCCATTCACAATTGCTTCAAAGAGAATAAAATACCTAGGAATCCAACTTACAAGGGATGTGAAAGACCTCTTCAAGGAGAACTACAAACCACTGCTCAAGGAAATAAAAGAGGATACAAACAAATGGAAGAACATTCCATGCTCATGGGTAGGAAGAATCAATATCATGAAAATGGCCGTCCTTCCCAAGGTAATTTACAGATTCAATGCCATCCCCATCAAGCTACCAATGACTTTCTTCACAGAATTGGAAAAAACTACTTTAAAGTTCATATGGAACCAAAAAAGAGCCCGCATCGCCAAGTCAATCCTAAGCCAAAAGAACAAAGCTGGAGGCATCACACTACCTGACTTCAAACTATACTACAAGGCTACAGTAACCAAAACAGCATGGTACTGGTACCAAAACAGAGATATAGATCAATGGAACAGAACAGAGCCGTCAGAAATAATGCCACATATCTACAAGTATCTGATCTTTGACAAACCTGACAAAAACAAGAAATGGGGAAAGGATTCCCTATTTAATAAATGGTGCTGGGAAAACTGGCTAGCCATATGTAGAAAGCTGAAACTGGATCCCTTCCTTACACCTTATACAAAAATCAATTCAAGATGGATTAAAGACTTAAATGTTAGACCTAAAACCATAAAAACCCTAGAAGAAAACCTAGGCATTACCATTCAGGACATAGGCATGGGCAAGGACTTCATGTCTAAAACACCAAAAGCAATGGCAACAAAAGCCAAAATTGACAAATGGGATCTAATTCAACTCAAGAGCTTCTGCACAGCAAAAGAAACTACCATCAGAGTGAACAGGCAACCTACAAAATGGGAGAAAATTTTCGCAACCTACTCATCTGACAAAGGGCTAATATCCAGAATCTACAATGAACTCCAACAAATTTACAAGAAAAAAACAAACAACCCCATCAAAAAGTGGGCGAAGGACATGAACAGACACTTCTCAAAAGAAGACATTTATGCAGCCAAAAAACACATGAAAAAATGCTCACCGTCACTGGCCATCAGAGAAATGCAAATCAAAACCACAATGAGATACCATCTCACACCAGTTAGAATGGCAATCATTAAAAAGTCAGGAAACAACAGGTGCTGGAGAGGATGTGGAGAAATAGGAACACTTTTACACTGTTGGTGGGACTGTAAACTAGTTCAACCCTTGTGGAAGTCAGTGTGGCGATTCCTCAGGGATCTAGAACTAGAAATTCCATTCGACCCAGCCATCCCATTACTGGGTATATACCCAAAGGACTATAAATCATGCTGCTATAAAGACACATGCACACGTATGTTTATTGCTGCATTATTCACAATAGCAAAGACTTGGAACCAACCCAAATGTCCAACAATGATAGACTGGATTAAGAAAATGTGGCACATATACACCATGGAATACTATGCAGCCATAAAAAATGATGAGTTCACGTCCTTTGTAGGGACATGGATGAAATTGGAAATCATCGTTCTCAGTAAACTATCGCAAGAACAAAAAACCAAACACCGCATATTCTCACTCATAGGTGGGAATTGAACAATGAGAACACATGGACACAGGAAGGGGAACATCACACTCTGGGGACTGTTGTGGGGTGGGGGGAGGGGGGAGGGATAGCATTGGGAGATATACCTAATGCTAGATGACGAGTTGGTGGGTGCAGCGCACCAGCATGGCACATGTATACATATGTAACTTACCTGCACATTGCGCACATGTACCATAAAACCTAAAGTATAATAATAATAATAATAATAATAATAAAAGAAAAAAAAAAAAGAAACTATTATGCCTATGATGTTTGTCTCTTTCTACACTTATTAATGGAATTCTTCTGAAAGGAAGAGCTGTCCCTTTTCCTCCATTTACTTATTTATTTATTTACATCCATATAGACTCATGGATATTTATTATCATTGATGGGTTATTATTATTCATTACCATTTCATGAAATTATTATTCATTATTATTTTGTTTTTCAACTTGTCCCAGATTTGGCCACTGGAACCACTCCTGTGTCCTTTCATGTCCCCATAATTTTTTTTTTTTTTTTTGAGACAGAGTCCTGCTGTGTCACCCAAGCTGGAGTGCAGTGGAGTGATCTCGGCTCGCTGCAACCTCCGCCTCCCAGGTTCAAGCAAATCTCCTGCCTCAGCCTCCTGACTAGCTGGGATTACAGGCGCCTGCCACCACGCCCAGCTAATTTTCGTATTTTTTTAGTAGAGACAGGGTTTCGCCATGTTGGCCAGTCTGGTCTTGAATTCCTGACCTCAAGTGATCTGCCTGCCTTGGCCTCTCAAAGTGCTAGGATTACAGGCGTGAGCCACCATGCCCAGCCTAATTTTTTGAACACCACATTTTTTCTGGCACCATAAGATGCTCTGGGTTCAACTTGCGTTTTTCCTGAACCAGCCCTGGAAATTGAAGGACTCTAATACCTTTAATTGGAGAATGGTATTTAGAAACCAATATCTGAGCACTAATTACTCTTGTAACTACTGAGGTGTCATTGATTCCAGGTTCAGCAGATAGCTAGGAAATATGTGAATGCATACAAATATACATATCTCTATTTCTGTATCTGTGGTGTGTTGTTTGTGTGTATATAATAATGAATTCATACTGATACCTCTGATTCCAATCCAACATCACAGGGTTTATTCCAACGTTCCTCCTTTCTTTATTTGTAACCCTTTCTCTAACAATGAGAAACCTAGCTCTCATTAGTCACAGTATATTCAGTTATTTACTCAATTCCAGAATGCTTAGTTTCACAATTGCTAACCCATACCACTGCGAGTTAGTTCTTTTCCTTCTCATCTGTCTCAGCATGTTATTCATTTGTAACACAGTTGGGTTCTTATGGTACTCTGTGTGTGTGTGTGTGTGTGTGTGTGTGTGTGTGTGTGTGTATCTATATTTTTTGAGACAGGTCTCACTCCAGACCGGCATGCAGTAGCCCAAGCATAGCTCACTGCAGCCTTGAACTCCTGCGCTCAAATGATCCTTCGACCTCAGCTTCTTGAGTAGCTAGTGCTACAGGTGCATGCCACCATACCCGGCTAATTTTATTTGAGACGGAGTCTCACATTGTCGCCCAGGCTGGAGTGCAGTGGTGCAATCTCGGCTCACTGCAACTTCCACCTCCGGGATTCAAGCGATTCTCATGCCTCAGCCTCCTGAGTAGCTGGGATTACAGGCGCACACCACCACACCCAGCTAATTTTTGTATTTTTAGTACAGACAGGGTTTCACCATGTTGGCCAGGCTGGTCTCGAACTCCTGACCTCAAGTGATCCGCCCGCCTCAGCCTCCCAAAGTGCTGGGATTACAGGCATGAGCCACTGTGCCCAGCCTACCCGGCTAATTTTTTTTTTTTTTTTTTTTTTTTGAGATGGAGTCTCGCTCTGTCACCCAGTCTGGAGTGCAGTGGCATGATCTCGGCTCACTGCAAGCTCCGCCTCCCGGGTTCATGCCATTCTCCTGCCTCAGCCTCCCGAGTAGCTGGGACTACAGGTGCCCACCACCATGCCCAGCTAATTTTTTTGTATTTTTAGTAGAGACGAGGTTTCACCGTGTTAACCAGGATGGTCTCAATCTCCTGACCTCGTGATCCGCCTACCTCGGCCTTCCAAAGTGCTGGGATTACAGGCATGAGCCACTGCGCCTGGCCCTACCCAGCTAATTCTTAAAAATCATTTGCAGAGACAGGGTCTCACTATGTTGGCCAAGCTGGTCTTCTGCTCTCAAGTGATTCTTCTGCCTTTGTCTCACAAAGTGTTAATATTACAGGCGTGAGCCACTGCATCTGGCCTGATATTTAATTTTGGGTCTGTCTTTGCCCACATCTTGGCTAATTTAAATTATTTCCTTTGGAAATACATGCCACTAACATAGTACTGAAAGTCAGAACTATACAAAATTTATACTCAGAGACATGTCACTCCCCCATATCCCTTCTACTCTGTTTCCATCTGCCCCATTCTTTCCATCCATTCCTGCTTACTCATTGTAAGTGACCAATCTCATTATTCTTCTGGTTTTGTGGGTTTTGCAGAAATGAACAGAAATGTATATTATTTCCCCTCTTGCTTACATGAAAAGTGGCAAACTATTGGTAGTGTTTTGCACTTTGTCCCAGGCTTCATGTTGTTACATTGTTATGGGAACTGTTGCTCAGTTCTCCCTCCACTGTCAGGAACATTTAAACTCTCTCACCACTAGCCACCCACCCCTTCACTTAGTTCACTCTACTTCTCCGTCTGACCTCAGCCCAAGCATCACCTCTCCTGGGGACATTTCTCTGACCTCCCTGACTAGGGCAATACCCTTTTAATATTATACTTTATTTCCTTTCTTGTAGCACTTACCACAATTGCAGGCTTAGATTTATTCATGTGAATATTTGATTCGAATTTGTCTCACATAAGTACTGTGTGGGCTGGGACCACTGTTCTGCTGTGTTCACTATTGCATCCCCTGACCCAGTTTAGTGCCTGGCACATGATATGTGTTTATTGAATAAAAAAATGAATGAATGAAGTGTTGGTAATATATTCCAACAAAGTTCCAATAAAGTCAGTAATCTGGATATCTGACAGGTTACTACTGTAGGTTTTTTTTTCTTTTTGGAGACGAAGTCTTGCTCTGTTGCCCATGCTGGAGTGCAATGGCGTGATCTCAGCTCACTGCAACCTCCACCTCCCAGGTTCAAGTGATTCTCCTGCCTCAGCCTCCCAAGTATCTTGGATTACAGGCATGTGCCACCATGCCCAGCTAATTTTTATATTTTTAGTAGAGACGGGGTTTCACCATGTTGGCCAGGCTGGTCTTGAACTCCTGAACCTCAGGCGAACCACCCGCCTCAGCCTTCCAAAGTGCTGGGATTATAGGCATGAGCTACCACGCTCAGCCAATTTTGTGAATAATAGGTTCAAAACTTATGCTTTTTTCACTTTGGGACTACCACCTTCAGAGAAGGCCAAATAAATAAAAACAATTTTCTTGAGGTTTTGAAAAGTATTTAATCTGCCTGTCTTTATTCTCAATTTCCCCTTATCTTTTCCTAAGAATATGGCCTGTCTTCATCTTTCTGAAGATTAACCCATGCCATCCCCAATGCCTGGAGAGCCTCCTTTTTGTTCCCCACTAACTGCTCCTCAGTGACCCTCTTAGCCACCTGTGAACAGACATAGCCAAGTCTGATGGATGTTCTCTAAACCTCTTCCCTTCTGTAGCAAAATAACTCTGTATTTTAGCTACATTTCTCAACCTTCTTTGCAGCTAGATGTGGCCATGCCTTTTAGTTATGGCCAATGAAATGTAAATAGAAATAATATGTGTAACTTTCAAGAAGTGTCCTTAAGAATATGCCCTTTTCTGTGCCTTTCCTTCTTCCTGCTGGCTGAAAAGAGGACATGATGGCTTAAACTGGAGCAGTCATCTCAGACTTTCAGTTGGAGAAACAAGATTGAGAAGCCTGAGATGTGAAGTACTATGTTATCCCTAGGCTGTTTACTTCCATACTTGAGAGAAGAGAGAGAGAGAAACACAGAGAGGCAGAGAGAATCAACTTGTTTGAGCTACTGATGTTTGGGTTTTCTGTCATTCACAGCCAAAATCTTAATTTATTGTAGCTTGCTTTACCATAACATCCAGACCTAGAGCCAAATTACCACTTAGAGAGCAGGGATAAATAACCCAAACAAAGCTCACATCTGTTGATTGGAGGATCCCACACAAAGGAAAGCAATGATTTAGGAATCATTATAAGAATGACCACTTCAGGTCTAGGGGACCATGATGACATAAGGATGAAGACAATTGAGAGGCAATGGCAGACGTCCATGTCTTTATTCACTCAGAACCCTTCTCTCTCTTGTCCATTGAGTGAGTAGTTAACCTGCTTCCAGACTCAGCCCAAACATCGCCTCCATGAACCCATTCCTGACCAGCTTTCTGACTCAAGTAGAACTGATTATTCACATCTTAGAGCCACCCTTTTCCATCCTCTACCTGCCCCACTCTGTTATCCTATATTTATTCTATCAAGTGTTTATAACATCTTAGTACCCTTAATTCTCTATTAGGAAGCTCTTTGTGAGTAGGAACTGCATGTCTTATCTCTATATTTCTAGTGTAATTTCTGGCACATACAGCCACTATTAAATAAGAGTTGAAATGAATAAATACTTGTCTTATGAAATCTAGCCAAGAAACATACATACTTATAAAATGAGATCATTTTTACACATGGTGGAGGAACACAATCTCCAAGCCCATGGTGATTTCTGTCGACTTTTAGATATTCTTCTTCCCTTTAAGCACTGTCTCTACTCTTTTTTAACTGACCTATTCAGGCACTCAAATGGAAAATTAAAAGCACTTGCATTGCCTACAATGTAATAATTGATTCAGGCAATGGTCATCACTGAAAGCTGTCAATCTAAAATAAGCAAAAGAGAGGCTGACTCTCCAAAACAAAGAATTTACTTGGGAATAGCAAGAAATTGCCATTCAGAATGCGATTCACCATAGGCACATACAAAGAGGCTGGGGCAAGGGAAAGTTTTTAAGTGAAAAAAAAAGGAGATATCTATGTAAGCTGCTTTGAAACAAATCCATTGGTTACAGAGGCTTGTTGCATGAGTTGGCACTGGCCTATTACTGGAGACAGCCATTGTTAGGCGAGTGTCCTTTGCCAGTGGCTTATCTGGAATAGTGAGGGTTTGAGGAATTTCTTGCAATAATTTCCATTACAGATATAGATGTGTGAGGGCTCCTTCTTCGTGGCTTCTCAGCTGCATTTTGAAAGAATATGACTTAAGTGACTCAATTTTGATACTGATAACTTCCACAAAGCTAAAACCATTGATATAAAAGTTGAGGGGAACAGGATGTTTATTGGATGTCAAAGTATCACCCAGCAGATTACTTACTAATTCCAAATGAGTAAGTGTTTTTTTTTACAATGGAAAGATTAAATTTAGCATCACTCATAGTGGGATAGCCTTACATTATGTCCTCCTGATATGATGCAATATGAAGTACATGATATCTATGGTGTATCCTTGCTAAAAAAAAAATTTAAATCTAATTATGCTTCTAGGCTTAAGTTTCCAGAAATATAGGACAAAGGGAAACACGTTAAAAGAAACTATAAGGGGAAAGCCAGACAAATCCAAAATGTGAGGCATTCTACAAATTAACAGGCCTAAACTGGGATGTAGGTTAAAAGTGACCAACGCAATGCAAGACCGGATTCTAGACAGAAAAAACAACAGCAACAACCAAACAACTAGAAAATATGTTTGAGACAACTGGAAAATTTTGAATATGGTTTGAATATGTACTGGACATGAGATAGCATTATGGAATTATATATTTCCTTGTGTGTGATAATATTATGTTTATGAAAGAAAATGTCCTTGTTCTAAGGAATTGCGTGCTGAAAAGTAAAATACCTGCAACTTATGTTCAAAGGGCTAAAAAAAAATGGAAACAGGCCATGTTGTTAGAACCTGATAAGGGGCAAATGGGAATAGTCAGATAAAGAAAGACAGATGAGATACTTTTCAGAACTTTAAGTTTCTGAGAGTGTGTGTGTCCCTGCTTATGTAGAAACAGAGGAAGTAAATGTAGGAAAAGACTAACAGTTGATGAGTCTAGATGAGGGTACACAGGCTACTATTCCTTCAACTTTTCTATTAATTTGAAAATTTTCAAAATCAAAAGTTAGCAGAAAATGTTAGTGAAATTATGATTTTGAGTTGGCCAAGAAAAGAATTCCTACATTGATTATTGTCTCTGTGTCACATTTCATTTTAAAAAGAATTCATGATTGGCCGGGCGCGGTCACTTATGCCTATAATCCCAGCACTTTGGGAGGTTGAGGTGGGCGGATCACCTGAGGTCAGGAGTTCGAGAGCAGCCTAGCCAACATGGTGAAACCCCGTCTCTACTAAAAGTACAAAAATTAGCCGGGTGTGGTGGTGGCGTGTCTGAAGCCCAGCTACTCAGGAGGCTGAAGATAGAGAATCACTTGAACCCAGGAGGTGGAGGTTGCAGTCAATGGAGATTGTGCCATTGCACTTCAGCCTGGGCAACAAGGGCGAAACTCTGTCTGAAAAAAAAAATTATGGTTACTCTTGGCTATTTACTGTAATCCTTTGGATTTATGAAGTGCCAAATCCTGTGCTAAATGCTATGCACGTGCAATCTCACTTAATCCTCACAACAGCATGAGGTAGAAACTATTGTTAGCTTCATTTCTCAGAAATGTTGAGTGACATTGACATGTTCAGCATCACACAGCTAGGAAGACAGAGCCAGGATCTGAAGCCAGGCAGTCTGATTCCTGAGCCTGTGCATTTCACCCCTTTTATACTTGTATCTAGTGTCCATGCCATCATATAGTCATAGCAGTAGCATAGCCATGCACAGCTGGATTATTTTAATGACATATTTGAATTGTCTGTATGCAAGGCAGCATCTTCAAAAATATTGAAATCAGACAGAACATCAGCAAGCCTGAGTCTGGACTCTTGACTCAGTTCTCTTAAAGAATAATTCCCCTTCTATGATTAAAACAACTACGAGCTACTAATTGCAACTTTATAAAAATGCTTTAAATACCCTGCATAAAATTATATCCTTACTCTCTGTATTATACTTAGATGTTTTACTATTATATTAGTGTTAACTTGAAGAAAAGCATCAAGTTAAAATATAATACATTGAAAGTATCTTAGTCAAGCACAAAAGTCAAAATTTTGGACACTATTTGAAATAGCCCTTTGATGTGTCCTAGGGACACTCAAGAGGGCTTCTGTGTTACTACTGGCCTGGAATAGATATAACATTGAGAAGCATAAAGTTTTAGAGACTGTTCAGTAACCAGGCATAAGCTCAAGTCATGCTCACTGGGAATATTTTTTAAACCTGGACTGCTGAGGTCCCCACAATTCCATTTAACATATTTACATTATTATAGGCTACAGAAGGAGGTCTGAGCATCTAAGAAAATGTCAATGTAGAAATAATGATGGAAACAAGACGAGATAAAAGTGTTAGTATAGCCAACACATAATTGTTTTGGTTAACTTATGATGTTAATTAACTTACAATGTGACTCTATTAGAAGGGAGATTCTTACTTGACAATTACTGATGAGATGCAAATGACATACAAACTTTTTCTGTATCAAAAATGCTGACACTGACTGTTTGCATGAAAATTAAGTAAAAAAAATGGATTGTGAGTTCAATAAACCTCTTGTATCTGAGCAAAAAAGTGATGCGGCACATATAAAGAACCATTGTCTAGGAGATAAAAGGCACCAGTTGGACCCAAAGAAAAAAAATATGTTCTCAAGATGATGTGGTGGCAGAGCTAAGAATGGGAGTAGAGAGTTTCAAAGTAAATATGGACATGAGATGTTCCCACTTCAGCTAGATCTGAATCCTTGTTTCTCATTGAGGAACAGAACCAAATGGATATAGAACTCACTGACATCTCACAAGATCTCCATTCCTTTCTTGACTTTAAAACAGGCTTGGTGTTTGTCTCTGTGCTCCTTAGATGACACCTTTTCCTGGGAACAATCAGTTCAAGTGCAGGTCATTGGTGTTCCCGGGAGCCACTGAGTCCAGATGGTTGTGCCATTCCTATAGCCTGATAAGGATCTCTGCTATCCCTAGTCATTGCCCAACATGTAGACACCCCATAGTGATTCTTTCTCAGAATCTCTCCTTAAGAGTGTTTCTTGAATTTTTCTTGCCTAACTCCCATTGATCTTCTATAATTTTCTGCTACAACCCCTATAAGGCCCATTTCATGATATACCAATTACCCTACCTTCTGAAGTCCTCTTTGTAGTGCCCTTTACTTCCTACCTCAACTGAAACCTGCTGTCCTATGAGGACATGATTTCACCCGGAAGAAGTCCCACATTTTCTATGAACCTCAGACTTTGGAGATGGGCTTTATATCCTCTTCATTCCCTGCCATTACTTTTGGGTAAAAGCTCATGCTTCTCCAAATTTCAGGTCTAGCTCTCTCATCCTCTACTCCTCCTCTGTTCCAAACTCCCACTTCTGGTCACACCCCTCAATCACAGCATCTTTTTTCTTCTACTCTTCCTAAGTCTTCCCATATTCATGAATAACTCCTCTGTCCTTGTGGATGGTCTGTGTCCTATCTTGTCAGCAACAGACCCTTATCTCTAAAGGCTTCTACCTTCCTGGTCACAACTGACAAAGACCTCTCCTTGATGAAATTTTAGTCAGGCTCCACTAAGCCTTCTTCTCAACTAAGCCTCAACATTTGGACTTCTGTGTCTATGTTTGCATTGCCCAATTTTAGAGAGAATTCTGCTAAGTCAGTTTAGCCAGATTCCCCCATGCTTGATATTTGATCACCTTCAGTATCTGATCAAATATCTCATTTCCCAGGTGGCATCTGATCACCCAGGGCTGTCTTCATCAGGAATCTTGTTGGCCAGTTGAGCCTTCTAGCCTTGATGTCTTCTCGTAGTAATTCTCCATCCCCTGACATCTTCTCCCCTCTCCCTGCCACTTGGCTGTAAATCCTCACTTTTTCCTGTTGTATTTGGAGTTAAGCTCAATCTTTCTCCCCTATTGCAAAGCCCCATTGAAGTAGTCCCTTGAAAAAGGTTTTCTTTACTGCCTTTAACAAGTATCAGAATAATTTTTTCTTTAATACACCCCAGCACTTGAGATCACCCTGGAACATTGAAATAATAGATTTGAGCATCCCATTCAGAGGATAAGGCCACTCTAAAACTATAATAGAAAATCAAGAAGCCATAGAAGAAAAAATGGAAAGAGACTGGGGCAGTGACTCATGCCTGTAATACCAGCACTTTGGGAGGCTGAGGCAGATGAAACGCTTGAGCCCAGGAGTTCACCAGCCTGGGCAACATGGTGAGACCCCACCTCCACAAAAAATACACACACAAAAAAAATTAGGTGGCAGTGGTGATGCCTGCCTATAGTCCCTGCCACTTGGGGTGGTTGAGGTGGGAGGATCGCTTGATAATTCAGGGAATTATCTGAAGTTACCTAAGCCCGGGAGGTTGAGGCTGCAGTGAGCCGTAATCATGCCACTGCATTCCAGCCTGGGTGACAGAGCGGTCTTGTCTCAAAATAATAAATATGTAAAATAAAAAGAAAAATGGAAAGATAACAAGCTGGGGAAAATATTTGCATCACTTTGATTTATAGACCAAGAGTTATTTCTATTAAGAGCTCATATAAATAAATAAGTAAATAATGCCAAGTGAAAAATGAATAGTTCAGGACCAGGTATGCACATATAATTTCAGCTATTCAGGAGACTGAGATGGAGGGATCACTTGAGGAGTTCGAGTGTAGCCTGGGCAACATAGTGAGACTTGACGCTTAAGACAAAACAAATGAACAGTTCACAAAAAAATAGAAATACATCTTTCCAAAAAATGCATTCAACCTTACACATAATAAGAGAAACACAAATTTAAAACTACAAGGAGACACTGCTTTTTCAAATTAGGGAGGATCAAAACATTTAACAATATCATGTACGGTAAGGGTAGGACGAGGAAACGGACACTTTGAACACTATTCACAGTAACATTTTTTTCAAGCTAGTTTCTGCCTCCGCAACACTTGAATGCACTCACTCACCCACAAAGGTCAGTAATGTCTGCCCTACTGGCTAACTTTATTTTACTTGACTTTTTGGGAGCATGTGACACTATTGATCCTGCCCCTAAATTTCTCGAAACTCCCTATTCCGTTCTGTGGCTCTGACACCCTCCCACTTGTTGCTCCTTCTCAGTTTCCCTCTTTCTTTGCCCATTCTCTAAATATGATGTTCTTAGGGTTCTGTTCTTTGCCCTAGCAAACTAATACACTGTCCAAACTCAAAATGTTCTACACTTCTCAAGATTCACCTTCTGAATTGCCTCTCACTCATCTGAGCCTGGTTATTATTTGCATATCTTTTCTCAGCATCAAGTTAATCTTACAGGACATGCTTTCTGAGAGTTGCATAATGGTTTATAAAATGCTCAAGTCCAGTGGATCAGAAATTATATAGACAAAGTACCTTATGGTGAGAGGTGAGAGACTGGCTTCCAGCTATAATGTTAGTTAGGATTCAGAATTCTCCTATGGGCTGGGTGCAGTGGCTGACGCTTGTAATCCCAGCACTTTGGGAGGTTGAGGCAGGCAGATCACGAGGTCAGGAGTTTGAGACCAGCCTGGCCAACACAGTGAAACACTGTCTGTACTAAAAATACAAAAATTAGCTGGGCATGGTGGCAGGCGTCTGTAATCCCAGTTACTTGGGAGGCTGAGGCAGGAGGATCGCTTGAACTCGGGAGACGGAGGTTGCAGTGAGCTGAGATCGCCCCACTGCACTCCAGCCTGGGCAAAAGAGCTAGACTCTGTCTCAAAAAAAAAAAAAAAGAAAAAGAAAAAAGAATTCTGCTATGCCAGGTGGGTAGTTCGGTGTGAGATGTCCTCTCCACAAATCAAGCCAAGAAAGCAGTTTACAACAAAATTCACAGAAATATTATCAATTAAAGTATCTACATTTGAATAACATAGAGATATTTTAATGCAACAGCATAGTAAATGTTACTATGTAAAAACCAGCAATAGTGCCACATCATATCCACTTATTACTATAGGAGCAAGGCTTTAAATCTCTTAAACTCGATTTTAAAACATCAAGTGTAATATCATTCTGATAAAAGATGATTAGGATAAATTAAATTTGTAAATTATTTTGTTCATTTGTTTATGCTCTTTGTATTGATGCCTGAAAAATGTTCCAGATATTATTAATCACCCAGGTAGTGAAACAGAGACATAATAAATTGCCTATTCTCTGTCTTCTCTCTTATCTCCTGTCCCCTTCCCTTACATCTCTCCTTCCCCATGACTTCCTCCCTCAGCTCCCAGCACTTGGGCATCAGGTCAGTCTCTCAGAAGAAATACACATTACTCTCTGTTCTAATTGTTCTTCTAGGGTCTTGATTTATTTTCTTCCTATTTCTCATTCTACTACTGCCCCAAACTTATCTGCAATGTATGATGTTCGAACTAATAAAAGGTGGTGACTTGATTGGGTTGATTAGAAACCATCTAACATGGGGTACACCTGGTGGGCAGAGTTCTTGATCTTCCTCACAAGCCAGTGGTATAAACAATTGTTACACAAACTGTGGTCTGGTATCACCTGGAAGCTTGTTAGAAATGCAGACTCTCAGGCCCCACCCCAGAACTACTGAGTCAGATTTTGCATTTTAACAATATCCTCATATACACGGTAATGTTTGAGAGGCCCACACTCAAAACATCCTAAACTTTTCTCACCACCCACCTTCTCAATTGCCTCTGATCTAATTGTCTCTTATTTGATCGTCATGACAGAGCCCCAGGTGACACATATGTACTTTAAGGTTTGGGAAACACTGATTTAGTTGTCCTTACCCAGTTGTCTTGGCGAGGCTGTAGACCCACGTGACATAGGGCACGCCGATATCCGCAAAATAAATTATCTGAAGCTACCTTTTTCAGGTGACAGTATAACCTTCAGGCATTGGACGCTTTGTAGTCATTCAGTTGAGACAGTTCAAAACTGAGCCCCAGACTAATAGTGTAAAGCAAGAATACCATGGACAGCGCTCCAGCACTCACTGTTCTTGGTGTGAGACCCTTGTAGGTCAAAACCTTGTCCAACCTGGCGGCCCAGGACGACTTTGAATGTGGCCCAACACAAATTTGCAAACTTTCTTGAAACATTATGAATTTTTTGCGATTTTTTTTAAAGCTTATCAGCTTTCCTTAGTGTATTTTAGGTGTGGCCCAAGACAGTTCTTCTAATGTGGCCCAGGAAAGCCAAAAGATTGGACACCCCTGATGGAGGTGGTGGAGCGCCCACAGGGCCGCTGGTGTGAGACATGCTTGGATCCATCATCACCTCACTCTGGGAATTGAACTTGTTAATTGTCCCCTCTGGGCCTTAGTTTCTTTCAGTTGTAAAATTGAAATGACAATACTTATCTAACATAGCTTGTTACTGGAAAAAACAAATCACTATACAACACAAGTAGGTGTTCAATCAATATTAGTTCCTTCTTTTTTCTTGTCTTATAACACCTCAATTAAAGTTAGTTAACAAAAAGTCCTTGAAAAACAAAAATAAATTGCCTCTAGTTTGGAGCTAATGTCCATGCGTACGGCACCAAAGCTGTCAAAATTAGTGGTGGTGGTGGTAGAAGGGGTGAAGGAGAGATGCCCAGCCTAGTGCCCAGAGTCTTCAAATTTTCTCACTAACTATAGGAGCCTCAGGAGGAGAGCTGGGGTGCAGACATGCTCAGCTCCTGCACCTTCAGCCTCAGCAGGGAGGCCCTGCATAGCTACTGTGGCTTCAGCCTGTGACCTGGCTCTACACTAGGGATTCTGAGGAGCCATTCTTTGAAGAATCAGCCTCCTTAGCAACTCTTGTTAACCAAGCTGTGTTCGGATCCTTTCTACTGAGTTTATCCCACCACCACCACTCCTCTGGGGCTGAGTCCCTTGCCCATGAGCCTGAGTCTCCCATCTTTCTACAGCTGGCTTGCACCCCTTTGTGGAGCAGCTTTTCCCTCTGGAACTCAGTCTGTCTTTGGATGAAGAGTTGGCTGAGGATTGCATCAGTCAGTGCCTTTACAGCTAGAGCTGCTTTCCTTGCTCCCCAAAGGGTTGTTCCGAGGTTATTCTTCTTTATTTGAGATGGAGTCTCACTCTGTCACCCAGGCTACAGTGCAGTGGCGCGATCTCAGCTCACTGCGACCTCTGCCTCCCAGGTTCAAGTGATTCTCCAGCCTCAGACTCCCGAGTAGCTGGGGTTACAGGTGCTCGACACCATGCCTGGCTAATTTTTGTATTTTTTTTTAGTAGAGACAGGGTTTCACCATGTTGGCCAGGCTGGTCTCAAACTCTTGACCTCAAGTGATCTGCCCACCTCCCAAAGTGCTGGGATTATAGGCATGAGCCACCCCATCATGCCCGGCCTATTCTGACATTCTGATACCAAATATTTGTCCAACTCAGATTTGTTGTCTCCTCAGTCTACTCTTCCTCTTTTCATCTTATACAGCTCTAGCAATAATCATCTTTTCTCTTCTATGGCATGGATCTAAAAGTTAAAATTTAAGATGCATCAGATTAAGATGACATTTTAGTTTCTCTTGTGGGATTTTATTTTATTTTTATTTTTATTTTTATTGAGATGGTGTCTCACTCTTGTTGCCCAGGCTGGAGTGCAATGGCACAATCTCTCCTCACTGAGACCTCCGCCTCCTGGGTTCAAGCAAATTCTCCTACCTTAGACTTCCAAGTAGCTAGAATTATAGGCGCTCGCCACCACGCCTGGCTAATTTTTTGTATTTTCAGTAGAGACGGGGTTTCGCCATGTTGGCCAGGCTGATCTCGAACTTGTGACCTTAGGTGATCCACCCACCTTGGCCTCCCAAAGTGTTGGGATTACATGCGTGAGCCACCTGTGCCCGGCCCACATCTGCTTCTTAAAGACGTTCACTGCAGTGTCTCTAAAAATGTAAACCATATTTGAACCAGAGACCAGATGATGCTCAACAGTTGTCTGACACTACCAGGAAGCAGCAGTGGGCCCCTGGCCTGCATGAGTGGGTGGGGCAGGTCACTATGAGTGAGAGTGAATTGCAGTCAGTGGCTTTCTGGGATAAAAATACTACACTTCCTCTGGGTTCTAACTTGTTTTGGGCATAAGGTTTGTCAGGACTGACTCTCCCTTTTGCCTTCCATATTCTTCCACTTAAGGTAATTTATGCCCATCCCCATGCCTAGACCTAGATACGAAAATAATGTGATCCCAAGTATCAAACTTATATTCTTTAAATATTGGCTCAGTGTTAACTGAGAGCGAGGACTGAGTGCTCTGTGGGAAGGGCACAGAAGGAGCATGGAGAATCCCTGATGCCAGCCCTCCTTGTTCCCTCTTCCAGAGCACTGCAGCTCTGGTCCCAAACTTAACTACTCTGCTTCTTGCTGACAAGGCCAGGCAGCCTTCTGGCCTCTCTCCTTGGAAGACCGGCTGGTGACCACCTCAGTCACCCCAGGAGGCCGTTGGGTTTCACTCCTTGCAACCTACTCATGGGAGCTTCACTTAACAACCACACACATTACTTCTTCCTGGAAGGTCACATTTTCCCAGGAGTGTTTGGGGCGTGTCACATGCTGGTGCCTAGGCATCAGCTGACTAGCCTCCTCCCCCCCGTCTCGTTGAGGCGACACGTCCATATTTATTATTTATTAACAATACGACCACACTCCTTGCGTGTTCTAAGGGGCGGGTGTGGCAGGAGAGGAAAAAAAGGGGGAGTCCTTTTGTGCCTCAATCTCTGCTCCACAGGCAAAAGCCTGGAGGTTTCTTTTACCCATCCTTCCATCTTGAGAGTGACGAACCTCCACGGCCCGAATCCTTTTTCAGTTCTTCCAAACAATTTAAAACTATCCACGCTCTTGTTAAAATCTGTGCATATATTACAAGCTTCTATTCTTGGTACTTATGAACTTTAATAAATGAAGTTAAAGGAAAAAAATACACTGAACACACACACAGTTGTTAGACAGATTTTCTAAAACAAAAGAGGGACCCCCGTCCCCCAACCAAAACCCTGTATCAGCGAGTTCCCTGATAGTGACTTCAAAGAGGAAAGACTTGAACTGGGTTTGTCAGAGAAATCTCTCTAGGTAGAGTATTTTGTTATTTGTCAAACCAGACATCTCGTCTCTGCGAACACCTGGTCAAGCCCGAGGTAACTGTGTAATGTAATAAGAGTGTTTTTATACATTATGCAAATACGCAGCGCTTTCCTGATGGCCAGAACAATCTGATTCCCGACTTTAATCCTGGCCCACGCTCCCAGCCCCCGCCTGGTGGCGTCTCCTGCCCGCAGCTCCGCGCAGCCCCAGGTGAGTCCTGCGCGTTCTCCGCTCTGGGGCCCGTGGGAGGGGCTGGAGCGCAGGCGGAGGGCGCGCCGGGGTAGGGGAGGACCGAGATCCGGGCCCCGACTGCAGCTTCCTCGCGGTGGAGCCGCATTTCTAGGCACCTCCGCCGCCCTTGCCCGCGCGCGGCGAGCGGTTTTTGGGCGTGCCGCCTGGAGGCGCGGAGCCCGCCCGGCGCGCCCGCCCTGCAGATCCGGCCCCGGCGGAGGCGGCCGGACCGCGGAGATGCGGTGCGGGGGCAGGGCGCGGGGTAGGTGACTTTATCCCGCCTGTTTCCCTGCCCCGGGGAGCAATGACATCACGCGGCCTTCTCCAGGCGCCGACACAAAGAGCGGGGCGGAGAGGCCGCTGCGGGGGGAGCCGGCGGCCGCTGCCGCCGCCCAGGGCTCTGGGGCCCCGCCGGCCAGGCCCGCCGTCCGCGGCCAGTGTCCTTCCTCCTCCTCCTCCTCCTCTGCCGCCGCCTCCTCAGTCGCCGCCGCCCGCGCCGCCCGCGCCGCCCGCGCCCTCCGCGCGCCTCTGAGCCCGCGCCGGGCCGCGCCGGCCCCTTCCCATGCGGGCGGCGCGGGCCCTGGGAGGGGCGCCCGGAGCCAGCCGCGCAGCATGCACTGGGGGGTTGGCTTTGCTTCGTCCAGGCCGTGCGTGGTGGATCTGAGCTGGAACCAGAGCATCTCCTTCTTCGGCTGGTGGGCCGGGTCCGAGGAGCCCTTCTCCTTTTATGGGGACATCATCGCTTTCCCTTTGCAGGATTACGGTGGGATCATGGCAGGGCTGGGCTCCGATCCCTGGTGGAAGAAAACCCTTTACTTGACCGGGGGAGCTTTGCTGGCCGCAGCTGCGTATCTGCTCCACGAACTCCTGGTCATTAGGTGAGCCGGAGAGAGGGCCCCGCACAGGGGCGCAGAGAGGGGCACCTGGCTAGGGCAGGGCTGGCGCGAGAGGGGCCCGTGCCAGCCCCTCGGTCACGCTGCCCAGATGCCCAAGCGTCCTGCAATTACCTTTCCCTAAAGGCATTTGTGGTCACCTGGCCGTGAGGGGCAGTTTGGAGTTGAAAGGAGAATTAAACCGGTGCTGGGAGGGAAAAACATTTGTCTCCCAAAATGCTCTAGGTCACTTGTCGTTATCTATTAAGAAATGGCCTTAGGAGGATCTAAGTGCAGTGTGTTTGCAACAATAGAATTGGGCCCTGCAGAAATAGGTTACACTTTTATGAAATGCCTTGTTTATAAGTAATAATACTGGAATATTAACTGCTAACCTTATCTTTTACCTAAAGGTTAGTTCTTCACCATCCTTCCCTAAATGTCAACATCAAAAGACTGAAAAATTGCAAAAGCTCCAGAAACCTGCGGGTCCCTGTTAAAGATGCATGACCAAGTGTAGTGGTGGGCAGCTTTGATGCAGCCTTAACCTGGTTCTCTGCTTATCTGGTATTGAACGCCAAGCACCATCTTCAGGCTTAGATGTCATTGTTGTGTGAGCGGTAGGACAGGCTAGCACATGGGTGTGTTGGGCATAACACGGCGTCGCCCAGTGCCGTAAACAGTTGCATCCGCTGCCGCAGAATGTTTACAAGATTGAGTTGGAAATACCAGAAAATGGAGGCCCCTGCTGTTGGTACATCCAGCCGGCACGAGATTTTTGTTTGGGTAGAGTAATACCACAGGGCACTGAGACAGTTGTTTGGCTAATTGATACATCAATTAATGGTTAAAATTTCCATGCATTTGAGCCTTCCGTCACTGGAAGATTACCAGAAGCCCAGTTTTCAATAGCTCAGAATGTCTCTTTGCCAGTATTTTCTAAAGTGAGAGAAATGTGTCCACACTGCCTTATTCCAGTGGAGGAATCCTACACAATAGGTTATAAACAAAGACAGTGATAGGTGACCTTTACTAGCCTGCAGGGATCCCAGGAGATTATTGTGATAGCCTAATGT
The DNA here is from genome assembly GCF_028885625.2 of Pongo pygmaeus. Taxonomy (NCBI): domain Eukaryota; kingdom Metazoa; phylum Chordata; class Mammalia; order Primates; family Hominidae; genus Pongo; species Pongo pygmaeus. The sequence continues at coordinate 99,120,607 of NC_072378.2, read as the reverse complement.
AGGTATTTGGCCTAACGTACATATTTTGAATAGTTCCCGTGTCTGAGAGGGTGGGAAATCATTTAGGTTTGGAGAAATGTATTGGTTTTCATATTATTTAGCCATATTTGAAGAAGTTTATTTTAAGCTTGTTGCACATTTAACTCTCTCACTTAACACATTGCCTTGAATCTAGCTGAACCAAACAAAAAATTTTAAAGAGAATTATCTCTCTAGATTATTTGTTAATTGTGCTAGTTTTAGAACTGTATTTCAAGTTAGATTTCAAGCTACCTAAAGAACTAAAACATTTGGGCAGTAATTTAAATGGTAACCCAGTTGTTTCTCAGTTGTATTCTAGTCTAAAGCCTTTGAGGAGATCCCAAACCATGAGGCTTCTCAGCAGTGGAGGGAGTGAAGGCTTCACAGGACCAAGTTTAAAACAAAGCTTAAATGACCTTGCAGAGACAGTATGGAGCTCAGCTCCCACTCCGGAGTAGGCCATGCCCTGGCAGGTGTGGTCACTGGAGACTGGAGAGCTCTCTGCCCACAGATAGCTACTAACTCATTTAGGGGACTATAAACCTCAGCACTGGATGCTTATTTGGACTAAGGAGTTTAATCCTAGGTTGATTCACTTTTTCTTGTTTTTATTTTTTAATTTTTTTATTTTGAGACTGAGTCTCGCTTTGTCACGCATGCTGGAGTTCAGTGGCTCGATCTCAGCTCATTGCAACCTCCACCTCCCTGGTTCAAGTGATTCTCCTGGCTCAGCCTCCTGAGTAGCTGGGATTACAGGCGTGCACCACCGCGTCTGGATAATTTTTGTATTTTTAATAGAGATAGGGTTTCACCGTGTTGGCCAGGCTGCTCTTGAACTCCTGGGCCCAAGCGATCCTCTGGCCTCAGTCTGCTGAGTTGCTGGGATTACAGGCATGAACCATTGCACTTGGCTAATTTTTTTTTTAACTTTTTTGTGGAGATGGGGTCTCACTATGTTGCCCAGGCTTGTCTCAAACTCCTGGCCTCAAGAAATCCTCCCTTCTTGGCCTCCTAAATTGTTGGGTTTATAGGTGTGAGCCACCATACTTGGCCAGTTTTGTTTCTGGACAAATGTTGGAGTTGAATTAGAAAGCTCTGAAGTAATGCAAACAATAAAAAAGGGCTATTTCTGAATACTGAGTAGGATGGGCTTTGCATATGTGACTGCATTTATTCCTCACAACTGTTGTTTGTTCATTTCATAGATAAGGAAATTGCAGCTCAGGGAGGTTAAGCAGCTTGCCCAAGATCACACAGTAAGAATAGTAGGATCTAGATTCAAATCAGAGCCTGCATTTTTTAACCACTGCCTCTTAGAAAGTACCTACTTTGGCCGGGCGCAGCAGCTTACGCCTGTAATCCCAGCACTTTGGGAGGCCGACGTGGGTGGATCACGAGGTCAAGAGATAGAGACCATCCTGGCCAACATTGTGAAACCCCGTCTCTACTAAAAACAAAAAACAAAAAACAAAACCCAAAAATTAGCCTGGCGTGGTGGCACGCGCCTGTAGTCCTACAGCTACTCGGGGAGCTGAGGCAGGAGAATCGCTTGAACCCGGGAGGCGGAGGTTGCAGTGAGCCGAGATCGTGCCACTGCACTCCAGCCTGGCGACAGAGTGAGACTCCGTCTCAAAAAAAGTACCTACTTTGAAATCCGTTTTGTTGGAGGAAGAGGAAGGAAGAGAAATGTGGAGAACTGAAGCATTGCTCAGGGAAGACAGGCCTGTATCAGGTGCCTTTCTTGCAGCGTCTAGGGGAAGAGGAGTGGAGGGGCAAAGGGAAAAAAACAGGCAGGAAGGTCAAAGACCAAGGCTTTAGAGGTTACATGATAGCTACCTCCACTTAAGGTGAAATCTAGGTTTCAATAGGCTTTATAATTTAGGCAGAAAACATAAATTCTGAAATATGTAAGATGGAAAATACACCTTAAAATGACTGCCCTGAGTTTACTGGCTATTGCAAACTCTTCCCCAGCCTACTTGGATTTTCTGCTGCATAGACATAACCTTAATCTATGACTATGTCTCTAGAGTGGAAGAGTAAAGTTGACAGATGAGAATTACTTAGGAAGTTTAATTAATGAATATAACCAAAGTAGGTTTTTGGGGTTTTATCCAAAAACCCCATATTTTAAAATAAATATTTAGCACCATATTTTAAAATAAATATCGTTCCAACACACTACTTTGTTTTCCCTGAGTGGAGATAGCTTGGCAGCTATCTTAAATTCAATCAGGCTTTGGAAAGTTTTGTTTGTAAATTGAATGACTACTAACTTCATTACCAGTGCTTATTTGCACTTTTCACACACGGGCTCAGCCTCTTCTAGAACATTTAGTTGGCGAATCAACATCTGATCTCTGCAAACTAACAAATCATCAGCTGTGTACAGAGGCATGTTCATCTGTGGTGTCGTTAGCCCCGGGAATAGTAGTAAACTAGCTAGTTAATGCTCTGTGGCTGTCCTCTTATACAAACCTTATGGTAAGATCACTTTATAAAATATAGCTGTACAGGAAACAACCTACCCAAACCTCTGATCCTAAATTAGAGAGGAGTTTCTGACATGTTGGAGGGAGGGCTCTGGAGCCAGACTGTCTGGGTTCAAATTCAGACTCTGTCTGTAACCAACCACATAACCTTGGATATGACAGTAAGCTCTTGATGACTCAGTTTTCTCATCTGTAAAATGGTAATAGTAGTAGTAGCTTTTCTCATAGAGTTGATTAAATGAGTTAACACATGTGACATGCTTAGAACAGAGTTTGTCAAGGTGAAAATTCAATAAAACTTGGCCATCATTAGCTGTGACTTTTATCAGAAAGCTCCAGGCTTCAGTGGTCTAAGTCAAACTGGCAGTTTTAATACGATTAACCGAGGAATTGCCCATTTTGGTGACCTTGAAGTGCTTAAGAGCATGGAAACGAGTTATTTCAGAGTCAATCTTACATTGATGTTCTTTAGGCAAGTTATTTAACATCTTTGAGCTTCAATTTTCTTATCTACTATAAAATAGTATAATATGATATCCCAAATTTAAACTATAACAATACCCATTCTAAAGTGTCATTGTCAGAATTAAATAAGTTAACATATATAATATATATAAAGTCATTAGCATATGCTTGGTAGATAATTAGCATTCATTCTTACTATGACATGGCCCAAATTAACAATTAGAATTAGATCGTTCTGGCTGATGGAGCAGGGATTTTTTGTTTGTCTCCTCTCCTGTCAGTTCGGAAATTTGTGCCTGTTAATTTACATGAAAATACCACTTTGTGATGGGAATTATTTGACTGGACAGAATCAGTTAATTGTCAGATCTATAGTTTGTGCTGTCTTGGAACATCGTCTAAATGAGTTCTTGATTTTAATATCTGACTTCCCAAACATTCCATCTAAATGAAAACATTTCTTTTATAGTGAATATTGCCAGAAAGCAGCAAATATTTTTATTTTTTTGACTTGACAGATATTTTCAAAATGAGTCATTCTGAACTGTGAAGTTGAGTGGGCCCTTGGGTGGTAAACTTTTCAAGAGAGTTTGTTTTACTAAATGGGGATCTGCAGGAAGTGGGCATCCATGTGATGAAGATACAAAGATCTTGTTCTTGCTTGGGTAGAAAGAAGGGGGTGTGGTGTTGTACTGGGAACAATGCGAGGGAACCAGAGGCTCAGGGAAGGCCAAGGAGAAGGAAGAGTGAAGTTTATCTGACTGGAAATCGGCTGGGTCAAATGAAGATGGAAATTGCAAAAGGGTCCTGAGGAGTGGGGTATGAGTGGGGCTGTGTGGAATGATGAGCTTGCAGGGATGAGACCATATCTCTTTGGATGGGGATAGATTTCACTATTACTTAATGCTTGATAGTTTACTAAATAGTTACAGTATTACCTTATGTAATCCTCATGATAAACCATACAGAATTGGTACTGTCCTCACTCTTCAGGTGAAGATGGTGGAGAGATCTAGGCTAATGTGGCCAGTAGGAAGCAGGGCTTGGATTTGACACCAGTTGTCCAGACTTGGAATCCAGCATTCATTCCATTATGTAGTGGTTATTGAAAAACTGTATGCAGGGAAGTCCTTCTCACCCAAAAGAGTAGCCAAAGGAAAAGATGGATGTGTGGCTGAGACAGAAGAAAGGGGAAAAGCAGGGGTACTGAAATACATGCTGTGTGGTAAAAGTGGGGATACTGGGAAGGCAGAAAATAAGACAGAGCGAGAGAGAGAGCATCCAGAAGGCAGGTTCCACGGCATTACAGGTGAAAGAAGGGTTAGGTGAGGGCATGGGCAGTTGGGAAGAGGGACCAGAATTTCAGTCTCAGATTCCCTACAGACTTGGGTCATAGCAGAGCAAATCTGCACTGTTGTTCCTGGGTCTTACGGATCAATAGACTGTTTCATGGTATAGTCTAATGGCCAAAAACATGGGCTCTGACTTCTTGGTTCAGTGCCCATTCTGCCATAACTAGCAATGTGACTTTGGGCAAGTTAATCCTCTGTGCCTTAATTTCCTCATCTATAAAACGTGGATAACAGTAGTACCTACTTCATAAGGTTATTATGAAGATTAGAGGAGATAAGACCCGTGAGACCCTCAGAACAATGTGTGACACACAGTAAGCACAGAATATCATTTTTATCCATCCAGCTTGTCCCTGGCAGGTAAACACAGCCGGCTGGAGAATAGGTGGACCAGTACCAGAAAATGTTCTTGTTGCCCAGAGGCCATAGGTCACAGAAGGAGGCTGTTTTGTAGTTACTTTGCTGAGCCACTGGGGTCATGGTAATATCATGGGAGTTTGTAAGGTTCTCTTGTGTTTTGACTAAGCTTCCATGAATGCTGGGTGAGGTAAGCCCCTTCGACAAACTGGGTGCTGGGTGATGTAAGCCCCTGTGACAAACAGATCTGCTTGTTCACTGAGGAGCTACAACCCTGCAGGGTCCTCAAGAAGTAAGGGAACTGAATGTGGATAACATGTGGATTGTTCTTTATTTCTGTTTTGGTTTTGACAGGAAACAGCAAGAGATTGACTCTAAAGATGCTATTATTTTGCATCAGTTTGCAAGACCTAACAATGGTGTTCCCAGTTTATCTCCTTTCTGTTTAAAGATGGAAACTTATTTAAGGATGGCTGACTTACCGTATCAGGTACTTGTGTGCAAATATGTTTTCTTCTTATGACATCAGTATCAGGGAATGAGTATTTAACTAAAGGGGGGAATATTTCATCTCACACAGTGGATGCCAGAGGGGATGGGAGCTGAAACTAGCAGTGCCTAGTCCTTAGTAAGAGGGAAATAATATACTTGATTCCAGGGTTTGTTGATAATGATGGATCAAAAAGGTCTGAACTTTTGAGAGATTCAGCGCCATGATATTTTTCTTTAACAGAGTATTCTTTGGGCTGGGCACGGTGGCTCACGCCTGTAATCCCAGCACTTTGGGAGGCCAAGGCAGGCAGATCACTTGAGGTCAGGAGTCCGAGACCAGCCTGGCCAACATGGTGAAACCCTGTCTCTACTGAAAATACACAAATTAGCTGGGCTAGTGGCGGACGCCTGTAATCCCAGCTACCTGGGAGGCTGAGGCAGCACTTGAACCGGGGAAGCAGAGGTTACAGTGAGCCGAGATTGCACCACTGTACTCCAGTCTGGGTGACAGAGCAAGACTCCATCTCAAAAAAAAAAAAAAAAAAAAGTATGCTTTGGTTAATAGTTTGGACAGGCCTACTGGGCCTTGACAGAGATGGGTGTGCCACTGCCTGATGTGGTTTTTTACTTTAGGTTTTAGTTTATTGACAGCATCGTATTTTGTCCCTCATGAATCTTGGGAGCAGAAGGCCCAGTAGGCCACGAGGTAGATATTTGTATATGTAGTGAGAGCTTTTCCACAGCACTCAATGTTCTGTTTGTGTGACTTTCAGGGAAACACTTGTTCATTTTAGCAGTAAATAAGGAAGAGGAATGTACTTAAAGGTATATATTTCTCTCTGAGTAACGCTTGAGCTGTGTCTCACAAAGTCAACACGCTGTGTTTTCATAGTCATTCAATTCTATGTATTTTTTTTAAAAGGTCACTTATGTTTTTATTTTTAACCAAGTTCTAGCCATATGGAACTATTTTAAGCTTTGATTTTTGTTATCATTTTTAATTTTACGGTCAGAGAAGATAGTCTCTGTGATATTGATTCCTTGGAATTTACTGAAGCTTTAGCCTGGTTTGTAGTTACTTTTTCAAAATGTTGAAAATAATTACATATTCTCTGTTTGGATATAGAGCTCTCTATATATCTACTTGCTTAAACACGTTTAGTGTATTATTTAGACCTTCTATATTTCTGCTTATTTTTTTGTCTGAAAGGAGCATGTTAAGATATTCAAGTGTATTTGTTGATTTGTCTCTTTCCTGTCATTCTGTCAGTTCTTGCTTTATGTTAGAGTATTTATATATTTTAGGTTACATTGTTAGGTACATATAAAAGTTCACATCTTTTACTCTTGTTTATTTTTCTAGTGTGTGTCGTCCATTGATGTCTCTTACTATTTTTTAAAAAACTTGAATTCTGTGTTATCAGATATTGAGATAGATTCTCCAGCTTTCTTTTGGTTCATATTTGCTTAGGATATCTTTCTTCATCCTCTCTCTCTCTTTCTTTCCCTCTCTCTTTTTGTATTTGTTTCTCTCTTATATCTAATCGGAGAGTCTTTTAATTGGCAACTTTAATCCATTTACACTTATTGAAATGATTATTTTATTAGAACTTATTTCTAATATCTTATTTAATATTTTTCTCCTTATTAAACTTCATTTTAAATTTTTTCTCATTTCCTGCTTTCTAATAGCTATTTTTTCTCATTTAAAACAAATTATATTTTTGTTGTTATTGTAGTTACTCTTAAGACCCAAATTTGTGTTTATGCTTATTAATTTGTTAAATGTATTAAAGTCTGTATTTATTCTGTTATAATACAAACACATTAGCAGTTTACGTGTACCTTGGGTCTCTCCCTTTCTTCCCAGCCCTCATCCCAATTATGTTGCTGTTGTCTAAGATTTTAATTCTGGAATTTTTTGGCTGGGCACGGTGGCTCACGCTTGTAATCCTAGCACTTCGAGAGGCCGAGGAGGGTGGATCGCTTGAGGCCAGGAGTTCAAGACCAGCCTGGCCAACATGGCGAAACCCCATCTCTACTAAAAATACAAAAATTAGCCAGGTGTGGTGGTGTGCACCTGTAATCTCAGCTACTTGGGAGGCTGAGGCAGGAGAATTGCTTGGACCCGGGAGGCAGAGGTTGCAGTGAGCCAAGATCGCGCCATTGCATTCCAGCCTGGGTGACAGAACCAGACTCTGTAAAAAAAAAAAAAAAAAAAAGGTTTTAGCAATTCTTTTCCTTTCTTTTTTATCCTTTTTAGGCAACAAACTTTACTATGTTATTTGACTAGCCTTATTTTCCATATATCTTACTATAAAGGATTTGTCTTTTTATTTGAGAACTTCCCTGATGAATATTTTTAGAGTGAGTCTTTACGTGGCAAACCTTCAGTGGCTTTGCATGCCTGAGGATATAGTTACTATACTCTCACATTTGATAAATTTATGTTCAAAGTTCTTTTCCTTCTATATTTTAAAAATGTTAGGCCAGGCTGGTGGCTCATGCCTGTAATCCCAGCACTTTGGGAGGCTGAGGCTGGTGGATCGTCTGAGGTCAGGAGTTCAAGACCAGCCTGGCCAACATGGTGAAACCCCATCTCTATTAAAAATACAAAAATTAGCTGGGTGGTAGTGGCATGTGCCTGTAATCCCAGCTACTCGGGAGGCTGAGGCAGGAGAATCGCTTGAAGTGGGGAGGTGGAGGTTGTTGTGGTGAGCCGAGATCACGCCACTGCACTCTAGTCTGGGAGACAGAGTGAGACCCTGTCTCAAAAAAAAAGAAAATTGATGTTAATCTCATTCTTCTTTCTCTTTCTCTCTAAATTTTCTTAGAATTTGTATTTAATCTTAATATTCTCAAGTTTCAGTATGGCATGTGTTGGTGTGGGTCTTTATATATCCTGTTTGGTCCTTTATGAACTCTTATTATCTGAGGTCTTTCATCTCTTTTGAATTCTGGAGAATTAATTATCAATTTTCTTAAAATATTTCCTTTTCTTTTATGTTTGTTTTTCTTCTCCCTCTTCTTCCTTGTTCCCTATTATCCGGATTTTGGAAACTCTGCTTCTATTTTCTATGTCTCTCTACTCTCTACTTGAATTCTTTTCTGCTTCTTTCTGGAAGCATTCCTCTCTCTGAGCTTCCTTTGCATTGCTCTATGTGTGCTTGTCGTTGTTTGTTTGTTTGTTTTTGTATCCATTATGCTATTTACCCCATCTATTGTGTTCTTTATTCCAACTTTTGTATTTTTCTTCTTAATGTTTTCTTTCAGTTTGTATTAGTAATCTCTTCCTTTATCCATTGGAGGATATTTATTATGTTACTTAAATTTTTTGGTCTGTCCCAATAATTCTGCTTCATGTCATATAATTCAGTGCACTGCCCTTCTCATAGTAGTGGTACTTATCTAGTTATTTTGGTTTGAGAGGTCCTTTTACCAGGGATGCCAACTTCTCTGCCTGGGAATTTGTACTGGACAAGGGCTAAAGCCCAGGCCACAGGTCCTGTACCTCTGAGGGAGTTTAAAAAAAGAAAGGAGGTGAGCCTCAGGTATCCCCAAACTACTCTGGTCCTTTTACTTTGCTGCCACTCCCCCAAATGGCTCCTGCAGCTCCAGGGTTCACCTTTAGACTCTTGTAAAGCACCAACACTGGGAGGAGGTATTCTCCTCAGGTTGTAACAGACCAACTGGAAAGTTGGAGGGGGTGGGCTCCCCACTCAGCCAAGCTTTTGCCTGCCCCAATAATGATATTACCCCTTCAGCTCCTGACTCCCCATAGCCTGTGCTTTTTGAGATAGCTTCTGTAGAGAAGAGGGGAAGGGGGTGGCAGTGATCCTTCTAAGGCAATGCTGGGACAGCATGGTTGACATGCTTCAGTTTCGTTAAGTGCTACAATGGAGGTCCTCTGGGGACATGGTGAAGTGGCACTGAGTCCAGACTTCAGATTGGGGCATCAGGGAGGACATGGGATGTTTGGGAACAGGAAGTGATTAGAAAGGGAATCTTTATAACTGGTAACTGGAATGCATGGGGTGAGTCCAGAGAGAGCAGCAGGGAGATGATTGCTTAGGACTTGCTAAGACAGCAATGAAGGAAACAAGGCCTGCAGCATCTAAATGCATTGGCTTATATTTGAAAGATCGTTGTTCAGCTTGGTGTTGGCAGTCAGCACTTGAAGATGTGTGTCACCTGGAGACTCAAATTGAAGGAAGAGATTGCTACCCAACAGCTACCTGTCTCTATTCCATCATCACTCTTGACCAGATTGCCTAACTTAGCCATGACAGCTTTGGGGCAGTGGGAGTCCAAAACCTGAATTTTGTGCAGTGCTATCTCTGACTACTTTCAAGATCTTTTGTGCTCCCCCACCTTTGATAAAATAATCCTGTCGTTTGTGGTGGCTGCAGCAGCTGCCAGGCTTTTCTGCACTTTCCTTTCTGCCCTCCAAGTCATCAAGCCCTGACTGCTGCAGACCTGTCTTTACCTGCAGCATATCTGCCTTTGTTCACATTTTAGAGCAGCTGCCTGTAGTTAGTGTAACTGGAGCAGCAGGACTCATGCCTTGCTGTGAAGCCTGCAGCTATTACAGAGGTCTTCAGGAAGGGGCGTGCTTACCCCTTCCAAAATTATTATTTCTTATTAAATATATTTTTAAAAAAAGAATTGTATAGGGCTGTTTTTCTTCTGTGAGGCCTGTATGGAAAATAAATGGAGTGGGCGATGCTCGGGGGGTGACAGATTTTAGGTAAAAAAAAAATGGTGCTGTGGTTTAGAAAGGGATGCTCTGTTGTAGGGGTTGGGGGTACCTGGATTCCCATTCCCTTAGTGGGGATTTGTATTGATGCAGTGGGTGTCTGGGGAGTGCTGGGGAGTTCATTTCTTGGATTGATCAGTAGAGAAATATTTTGTCATGGACCCAGGGAGGTGTACCCTCTGCCACTTCTTTTGCCTGTGCCATTTTAAAAAGATTAAAATGCCAGTATTCCTCAGATCATGACTTTATATTAGAAGCTCTTGAATTTTTAACCTAAATGGAATGGGAATGAATATTTGATGACCATTAGTTAGGAAATCAAAAGGCTTATTTTTAAAAAAAGCTCAATGTATTGAACACAGTTATTATTATTTTTCTCTATCAAGATATGAATATTGGTAGTTCAATTTTAAAATCTTTTTATTTTGTAATAATGATAGACTTATAGGAAATTGCAAACAATGTACAGGGAGGTCCTGGGGATGTGGTTAATTTTTTAAAAAACACAAAAATAGCTTTACTGCATTTTCTGATTGTGTGTAGATGATATATGGTCCTTAGAAAAATTCCAAACAGTACAAAACAGTGTATGTGGAAAGTGAAAATTACCTGATATCCTACGAGCTGGAGATTATTATCATAACTGATATTTTTGACTTTTATTCCTTACATTTCTTTAGACAGGTAAAGACACCTACATCATTTGATATAAGTAGTTGTATAAGAAGCATACATTTCACAAAAGAATTCTTTTTAAGTAAGAGAAAGAAAAAAGAAAATGTTTCCTTTGGAGCTGTCTGCCTCAGCTGTCAGCCCTAACTTTTGATGTTGTATTTATTTGCTGACCTTGTCTCCCCTCCTGCCTCTTTTTTTTTTCCTAAGCTGCAGACAAAAGAATAGTACAGTGCACACCCTCATGCCCTTTACCTAGATCGTGAATGGTTAATGTCTCCTCCTTTGCTTTCCCCCCTCTTTACATCTACATTTGTGAACAGTGTTTTTGGTAAACCATTTTAAAGTAAGTTGCAGAAATCCTGACACATCATCCTGCAATACTTCAACATGCAGCTCTGAAAAATAAAGACATTCTTCTTCAAAACTAAATAGATAGTGGGTGCGTGGATTTTTTCAGTGTGTCATAATCCACACAGACTGCTCAAATTATTTCAAATTTAGCCAGTGGAAGATGACTCAAGATAGCTCCCGGGCAGAGTGAATGTAATAGATAGATATTTACCTGAAACCTATGGGTACTCTGGCCAGTATATCAAATCAGAGTCCCAAGACTCTGGTATCTCTCTTAGAGTCTCAAGTTCTTCATCTCAAAATACTTCTGATGAAGGCACTGCACATCTTCTCATTTCATCCTAGCAACTGTTATTATCCCCACTCTACAGATGAGGAAACTGAGGTCCAGGGAGGGTTAAGGGAGACCCAGGGAGGTCCAGGGTCACTTAGTGAATAAATGATAGAATGAGATTTTGAAATCCAAAGCCTATGGCCTTCACTGCCATGCTAATAATGTAGTATATGTGTGGCTGCATCAGTCTTACCTGGGGCAGACTTGCAGAAGGAAACATCAGCTTGGAAAAAATATAGAGGATTTACCTCTTTATCTTCTCAAAATTACTTTCAGAAACTACCCTCAGTGGATTAGTCAGAGTCTAATTGCTTAAATAAAAATAGTCCAGGAGTTCTTCAATAGATTTAAAGAAGTTAAGAAAAAGTATTATTTTTGGCTGGATGTGGTGGCTCATGCCTGTAATCCCAGCACCTGGGGAGGCTGAGGAAGGAGGATCACAAGGAGTTCAAGATCAGCCTGGGCAACACAGCGAGACCCTGTCTCAATTTTGTAGAAATAAAAATATGTAGGAAAAATTAAAGGGAGAAAAAAAGAAAAAAAATCAACATTTTTAACATACTTTTTTTGGGCCAGGCATGGTGGCTCATGCCTGTAATCCCAGCACTTTGGGAGGCTGAGGCAGGCAGATTGCTTGAGCCCAGGAGTTTGAGACCAGCCTGGGCAACATAGTGAGACACCCATGTCTATAAAATTTTTTTTTATTTTAAAAATTATACGACCACATTTAGAAAAATTGAAATGTATGGGAATAAAAGATCACTGGCATCTCACCTATAGTCTTCCCAATTACTTGTGACATGTTTGTAAGTCTCTTTTTTTTTAATGTTTTTTCATTCATCTCTGTTTACTTAGATGTAATCAGAGTATCTCTAAAATGTTCTCTTGCTTTTTACCTAGCAATCAAAATATAATTGTTGATCATGAAAACATACTAGAACTTCCGTTTCCATAAGAATTGATTATTAATTTTGTTAGAAATACCAAAATTGTTAGAAATAGATAATCGGTGCTGCGAAGAAAAGTCAGCATGGAGACAAAAGCTCTCTCAGCAAGGCCATCTTTACTTTCTGCAGAAAAGGTGCTCAATCACAGATGGAGCAATGGCGAGAGCACACCTGAACAAAGAAAAAGCAGACATATTTATCCCTTACACATTTGGGTTGTCTTTACTGCTGTGTCCTGCATCCATTGGCTGGAGCAGGGCCTCATAGTCTTAAACTGATACCTGATTTGCCAATAGCCTAAAACTTTCCTAAATAGGTAAGTGAAAGGAAGAACAAAGAAGTTGCTTACGAAAGGTTCAAGGAAGCAATAACATTTCCAAATAAGGAAGGGGCGTAGGCTGTGAGCTGGAACGTGCCTGTGAGCACTTCCAACAGTTACATAGTATAGGGCTTAACAAAGAGTTACTAGCACAAAGCAAGGAGGCTTGAAGAAAGTTAGTCTTTAATAAAAAGAAACTATTATTTCTAACACTTATGATTTATTCTTTAACAAGAAGGGGAACTTTGAAGAGGAAACTTTTTACTTTCTACAATTTTTATTACTACTATTTTAAAAAGTAGTCAAACACGTAACAAGTTATCAGGGGAAAGGGTGGTCTAGAGGGAAGGCCAGATGTGTAAATAGTTACTCCGTAAGGGTAGAGGACTACACACCGTACAGTGGAAGCACAGAGGAAGGGCAAATAATGGTTATATCCTGGGGAAATAGTTATGTAACAAGGTGAGATTTGAACTGATTTGTTTTAAAAAACGTGGATAGGACTTTACAGAGGGTGGAGAAAAGGATTCCTGTAAAAGGTAAAGAGTGCACAAAGTCAGGGAGGTGGGCAAACACCTTGACCTGGCTGGGTAGGGGTAGTTGGAATTAGGAGACCAGAGGGACTTAGATAGCCAATGAGACCGGGCAGGTGGGCAGTGGCTAGATGGTGGATGTGGGTCCAGATTGCTGTGTGAAAAGGGGTAGTTTGTAGACTAGAGCTATTAAAGCCATTGGATAATTTTGAGCAGCAGTGTTCTTGGGTCTCATTTGCATAGTAAACAGTTCCCTCTGGTGGCAGTGTGGAGGACAGATTGCATCTGAGAATGACAAGAGTCCAGAAAGGGATGTATTAAGAGGATATGGATGGCATCAAGAGAAATCTGAAATAGGGGCTATGGTATGTGGTAAGTTTACATCTGTAGTACACAGATTACAAGAATGTTAGATGTATTAGCAGCTTCTAGAAGTAGGTGACATTTCTCCTGGGGTAACATCAGGGATGATGTCTAGAGAGCCGTGTGTGGTTGTGCAAGTTGCTCACTGTACAACAGTGCCTGGCCAAAGGGTGGGGGTGAAATCTTGACCCAGTTCTATTTGCCAAGCCGCAAACCTTGGAATGGACCATTTCCACCCAGAGGAGGTTCTATATTCTAAATTGCACAAAGGCAATATGACTAACAGCAGCCCCTATAACATCCCCAATAGTTACTACCCTTTTTGAGGTTAGGCCTACTTTTATCCTTTAGAATAAGCAATGAGATAAAATATCAAGACACTAGGAGGCAGAAATCAGTCCAAATCCCTGTTATTCTGTCTACCAATGACAGCTTATCAGAAACACAGATTTCTGGGCACTATCCCAAGGATTCTGATCCAGAAGTCCAGGCTGGGGCACAGGAACCTGCATTTTTAAGAGGCACAGTAGTTGAATATGTTGTACATACTTTGCTACACCTAAGCATTATAATTTTTGGGGACCGTTCATTTACAGTGTAGTGGTATTATTCAGGTGTGACATACTGGTTTTCAAGTGAGGTTTTTGGTTAGTTGTCCAGTCAATACAGGCCTCCTTGTGGTTTATATTCACTTTTTGAGTTTTTGAATTGTTTGTACATTAAAACTAGACTGACTGTTACTAGGGTCATTTCAGCCCTTTCAATCTGCTACCCCTTACCCCCATCATCCCTTGCCCCTGGGGTATTTTTTTTTTCTTTTCCATCATAAGCCAAAGTCCATGATAGAATCTGTGGGAGAATAAAGTGATATCTTTATGTGAGGTTAAACAAATATTTTTCCTAGAGTAACCATGTATTGTCTTAAGGAGTTTATGCCCTGAGTTCATTCACTTGAATAGTACTGTCACTATCAAACATAAGGTTGGAATGTTTGTTTCTATTAATCATGCAGTGGAATTTAAATACAATATTGATTTTCTCTTTTTAAAAATGTACTCTGCTTAGAACTATTTTGGTGGAAAACTCTCTGCTCAAGGGAAAATGCCTTGGATTGAATATAATCATGAAAAAGTTTCTGGCACAGAATTCATAATTGACTTTCTGGAAGAGAAACTTGGAGTGAATTTAAACAAAAACCTTGGCCCTCATGAAAGAGCCATCTCCAGAGCGGTGACCAAGATGGTGGAGGAGCACTTCTACTGGTGAGTCCCGTCTGGGGTGTCCCCGTCCTTTTGAAGTAAGCCCCAAGTTCTGTTTCACTTTTCAGATCCTCTTTCCACCTTTTCAACAGTTTTCTACCTTAACAGTTTCGGATGAAGTGAGTGGCTCAGTCATCAAAGTTATTATGACTGTTAAGTTTCTGGTTACCTAGACCAGGGGTCAGCAAATCATTTCTGTACAGGACCAGCCAGTAAATATTTTAGGCTTTGCTGGCTGTACGTCTCTTTTGCAACTAGTCAACTCTGCTGTTTTATCACAGAAGCAGTGATAGAGAGTATGCCAGCAAATGAGCATGACCATGTTCTGCTAAAACTTCATTATGGGTACTGAAACTTGAATTTCATTTAATGTACCATATCCTTCTTTTGATTTTTTTCAACCATTTAACAATGTAAAAACTTCTTAGCCTATGGACTATAATTTGATGGTCTTTGATCTAGACTAGAACTCACTGAGTTGAGGAAGATAGTTGAATTGATTGGACTCAGGGCTTTTTACCAATACTGTATAAACTGTTGAATTAAAGTAATATTATGTCAGAGACTCAGAGGAGGGAATGGAAGACTAAGTCAAGATAGAATTCCTAGAGTCAATTGTCCATAGATAACAAGAGCTTCTGTATGTTCCAGAAGTAAAGCATACTACTCCTTTCTGGATTTTCTTTGGCTTGATTGCAAACTCCTAGTTTGTATTCCCCAAGTTTGAACCATCACACGAGTTAATGAGTTTTCTGTTCTGTTTTTTGTAGCCTTGAGCTGGCGGTGGTACCATGTGAGTTAAGCAGATATGGTTCTTGCTTTACAAACTCATTAGTCTATGGTTTTTAAAATTTTTCTTTCATCCATTTTCTGGAGTTTCTGCACCTTTCTCTACACCGCAGTAGATAGAGAAAGTTTCTCTTGATTTCTGCAAACTTTATCTTTTTCCAAAGATTGAATTAAGAATTGTTAAGCCCATCATTTTTGGCATTAATTGTTATCTGCAGGCAGATGCTGGCCCAGTAGTTTTTATTAAACCTCTCCCACTGAGTGATATCTTCAATATTGGGTTGATTGGAGAAGGTTCTTTCTCCTCCTTCTCCCCTATTTCATTTATTCCACTCTCTTTCTAAATGGAGAACTTGCTGTTCCTATCTCTCGGATTTTAAGTGACCCTTTTCTTTTTCTCCTTTTACTTTTGATTCTTGCCCAGTTTATTCCAGGGCTGACCTAAGCTCCACTTCTACCCCCCGCTTGCTAAAGAGGTGATAGAGTGGGCAGCAAGGAGGGGGCTGGGGAGAGGCTGGAGACAGGGGTACAGATTAGTGTGGAAGTAATCAGACTCCATGTTCGTGGAATGAATCGGGTCTTTTCCTTACAATAGTGTTGGGGAACTGCTGGGGCTCCCCTCCCAAGGTGTGCAGCAGTCACAGTGGGAACCAGAATGTATGACTGCGTCTGACATGCATAGCTTCCAGGAAAAACTTAGCTTCTGAGAAAAGCCTCGTGAAGAACCCATCACGCTTGCTTACTAGGCTCCAGTCAGTTCTGCTGCTGTGAAGGGAAAGGAAGGACCTGCACAAGGCCACGTGACCCATGTGCCTTCCCTTGACAGAGGCCCTCCAAGGCACTACCTCATTTGATTGATGGGCCCACTGATTGCCAGAGCTGTCGCTTTGTTAGCTGTCTGAAAAGCTGAAAGCCATACATCTTAGTTGTCACTTTGGCTACAACTCTGTGATTTCCATAATGGTTTAGAAAATATATATTCCTCTTAGAAAGTTTTTGACCCAGCAACATTACCACACATCACTATTTTTTGTTCTGTGTCTGCGTACATGTCATTTTATATAACTTTACTCCCTGCTAAAAGTTAATCCCTGCCCTGCCCTTTCCATCTCTTTCTTCACCAGCCCGAAGCTGATACTCCATGCGGGGTGGGGTGTGGGCGGGGTAAGGGATGGAGGTGAGAGTTGGGAAGTGGTACCCCATGGGAAAGGATCTTAATTTTGTGGACTGCAAATTCCCAAAGGCTTGGGGATCTGCTTGGGTCATATGTAGACTCTTCTAAGGACAATTTTATTTCTCTAATTCACTTTTTAATTTGAAAAATGTTGGAGGGGTTAGCTATTATTTCTTGCTTATGTCTTCTCAATGGTTAATTTGAGGAAAAAATAGTGAGGGTGGGAGGAAAGGTCTTGATTGAGATGCACATATCTAATAAACTTTCAAAGCAACACTGCTAATTCCCACAGTTCCATTTAGTCCCTAGTAGCGAAGGAAAAACAAATCTGTTTCTTAAGGTTCTCAAACCTTTAGCCAACTTCTTGCTTTGGGGAAACCCTAAAGAGACTTTTAGGAGAGCTCTAAATCCCAATGGAGAAAAGACCCTACTTTCCCCATGCCCCAGGCAGAGAATCTTCAGATACTCTTCCCTCAGGCACCTCCCCTCCTCCCCTCTTCTGGTTCCAAGGCCACACACAAAATGTCTACCTGTGGAAGCTATGGCCCAGCATATAGGGATCTGACCAAAATTTGTAGGAAAATATTGTAAGTATGAGCTTTCCATGATATCTTAAATTCTAACAGTCAGTGAGCTCCTAGGTTGTGTCTATACTCACACAGCCAGAAGAGGAAATTTAATAAACCTACCTTGTTTGACTCAATTGATTCAATTATTTGGAGTTTTCATATGTTTATTTTGGCCGGAAACCTTAAAAACACCCCAGACATGATTTTATGAAAAGCTAAGGCAATGGAAAGCTAGCATTGTTATGTTACATCACATAATTCTGAAACTGTTTTAGGTCTATTCAAATAAACACACTCAGCTCTAAAGTGGCTTTTCTTCCACTTGAAATCTATACACTGATGTCCCCCTTGCATTATAAAAACTGTTATTGAAGATCAAGAACACAGTTTTTAAAAATCCCCTTTGTTGTACTGAATGCGTAAGTACAGAGAAGCTGGTGTAAAGGGAAGTCAACTTGACACGGGGTCAAATGACTGGAATGAAACTGATTTTGGGTAACACACACTACAGCTTCTTCAGTGTGACATACTGCCCCCTTGTGGATGTCAGTGAGCATCTTCAGAGTCTTTCAACCCCATATGGGTATCATTTTCAGACTATCTAGTTATTATAATATTTTCACCCATAAAAATATAGGCATTAGGGCCAGTCGTGGTGGCTCATGCTTGTAATCTCAGCACTTTGTAAAGCTGAGGTGGGACGATTGCTTGAGCCCAGGAGTTCAAGACCACCCTGGGCAACATGGCAAAATCCTCTCTCTACAAAACAGTTAGGTGTGGTGGCGACTGAGGCGGGAGGATCTTTTGAGCCCAGGAGTTCGAGGCTGCATTGAGCCGTGATCGCGCTACTGCACTATATTCTGGGTGACAGAGTGAGACCGTGTCTCTAAAGAAAATAATAAAAATTGTTCTAATGTGTGTGTGCGTGCACGCATGTGCGTGCACGCACACACACACACAGGCATTAGAACAGTGAATTCAAACTTGCTTCTAGGTTGGCCGTAATTTTAAAATTTTGAGTGTAGTTCAGGAGATGGGGGAAGATGGGATAGTTTCATAAATTGACTTAACCAAGATCTTTTCTAAAAGCCAAGAGATTACTCTTTCTGATTATAACTTTGTTCATATGTTCTCCTTTTCTTTCTTTTCTCCCTACCCCAGTTTTAGATGTAGTGAGGGCCCGTGTTTGGAGGGGTTGATGTAATGCTTGTGAAACTTGGTGAAACTACAGAAACGTATCATATGTTCCTATATTCTTGAGTAGATGTTCAGAGTATAAGCAAAAGACAGCAAGGATGTAGCCCTATGCAGAGAAAGGCATTCTCATGATTTGGAAGTCCAGGTGTTGATACTCAGTCATCAAATTGTAGTTTGTTATGGGTTCCCACTTATAAATATTCATTTCTATCACGGGCCAGGTATTAAGTTATAATGTGTGATATCTTCATTAAAATATCAGGGGTCAGCTTCTCTTTGACTGTTTTCTTGTTCACCTTTAAACATTTTTGAGCAGGTTTTGTTCCTCTGTTCTAAGATAGTCTTTTAAAAAATCTCTTTGACCCCATTTTGCAGAAGAGATTAGATACATTCATTGTGATAAGGAAAATTAGTATTTCAACTTCTTGAAATAGATCCTCAAAATGATAAATTAATTGCTTAGCCTTGTCTGCTTTCCAAATTGACCCTCTCTGTCCTCTCCAGTTAATGATTCATGGTTCCTTTTGCAGTGGGTCTCCTCCCAGTGGAGAGTGAAGAGCCATGGATTCCAAGAGAAAAGTGGCAGCCCCTTCTTCATTTTCCATAGGCACATCTCTTTGTTCTCTTTTCCCATTTTTCTATTTAAGTATGTGTCATCCCTTAGAAACACTACTTAGCAGTAGCTGGCTCAAAAGCAAAACCTTTTTTCATTTAATCAATAATTCATTATTTCTGCAAACTTAATGAATGACTGTTAGTGGCCAGGATGGTATGTATACCTGTTATCAAGTGGCTCAAAGGCTGGAGGCAGACATCAAGCCTTGGTAATGGTTAGTGCTGGGGGAGGGTTTGAAGAACAAAGAAAAGGCAGCCAGCCATTACTAGAGAGAAGGGGGGAAGACTTTGCAGAGGAGGTGTTGTCAAAACGGAATCCAAGGACAGTTGGAGTGGCAGATGAAGGGGCTGGTGGTCGGGAAAGGTTAGGATGTCTAGGCAGAGGGAGCAACATCTGCAGAAGTTTAGAGGCAAGAAGGAGGCATTTGGGGAGTATATTAGGCTGTTTGGGCTGTCATAACAGAATACTTTCGACTGGGTGGCTCATAAAGAACAGAAGTTTATTTCTCATGGTTCCAGAGTCTGGCGAGTCCATGATCAAAGCATCAGTGGATTTGGTGTCTGGTGAGGGCCAGCTTCCTGGTTCGTAGATGGTCATCTTTCTCCCTGTAACCTCATATGGTGGAAGGGCCAAGGCAGCTCTCTGGGGTCTCTTTTATAAGGGCACTAATCCCATTTATGAGGGCTCTGCCCTTATGACCTAATCATAATCCCAAAAGCCCCACCTCCACATACCAACACACTGGGGGTTAGGTTCCAACACATGAATTTTAGAGGGACATGAACGTTCAGTCTATAGCAGGGAGGTGCATGTAATTCTGTATGGCTTGTGCATAGGGTGCATGGGAGTCAGTGCTGGGAGATGGGGCCCAAGAAAGGCCAGGTCATAGAGGGGTTAGACTGTGGGGAGAGGGGCTGGCATGCCATGCAAAGGAGCTGTGGGGTATTAATGAATGACTCTAAGAAGCATTACTGTTATGATTAGGTTTGTGTTTAGGAAGCTCTTTGTATACATTGGAGCAAATGCATTTCTGAAGGGCCTTAAGGGGATGTCAGGGGACCTGGTAGGAGGCCATGTTCCTTGTAGTTAAGAAATAACGAAGGGCTGAACTGCAGTGTTTATGGAGTTGGAGAAAGGGCAAATTCACAGGGTGACTGGCTGTCAGGAGTGAGGGAGAGGGGGCAGTGAAGAATAACTCCTGGGATTCTGGCTTTGGCGAGGAGAATCAGGTTTGAATGGAACAAAGATGATGAGTTCAGTTTTGGAAATGTTGGTTTGCAGTTCCTGAGGGTCATCCACATAAGATCCATGGATCTCAGGAGAGAGGGCTGCATATGGGAGACATAAGTGTGAAGTCATAGGTGTGAGTTAGATGGCTCCACGAGTGTGGAGTAGGAAGATAGGAGGAATGAAGATAGAGATCCTGGGAATATGTAAGGGGTGGAAGGAAAAGCAGTAGAGGTGTAAGCTAATGGGGAAGTTCCAAGAAAGAGGCCAATAGTGTCAGATACTTTAGAGAGTTCAAGAATATAGAAAGATGGTTTATTTAGATGTTGCACTGTTGACTTGAACAAGAGTGATTTTGGTGGAGTAGTTGGGGTAGAGGCTCCAACCATGTGAACAGAGTTTTCAAGAATCTTGATTGTGAAAGGAGGTGGATTCTTGTTTGCAATAACGTGGAAACATATACAATGTGATGTCTTCTATGTGTGGTGGTTGATTTAGGAATCTATGAAGCATCTATTTTCTTTGGTATTTAAAGTTTATACACATTTCACTGGCCTCAACCCTTAAAGACCTGCTTGACCCTCATTTACTTCTCTTCCCTGACACTGGTCGATAATATTGGGCACAGAGAGTGAAAGAGAGGAAGAAAAATCAAGAGCAAGGTAGAAGGAGAAGAGAGGAAGACCAAACAGTTTCTGAGATTACTTCTAGCTGTGAATTCTGAATCAAGCCAGTGTTTCTTCTTCTGTGTCCTGCATTCAGCCTGCTGCAGGTAGAGAATCCCACACCATTGCACTGGCGGAGACTCCTCCCTGCCAAGTTGTGTGGCCCAGAACAGCTGCCTCTCCCTTCGTGCCTGCTACTGCTAAAACTCTCTACACTGCTATGTTTTCACCTTGTGTGTGTGCCCCCATTTCCCATGCTATGGAGGAAGCTGAAGTCATCAGGCAGGAACTCTAAACTTCTCTGTAGCCCCTCACCCCTTACAACACTCTCTCTTTCTGAAGCACAGAGAAAGATGCCCCTACTTCTCTCCAAGCTGCCTCTTTCAACCTGGCCTTCACATCTTCTAACTTGCCCTTGAACTATGGTTTCCTCAACACTCTAGAAACTTCCTAAGGTGACCTCATCTCCTCTCACAGCTTTAAAACCACCAACATGCCCCTGCTCACCAGTTCTCTATCTGGAGTCTAAACCTATCTCCTGAGTTCTCAGCCTTCTAGACATCTTCACTTAGGCGTTCCATGGGACCTTCAAATGCTACAGGTTAACCAATCTTTCATCATCCGAATATATTCTACCTTGTACAATCTAGTATTGGTTAATGGTATTACCATCCACTCAAACTATCATTTTAGGAGAAAATACCTAGTTTCTCCTTACCCATAAATCTTCACATCCATTGTAGTCCGGTAGACTCTTCTTCTGTCGCAATGTTTCTCCTATGGATTCCTTCTGCCTTTGCCTCACCCAGTGCATCATCTCTTGCCTGGTTTTGCTGTAGTCTGGTAACTGGCCTTCCTGCTAGCATTTTCTCCACCTTCCAGTTCTTCCTTTACATTGCCACCAATCTGACTATGTTTCTTGTCTGTTTAAAGCCTTCCAGCAGTTAACCTTTGCTTTTGGAATAAAGTTCAGCTCCGTGTCCTCAGGCCTGTCCTGATTGGGCCCTTGCCGGCGCCTCCAGCCTCGCCTCTTACAGGCTTCCTCAAATGCAGCCTGTACCCATGTGCCCCTTATAGAAGTTCTTGCAGTTCATCAGGCAGCTGATGCTCTTCATGCGTACACCTTCACCCTCTGCTCTGCCCGGTGAGCTCGATCAGTTACGCTTATGATCAAATCTGTATAATTTGTCTACAAAGGATTTTTTTCCCCTTCTAACCTGTCAGCTTAGAGCCACACATTCTGCATTTTTACACTTTAGATGCTTTTCGGATGCTATTATTACTTGCTCATGTTCAATTTAGAATAATTTAGTTTTATTCTAAGACCATTGAATTCCAGAATGGTAAAAGGTTGTGTAACTTTTTGTTGTGAATTTAGACCTAATACAATTAGAGTCAAAGTGCTGAATTATTCTAAGGGAATGTGAAAATTGTCATCTTAATTACTGCAGGTGTGAAAAAAGGAGCAAGTGGGAAAGCATTTTGTTTCCATGTCTATATAGAATTTACTAGAAAAAATGTGAGATATTCTATATTGAAAGATCAATGGAATGCTCTGACTATACACATTAATTAGTCACTATTGTGATGTACTTCTTCCTGTTTTGCGGAAAAACTATTTCTTGATTCTTCAGTACTTTATTTTGAGAGACTTACCAAAAGAGTCACACAAAGCTTTCTAATCAGATTTATGGGCATTCGTTTAAAAAGATAGCCAAGAACAGCTATAGCTACAGCACAGGGAGTATGTTGAAATTGGCTGTAAGACTTTTTGGTGAAAATCAGGAATCCAGCAATTTTAGAGAAATCTATTTCTTATTTTTATTTGTTTTTAGAACAGAGAACCCTTAAAGAACAGAACTATATAAAATGATCAAAATGCCTTTTTTTCCCCCTTGAGGTGGAAAACAGCATTTCATTGTAGCTGTGATTTACTGTCATTCCTTGAGTTCTCTCTCAAAATATTTTTCACCCCTTTGATTTAAAAAAAAAAAAAAAAACCTTAAAATAACGCAGCATTCTGGCTCTGACGCTTTCCAATTCCATGAATTTCTTTTTATTTCTAAGTTTTTATTTATTGATTGATACAGTGGTCCCACTATGTGTTGCCCAGGTTGGCCTCAAACTCCTGGGCCCAAGCGATCCTCCTGCCTTGCCCTCTCGAGTAGCTGGGACTACAGGCATATACCACCACACCTGGCTTCTGAATTTTTTGAAGTGGCCATTACTGCTATGTCAGCCAGCACTAAGAGTAGAGGTGATTGCCAGTACATCTTTTATTACTCATTAGGGAGGAAAAATGAAAATGTCTTATGCCTGTACTCCCACACAGCTACATTCTCTTCAGCCTTTAGTAGAAAACCCTTTGAATTTCTATCTACCAGCACTATTAGCCATAAAAAAAATTCTTGCCATTTGGAGAATAAAATCAGCAAAGACCTGGGTATGGTGGCCAGCAAAATGTTTGAACAGTGAATAGCTGCTGGCCTCGCCATATGGATTATACTGTTTTCAGGAGCACCTGAATGAGCAAGTTTACCACTAGTATCACCTAGACGGGAAAAAGGATTCAGCCAAGTTCCATTGGCAGTTGTGTTCCCTTTAGAGTTCTTGAGAACAAACTGAGGTAAAGAGTTGATTTTCTTGGAGAGCAAATCATTTACATAATATTTTAATTTATAATAAAGATGGACAGGTGCACTTACTCCCTAATGCGCTATCAAAAAAGCAAAAAGGCTGGGTGTGGTGGTGCGTGCCTGTAGTCACAGCTACTCTGAGGGCTGACGTGGGGGAATCACCTGAGCCCAGGAGTTATAGAGTCCAGCTTGGGCAACATAGCAAGACCCTGTATCTTTTTTTAAAAAGGCAAAAAGGTTTCTTTCAGAAATTTCTTTCTTTCTTTCTTTTTTTTTTTTTTAACTCTTTTATGTCATGAAATGTAAAGTGCATATGCAGAGTATACAAAACAAATGTGCAGCTTAATTAATGAACACCAAGCATAAACCTGTGGAACCATCATTTTGCTCAGGAAAGAGAATGATGCCAACACCCCAGTCACTACTGCCTCCTGCCCTGTGCCCCCATGGGCGCTCACTGTCCTGACTCAAAGACTTTTCCAGTGGGGTTCTACTTGTTTTCTGTGGGATTGCGTGAGAGAAGGCAGAAACGTGGCACTGGGAGGGGAGGGGAGAGGTCTGAGGGTGGGTACCAGGAAAGGTTTGATGGCATCTTTATCTGGATTTTTTTCCCATTTCTTCCACAATCCCTTAAGTCTAGGCATTGACTAGAGCCTGTTGTGATAGCTGCCATGCAGATTGCTCTTTATTAAAGCTGCTGTTATTCAGTTCCTCCAGAGTGTAGTAAATTCTGAACGACTCATTCTAAAGTGACCCTGTGGAGCTGATATGTACCTGATGCACAGTAGTAACTTGTTTCCACACAATTCCAGGACGTTAGCTTATTGCCAGTGGGTGGACAATCTCAATGAGACCCGGAAGATGCTCTCTCTTAGTGGTGGTGGTCCCTTCAGCAACCTGCTGAGGTGGGTCGTGTGCCACATAACGAAAGGAATTGTGAAACGCGAGATGCACGGCCACGGCATTGGCCGCTTCTCCGAGGAAGAGATTTACATGCTGATGGAGAAGGACATGCGGTCTTTAGCAGGGCTTTTGGGTAATGTACCACACCTTCTATTCTATATTTACTATTCTTTCCTTTTGCATGATTAGTAAAACACTGTTGGTTCACTAATTTATGTTTTAATTTTGGTTGATTTCTTTGCTTCCATGTGTAGATTGCAGTCCCCACATTTAACCAAATCCTCTAATTTTCAAAAGCATGTGTCTTTCTACTTAATCACTGGTACTTGACTGTTTTTAGCATGGTGAGCCCGTGTGAAGAGAGTATGGAACATGCTTCAGCCTCACCACCTGGCTGCAAGTGATGCTGGCATTTCTGAATGTGCTGTAAGAAAACAGGGATTTTGAGCAAGGAAGCACTTTGGTTTATAAACAGGTCAGGGTCACAGGCTGCTTTAGGAACACGCTGCTCAGAGGTTCAACTGTGTGCCCATTGACGTCAAGAGTTTGAGAGACCTGCTGACAGCACTGATTCTGATCCATCCCCTGTATATGTGGAACATTCGTCATTTTCTCACCCCTCTTATTCCTGATCGTATTCTTAGTCCTCTTATTACTAGCACATTTTGTAGTGTGATTTTGTATTTGTCACACACAAGGATATAATTTTGTTTGGGAAACCACTAAAAGAGAAGCACAGAGAGCAGTGTGTACCCGCGGGCTGGTGAGGATGGCTGGGAATACAATGATGTACTCTTGCTCCCCTGGCCGGCTGAGGGGGCCTGGGCTGACGTGGTTCTTCACTGGGCAGAGCTTGATTCTTAGTGTTGACAATTCATAAACAGATATTGAATTCAGGACCTTCTATGTGTGAAATAATGGCTTCTTCTGGGGGATAGCTAATGTACAGGGAACCAAGTCCTCCATGTGACTAGGTCACCTGACCAGGTCCTTTGAGGGCTACTAGTCTTTTCTGCAGAAGGTGGGTTTTCACTGGCTCTCCCTCATCTGCAGTAATTTCCAGATTCACCCTCATCCTCATTCTAGAGCACATTAAGTACCTCACCTCTGCTAGGAAGTAGAGTTTAGAATTTGTTTTGTTGAAGACCACCTCGTGCCTTAGGAACTGGAAGCCATGCTGGGTAGAGGCTATGCTGGATATAACCTGTCCCTTGCAGAGTGACCCACTCTGACTGCATCTTTCTGCTCTACATTTCAGACAGTTGCTAGACCTGAGGTCCTTCCTTGAACCCCAGCCTGCAGAGGGCAGATCCCAGTACCACATCCAGATCTTGGCTAGCTTCGTTACGGGAGTTATGTTCTGGGGGTGGGGGCTTGATACTGGCTGGACTCCTTCAAAAGCTCTGTCTGGCTTGCAGAATTGACATTGTCTAGGCCTTCTGTTGTTTTGCTCCACTGGGACCAGGTAGACCTGCTTGATGTAGATGTGAATGGAATTAACCTCAAGTTTGCCTCATTCCTTTGGAAACTTAATGCTGGACCCTTGGCCTCAAAAACCAGGCTCACAACTGGGCCATTTCCCCTTAACAATGGCTATGTCTGTTCCCGGCTTCCTCCCCTCCCTCACCGGCTCATGCTGTTGTGAGCCTCCGTAAGCAAGGAATTGAGTCCCTGGAATTATGACAGAAATTATGCTATAAGCACCACACATCTTTAACAGTGTGGCTTTTTTAACCAGAGAGGGGCGACCTTCACCTTTCCGGACATTTCTGGTTGGGAAAATCAGGGAGCAGGGTGATAGCAATAATAATGGTAACTGACAATTGCTTCTCTCGTGTTTAGCAATTTAGACAATGCTTTCTCCCCAGTTTTCAGGAGATGGAAGAAAAAAGGAATCACTGATAGCTAGGCTGGATACATGATAAGTATTCAAAACAGCATTAAAAGTCTGGATTTTCTGGGATGAGAAGCTGAGCGGGCTACTTGAAAAGTTGGAGTTAGCTGGCGTTATATTCTGTGAGGCCCAGGGAGCAGTGTAGTTGTGAACTCTGTGATAAGAGAAGCACTTTTTCTATATTTCGGGAGGGAGAGGCTCTTTGGCTGAATATCATAATTTGTCTTACTAAATGAGGCAAAAAGCCTCATTTCATTTATTGAATAAGTGAAATTCAAACTACCTCCCTGCCATCCCCACGGACGTGGCTCATTTTTAATGCCCAGATGCCTAAGAGACTCAAAATCCAAAATTACTTTTTGTTGAAATAGCTCAAGATTTGGGGAAATAATTGTCCATGGATGTGTATCTGACTCAACAGGATACATTAGTTATCAGTGTTCCTGGTCAATCAACTTCAGTGATTTGAACATTTCCCAAGTGCCAGGAGCTGAGGAATATGAAGATGGGTTAGAGATTTTCCCCTCTCTCAACTAGCTTATAGTCCAGGGGGTGATGAGGCTGTAAACCAGGAGAGGCAAAGTACTGCTGATCCCTGGTGGCCTGTTTTCATATGGCCTGTGAGCTAATAATGGTTTTTACTTTATTAAAGTGTAGGGAAAAAATGCAACAGAAGTGTGCCCATGAGGCCTGGAGAGCCTGAAATATTCACCATCTGACTCTTCACAGAAGTTTGCGGACCTCTGCTCCAAATGAGGAACTGCACAAGTCAGGCTGGGGCAAGTCCCACGACAGAGACGTGTACTTGGTGTCTGGGATGAAATAGCAGGGAGGACTGGGGAGGGCCGTAGATGAGGCGGCAGTGTGTTGGCCCAAGAAAGAAAAGAGTTGTCCCAGTGAAGAAAATAAGGAAGGACTTTTTGGGAAAATCATGAGAAAAAGAATACCAAGTGAGTGGCATTTGGGAATCATGGTTGAAATGAAGATTAAAAGATAGTTCGGGGCCATCTTATAAAGGACAGTAATTATCATGCTAAAAGATGTACACTTTATATTACAGAAACATGGTGACGTTGCAGATTGCTGAGAATAAGAGAGAAGGAGCTGCATGTGTGATCTAGAAAAGCGGCTATGTTGGTGTTGTGGGGGATGAATTAGGCCTGGTGGGAGGTGGTAAAGAGAGACAGGAGACAGGCATAGTGAAAAGCTATGGATATAGTTTTAAAAATTGTAACTTAATTCAAACTAAAATAAATGAAATTCAAACTACATAAAACATTAGTTAAAATTAGCTAATTTTTATTTTCATATATGAAAAATACTCTACAGTCAAATCAGGTAGAGTTAGAATAGAAAGTATGGTTTTATGATATAAAATACATTAATAATATTTATCATGAATAGCTAGGAGGATAGTCCTAATTATCTCAGTACTGGGAAGACATTTGATGATGAAGTTCAGTATTCATTCCGATAAAAACTCTTAGTAAAATAGGACTCAAAGACTAGTTCCTGAACACGATGGAAGGGTGTTATATTAAGCCAACAACTGGTATCATACTTAGTGTTGAGTCACTATGAGCATGCCCAGTTAAATAAAATACAAAACAAAGATGCCTGCTCTTGCTATTATTTAATATAGTTTTGGGAGGGTTCTGACAATGTAGTTGTACAACATGAAAAAAATATATCTTTATATTGGAAAGGAGGAGACAAAATTAGTATTTATAGAAATTAGGAGATTATGTAGCTGATATAATGGAGAATCAACTAAAAGTATTACAGTTAATGAGAGAATTCAGTAAGTTTATGAAGGATACAAAGCTAACATGTAAACAAGTTTTCTTGAGTATCTCAAATAACCAGTTGGAAAATATAATTTAAAAATATTAGAAGTATGATTTATACGAAATATTCAGGACCTACAGAAATAAAATGAAGCAATCCTAATAGGAGAAATATTTTTTTAGAAAATGGAGAGGTGTGCCTTCATTCTTCATTGAGTTGAGAATGATAACTCCAGAACTCAAACCCCAGCTCTAAGGCCTTGGGCAAGTCTCTTGACTTTCTGGGTCTGAATTTCCTTGTGTAAAGTAGGAACAGTAATGGTGAGAAGAAAAGTAATGCATGCAAAGTGCTCTGAAAAGTGGTCGGCATGTAGAAGTAATCAAACAGCAGGCAAATGTGGAGGGCAGGCGTGACCAGCGTCTGGAAGGAGAGGTTCGTGGTGCTGTGAGAGCTGACAGTTGGAGGGTTTGCTTTGTTTTGTTTTGTTTTGTTTTGTTTTTTTGAGACGGAGTCTCGCTCTGTCGCCCAGGCTGGAGGGTGTAGTGATGCAATCTCGGCTCACTGCAAGCTCCGCTTCGTGGGTTCACGCCATTCTCCTGTCTCAGCCTCACGAGTAGCTGGGACTACAGGCGCCCGCCACCATGTCTGGCTAATTTTTTTTGTATTTTTAGTAGAGACGGGGTTTCACCGTGTTAGCCAGGATGGTTTCAATCTCCTGCCCTCGTGATCCGCCCGCCTCGGCCTCCCAAAGTGCTGGGATTACAGGCGTGAGCCACTGTGCCCGGCCCTATTTTTAAATATTCTATACCATGTGATTCTGTGTGCTGGGTATCACCCTTGGTGCCAGGAAAACTGATAGAAGATTTATCAGACAAAACCCTGCTTTGTCTTTTGCCTTTTTAGTATTTCTGTTATCAGGCCTACATAGATTACAGGTATGACCTTGAAGTGGATGCAAAATAAGACAATGAAAATAAGAATTGTATAGTTGTGTCCCATGTTAACACAGAGATCCCCAGCTGTGGCCATGAGATACAAATTATGAATGGAAGATAGACTCTAGTACAAAGTCAAAGGAACACCACCCATTTGACAGATAAGAAAAACAAGGCACAGAAAGGTTGAATGACTTGCCAACAATCACACAACCACTAACAAGTGAAGCCCAGACTCAAATCCAGGCTGTCAGACCTAAGGCCCCTGCTGTTTTCTGACCTGACTACTACCTTGGTTTCTTAAGAATTGTGCTTTAAAGTACAGAAGTTAAATTATGTCAGGATGACTTCTTTAGAACATTTTCTAACATTGCCACGACTTCCACTGGCAAGTTAAAATGTGGTCTTCAAAGTAATTTTTAAGTACGTTTGATTAGGTTGCCCCTGGAAGCAGAGTACAGATTTAAATGTGGAGCATTATCACTGATTTAGAGATCCTGAGCCTTGTGAGTTGAAGCTGTGCCGTTCATCAGGAGACTTGCTGCCCAGCCTCTAGGTTGAAATGCTTAAGGAGAAATGATCTCTTTTTGGGGGCTGCTTCTGAAAGAGCGAAGTGGTAAATGGAATTTGTAAGTGGAAGTGAAAAAAAAATCTGATTTCCAGCAAACTTCACTTGATTAATAAAAAATATAATGTACTTTTCTTCTACTTTTTTTTTTTTTGCCAGGCTACAGCATTTTATTGAGTCAGAAAATGCCTTGAGGAGTCATTATTTTTCAGTCTTTGTTGACATTGGATCAACACATTTTTAAAAACCAAACTTTTTAGTTATTTTAGTAAACGTCAGCGTGACCTTGACTGTGTAATAAAGAGTAGGGAGTTGCAAAGTAGTGCTTCCCTTCAGAGGCAGTAAAAATGCATCATTTGCTGCTTCATGTCACCTTCCTAAGCATGTATAATGACAGTGTGGTTTTGCTTTTCAGAATGATTGTATTTTGCTGTAGAATAAAACAATCAAGCAACTTTGTTTTCCAAGTATATAGATATTTGGGTGATCACTTAGTTCATGGAAGGTGAAAATATTCTCAGAGAACAGCAGGGTTAAGCTTTTGCGATTAGTCATAGAAAATCTGTAGGTTGCTCTTACCCAGAAATGCCTTTGGGGTTCCATCCCTCCAGATTGGGAAGCCTATACCATGAAGCAGTGTCGATGCTCTTCAGGGAGCAGATGACTATAGCAGAGTCAGGGAAACTCAGACAGGCATGTGTTGAGGGAAAGGTAAAGAAAATATGGGTGCAATTATGCCTTGCAGTGTAGGTCAAAAACCTTGGAAAGGCAGGTGCCACATTGCGGCCCTCTTATAGCTTTGGCATGCTGAGAAAGAGAGAACTGGCTTCAGTGAGCTCAGAATCCAAAGACAAGGCTGGACTCTTGTAGGAAAATGACAGGGGGAGGGGGATGAGTAGGTTAACATATGTAGAAGAGCTACGCTCTGGGGAGTGTGCCTTGGGTTGTTGTCAAACCCTTTCTGTGGTTTTATACACCTTATCTTGTGGCTCTCAAGCTTCTCCGAGCACCATCACAAGATTGGATTTTGATGCTTCTGGAAAGCAGCTTTCTTCCCAGAGCTCAGAGCTATTCAGGAATGTTAAGGGGGCAACCCCTTGCGGGTGGGGGGTGAGTGGGTTAAAGCTGGCCCTGAGTTTCTTCTCTTGACCTCTCTACTGACCCCTTAAAGCTCAGGGTGGAGTACAGGGTGCTAGGTGGCTGGATTTGGTGATACTGATCATAATGAGGCAGCACAGACTACTAAAACCTCATGTTTCTTTGCTTTTAATTGGATTTTTATAGATCCTGGGTGGTGATACAGCAGCTATCTCATGGGAAAAGTAGATGAATGATTGGTAAATAGAGTTGGTTTGGGAGATATAGTCATAAAGAGGGAGAAGAAGAAAAATACAGTTTCAGTTGTGAGGCTCAGCTGTGGACCAGTGGTGGTCAATAAATATCTGCTGGATGAGTGAAGAAAAGAATGAATGAATGTCAGAATGCTGTTAGCAGATAGCCAAGCATGGACTCCAGGATCTGTGGATCTTAGGAGTACTTTCTGAACAAAAAATTTAAATTTGTAAATGTATTTAAGAGTAGGTGGGATCAGAAATAGTAATGGGCTGTGCAAGTGGAAACTGCGATGTTATTTTCAGCCACTTTTCTGTTGTTAGACACCTTAGGAGGAGAGTATACTTGTAATAATTAGAATTCAGGCAGAAGGGTAATTCCGTTGACTTAGGATTGTGTGGTTAAACACACATGCCTTAAACAGTGTACCGGGCTTTTTGTGAGGGGCTTAAAGGTTGGTGGTGAACACATTGGGCACAGCCCTGAGCTACCAGAGCTGCCACCTGAGGAAGATATTACAGGTAAACATTTATAAAATCTCAGCACTTGTGAGGGGTGCCACTGTAAAGTGCAAAGTGCGGTGAGGAATTTTTTTTGCAGGGGAAATGAACATGGTGGTGGTAGTG
Source organism: Pongo pygmaeus (assembly GCF_028885625.2). NCBI lineage: Eukaryota > Metazoa > Chordata > Mammalia > Primates > Hominidae > Pongo > Pongo pygmaeus. The sequence continues at coordinate 99,088,972 of NC_072378.2, read as the reverse complement.
ATGAAGAGGTGGTTCTGGAAGCCTTCTTCAAGGAGGTGACATTTACTGGTTTTTTTTTTTTTTTAAGATGGAGTGTTGTTCAGGCTGGAGTGTAGTAGTGTGCTCTCAGCTCACTGTAGTCTCCACCTCCCAAGTTCAAGTGATTCTCTTACCTCAGCCTCCCGAGTAGCTGAAATTACAGGTGCATGGCACCACGCCTGGCTAATTTTTGTATTTTTATTAGAGATGGGCTTTCACCATGTTGGCCAGGCTGGTCTTGAACTCCTGACCTCAGGTGATCCACCTGCCTTGGCCTCCCAGGGTGCTGGGATTACAGGTGTGAGGCACTGCGCCTGGCCAAGGAGGTCATATTTAAGTTGCATTCTGAAAGATAAGCCCAAGTAAGGCAGGCATGTGTAGGTGTGTGTAGGTGTGGGCAACAAGGGTGGGACAGTGAGTAGAATAGCGTGGACTAGAGAAGGAACATCATATGTAAACAGCCTGAGATGAACAGCAGCTGGGAGCTTTCAAGGAATGAAAAGGTGGCTAGTGTGTCTGGAAATTGTGTGAGAGCAGGAGTGGCATGAGGCAGTGGTGGCAGGAGCTGAGCTCATACAGTCTTATGTGTAACATAAATAAATCTGGACTTTTTCCCAAGAGCAGTGGAAACCAGCAGAGGTTGAAAGTTGGGACATGGTGTGATCCTATATCCGTTTCATGTGCTGGAGGGGCCAAGAGTAGATTTGGTGGCCCAGGGAAGAAGCTGTTGCCTAGGCTGTAGTGCAGTGACACAATCATAGCTCACTGAAGCCTTGATCTCCTGGGCTCAAGTGATCCTTCTGCCTCATTGTCCTGAGTAGCTGGGACCACAGGCGTGTGCTACCACGCCCAGCTAAGTTTTGTATTTTTTGTAGAGACGGGGTTTTGTATTTTGTATTTTTTGTAGAGACGGGGTCCAGGAAAGATAAGATGGTGCTTGGATTACAGGCATGGTGGTAGAGTTGGGCAGAAAGTTATGAATGAGAACTATGTTTTAGAGACAGAACTGAGAAAATTTAGTGATTTGATGTGTATGTGTAGAGGGGGAGGGTCGTGGTGATGGAGAGGGGCGGGGTCAGGCATAATCAGGTTCTGGACATTAAAACTTAGTGGATGGCTGGGTGTGGTGGCACGTGTCTATAGTTCTGGGTACTCAGGAGGCTGAGGCAATGGGAATTGCTTGAGGCCAGGAGTTGAAGGCTGCAGAGAACTGTGATTACAACTGTGAATAGCCGCTGCACCCCAGCCTGAGCAACACAGCAAAACTTCATTTCTGAAAAGAACCAAAAAACAAAGGACAAATAAACATTATTGATGAGGTAGCCATTCACAGAGTTGGAGGACACTGGAGAAGAGGGGAAGATCATGAATTTCAGTTGTGGGTATGCTGAGTTTGAGGTCCCTATGAGGCAGACACATGAGTAGAGATGCAGTATATGATAAAGGCATCTGTGATCAGTGGAGGAAAGACAATTTCATTCAATAAATGGTGCTAGGACAGGTGGCTAACCATTTGGAACAAAATAAGTTCAATTCTGACTTCATGTCAGAATAAATTCCAAATGAATCAAGCATTTAAATGTGAAACATAAAACCATAAACATAAAACCATAAAGGTGCCAGAATAAAATATGGGAAACTTGTAGAATGTTGAGCTTTGGAAAGTTTTTCTAAACATGGTGCCATAGGGTGAAACTATAAAAGAAAAGTTGAATTGCTTGATGACATGAGAAAAAAGAAAACCAACCTCCTGTATATAAAAAAATTGCCATATTTAAAGTTGAAAGGGTAAGCTGGAAAAATGTTTGCAACATGTGACAAAAGAATATTAACATTTGAAGAGCTTTTATAAATAAATAAGAAAAGTGAATACTTAAGGGGGAAGATTGGTCAGAAGACATATAAAGAGGTAATTTACAAAAACAATACAAATGATGAATAAATACATTAAAAATGTTCAACCTCTTTATTTATTTACTTATTTTTGTTGAGACAGGGTCTCACTCTGTTGCCCAGGCTGTAGTGCAGTGGCACAATCATAGCTCACTGAAGCCTTGATCTCCTGGGCTCAAGTGATCCTTCTGCCTCATCGTCCCGAGGAGCTGGGACCACAGGCGTGTGCCACCACACCCAGCTAATTTTTGTATTTTTTGTAGAGACGGGGTTTTGCCATGTTGCCCAGGCTGGTCTTGAATTCCTGTGCTCAAGTGGTCCGCCTGCCTTGGCCCCACAAAGTGCTGGGATTGTAGACGTGAGCCACTGTACCTGGCCTCAACCTCTTTAATATCAGAGAAATGCAAGCTAAAAAATGAGGCACTTCTCTGTCAATCAAATTGGCATATTTTGTTTTTGTTTTGTTTTTTAAATAATACGAAGGAGTATCAGCAGGGGTATGGGAGAGGCATTGACATATTCTTGTGGTAGGAGTAAAAATTAGTATGTAGTTTAGTAGTTTCAAAAGATAAAATGTCATATTTCTAACATTTACTTATTAAGTAATTCAACCTTCAGGATTTTTTTCCTAGGAAAATATTAGAAAGATTTAACTAGAAGGAGAATTCAATACTAAAATATTGCAACCTTACAGTTATTAATAGTATGGCTTTTTGGTCTGGAGTCTCTGATTTTTGTTTGAGATAGTAGCTGGAAACTTAAGCTGCTGTAGGCACTTGCTCTCACTTTCCCTACCCTCTTCTCCCTTATGTTGTCAACTTTCCCTTTCTTCAGCTGGGAGTCTGAGGGTTTAATGGGTACACAACATGTATAAGTTGGTGTATCTTCAGACACCCACTGGTAGATCATTTGTGAATAATCTGCATGTCTCTCTATGAATGAGTGATACCCTTTCATTAGTCCTCTAATGAGGACTACCTAAAGAAATGATGACTACTGCAGAGAATGCTCTGAAGAGCTGAGCAGTGTGCATTGGTGTCACCAGGTTGGAGTTCAGTGGACCGAGGCTGGACCTGTCTACCAGAGTGTTCCCAGCAAACCTGTTCCATGTTCCCAGGCAGCTGGTGCTTTCTTTTTCAGAGCTCACCTTGCACCCTCTTCTAATGGTTTGGTTTGAGTGTTTCCTCAGCTGGACTCTGTGCCAGGCCTGGCAGATTCCTCCTTTGTCTTGAGAGCCCAGCTGAGTGCCTGGAACACATGAGGCATCCAGCAGATGTTTATTGAACAAGAGGGTAAGGAGCAGTTTTGGGATTGTGCTTTTAAAAGAAAAATGGCCAAACTAGTGTGTTTCCAGAGGAGGCTGGTCAGGAGTAGTTAGTGGGGAAAAAATTTCGTGTGAGGAATTTGAGGATACTGGGCATGGATAGTATGAGAAGTAAAGCTATCAGGTAATATACTAACTTTTTTCAAATATTTAAAAGTGGCTAATGACTTAGGTGTCACTGTAGATGACAGGCATAAGAGGGAGGGGAGAAGACACAGAGAGGAAGGTGAGATGTATATTTGGGGAAATAATAGCTTTCAACTCAGGGTAAGGCAGAACTTTAAGACAGAGCTGTCCACAATTGGGAGGACTTGTCTTGTGGTGTGGCCTGAGCTGCTATTCTCCAGATGAGGTTGGATGACCACTGTCATGATAGCTGAGGAGGGGTCTTTTTTACAGATGGTGAGATGTTTAGAAATGGGAGGTCTTTCCAGTTCTAATGGTTTCATGATTTTATTTATGTATTTATTTATTTATGTATTTATTTATTTTTGAGACAGAGTCTTGCTCTGTCGCCCAGGCTGGAGTGCAGTGGCACAATCTTGGCTCACTGCAACCTCCACCTCCCAGGTTCAAGCAATTCTCCTGCCTCAGCCTCCCGAGTAGTTGGGATTACAGGTGCCCACCACCGTGCCTGGCTAATTTTTGTATTTTTAGTAGAGACAGGGTTTTACCATCTTGGCCAGGCTGGTCTCGAACTCCTGACCTCGTGATCCACCCACCTCGGCTTCCCAAAGTGTTGGGATTACAGGTGTGAGCCACCGTGATTGACTAAATGATTTTATGTTCACTCTCTGGGGAGGAGAGTAGAATCATTTTGTAAGTCATGAAACAAGGCAGAGGCCAAAGTAGAGATTGGTTGTCTTGAATTCTGTTTGCTCTGTTGGGTTGTGATTTATGTTTAGGCTGCTACTCATGCCTGCTGAAGTCTCAGTGCTTTAAAGGATCCGTGTTTACAGCACTACTCTACATCCATTGTTACTAAATCTATGCCTTGAACAATAAATCTTCCACTTCTTTTAAAGTTTTTTTCTCTTTTTACTTGGACAGTAGCAAAATTGTTTTTGTTTTTAAGAAAGCTTGGGGATAGGCTGTTTTAATACCTGCTCTTCCTACTCTGTTTAATTAGATCATGCAACAGCACCTCATAGAGATGCCCACCTCATCTCCACATTAGGCCTTCAAGTCTTGGCCAGAAGCTGCTTGCTTACAACACAGCAGCTACACACTCATACCTCCTATGAAAGTGAAGGGGAAAAGCCTTCAGAACCAGGCAGTGGGAAAGGATGAACGTCTACGCACACATGTTAGCACATTTAGCATATGCTGAGTAACTGGGAACAGGGATCAGAGAAGAAAAGTGAAGACATGGAAGTAATTATGCCTGTCAATCTAGCTAGAAAGATAAAACACACAGATAAAAGAAAAAAACCATAGACATTAAAAGTAATGAGCTGGAACCTCAAAGCAGTGTTTCCTATTGCAGGTTCTAAGCATTCTCTAAACTACAGGGGCTTGTCTTGAGCAGTGGCTTTCAGCCCTGACTGCTCATTTAGAATCACCTAGGGAGGTGTGGAGGGGGAGGGTGGTGCTTTTAAAACACAGCTATGCAGGTACCACACCAGAACAGGTAATTCAGCTTCTGGGAAAGGGGTCTGGGGGAGGGTAGTTTAAAACTCACCAGGCAATTCAAATGTGTCTGTAACCCGATATAGGACAGGGATGGAGGAGGGAAGGGCCACGTGAGGGCACTGTGCCTTGGTTTGGGCAGGCACCAAATGGGAGAACATTGTAGTCTTTTATAGAGGAGGTGACAAAATCTAGAACAAATCAGGCCTACTTCAGGTTTGCCAGAAAGGTTACCTTTGCTCGGTCTGTCTGCATAGTACATAGCCCAGCCCTTCCTTCCATGTCAAAAACCAGTTGCCTAGACAGTAGACTTTTTTGGTGTGAGTAAATTTTAGATGCTATTTTTAGTAGCACCTTGAAGATAACTCTGGTCTTCCAACAGCTCCCAGAGTGAGTTATCGTACAGATGAGAGGGCCAGATGGGGTTCAGAAGGGCTGGGGAATGGGTCTAAGGCCACTCAGCAAATGACAGTGCTTTTCTTCTGTTCCAGTAGAACTTCTGTGTGTTTACCTTGGTGGTTTGTTAAAGTCACATGCCAGAAGAATAATAATTTAACCTGAAAACCATAAATTCTAACTTTACCTGTATTGATTGCATTCTGGTGAATACCTCACCCTCTTACAAGTTCATACCGGAGTCCTGTGCTCATCCATTGAAGTGGAAGTGATTTACTCTGACAGGTCTTTACTTATTATTCAATAACTCTAAGTTGTTCACTGCTCTCTAATGGAGAGGACCATTAGATCATACACTCAGAAAGCATTAACTCTTCTTTTCACTCAGCCTCTCCATTCCAGACTTCCAGAGGGCCGAGGGCCTGGTATCTTTCAATAGCCGGGGATTGTGGGACCAGGCCCCATCCATGCTGGCAATTCTTATGGGGACCAGGCAGTGGAGGTCCTGAATTGTGGTTTATTTGTTTTCCATTTTCCTTGTTGCTATCTGAATTGGTAAAACTATGTTGATTATTCATGAAAATGAAAAAATTAGTTTTAGCAGAATAAAATTAAATGCTAATAAATACCGAGTTCTTGGAAATCCTCGTGGCTTATTTAGCAATACAAATGGATTGGTAGAATTCTGACAGGCTCTATCTGGTTTTTATTCTGGGTCTTTATCCTGGGTGTATTTTAGCTTTTTCTTCCTCTGAGAAAAGCGACTTTGACTTTGTGCTTCAATTTCAGGGTTCCAATTACGGAATGATTACAATAAAAGAAAAAAAAACCCTTACAAGATAGCATCATGTAGACAATAGTCTTTAAAAAATCTTTATGAGTACACATCCCTTAGGTGTGTTTATGTGTTAGAGATGAATATGGAGTGGGAAGGCTCAGCGCTTCCCTTTCATCCCCACCCGTAAGTTGCCAGCTGTGGAAGCTCTCCCAGTGTGTGTTCTGCTGGGCTGATTTGCCTGGATATAATTCAGGAGGAATTATAGATAAGTGATGACCTGGTATATTGTAATACATTGTTGGTTGTTTGGTGCTTGGTCAACCTAACAAATTACTTCTATTTATTTAAATGATTTAACTTATATAATAAACCAAAATTTTAAAAAATTGGAAAAAAAGTAGATATCTTTCATTATTCTGTCACCTAACTCAGTAACTATTTCCTATTTCCGTATACTTTCCACATACATATTTTTAGGGACTTTAATTTTTGATGTACACATCTCTTTGTATCCTGTTTATTTTTTAAAAGCAAACACTAAACATTTTTCTCTGTATTGACATATTTTAAAAGTTTATCTCTTTTAATAGCTGCATAATGTTTAATTGTGTTGGAAAGTACCTGTATTGATTCCTTTAAAGTTAGTCCAATTTTTTTTTTTTTTTTTTGGATTATAGATGACTCTTCCATGTCTGGATGCATTACTTCTGAGGAATAACTTCCCTGAGATAAGTTCATAGGAGTGAAATTACTGGGTGAAGGATTATGCACATTGTTAGGTCTGTTCCTAGGCATCACCATGGTGCTCTCCAAAAGATGCACAAATTTACAAAGTGACCAGTAAAAGACTGAGGCTTCAGTGTCACTGGTCTTACCACTACTCAAGCCGCCCTCTACCACTACCTTACCGCACCCTTACCACTTACTTACGCCCTTACCACTACCATTAAGCCGCAGCTCCAGACTTAACTGGTTCCTGGGGCCCTCTGACCCCTGACCTTGCCCTCACAGCCTGCAAGTGCACTCCTGCTTAGCCCGCAACACCCCACCCTTGATCTCTGCCTGCCTCCAGACCTCCCCACTGCCACCACAGTGGATTAGCCCCTTCCCATATTGACTTCCCTTCCACTCAGTCAAGCCTGAGCTCAGTCATGGAAGCCACTCTCTCCGTAGTATCCCCCATCGGTGCCCCAGCCTCTCACTCACCTCATCCATCTGGGAGTCAGCCCCATTGGCTGATTGTTCTCTCCATTCAGGCCTTTGAGTACAAATTATCTTTCCTGTCTTTAACTCTTATCTCTTTAAGTCTCCTATCTTTAAAGACACCACCCAGTTCTGTCCTGTCTCCTGCTTTCCCTTCACACAAAAGCGGATTTAAAATGTAGCAGATGCTCTTCCCTTATCTCCCATTTACTCTAAGAGCCACTGCATCCTGATTCCCAGACCTGCTATTCAAAAGCATTCCTATTCTGTTTTGGCTTTTTGGAAGTAGGAAGCTTCTACTGGAGAGAGAGGAAGCAAGGAGCCTTTCTTCTCTTCTGTAATGCTAATGGAAATGAGATTTCTTGGGTGTATTAAACTACAAAGGACAGGCTTTCTCCTCTGGAGGCTTTATCCCACCTTTTCAGCTCCAGAGATTCCCAGCTCCCTCTTGATGAGACATTAGTCTCTTGTGGTTTCAGGTGATCCCCGGTTGTTGGGTGTAGCAACTACTAACACGTGCAGGCACTTACTCCATGTCAGCACTATTCTGAGAGCTTTTCAGGTATTAACTTATTTCATGCTCACAACGATCCTATCCATGAGGAAATTTAGTCACAAACAAGTAACTTGCCGAGGGACACCAAACTTGTAAATGGTAGAGCTTAAATTTCAACCTAGTCTAGGAGAAGCCAGAAGTCATTGCTGAACACCTTTTAGCCTTTATCTTATGTATTGGATTTTCTCTGATCCTTCGTCCCTGCTTTTTCTTAAATGTATCAGTTGTTAACAGGATTCCAGTCCCCACCCTGTTCATCTCACATTGCATACTCCCACATATTTATCTCCGCACACTCCCACATATAATCACTCTCCTTAATCCCAGCTGTTTTCTAGATCTTCACTTAGATGTCCCAGAGCCTGCAGAAATTCAGCACATCCTACAACAGAACTCTTCATCCTCCCATCAACCCAGCATTCCCTGTGACTTCTCTCCATGAATGGCAGCACCGTCCATCCAGTTGCTCCAGCTGGATGCCAGAAGTCATTCTCGAGGGCTCCTTCTGCATCATTTCCACTGGGATTTCAAAGCCCTGTACTGCCTGACCTCTCCAGTCTCATTTTGTAGCCCCCGGCCCTTGCCTGCTGTATCTTAACCACACTGTTCTCTCTGCCTCACAGACACTCCAAGCTTATTCTGACTTTCAGGCCTGTGCCTTAACTCTTTCCCTGCCTGGAATTCTCTTCCTCCAGATCTTTGCCTGCTCGATCCTGCTTGACATTCATGTCTCTGTGTAAATAGCGCTTCCACAGAGAGGCCTTCCCTGACCACCCACTCTAATGTAGCTGCCAGCCACCCTCTATCACATCACCTTGCTTTAATTCTCTGCATAGCACTGATCATTGGCTGCTTTTTAAAATTGATTGATTTGCTTATTGTCTCTTCATGTGATGTAAACTCTGCGAGAGCAGTGACCTTGTCTGTTCCATTTGTCACTGTATCCCACTCACCCAGAGCCGTGTCTTGCAAATAGTCAAAATAATATTGATTAATATTGATAAGAACTGACATTTATGGAGCATTTACAGTGTGCTTAGGCAAATAGTAATGCAATATATGATATATACCCTTATGTATAATATACCTACCCTCAAAACTATATATAATGTATATATATGTTATAATATGTATTACACATATATGTATAATATATAATATAAAATACCTACTATATATTTTTTTTCCTAGGCGATATAACAATACCTATATTATTCTCATGGGTTTAGTGAGAGTTAAATGAGGTAGAAATTGTTCTCATTAATTTTCACTAAAGGCATATGAGGGTAGGTACTATTATTATCATTAGTATTATTATGCCTGGTTTGTAAATGAGGAAACTGAGGTACATTGTAGTGAATTAGCTTACCTGAGATCATGACTAATAAGGGGTGGGGGTCAAGCCTGGCCCTGGGAGTCTGGCTGTAGAGCCAGATGCTCAGTAAGTGCTTGCTTACCGAACAGATGGCTGTAATTCATCACTGGGGTGCTCACCAGGTACTTGAATCTCCTACCTCCTTTCTGCCCCACAACCATAGTAGAAACACCTGATGTCTCTTGCCTGGATTTTAACCACAGTTTCTTAGCTGATGTCCCAACCTCCAGTTTTGGTTTTTAACACTAAGAGTGGTTACTTTGAAATGCAGACTAGAACTGTAGGCTCTCAGTTCCTCTTAGGCTAAAATTCAAACTCCTTTTCTCCACAAGCTGAATTCTCACATCTCCAACCTCATCTTCTTTTTCCCCGTATGTGCCTTGATTCCTGCCACACCAAATTACGCTTGTTCCCTGAAGTTCACTGTGCTGTTCTGCAACTTCGTGCCTTTGCACAGTCTATTTCCCTTGCTTTGCTTCACTTCACAGTTTCTCAAAACTTAGGTCCACTTACTTAGAAACTTTCTTAAGGTTCTTCCTAACCTCCCCCAGCCTCCCTGGGCTATGTTGGAGGTGCTTCTCTTCTGTGCTGTTTCACTGAGCTTGTACTTCCATAGAGGGAGTGCTGTGTTATACTTGTCTGGGTTCTTCCTGACCTTCTACCCTCCCCCACTTTCTGATAACCTTGCCTGTGGACATTGTCGTCCTGAAGAAATTGACTGGTTTCCCTCTAATCCTGGTCTCTAACAGAAGGCCTAGTAAACAGTAGGCACTCAATAACTATTTGCTGAACTGATACTAACTTCCCAAGGTCGGTTGAGGCAATCCACAATGTTATAATACACATAAGACAGGGCAATATAATATATTACAAAACATTAATAGAAAAGTTTCAGAAGCCTGTTAGAAAAAATTTCATGCTTTTGGAATGAGCTAATTCCTGAGATTAGGTGCAATTTAACTTCGAGCTTTTGGCAACCAAGGTAAAAAGGGAAACGTGGGGTTTGTGTTTATTTTCTAAGAAAAGGAAACACTCAGGTTCTTCAATGTGGACAATTTTTTTGTTGGTCCTGAATTCTAGGAGAAGATTCTTCCATGGATGTTATTTAAGGGAGAGTGGGTTTCCTTGTGGACAGTGTTTTTTTTAAAAATTATGTTATTTATTTTTTATTTTTTAAGACAAAATTTCTCTCTTTTTGCCCAGGCCGGAGTGCAATGGTGCGATCTCGTCTCACTGCAACCTCCACCTCCTGGGTTCAAGTGATTCTCCTGCCTCAGCCTCCCAACTAGCTGGGATTACAGGTGTGCTCTCCCACGCCTGGCTAATTTTTTTGTATTTTTAGTAGAGATGAGGTTTCACCATGTTGGCCAGGCTGGTCTCAAACTCCTGACTTCAGGTGGTGATCCACCCGCCTCAGCTCCCAAAGTGTTGGGATGACAGGCATGAGCCACCACACCCGGCTGACCGTGTTTTTTGAATATAAACATTTGTAAAAACCTTTCTTAATAAAAGCTCAGGATTGAATGTTGAAGCTCCAAAAGCATTTCTTTGAAGATCTACTTTAACATAGCTCCTATATATTTTTTTTCTGATCAAATTTATTATAGAGGTAGAGCTTAAAGAGCCTAGAGGTTTTGATAACTTGCCTTACAACCATAGCACAGGCACCTCTTAGACTCACTTTCTAATACAAGTTATTTTTTGTGGGAGAGAGGGCAAGCCGTGACAAATCTTGAATGAAACTGTTTTACATTTAATATTTTGGTGACCTCCAGAGGTATAGCTCTCCCATGTTGTTGGTAAAAGAGAAGTCTTGTTGCATTAGACACTAGGTGTTCTAACCTTGGGCATTCTCTTAAGAGAACATAAGGGCCTGACTTGTCATGCTGCCTGGTTAGAAGGTCATCTTGCCCTCCTGGGGCAGTGCATTAGAGTAGTATGGGACAGGCCAGAATACTTCTTCATGAACTTTTAGCTCAAGCACCTATACACGTCCTTGGTTGAACCCCAGAGTTCTAGACCCTGGAGTTCCATGTCATCAAGTATTGAAAGAGATAATTTCGTTCTAAAATATTTAAGGGCAAGGTATTATAAATAGTTGCCATTTACTAAAAGTTAAGTATATTTACTGAACACCTACAGTATACTGGGCACTGGGCCTGGGTACTAGGATGTAGTCCTAGTGTTCAAGTAGAGTTCATTGTCTGATGTGACTTCTGTCCTTACTGAATATGCAATCTCGACAAAATCACAAGAAAAACATTTTGATGAGACCATCAGGGCATATAGGTACCAAATAGGTCCCAAAGGACTTAGTTCACTTGTCGGAGAGGTTATTTAGCATTGCCCATTTGAACATTGGAGGATGTCTCCCAAATATTATAATTTAAAATTTAGCATAGTTAATATACTTTTTTTTCCCATTGACACCACTGTAAGTGAACAAGATCAGACAATTTTGATTTTTTATGATCAAATTTTTCAAACAGAGAACTCAAAGAGCAGTACAATGAACAACTTTATAATCACCACCTAGATTTAATAGTTAACATGTTGTTATATTTGCTTTACCTATTTTTTTTTGTGCAGAAGTATTTTAAAGTAAATTACAGATATCATGACATTTAACTTCTAATCACTTTTGAATGTAGCTCTGGTAAATAAGGATGTTTTTTTCTTGTAGTAGGCAGCCCTCAAAATGGATCGCAGCGACCCCTGCCTCCTGCTGTATGGCCTCTTGTGTATTCCTGTCCCTGTGAGTGTAGGCTGGACCTAGTGATTTGCTTTTCTTTTTATATTTTTATTTTTTTGAGATGGAGTATTGCTCTGTCAACCAGGCTGTAGTGCAGTGGTGTGATCTTGGCTCACTGCAACTTCTGCCTCCTGGGTTCAAGTGATTCTCCTTCCTCAGCCTCCTGAGTATCTGGGACCACAGGCATGCACCACCACACCCAGCTAATTTTTGTATTTTTAGTAGAGACAGGGTTTCACCATGTTGGCCAGGCTGGTCTTCAGCCCCTGACCTCAAGTGATCCGCCCATCTCGGCCTCCCAAAGTGCTGGGATTACAGGTGTGAGCCACTGCGCTTGGCCGTGATTTGCTTTTAACAAGTAGAATGTGGCAGAAGCATTAGGATGACCCAACATTCAATAACAAAATGAATGTGGCTTCTATCTTAGGCATCTTTCTTTCTTCCTCTTCCCCTCTCACTTGTTTGCTCTGACAGAAGCCAGCTCTGAGGTGAACTGATCTATGGAGAGGTCCATGTGGCAAGGAATGAATATCTTTGGCCATGAGCCAGTGAGGACCTGAGATGTACTAACAACCATGTGAGTGAGTTTGGAAGGAGATCCTCCCCAAGTCAACCTTTGAGATAACTGCAAAGGGCTGGCATCTTCATTGCAGCCTATGAGACACCTTGAGCAGAGGCACCCAGCTAAGGCTATCTGGTTTCTTAACCCACAGAAACTGCAAGATAACACGTCTGTTGTTCTAAGCTGCAAAATTTGGGGGTAACTTATTATGCAGACAGCAATAACTAATATACCTACATAGCCCCAGTCCTATTAATCCCAGTAGGCACTTCTTTCAGCTGCTGCTGGGCTATGCAGAGTAAAGACAGGTTGTCAGAAGAGGTTGTCATAGCTTATCCTGCTATGGTGGGTGGCAAGTACCCGATCTCAGTTGCCTCAAGTTATTTATTTAGATAAAAGGTTTTACATCTTGTAGAAGTAGAATCTTATCTTTCAGTCTCTCCAGGGACTATTATTATTAGCCATTCTGATTTTAGCAGGAGTATTCTCATCTTGGCTGTGAAGAAACCAGGATCTATTCCAAGATTACAGAGCTTGGCACACAAGAGGTTTCTGTTTCTGGCTTCAGTGATCTTTGAGAAGGAAGTATGCACTGGAGAAAGTTCTGTGGCCATCCTGGTTTTTATTTACTTTCTTTTCTTCTTAAAATTTTTTGATTTTTAATTTTTGTGGGTACATAGTAGGCATATATATTTATGAGGTACATGAGATGTTTTGATACAAGCATGCAGTGCCTGTGGCCATTCTTAACCATTGAATTGTCAGGGCACAGAGACAAGCACATTCGGTAGAGGAGTAACATGGTCTCCCACAGAGTAGAAGATAGAGATTCACTCCTGCACTTGAAGAGAAGCATCACACAGAGTTTTGACATGATGTCCAGCATACTGATGAGTGTATGGTTTGAGAAGGTTTAGGATTTCTGTGTTTAAATATAAGGTCGAATGCAATTTGGTTTCCTCCTAAGGGATCTGTGCCTAGAGAGTTAATCTGAGCAAGGCTCACCACTCTGGGCAGGTCCTAAACAGTGCTGGTGGTTAAAGATTTTTACCAGTTTTTGGTGATTATGTACATGTTTGAAAGTGGTTGAGGATCCTGGATTCCAGCTAAGGTTAAGCCTAAAATCCATAAAATGAAGAAAAGTCCTTCAGGAATGTGGAATCTGCCTGCAGAGTTGAGCTTTTCTGGCCCCAGTGGCCAAACACAAAACCTCCCACTAGAATCTGCTACTATTCAGCTTTCTCAAAAGATGGGCGAGTTCCTTATAAAAGGATTTGAACTTAAATTTCAACATGACATTGTGTTCTTTCTGATGTGGTGTTTCGTTAACCAGAATTTGGGGGCTACCAGACAGTCTTTATTGAATAAAGAGATAGAACAGCTGGTTCCTTTGATTGCTCAGCACAGGGCAGATGAGACAGAAATGAAATTGAGGGGAAAGCCTGTCCTGGAATGCAGTTTGAATTGAGTGATATATTTTCTTTATCCTCAGAAGATGTATTTGGGAAAGTGATACTGGGGAGAGAGACTCATATAATTTTTATAGCCCTCAAATCTCACCATTTCAGCTGACTGTGCAGTCACTCAGAAACAACAATATTGTAGCAGCTTCAAGAAGGGAGAGAACCAGGAAGGCTGATCATCAGTGAGTCGGTAAAACTGATATCTTTGTTGGAGACGTTAGCTGTAGATCTTTAAGACTTCCGGGAGCTGCTTAGTGATGCTAAATTATAAGTGAACCTGAGTAGGCATTTGCCTCATCCTGAGGAATACCTTCCTAATTTAGATGTGTAAAGTCTTTCCACACTGGTGCAAATCCTTCATCCAAGTTTCCTAAAATTATAAAGTATGCCCATGGATTCTCTGAGTGTCTGGAGTTCAGAAGGTGTTCAGACACATTAATAGAGCACCAAAGTACAGAGGAGTATACACAACCCATTGCTTAGAGTTGGGGATTCATGTACTTCCTGCTTTTATCCATAAGGAATTATAAGAGCTGGGACATCAGCAAAGAGACAGAGTGATGGTGGTATTGGTGGCCAGTGAGGAAGGTGTCAAGATAGTTCATATGAGCTGAAAAGAGATAAATTCTTGTGTGTTCTTTCAGAAAATCTTACTAAAAATTACAGGAGTATCTAGTTGCTTTCTAGAATGAAATCTGAAGAGGGATTAAATTAAGGAGCTTCTTCTGGTATTTTCTCCACCCACCTTTATTTTTTCCCAGAATGTGAGCTAATTGGCGATCGTGAGCTAATCACAATCTATACAGTGATTTTAGAGTGTGCTTGTAGTATGAAAACAGGGGCTTTTTGAAGGAAGTGGCTTGTCTTGTATATTATTTCTGACAAAGTGGGGTCTGATCAGGAGTGTAAGAGAATAGGAAGTAGATTTTATTTTTCCTGTAGCTTTGCCCTCTGGGAGATTCACTTGCAGAAAAAAAGTTTTAAGTGTGTGCATTTAAGTGTGTGCTCTTTGATGCTTGGATGGTAAGATTACCGTGACCTCCTATTTCATTGGGAAAAGCACTCAAAATCTTTGTTTCTTAATTTTTCTTCAATTTCCAGTTAATGAAAGGTGAGAGAGGGATAATTAGAAGTATGAATAATGTCCACATTGATTTTACTATAATTGCCTGCTTATAAATCACGTGAGTGCTAAGGTATAGGGAGCCCTATGTAAAACACACAATTGTACTTTATGTCTTAGACTCAGAGAAATGAGTCTTGGAAAATCTTTTGATTATTCTCTTTAGTTTCTCACTTGAACTTATATTTTGTAGCACAGCCAGTCTTGTCTCTTTTGTCACTTATAGAATTTGGAAATTTAGCTAAATTGTGGAAGTGGAGCTGACAGTGACCAGTGGGAACTGGGAAAAGAATTAGGGAGGAAGGAGATGAGATTCAGAAGTTCATTTCTGTAGTGTTTCCAGTGGTCTGAAATAAACTTTCTGTCCACCATCTCATAATGATATATACGAAAACAGGTGGTCAGTTTTTCCTTAGAAGTATGTTAGTGGAGACTAGGAATGGGTGCTGTGGTAGAATAAATATGGCCATAAGTTTTTTTGTGAATTCCAGAGGAAAGAACTGAGATGCATGGTGGAAGTTCTAAGGAGACTATTTTGTTTCAGTATAAGGAACCATCTAACCACAGAATAGTCTGCCCTACCCAGTAAATTATGGGAGAGAAGTTTCAGCAGGGTTGGGGTTGGGGATGGGGAGTATCTGGTAGGAAAGTGTGAGAAGGGATTCCTACACTTGGATAGAGGTTGGACTGGTTCTGTCCACATTACTTGTTTTGATTGTTGGAAATGAGTATAAAATAATTCCTTATGTTAGAATAGCACCTCCTAGTTTGCAAAATGCTTTCACATTATTATACTTTTTAATCACTATTATAGCTCTCCATTTTGAGAAAGGACAGAGATTAAACATAATTAAGGCTATCATAAACTTAATTGATGTTTCCTATGTGATAGATACCAGATGGACAGAAAAGTAAATAGAAGTTTACTTGCCCTCAAGGTGCTTAAAAATTATTTGAGGAGATAGGACCTACACGTAGGTAAGACTGCAAGATGGCTGTGTGATTTACCTAATGTGTGAGCTAGACCAGTGGTTCTCAAAGTGTGGTCCCTGGAGCAGCAATATGAGCATTACTTGGGCTCTTGTTAGAAATGCAGTTCTTGGATCTCACTCTGTACCTACTGAATCAGAAAATCCTGGGATCAGGGACTTGAGTTAGTGTTTTTAAAAAGCCTTCAAGGCCAGGTTTGGTGGTGTATACCTGGAATCCCAGCACTTTGGAGGACAAGGCGGGAGGATCACTTGAGCCCAGGAGTTCAAAACCATCCTGGGGAACATAACGAGGTCTCGTCTCTACTAAAAAAGAAAAAAAAAAAAGCCTTCCAGGTGATTATACTACATGCTCAAGTTTAAGACCAATGATATACTCTAGTTTAGCCCAGTACTTCTTAAGCTTCAGTGTGCATAAGAATCACCTGGAACAGTGCTATTCACAGTCTGGTCCAAGAACTACAGACTATCTTGGTGATTTTAATGCCGCTAAAGTTTGAGAAACCCTGACCCGAAAGCTTGTTAAACACAGGTTATCTAGTCCCATTCCCAAGTATTCTGATTCAGTGATGGGATCTAAGAATTTCTAACTAACACTCAGGTGCTGCTGGTGCTGCTAGATTACTCTCTCAGTAGCCTCGCTCTAAGCAATATGCCCCTCTGGGATTTAGCAGAGGCGTGGACAATGAGAGGTTCCAGTAGACTGGGACAGTGTGGGAAGCCTTCATGCAGTGGAGGAGGTAGGCCTTCATGCAGTGGAGGAGGTAGGACTTGGTCTGAGTCCTAACGGAAAGGTCAGGCTTAGATAGCTGGAGTTATTTGGGGCAGGGAGGATAGGATGAGCACCTGCATGTTTGACTGAAGTAGACTATTCATAGGAGGTAGAGCTCGGTTTGTCCTGCCCAGGTCTGGAGAGCGTCACACACTGTCAGCTCTCATACGTCCTCCCCAAGGGGGCGGCTCAGAGCCAGGCAGCGAGCAAACAGCTCAGGATTGTGAGCACTTCCTCAGTTATGCTGCGTATGGCACCCCCTCCCCCAGTGGAACTTTCAGGGGCATGTGGCTCTCTGCTTGTCCCCTCCTATTCTCTTGGTTCTCTTGCTCATCAAGTTCAGCTCGCTTCAGCTTTGCAGCTTGCTTGTTCCCTCAATTTGGCCTAAGTCTTCAGGCCTGGATTCTGGCCATTCTTCTCAGACTCAATATTGCTTCCATTCTCCCTGGACAACTGTGCGTCTTTGTCCTCTATTGTTCTCCCTGCCCTGCTCATCCAGCCATCCGCTCAGTTAGTACTCAGTGGGGGTGAAGGACCTAGTCTACATGCTCAGTCCTCCTCCACATACTCTTGTCTTTGCTGTGTCCCTTATCTCCTGGTCAACCCTCTGTGGCTGCCCATGACAGAAGTGGAAGACAATGTGGGAAGGGCTGGTCAGGCTTGGCAGTCAGGATAAACAGCCTTGGGTTAATCAAGGTCACTAAAGTCTTACAACCAACGATCCATGACAAAGTCCAATCACAGTGAACTCAAGTCTGGGTAAGAGAGCTGATATCCATCAGGACCCCTTAACATTCTTGTTATTCATGGTTTAGTACTTCCACTCAGTTTTTGGTCATCCTTGGGTGCCCCAGTGATTCCTTCATCTACAATATGGCCTTCCTCACAGAGAGGAGCTGCCTAAACCACCCAGGAGAGGTCATATGAAATTCTACAGATATCCAGGGCCAACTGTCATTCTCCAGCCCCACAGTAGAACCAGCCCCTGCTACTCCCCCATGGGCTCTCCTTCTCCAGATCCACATGGCCCCTCCCTCTGGCTGCATGGTCACTGTCCTTGTATTTTATCCCTGGTCTATGCTCTCTGATTGCCACTTGAAGACCAAGCCATGAGGTCTGTCGGGTCACTGCGGGCACCTGAAGTCTACTATCAGGATGTGGACTCACCCTCATCGTCAGGAGAGCTCTGCACCCTTGGGGAGATGTTCTGGGTGCTTAGAAGCTGACCTCAGGTGGAGCATACTTTAGAAGGTCTGATGTACCCTAGGTCCCTTCACACCCCGGGCTTTGATGTTTTCAACCTTCATTTTCCCTCACTGATGGTTCACAGTTCACATTCCCAGCTTGGAGGCTGGCAGGGGAGTTACAGGTGCCCACATATCCCTCAGCTGCTTCTGTCCATCCTATGGAAGGCTCAGTGCCAAAATGGTTCACCTACCAAAAATGAAGCTCACAGTGCCTCACCACCCGAGTCTCCTCCCTCAGTGCCCTTCACAAGTGTCCTGAGTTTTCTACTTTTGCCAAAACCCCCTGGTCGTGAGATCTGGGGCCACTTTGCGAACCCCAAGAGTGCTGCAGTCTGAAGCCTTTAACTTGGCCTCTTTGTCTCTAAGCAGAGTCGAATCTAATTCGATTTCCTTTTAAAAATGTTTTTTTTGCCAAGCTCCCAAAGGCCAAAGCTGGAACAATTTGAGCAACAAAATAATGAGAGTATTGGATTATAACCTATAGAATAAAATAAATATCCATTAGTGCATACTTACATAAATAAATAATTGAATACATTAGGAAATGGGAAAGAAAGGACAGTAGAATTCTAATCAATACAAAGAATGAGAGAAATCGAAACTCACAATGAAGCAAA
Organism: Pongo pygmaeus; assembly: GCF_028885625.2. NCBI lineage: Eukaryota > Metazoa > Chordata > Mammalia > Primates > Hominidae > Pongo > Pongo pygmaeus. Next base: position 99,070,275 of record NC_072378.2, on the reverse strand, counting down.
CACTACAGTAATATTTGCTTCAGATAACATCCACCAATGGACACTAAAATTAACAGGCCAAAGTTTGAGGAGACACAGGATATTTATAAAGTCTCAAAGTGTCTCTGTCAAGATTATTAGTTACAAAGGAATAAATCTTAACTTTATAGTGAAAAATCTAGCAGATACCACCTTTACCACATGGTTACGGTTAATATCACAGTCATAAGATATAGGACATTATATGCTCCCTGATATGATGCCCTGCGAAGGTGTATTAGTCAGGATTCTTCAGAGAAACCGAACCATTAGGATTTATTATACGGAATTGGCTCAAACAATTATGGAAGCTGACAAGTCCCAAGATCTGCAGGATGAGCTAGCAAGCTGGAGACCTAGGAGGGACCAGTGTCCCAGTTTGAAGGCAGTTAGGCAGAAGGAAATCTGTTGTCCTTACTCAGGTGAGGGGTCAGCCTTTTTGTTCTATTCAGGCCTTCAACTGATTGGATGAGGCCCACCCACCTTAGGGAGGACAATCTGCTTTACTCGGTCCGCTAATTCACATGCTAATCTCATCTAGAAACACACACACAGACACACTGTGCTATTTTTGCAACATTTCTGTAAATCTAAAATTATTTTAAAATAAAAATTTAAAAAGGCTTTCTGCCATCAGGTATTATGAGGACTTTTGAATGATGGGATATTTTTATATTCTTTACATTCATAACTGTCCTGTATGTGTGTACACATATATAATTTTAGATCTGCCACTCAGCATTTTCCACAGATACTAAATTCCACCTATATTTTTGCAGGCACCTTTGAAAACACCTGATTTCTGTTCTCTTTTCCCTTTTGCATTCTGTATTCCTTCCTGACAAAAGCATCCTTTTGTAAACTTTCACAGCTCAGCCCTCCTGCTCTTCCATACGGTCTTTATCTCTGAGATGAAGATCCATGTGGCACATTGTGGAGACCGAGAGCATCGGCCAGAAGTTGGGAGACCTGGTAGCATTCTCAGCCTTGTTCATTAGTCACTAACTCAGTGTCCTTCCAGTTTTAACATTTTGAAGCCAGGTGGCAAATTTTGGCCAGACATTATAGGCACTATTTGATGTGGGGGTTCAAATGATTTTTTAAATCATTTTTTCTTTTTATCAAAGTCCTGTGTGTTCTATTTCTAGGTTTTCCAAATTTTTATTCATATTTATGTTTTACATTTTGCCTTCAAAGTCTTTGGATTCTACAACAGACTTCAAAATTTATGGACTTGACTCTGGCATTTCCCTTAGAGTCCTTTTGAGTAATTCAAGGACAGCAACATTTTCTTTCTCCCCCTCCCTGCCTTTTTTTGAGCACGAAGCCATTGTTGCTCTTAAAAAAACACACACACACAACAAAAATCCTGTTTTCTTCTCTCTGAGGCTGTGAGTAGCCCTTCTCACAATGGTCCTGAAGCCCTCTCATGGCTTCCAGTGTGTGGGTAGACCTGTGTTTGGACTTTGAATGGGTTGAGCCTGATACAATTCCATAGGGAGGACTGTTTGGCCACCTGGCCAACACCCCCTCCTGCCCTAGCAGGATGGCAGGAGAGCTCCTGTGCAGTTTCCCCCTGCCTGCCTGCGTTCACTTAATGCCAGCAGGGGCGCAGTGGAGGCATGGTGCCAATGGGATGCACCCTCAGGAGTAACACCTTAGGAGTTACTTCTTATGGTATCTGATTTTTCGTTATTATTTCTGTCCAGTTGGTACTTTCTCTGGATTTCCCCCCAGCATTTGGATAATGGTGTAAGACTCAAATGATGGAGAAGTTGGTTGACAATGGGAAATAGCTAAGAGCTCTAACGTGAATGACTTGATTGTCCTCACCAGAAAAGGCAATTTGGTTAGGTTCAGCATATTGCCCTACTGTAGGGTATTCCTTGGTCCCTATGGCATATATAGGAGAAATGATTTTTAAAAATCACTTTCTGCTTCATTTGTGCTGTAACAGTTGTTACCTTGTGTTCCCACCTCCAGCCATTTCCTCCTCCTGTCTTTCCTGTGCATTGTCATCAGATAATCAGTCTCCTCAGCTTGTCACTCAAGAATGGTGAAAGGGGTAGATACTCCTAGAGTACAGTATGTAGAACCAGGCCAGGCATGTAGTAAATGTGGTATAAGGGTTTGCTAAATAAAAGCAAGAATTGACCCTTACTTTCAAAGAGCTAACAATTTAGCTGGAAAGATAAAGTGCACACACACACACACACACACACACACATACACTGTGTATAGAGCATTATAGGAAAAATGTCACTCAAGAAACCTGAGAGACAAGAGGCAGGATATATCTGCTGTGTGCTCTGCTCAAGTCACCTCAGTTATTCTTCTTATTTTATAGTTCAGAAGGTTAATAGGCATTAAATGTCTTAAAGTCCTATAAGGTTGTATGTGCAAAAGGGAGATGTAAACACAGGACTGTATGAACTGAAAGCTCCTGTTGCCACCAGAAAGCTTTGAAAGCAGGCTGGAGCTGGACCTTGAAGGATGGACAGAATTGATTCGAGAGAAGTGGTGAGCACATATAAGTTGTGGGGGCAGAGAAAGGGTACACAGCATGAGCAAAGGTGTAGCAGTTGGAGGCATAAATTGTGCTGGGGAATGGGGGTGGTCCTCAGGTTTGCTAGGGTAAGGGAGGAATGAAGGATATAGCTGGAACATGGGTTGGAGGTAATGTATAATGCACTTTAAGTTCTAAGTTGAGTTTGGACTTCATTTCATAACTCATTTCAAAAGCCGTGGAAGGTGTTTGAAAGGGAGTGACATGATTAAAAGAGTGTCTTAGGGCCAGGCGCAGTGGCTCATGCCTGTAATCCCAGCACTTTGGGAGGCCGAGGTGGGCAGATCACTTGAGGTCAGGAGTTCAAGATCAGCCTGGCCAACATGGTGAAACCCTGTCTCTACTAAAAATACAAAAATTAGCCGGGCGTGGTGGCGGCTGCCTGTGATCCCAGCTACTTGGGAGACTGAGGCAGGAGACTCACTTGAACCTGGGAGGCGGAGCTTGCAGTGAGCCGAGATCGTGCCACTGCACTCCAGCCTGGGCAATAGAGTGAGACTGTCTCAAAAAAAAAAAAAAAAACAAAAGTCTTAGGAAGTTGATAGTGTCAGGTGGGATGTGGAAAGGACTGGAGAAAAGGAGGGGCTGTCATGCGTGCTAATGTACATTATGTCATTTCATCCTCACAATAGCCCAAAGAAATAGAAACTCTTAGTTTCATCCCCGTTTCCAGATGGGAAAACTGAAGCTGTAGAGGTTACGTGATGACCAGATTCCCACAGTGAACAACGGTGATGCCAGGATATGAGCTAGGCAGATCCATCTCCCCTAGTGCTCCCTCCATATGCAGCAGTGTCTAACAGTAGCCTGGGAGACGACTTGGGTCAGTTTTAATAGGTTGAGTGTGATAGTCCAGTGACAAGGCCTGGATGAAGTCAGTAGTGTGAAATGGAGAGATGGGAGCAGTAGTGTGAAACATCCTTTCATGGGATCCTGATGCCAGGGCCAAGCCCGTGACCTCATAGCTACTCTTTATTTATTGTTTTCCATGGAAGCTGGTCCTCAGAGGTGAGAACTTTGCCAGGACCATGTAGCATCATGGGAAACCTCACCTCCAAACCTCTTGAGCTTAGGCTTCTTGTTTTTCCTGGGGAAATATATTTAAATTAATAATGTAAGTGCTGATGTTAGCTGTGCTTGCTTTGGGTTACTTTTGAGATGATTTAAGGAAACTTCCAGGTGTTCTTAAGCATCACAGGCTTTACTTGAGTTTGAGACAAGAAGGTTCCCCAGAGGTCTGGTGGTGATCAGTTCTCCCTTTTTTCCATGAATGGCCTCCCTCATCTGCTTATTTTGGTATGTTCCCTGTGTTGCTGTTCTATGGGTTGATGTATCACATGATTGCTTAATTCATTTTACTTTTGTTCTATTTTTTTTTTAAGCAAAAGGGTGTGCATGCATTTTGACTCTGCAAAGCTTTTTGGTATTCAGTAAAAGAATATGTAATAGAATGTTCTAAGTGCCATTGTGATGATGTGGGGCAGTGTGGGCCAGTGACTTCTCTGCTTTATTTACTGCAGGTGATAAGAAGTACATCATGGGGCCCAAGCTTTCCACTCTTGACGCCACTGTCTTTGGACACTTGGCACAGGCAATGTGGACCTTACCAGGGACAAGACCCGAACGGCTGATCAAAGGCAAGCCCTACACACCTCTTCAGGTTTTGGGGCTTACTGGGGCTGGGTGGGCAGTGGGGTAGCACAGTGGAGAATTCTAGACCAATGCTTTGGTCTTGGGTGTGCTTTATGGAGACACCAGGCATGGTGTATAGGGCTAGGGTTGGTTCTCTGTACTCAGGATACTTTAGGGTGGAAGAGAGACTGGGCTTCTCACCTGCTGTCTTGCCCAGACTATGTTCTTAGCAGTGCTGACATAGATCCTGCCATGTTTTTATGCTAGCACTTTTCTTCCATCTGCTTACATAGTGGGACTTAAGATTTGTTGCTGAAATAGGGCTTGAATTCCACCTAGTGCCCTTGGTTTGCTGGTCTTCCTTAATTTCCTTTGGGCAATGGGGGCTCCCCACTTTCTGGTATATCCAGCTACAGCAACCACAGTGGGGTGACGCTGATGAGCTCACTGGCTGTTTCAGATGCTCTGAGTCTAAAATGTTTTTAGATGTTGCACATGTAACTATAAGTACATAGGATTCTGTACCATTTGCGTTCAAGCCACTCTCTCCTCCTGTTCTAACAGAGTGGCTGTAGATCATACACTAAGAGTAGTAGAGTGGCTGGACGCAGTGGCTCACGCCTGTAATCCCAGCACTTTGGGAGGCCAAGGCGGGTGGATCACAAAGTCAGGAGTTCGAGACCAGCCTGGCCAACATGGCAAAACCCCATCTCTACTAAAAATACAAAAATTACCTGGGCATGGTGGCATGCACCTGTAATCCTGGCTACTCGGGAGGCTGAAGCAGGAAAATCTCTTGAACACAGGAGGCGGAGGTTACAGTGAGCCAAGATCGTGCCACTGCACTCCAGCTTGGGCGACAGAGCAAGACTCTGTCTTAAATTAAAACAACAACAACAACAACAAAAAAATAGTAGAGCTAAAAAGTTCAAGACTGTGGGAAAATGAAAATGTCAACAAATACTTTGTAAGTCTAGTGCTTTCTGAAGTATTATTATTATTATTATTATTATTTATTTTTGAGACAGGGTCTTGCTCTGTCACCCAGGCTGGAGTGCAGTGGTGCAATCTTGGCTCACTGCAACCTCCGCCTCCCAGGTTCAAGATATTCTCCTGCCTCAGCCTCCTGAGTAGCTGGGATTACAGGTGTGTACCACCATGCCTGGCTAATTTTTGTATTTTTAGTAGAGACGGAGTTTTGCCACGTGGGTCAGACTGGTCTTGAATGCCTGACCTCAAGTGATCTGCCCAGCCCGGCCTCCCAAAGAGCTAGGATTACAGGCATGAGCCACCACGCCTGGCCACCCAAAGTATTATTTATGTTAATTTTGACCAAAGAAACACAATCTTAGTACTTTTTTTGTGTGGTGTGTACCTTGGATGTGAGGCCTGTCAGAATTTCAAGAGATATGAGAGGGGAAGCTAAGGAGCAAGGATAAGTAGAACCAGTGCTAGGGGATGAACATATATATGTGTGGGGTGGGTGTGGGGTTGTAGCCAGAAGTAAAATTCATGGTGGAAATGGCATATGGAAACATAGCTCACCTTGGATTGATGTGCAAGGGACCAGATCTTGGGGGGGGTGTGTGTGTGTGTCTGTGTGGTGGGGTAGGGTGGTGGGATATACAGATGGTTCCTGACTTATCATTGTTTGACTTATGATTGTTCAACTTTAGGATTGTGAAAAACAATACTTGTTCAGTAGAAACTATACTTTGAATTTTGATCTCTTCCTGGGCTGTCCATATGTGTGGTGCAGTACTCTCTTCTGATGCTGAGTGGTGGCATTGAGCCACAGTTCCCAATCAGCCATATAACCATGAGGGTAAACAACTGATACTGTACAGTGTGCTGTGTTGCCAGATGATTTTGCCTTACTGTAGGTTAATGTAAGTGTTCTGAGCACGTTTAAGGTAAGCTAAACTAATGTATGATGTTTGGCAGGTTAGAGGTGTTAAATGCATTTTGGACTATATATATATATATATATATATACACACACACACACACACACATATATACATATGTACATTTACATATACATATATATTTTAATGGGGTCTTGCTCTGTTACCTAGGCTAGAGTGAAGTGGCATGATTATGGCTTACTGTAATCTCAAACTCCTGGGTTCAAATAATCCTCCTGTCTCAACCTACTGAGTAGCTGGGACTTCATGAGTGAGACACCATGTCCAGATAATTAAAAATTTTTTTTTTAAATAAATGAGGTCTTCCTGTGTTGCCCAGGCTGGTCTTGACATCCTGGCCTGAAGTGATCCTCCTACCTCAGTCTCCCAAGTAGCTGAGATAACAGGTATGAACCACTGTGCCCAGCTGACTTATGATATTTTTAGCTTTTAATGGATTTATAGGGATGTATCCCCCATGTAAGTCGAGGAGCATCTGTATGTGGCAGCCAGGGCCTCTGAGAGAGGTTCCCCTGCATAGTTGCATGGGAACTGTTTGAGGCAGTACCTAAGCAAGTGCCTGGGGCCAGGGATGTGGGGATCAAAGTTCAATATTTAGGTTTGGGGAAGAGGATTGACAAGAATTAATCAAAATGTTTATGCCCAACTGAGCAGGCTGGGTATGTAGATGAGAGACCAGTAGAATAGCACATAGAATGCTCTTAATAAATGTTGGGTGGATAGCTGGATGGGTGAATGGATGGATAGATAAATGGATGGACAGATGGATGGGTGAATGGATGGATGGATGGATAGATGGATGGATGGAACCAAGCAAGGCAGAAGCATACAAGAAACTGAGGCAGGCAAGCAGTCATGTGTGGTGGTCATGTAGATGGGTGGGGAAGTGGTGGAGCCTGCAGCTCTGTGTGTGTGTGTGTGTGTGTGTGTGTGTGTGTGTCGATTCATGTGCATGCCCAGGAGGTTAGACCAGGCTGACACCAGCAGCACTCACTCTCCAGATCCTCTTATTGGTGGGGACAGAGCTCCAGATACATTATCAGACTTCGTTGGAATGGGTCAGGCATTGATCGAAGGTCTTCTGGAAGTTCAGCCGAGTGGGACTAGGGATAGTATGGACTGTCATTTAGTTTCCTAAATGGTCATTATGAGGATGTTCCTTGTTTTGCAATACATTGGAACTTCTCTAAACTAAATATGTTATCACACTGGTGAGGTTCGTGGCATTTAAAATATTAGTTTCCCTTTAATTTAATCACATTTTTCCATAGTGGTCTAAAAGGTGTTGATTCCTTTTAGTTCATTTAGGGCTGTGTTTTATATCCATTCTCTGTTTGTATTATTTCCTACTCTATTCCCTCCATTCTCCTACCGTACCACCCTTACACACATGTGTACATACTCACCCACATCTACTCACATGCTCTATACACATCCCCCCACACACTCACTTGTACAGATACACCTACACTTCTACCCAAACACATCCCTACATACACACATATGTGTGTACATACACATACAAATATGCACACACACACTGTTGTGGTCATCTGTTACTTAGTCTGAAGTATTTAGGGACCCCATTATCAGTAGAACTCAGACTCTATATAATTTTTTCTTTCAGAAATGATGCATTTTTTGTTATGATTTGGCCCTTTTCTCTATTACTTCCTGAAAGGACTTGAGGCATTTAGTGTTCTTTTAAAAGAAATGATCAGCCTTTTGGAGGATTGATTTTGGGCCTCATGCACATCTGGGGAATCTGACACCATCGTCTGCACGGAGCTTTTGGCACATCGTTGCATGTACTTTGATTCTTAAAGTAGCTTCCAGTTTTCCCTGGGTACTGGCGTAGCATGAATTATTAACAGGGATCCCTTGTGAATTATCCACAGGGATCTCTAAATCCCATTTGAGGCATTAGTTCCATAACCCTTCTAAATCTTTGGAGGGGAGCTGATAACATGCAGCCAAACTACTACTGCTGTAATTTGCTCTCAACCTCTTTCCCTGCCTTTGCTGTCTCTGTGGTAGAGACTTTCTCAAGAAGTAACACGAGAAGGGTTAAGTAGAAACAAGAAGTAGCCTGGAGATTTTAGAACTGGGTGAAACCCAGGCATGTAAATGGCTCGGATTCAGGCAGTTTTCTGCTTTTAGCTTTGGAATGGCAGAAGCACCACTGGCCTTGCCTCATTGTGAGTGTGTTTGGATGAATATTAGTTTTTTGGTCCAACATACTATTTACAAAGCCACACAAGCTACTTCTGGAACCATGTAGAATAGTATGAAATTTTCCTTCGGTTAGATGAGCAGGAGGACAGGCTTTGAATATACATATGTATGCATATATCTATCTAGATAGACATACAAATATGAATAATAATTTGCTTACTGAAGAAAATTTAGAAAAGATAGAAAAGTTTTAAAAGAATAAAAAATAACTTGTGACACCATCTTTCACAGAGAACAATTGCTGATATTGTGGTATGTATCTAATCTTTTATCAAATGTAAGTATGTATATATATATATATTTTAAGCTGGGACCATAATGTTGATACAATTATAACCTAAAGTTTTAAAATTAACTGTATTTTGGCCATTTCCCTTGTCATGAAATATTCTTCAAAATGGTATTTTTAATAGTTGCATAATATCCTGTCCTATGGCTACATGGTAATTTATGTGATTAATCTATTTCTGGACTTGTGGGTTGTTTTAAATAACTTTTACTAATATTCTATAGTGAATATTGTTATAAATATATACTCTTGCTCATCTCTGGTTATTTCCTTAGGCTAAATTTCTTGTTCGGTAATTACTGTCTCAAAGGGCATAAGCTCTTGGTCTACATGGCTAAATTGCTTTCTAGAAAGATTATACAATTTATATTCTCATGAGCAAAGTCTGAAAGTACTTCCAATTTTTGCTCCTTGATTAGGGTTGAATATAATTTATTTTGAAATTTTTGCCATTTTATACTAAAAAAATCTCAGTTTTATTATTAGCAACATTCCTAATGTGGAGTCAGATTTGATATTTTAATCAGGGTTCTTATCGGAGAATTGCATGTGGATTGGGGGACTCCTTAAAGCAGATGTGGAGAGCTTAAGAAAGCTGAGAAAAGTGAAATTGAAGCCATGATGGGTCAAGAGCTCTGCAGTGTGTCTGCCTGTCCTCCAGAGTCCTATCAAAACCACAGACCTTAATGCTATTTTCTGAATTAGGAGGAGCCCAACCTTCTGTGCTCTAGGAAAAACCTCATTCAGCAACTTTCACCAGCAATTATTTATATTACTTGAATGTTTTTTTACTTAATACTTGATAGATTAAAAAGTGGAAAAAATGCTGCATCTCCTTGACCAGCATGTAAATATCTCCTCACTCCTGCACTCTTACTATTCTCCATCTGGAGAGAAGTGTTCAGGAAGAGGTTGTTGTGAGGAGATTTGGGTTTCAGGAAAGGGCTGGAACGAATTACCTTGTCCTGTTTTTGTATTTGGAGATCTGTGAATTAATATTTTTTAGCTTCGAGGAGACAAGGCAAAGGGGGTGTTTTCATTACAGTATTCAAGTATTTTAGGAACTTTTCTGAAGAGGATATATGCTCAGTGTCCTCCATGCCTGCATGACAGATGCCAAAAGGAGCAACCAAGGATGTAGTCAGTGCCTAGCATGGATCTGGAACAGGAAGATGCTGAGTAAATACCTGTAGAGCAAATGAGTGTGTTTGAATGTTGGCCTGTGTTTTCCAAGTTATTTGCTGGTTCGTGACCAAGGGCTGGCAGGTGCTGCTGCAAGACATTAGCATGCTTCTCTCTCACCCGCATTCCTGCCTTGCATGATTGGCAGCTGGAGAACCTTAGTTCTGGATTCTGGGTTTGGTTGACAACGTTTTCAGCATCAAATTGTACAGAATGTTTTGATTATTAGAGAAATTAGAGGAATACAGGAATATAAAATGCATCACTTTATTCAAAGAGCAGGGAGGGCATTTCCATTTGAGAAACTTTAACAGAAAGGTTCTTTATTCTATCTGGGATTATCTTCTGGGTAGGGGGGCATTTGGCTTTCTAATAAATATCCTCTCAAGTTGTCTGAGAATATCACTTTGTTTCTTACCAATTGATTTTATTGGATTTTTAAATTTGAAAAGTAATACATGATGGTTACAGTAAGTTGAATTACAAAGGTATAGTTTAAAAAATTTATGGCCTTCTCCTCATCCATATCCAATATTATTTCCACAGAATATTCCATATTAAGGATTTAATGTAAATCCTTTTGTGCCTTTTTCATGTACAGATTTGCATAGCATATATAGGTGTTTCAGTTTGTTTGTTTTCATTGTTTTTAAACTAAATGGAATTATACTATACACATTATCTATAACTCGTTTTTTTCACTTAACAGAATATCATATCATTTTAACAGCTTCACAATATTCTATAGCATAGATGCATCTTAATTTATTTAATCAATACCTATTGATGGAGATTCAGGCTGTTTTCATCATTTACTTCTTTTTTTTTGCTTAAAAAAGCTTCATTTGATGTCCATGTACATATATCTTTACATACCACTGCTTTTATTGTAGTTGAATAGAGTACTAAAAGTGAAATCCTGGGCCAAGAGATATGCACATTTAAATTTTTGATAGATAACATCAGATTGCTTTCCAAAACAGGTTATAGCAATGTATACCTCTGCCAGCCATGTAGTACAATGCCTGACCTTCCACATCCTCATCAGCATTGGATGTTATCAGACTTTTTTTTTTTTACCAGTCAAGTGGATAAAACTGTTATCTGATTGTTGAGTACACTTTGAAGAAATGCAGTTTTTCTATTATTTTGCAAACTTTATGTCTTCTGCGTAGGCTTTTTTTTTTTTTTTTTTTTTTTGAGATAGAGTCTCACTCTATCTCCCAGGCTGGAGTGCAGTGGCAGGATCTCGGCTCACTGCAGCCTCCGCCTCCCTGGTTCAAGTGATTCTCCTGCCTCAGCCTCCCAAGTAGCTGGGACTACACGCGCCTGCTACCATGACCGGCTACTTTTTGCATTTTTTAGTAGAGATGGGGTTTCGCCATGTTGGCCAGGCTGGTATCAAACTCCTGGCCTCAGGTGATCCGCCCACTTCGGCCTTCCAGAGTGCTGAGATTACAGGCATGAGCCAGTGTGCCCGGCCTGTATAGGATTTATATTAACACAGGCTTATCATACACACACACACACACACACACACAGACACTCCACACAACCTGTTTCTGCTGCCACCTTTTTCTGTTCTTTTGTCCAGTAGCATGTTAAGTGGTTCAGCTGATGGTGAATCTAGCCACAGAAAGGGATAGGCAAAGCCAGAAAAAGATAAAACCCAACTATAGATGTCCACTCTCTGTTTCACTCTTTATCATGGGCAGGAATTGAGGAGTGTGTGGGCTCCCAGCTCTTGCTCATCAAAGCAAACCCTTTCTCAACTACATGTTGGAATGATCACTTCTTTTATGATAGCTCATTGCCATTAAGGGATGTCACCTGTCTCCTCATAAGTCTTGAGACCTCAAGAATAATTACAGAAAAATATTCCATGACAGGTAGTGTAATACTATTAATTCCCAGGCCATGCTGTCAGCTCATCAGTAGAGAGTTGAGTGGAAGTGAAGGGCATGAGGACTAACGAGGTTAATATGAATTCAACAGGTGAGTGAAGCACTTTACATGCCTGGCACACAGTCAGGACTATATAACTGTTTGCTATTATGATTATTAATTTTTATTATTGCATACTGAAGTGGTATTAATGTCACATGATCACAGAGCAGGCACCTCTTCTGGAGAAAGGTGAAGAAACAAGCCTGTAGAAAGAAAAGCGATGAATGAAGTGATATTCATAGATCCTGTGGATCTTGTGAATAGATTCTGATTTTCTGTAGGAAAAGCTAGTAAGGAATGGATTTGATTGAGTCAAACAGGGCTGTCCCCAGGTCCTACTGTGAAGTGACTGTATTTCATCTTTGATGTCTCTTTACCTCCCCAATTAGATTTTTTTTTTCTCTTGCTGCTGCCCTCACATCTTTATTCAATTCTTGGTTCCCTGGGATTGGCAGCAATACCTGGTGAGGCGTTTCATGACTGTCCCCACCAGGGAGAAAGTAAGTGAAGGTTTTCCATGCTGCAGCTCCTCAAAAGGAGCAATGGTGTTGACTTCTCGGTTTCTGGCTCCTGAGCATGTGCACAAATATCTTCTAGAAGAGAATAGATTTTTACATAGTGGGGGCTGAGCTGCTATAATTTGAGAAGACTGGAAATGGTGACCTGGAGCCAGTACATGTCCGTGGGATCCATGAAGCAGGGGGATTTGCTTTGTTATGTTTTGCAGGGGATGTAAGTAAAACAGCAATCAAGTTTTTAAAAATTTTAACAACATGAGAAAATGTTTACAATAATGTTACAGGAGATAATATGTAATAATAATGGCAATAGGTAAATAGAAAAAATACTGAAAGAAGTTACACCAAAATGTTAATTGTGATTATCTTGGATCGATGAAATCATGGGTACTTTTTGTTTTCTTCTTTATGTGTTTGTACAGTTTCTCTATACAGACTAATTCTAATTTTCCAAAACGAAAATATGTTATTTTCCTTAACAGAAAAATAAAATAGAGTACTGACAGACTATAATCAACAGAACCATTAATATGGAAACAACCTAAACGACCTGTGATAGGCGATTCATAAAGACAAACTGAAGCTATGGTACAGCCATATAACATAGTGTGCACTTATCACTGTGGTCAGAGTGTGACATTCAAAGATTTTTATTATACGTTGTTAAGTGGAAAAACGTAGGATAGGAAAAAGAATATATAGTAAATCCTATATAGCACATGTAAATATATGTAAATGTTATGTAAATATGTACCTTTCTGGAAGAACATAAATGAAAATGTTATGAAGAATGGGATTATTGGTAATGCTTTTATTTTTTGCTTATCTGTTTTTTCTAATTTTCTGCACTAAAACATGGATTATTTACACAATAAGTGAATGTTTATATAACTTAAATTCAAAGATATTCTTAGAGTAATAATGTCCTATAAGAGATAGTAGCAAATCATATATTTATAAGCAATGTTGCCATCTGCTGGATCAAAGGGAGAAACTCACCCTCTTTCTTTCTTTTTCATTTGGAATTAGGAAATGAAGGCCAGGTAGAGTGTCATGTTTCAGACAAATGCCTAGACAGTAATAGTGACTTAACACAAGTGTTCTTTTGATTTACATAAAAAAGAAGTAGTCTAGTGACTGAGTGGGACCCGGATCCTGAGTACCGCTGTTCAATTTCATGTAAAAATTTAAAAATATCTTATACTAAGTGTGTTTGCAGGCACACTTATCCATAAAGACAATTCTGAGTTATCCATTATATGGATTTTTTTGGGAGAAAAGTTTATGTCCTAACATAACTTTTTTCAGCTACTTGGCATGGTACTCAGCCCACAGCAACACTACAAAAATTTGTGGAGTAAATGATTACTTCTGGCTGACTTAATGCAACCAACAGTTTGATGTATTTTTATGGAATATAAATTAATTTATATATGAACCAATCAAAGCATTAGCTCTCTTGATATGTAAATATAAAATAATAAAATGCTTCCTAAAGCCAAATGATGGTAGTTTATCTGCCATTTTGGATAAACTACCTTGCCCCTTCTCATCATCATCGGACTCACTTCTTCATTTCATTCAGCCCACTCACTGAATTTAAATTTCTCACTCACCGTTTTTATTATGTGCATAAAAACCTAAATATTTTCACAGTATCTCTGTGGAAAAATACTGTTAATGTTTACCTTCCCCATTATTCCAGTTTCCCAGAAAGCCTAGTGGCTGGATGTCATAATTTGGGCCGCTGTTGCAAAATGCCATAAACTTGGTTGCTGGTAAACAACAGGAATGTATTTCTCACAGTTGTGGAGTCTGGGAAAGTCTGGGAAATGCAGGATCATGACTCTGGCCCATTTAGGATCTGGCGAGGGCCTGCCTGGGGGAGGGCCCACTTCCTGCTTCCTGGACACAGTGCTGTCTCGCTGTGTCCTCACATGGTAGAAGGGGGGAAGGAAGCTCTCTCAGGCTTCTGTTATGAGGTACTAGTACCACGAATGAGGGCTTGGCCCTCACGAACGAACCACCTCTTAAAGGCCCCACCTCCTTAGACCATCACATTGGGAGTTAGGATTTCAACATTGGAGTTTTGGGGGAACACAGACCATAGAAGTGGTAGACTGCTGCCTTTGAGAACTAATCCTTGCTTTCCTTACCACACTACAGGTGAGCTGATCAACCTTGCCATGTACTGTGAGAGGATAAGGAGGAAATTTTGGCCAGAGTGGCACCACGATGATGACAATACCATCTATGAGTCTGAGGAGAGCAGCGAAGGCAGCAAAACCCACACTCCGCTGCTGGATTTTAGCTTTTACTCAAGGACAGAGACCTTTGAAGATGAGGGAGCAGAAAACAGTTTTTCCAGAACCCCAGACACAGATTTTACTGGACACTCACTCTTTGATTCGGATGTGGACATGGATGACTATACAGACCACGAACAGTGCAAGTGATGTCCAGCCTCACTGACCCTCTTCCTTGGGACCTGCCACTCCCTGGGTCGGTCCATTTTCCCAGGTAGCAATCCATCCGAGCTGGGAGGAGATCTTCGTGCTTGGCACAGTTTTCACATGCTAACTGGACTATAGCAGCCTTATTTCTTTTTTGTACAAACAAAACACAGAACCATTCAGATGACTCCATTGAAAACAAACAGGCAAAAAATAATAATGTCAGCATGGTTCCTGAAATCCATTTTTGTTTTCATTAGAAAACTATTAATAATATTGTGTGGTAGAGCAGGTGTAAGAGCAGGTTGTCAGCTGATAGTCTTTATGATGATCCTATTCAACATTGAGGTCTTAATTGTGAGATGGATTCTTGAACCTCCTTTCTCCACCAGGATCTGAAGTAATGAGAGATATCATCAGAAAAATGTTTTATGGTGGCTACTTGTACTTTATGTGTGTATATTGTATGTTGAGACATAAGTCAAATAAAATCCACAGATATTAAACGAACACCTACTATGTGCAAAGCACTGTGCTAGGTGCTAATCAGTATACATTTTATTCTAAGCCCTGCCAGTGACTAGCTGTGTGATTTTGAGCAAATCTCTTATTAACTATTGTGTGCCTCATTTCTCCCACCTGTAAAGTGGGGATGACAATACTCTCCACCTACCTACCTCACAGGGGTGTTGTGGGGATTCATGTGGTAACATTCGTACGGCGCTTTAAACCTCTTGGAAGTGGTGCAACATAAACACAGCATTTTATTCTTTATTGCACTTCATGCATGTGAAGATTTGAGGGTAAACGAATTCCATATCCAGGCAACCACCACCACAGTCACCTGTAAAAGCTGAGCAGATGAAATACACACAAAGATACACTTAGGACTTTGTCATCATTCCTTTCTGTAATCTTGGCTGAATACAAAATCTTTTGTTCAAAGAACATTGGAAATGTTTTTACAAATTATCAACAGCTACAAACAGTCTTCAATTCTACCATGTATTTGCAGAAAAGTGGTTCTTTCATTGCCTGCACTCACCCTGGCATGTTCTGTGTTGACTCCAGAGTGTTATGTTGCCTATGTTTGGTTTATTTGAGGAGAATAAATCTCAGGAATACGGCAGGTTTCATAGAGTTGAAGGGAAAGTATTTCATTGATTTTTATAAGCAGAAGCCTGCCAACTTGTAATGTCTTTTTGAAAACAAACCTTGCAAAGATGTATTGAAAAGATGAAGTAGCAAGAGGATACTTGTATCAAAGCACTCTGTGCAGTGTTAGACTATATGCAGTTTTATTAATGCAACTTTTCTGGTGTTTTCAGCCACTGCCCAGTGAGAGGAGAGCAATGCTGAGAACAAGTCTTAATGTTTTTGCTATCTCATCCTCATTCTCTCTCTCTTTCCCTATAGTATTCTGTGAACGGTTGGCTTACTCATATTTCTGAAGGCACCCTATTTCTAAAGATGAAGTTGTTGTTGTTGTTGTTGTTGTTGTTTTGACTTAGGACATTTTCCAGGGAAATATGGGGCAGAGATCCTGGGTGATGGCTGTGAGATTTGGGCTAGGAGAGCCAAGATTTACAATTGCAAACAAAACTGCTTTGCTTCTGACCAACATAAGGATTGCTCATTATGGGGTTAAAGAGGCACTTCTTAAAATACAGCAACTTCTGAGAAATCCATGCACTTTACTTGAAAAAAAAAAAAAAAAAACCTCTTTTTGAATATAGCATTTGCAAAACAATCTTAAAAGACTGCTGTAGATTCACAAAGAGGTAAAGGGAGGAGAGTTTTTCAGGCTGCTTACCACTTAAGCAATTGTGTAGGGCATATGTAACTGGGAATACGTGCTGAGATACTCTAAGTTAGAAATTCTTATTCCATGGGAAACTTAGTTGTTAATATATTACTAAAACCATTCTTATTTAAAGGGACTGTTTGATGCCTAATAAGAATGTGGTGGAGAAGATATGAATGGATAAGTCTGTTTGAGGCTCCAGCGTCATTTGGGAGGACTGTTTGCCTCCCCTCTCTCTAGCAAGTGTGTTTTAAGGCCAACTGGTGGCATTTCTGTGTGACTAGGGAGACTCCTGGACTGAAAATATGAATATAATGAACAGGTGGACTGCAGACCCGTCTCCACAAAGCATGGGTTGTCCTTTTCCCACCATATTTTAGCAGAAAAGAAATGTATTTGAATTTTTTTCTATAAACAGTCTATCTTACTGTACAGTACTAAGTGTGATGTATTTTCTCTCAAAGGATGATTAAGTTATGAGAATGTAGATTCATATATGTTTTTAATTTTATATTACTTGGAATACAAGTATGTGGAGAACCAACTTTGAAAATGAAGTTGTAAAATAAGTCATTCCATCCAGGTACCTCTTACAGGGGCATGAATGGACATTGCTACCTGGAGTCTTGGGCACTTACCTGACAGCATATAACTGGGCATCAACATTTCGTAGGTGTTAATTTGATTTAGAGCCCTAGAATACGCCCCTGCTTTACTTTCCCAAGGTGGGTTATGCAAACAAAATAACCAAGACAAAGTCACCATAGTGTGAGTCTTTATCTGGAAGGATTTAATTTTATGTGCTTCATTCTTAAGCTACCCAGATTTGAAATGTTCTCCAATTACATGAACAGGTGCTAATTATAAGAAAAAACAATAAGAAGTTAAGGGACATTTTGGTCATCTGGCTTCTTGTTCAAGTTCTGTGTTTCCTTTTTGCTGGAAGGTAACTTGAAGTATGTGATCTTTAATGTTAACAGATGCTTTTGGTTGGACAAAAGACCCATAGGCTATTCGTTCTTTTTTTACCTCTCGTTGTAAAAGTAAATCAAGCTCTTGCATCCACCTCTCTTTGCCCACCTGTACCCCCACTCAGCAAGATTAATGAGCAGAATCATTGAGCTTTACTCTCCATCAGAACAGATACAAGGACAATCTATATTTATGCAAAGATGAACTATATTGTCAGCATTTACCAATTTGTTGTTATTACATAATGAATTGTAGAAAGTGACATTACCAAGGCTGTGGGCTACCCAGGAGACTAATCACAGACTTGGAACAACTTGGACTTGAATCAAACTGCAGTCTACTCCTCAAGTGAGCCATGCCCATGTATACTGTGGTACTAGGGTATATTTTTGTGAAATAGCTAAGGTTCAAGGAACAGACATACTAAGGATTTTGCCCTTGTGGGTCTTGCTTAGATTTGTTTGCAAGATAATGTAGAGTCATAGAAATGTATAGCTGTGCTAAAAATTAGCTATAGAAAGCACCTTATTGGCTCGGTGTCACATACATACTTATTTGAAGGGCAGGACCAAAAACTGAGGTCAATATGGTTCTTTCCATTACACCACGTTGCCCTTGATGGTTTCTTTCTATTATACCACCTTGCCCTTGATGGTTCTTTCCATTATACCACTGTGGCTTCGTTGTCTTATAAAATGCATGTTACCTGAGTAGTCACCCTGTGTTCAGAGAACCAGCATATCTCCAGACATTCCCTGGTTGGAATCCTACTTCACTTTTGTCCATGTCCTGTCAGCCTGGTCAAGACCAATACAAGGGACCTCTCATCAGTGCAGGGCATTGCTAGACTCTGTGAAGAATAGCAAGATGGATTCCCAAATCACCAAGACTCCTCATAATTTCTTATGTATCTTTTAAAGAACCCATGTCCGTTCCCTCACTTGCTGAATATTTACAGAGCACCTGGGATCTACACTGTGCCTGGCCCTGGGATCTACACTGGTTGTAGAGTGGCAAATAGAACAGCACAGAACTCTGATTTCAGGGCATCCCCTTTTGCCTAGACTTCTCTAGCCACTTTTACGTACTTGGCCACTTCCCTGTTCCATTCCATCCACTACAAATGGATTAATCTTTCTAAAAAGCTCTTTGGCCCTGATGGGGTGCGGCATTGCCTCAGGGTGAGGCGCTACTCCTTAGGATATGGTGTTTTCACCTTTGTTCACCTTGTCTCCATAGCTCCTCCATGGAAGCCATCCAGTGCAGCCAGGTTGATCCATTTGCCATTGCCTAAAAAAGCCTCATGTGGCCCACCTCTGTGCCTCTGCTCATGCCAGTCCTTCTCCTGAAATGTTCTATTCTCTGCTCCACTGGCCCAAGTCATGCCCATCTTTCAAGGTCTGACTTCGTCAGCTTCACATGAAGGCTTCCCAGCTGATTATAATCTCTTCCTTTGAAAATGAAGCACTCATCACTTCCTTCCCTGAAGGTTGCATGGGAAAGATGCTCAGAGAGTGAGTCACATACCATTAAATAGTGAATTTTCACTTTTTGTTTGTCAGGAACTCCACTGATAATCTAATGAAAGTTCTATACCCTATTCCCAGAAAAACACATATGTGCAAATGCATAAAATGTTCATATAAATTCAGGAAATTTAGAGACCTCCTGAAATTATCCATGGTCTCCTTAGGGGGTTAATGGACCCCAGTTAAAGAGTCTTGTTCCCAAGAGTCTTTAAATGTTATCATTGTATTTGTTCTTGTTTTTAACACAGCCAGAGAGAAGAAAAATTGGTACAGGCTATGCAAGCAAAAGTAATCTCTATTATCCATGTTCAGTATGTCTTGAGTGACAGAAAAGAAGAAAGAAGTGCTCTTAGGTTATTTGAGAAAATTTTGTTTTGGAGGTTTGGAATTTTGAAAGTGATAGGATTTTGTTGTTGTCCTTGTCATTTATCTTTTAACCACCCCCAAAATTAATTTATCAAAATGAGTTCAGGGCCAAGTGCGCTTCATTTCAGCCCTGAAACCCACCGCTTCTCCATGGATAGGGCAACCAGCCTGGGCTGAAGGTGGGAGAGAAGAGGCTGCATTTTTCCTTACAGAAGAAAGGTCTGCACAATCAGGTTTTCCTGTATTCATTCATTCATTCATTCATTCATAGAACAATTGTTGAGTGTATTTTCAATAAAAGGTTGGTGCCTTTTGTTGATAGGGGACAACTCAGGTTATTCTTCTTTCTTTCTTGTATTTTTTTTGTTTGTTTATTTTACAGAGTACAGTTATTTTATTGTTCTTGACTATGACCCAGGTTCCTTTGTTCTCCTTTATATGCAGTGCTATTTAAGTCAAACTAGAACTGATAAAAGTACATTCAATGATGAATACTTCCCAGGCTAAATGCTGGGCTCTGGGAACCCATCTTTAACAGGTCCAGGGATAAATTGTATGTGATTGTGAAGTACTTGACCTTTATTCAGTTGCTTCCAGTGGTCTGGATATAACTTGGGAAGTTCAAAAGGATCCCCTTGGTGGGTGAGGAGGGAGGTGCCTCTTACCTGTAAGACTCTTGCTAGTGTCAGGCGTGGATGCGAACATCTGTGGCATGTTTTCCTCATCTGAGTTCCTTACCAGAAACTCAGATTTTTGGTCCCTGACTTTCAAGAATATCTTAAGGATATTTAAGTTTCCTTAATCTTTGAGATTAGACTGCTGGAACCAGCAACATTAGCCTTGCCTGTTAGAGATGATTACACAGGGCACTGAAGCATAGATTTAAAAAAAGGGGCTCAGCTGTTTTGGAGCTGACAGGGTGACCTCCTCAACCATTCTGCTTTTGCCGAAGCAAGGAACTTGTCCCCAGACCTAGACCCTCTAAAACTCCTGCTACTGGCTGGACCATACAAACTAGGATGCTCAAATTTCATGAGGATGATTGCCTTAAGTTGTCAAATTGGTAGACAAATAAAGGGGAACACTGCAATAATAAAATGAATAACCTACAGATATGGTCTAGCAGCATCAAACTGACCATTTCAGTAGGAAAACAAGTCATCTGGAGTAAAAGATGGATACAGTACTTTGGTGTTCTGTACACAATAATTTTAGCAATGAACTTAATGGCCATCATGCATTTTTGAAACAATCTACTAACCATAAAGCAATATATGTGTATCATAATCAACTAACTTTATAAATAGTTGTGCTACTAAATGTGACTAATTCACCTCCCACCCCCCATTGGCATGCATTTATTTTTATTTATTTGTTTTTATTTGTGGCTTAGGAATAGAGTAACTTTCACTTGTTAGTAATGCTTAAGCTTTTTTCCTTATTTAATACCTTTTCTGTTTTTAGTTACCCCATGGCTTCTAAAAAAATAAGATCCAACTTCTGAATTGCCATGTTAGTTAATGGTGGCTAAACAGATAGCAGAGGGAATATAATATAATTGTTCATTGAGGGCTAAAAAAGGGGAATGCTCTGAATATTTGCTATCTTCCTCCTCTTTAAAAAATAATCCATGACTTTCCTCTTTCATTGTTCAGAATCAGAAATGTTGTTTCATATTTGCTTCTCTTCTACAAGAGATTATATTTGGCTTATTAAAATATAAACCATGTCCAAATGATTGTATTTTTATCTTTAACAAATTATGCCTGGGATTTGTTTTTTACAGAAATAAGGCTAAAGGCTTCTGCTTCAGTAGGGGTGACATGTTTGTGTTACTCCTGTCAAAATGATTTTATTGCAAGTAATAAGTCTCGTGGGATCAGAACATGCTTATTGTAAACACATGTTTTTTTCCCAGTGATCTACATCATGCCAAATGTCTGACAACTCACATGTTGATGAGAGCGATGGTTTTTCCATGGTGATGGTTGGAAAAATGAGGGTGTGAGTCCCTCATTTGGTGGTATTAGAATTTAACTGAGTAGGAGGAGAGAAGAAAACAGTAACAAACGTCAAAGTTTCAAGCAACCATGTGGTATGGCTGTGGTAGAGATGTATCAGGCAATTGAAAGTTTTCCAGGTGGTGCCATCTTGCTAAAATAATAAAAAGTACAGGTTTATAAATCAAAAACAAGTGCAATCTGTAGGGAAGGATTGTCTATTGATATACAAGTGGCCAGTGCAGGAAGTGAAGTAACATTTATCTTTATCTTAATTTCTATGCTCATGTCCCCCATTCCCCTTCTGAAGCCAGGCCTGGGACCTTAGATAGCAGCTTAGAGGGTCTGGCCCTGATACGTTTACTCCTTTAATTTTGGAATTTCCTTCTAGTCTCTCAAGAGTGTTTGTGGCATATATTTTTCATTTTATAAATATAAAATGTAGAAAGTAATGTACATTTTGTTTTAGAGAAGTCTTTTAAATGTTTGGAGACAGCCCAGATCATCCATCCCTATTTAGGCAGTGGTCTCCAAACCTTTGTTCTTATTCACCCTGTTAGTAAAACTTTCTGAGTATGCCCCTCCATGTATTTATTTATGATATATATGTATATACGTATACACTGCTGTATATGTATATACTGTTTTAGTGATGTAAACATTAAAAACCATAGCAAACACAGACATTTTGAAAGTATATTTTCTGGTCCTCAATGGAGTTTAGAGAATGGGACAAGGGGTCTTTAGGCGTAGCACCCAGATGCCTGTAATTGATTAGAGAATGTGTATATATCATTTGTGGCAAAGCAGATATAAAACAGGCATGGACGCATGATTTTAGGTCAAGGTATTTAATTATTTTTACTTAAAATGGCATTTTTGGTTGGGAAAGAGAAGGATGAACAATTTGATGTCACCTTTAAGACTGCTGTTTTTAATTCTGCTTTTGGGACCACTTGATCTAGAATGCCTTGAAAATTCCAGAAAGATTTAACAACACACTGAGTTAAGCAAAACAAGAAAAGGAAGTAGGGGTGAGGTGATACCCAGATAATGCAAATGCAGGATGTATTGTCTGTGAATTTCAGCATCAATCTGAA
The DNA here is from genome assembly GCF_028885625.2 of Pongo pygmaeus. NCBI lineage: Eukaryota > Metazoa > Chordata > Mammalia > Primates > Hominidae > Pongo > Pongo pygmaeus. Next base: position 99,047,736 of record NC_072378.2, on the reverse strand, counting down.
AAACGTGTTTTGATAATGCCTGATAATTCATCATCTCACTGATTACATGTCTTTTTTCTATTTGTTTATAATCTTGTGTCTTCAAATGTGTGGAAGATGTGCAGACTTATTTTTAGGTATCTGAGATAGGAAGGGCCAATGTTGGCATAATTTGAACCCACATTTCAGCTACTTGGGAGCTAATGGACGGACACCACCTGGAAACACTTACCTGCACCATCTGTTTTGCAAACACAATGATTAGCATCTTGCTGAATGATGACCCCAGTGTGAAGGTGGCATTTCAGTGTTTATTTCTGGATCTATGAGTTACTTTAGCAGAGTTATTAGTAGTTTATAAAGCCATATTTAAACTTGTACACTTGATTGTAAGATAGATTTGAACTGTGCACTATGTTGACTACTGTATATAAATGTGGAAATTCTGTATATTTGGTCTTAATGCTATATGTATTTGATGTGTAAATGATAACTAATGGATATGAAATAGTTTTCGGTGAATGTCTTTATTCCAATTTACTTCTCTTTTGCAAATTTGAATGTTTAAACTTCAGGCTCATGGGGAAAATCTGAAATGTTTGCATCTAATATACTGTTAAGTGGTGGTCTCTTAGATGACTGGGAGAGTATTTTAGTTGTAAGGCTCTTGTATAATTAAAACAGAGGTAATGAATTTTTTAGGCATATAACGTTGATAGAATTTCAAATGAGTGGCTTTTAAGAAGGAAAACAGATCTCTGGAATATGCTGTCCCATCCTCTCCTGCTTTTATTTCATGCCCAGTGTGCCTCAGCGTGTTACAAAGTGTGAGAACCACTGGTAGAGAGAAGACGAGGAGGAGAGGGAGAGCTGGGAGCACATGTTGAGACCTTTACTATGGCTAGGCCTTATAATAGACCAATTTCCCCTTGTATAAGTATTGTCTCAATTAGGCAGGGTGCAGTGGCTCACGCCTGTAATCCCAGCACTTTGGGAGGCCAAGGTGGGTGGATCACCTGAGGTTGGGAGTTTGAGACCAGCCTGACCAACATGGAGAAACCCTTTCTCTACTAAAAATACAAAATTAGCCGGGCATAGTGGTGCATGCCTGTAATCCCAGCTACTTGGGAGGCTGAGGCAGGAGAATCACTTGAACCCAGGGGGCGGAGGCTGCAGTGAGCTGACTTTGTGCCATTGACTCCAGCCTGGGCAACAAGAACAAAACTCCATCTCAAACACACACACACACACACACACACACACACACACACACACATATATATATAGTCTCAATTAGTTTTCATACCTCTTCAATAAAGTATTGTTCCCAACTTACAGATGAAGAAAGACATTTGGGGTGATAAACTGGCATATGGTAATATGGCCATGATATGCTCAAATCTTTGGGGTCAGAGATTCACAGCAAGATTTTGGAAATTCAAATCTTACTATGAAGTGATTCACACATGTGTATGGTAATGAACCTTAAAGGATAGCTGGGCCTATAGGCATGTCAAGATCTATAGAGACATGCAGGATGTTTCAAATTCTATCTTAAAATTTGACCAAATCTTTGGTCAAACAATAATACTGTTACTCAAATATTAGCTTTTTATCATTTAGAGCAAATTACAATCGGGTAACATTCAAAATTCTAACCCTCCCTTCCCAACATGGGAATATCTATTAAGTAGCAAATGAGAGAACCCCCTAATTTCCCATTTCAGTGATAATACTGATTGAGTATCTCTTATCTGAAGTGCTTGGGACCAGAAGTGTTTTGGATTTGGGTTTTTCTCAGATTTTGAAATATTTGCATTATACCAGTTGAGTATCCCAAAATCAAAACTGGAAATCTGAAATGATCCAATGTCCGTTTCCTTTGAGTGTCATGTTAGTGCTCAAAAAGTTTTGGATTTTGGAGCATTTCAGATTTTGGATTTTTGGATTTGGGATGCTCAACCTGTAGTTTGGTTTTTATCTTTTTAGACTCCATTTCTCTTGACCTATAAATCCTAACTATCAGCCCTGTTTATTAACATAGACCCTAGTCAGAAATGCTTTGAAATAGATCTACATCTACTTCAATGTCAGTTGGTTCCACACCCTTCTAGAACTTGTGTGGGGTCCTGGACTTCGCGTCTGTCCTGTTAGGGAAGCTTTACTGTCCTAGCTTTCAGGACTTATCAGAGGGAAGAGGGTCGTTTACCTTTCCAATGTGCGGTGCTCTCAGAGGCGTTAAAATACATGTTTTGCTGCCATTTGTACTATTTCTTGACTTAATTTTTCATATTTCTGTTCTTTCCTTTTAGAGGAGAGGCGGAACAGCTGGTCTCCCTGCTCTCTCAGAAGCTACTTGATTTGTTTCTAGATGACGCCACTGGCAGGCACTCATTAGATCTTTCACAGCTGGGCTTGTTCCCATTAGCAACAGAATTTTCTTTTAAAAACTGTCAAGGTCAGAGCAGCTTATCCTTTGGATAAAAGTTGATTTTGGAGGAAAAAAAAAGAGGAAAAAGAAGCAGTTTCCTTCCTTACGGAATTAGTGTGTTGCTGCCCCGTATGCCTAAGAGGTCTATTTTAGTGCCAGTGTTCTTGTTATGAAGACTTAGGGGGTCGTCCCCAGTGGAGGGACTGTTCAGATTGGAGGGTTATGTTCACCTACCGCAGGGTATGTTGGGCCTGGGCAAACACACTGGGTAACCTGTGCTCAACATTATATACAGGTAAATCTGGATGAAAACAAACACGAAAGGCAGCTCCGGAAGGGCGGAGGGTTGAGGGAGGGGATGAGTGTGGGAGGGGGCAGGCCCAGGCCCCTTCCCCACTCTACCTGTTTACAGGCATTGTTTGTGTGGGGGCCTGGCTACCTCCTTCTCCACCGTCACAGGCCTCCTCCCAACTTTTAGCTGGGGATTTCAAAGGAAGATGGTGGAAATCCTGTGTGACTGTCAAACAGTCAAAAGTCAAATATTCCTGATTCACTGGTGGCACAGCTTGGGAAGGGGGTAAGTGAGGAGGAAGTATGCAGGGCCAGATTCTACGGAAGTCATCCCTTTGGGAGTGAGGAGGGTGTTTGAGCAGGGGACTAACACAGGGGGAGAATATTTAAATAAGAATCATCTGAGGACATCTTGGATATAGTCAGAGAAGAGGCCATGGCAGAACAATGAGACCTGCTGATTCCCGGGGCTCAGAGTGAAGCTAAAGGCGTGCAAGGGAGAGGGGATGGTGGAGATGGGGAGAGGGAGAGAACAGCCACGTGCACAAGGAAACACTGAGGCTCCTGGGATGTGAGGAGCAGCAGTGTGAGAGAGATGATGAAAATGAAGGCAATGCTTAGGCTCCTACCCCAGGAGACTGGGGATGTAGTGATGCTGCTGTCAGACATGGGAAATGTGGAGGAAGGGGAATGGGTTTGCAGGGAAAATGGAGTTTGGTTTTAGCCACACTGAATTTCAGGATCCAGTAACAAATCACAGGCCTGGAACTTGTGATGGGGTAAAGTGAAGCCACAGCCTATGAAGGGATAGTTAAAGCAAATAAGCTGGAGAGCTAGAGACAGAATAAAAATGACTAGCACCTTATATTTGTATTATGTTTAATTGTCTTTAAGATATTGTAACTCCTGGAGCATGTCACTGTCATTTTCTTATATAAAATGAGGGGGCCTGTAGGTTGATCTTCAAGATACCTTCTAGCTCAAACCTCCTTCCATCCTCCCCTGAAATTGAGTACCACTTCTCTATAAACACTAATTCTACCCCTGCTTTGCTGATTCTCATATCAATGAAGAGTTTATTGACCAAATCAACTAATAATAGCTAACATTTACATATCACTTACCATGTGCTAAACACTGTGTTCTTTGCAAGCTACATATATCAACTCATTGAATTCTCACAACAATAAAATAAGTGCTATCATCGTTACCATTGCCGTTGTCACCATCATCATTATCACCATTATCACCATCATGTGGCTCCATCATCATCACCACCATCACCATTGTCACCATCACCACCACCACGACCACCACCACCATCCTCACCATCACCATTACCATCACCATCATCATCATCTCAACAGATTAAAAACTGAGGCAAAGTGAGGTTACATAACTCGCTGGAGATCTCATGCCAAGTGAACAACAGGGCTGGGGTTTGAAAGCAAAGAGTCTAGGTTCAGGAATGTAGCTTTTACACTCTACACAATACTAGCTCTACACCACTGTATCTCTTCTGCTATCAGACCACACAGAAGGTAGAAGGCTGTGAAGATTGGGAGGTGCTTGTGTTGAACCAGGAGTGATTTTACTTCATCAACTTTTGTTAAATCACCCTCACCTTGTAATGCAGGGTTGGCGTTCTTACAGAACCCATGCAGATCTGTATCATTGAGAGGTGAAGCCAGCTGGGCTTCTGAGTCGGGTGGGGACTTGGGGAAATTTCTGTCTAGCTAAAGGATTGTAAATGCACCAATCAGCACTCTGTGTCTAGCTAAAGGTTTGTAAACGCACCAATCAGCACTCTGTAATAACGCACCAGTCAGTGCTCTGTGTCTAGCTAAAGTTTTGTAAATGCACCAATCAGTACTCTGTAAAAATGGACCAATCAGCACTCTGTAAAACGGACCAATCAGTGCTCTGTAAAATGGACCAATCAGAGGACGTGGTCAGGGCCAATTAAGGGAAAAAAAACTGGCCACCTGAGCCAGCAGTGGCAACCCACTGGGGTCCCCTTCCACGCTGTGGAAGCTTTGTTCTTTTGCTCGTCACAATAAATCTTGCTGCTTCTCACTCTTTGGGTCCACACCACCTTTAAGAGCTGTGACACTCACTGCGAAGGTCTGTTGCTTCACTCCTGAAATCAGCGAGACCATGAACCCACCGAGAGGAATGAACAACTCTGGATGCGCCACCTTTAAGAACCGTAACATTCACTACGAAGGTCTGTGGCTTCACTCCTGAAGTCAGTGAGACCACGAACGCACTGGAAGGAATGAACAGCTCCGGACGTGCCACCTTTAAGAGCTGTAACACTCACTGTGAAGGTCTGTGGCTTCACTCCTGAACTCAGCAAGACCACGAACCCACCAGAAGGAAGAAACTCTGGACACATCTGAACATCTGAAGGAAAAAACTCTGGACATACCATCTTTAAGAACTGTAACACTCACCACGAGTGTCCGCGGCTTCATTCTTGAAGTCAGTGAGACCAAGAACCCACTGGAAGGAACCAACTCCGGACACATTTTGGTGACCCAGATGGGACTATTGCCTATTGCCAAGCAGTGAGTACCATCAGACCCCTTTCGCTTGCTATTTTGTCCTATTTTTCCTTAGAATTTGGGGACTAAATACCAGGCACCTGTTGGCCAGTTAAAAGCAACTAGCACGGCCACCAGACTAAAGACATGGGTGTCAGGCTTTCTGGGAAAGGGCTCTCTAACAACCCCTGACTCTTTGGAATTGGGAGCGTTGGTTTGCCTGGAACCAGCTTCCACTTTTCCTGTACTTCTGGGCTGAGCCAAGGGTTGGCAGAGAGAAAAGCCATTCAGCTCCAGGGTCCCGACAACAAGTTGGTTGACCCTGTGGCCATGAGCGGAACTCTCAAAGTCATGTCGCCCAAGCGAGACTCACCCATTTATCCTATCTATCCTGACCCTTGCCTCCTGGGTCCTAATGCCTGTCAGACAAACTTCCTCCCGCCTTTCTTCTCCGAGGCTAGTCTTGCTTCTAAAAACCACTCCCTGTTTCTGGTGCTTTTCTAGTTTCTCCTGTAAGAATGATTTCTAGTATAAACTTCAGGACTCTGTTACCTTCTTTAGGCACCTGGGCTCACCAACCAGAAAGACATAATTTTTGCCCAAAGCCCTATCGTAGGGGGTACTATCTGGAATTCTAGGATCCCTTCTCAGAAAAGCAGGCCTAACAAAAGCTATTCCTGAAGCTAGGATTTGGGGAGCCTCAGAAATTCTATGCTTCCTATTCATATAAGTGAGGACAAAAGGCATCACTCTTCCAACTCTGGAGATCCCTTCCCTCCCTCAGGGTGTGGCCCTCCACTTCATTTTTGGGGCATAACATCTTTATAGGACATGGGTAAGGTCCCAATACTAACAGGAGAATGCTTAGGACTCTAACAGATTTTCAAGAATGCATCAGTAAGGGCCACTAAATCCGACCTTCCTCAATCCTCCTTGTGGTCTAGGAGGAAAACTAGTGTTTCTGCTGCTGCATCAGTGAGCGCAACTATTCTGATCAACAGGGTCCAGGGACTGTTGTGGGTTCTTGGGCAAGAGGTGTTTCTGCTGCTACGTCAGTAAGGGCGACTATTCCGATCAGCAGGGTCCAGGGACCGTTGCGGGTTCTTGGGCAGGGGGAGAAACAAACAAACCAAAACTGCTGGTGGTTTTGTCTTTCAGATGGGAAACACTCAAGCATCAACAGGCTCACTCTTGAAATGCATCCTGAGCCATTGGGACCAATTTGACCCACAAACCCTGAAAAAGACGTGGCTCATTTTTTTCTGCACTACAGCTTGGCCCCAATATTGTCTCTCTGATGGGGAAAAATGGCCACCTGAGAGAAGTATAAATTACGATACTATCCTGCAGCTTGACCTTTTCTGTAAGAGGGAAGGCCAGTGGAGTGAAATACCTATGTCCAAGCTTTCTTTTCATTGAAGGAGAATACACAACTATGCAAAGCTTGCAATTTACATCTTACAGGAGGACCTCACAGCTTATCCCCATATCCTAGCCTCCATATAGCTCCCCTTCCTATTAATGATAAGCCTCCTCTAATCTCCTCCACCCAGAAGGAAATAAGCAAAGAAATCTCCAAAGGACCACAAACTCCCCAGGCTATCAGTTATGTCCCCTTCAAGCTGCAGGGGGAGGGGAATTTGGTCCAACCTGGTTACATGTCCCCTTCTCCCTCTCTGATTTAGAGCAGATCAAGGCAGATCTGGGGAAGTTTTCAGATGATTCTGATAGGTACATAGATGTCATACAGGGTCTAGGGCAAACCTTCGATCTCACTTGGAGAGATGTCATGCTATTATTAGATCAAACCCTGGCCTTTAATGAAAAGAATGCGACTTTAGCTGTAGCCCGAGAGTTTGGAGATACCTGGTATCTCAGTCAAGTAAATGATAGAATGACAGCCAAAGAAAGGGAAAAATTCCCTACCAGTCAGCAAGCTGTCCCCACTATGGATCCCCACTGAGACCTCGACTCAGATCATGGGGACTGGAGTCATAAACATCTGTTGACCTGGGGGGGAGGAGCCAAGATGGCCGAATAGGAACAGCTCCAGTCTACAGCTCCCAGCGCGAGCGATGCAGAAGATGGGTGGTTTCTGCATTTCCATCTGAGGTACCGTGTTCATCTCACTAGGGAGTGCCAGACAGTGGGCGCAGGTCAGTGGGTGAGTGCACCATGCCCCAGCCGAAGCAGGGGTGAGGCATTGCCTCACTCGGGAAGCGCAAGGGGTCAGGGAGTTCCCTTTCCAGGGGTGACAGACGGCACCTGGAAAATCGGACCACTCCCACCCGAATACTGTGCTTTTCCGATGGGCTTAGGAAACGGTGCCCCAGGAGAGTATAGCCTGCACCTGGCTCAGAGGGTCCTACACCCACGGAGTCTCGCTGATTGCTAGCACAGCAGTCTGAGATCAAACAGCAAGTCGGCAGCGAGGCTGGGGGAGGGGCACCCGCCATTGCCCAGGCTCGCTTAGGTAAACAAAGCATCCGGGAAGCTTGAACTGGGTGGAGCCCACCACAGTTCAAGGAGGCCTGCCTGCCTCTGTAGGCTCCAACTCTGGGGGCAGGGCACAGACAAACAAAAAGACAGCAGTAACCTCTGCAGACTTAAATGTCCCTGTCTGACAGCTTTGAGGAGAGCAGTGGTTCTCCCAGCACGCAGCTGGAGATCTGAGAATGGGCTGACTGCCTCCTCAAGTGGGTCCCTGACCCCTGACCCCCAAGCAGCCTAACTGGGAGGCACCCCCCAGCAGGGGCAAAATGACACCTCACACGGCCGGCCAGGTACTCCAACAGACCTGCAGCTGAGGGTCCTGTCTGTTAGAAGGAAAACTAATAGAAAGGACATCCACACCAAAAACCCATCTGTACATCACCATCATCAAAGACCAAAAGTAGATAAAACCACAAAGATGGGGAAAAAACAGAGCAGAAAAACTGGAAACTCTAAAAAGCAGAGTACCTCTCCTCCTCCAAAGGAACGCAGTTCCTCACCAGCAACGGAATAAAGCTGGATGGAGAATGACTTTGACGAGCTGAGAGAAGAAGGCTTCAGATGATCAAATTACTCCGAGCTACAGGAGGATATTCAAACCAAAGACAGAGAAGTTGAAAACTTTGAAAAAAATTTAGAAGAATGTATAACTAGAATAACCAATACAGAGAAGTGCTTAAAGGAGCTGATGGAGCTGAAAACCAAGGCTCGAGAACTACGTGAAGAATGCAGAAGCCTCAGGAGCCGATGCGATCAAATGGAAGAAAGGGTATCAGCCCTGGAAGATGAAATGAATGAAATGAAGCGAGAAGGGAAGTTTAGAGAAAAAAGAATAAAAAGAAACGAGCAAAGCCTCCAAGAAATGTGGGACTATGTGAAAAGACCAAATCTACGTCTGATTGGTGTACCTGAAAGTGACGGGGAGAATGGAAACAAGTTGGAAAACACTCTGCAGGATATTATCCAGGAGAACTTCCCCAATCTAGCAAGGCAGGCCAACATTCAGATTCAGGAAATACAGAGAACGCCACAAAGATACTCCTTGAGAAGAGCAACTCCAAGACACATAATTGTCAGATTCACCAAAGTTGAAACGAAGGAAAAAATGTTAAGGGCAGCCAGAGAGAAAGGTCAGGTTACCATCAAAGGGAAGCCCATCAGACTAACAGCGGATCTCTCGACAGAAAACCTACAAGCCAGAAGACAGTGGGGGCCAATATTCAACATTCTTAAAGAAAACAATTTTCAACCCAGAATTTCATATCCTGCCAAACTAAGCTTCATAACTGAAGGAGAAATAAAATACTTTACAGACAAGCAAATGCTGAGAGATTTTGTCACCACCAGGCCTGCCCTAAAAGAGCTCCTGAAGGAAGCGCTAAACATGGAAAGGCACAACCGGTACCAGCCACTGCAAAATCATACCAAAATGTAAAGACCATCGAGACTAGGAAGAGACTGCATCAACTAACGAGCAAAATAACCAGCTAACATCATAATGACAGGATCAGATTCACACATAACAATATTAACTTTAAATGTAAATGGACTAAATGCTCCAATTAAAAGACACAGACTGGCAAATTGGATAAAGACTCAAGACCCATCAGTGTGCTGTATTCAGGAAACCCATCTCACGTGCAGAGACACACATAGGCTCAAAATAAAAGGATGGAGGAAGATCTACCAAGCAAATGGAAAACAAAAAAAGGCAGGGGTTGCAATCCTAATCTCTGATAAAACAGACTTTAAACCAACAAAGATCAAAAGAGACAAAGAAGGCCATTACATAATGGTAAAGGGATTAATTCAACAAGAAGAGCTAACTATCCTAAATACATATGCACCCAATACAGGAGCACCCAGATTCATAAAGCAAGTCCTGAGTGACCTACAAAGAGACTTAGACTCCCACACATTAATAATGGGAGACTTTAACACCCCACTGTCAACATTAGACAGATCAACGAAACAGAAAATCAACAAGGATACCCAGGAATTGAACTCAGCTCTGCACCAAGCGGACCTAATAGACATCTACAGAACTCTCCACCCCAAATCAACAGAATATACATTTTTTTCAGCACCACACCACACCTATTCCAAAATTGACCATATACTTGGAAGTAAAGCTCTCCTCAATAAATGTAAAAGAACAGAAATTATAACAATCTCTCAGATCACAGTGCAATCAAGCTAGAACTCAGGATTAAGAATCTCACTCAAAACCGCTCAACTACTTGGAAACTGAACAACCTGCTCCTGAATGACTACTGGGTACATAACGAAATGAAGGCAGAAATAAAGATGTTCTTTGAAACCAATGAGAACGAAGACACAACATACCAGAATCTCTGGGATGCATTCAAAGCAGTGTGTAGAGGGAAATTTATAGCACTAAATGCCCACAAGAGACAGCAGGAAAGATCCAAAATTGACACCCTAACATCACAATTAAAAGAACTAGAAAAGCAAGAGCAAACACATTCAAAAGCTAGCAGAAGGCAAGAAATAACTAAAATCAGAGCAGAACTGAAGGAAATAGAGACACAAAAAACCCTTCAAAAAATAAATGAATCCAGGAGCTGGTTTTTTGAAAGGATCAACAAAATTGATGGACTGCTAGCAAGATTAATAAAGAAAAAAAGAGAGAAGAATCAAATAGATGCAATAAAAAATGATAAAGGGGATATCACCACCGACTCCACAGAAATACAAACTACCATCAGAGAATATTACAAACACCTCTATGCAAATAAACTAGAAAATCTAGAAGAAATGGATAAATTCCTCAACACATACACCCTCCCAAGACTAAACCAGGAAGAAGTTGAATCTCTGAATAGACCAATAACAGGAGCTGCAATTGTGGCAATAATCAATAGCTTACCAACCAAAAAAAGTCCAGGACCAGATGGGTTCACAGCCAAATTCTACCAGAGGTACAAGGAGGAGCTGGTACCATTCCTTCTGAAACTATTCCAATCAATAGAAAAAGAGGGAATCCTCCCTAACCCATTTTATGAGGCCAGCATCATCCTGATACCAAAGCCTGGCAGAGACACAACAAAAAAAGAGAATTTTAGACCAATATCCTTGATGAACATTGATGCAAAAATCCTCAATAAAATACTGGCAAACAGAATCCAGCAGCACATCAAAAAGCTTATCCACCATGATCAAGTGGGCTTCATCCCTGGGATGCAAGGCTGGTTCAATATATGCAAATCAATAAATGTAATCCAGCATATAAACAGAACCAACGACAAAAACCACATGATTATCTCAATAGATGCAGAAAAGGCCTTTGACAAAATTCAACAACACTTCATGCTAAAAACTCTCAATAAATTAGGTATTGATGGGTCGTATCTCAAAATAATAAGAGCTATTTATGACAAACCCACAGCCAATATCATACTGAATGGGCAAAAACTGGAAGCATTCCCTTTGAAAACTGGCACAAGACAGGGATGCCCTCTCTCACCACTTCTAATCAACATAGTGTTGGAAGTTCTGGCCAGGGCAATTAGGCAAGAGAAGGAAATCAAGGGTATTCAATTAGGAAAAGAGGAAGTCAAATTGTCCCTGTTTGCAGATGACATGATAGTATATCTAGAAAACCCCATTGTCTCAGCCCAAAATCCCCTTAAGCTGATAAGCAACTTCAGCAAAGTCTCAGGATACAAAATCAATGTACAAAAATCACAAGCATCCTTATACATCAATAACAGACAAACAGAGAGCCAAATCATGAGTGAACTCCCATTCACAATTGCTTCAAAGAGAATAAAATACCTAGGAATCCAACTTACAAGGGATGTGAAGGACCTCTTCAAGGAGAACTACAAACCACTGCTCAAGGAAATAAAAGAGGATAGAAACAAATGGAAGAACATTCCATGCTCATGGGTAGGAAGAATCAATATCATGAAAATGGCCATCCTTCCCAAGGCAATTTACAGATTCAATGCCATCCCCATCAAGTTACCAATGACTTTCTTCACAGAATTGGAAAAAACTACTTTAAAGTTCATATGGAACCAAAAAAGAGCCCGCATCGCCAAGGCAATCCTAAGCCAAAAGAACAAAGCTGGAGGCATCATGCTACCTGACTTCAAACTATACTACAAGGCTATAGTAACCAAAACAGCATGGTACTGGTACCAAAACAGAGATATAGACCAATGGAACAGAACAGAGCCGTCAGAAATAATGCCACATATCTACAACTATCTGATCTTTGACAAACCTGAGAAAAACAAGAAATGGGGAAAGGATTCCCTATTTAATAAATGGTGCTGGGAAAACTGGGTAGCCATATGTAGAAAGCTGAAACTGGATCCCTTCCTTACACCTTATACAAAAATCAATTCAAGATGGATTAAAGACTTAAATGTTAGACCTAAAACCATAAATACCCTAGAAGAAAACCTAGGCAATACCATTCAGGACATAGGCATGGGCAAGGACTTCATGTCTAAAACACCAAAAGCAATGGCAACAAAAGCCAAAATTGACAAATGGGGTCTAATTAAACTAAAGAGCTTCTGCACAGCAAAGGAAACTACCATCAGAGTAAACAGGCAACCTACAAAATGGGAGAAAATTTTCGCAACCTACTCATCTGACAAAGAGCTAATATCCAGAATCTACGATGAACTCCAACAAATTTACAAGAAAAAAACAAACAACCCCATCAAAAAGTGGGCGAAGGACATGAACAGACACTTCTCAAAAGAAGACATTTATGCAGCCAAAAAACACATGAAAAAATGCTCACCATCACTGGCCATCAGAGAAATGCAAATCAAAACCACAGTGAGATACCATCTCACACCAGTTAGAATGGCAATCATTAAAAAGTCAGGAAACAACAGGTGCTGGAGAGGATGTGGAGAAATAGGAACACTTTTACACTGTTGGTGGGACTGTAAACTAGTTCAACCCTTGTGGAAGTCAGTGTGGCAATTCCTCAGGGATCTAGAACTAGAAATTCCATTCGACCCAGCCATCCCATTACTGGGTATATACCCAAAGGACTATAAATCATGCTACTATAAAGACACATGCACACGTATGTTTATTGTGGCATTATTCACAATAGCAAAGACTTGGAACCAACCCAAATGTCCAACAATGATAGACTGGATTAAGAAAATGTGGCACATATACACCATGGAATACTATGCAGCCATAAAAAATGATAAGTTCATGTCCTTTGTAGGGACATGGATGAAATTGGAAATCATCATTCTCAGTAAACTATCGCAAGAACAAAAAACCAAACACCGCATATTCTCACTCATAGGTGGGAATTGAACAATGAGAACACATGGACACAGGAAGGGGAACATCACACTTCGGGGACTGTTGTGGGGTGGAGGGAGGGGGGAGGGATAGCATTGGGAGATATACCTAATGCTAGATGACGAGTTGGTGGGTGCAGCGCACCAGCATGGCACATGTATACATATGTAACTTACCTGCATGTTGCACACATGTACCATAGAGCCTAAAGTATAATAATAATAATAATAATAATAATAATAATAAAAAACCACAAACATCTGTTGACCTATGTTGTAGAAGAACTAAGGAGAATTAGGAAAGAGCCCATGAATTGTTCAATGATGTCTACCATAACTCAGGGAAAGGAAGAAAATCCTTCTGCCTTCCTTGAGCAGCTATGGGAGGCCTTAAGAAAATATACTCCCCTGACACCCAACTCACTCGAGGGTCAATTGATTCTAAAAGATAAGTTTATTACCCAATCAGCTGCAGATATCAGGAGAAAGCTCCAAAAGTGAGCCCTGGGCCCTGCACAAAATCTGGAGGCATTATTAAACCTGGGAACCTTGGTGTTCTATAATAGGGACCAAGAGGAACAGGCCCAAAAGGAAAAGCGAGATCAGAGAAAGGCCGCAGCCTTAGTCATGGCCTTCAGACAAACAAACCTTGGTGGTTCAGAGAGGACAGAAAATGGAGCAGGCCAATCACCCGGTAGGGCTTGTTATCAGTGTGGTTTACAAGGACACTTTAAAAAAGATTGTCCAACGAGAAACAAGCCTCCCCCTCGTCCATGTCCACTATGCTGAGGCAATCACTGGAAAGCACACTGCCCCAGAGTGCAATGGTTCTCTGGGCCAGAAGCCCCCAACCAGATGATCCGACAACAGGACTGAGGGTGCCCAGGGCAAGTGCCAGCTCATGTCATCACCCTCACTGAGCCCCGGGTACGTTTAACCATTGAAGGCCAGGAAATTGACTTCCTCCTGGATACCAGCACAGCCTTTTCAGTGTTAATCCCCTGTCCTGGACAACTGTCCTCAAGGTCTATTACCATCTGAGTAATCCTGGGACAGCCTGTAACTAGGTATTTCTCCCACCTTCTCAGTTGTAACTGGGAGACTTTGCTCTTTTCACATGCCTTTCTTGTTATGCCTGAAAGTCCCATCCTTATTAAGGAGGGATATATTAGCCAAGGCTGGAGCTATTATCTACATGAATATGGGAAACAAGTTACCAATTTATTGTCCCTTACTTGGGAGGGAATCAACCCTGAAGCCTGGGCATTGGAAGGACAATTTGGAAGGGCAAAAAATGCCCGCACAGTCCAAATCAGGCTAAAAGATCCCACCACATTTCCTTATCAAAGGCAATATCCCTTAAGGCCTGAAGATCATAAAGGATTACAGGATATTGTTAAACATTTAAAAGCTCAAGGCTTAGTAAGGAAATGCAGCAGTCCCTGCAACACCCCAATTCTAGGAGTACAAAAACAGAATGGTCAGTGGAGACTAGTGCAAGATCTTGGACTCATCAATGAGGCAGTAATTCCTCTATATCCAGTTGTACCCAACCCCTATAAACTGCTCTCTCAAATACCAGAGGAAGCAGAATGGTTCAGTGTTCTGGACCTCAAGGATGCCTTCTTCTGTATTCCACTCTGACTCCCAGTTTCTCTTTGCCTTTGAGGATCCCACAGATCACATGTCCCAACTTACGTGGACCATCTTGCCCCATGGGTTTAGGGATAGCCCTCATCTGTTTGGTCAAGCACTGGCCCAAGATCTAGGCCACTTCTCAAGTCCAGGCACTCTGGTCCTTCAGTATGTGGATGATTTACTTTTGGCTACCAGTTCAGAAGCCTCATGCCAGCAGGCTACTCTAGATCTTTTGAACTTTCTAGCTAATCAAGGGTACAAGGCATCTAGGTTGAAGGCCCAGCTTTGCCTACAGCTGGTCAAATATCTAGGCCTAATCTTAGCCAGAGGAACCAGGGCCCTCAGCAAGGAATAAATACAGCCTATACTGGCTTATCCTCACCCTAAGACATTAAAACAGTTTCAGGGGTTCCTTGGAATCACCAGCTTTTGCCAACTATGTATCCCCACATACAGCGAGATAGCCAGACCCTTCTATACTCTAATCAAGGAGACCAAGAGGGCAAATACTCATCTAGTAGAATGGGAACCAGGGGCAGAAACAGCCTTCAAAACCTTAAAGCAGACCCTAGTAAAAGCTCCAGCTTTAAGCCTTCCAGAAAGCAGGGATAGCTCTTGGAGTCCTTACCCAGACTCGTGGGACAACCCCACAACCAACGGCATAACTAAGTAAGGAAATTGATGTAGTAGCAAAAGACTGGCCTCACTCTTTATGGATAGTTGCAGTGGTGGCCGTCTTAGTTTCAGAGGCTATCAAAATAATACAAGGAAAGGACATCACTGTCTGGACTACGCATGATGTAAATGGCATACTAGGTGCCAAAGGAAGTTTATGGCTATCAGGCAACTGCCTGCTTAGAGACAAGGCGCTACTACTTGAGGGACCAGTGCTTCAAGTGCATACGTGTGCAGCCATCAGCCCTGCTGTTTTTCTCCCAGAGGATGGGGACCCGGTCGAGCATGGCTGCCAACAGGTTGTAGTCCAGACTTATGCATCCCGAGATGATCTCTTAGAAGTCCCCTTAGCTAATCCTGACCTTAACCTATATACCGATGGAAGTTCATTTGTTGAAAATGGGATATGAAGGGCAGGTTATGCCATAGTTGGTGATGTAACCATACTTGAAAGTAAGCCTCCTCCCCCAGGGACCAGTGCCCAGTTAGCAGAACTAGCGGCACTTACCCGAGACTTAGAACTGGGAAAGGGAAAAAGAATAAATGTGTACACAGATAGGAAGTATGCTTATCTAATTCTACATGCCCATGCTGCAATATGGAAAGAAAGGGAGTTCCTAACCTCTGGGTGAACCCCCATTAAATACCACAAGGAAATTATGGGGTTATTGCATGCAGTGCAAAAACCCAAGGAGGTGGCCATCTTACACTGTAGAAGGCATCAAAAAGGGGAAGGAGAAGGGAGAACACCAGCATAAGTGGCTAGCAGAGGCAGGGAAACACCAGCAGAAAGAAAGAGACAGAAAGTCAGAGAGAGAGAGAGAGGTAGAGACAGAGACAAAGAGAGAGTCAGAGAGAGAGAGACAGAGAGAGAGAGACAGAAAGTCAAAGACAGAGAGGAACAGACAGACAAAGAGGGAGTTAGAAAGAGAGAGACAAAGAAGTCAGAGAGAAAGAAAGAGAGATGGAAGTAGTAAAGAAAAAGCAGTGTACCCTATTCCTTTAAAAGCCAGGGTAAATTTAAAACCTATAATTGATAATTGAAGGTCTTCTCCGTAACCCTATGACACTCCAATACCACCTTGTTGTCAGTGCAAACAAGGGCATAGCCTGAAAGCACTGAGGCCACTGACAACCCATAGCCTTTCTGTCAAAAATCCTTAAACTAGCAGGTTTCCTAACAGGGATCTAAATCTTAATTAATTACCATACAAAGGTCCAACCAGATCTAGGAGGAAATCCCTTCAGGACAGGACATAGATGGTTCCTCCCAGGCAATTAAGGAAAAAAAAAAGACACAATGGGTATTCAGTAAGTGATAAGGAACTCTTGTAGAAGCAGTTAGGAAAATTGCCTAATAATTGGTCTGCTCAAACATGCCTGCAAGTTGTTTGCACTCAGTCAAATCTTAAAGTACTTACAGAATCAGGAAGGAGCCATCTATACCATTTCTAAGTTAATATGGACTGAACGAGGTTTTATTAATAGCAAAGAAAAATTAAAATCCCAAACTTAGAAGGTTTTCAACTAAAGTAAAGTTTGCTAAAAGTTAATAGTGTAACATGCGTTATCCTACTACCACACACTCTCAAAGGATTTCTCAGACAGTTTGCAAGAAATAACAAAATCTATCCAGTAAGGATAGTAACTACAATCCCAAATAGACTCTTTGGCAGCAGTGACTCTCCAAAACCACCAAGGCCTAGACCTCCTCTCTGCTGAGAAAGAAGGACTCTGCACCTTCTTAGGGGAGGAGTGTTGTTTCTACATTAACCAGTCAGGGATAGTACGAGATGCTGCCTGGCATTTACAGGAAAAGGCTTCTGAAATCAGACAACGCCTTTCAAACTCCACTACCAACCTCTGGAGTTGGGCAACATGGCTTCTCCCCTTTCTAGGTCCCGTGGCAGCCAGCTTGCTATTACTCACCTTTGGGCCCTATATTTTTAACCTCCTTGTCAAATGTGTTTCCTCTAGGATTGAGGCCATCAATCTACAGATGGTCTTACAAATGGAACCCCAAATGAGCTCAACTAACAACTTCTATCGAGGACTCCTGGACTCACCCGCTGGCCCTTTCACTGGCCTAAAGAGTTCCCCTCTGGAGGACACTACCACCGCAGGGCCCCTTCTTTGCCCCTATCCAGCAAGAAGTAGCTAGAGTGGTCATTGGGTAATTCCCAACAGCAGTTGGGGTGTCCTGTTTAGAGGGGGGATGGAGAGGTGAAGCCAGCTGGGCTTCTGGGTCAGGTGGGGACTTTGGGAACTTTTCTGTCTAGCTAAAGGATTGTAAACACACCAATCAGCACTCTGTGTCTAGCTAAAGGTTTGTAAATGCACCAACCAGCACTCTAAAAATGCACCAATCAGCACGCTGTGTCTAGCTAAAGGTTTGTAAATACACCAATCAGCACTCTGTAAACACGGACCAATCAGCGCTCTGTAAAATGGATCAATCAGCAGGACGTGGGCAGGGCCAAATAAGGGAATAAAAGCTTGCCACCTCAGCCAGCAGCGGCAACCTGCTTGGGTTCCCTTCCACGCTGTGGAAGCTTTGTTCTTTCGCTCTTCGCCATAAATCTTGCTGCTGCTCACTCTTTGGGTCTGCACAACCTTTAAGAACTGTAACACTCACTGTGAAGGTCTGTGGCTTCACTCCTGAAGTCAGCAAGACCACGAACCCACCAGAAGGAAGAAACTCTGGATACATCTGAACATCTGAAGGAACAAACTCTGGACACACCATCTTTTTTTTTTTAAATTTATTTTTATTTTTTATTTTATTTTATTATTATTATACTTTAAGTTTTAGGGTACATGTGCACAATGTGCAGGTTTGTTACATATGTATACATGTGCCATGTTGGTGTGCTGCACCCATTAACTCGTCATTTAGCATTAGGTATATCTCCTAATGCTATCCCTCCCCCCTCCCCCAACCCCACAACAGTCCCCGGAGTGTGATGTTCCCCTTCCTGTGTCCGTGTGTTCTCATTGTTCAATTCCCACCTATGACTGAGAACATGCGGTGTTTGGTTTTTTGTCCTTGCGATAGTTTGCTGAGAATGATGGTTTCCATTTTCATCCATGTCCCTACAAAGGACATGAACTCATCATTTTTTATGGCTGCATAGTATTCCATGGTGTATATGTGCCACATTTTCTTAATACAGTCTATTGTTGTTGGACATTTGGCTTGGTTCCAAGTCTTTGCTATTGTGAATAGTGCCACAATAAACATACGTGTGCATGTGTCTTTATAGCAGCATGATTTATAATCCTTTGGGTATATACCCAGTCAGACACACCATCTTTAAGAACTGTAACACTCACCACGAGGGTTTGCAGCTTCATTCTTGAAGTCAGTGAGTCCAAGAACCCACTGGAAGGAACCAACTCCGGACACATCATCATGCCCTTGATCTATGTTCAGACACTCCTTGATTCTCTGTTAGAAGGCCTGTCTGATTTGTGAATTATATGTGGTCAGTTCACTTTAATTTTTATTATTATTATTATTTTGAGATGGAGTCTCACTCTGTCACCCAGGCCAGAGTTCAGTGGCCCTATCTTGGCTCACCGCAACCTCCACCTCCCTGGTTCAAGTGATTCTCCTGCCTCAGCCTCCCAAGTAGCTGGAATTACAGTCGTGTGCCACCATGCCCAGCTACTTTTTATATTTTTATTAGACACAGGGTTTCACCATGTTGGCCAGGCTGGTTTCAAACTACCCCAGGTGATCTGCCTGCCTTGGCCTCCCAAAGTGCTGCAATTACATGTGTGAGCCACCGCGCCCAGCCAGTTCACCTTAATTCTGGTGGTTATAACCACTGGTTCCATACAATTCACTCACCCTGACTTCTTAGACGGGTCCTGGGGATATTACGGAAAAAATAAAGGAGAAAACACCCTTAAATGGCATGATTCTTAGCGCTTCAACTGCCACTGCCTTGAGAAGCTCACCTTACATATTGCTTTCCACCATCTACAAGCAGGTGATACACACTTCTACATCTCTAACCCCAGACCTTGTTCCCCATCTCCAGACCCATATATAAACACACCTATGGACACTGCCTCTGATGTCCCAACATATTCAGAAGTGAACTTATAATCACTTTCCCCTAGTCTGTTGTTTCCTGATGTTTCTAATCCACCCAATGTCGAAGCAAAACCCCTGGAGTCATCTAAAAGGCTCTTACCTTCCCTTTGAAAATTTTGAGTTACCTAATCCTGTGGATTCTACTTTTTGAAAATAGTTTTTTTTAAAAATTTTATTTTAGAATTGGGGTACATATGCCGGTTTGTTATATAGGTAAATTGCATGTCGCAGGGGTTTTGTGTACAGATTGTGTCATCACCCAGATAATAAGTGTGGTACCTGATAGGTTGTTTTTCGATCCTCACCCTCTAAACCTCCACCCTCAAGTAGGCCCTGGTGTCTGTTGTTCCCTTCTTTGTGTCCATATGTACTCAATGCTTCGCATCCACTTATAAGTGAGAACATGCGGTATTTTGTTTTCTGTTTCTGTGTTAGTTCACTTTGGCTATCTTCCATCCATGTTGCTGCAAAGGACATGATCTTGTTCTTTTTTGAAGACGGTTTTAATTCCTCTCCTCCTCAGATCAACCTGAATTTCTGGAGCTGCTGTTTCTTCTTCTTCTTCTTCTTTTTTTTTTTGTTTTTGAGACAGAGTGTTGATCTGCCACCCAGGCTGAAGTGCAGTGGCATGAGCTCATTGCAACTTCTGTCTCCTGGATTCAAGCAATTCTCATGCCTCAGCCTCCCAAATAGCTGGGATTACAGGCATGTGCCACCACACTCTGCTAATTTTTTGTATTTTTGGTAGAGATGGGTTTCACCATGTTAACCAGGCTGGTCTTCAACTCCTGATCTCAAGTGATCCACCTGCCTTGGCCTCCCAAAGTGCTGGGATTACAGGCGTGAGCCAATGCACCTGGCCAGGAGCTTTTTCTTATCTGGGTTCTCTCTCATTCTCTACCTTGCTGCCAAGCTATTCAAAAAGCAAAAACCTGTTCATGCTGCTTCTGTGGATTTCAAGATAAAGTTCAGGCATACAAGAATCTTCATGCCCTGGAACCTGCCTGCCTTACTGGTCAAATTTCCCACTACTGCCCTTTCCATACTCACACACCAAATTCCGGAGCTACCAAACTATGTATTGTTTTTGGTCACATTGTTTCACATGGCAATCCACCACCAAGGGATGGATGCTGTTTAAAAAAAAATTTTACGTTGCTATGGTTTGACTGTATGTGTCCCTCCAAAATTCATATGTTGAAAACTAATCTCCAATGTGATAGTATTGAGGTGGGGCCTTTAGGGGGGCAGGATGCCTATGAATGGGATGCGTGTCCTTATGAAAGAGGGTCTAGTGAGATCCAGAACACTTTTTGTGCCCATTTACCATGTGAGGATGCCATTTTGATAGTAGAGAGTGAGCCTTCACCAGACACTGTTTCTTACAGTTCTGGAGGCTGGGAAGTCCAAGCCCAAGGTATCAGCAATTTCTACTATATTATAAATTATCCAGTCTGTGGTATTTTGTAACAGCAGCCTGAACAGACTGCGACAGACATCTTTGTCTGTTTCCTTTACATACATAAATAATAGTTGGTTGTGGTTAATTTTTTCTGTGTTCTCTGCTGAGCACCTTTATTTCACTATAGTTTCACCAAGGAGAGAGGATCACTAGAAGGTTCTCTTTCATTTCTTTGATATAGTGGATTAATGACAGTTAATTTTATTAACCATCACTTTAATTTTATAATGGTTAATTTTATTTTTATTTATTGTTGTTTAAATTTTTTTAATGTTTTGAAATTGCAAAACAGTTTTGATGAACACATAATAATTGTACATATTTATGGAATAGTGATATTATGATATGTACATATAGTGATCAGCTTAGGGTAATTAGCATATTCATTATCTCAAACATTTATTATTTTTTTCCTTCTAGCTATTTGAAACAATATATTATTGCTAATTATAGTTATGATGGTTAATTTTGTGTGTGAACTTGAGTGGGCCATAGGGTGCTGGGATTAAACATTGTTCCTGGTGCACCTGTGAGGTTATTTCTACAAGAGACTGACTTTTGAATTGGTAAACTCAGTAAAGTAGGTTGCCCTCCCTAATGTAGTTGGGCATCATCGGATCTTTTGATCACTGCATAGAATGAAAAGTGGAGAAAGGAGGAATTCATTCTGTTTTGTCCTGCCTCACTGCTTGAGCTGGGACATATCATCTCATCTTCTCCTGTCCTTGGGGTAGGATTTACATCATTAGCTCCCCTGGTTCTCCTGTGTCTCTAGCCTGCAGACAGCGAGGGACTTAGCCCCCAAAGTTGTATGAGCCAATTCTTCAGAATAAATCTCTCTCTCTTATTAGTTCTGTTTCTCTAGAGAACCCTGACTAATAGAGTGGTGGATATAAAGATAAACCAGGCATTGATCCTGCCTTCAATGGAAGGTAAGGCATGAGCACACAAAACTCTGAAAAAGGTAGATGCTGGTTGGGCCTGGTGGCTCATGCCTATAATCCCAGCACTATGGGAGGCTGAGGCAGGAGAATCGCTTGAGTCCAAGAGTTTGACACCAGCCTGGGCAACAGAGGGAGACCTCGTGTCTACAAAAATTTTGCCAGGTATGGCGGCTCATGCTTATAGTCCCAGCTACTCAGGAGACTGAGGTGGGAGGACCATGTAAGCCTGGGAGATGGAGGCTGCAGTGAGCTGTGATCACACCGCTGCACTCCAGCCTAGTAATAGAGCAAGACTGTCTCCAAGAAAACTTCCCAAAATAGATGCTCATAATAAGATAATTTGGACTCTATAGTAAAGAGAGGCTTCCCACTGCAGGCCTTCCAGAAACACAGGGAGGTCTCTTGGAAGTGACCTTCCAGGCTCTGTGCCTCTCTCTGTTGTTCTCCTTGCCCTTGTAGTACTGAAGGTTAACTTATTTTATTTATTTATTTATTTATTTATTTATTTATTTATTTTCGAGATGGAGTCTCGCTCTGTCACCAGGCTGGAGTGCAGTGGCAGGATCTCAGCTCACTGCAATCTCCGACTCCCTTGTTCTGGCGATTCTCCTGCCTCAGCCTCCCGAGTAGCTGGGATTACAGGCTTGTGCCACCACACCCAGCTAATTTTTGTATTTTTAGTATAGACGGGGTGTCATCATTTTGGCCAGGATGGTCTTGATCTCTTGACCTTTTGATCCACCTGCCTCTGCCTCCCAAAGTGCTGGGATTACAGGCGTGAGCCACCGTACCCAGCCTGAAAGTTAACTTATTTTTCTAAATCATAACACCTTCAGATGTGCCCTCTTGTTAGCATAGAAAGGAAGAAACATGTCTTTTATTGGTTAAAAAGACTTTCAGAAAGCTGGAAGTCTAAGAAATAGTTGTGCACAGACCACATGACCTGAATTCTAAGTTTAAGATTCTGTTTATCTTCATCCTCCTGAGATGACTCATACTGTCAAGGACTCTCTATCCACCATCAACGTCTTATACAGGTAAATAACATTAACATGGAAGGGATAAAGGAGGCAAAGAGGTGTCTTGAAAAGGTCAGAGAGAACATGGAATGCATCTGTGAAAGGGAGGGACAGGGTTTTGCTCAGTAGCATCATGTTAGCTACTTGGAGGCAGGTGGTGTGGGCTGACTGGGTGTACGCAGTTTATGTCTTAGTATCAGCTAAGTCACCCTTTTTTTTCCTTAACAGTGGCTTCCCAAAGTCACTGTGCAGCAGCTTTTCCCTATGGGTGGAATCCTGGGAAACTGCTTAGATAGACGTTTAAGGATAGAGCACTCTGAGAACCCCCACTCCAAAACGTTTGTGGTTGTGTCCTCATTGAACATTTGTTTAATTTTTTTGTTGATGGGTATTTACTCTGCAGGCAGGACTCTCTAGCTGACTATAGAATGTCTGTTTTCTGGTGTCAACAGCTTTATGGGCCTAAAGCCTGAAGTAGCTGGAGGTTCAAAGGTAACTGCACAATCCACTTCCCCTCACAGCTTTGTACATGTAGTAAATGCTCAATAAAGATTTGTTACAGAAATGGACAGATTCTCAGGTAAAAGACAAATCAAATTCCAAAGAAATATCCTGTTTCAGGTTTGACACAACATACTGTGCAAAGGCGGCCAATAAATTACTCGTAGAACAAATCACAGGTGACTGAATTATGGGGTAGTAATTTCTGAAGGCTCAAGTGGTTTATGCAGTCCTCAGCATCCCTCGATGGAATTATAGCACCATAATTCAAATAGCTCCTGTTTCCTTGACAGACATACCATGGATTTGAATCCCAAATCTTGCCCATGGTTGACACTCTGTTTTTATCCACCCCTGCACTCTTTTGCTGCCCAATAAATTCTTTTGTTGAAGCCTCTAGTGTTAGGTACATTTCTCTATTTCTTTGTGTTATGTTGTTTCCATGTATTACTGGGTATTTAACTTATTAACGAGACTACATACACGAACATTTTGTGAATGGCTTTCTTTTGGGGTTTTGGACGTTTATTTCTTTTAGCCGTCAGTTTTTGCATCCTGTATGAAGCAGAGTGAGGCTAGTGCATGGTGCATTCTTTGCTCAAGTGCTAGCATGTATGCATTTAGTCTGATCTTTGTACACAAAAATAGAGAGGCAGCGAAATGAGAAAGATTCCTTTGTCCCCCTCGCAGGGCATGCGATGGGGGTGTGGCTCGCTTCTTCAGTGCCCTGCTGCTCAGACCTCTAGGGGAGCATACAGATGGACAGGCTGTGGGACTCCCACCCCACAGCAATGTCTAGGGGTGAACGTTTACAGCTCCTGAAGCCCCAGTGGGCGTGTGTTACCGGGTGCTCTTTCAGTTTGCCTTTCTCTTTCTATAGGCGGCTTGTGTTAGTCAGCTCAGTTAGACCCTCTACCCTGTCACAAGGATAGAGGGTTTTCTGTATCCTGGAGTTTCTTGCTTTGGTGTACGGGAAGAATCGGATCACATGTGGGCTTGAAGAATGAATGCAAGGTTTTATGAATGGAAATAGCTCTCAGCAGATGGGGGAGGCAGAAGGGAGATGGTTTTCCAGTGGAGTCGGGCCACCTGGCAGCCAGGCTTTCCTCCAACTGCCCCAGCCAAACTCCATGTGGTTCTGCCGGTCAGTGGCCTGTTGGCATGCTGGTGCTGGTGCTTTCCTCTCCACGTCCAGCCGCCTGTGTGTTCCTCCACTGATGTGCTCCTCTCGACGTCCAGCTGCTTCTGTCTCTGCCCCGCCAGAGTCTCAGGTTTTTAGAGGCACAGGATGGGGACATGGCAGGCCAGGGAAGTCTTGGGAAATGCAACATTTGGGCATGAAGGCAGGAGTGCCTGACCTCACCTAGGTCCCTGAGGGTGGAGCCCTAGTCAGGGACCACGCCTTTCCTCTCCCCAGCACTTCCCTTCCCCACTTCCGTATCATTTAAAGGGACCGCTCTTCCTTTCCCAGCACTTCCGTATCATTTTCCCCCTCTGAAGAAGTACATCTAACTGCCTCTAGAATATGGACGATGACAGGTCTTAGCTGCATCTTGCTGACAGGGGTCATTGTTTTGGAGGAAGACAGCAGTCAGACTCCTCCCAAAGGTCTATCTAAGGGTTCCTAGCAAAGGTAAGCCATCATCTGAGGCTCTGGTTGCCTGACCATTTGGAGTTTAATGGTTTCTAGGTGTGAGAGAAAAAAACAAGTTTTATAAGGTTAAGTATGCATGGGTTAAACATGTGTATTATACACAGAAAGGATTTAGTGCCAAAGATTACAGAGACAAGAAGAGAAGTATACTAATAACAACATTGTACCCTGAGCTGTTTCACCCTGGTGAAAGAAATTAAACCTTGTATGGGAGCAGATAAAGTTTTAGAAGAGAGACAACAGTTCTTGCCATATCTTCAGCAGTTAACAGGTGCAACCTGGGAATACCTGTATCTTCTCTCTCTTTCCGGGGCCTCCCTGTCTCTATTACAAAAGACCGAGGTAGCCACTTTCAGGAGGTCCTCTAACGTACTTTCTGGTCCCAGGGCTCGTTTCTGCAACTTCCTCCTGATGTCAGGAGCTGCCTGAGTAATACATTTGTCCTTTAGGATTAGCTGTCCCTCGACTGAATCAGGAGATAGAGACTTACCAAGTCCTCCCTTAGCCTTTCCAGGAAGGCAGTGGAATTTTTATCAAATCCCTGGTGGATCATGGACAACTTAGTATAATTGAGAGGCTTGGTCCCATAAGCCTTCCATTATGCACACCTGAGACTTCCACCTCATCAGTGGGATCCCATTTAGTGTCATTCATTGGTATTGCTTCTCTTCCAGCTGGATAATGTTTGCCCCATTCCCTGACACTGTATGTGATACAAAGCTCATCCCCAAATCTCTCTGCTACTTGCAGAGCAGCCTGCTTCTCATTGTCTGTTAGGGTCTGATTCAAAAGTAACATAACATCTCTCCAGGAGAGTTCAAATATTTGAGTGAAATCCTGGAAAGCCTCTATATATCTATCAGGGTCATCTGAAAACTTGCCAAGGTCTCCCTTAATTTGCCCTAAGTTCTGTAGGGAGAAGGGAATTTGAACCCTACTGGGCCCAAATTCACTGGGCATCTGTTGAGGTGGGGGCAAGAGAGAGACTGGGCTTGTTTAGGGCAAGGATTTTTAGGAGGGGGTAAGTAAGAGGCTGAAACACTATAGGGAGGTAGGGGTGAACCTGGAGGGGCAGGGCTGGAGAGAGCTGGCTCCTCTGCTGGGGGTGCCTCTGAGACTCCTATCTGTACTTCCCTGGGCTTGCCCCTTGCAGCCTACCCTGAGATAGCAAACAGGAGGGCTGGATCAATCCTACACTGTCGGCAAAGGTCTGGATTGCCTTGCAAGTTATAGAAAGCCTGCACATATGGGGTCTCAGACCATCTGTCCTCAGGTTTACAGAAAAGTTCCTCTTTTTCCACTGTGGTTATGTACCCATGAAGCAGTGAAACTCAGGAGAATAGGAATTAACCACCCTCACCTACGCCTCCATTTCTTCTGCTGTTGGCAAACTTTGAGTTCTCTGGGCCTGTTTATGCCATGAAGCATGGCCTCCTTCTTTGGGGTGGAGGGTTCAGTTGGCAGGAATTGGTCGTGCCCATTTACATTGTGCCTGTTGCCTGGCTTTGGACCCACTAAGACCTGGTTTTTCTTTCTAGGGCCTCTGCCTGAAGCTTCGAATAGAGTTAGGGATTGAAAAGGCATTTTAGAGGCTGTTTGTATCTGTTTGGGGTGTCTCAAATGTGTCCCGTCAAAGTTCTCAGCCAGCAGGCGTCATTCCTCTGTTAACTTCCCTATCAGAAACAGAGTTGGGTGTTGTGGGGTGGGGGCCCCTTTCACTTAGAAAAGGAAAAAAGAGAAAAACAGTTTAAGGGGAAAGAGGGGAAGATTCTGGGGGAAGAAAACCTTGCTTAGTGCAAGTGGGTGCCCCTAATCTCTATATCTCTTCCCCAAACCGGGTTGAATTCCATGGCCAGGAGAGAAAACTTTCCATCGGCTTGGCAGGCTAGAAGCGCTCTGTAGGGTCGTGGCTACCATCTCCGCTTTCTCCCGCCCCGCTTATAGCTGTTGGGCTCGGCCTTTGCCTGCTGTAGGCACGGCTAGGCACCTGTGGGAAAGGATAAGGAGAGGTGTCCTAAGCCATGCGTTCCTGCAGCTGTCAAGGTGGTGGCATACATGGCACTTCTAGGAACAGTTGGTCTGATTTGCACCTTTGGCAGCTGAGCCAAGTGCTCACTTTACTTAGTAACATTGCTGTACCCTGTAGCAAAACATTGTAAAGAAAGAGATAAGAGCCATTTAAAACCATGTGAAAGAAAAGAGACAAAGTCTGGGGGTTTTGACTTGACAGTTAGGGCAGAATTTTTATTTTATTTTATTTATTTTTTTGAGATGGAGTCTCGCGCTGTCACCCAGGCTGGAGTGCAGTGGTGCCATCTCGGCTCACTGCAAGCTCCGCCTCCCTGGTTCATGCCATTCTCCCGCCTTAGCCTCCCGAGTAACTGGGACTACAGGCGCCCGCCACCACGCCCGCCTAATTTTTTGTATTTTTAGTAGAGACGGGGTTTCACCGTGTTAGCCAGGATGGTCTCGATTTCCTGACCTCGTGATCCGCCCACCTCGGCCTCGCAAAGTGCTGGGATTACAGGCGTGAGCCACCGTGCCCGGACCAGTTAGGGCAGAGTTTTGAAGTGAAACAGAGCCTGTTACCCACAGGAAAGAGAGAGAAGTGGCAGGGTTTCGGAAGGGAGGTGGACCCAACAGTTTCACATTCATTCACACTCACCTTCCAGGATCCCGGAGCGAGGCCCCAGTTGAAACAGGAAAGGTTCCCTTGTCCACTCTCGCACGCCCTGCGAGGGGACAAGGGAGACTTTCCCGTTTCAGTAGGTAGGAGAAAAGCTGTCTTCTTTTACTTTTTCCTTCTTCTGCTGCAACTGTTCCCCGCTATTAAGAATTTGAACTCATAGTAATATGCTATTGTTTTTAGCCCTCTTTCCTGTGCTGTTATATGCTTAAAACAGACACTTGTCAGGAACAATTATAATGCAACTTATATTTTTAAATAACTGCCCCGTAAAGTCACTCAATGGGGATCATTTTTTCTCCTGATATTAGATGAAATTTCAGGCAAGCCTCATTGTTTATCTGCTCGCTCTTACACAATGAAAAGCAGGGGTTCTCTTTAGTCCCTTAAAACAGTTGCAGTTCTATTGTTAATACCTCCAGTCAAATGTAATCATCAAAACTCTGAATTGCATTCAACACTGAAGTTACTCCCTTGCTTTGCTTGGATTTCCATCAGAAGAAGGGCATGGTACACTTATTTTCTTTCCTCAATCAAGTCTTCTACCTCCTACCTCCATCCCACCCCATCCATGCATTAGTTAGCCTCAACTTCTGACCCTTCTAGAGTTAGAGCAGAGGAAGAGAGGGCATCTTTAACTCTGCAGCCACCAAAATGGTTGTAGATATTTGCAGATGCTTAAAGATGGATTTCTTGTGGGTGCATTCACGGGCCCTTTAGAGACTTTCTAGTACTGGGGATCTATGACCTGGCAGCTGCAATGACACAGGCAAATGCATCTTCTCTGGCTGACCCTTTATGACTCCACTGTTGCCCTTTGGTTAGAATTCTACCACTCTTCTAAAAGCCCTCTTAGGCAAAGTCTCTAAGATGGTACCATTCTCTGCCTTTCTTTATGTTAAAATGTAGACTTCTCCACTCAAATGGTGAACTCTCTACCAGGCCTCATTTACTGAGCTTGAGGTGACTCCCCCATCCCTCACCCACCTCTGCTAGACATGCTTATGTGATCTAAGACTCCACTGAGGAAAGTGATATTAGTTGGTGCCTATTGTCTTGGGCTCTCAGTTGAAGGTGAGGGCATAATTCCAATTTAATATCCTGTAAAGTGTAGCATATACATGTGAAAGAGAACCAAGTAATTTTCTAGGTGGGCTTGATATCCATGAGGCTGTTAAGAGCCACTGATGAGCAGGACTCTGGTGTCTGTTCTCCTCAGGCTTGATGTGGGAGGCACTCATCACAAGGGCTCTGCTCCAAGTATTCCCACCTGTTCAGTTCTTTCTCATATGCTCCTATCTCTTTCTTCATCACTGCAAAATAAGATAATAAAAATTCTTCTTTGGCCCAAATAACTGGTTAAGCTAGCCCTGTATTTTGTCTCTGAAGTGAGATTCTGAGGTACTCTGGTGATATCCCCTTAGTATGTAGGAATATTTCCATATGTTCTTTTAATAACCTGAAATGAAACTAATACACATATATAAAAATCAATCATATAATCAAAAGATATTTATTGCTCACCTCATGTTCTGTTCTTTGTTAGGGACTTGAAGGGACTCAAGATTATTCTTTAATATGAGAATACTAAAATATGTGTATGTGAAAAGATACCTAGCAAATGGGCAAGGGACTGTCAAGGAGCCTGGCTTTACTAGTAGGAGCCTTGGCTTTATGAAAAGTAAGTGGAATTTGTTGAGAAAAATTGTTATTAAAGTTTCACTTCTAAAGCCAAAACTGAAAGGTAAATTGTTCATAGACGTTTATTCCCAAATTATGATTCAGGGAAGTTATAATAATTTGTGTTTTGCTAGGTGCCATTGCTCACGCCTGTTATCCCAGCACTTTGAGAGGCCAAGGCGGGCGGATCACTTGAGGTCAGGAGTTTGAGACCAGCCTGGCCAACATGGTGAAACCCTGTCTCTACTAAAAATACAAAAATTAGCCAGGCATGGTGGCACACACTTGTAATCCCAGCTACATGAGAGGCTGAGGTGGGAGGATCACTTGAACCTGGGAGGTGGAGGTTGCAATGAGCTGAGATCGTGCCACTGCACTACAGCCTGGGTGACAGAGTGGGACTCCATCTCAAAAAGAAAATTGCATTTTAATTATACTTGTTTATAACATTAGGGCTAACCTAAAACTTATAAAAATAGAAATTTTTTGCTTTTAAAGTCTGGGTGCTGTTGTACCCCTGGCACACTATTGCATCCTGATGACAGCATGTGCAAATTGCAGGGAATGTGAACAAAAACCAATCTTAGGTGTTGAATCTGTTTTTAAAAGGTGATAATTTTTTGATATGTTAAAATCAGAAATGATTAATAAAATACAATTATAAATTATTATAAATATAAAATTATAAAATAAATGGAAAATATTATAGGTACAGATGATTTCAGAGTAAATGAGGGCAGTGTAGGTAAGGGTGATCATCAGTGGCCCTGGGGAAGATGTGGACATGCTTCTAGATGAATGAATAGTGTTCAGGCAAAAAGCAGTAGAAGAGGGATTCCATTAGATTTGGGTCTTCAAGAATAGTCTCTATTTTATCATTCTTTCATTTTCACGTGTTGCACAGGGCAGGGCACAGTGGGTGACCTTGTTAATAATAAACTATATGTATGCTGGATATAGTCAACTGATTGGTTGAATGCAGTGGAAGGGTCATGCTGTAAGTGGCAACTGAATTTATAAATAGATCTGTACAAGATGGCAAAGCATAGTGGATACTAAGAAGAGGAGTTTGGACTTTGTATGGTATGCAATGAGGTCTTTTGAGTGGAAGATTAGTAAGTTGATAAAGGAGGATTAATCCAGCAGCAGTGTGCATTAGAAGGGAAGAGCAGACTGTCCTATAAATTTCTTCCTTTCCGCATTGTTGCTCTCAACTTGGGTCCTTATTGCTCCTTGGCAGAACCTCCCGCTCAGACATTTTTGATGGCTCCTCACCATTACAGAATAGTCTCAATTCTTTAGCCTGCTTATCAAAGACTTCTAATCTCCTGTTCCTAAAGATCTCATTCTCCTGCTCTTCTATGTGAAGTTTCCTCACTTGAACTCCATTCTCCATCCAGACAACTGATTTACTCAAATTGGGTCATACTCTTGGTTGCCTTCGTGTCTTGGCTTGTGGGGTTTCCATCTTGTCTGCTTATCTGTGCTCATCCCATGCAGTGTGGCATATCAAGTTTATCCTTCTTCAGGAAGTCTTCCTGCCCTGAGAAATAGTCCCTTCTTCTTAAGGTTTGAAGCAATTATTGTTTATCTCTTCCCTTAGCAACTAGCATGTGCCTATGTCATTTTCTATTCAACTCTTGTTTTATATCACATCCACTTTTGAGATTATACATTTTCAGAAAATATACTTTTCTTGCATTTAAAAATATTTTATTGGAGGATTCAATAAA
Source organism: Pongo pygmaeus (assembly GCF_028885625.2). Classification (NCBI taxonomy): domain Eukaryota; kingdom Metazoa; phylum Chordata; class Mammalia; order Primates; family Hominidae; genus Pongo; species Pongo pygmaeus. The sequence goes on along the minus strand of NC_072378.2, from coordinate 99,016,593 downwards.
TATATGGTGTTCAAGGTAAGGATGGTGAAAATAGAAGGGAAAAGGCAATTAGATGAGTGATTTTGAAGGAAGAATTCGCAGAACTTTGTAATTACTGACCCACCTAAATCCTTCTTGGGCTTATTTTTATTTTTATGCTGTACAAACTCTTGAGATAATAGGTTCCATATACATCCATACTCCTGTGCAAGGAAGTTCTTCCTTTTATTTGTCCTAAATTGCCCTTTATACTGATGATCCTATTTAAAGCATAAGGTCTATATGCCTTTTAAAGGTTAGGGCACTGTTTAGCCAGACGCCCAAATATTTATATACTGAGACCTACGTGAGTGTTTTCTGATTAATACCTGTCTTCTTGGGAAAGCTGTGAATAATGTCAACATGAACTACATTATTCCTGCTAAAAATTCATCCATTTAGTTTAACTTGCATGTAACGACACCTGAAAGTCAGGAGCTGTTTGCTGAGCACTGTTGCAATACTGTTGCAGCTCATTCATAACGAATGACAATGAAGTACCTTCAGCATACCAAATGGGAACATCAGCATAAATGGGAAATTTAGGGGCTTCTGGAAACCTTTAATATGTGATGAATATAAAGGGAAAATGCAATGAGTCTCAGAGAAATTCTTGTTTGGAAAAAAAGACACCTTTAGTAATAAAATTGAATTGGGAGTTAAAACTATGGTATTATCCATATGCTTTACATTAATGCCAGTTGAAATTTATCAAAATAGCTGAACAATAAAGAAGGTAGGGATGGAGCTATTAAATAGATACAGCAAGGGCTGGGGAAAGGCAGAACACCATTCCCTTTTGACCTTTCAGTTTCTTCTTTTTGATTCCTTTTTTTTCTCTCTTGCTACATGACTCTGTTTATGCTTTTTCTTCCCTCCTGAAAACTGCTATTTAGCCTGGTCTTTGATCAGCCTCTCCTTTTTTTGTCAAATTGCAGATTCCTTTCCCCACTCCCTCCTCTTTCTTGCTCTCTGAGTCTACCCTTTCTCCACCTCAGATGTTCTGTTCCCTCTCTGTTGTAAGTTACAGATTTCTGCAATGCGAGAGACTTAGAATCATCTAATTAGCCTTCTCTTATAGGTGAGGCTGAAAAGCCCAAAAGAAATTAAGTTACTTGTTCAAGTCACCTGGACCATGAGAAAAAAAGCAGTATGTGTCAGTACTGAAAGAGACGGTATGTTCTCTAACACAGAAACACTTTCCAATCATCCTTAAATAGTTAGAGTGTTGGAGGATACTTCCAGGGAGGGCAACCCACTTCTTGGCTAGGTGCATTATTACATTATTGGAGAACTGTGAAAGCAAGCTATTCTTTAGGTTATGTTCTACCTCCCTATGGAGAAAAGGGCATGCGTATACGCCACTGATGGGAATGTAGATTAGTTCAGTCACTATGGAAAGCAGTTCAGCAATTTCTCAATGAACTTAAGACAGAACTACCATTTCACCAAGCAATCCCATTGATTACTGTGTATATGTTCAAAAGAAATAGATTGTTCTACCAAAAAGACACATGCATGTGTATATTCATTGCAGCACTATTCACAATAACAAAGACATGGAATCAAACTAGGTGCCCATCAGTGGTGGAGTGGATAAATAAAATGTGGTGCATACACACTATGGAATACTACACAGCCATAAAAAGGAAAAAAATCATATCTTTTGTAACAACATGAATGCAGCTGGAGGCCATAATCCTAAGATAATTAATACAGGAGCAGAAAACCAAATACTGTGTGTTATCACTTGTAAGTGGGAGCTAAGCAGTGGATACGCATGGACATGAAGATGGGAACAATAGACACTGGGGACTGCTAGAGTGAAGGAAAAAGGGAGGGAGCAAGGACTGAAAAACTATTGGGTACTATGCTTAGTACCTGGGTGACGGGATTAATTGTAACCCAAACCTCAGCATCATGCAATATACCCAGGTAACAAACCTGCACATTCCACCATGAATCTAAAATAAAAGTTGAAATTATTAAAAACAATTCTGCTTCCCTGTAATTTTCTTCCAGGATCCTGCTTCTGTCCTCCAGAGTTACAGTGAACACGTTCTTTTATGTGCTTGTTCTTTAAATATATGAAGAAGTAATTAGACTCCGAAGCCTTTCCTTCTCTAGGCCAAACACCTCCAAGTTCTGTTAATGGTACCTCATGTCACACGGTTTACAGATTTCTCATCACTTTAGAGGCCTCGCTGGATGATCCCTAGCCAGTGTCATCTTTGTAGGATGACGACAAATCAGGCACAATACTTCAAGTAATATTTAATCTACACAGACTGTAGAGTCATTACCTATCATGATCTGGGAGTTCTATCATTTTGATAATGCTCATCGTGTTGTGCTCATATAGTGTTGACTTATCCTGAGATTAGGCCCAGTTAAAATCTTCAGGTCTCATGCATTTGAACTGCCAAGAAGGCAGATTTTTCCAGTTCTTCTTCTTCTTCTTTTTTTTTTTGGGACAGTATTTCGCTCTTGTTGCCCAGGCTGGAGTGCAATGGCATGATCTTGGCTCACTACAACCTCCGCCTCCTGGGTTCAAGTGATTCTCCTGCCTTAGCTTCCCGAGGTAGCTGGGATTACAGGTGCCCACTACCACGCCTGGCTAATTTTTGTATTTTTAGTAGAGACGGGGTTTCACCATGTTGGCCAGGCTGGTCTCAAACTCCTGACCTCAGGTGATTGACCTGCCTTGGGCTCCAAAGTGCTGCGATTACTGGCATGAGCCACTGCGCCTGACCTTTTTCCAGCTCTTCTTATTTGATTATGTAGATGATTATAACATTAATTTGGGTTTTAATAGGTATTCCTATAAAATTTGGTCATTTTGGTTTTGTGGAAATGTCCTCCAGCAACCTGGGCTCTTTCTAGGCTGCTGATTTCACTTGGGTTCCTGTACTTTACAGTGTATTGACATCATCCTACTGGTGAACAGCCACCTTTGATCAATGTGTAAATTTATGTTTGCTACAATTAAGTATCCATGCTGTTACTGATATCTTCTAGACAAAATATTCAGTGACAGAGTCATGTGCTGCAGAGTCGAATGGAGTACACCCCGTCTTGTGTCAATTAAGATTCATTTGATTATAAGCCATAGTAGTCAATTGGGAGAACTCTTATTTCACAAAGCTAAAGGAAGAATGGGATAATCAAACCTTGAAATGGGCAATTTGGTGCTAAGTGTTTGTGACATTTTCTAGAGATTGGTGACTCCCAGCTCCTAGGTCTTTCCATTCTACCTTTCAAAATTCTTGGTGAAAGAATCTGATTGATCCAACTTGGGTGTCATTGAGGTCCCTGGAGCTGCCTTGGAGGTCCCTGGAGCTCTCCACTTTTGGAAGTCCCACTTTGCTGTGGCTCATGTAGTCAGAAGTTCAAGGTTTTGTTATGCATACACAGAACCCCTGGGACCCAGCTCCTGCATTCTAGACTTCCCAGTGAAGGGTACATGTTATAAGCTACTCACCCTTAATGATTCCTAATAAAGACATGGCATAGTATAAAGAGAATGCCAAAGGAAGAGAAGGTGTTTACTGGAATGTATGAGAATATAGTTTTATTAGTATAGACAAGAGCGAGGTCAGGGCAGTAAGGAGATTTTCTTCAATAGCTACCCAGTGCTGAAGAGCAACCAAGGGAATAGCTAGAGGTTTAATTACATTGCAAAACTTGGTTATACTGTAGGAGTGGTTCTGCCACTATGTTGCTGACCTCATTTGTTCATTCCTTCATCAAATATTTTTTTATGTGCTTACTATGTAGCAGTCATTGTTCTAGGTGCTAGGGAAAACTTGGTGAATAAGATAGGCATAGTTCTGCCCTGCTGGAGTTTTTGTAGTGTGTCTATGGCACGATAGACAAGAAAACAAACAGGAAAGATAATTTCAGATAATGGTAAGTGTTACAAAGAATACAAAACAAGGTAGTGTGAAGAAGACTGACTGGGGCTGGTGCACAGGCAGGAAAGCCCTTCTGAGAAGATGACATTTGAGCTGAGCCCTCAACATGTCAGGAGACATCCAGATCAATAGATGCGGAAAGCTAAGGATATTTGACTTGCGTAGCATTCAAGTTTTTTAGTACCTTTAAATGCCCCCAGTAATTCTAGTATTTGCAAGTTAATCATAAAGACAGCAAGTCTGAGAGCCCAGCCCTAGGTAGATTGCTATTGAGTGGTAAATCTTGATTTGGCTATAAGAATGTAGTGGCTCTGGTGGCTTGACTGAGGCAACAGCTCTTGAAGTTTCCTAGTTTGGTATGAGTTGGGGGAGAATAAGTAGACATTTAGATTTAGTTTCCTGAAGCTTCATTACAAAGAGAGGGGTGTTCTGATTCTCCAATTTCACCTGTGTTGCCCATCATTCTTCCATTGGCTCCCTGCTTAGACATAGGTCCTAGAAGAACTCGGAAATTGCCAGACCTAAATCCCCACGTGATAAATGAGAAATCTGAGAGGGTTAGTGACTTGCCTCAGATTACACAGCTAGTTAGATCAGAGCCAGGATTTGACCCCAGGCTTCCCACTCCCCAGTTCAATTTTCCTTCTCTCAGTTCACTATGACCCTGAAGATACAGGAGGTGTTTTCTGAGAGCTCTATTTCAAACATGGGGGAAATCAAAGCCTACATTTATTTTTAAAATAATAGTTCCCCAAATTCCTAAATAATATTAATAAAAGATAAAATATTTTATACAAAATATATTAGTAAAATATATTGTTAAGGACAGTTAACAAGTAATATGTATTTTATTAAAAAAACACCTGTGAAATTACTCACAAGAGACCAATTAACCTTATAGTTGTGTGGTGAGAGAAAGTGAGTTATGGAAAGCTGCAGGGAGGAGGTGGTATTTAAGGAACCTGGGTCTTACAGGATGAGTAAGCAGATCCCAGGTAGTAGGGTAGGAAGTAGAGGGGAGACATCCCGAGGAGATCAGTGGCAGCGATGGGATTGGGAGCCGTGTAGTGGGGATATTTGGAGGAAGAGGCCAGAGACGAGAGTAAGGTATTGGGGACCAGGCTGTAAAGGGCTTTGTTTGTTTTGCTGAGGATTTTCATCAGTATCCTATATTTAAGAACAATTTATGTAACCTTGGAAATGTTCAACAGTTGCACAAATACAGTAGCCACATGTGGCTACTGAACAATAAAGGGTCTAGTGACTGGTGTAATGAGGAAACTTTAATTTTAGTGCATTAAAATATAAATTTAGACAAACATGGCTAGTGGCTACAATATCAGACAGTGCCACTCTGGAATATGGAGGCCATGGGAGTTTCCAAGTAGATGAGTGATGCAGTCAGGTATGTGTTTAACGAATCTTCATTTGAGGAATCATTAATATGAAGCTGTATCTATGCAATGCTAGGTCAATCAAGTAAGGAAAAAATAAATTCATTGCTTGATTTCTGCATGGACCAGCCTTAGAATGAAAACTACTATCTTAGGATAGAGGATGCTCATAAAACAGGCTTTTCTATTGTGAATGCTCATGGGATCAGAATGAATGCTACTTTAGAACCACTACTCCAGCAATAGTATTAGTAGACTTTGTATTATCATATATCAATACAAAGGTAATAGTAAATAAAATACTGTTTTATTAAGGCTTCCCTCTTTTCTTACATTATTAGAATATTTGGTTACATTTCTGTAATATTGCTGAAATTTCATGTATATATTAAGAATGTAATAATTTAAAAAATCCATTTAGGTTCGTTTTTCTGTCACTAGTTAAGTTGCAAATGATGTGGCAGCTAACAGGGAAATCTTAAATCTTTCATTAGCACAGGGTGATCTCTAGAGGGACTGTGACTTCAATATACATTTTGGATCTATTCCAAGCTAGGGAGAGTATCTTTCAACATTCCTAAAGACAAAAGCAATTCGCTTAGCTCCTGATGGGCTCAAGTCTAGCTTGGCCAACTGTGGACAGAACTTGAGCTGCAATTTGGGGCACAGCACCTGCTCCCAGCTCAGGCCACCTTCGCTGTGAATCAGCCTCACCTCCTGCTCCGTGAAGTCTGGTTTGGTTTCACAGTTGATCTGGTTCAAGATTTCATAATTGGCCTGAGCCCCTGACCTCCTCTTCTCTAGAGGAGATGTAACCCTAAGGATTGGTCTTGGAATACCTCATCTTACTAGCTCTCTCCTACCTCCCACCACCCCTGGATGGTGCAGGGTTAAGCCAGGAGCCCAAATTCAGATTTGTACCACAAGAGAATTATAAGCACTATGACAAGTTTTGCGTTTTGTTGCTTCTCCTTCACGATTTCTTCCAAGGCTAAGGAGATAACCCAGACTTCCCTTGGCAAGCAGCAAGACGGGATACCAAGGCACCCACAAGAGGGCAGCAAATGATTTCCATTCTAGTTTTGCTTCTTTTTAAAAGTCATTTTGCTTCTCTGCCACAGAGCTTCTATTTAGTCAAGAAATAAAAATTTGATGCTGATGTGAGGAATGGGACCTGGTTTCATTTCCCTGAGAATCCTTGTTAGTACAGCTTACCGCAGGAGCATGGCAAGTCCTGGCTGGTGGTCTGGCCCAGGCATGCAGGATAGAAAGGCCTATGGGAATGGTGCCTTTCTGTCCACTCAGTTTTTAAGGTCTGGGTTTATTCCCAAGGAAAATTGAGCCCTGCATTTAGTCGAGTATTTATATACTTTTTTGTTTCAACGTCCCTTGTTTGTAAAAACCCCTCAGATTGTGCCTCTGACTGAATTATGAAATGCTGGTCAATTGTCAGTTTACCTACCCAGGAGCCTGAACATGGAGAGGACGTCTTGAGGGTAGAGGTCCATGGAGCTGAATGCTGCCCTGTTGATGAAGGATGTGTTCCTACCAAGTGTGGTCTAGACTGAATTGGGATTGGCCTTTACCTGTGATCCTTTAGTGATCTCTTCTGTATGTCCTTCTCTCTCATGAAAGAGTCTTCCTCTAGTGTCCCAATTCAAATCAACAAATATTTATTAAGTACCTCCACTGGCAAGTCACTAGGTAGGTGCCAAAAAGGCCACAAAATGGCACTAATAACTTACTTATTAAATGTATATTCTTAGCTCATTTGTTGACATTTTATGAATCCCCAAAACAACCCTATGAGGTTGGTTTTATTCTCGATTTGAAGATGAAGAAATTGAGACTGTGAGAAGTTAAGCAATTTGTCACTTAGCTAGTTGAGGGGAGGAGCAGGGATTTGAACCCAGGTCTGGCTAACTCCAGGACCCTACTGTGCCATTATATTGGTTTTCTTCCTGGGAAAGCCTTTCGTCTCAAAGACCTTATAATTTACTGCAGTGACTTTCCAATTTGGGTACATATCAGAAGCACCTAGGGAGCTTTTAAAAATCCCAGTGCCAGGGCCTTGTCCCAGGCCAATTAAATCAGAATGTGTGTATGTGTGTTTGGGTGAGGGAGGTGTCCCAGCCACTGGCACTTCAAAAACTCCTCAGGTGATTCCTCTGTGCAACCAGAGTTGGGAAGCCGTGATTTTGTGGATGGAAAGGGATGGGTTATGAGAAGTCCAGGCACCAAAATAAAGAGAGGTGTACATTTGTTTTAGGTGGGATTGCCTATCAGCATTGCTCAGCCCTCTCAAGCAGGCAGCTGACTGTTCCTGTTAAGGTGAGTACATGTGTGCAAGGGAGCTTTCATTTGATAACAGTGATAACAGCTAATTTTTTTGAGTGCTTGCCTCTTGTGACACACAGTTTCAGGTTTGTCCATCTATTTCAACTCTGTTAATCATCACAACAACCGAATACAGTAGATCCTACCTTTTCATCAAGTGTAAGATGCTGTGGGTTCTAAGATGCATCACCTTAGAGCATCTTATGTACAATAAGAAATAAAGAAGAAAACACTACCCACTAATTTTAAGTCACTATAAATTATAATTTGTTTCTTCCCTAGAGATGTTAAGATGTGAGAAAATATGCATGTTAAAGTTAATTAAATATGGTGGTGTTATCTTCACTTATAGATGAGGAAACGGAGGCACAGACAGCTGAAGTTATGTGTCCAAGATTACTTAGCTAGAAAACATTATATTATAAGCATTTACCATTCATCAATATTCTTCCTTAGCATAATTTTTAATGGCAACATTAAGTTTCACATAAATATACCCTAAGTACTTTAATTACTCCCCTAATTTTGGCTGATTATATCTCGATATAAGTTTTCATATGTATCTTTTCCAGGGCATTGCCAACCACAGATTTGGTGCTGACTATTTTGCAGCCCATGATTCAGGTAAATTATCTCCACATGCTGTCACGTGAGAAAGATGCTGGGACACCATGGGCCTCTTGTTGACCTTTCTTTTTTGCAGGGCTTTATGTTGAACTCCGAATGGTGGGATGCTGATTGGCTGCACGTTGCTGACTTCATTATCCAGCATCTCTAGTTCATCAGCCTCAGGTTGGTCCACCCTGCACTCACCTAACTGCCCTTTGAGACCTAATGAACAATGATTGTATAGTTGATCAGGTCGTGGGTGTGTTGCTTTTCCTTTAGCATTGAGAGGTGGGTGGAGGAATATGACCTGATGGGTGGACACACTTAAAAGCTAGGGCTTTTTGATTCTGGGAGGTCCAACACTTCACTGAAAACTCCTGATCCCTCATCAGACATTGGCATGTCTACAAGTAGCCTACGCAGGTTCTCACAGAGTCTTTCCTTCTCTTGAGTGGAGTGACACAGTTGAGGTTCAACATTGATGAAGGTGACATAGTTCACAGGGCAGATTACCTCAGCTGGCTGAGAGTTGGCTGGTCACACCTGAAAGCAGTAGTCATGTTCACTCTGAAGCAAGTGTAGCTGGACCCTGACTTCCCTGTCCTTTATCAGTCATCCTCTTTTAGTAAGTGTTAGATTGTTTATTCCACATGCACTGGGACTGCGGCAGGCACAGCAACAGACTGAAGGCTGACCATCTGGAAGTGTTGGTTGTTTTCTTTCACATAAGACAGATTTCTGATAGGTAGGCTGATCTTCTGGGGATCCCAAGGCCATTTCTGACTTACCAGAAGTATATTACTTCAACACATTATTTATTGATGTGTAATGAAGCTCCCAAAGCTTAGGGGATTAAAAGAAGAACCATTCTATCATTTCTCATTGGTTTTGTAGGTTGACTGGGCTCAGCAGTGTGGTTCTGCTTAGTTGCTTGGAATCTCTCACGTGGCTGCAACCAGATGGTGAGTGGAATTGGAGTTGTCTGAAGGCTGGACTGGAATGCTAGGAGGGCTGCACCCTCTCCTTCTCCAAGTAGCTACTGGCCTTTCTTCTCAATGGGGTCTCTCCACCAAGGGCATCAGATTACCCAAATGGCAGCTCAGGGCTCTCAAAAGAGCAAAGGGGAAGTTGCCAGACATTCTTAAGACGTAGGCCTGGAACTAGCACACTGTCACTTTTATTCTTTAGGGAGTCACAGCAACAGCCTAGATTCACAGAGAGAGTTAATAAATTACAGTTTTATGGGGAGAGTGACAGAATTTGTGGCCAGCTCTACTCCACCATGCACTGTATGTTCACACATTGATTGGTCATATTGGTGAAAGCAGGCTAAGAGATAGATCTCACCCCAAGGGTTCTAGGGAATGCAACCACTTTCTTACTGTTCCTTTGGTAAAAGTGCTGAATGGGTCTTGCATGCATTGGTCAAAGTTTTCTTAGGAGGAAACCAGAAAGCATAGTGGACTGAAGAGGGTGCATGGTGGTCTTTCTGCTTTGAGCATTGGCTATCTAATCCAAGTATAGAAAGTAGAGTGAAGCATTTTTCCAAACAAAAAATGAGTTTTTACCTAAATAACTCTAATTTGTTTGTTGTCACATCTTGGTCTTGCCTAGTTTTGGTTGGTGAAGGTCTTCTCTCAGTTGTTGGTGCCCTTGGAGTGCTCACAGTAGAGCCTGCTGTTGGGATGAATGGCAAGAGAGAGTCTAGACTGCATTTCCTGGAGGACATGTCCTTGTCCTACATCTTAGCTGCTTTGTAACCATTGCACCTGCCACAGTGCCTGGCACAGAATAGACAAGGAATTCATGTGGTTTGAGCTGAACTTCAAGTGTAAATGAAGAAGACAGGGCAAACCTGGGTAAGCACAGATAATGAAAAGCACAAGAGAAAATAAAAGTAACATCTTCCTACACACAGCTTCATATACTGTGGGAGATGGGACAGAATAGCAATGGGGGAAGACTTGTGACTGAAATCATGGAAACTTTAGGATGTTAATAAAAGAAAAGGGAGGGCTCAGGGGGCCAGGTGGAAAGGGGCTCAGGAAGAAGAAGAATGTAATGATGTGGCAGCTTCCCAAACTTCTATGTGAAAGAAAATACCATAGGGATCCTGATAAAATGTAGATTCCTTTTTTTTTTTTTTTTGAGCTGGAGTCTTGGCTGCATCGCACAGGCTGGAGTGCAATGGTGCGATCTTGACTCACTGCAACCTCTGCCTCCCAGGTTCAAGCAATTCTCCTGCCTCAGCCTCCTAAGTAGCTGGGACTATAGGCGCCCACCATCACGGCCAGCTAATTTTTGTATTTTTAGTCGAGATGGGGTTTCACCATATAGGCCAGGCTGGTCTTGAACTCCTGACCTCATGATCTGCCCGCCTTGGCCTCTCAAAGAGCTGGGATTACAGGCGTGAGCCACCGTGCCTGGCCAAAATGCAGATTCTTATTTGGTAGTTCAGGGTGGGTTCTGAGAGTCTGCATTTCTAACACACTTCCAGGTATTGTAGGTGCTCCCTATCTGAGAAGGATCTAGTAGAAAGGAGAAAAACCAGACAAGTTTTTTGGGTGGAGAAAAGTAAGTGAAGCTTGGAGATGGTGTTCCAGGGCACTGCTAATGGAATCAGGTTTCTCTGGACAGCTCTTACTTTAGGAACATCTCTCCTGTAGGGATATGGTAGAGTATGAGGCAATACCCTTCCAGAAGGCAGGAATGTGGGAGTGAATGAGAGACAAGTGTCCCATATTTTTATCTATTCATTTTGTACAATTTCAGCAAGTTGAATTCAGATGTTCTCTTAAATATTCCCCACTTAACACTCTGCTTCTCCTAGTGCATTGGGATTCTATTTCTCCAGGATCTGCCTTAAAATGGTGTCAGAGATTCATTTCTGAGGGAAATAGGGAATCTACCAATTTTTGAAACCACTATGAGATTATGAACAAATGTTACAATAGTTCGAAATTAATTTGAAGACCAAAATGATGTTTGAATGCCTTCAATAGTCAACAAAGATGAGAAATACTTGAAAAATATATTTAAAATTGATTTCCCATTTACGGCTATTATTTATTTCCATTTTTCTTACAAGCACAACTTTCATTTTTCCAGTTTAATATGGCAAACATTCTAAGTTGTGTGGGTTACTTCCACATCTAAGAATGTTCTTCTAGTCTAGTCCTCCCAATAAAATCCTATTCATCCTAGGGGCCTGTGATACTCAGTCGTGGAGGGGGAGATTATGCCCAAGAAAGCACTGACCTCTACTGTAGCTAAATGGAGTTCCATGTCTCCATTCCATCTGAGACAGATAGGCCCCATGACCACCATTACTTCCATGGTGAGAGGTGTGTACAGACTGTAATGGGAGGTTAACACCCCAGCAGATTTATGACCCCAGCCAGCCCCAGTCACGGTTCAGATAGGCAGTATCTCCTCTTATCACATCCCTTTCATCATAATCTGAAAGATAGCAGTTAGGGTCCAAATAAATGATACAATTTGAGTTCAATTGGTGATTTTTTTTTGTTTGTTTCATAGTAGTTATTTCAAGTGTATACCCCCAAGCTCTATGAAATGTGGTGTCGTGTCTTTTCTGTATAGGTACTGTTGATTTGTAACACTCATTTTCCAGATAATTGTCTTCCTTGGTCTTGTATTGCTGCAAACCACTCCCTGGAAATCTAATACTGTATCTTCTTCTTTTTCTTCTTTTAAAGTGGACTAGTTTAGATAAGAAAACTTGATTTCAGATTGTTATCCAAAGCCTATGCAAACCACTTTGGTTTAGAAAATTGGTCTGTAAATCTTACAGGGTCCAGGATTTTCTTGGGCACTTACTTGGTTTTAGGTGGATCAGAAATAATGATATGGTCTGGCCTTAGAATTACAACATTGCTCTCTGAAGCCAGCCTGTAATTGCAACTACTAGAATGTATTATGAAATTGAAAGGAGAGCTACTGGATGTTTTGAACTCTCCAAAGAACTTGTTTCATTTCAGTTGAGGTTAAAGGTCAATTCTCTTTGATGGTGAAGCTTAGTTTATCCTCTGAGGCTCACACAGCCTTGTTAAGAGAGAGTTTACCTGTTCCCTGGGGGACACAGCTGAAGGCACCCAGATGCGGGTATTGCTGCATCTGTTTTGCGTAATGAAGTTGAGCTGTGTGTGAGATGTGTGGTAGCTAGTTATAGAGAAAGCAACAATAATATACAGAGTGCTGATTTGCATGACTTGTCCGGGGAGAGCAATTGTAACTGCTCCTGTTTATTTTATGACTACTGTTTGCAGGGCATTGTGCACTCATCATACCATTTAATTCCCTCAGCAGCCCTGCAATATAGGTGTTATCATTCTGATTTCCCAGTGGAGGAAACCTAGGCTCAAAGAAGAGAGGTCTTTAACTTTCTGCCAGGATGACAATGGGAGAAGCTGTCAATACAGCTAGCATTAACAGTGCCCCGAAATTAATTGGATAGGTCTCCATCCTCAACCTCATCCAGCTCTTTAGCTTATTGTTCTGTCCCCCAATCCTACCTTTCCTCTTTGAGAATCCAGGAAGGGAGAGAGGGGTGGAAGAAGGAGAGGCAGAAAAAGAGGATGATGTTAATAGTTCGAGCTAGGAAAAGGACTGAACAGACTCAGAAGGAGGCAGCAAATGGAGTAAAGTTGCCCCATCTTAGTCATCCAGGCTCTGACACACATGAGCAGTTTTTCATGGGGAGGAGACATGAGTGGCCTGGCCAAATTTGTCTTTGGCTGTTTGAGTAGCACTGAGGGCAGGGCGGCAAAGTGGGTCCCTGGGCTAAGCTCTTCTTGGCATCATTACCAGTATCAGTGGTGCTGTGGTGGGGAGGATACAGGAATCTTCCATTAGTGTAGGGGGTGCTCTTCTATTCTTTAAAGGTTCATTAACATTCAGAGCTAAGATGGTTTCCTTCCCTCCTTTTTTAGTACTGGAGCCAAACTTTTGGGGAAGCATTTCTTTTACTTTGTTAGACCTACAGTCTGCCTCAGGGGTGAGGATGCTGCTGTAAGCAGCTTCACAAAGCTGTGGGATGAGGCACCACAAAGCCTGGTTCTGGAAAGCCCGAGCCTTCCTTATGGAATCCTCCATAGTGACTCTGGTTTGCAAGGCAGCTTGTCTTCCTTCTTTGAAACTGGGTTTATTTGCTAAGCAAAGGCAGCACCATCACATCTTGCTGATGCTCCGAGCAAACGTCAGTAGCAAATGATCCTCTTAAACAAGTGCAAGTGGCTGGAGGCAATGCTGGGGGCTAAAAATACAGAATGGACTAAAACCAAAAACAACTGCTCAGCCTCAATGCCACTGAGCATCAGAGGGCCCCTTCAGAATACTGATGCAAGGAAGGCTCCTTAGAATGGGCAGCTGACAGAGCAGGAGAAGGAACTTCTTTCCATGTGAGCAAACTGCTCACATTCTAGGGCACAGAGTCAATGACTTCAGCTCTCCTCTTTGTTTAGCTGGAGAGAGGCTCAGCCACTGAGCCTGACTTGATGAGGGAATAAGAGATCTGGACCTGAGCTGAAAAGGGAGGTACTCTCTGCACACTCTGGCTCCTTTATTCCAGCAAGCAACATTCCCGTGGGCTCAATGGGCTATTTTCCATTCTTCCCAATGGATGGCAGAAATCCTTACTCTTGGTGTGAAATGGTCTATGTTTTGATTTTGGAAAAGGAAACCCTTGGATATTTTTCATGGAATCTTTGTTCAGTCTTAGCATTCCTGTCAGTAGTTTATTCTAAATCACAGGAATTCACTTTTGTGACAGAAGCCTGGTACAGGGCTCTCTGCATGGAAGGGAAGTCAGGGAGTGTTAATGGCTGGTGCCACTGGGTTAACTAGTATGCTAGGTTACTAGTGTAATTTGGGCTCATAGAAGTAAGACCACATGAGGATTCAAGCTTCTCAACCACAGAGCTATTGCACAGTGGCTGTGTTTTCAGATGACTTGTAATAGTCCGTGGGATTTGCTGTTTCTACTTTTCTTGGAATCCCATTTCACTTCCCATTTCTCTTCTCTGGAGTCATTAGGATCCTTTTTGCTTCCCAGGTTGTCTGGTTTTCAGCCTTTGTTTTTTCCTCTCCCAAAGGCTGTATCTTGCTGGACAAACCTGCAGTTCTCAGTTCTGTCCTGGACTTGAGGATTAATCCTGCCTCCAGGCAGGGGGAGATTTACAGGAGTTCCATGTCCCAGCAGCAAGCAGCCTTTGGTGCTAGTTCTGATTCCTGAAGCTGTGTGCTGGTCATGGGATATCTTGCTCTATGCCTTAGGTCTGAGAATTGAGCTTTTGTCTAGGACTAAAGACCCATTCATTGTTGTTTTCTCCTTGCAGAAAAATATTCATTTGTTGTTGTTATTTTCTTCTTAGTTTTTGTGTTATTTGCCTATGTATAAATTATTGTTTCAACAATCTTCCATTTATTTTGGTAGTTCTCTCTGTTCTCTCTCCTTGAATACCTTCCTCCACCTGCTGATGGATCTCTCTGATACTGCCTGCCTGTTGGGGCTGCTGAGTTTCTCCTGCATCCCTCATTCCCCTTTATAGGTAACTTAATATCTCATATCTCTTTTTGGATTCTGAGTAGGGAGACACATTCATTTACCCATCCATCCAGAAGTTACTGAGTCCCCCCTGTGTGCCAGGCATTATCTTCTGTGACTATACTCTTTAGAGATCATGTTGCACCTGACAGCTCCAGCGCATACAACCATGTCTATCCTTCAGCACCACTGAGTGGGTCCAAGAACAGAACATTCTCCCCCAGCGTCAGGCCCTTCCAACTTCTTTCCCTCGTTTTACTTTACGAGATTTCTCATTTGCCTGCATGTGACAGGATCTTCAACTTTTTCATTTTTTCTTTTATGACTCTGGTCACCATTATGGAAATATTTAGTTTAACATTTTAAACTCATTATTATTAACTTCATGATATTTCTTGAACTTAATTTATTAAGATTCATGACCTGGTGAATGTAAACATGATTCTGTTGTCTCAGGTACATTCAAATTTCTTTAAGTTGCACAATTAGTTCATATTAATTCCACTCCTACCTTTGTCTTAATAAGTTTGAATGTTGTGTCCATCTGAGAAATGTTGTTTCACTTTGTCAAAATCTCTCATATTTTAAAGTTTATTATGAATGGAAAAACAAGGTCAAAAAGAATAAATGTCTTGCCTAACTCAGACAACCTCAGAAACTGACAAAACTAGAGAGTGCTCTCTCTTCAGACTACTCAATAGGTATTATTTTTCAGTTTTCCAAATAAATTGCTTAAAATTGTTTTCTTTGAAGCAGTGGGTTTGTTATGCAAAACAGTAAAGTGGTAGAAAAAAGTTAAAAAATTAAGAAGACATAAAATTATTTGGTTTAAGGGAGTATAGAAAGACATAATAGTCTAAAAACATGGCAAAGTAGTTTTTACTTAAAAAATAATGGCATGTATAATAAGTCAGTCCAATTGCAAGTGCTAAATGCAAAATTAAGTGCTAAAGTCAGTGAACTGGTAGAATACTATAATTTCTCAAGAGCTAGAGATTGTTACTCTTTGAGGAGGATTGTTGGAATATGGGTGACTTCTGTAGATGGTCAGAGGTCTCTGAATTAGGGTGGAGACATTTAAAGACAAGCAGATCCCGCTGGAATCCCGGATCCTTTCCATTTAAGCTTTCAGTCAGGGTGTTCTGAATGAGCAATTGAGTAGTTAGTTCCTCTGGGCAAAGTCCTTAGATGTGGTAGCTGAAAGCCAGTCTTATTATTTCCACAGTCCTCCTTCTGTCTCTTAACTTTATAACAATTCCCTTGATTCCCAAATGAAATGTTTCTGTCCCGTCAGAGTCTTTGATCTGGCATGTCAGCGTCACATCACATTGCGTCACCTGCTCTCCTCTCTTCTTGCTGTATCATCTTACTCTGTTTCTTCTGAACGGCATGCCCCTTCACATTTGGATGACTATGTTTGAAAGTGCTGTCTCGACATTTTCCCTATTGTATCATGTGTCTTGTGCTCCCACTCTCTGTTGGAAATGAGAATGCACAGTTAAAAGAACCCCAAACATTGTAGTTAACAGGATAAGACGGAAACCTTCTTATGTGTGCCGTGCATTGGAATACATTTGAAGAGACACTCTTAAAACAAAGCACTTCTCTTTAAAGTGTTGCATATACATTCATTTAAAGTAGTTACATATACAGTTTAGAAAACTCTAAATTCTGTATAGACTCTGACTGTTTTGCTTTAAAAACAATTGTTTAGCTAAGATCTACCTGTTAAGTTATACAGTTTTCTCTGTTCTTTATTACAGCATGATATATATTATTTATTATAGAGTAGTATTATAGTATGTTATATGTTAAATATAATTACAGTCATCTGAATGCTTGTCAAATTTATAATAGGTTCTACTTATTAAGCACATACTATGTGGAACAGTGGTTTTTAAACTTGGGTGCTACACCTCAGAATCACCTAGGGATATTCAAAGAAATCCCAATACTCAGGCCACACCCCAGATCAATTTAATGAGACTCTCTGGGGGTGTAACTCAATCATCAGTATTTCTTAAAGTTCCTCAGATAATTCAAAGGTCTAGTCAAGTTTGAGAACCAGTGATATATATAGTTTTGCTACTGATAGCTTGGTCTGTGTACCAGCAGTATTGGTATCACCTGAGAGCTTGTTGGAACTCTAGTGCCCCATCTCAGTCTTACTGTATCAGAGCCTGATTTTTATCAATATTGCAAGATGTTTTCTTTTACTTTCTTTTTTTTTTGAGATGGAGTTTCACTCTTGTTGCCCAGGCTGGAGTGCAGTGGCTCGATCTTGGCTCACTGCAACCTCTGCCTCCCGGGTTCAAGCGGTTCTCCTGCCTCAGCCTCTCGAGAAGCTGGGATTACAGGCATGCACCACACCATGCCTGGCTAATTTTGTATTTTTAGTAGAGACAGGTTTGCTCCATGTTGGTCAAGCTGGTCTCAAACTTCCGACCTCAGGTGATCCACCCGCCTTGGCCTCCCAAAGTGTTGGGATTATAGGCGAAAGCCACTGCACTCGGCCCAAGATGTTTTCATAAGCACTTTAAGGTTTGAGGAGCACTGATGGACTCTGAAGGGCACACTGCTAAGCATTTTAAAGTCATTCATTTATGAACAATTTATTAAGCTCCCACAATGTGCTGGGCACTGTGCAAGGCTTAAAGTTATTACTACCCAGCAAAGCGATATTTCAGCATTATTTAAATTGGGAATTAATCCGCCCAATTAAAGCTTGGGCAGATTAAGTAGCTCAAAACAGGCCCAGTCACGATTTGAACCCTGGTCTCTGGTACTCTCTACAGCACCACACTGCTTCTAAGTATAGATTTTTGATATTTTCTATAGTAAACCAAATCGACAATAATTCCTAAAGTTTTACCCTATTAATAAAACCTTTGAATCTATCTATCAAGAAAAGCAATAAATGCAAGATTGCCTGATAAAACATATTTCTTGGCAAAAAACATAATAAGGTGAAGAGTTGTTTTTCAGTTACGGAAGCAGAAGGCAGGTGGCAGGATAAAAATATTCCCTTTTGGTCATGAGTGAGTCCCAGGGGACACACTGAATATTCATTTTAAAGAGAAAATATCCTTAGTTAGTTATGTGGGGGCTCTCGTGTGCCTGACTTTGGTAACTGGTCTGGAAGAACCAAAATTGCCTGTAAGGGAGCTTCACGTAATTCTTCATACCTTCTTGTCATCTTGCTCAGTTGTTTGCCTCAAGGGCAACATTCTGGGGCTACTTGTACAAAGATTTTGTGTAAGCAATTCATAGGAACTCTGGTAGCTGGGATGTGAAGAATATTTGATATGACTGGAAATGTGCTCAGCGATGTGTATTGTAGATACTGATATTATTTCAACCAAATAATAATAATGATCTGCCACTGTAGGTTCTCTTCCACAAATCTAACTCTTGGCTATACTGTGTCAATTTGCTTCCCAAATTAGAGATGGTTTTAATGAAATACTTCTAAGATACATTAGATATGGTAAAATGGAAAAGGTGAAACAAACCCTACCTTTTCACTTAATTATTTTTTCTTGTCATTAAAAACCATAAATGTGCAACAGGTTTTTAAAACTACTGCTTAATCTTTGAATATGTCATAACTTGCTTCACTATCATCATACCTCAGGATATCTCACTTTTTTCTATTTTATATGAACCTCTTTCTTCATAAATCTTTGCTCACAATTTAAAAAAATTCCATAGGATCTATTTCCTAAGTGGCAATAGTGAGCCAAAGAGTATAAACACTAAAATCAGAAAGGCAATTCATTCATTGACAATGAGAAATGTAATGATCAAAAAGACCATTCATCAACACATTTTCCTCTCGTCACAGAGAAGTGCAGATATTTTGAAGGCTCATAATACATTTTGTGGTTTTCTTCCAGAGGATTTATACAAGTGTACATTTGTACCGAAGAGGTAGCATCTGAACACCAGCACCACCACAGGCCTTGTGATGGGGCATCTGTGTGGTGGGACAGCCATTGGAATGGGTGGGTTGGAGGGGGAGTGGTAGGACGGGGAGTTAGCCCTTGCTCTGCACCTTTGAGCTCCGCGATGTTGGCAATCGTCTGTAGTTGCTGTTTTCTGCAAAACTCCCTCACACTAGTTAGCAAAAACTGGAATTTCAAGAGGATGGAGCAAGCCATAGGCCCAACTGGATCCAGTGGCTTTATGGATGTCAATAGAACATTGTTGCGCTCCTAGATTTTCTTTATTTCTTTGGATTCATTTTCAGGTTTAATTTTTCAACTTTGTGGCAAAAGATATGCCTAGGTAGTTTCAAACTTAGATATTGGTCATGAATAGTGATTGAAAGTAAAAGGTATGAAATCCTCTCTTTCTTTATCTATAGGAATTCCTGAAAATGATTTGAATTGACTGTGTTTGTGTTACATATTCATCCCTGAACCAAGCCCTATGTCCTGCAGGATGTATATTCTAATTGGCCAGCCAGAATTATATGCCCATATCTGATTGGTACATTTTCTTCTGCTTTTTAAAGAAAATGTTTAGGTAAGACCTAGCTGCTAAATTATATAGTTCTCTCTGCTCTTTATTGCAGCATGGTGTATGCAATTTATGATAGAATGGTATTATAGGGTGTTATATGTTAGGCATGATCACAGTCGTTTGGAGCCTCATCAAATTTATAATTACAATCAGTCCTACTTATTAAGTACATACTATATGAAACAGTGGTTTGCAAACTTGGTGCTGCACTTTAGAAGCACCTAGGTAGATTTTAAAAATCCCAGTGCTCAGGCCACACCCTAGACTGATTAAATGAGAATAGATCTCTCTCTTCCCGATAGCGAAGGGAAGCTAGCCAGCTTCCCAAAGAGTTAAAGGATAGCCAAAAAAGTGAACGATGTAAAAGGCAGAAATCATTCCTTGTGTGATTCTCTGGGTTCCAGTTTCTTCAACAATAAAATAAAGAAAAAATTTAGAAGTCTCTAAATTTCTTTAAAAAACTTTATTGATCCGATTCTAAAACTAATATATGTTGGTATAAAAATTAAAGCAATATATAAATTTATAATGTAAAAGAGGAAAACAACGAAATCACCTCCAATGTAGTATTTTCTAGGTTTTTCCCCGTGCATAGCCCATATTTATTTTATAAAATTTTTATTTTATAAAATTTTATCTACTATTGGGCTTATTACTTTTATATTTGATAATATATACTAGATATTTACCTTTATTAGCATATATAGATCCATTTTATTTTTTTAAAGTGCAATAGGATTTAATTGATGAATGTACCATACTTATTTAACCAATCCCCTTTTGATGGCTTATTTTTAGTTTTTGGCTATTTTAAAAGGTAATACATTTTGTATTTTGTACACTAATACTTGAAGGACGTATTTCTGCAAGTGAAACTGATGTATCAAAAGGTATGTGTATTTTAAATATAAGTATAATATTAATTATTATAACAATATCCTTAGTATCAAGAAACTGATATTCAGAGACTATGTTCATGTTCCAAGGTTACTTCATTAGGCCATTTTCATGCTGCTGATAAAGACATACCTGAGACTGGGTAATTTACAGTGAAAAAGAGGTTTGATGAACTCACAGTTCCACATGGCTGGGAGGCCTCAAAATCACGGCAAAAGGTGAAAGGCACGTCTTACACGATGGCAGGCAAGAGAGAATGAGAGCCAAGTGAAAAGGGAAACCCTTTATATAATCATCAGTTGTCGTGAGACTTATTCACTACCATGAGAACAGTATAGGGGAAACTGTCCCCATGATTCAATTCTCTTCCTACAGGTCCCTCCCACAACATGTGGAAATCATGGGAGCTATAATTGAAGATGAGATTTGGGTGGGGACACATCCAAACCATATCAGTTACCCAGCTAAACAGTGGCAGTGGAGACCATGCTTTCTTCACTGCCACACACAGACTCTCTGGGCAGTCTCTGAGGCACTTTATCACTGTGGCATGTGCCTACAGAGGAGGAGCCTAGCCTATGTCTCAGGGGTTTGGGGACTGGGATTATGACCTGGAGTATTTGGAGATAACCTCCTTACCTCTCATGACAGTGCATGTGAAGGATTTCTAGTGGCCAAGAAAACAGACATGAATGTGTAAAGTTTTGCAGGGTCTTCATTTGTGAAGGCCTCTGAAAGCCTAGGTGGAGGAGACAGATAAAATTGCAGGGTTGATGTACTCCCTTGGTGTTGAAACAGAACCCAGGACAGACCTGGGTTCAGCAAAAGGTGGGAGGAGGGCTTAGGCTGCCACTTCTGCCTCAATCTGGGTGGCTCTGTTCTTATCTGTTTCATATATTGTGCTTCTGGGTAAGAATTCTCTTAACAGAGGATCTTTGACCTTGAAAAAATTTGGAAATCACTGATCTAGTTTAATACTCCATTTAGTGATGAGGAAACTGAGGCTGAGCCAGGGTTTCCAGATGTATTATTCCGTTCTCACATTGCTATAAAGAACTACCTGAGACTGAAGAATTTATGAAGGAAAGAGGTTTAATGGACTCACAATTCCATGCTGTACAGAAGCATGGCTGAGAGGCCTCAGGAAACTTACGATCATGGCAGAAGATGAAAGGGAAGCAAGCATGTCTTGCCATGGTGGAGTAGGAGAGAGAGAAAGAGCGAGGGGGCAACTGCCACGCACTTTTAAACCATCAGATGTCATGAGTGCAGTGTGGGGAAAATCACCCCATGATCCAATCACCTCCCACCAGGTCCCTCCCCTAACACATGGGGATTACAATCTGATATGAGATTTGAGTGGGGACACAGAGCCAAACCATATCACCAGATAAAATGCACGATGCCAAATCAAATTTGAATTTCAAATGAACAAAGAGTAATTTTAAAGTATAAGTATGTCTCAAATATTGCGTGGGACATACTTATATTAAAACAAATTCATAAACTGGGCATAGTGGCTCACGCCTATAATCCCAGTGCTTTGGGATGCTGAGGTGGGAAGATTGCTTGAGGCCAGGAGTTCAAGACCAACCTGGGCTACATAGTGAGACTCCCGTCTCTACAAAAAAATAAAAAAATTAGCTGGGAGTGGTCACATGTACCTATAGTCCTAGTTACTCAGGAGGCTGAGGTGGGAAGATTGCCTAAAGTCCAGGAGTTTGAAGATACGGTGAGCTATGATCGTGCCACTGCACTCTAGCCTGAGCAACAGAGTGAAACTCCATCTCTTAAAAAAAATTACAAAAATAGAATTCATTTTTGCGAAATCTGGCAGCCTTAGGCCTAGAGAGCATAATTTCCTGCCCAGGAGATGGTCAGACCTAATGAGGGGAAGCAGGTGCGGGTGGGGCTGGTTCATATGAATGGCCTCCTGTCCAGAAGTGGGCTTTGGCTGGACTATCTTGTATAAAAGTACAGATCCTCCCTTGCTGGGGGCCTAGAGATTCACCAGAGCCACGTCTGTTTACAGGCTGGTATGAGAGGTAAGTAGAGGCAGGCCTGAGTGAGGCCAGGACCCTACTGGCCTTCACTGTACAAGGCCTCCTCCCTGTGTATCTTCTGTCCTCTCTTCCCAGCCATGCCCTGGGGTCCATGCCCTGGGGTCTGGGGGCTGTGCAGCCCATGGCGCAGAGGGTGGGGGGTGATCTAGCACCGGTGCTGGTGAAGGGGACACACTGTATCCTTGTCATGAAAGCTTCCAGCTTTCTCTAAAGGCGGGGAGTGAGAAGCGAAGGGAAGAGCGAAGAGGGCTGGGGGTTAACAAGCAAAATCACTCCGACGATCTCCCTTCTTCCTCCTCCCTGACTCGGCCTCATTAACACAAGGAGGCTAATATTTAGCTCTGGAGTGCAGGCAAGACTGAAGGTCTCTCCAGGGGCTCTGTTAAATGTCATAAATTGCGAGCACACAGCTTGAGGAGTTTGTGAATGGCATCTGAGCCCGAGGCCATCTAGTAATATTTATACTGTGGAAGTTCAGCCTTTTTCCTCCTTTAAAAAAAGTTTCCGATTTGTTTCAGAAGATGTCCATCTTAATCACTGTTTCTGGGGCTCTAATGGGAAAGACTCTCCATTCCCAGGTGCCAGGGGAAGGCTGTGGAAGAAACAGGCTTGGCGCTCAGGGAGGTGCTCGCAGGAGTACAGATTCGGGACCTTTCATTCTGCTAAATGCCTGCTTTCTATTTGGAGTACTGTAGAGCCAGGAAGCAGGTCTCTAGCTGTCCCAGACCAAGAGAATTATTCTTATTTTGGTCAATAAAACCCAAAGAAAGGATTAAATATGCCTATTTAGCCATGTCCAAAGATGATGGAATAGTACCCCCAATTATAAAATAATAATTAACTTGTACCTAGAACTTACTTGCCAGGTCCTGTTTTAAGATATGTATACATGTATGAATATACACACACATACAGAGCGTATATTTATAGAGCATATATATATGTAAAACATATATACAGTCATTTTATTCTTGGATCAATCCTACTATAAGGTAGGTACTGTTACTATACCAATTTTATTCTTTTTATTTTTTGCTTTCTCTTTCTTACCCTAGGGAATATTATCCCTATTTCAAAAGGCTAAGAAGCTGAGGCTGGGCCCTTTGCCATTAATCTCTGTTACAAACCCAAGCAGAGGATCATGCTAGCTGTTCACACCTAGGTAGGCTTTCCAGGCCCTTCACAATTTGTCCCCTACTTGCCTTTTTAATTATCTTGCACAACTCATCTTCAGGTCTGACTCAGATGCAACAGATCTCACTGTCCCTAAGCTCATGAGACACATCCCTCCTCTGACACTGGGCATATTGGGGATGTTGAGAATGTTGTCTGCCCATTTCATATATATATATATATACACATACACACACACACACACACACAGACACACACACATATATATATATATATTTAATTTTAGAGACAGAGCCCCCCTGTGTTGCCCAGGCTGGAGTGCAGTGGCATGATCTCGGCTCACTGCAACCTCTGCCTCCCAGGTTCAAGCGATTTTCCTGCCTCAGCCTCCCGAGTAGCTGGGATTGCAGGCATGCACCACCGAGCTGGGCTAGTTTTCATATTTTTAGTAGAGATGGGATTTTGCCATGTTGGCCCTGCTCGTCTTGAACTCCTGACCTCAAGTGATCCTCTTGCCTCAGCCTTCCAAAGTTCTGGGATTATCAGTCCTGGCCTCTGCCCATTTCTTCTCTCTTGCTCTGAATTATTGAAGAACTGCTCTTTGGTTGTTTAAGCCTGTATGGCCTTGAAGTTGCTGTGTACTGCCACTCAAGTCTTGTGCTGCTTCTTCATGACTCATCGCTCTGCCTGCTCCCTAACTAGATTATAAGCTCCAGGAGGGAAGAGGCTTTGTATGAACATAATGGTCCCTCAGTCAAGAGACTCTGAAGGATAAAAGGCTGAGAGCTTTATTTTACACTTTTTGACTCTTTAAAAAAAAAGTCACAAAAGAGCTAAGTGATGCCCCTCCTGGGCACTTGGGATACTCCTGGTGTCTCTTGAAATAGGTAAGATCTGAGATTTAATACTGAATGTAAGCAGACAGCTCCCTCACTTATGAAAGGTCTTACACAAATTCCTCAAACTATTTCCTAAAACACATAATAAAATGTTAGAGTTGCAGAGAGTTTGTGCTCTTGCAGGAACACAGAGTCATATGTTGTGTTATTTGTGTGATTTTCCCACTCATTGCCATTGATTGTCCTTCCTATTAATCGCAGAGCTGTGATTCAGGAGAAGCTAAAAGTCTGACTGAAGATGTAAGGGTCAAGTACTCTGACTTCGAGTCTAGTCATGGGTGGATCACCATTAAATCCATGGGTGGATTTAAAGCTCACGTTTATTTTTACAATGTGAGAGTGAGCTCTGAGGTGGGACTGAAAGGAACAGAGAAGTCTGCTGGAATGTTTTTGACTCTCATGAAATTTGTGTTTGGCAAGACCTTTTCTAACTGAACAGTTGGATATCCCAGTGAGCATTTGTGATTTGTGAATCCGGGTGAGATAAACCAAAGGTGAAATATTTCTGGAAATGTGTAAACCTTTTGTACCTTCATCCTTTGTGAGGTCTCCAAGCTCACAGCTGTGGTGCTTCTGGTCTTATCTTTCCCCACTGCCCAGAGAGAGCTGTTTGTCCTCTCTTGGAGAGACAGGGGAGACCTTCTGGGGACAGAGAGTAATGACTGCTTTTCTTTTATATTCATCATCAAGATCGATAATCCACATATAATTTCCACACTAGGCCATAAGTATGAGTAATTATGGAATAATTAAATGTGCTAAGGGTGGCAAGGACTGTTAAAAGAGCAATTATGTAGCTAACTCCTCTGGGCTGCCTTTACTCTGAGTTGAAATGAAATAATTTTAAATATTACATCAAATTTCAGAATGAACATTTCAGAATCCTCTTCTATTACACACTATTTACCTGTAATAGAACTTCTTTGTTCTTTCTCAAAATTTAATGAACAGATACCAGTGTTAGGACTTCAAACAAGGGCAGGGACAAAGGACATTCAAGTGTGTGTTAGCATATGGGCTGTTGCTACCTACCTGTGCGCATGTTTCTTCTAGAATCCTGCCGGTCTTTGAATATCTAGTTCAAATGCCGCTTCCTCTTGAAGACTTCTGTGATCCCAGTCATCTTGAGTACTTCCCGCCTCATAATACTTCTTACTTCTATAGTAGAATCTGATAAAGTCTGTCTTGTTTTATGGTGATTTGATAATAAAAGTAATAAAAACTTTTCTATAGTGCTTTGCAATTTATAAAGCATTTCTCACATATAATAACTCATTTTAATCCTCATGACAACCTTGTGAGGGTACATAATATTGCACATTTATAGATGAAGAAATGAAAGCTCAGATGGCTTAAAAAAGGATGGCATGATGGCTAATGCCTGTAATCCCAGCACTTTGGGAGGCCGAGGAGGGTGGATTGCTTGAGCTCAGGAGTTTGAGACCAGCCTAGGAAACATGGCAAAACCCCATCTCTATCAAAAATACAAAAAATTAACCAGGTGTGGTGGCACACCCCCATGGTCCCAGCTACTTGGGAGGCTGAGATGGGAGGATTGCTTGAACCCAGGAGGCGGAGGTTGCAGTGAGCTGAGATCGTGCCACTGCACTCCAGCCTGGGTGACAAAGTGAGACTCCATCTCTCAAAAAGACTTTTAAACTAAAATGCTTATAGGACTCCAGCAAGTACAAATGCAAGACAAGTTGTTCAGGTGTGTGTCAGTCAACAGAAGCTAACATATGTGCAGTAACAACATGATCCCTAAATCTTGGTGGCTTGTATCAATACATGTTTATTTCTCAACCAGGTTTCATATTCACTGTAGGTTAGCTGTGGCCTTGTTCTATGCATCTCACTTTGGGTCCAGGCTGACTAGCAGGGATGTTGTAAAAGGGGGGCAAAAGATAATACGATGGAGCCGTGTTCTGGCTTCTAAAGATCCTGCCTGGAAGGGGTACACATCTCTTCTGCTTACAAATCAGAACATGTCCTTTTCCTCAGGCTTCTCTAGCAGATAGATACAAACCAGACATTCATCCTGCATTAGGAATGGGCCAACTAATGCTCTTGGGCCAAATCTGGCCCACTGCCTGGCTTTCTACCGCCCATGAGCTAAGCATGGTGTTTAGATTTTTTTAAAGCTGAAAAAAATAAAAAAGAATAATATTTTGTGACACATGAAAATTGCATGAAATTCAAATTGCAGTGTCTTTGTGAATAAAACTTTATTTGGATGAAGCCACTCCACTTGTTTGTTTATGTATTATCTTTGGCTGCTTTCATGATACAATGGTAGAGTTGAGTAAATGACAATAGAGATGTAGGCCCTCAAAACCTAAAATAGTTACTATCTCGCTGCACTCTGTCCTATAGCCTTGGTCAGAAGTCAACTTGGTCCAGTAGGAGTTCAAGTGTTAGACTCAGCAGCTTTATTTATTTATTTTGCAGTCTCTGTGGACAACGTATTTGGAATCCAGGGCCACTTTATACTGCTCTGCATTCCAGGGTGTGCAGGGTGTGTTGTTCAAATAGCTTCCAGTAATACTGGAGCTCA
Organism: Pongo pygmaeus; assembly: GCF_028885625.2. Taxonomy (NCBI): domain Eukaryota; kingdom Metazoa; phylum Chordata; class Mammalia; order Primates; family Hominidae; genus Pongo; species Pongo pygmaeus. The sequence goes on along the minus strand of NC_072378.2, from coordinate 98,989,688 downwards.
CCAGTGGGAATTAGGGTCTATATGCAGAAAGTTTCTTAACTCTTACTTGGAGCTGGCATATGAATTGTAACTCTTGCCAAAAATACCCTAAATAATGTTAAAAAGCAATGATAGCCTGGGGGAAATATTGGCAGCCAATATGGTAGACCAAAAAGGAATATTTTTAATGCATAAGGAACTCTTACAAATTAATAGGAAAAAGAGAAATACCATAGTATAAAAATGGATAGAGGTTTTAAATATTTAAGCAGATGTCCAATAAACATATGCTAACATGTTTAATCTCACTAGCAAACAAAGAAATGCCAATTAAAACAATGAGCTCTCAATTTTATCTATCCAACTGGCAAAACCTGGAAATGCCCACCATTGGCAAAGGTTTAGGGAATAGGGCATACTTTACAAGTGTGTACAATTTTTTATGGGCACTTGTTAATATGAATCAAAAGCTTAAAAACGTGCATATTCTCTGTCTTTGTCTACCTCAAGGAATTAATTTTAAGGAAATAATAAATAAGAAATAAGGACATAATAAGATACACAAAGGGATTTATGCACAGGAACTTTTACTACTGATGTTATTTCTGATAGAGAAATTTAGAAACAACTTAAAATATCTGACAGTAAATACTACATGACCATTAAAATTATGTTTTAGAAGAAAAATTATGTCATGGGAAACCATTTAAGATATATCATTAAGTGAAATAAACAGGATACAAATAGTGTATATAATATGCTCCCATTTTTGTAAAAAACAAAAATAAAAGCAGGAGAGACAAATACATATGCACAGGAAAGACTGGAATGTCTATTCACTGAAATAACAGTGGTTGTTGATGAGTTGCTGGATTTTGATTAATTTAAATTTTTATCTTTATGCTTTCCTATACTTTTGTAATTTTCAACCATAAACATATATTATTCTGGTAATCAGAAAAAGTATATAAACATATTTGAACTGAAGAGACTTTTGACTTAAAAGATGCTCAAGACTATACTGGGGACCATATAATCCTTCCCATTATTTCCTTCAACTTTGAGAAAATCACTTTTTTAAAACCACTTTTTGGGTGAGTCATGGGCTTTGTTTTCCTGGATGCATTAAAAATATGTGTGATTCCCAATCATGCTGGAAAAGCAACATCCTGCTTTGGTCTCTCTTGCCTGGGTATTAAAGAGAAAATATTTTGCCTGGATGTTCTGAAATATTTAGAAAATTGCATCCGCTCAACAGACCACTTTATTACTGTAGTTATGGCTTAAGACAATCAGAGGCTGGAATGCTTTCTGAGATGGAATGATCCAGCTTTGAACAGAAACGGTCTTCTAAATTGGGGTAGGAACCTACAGCATGTGGTTTTCATTGAGAGTCATCACACTACCCCACCCCCTGAGAAGAGTGGACACCTCCTCACTACAGCCCAGGCATGTCTGAACATCAGGGGGGAACAGCTGGGTGTGGTGCCTCACTTTGGAAAGGTTGCCGACTGCTATTCAAGAAAATTGCTTTAGTTCTTCCGTTGTTGTTACTGCTGATTTGGCCCTGGTTGTTCGTGGCAAATGAATTTCTAAGCAAAGTTTGGAGAAAGTTGAATACTTTTCTAGGGTCTATGACTAGAAAGCTAGAAGTTCTGGGCAAAAGCCTGTTCATGTCTTCTGAAAGTCACCTTCTGCTCAGCCTCTTGGATTTGGTTCTATGTTAATTGATTACCTGACATTTCTGGTGTCTTGATGCTTCCTGTCATTTCTCAGGATCCACATTGCCCTGGATGAGGGGCTCACAGGCAGATGGGGCAGATCGAGGGGAACTGAGAAGAAGCCCATACTGCTCTTGGTTGGTCAGCCTTCAGGGGCTGAGGGAGGACTGCTCTGGCCAGAGCAGCAGAGATTCCGGTGAGCAAGGAAGTAGCCTGGCAGAGGCCAGCCAGTCAGCCAGGGAGATCCCCAAGACAAAGCAGCTGGGAGCGGGGGCGGTCCCAGCAGAGAGGTGGATTCTAGCAGGGCGAGTCCTGGGCTGGCAGTGTTCTGAACTCCTTATGAGGCCAGTCAGTGGGTAGCAGGGCACAGCCATCAGGCGAGTGCTCAGAGAAGGTGGATGCTTAGCGCAGGAGTGGAGTGCCATTGGCCCTGTGGTGCAGTGGAAAGGGTATGGGTTTTGGAATCAGAGAGACCTGGTTTGATCCTGGATTTACCACTGTGTGCTATTTGGTAAAACCCTCAGGTGTTTTACCTGTGAGTATGTGTAACACCAGCTAGCTCTGCGCGGTAAGTTGTATAATGCACTCAGGACAGAGTAGACACACAAAGGGACATTCTTAAACTCTTTTGCCCTGGCTCAGGATTATAACTGGGAGTGGGATGGGCTTGCAAATGGAGTCACAGAGAAGTCACAGGTGGTCACAGAGAAGGGACTTGCTGTGCTGAGGCTGGAAGCCAGGCTGGGTCTCATACTGTTCATAGGAATTTTAGCAAAATATTCCCATTGGGTTTTTCTACTTACTTTAGCAGTGGCTTCTCTTTGGAAGCTCACAGAAAAGATTAGATTAGAAAAAGATTAGAGAAGAATTAGGTGGTCTGAAGAGCAATTGAAGTTTGACTTGTGGAGAGGATTCTAAGATGCCCTAGAAATTCTTGCAAAGAAATGAAATTACAAACATTTATTTAGAGATACAATAAAAATATAAAGATTGTTCATCTCATACACTGTCAATGTCAGTTAAGCAAGTATGGACCTATTCTTTATACCCTTTGCAAATCATCTGAAAAGATCTATTGAGGTCAATTTTTTTTTGTTAGTCCATAAAATTACTACCTGGTATCTCTTTCAGTACTGCATGAAAACATTTCCACTTTTCAGCCAGGTGTGATGGCTCACGCCTATAATCCTATCACTTTGGGAGGCTGAGGTGGGTGGATCACTTGAGGTCAGGAGTTTGAGACCAGGGTGAAACCCCGTCTCTACCAAAGAATACGAAAATTAGCTGGACATGGTGGCACGTGTCTGTAGTCCCAGTTACTTGGGAGCCTGAGAGGGGAGAATCGCTTGAACCTGGGAAGTGGAGATTGCAGTGAGCCAAGATCGTACCACTGCACTCCAGCCTGGGTGACAGAGTGAGACCCTGTCTCAAAAAAAGAAAAAAAAAATTCCCACTTTTCTATAGTCACTACATAGCCCCTACTACAACATTCAGCATACACACACACACACACACACACACACACACATATGTATATATAAAAAATAATTTTGTGTGTATATATATAATGATACCACCTCCTTGAAGCCTGCAGGGACTGTGCCACACTCACTTCTGTGTCCCTGACCTTTAGCTCAGTGCTTGCCTCTTCCTAACAGGCCTTCAATAAAGGGTTGTTGAGCTGACCTGAATGTTAAATAACATTTTTAAATGAATGTGCTCCACTCCACAAAAACCTAAAGAACAAAAAGATTTATGCAACAGATACATGCTGGTGGAATACAAGGAAAGTTAAAATTCACACTACAAATGAGTTCTTATTTTACGTAGGAAAAATGGTTTTAAAGATAAAGTTTCTGTACTGAAGTAAAAATAAGATCCAACATTGGGAAATTCATCTTTGCATCAATTTTTTGGAACATGTTAATTTCATGAACTGAGGAACATAGATGCTTCTTTTTTGATTAAAGTTAGTAAGAAAAAAAAGCTTGATTTTCCTTGAAGTGTCAGACAGTATATGGCTCCCTGACTCTGATGAGGAGTGAAACATCCCTGATTTTGCTATGGACCTAAAACCTAAATTCCTAAGATTGGAATTCTAAGTCCTTCTCCAACTCACCCACTGTAGAGCCTTCACTCTATTTCTGTGATCATGGATGTGTGGTGGAGCATTAGTCCTGGGACAGAAAGTCCCTGCATTGTTCTCAGACAGGGCTGAATGAGGAACCTGGACAGTAGTGAAATACACATGGGAGTTTGAGTCCAATGGCCTTCTAGCGCCTTGCTCCCTGCAGACATCTGATTGTCCCTGTGAGTACTTGGGCTATAGGGAGACATTCTAGTTCTGCAGCAGCCAAGGGGCAAGACCTCAGTAAAGAAGTGATACACCCAATGAAGACATTTCCTAAAATGTAGGAGAAGAAGTGAGTTAATTTACATTGCTCTGGAAGTCCTTATCGATCAACACTCAGTCACACTGCTGACATGTTTGAAGCATCTTTTGGGGTTATAAAGATGAAATTTATTTCATCGGCAGGAACATTTCATAATCAATATTGGAGGCCACTTGCAGATACTATTTTAGCCACAAAGGCAAAGTGAATTTGATTTGAGCCTGTCTCTAGGTTAAGTGGTTTGCTATTGAGATAGAATAAGTTTCTTTATGTAGGAATTTAATTGTTAAAATATCAACTATATTTAAAAATTATTTCAAAATATCCACATATATATAGATCTTATAGCATGTTGATATATAATGTATTCTCTCATGCTTGACCTACTGTATTTCTCCCAGCCCCACCACGTGGATTCTGAGGTCCAGCTTTGCTGAATTACTCACTATTCCCTTTGTACTTGCCTCTGTGTCTTTGTTTGGGTTATTCCTTCACTTGAAATTCCTCTGCCCCCACTAGACCACATCCTATTCTTTCGTTAAGACTCTTCTCAAGTGCTGACTCTCCGCGAAGATTTTTGAGCATATGCTGGCAGTGCCCCACTCATAGTCCCTTAGCCCACTTGCAGGACTCGAAGGTAGTGCCTGTAAACAGCGAAACTTCCTGTCCCCTTTGGAGGGTGTTCTCGGCCACAGGTGGTGTTTTGGGCTGCTGGGCAAGGGGGCTTATTGCTCCAGGAGCAACCCTCAATCTTAAGGAATGGGAGTTGTAGGATAAACACTCCATCTTCCTCTTCTCTTATTGCAATGACCCTGAGGGATGTTCACTCTCCGAGTTTCCCCAATGTGGCAGAGCCCCAGTTGCTCACAGTGGTAACCTGCTCATTAAAGAATCCTTTACTGGTTTTTCTTCCTTTGCTCTCGACTTCTACTCCTTTTGCGTGTCTTGAGATTCTCTCCCAAATAAACAACTTGCACTCAAATCCTCATATCAGGATGTGCTTTTGGGGAAACTCAAACTCCAGACAACTTCCCTTATACTCTAAATGCAAGTAATGTCTTTCTACTCCCGAGATTCCACCTGTACCTTTTCCATTGCATCTATTATGTTTTACCTTGTCTTAGAGAAAGTTCTATCTCTGACGTATCTCTTCTATTAATATATGACCTTTTTGAAGGCAGGATATCTGGTGAATTCTCCTTTTATTTTCCACATTGCTTAACACAGTACTTTCCAAAGAGCATGTATTCATTTTCTGTTTATTGAATAAGTGAATAAATGAATAAATGAATGATGAACTAATGAATGAATGACAAAGTTCCCTCCCACTTTATGCTTTAGCAGTGCAGGTTTAGGCAGAACACATCTCAGTCTTTAGCACATGGGAGGAGCTCAAAACATTTTAGTGGCATGAAAGAAAAACATTTTTGGCTGAAACAAAGCAATTCACAGGAGGGGACAGCCAAGCCTTAAACCAGACTTATGTTCAGTTCATGGTCAGTTGATCCAATGGTATTTGAGAAGTCTGCATGTTCTGCTGACTTTAGAGGCTGTTTGCAGCCAAACCCAATTTGCTGGGTCCTCACAGAAAGAGCCAAAATAGTCTTGTCAGTCTGGACTCTGTCCCTGTCTCTGTCAATAAGCCTCAGGACTGGCCAGCGGCAAGAGGGAGACCTGCCTCCCTGACAGCTGTCAGCTGCCCATGGATATAGGAAACCAAACCAACTCAAGTTGCAGCCTATAAAATTCAGACTAGTCTGAACCACAGAGGGGAAGCCCTAAAATTCCTCAGATAGTGCCCAAGGCCTGATCTCAGCCTAAAAACACCCCTAGGGGCACTGGGGCTTGGCTGGACTCACCTGGGGATGGGTGGGACGGAGGAGCCCAGGGAATTCTTTGGGTTGTGGGAGTGTTGAGGAGATTGTGAGGCCCCAATTCAGACTTTCAGCTGCTTGAAGTGTTTTCTTGCTGCTTGACTGTGTTGATGTCTCAGGGTCCAGGGTGATAGAAGAGGTGACATCTATTTCTTTGTGTCAAGGGAACTGATTAGTGTGCTAGGAATAGACCTCACCAAAAATGAGGGCAAGGCACTAACGTGCATTAAGTGGCTGCCCAAAATAATGGCTTCAGGGAGTGGAGCTGGGAGTTGAAGTCACCTTGGACCATGTGCAAGTGGCATAAACATGCCTTGGACCATGTGCAAGTGGCATAAACATGCTCAGCCTTGGTTGCCTTCCTTGTTACTGGGAACAACCATGACACCCTAAGACAATTAGGAGGCTTATGGGAGATGATACATGCAAAGTACCTGGGCCACAGTAGATGTAGAAATATGTATGTTCCACAGTTACCTTTCAAGAACACGCATAGGTAGAGAGTCCTTTACTCCTGGGCTTGTCTAGGTCCTGGGATTTGGAGACCTGAAAGGAAGTGGTGAGAAATACTCTCCTCCCACCCCTGTGCCTTGACTGCAGCCGGTTCTGACCCCAGACCTTGGAGCCTGAGAGGTTTCTGAGGAAGTGAATGCTCCCAGGTGTACTAAGTTCCTGAGGCAGGCACCTTAGTCAGACATGGGAGCTTAAGAAAGTGAAAAATCTGGCCAGGCAAGGTGGCTCATGCCTGTAATCCCAACACTTTGGGAGGCCGAAGCAAGCAGATCACTTGAGGTCAGGAGTTCAAGACCAGCCTGGCCAACATGGTGAAACCCCATGTTTTTACTAAAAATACTACTAAACTAAAACACATGACTCTACTAAAAATACAAAAATTATTCGGGCGTGGTGGAGCGTGCCTGTAATCCCAGCTACTCGGGAGGCTGAGGCAGGAGACTTGATTGAACCCAGGAGGCAGAGGTTGCAGTGAGCTGAGATCGCACCACTGCACTCCAGCCTGGGCAACGGAGCGAGACTCTGAAATAAAGAAAGTGAAAATCTCAGAAGCAGTTGGTTGATGGACACGGAATTGCACATTCCTGCCTCCTGGAAGGAAGCAGACATAAATACTTAGTTAAAAAAAGACAGAATCCCCTGGGAGCAACCCAAACAACTCAGAAAAGTAACGTGAAAGACTTCATAATTTTCAGTATTAAAAAAGCTTTTAATTTAAGTATATGATGGATAACACAGAAACAGGAATGTTGCATAGATAATGAGCTTTCATGCTTTTATTTTTGTTGGGTGATTGGGAACAATGAAGGGAAAATAAAAATTTGTAAGCCAAATCAGCTTTGGTAAGGAGAGAAAACACATTTTTAAAATCTTTTATAATAGGTAAGCAAGAACTCTCTTCTGTCATACCTTTGTTTATAACATTGGCAACTATGTTTTCTTTTACTCTATTAATTTGTCTACATAGCTTTTAAAATATAATTCAAACTTTTATTTTAGACTCAGGGGGTACATGTGCAGGTTTGTTGCCTGGGTGTATTGTGTGATGCTGAGGTCTGGGGTACGCATGATCCCATCCACCAGGTACAGAGCATAGTACCTAATAGGTAGTTTTTCATCCCTTGCCCCCTTTCTCCCTCTTCCCTCTGGTAGTCCCCAGTTCCTATTGTCCCCTTCTTTGTGTCATTGAGTACACACTGTTCAGCTTTCACTCATAAATGAGAATGGTGGTATCTGGTTTTCTGTTCCTTTGTTGATTCACTTAGGATAATGGCCTTTAGCTGCATCCATGTTGCTGCAAAGGACATGATTTCATTCTTTTTTATGGCTATGTAGTATTCCACAGTGTACATGTACTACATTTTCCTTATCCAGTCCACCATTGATGGGCACCTAGATTGATTCCATGTTTTTGCTATTATGAATAGTGCTGCAAGGAACATGTGAGTACATGTGGCTTTTTTTTTTTTTCTTGGCAAAACGTTTCTTTTGGATGTATACTCAGTAATGAGACTGCTAGGTTGAATGGTAGTTCTGTTTGAACTACCAGACTGCTTTCTACAGTGGCTGAACTAATTTACATTCCCACCATCAGTGTATAAGTGTTCCCTTTTCCCTGCAGCCTTGCCAGCATCTGTTATTTTTTGACTTTTTAATAATAGATATTCTGACTAGTGTGAGAGGGTATCTCATTGTGGTTTTGAATTGCATTTGAATTGAATTGATGATTAGTGATGTGGGGCATTTTTTTTCATAGGTTTGTTGGCTGCTCATATGTCTTCTTTTGAGAATTGTCTGTCCATATCTTTTGCCTGTTTTTTACTAGTTTTGTTTGTTTGTTTGTTTGTTTTTTGCTTGTTAAATTATTTAAGTTCCTTAAAGTTTCTGGATATTTGACCTTTGTTGGTTGCGCAGTTCCCGAATATTTTCTCTCATTCTGCTGGTTGTCTATTTACTCTGCTGATAGTTTCTTTTGCTGTGTAAGAAGCTGTTTAGTATAATTAGGTCCCACTTGTCAATTTTTGTCTTTGTTACAATTGCTTTTGAGGACTTAGTAATAAATTATTTCCCAAGGCTGATGACCAGAATGGTGTTTCCCAGGCTTTCTTCTAGAATTCTTATAGTTTGAGGTCTTACATTTAAATAGTTAATCTATCTTGGGTTATTTTTGTATATGGTAAAAGGTAGGGGTCCAGTTTCATTCTTCTGCACATGGCTAGCCAGGTATCCCAGTAGCATTTATTGAATAGGGACTCCTTTCTCATTGCTTATTTTTGTTGACTTTTATTGAAGATCAGATGGCTGTAGGTGTGTGGCTTCATTTCTGAGTTCTCTATTCTGTTCAATTGGTCTATGTGTCCATTTTTGTAACAGGATCATGCTGTTGTAGTTGCTGTAGCTTTGTAATGTAGTTTGAAGTCAGGTAATGTAATACCTTCAGCTTTGTTCTTTTTGTTTAGGATTGCTTTGGCTATTCAGGCTCTTTTTTGGTTCCATATGAATTTTAGAATAGTTTTTTTCTAGTTCTGTGAAAAGAGACATTGGTAGCTTGATAGGAATAGCACTGAATCTGGAGGTTGCTTTGGGCAGTATGACTATTTTAATGATATTGATTCTTCCAATCTGTGAGCATGGAATTTTTTTTTCTTATTTTGAGACAGGGTTTCACTCTGTCACCCAGGCTGGAATGCAGTGGTGTGATCTTAGCTCACTGCAGCCTTGACCTCCCCAGCTCAAGTGATCCTCTCACCTCAGCCTGCTGAGTAGCTGGGACTACAGGTGCATGCCACCATGCCCTGGCTAATTTTTTGCATTTTTAGTAGAGATGGGGTTTTGCCATATTGCCCAGGCTGGTCTCAAACTCCTGGGCTCAAGTGATCTACCTACCTCAGCCTCCCAAAGTGCTGGGATTATAGGTGTGAGCCACCATGCCCAGCTAGGAATGTGTTTCCATTTGTTTGTGTCATCTATGATTTCTTTTAGTGGTGTTTTGTAGTTCCCCTTCTGGAGATAGTCCACCTCCTTGCTTAGATGTATTTTTAGGTATTTTATTTTATTTTTTTCCGCTACTGTAAATGGGATTGCATTCTTAATTTGGTTCTCATCTTGAATGTTATTGGTGTATAGAAATGCTACTAATTTTTTTACATTGATTTTGTATCCTGAAGCTTTGCTGAAGTCATTTATCATTTCCAGGAGCCTTTTGGCAGAGTCCTTAGGGTTTTCTAGGTACAGAATCATATCACCCATGGGGAGAGATAGTATCGGGGTTTCTATAGGCTTGGAGAGTGAGAATGTTTTGATTTGGAAGTATAGTAGTAGGAGATTTAGGTTAGATGATGAAAAAAGTCTTTCTGTGAGTAAGGCCCTCAAGTAGAGTTATGATGAGGATACCCATCCTATAATCACATTTTTGGAGTACCTTTCCCTTGGTAGTTAGGGCAGGCGGAAAAATGGCCCCAAAATGTCCATATTCTAATCCCAAGAACCTGTGAATATGTTTACCTTACATGGAAAAATAGGCCTTACAGATATGATAAAGTTAAGGACCTTGAGATGTGACATTAGCTTGGATTATCCACATGAGTCCAGTTCAATCATGTGGGTTCTCAGGAATGGAGAATCTTTCCAGGCTTGGGTCAGAGGGAGATGTGACTACAGAAAAATGGCTGGAGAGATGCAACATTGCTGGTTTTGAGGGTGGAAGAAGGGGCAAGAAGCCAAGGAATGTGGTGGCCCCTTGAAGCTGGAAAAGGCAAGGAAATGGATTCTCTCCTACAGCCTCCAGAAAGGAATGCAGCCCTGCCAACACCCTGGTTTTAGCCCAGTGAGACCTGTGTTGGGCTTCTGACCTGCAGGGCTGTAAAATAATAAATTTGTGTTGTTTTAAGCTGCCAAGTTTGTGGTAGTTTGTTACCACAAACAGCAATAGGAAACTAGTATGGTAGTGGAGAACTGGGCTAATGACTGCAGATCTCTTAGAGTGCATCTAGTTCTGGGATTCCTTGGTCCAAACTGGCTTATTAAACACTTCCTCCTATATGAATAATCTCCTCATTAGCTTCACATACTTCCAAAGAATGTGACAGCATAAACTACTTAAGTCAAGACAAATAGACTTAATGAGTTGGCTCATCTTGATTTTTATAAACATTTTCTCATTGATCAAAGACAGTCTTTTTTAGCCCCTCTCTTCTCTCAGAATAGTCCAGTTCAAACACACTTCTTTTGAAATGAGTTCAAAAGTGTATCCCCTGTACATTGTCAGTGTTTTGTGCTCTAGGACCTTAGGAAATTAACTTTCACATGTTACCTTTCAGCTGCCAAAATGGGTCATTGACACCTTAACAAATGAGATTTAATTACAGTGCAAACAAAAATGTACCAATGTGCTACCCAGAGCAAACCAGTGCTGGCTGAAGAGGGCTCAGAATGACACTGATTCTGAGAGTCAATTAGTAAGAGGGAAGAACTGAGGGAGTTCAGGGCAGGGAGTCATGCTGACCCAGGACTCCCTTAGCTGTAAACCTCACAGGGTTGCTCTAAGAAGGGATTTCCCTTTAAAAGCAACCATTAGGCACAAAACATCCTAAAGTGATTGTTTTTAAGGATTAAAGTGAATATTTATATTCAGAAGATAAAAAGATTTTGAAAAAGTCATTGAGTCTATTCTACTCTTTCCTAGAATGTTTTGCTTAACCTGTATTGCCACTCAGAAAGGATGGAGAAGGTGCAGAGATGGATCTACTTTCCAAAGACAAATTAAATTTCCATTTCTCAACAGCTGGGAGAACCATAGTCACAGAACCATAAATTTTTGCAAACCATGTTCCCTCGACCTCTTTTTACCTCAAAACTTTCTAGAAGCCCTAGATAAGAAGATAAATACAAGGCATAACATTCCATTCTATTCTATTTCATTCCACTGAATTAAATCCAATTTGTATTTATTGAGTACCTATTATGAGTCAGGTATTGTATCAATGGTTGAGAAGATAAATCAAGAAGATACATTTTTTTACCTTCAAGGAACTCACTGTTGAGCAGGAAAAACATGTGAGCAAAGTTCACTTGAGGGATGAGAGTTACAATAATAGGGGTAAATAGAAAATGTGAACGGAGCAGAGAAGAAATGGGTTAATCAACATGGCAAGGAGGATATGCAGGAAGTCTCCTGGAGGAAGTGATGTCTTTATTGGGGTTTCAATTATGATTGGTATTTTGACAAGGAACAAGTAAGAAAGCGTTTTATATGCTGTGGAAGTAGCTCTCTAGGTGAATTCTTTTCCACACTTGAATGGCTGGCTGGAGCACTTCATCGCAGATGGGTTGCTGAGGGGTAGTAAGTACATTAAGCATGAACTTTGTTTCCAGAAGGACCTACATATGAATCTTACCAGCAACTTCCTATGTAACCTTTAGAAAGTTACTTAACTTTTGTCAGACACCCTATATAGAAGGGATCCTACTGGCAACAAGTTGATGTCCCTCAAGGTCAGAGATCCCAGAAGAAGGAGCAGACACCCATTTTTGCTGTTCCCCAGCCTCTTTGAGTTGCATCTCCAGGCATCAGGGCAAACCAGATGAATAGGGCCTGAAATGAACCCTCAGCAAACCGCAGCAGCCCTACAGAAGAAGGACCTGACCATTGAAAGAAAAACAAATAAACAGCAACAACAAGAGGAAACAAACAAAACAACAACAACAACAACAAAAAAGTCCCTACAAAAACCCCATCCAAGTGTCAGCAGCCTCAAAGACGAAACCAGACAAACTCATGAAGATGAGAATCAATGAAAAAAACACTGAAAACCCAAAAAGCCAAAGTGCCTCTCCTTTTCCAAATGATTGCAATGCCTCTCCAGCAAGAGCGCAGAACTGGGTGGAGGATGAGATGGACAAATTGACAGAAGTAGGCTTCAGAAGATGGGTAATTAAAAACTCTGCTGAGCTAGAGGAGCATGCTCTTACCCAATGCAAAGCAGCTAAGAACCTTGATAAAAGGTTAGAGAAGCTGCTAACTAGAATAACCAATTTAGAGAGAAACATAAATGACATGGTGAAGCTGAAAAACACAGCACATGAACTTCGTGAAACATACACAAGTATTAGTAGCCAAATTGACCAAACGGAAGAAAAGATATCAGAGTTTGAAGACCACCTTGCTGAAATAAGGCATGCAGACAAGATTAGAGAAAAAAGAATGACAAGGAATGAACAAAGCCTCTGAGAAATATGGGACTACCTAAAAAGGCCAAACTTACAATTGACTGTAGTACCTGAAGGCGACGGGGAGAATGGAAACAAGCTGGAAAACATACTTAAGGATATTATTCGGGAGAACTTCCCCAATCTAGCAAGACAGGTCAACATGCAAATTGAGGAAATACAGACAATAGCACTAAGATACTCCACAAGAAGATCAACCCCAAGACACATAACCATCCGATTCTCCAAGGTTGAAATGAAGGAAAAAATATAGGTGACCTGGCCAGAGAGAAAGGCCAGGTCACCTACAAAGGGAAGCCCATCAGGCTAACAGCAGACCTCTCAGCAGAAACCCTACAAGCCAGAAGAGCTTGGAAGCCAATATTAAACATTCTTAAAGAAAAGAATTTTCAACCCAGAATTTCATATTCAGCCAAACTAAGCTTCATAAGTGAAGGAGAAATAAAATCCTTTCCAGACAAGCAAATGCTGAGGGATTTCATCACCACCAGGCCTACCTTGCAAGAGCTCCTGAAGAAAGCACTAAATATGGAAAGGAAAAACTGGTACAAGCCACTGCAAAAACACACCAAAATATAAAGACCAATGACACTGCGAAGAAACTGCATCAACTAATGTGCAAAATAACCAGATAGCATTATGATGACAGGATCAAATTCACACATACAATACTAACCTTAAATATAAATGGACTAAATGCCCCAGTTAAAAGACACAGACTGGCAAATTGGGTAAAGAGTCAAGACCCATCCATGTGCTACATTCAGGAGACCCATCTCACGTGCAAAGACACACATAGACTCAAAATAAAGGGATGGAGGAATATTTACCAAGCAAATGGAAAGGAAAAAAAAAAAAGCAGAATTGCAATCCTAGTCTCTGCCAACACAGAACACAGACTTCAAACCAGCAAAGATAAACGACAACAACAACAAAAGAAGGACATTACATAATGGTAAAGGGATCAATGCAACAAGAAGAGCTAACTATCCTAAATATATATGGACCCAATGCAGGAGCATCCAGATTCATAAAACAAGTTCTTAGAGACCTACAAAGAGATTTACACTCCCACACAGCAATTGTGTGAGAGTTTAACACCCCACTGTAAATATTAGACAGATCAATGAGACAGAAAATTAACAATGTTATTCAGGACTTGAACTCAGCTCTGAATCAAGTGGACCTAATAGACATCTACAGAACTCTCCACCCTAAATCAACAGAATATACATTCTTCTCAGTGCCACATGACATTTATTCTTAAATCAGCCACATAATTGGAAGTAAAACATTCCTCAGCAAATGCAAAAGAACTGAAATCATAACAAAGTCTCTCAGATGACAGTGCAATCAAATTAGAACTCAGGATTAAGAAACTCACTCAAAACCACACAATTACATGGAAATTGAACAAACTGCTCCTGAATGACTCCTGGGTGAATAATAAAACTAAGGCAGAAATCAACAAGTTCTTTGAAACCAATGAGAACAAAGAATAATGTACCAGAATCTCTGGGACACAGCTAAAGCAATGTTAAGAGGAAAATTTATAATATTAAATGCCCACATCAGAAAGCTATAAAGATCTCAAATCAACACCCTAACATCAGAATTAAAAGAGCTAGAGAAGCAACAGCAAACTAATCCAAAAGCTAGCAAAAGACAAGAAATAACTAAGATCAGAGCAGAATTGAAGGAGATAGAGACACAAAAAACCCTCCAAAAAATCAATGAATTCAGGAGCTGCTTTTTGGAAAAAATTAACAAAATAGACAGACTGCTAGCTAGGCTAATAAAGAAGAAAAGAGAGAAGTATCAAATAGACACAATAAAAAATGATAAAGGGGATATCACCACTGACCCCACAGAAATACAAACTACCATCAGAGAAATAAGCTAGAAAATCTAGAAGAAATGGATGAATTCCTGGACACATACGCCTTCCCAAGACTAAACCAGGAAGAAGTCAAATGCCTGAATAGACCAACAACAAGTTCTGAAATGGAGGCAGTAATAGCCTACCAACCAAAAAAAGCCCAGGACCAGACAGATTCACAGCTGATTTCTACCAGAGGTACAAAGAAGAGCTAGTACCATTCCTTCTGATACTATTCCAAACAATTGAAAATGAGGGATTCCTCCCTAACTCATTTTCTGAAGCCAGCATCATCCTGATACCAAAAGCTGGCAGAGGCACAACAAAAAAAGAAAATTTCAGGGCAATATCCCTGATGAACATCGATGCAAAAATCCTCAATAAAATACTGGGAAACCAAATCCAGCATCACATTTAAAAGCTTATCCACCATGATCAAGTGGGCTTCATCCCTGGGATGCAAGGCTGGTTCAACATATGCAAATCAATAAACGTAATCCATCACATAAACAGAACCAATGACAAAAACCACATGATTATCTCAATAGACGCATAAAAGGCCTTTGATAAAATTCAACACCCCTTCATGCTAAAAACACTCAATAAACTAGGATTGATGGAATGTATCTCAAAATAATAAAAGCTATTTATGACAAACCCACAGCCAATATCATACTGAATGGGCAAAAGATGGAAGCATTCCCTTTGAAAACTGGCACAAGACAAGGATATCCTCTCTCACCACTCCTATTCAACATAGTATTGGAAGTTCTGGCCAGGGCAATCAGGCAAGAGAGAGAAATAAAGGGTATTCAAATAGGAAGAGAGGAAGTCCAATTGTCTCTGTTTGCAGATGACATGATTGTATATTTAGAAAACCCCATTGTCTCAGCCCCAAAACTCCTTAAGCTGATAAGCAACTTCAGCAAAGTCTCAGGCTACAAAATCAATGTGCAAAAATCACAAGCATTCCTATACAAAAATAATAGGCAAACAGAGAGCCAAATCATGAGTGAACTCCCGTTCACGGTTGCTACAAAGAGAATAAAATACCTAGGAATACAACGAGGGATGTGAAAAACCTCTTCAAGGAGAATTACAAACCACTGCTCAAGGAAATAAGAGAGGACACAAACAAATGGAAAAACATACCATCCTCATGGATAGGAAGAATCAATATTGTGAAAATGGCCATACTGCCCAAAGTAATTTATAGATTCAATGCTATTCCCATCAAACTACCATTGACATTCTTCACAGCATTAAGAAAAACTACTTTAAATTTCATATGGAATCAAAGAAGACCCTGTATATCCAAGACAATCCTAAGCAAAAAGAACAAAGCTGGAGACATCATGCTACCTGACTTCAAACTATACTACAAGGCTACAGTAACCAAAACAGCATGGTACTGGTACCAAAACAGACATATAGACCAATGGAACAGAACAGAGACCTCAGAAATAACACCACACATCTACAACCATCTGATCTTTGACAAGCCAGATAAAAACAAGCAATGGGGAAAGGATCTTCTATTCAATAAATGGTGCTGGGAAAACTGGCTAGGCACATGCAGAAAACTGAAACTGTACCCCATCCTTACACCTTATATGAAAATTAACTCAAGATGGATTAAAGACTTAAATGTGAAACCCCAAACCATAAAAACCCTAGAAGAAAATCTAGGTAATACCATTCAGGACAAAAGCATGGGCAAAGACTTAACAAAGAAAACACCAAAAGCAATTACAACAAAAGCCAAGATTGACAAAGGGGATCTAATTAAACTAAAGAGCTTCTGCACAGCGAAAGAAACTATCATCAGAGTGAACAGGTAACCTACAGAATGGGAGAAAATTTTTGCAATCTACCCACCTGACAAAGGTCTAATATCCAGAATTTACAAGGAACTTAAACAAATTAACAAGAAAAAAACAAATGACCCCATCAAAAAGTGGGCAAAGGATATGAACAAACACTTCTCAAAGTAAGACATTTATGCAGCCAATAAACATGAAAAAAAGCTCAACTTCACTGATCATTAGAGAAATACAAATCAAAACCACAATGAGATACCATCCTATGCCAGTCAGAATGGCGATTATTAAAAAGTCAAGAAACAATAGATGCTGGCAAGGCTGTGGAGAAATGGGAATGCTTTTACACTGTTTGTAGGAGTGTAAAGTAGTTCAACCATTGTGGAAGACAGTATGGTGATTCCTCAGGGATCTAGAACCAGAAGTATCATTTGATCCAGCAATCCCATTACTGAGTATATACCCAAAGGAATATAAATCATTCTACTATAAAGACACATGCACATATATGTTTATTGTAGCACTATCTACAATAGCAAAGACATGGAACCAACCTAAATGCCTGTCAATGATAGACTGGATAAAGAAAATGTGGTACATATACACCATGGAATACTATGCAGCAATAAAAATGAATGCGATTATGTCCTTTGCAGGGACATAGATGAAGCTGAAAGTTATCATCCTCAGCAAACTAACGTAGAAATAGAAAACCAAACACCTCATGTTCTCACTCATAGGTGGGAGTTGAACAATGAGAACACATGGACACAGGGAGAGGAACAACACACAACAGGGCCTGTTGGGGGATGCAGGGCAAGAGAAGGGAACTTAGAGGATGGGTCAATAGGTGCAGCAAACCACCATGGCACACGTATACCTATGTAACAAACCTGCACGTTCTACACTTGTATCCTAGAACTTAAAGTAAAATAAAAAAAAAGAAAAAGAAAAAGAAAATTACTTAACTTTTTAAAGCCTCAGTTTCTTTTTCTGTAAAATGGAGACCCTAATAGGGCGTATCTTATAGGGCCATTCCAAGGATGAAATCAGCCAATGCTTTGCATATTGCTTGCCATCTAGTAGTAAATAGTATCTATTGCTTTGTTGCTGCCCAAATATGATTCTCCAAGAACTTGAGGGCAACACAGTTCTATTGCTACAATTTTGTCTAGGTCACAAAAATATCATAAATATTAACTTCATTTTCTCTTTTTAGCCAAAAACTTTGGAGGCAGAATTGATCAGGCATAAGCAGTGGTGCAACCGGATGGCAATGTGTGGGTGAAGCAAAGAAAGTGACAAGCAGGGCTGGTTTTATGGGCATTTGACCTGTGTAGTTGCACAGGGCTCCATATTCAGAAGGGCTCTGCATTTGGTTTCTGCTGTTACTTCTTGAAATTTGCTATTGTTTGAATGTTTGTCTTTTCCAAAAAGCCATGTTGAAATTTAATTGCCATTTGAACAGTATTAAGAGGTTGGACATTTAAGAGGTGTTTAAGCCATGAGGGTGAAGCTCTCATGAGTAGGATTGATGCCTTTATAGAAGGGAGGGGTTGGCCCTCTTTCCCTCTTGCAAACTCTCTCTTTATTTTCTCAATCTCTCTCTCTTTGTCTCTCTTGCTTGCTCTCTTTCTTTCCTTCTGCCATGTGATGATGCAGCAAGAAGGCCCTCAAAAGATGCCAACACCTTGGCGTTGGACTTCCTAGCCTCTGGAACTGTGAGCCAATGAATTTTTGCTTATTAAAAATTATACACTCTTGGGTATTCTGTTGCAGCAGCATGAAATGGACTAAGACACAAAATTCTTAATAATTTTTGAACAAAGGATACTGAATTTTTATTTTGCACTAGGCTCTGCAAATTTTGTGTCTGGTCTTAGTGACAGGATTGTCTCAGGACAGGTCATCTCTTCTATTTCATGCTCCCCTCTGGCTAAGGGTCTGTGGGATCATATCCCTTCTTGAGGTTCTTCCTGGGGAAAGGGCTGCAGCATCTCTTTCTGTGTATGGGTCTTCCAGAAGCTCCTAGTATAGTGCTAAGGCTGGGAAAAACCCACTTATGCATCAGCTCATCTGGCCATTCTGGGGCATTCACAAACATGAATTTGGTACAGCCTCTGCCTCAGGGGAGCTCACACTCTAGAAGGTGGAGACAAATGTATACATAAATGACTACAGATTGATATGGTAAGTGCTAGAAGCAGGGATGTGGATGGTGTTGTTGAAACCCAGGGAAACATGTGCAGGAATGACAGTGTGTGTTAAACATTTATTATCTTTGTGTGTTGGTCTCTCCTAGGTTTTCTTGGAAGGATGGGTCATTTTTCCCATGATTTTATTTTCATGAATGAGGGTCCATGGGAGGGAAAGTCTGATACTGCAATTCTTGCAACTCAAAAAGGCACAAAACATGGATGTTTTGAGTAGAGGCCTTCTCCTAAGATCCTACAGTGGGTTCTGGAAGTTTCTCCCTATCAGATGGTGTGAATGGCTGAAAATGACTTTATAGTCTGGCAAATAGGCACCTGAGGCTGATGGGGCCTTTGTCATAAGGTCCTTTAACATTCTTCTAATAGCTATTCTCATGGTAATTTTTCCATTTCCATAATATCTCTCTCCTCACTTGGAAATACCTTGAGTCCTATCTTTACTAGAAGTGAAAGTTTCCTACAGGAATCTTGATCAATGCTCTCAGTTATAAAATGTTTTCATTGGCCGACCAAAAAGATAATTTGGGGAAGATTTAGGTTTTTTCTCCCCCTCTAACAAAATAATTATAAACAATGTTAGACTGCAAGGTGGCCCTTAGTAATAAAACCGTACCTCTTCTTACTGAGCTCCATAAAGTCAGCCCTTACATCCTATTTTCCTCTACTGTGTCTAGCACAGTGCCTGCCACCTGGTAAGGACTCAAAAAACAGCAGGTGAAATGGAACAGAATATTGGAGTGGGAGTGAATGCCCTTTGGAACAGGAGTGCCAAAAAGCACTTTTTTTCTTATTTATTTATTTTTGTACATAAATAGGTTCTTTAGTGGTGATTTCTGAGATTTTGATACACCCATCACCTGAGCCATGTACACTGTACCCAATGTGTAGTCTACCAAAAAGCAATTTTGAAAGGTAAAATGGAGTTTCTAAAGCTTCACCTGCTGAAAAGTAGCCAACCATGGCAGGCTTCCAGTCAATTCAGTGTCCTGGAATGCATCTACTTTGAACACTAAGGTTATGCTTCAGTGATGCCAAGTAATTGGATTAACTGATTTGGACTTTTCCTGAATTGGCCTTTTGTGTACTGTCCATGTGGAGAGAACCGTAGAGTGCTCCTAGTTTCTCTTCAGTTACGTAAACTGAGGCTTGAGCCCCTTTCCAGAATATTTCTCAGCTGAGTTGATTCAATGTGTTGCATTATTCTATTTATCCAAATACCCTTTCCAAGCAAAAATGACAGACCTGGATTCACTTACAGCCAGGGCACAAATATGTACATCTTTAACAGAATATGTTATTTCAGAGCCAAATCCCACCTTCTGATGTTGACATTGTTCCTTTATAAGTCGTGGAAGCTGAGAGCCCATCACCACAGATCTCAATCTGGCCTTTGATTCCAGTCATGCTCTCCAACAGCTGGGGAAAACATTTAAGGTGAACAGGCGCTCTCAAGAGATGAACTTCTGGTCATTATTCCTTATGAGAAGATCTAGGGCTTCTCATAAAATAACACCTAGCATTTTTTTTTTTTTTTACTTGAGAAAGGAGAAGGAAAGCAAAACCAAGTAAAACAGAATACATTTGAAGTAGATAGAACATCTTTGTAGTTGGAGATCCGAGATCAGACTCCTGCCCTAGATGTCTTTCTCTTCATTTCTGTACCAAATAGCAAGTTACTGTGAATTGGATGACCACCAATGCTATTATTATTATTATTATTATTATTATTATATATCAGTCGTGCAGCACTAGATATGGGCAAAGTGATTTACAATCATGCTATATGATTAAATCAAAAATGATTCTTTTAAGTGAATTGAATTTTTATCTGGGGAGTATTTGTCTACTGCTCTCTGGTTCACTTAACTCAGGCAGCAAAAATAAATGGCTCATTTTCACTTCTGAATTTGAGTACATTTGTACACGACTCCCAAGTTTTAGAATTTAACACTTTGATAAAAAGTAAAAGCCAGAAACAGTTTTTGTGAAATTTTTTTAGCCTTTCATAAAAACATCCCTTCTGCAGTACTTGTAATATTGGTAACTGTAATGAATTTAAATGAGAGAATGAGAAGATAGGCTAGAAAAAAAAAGAGAATGACTTAAGTTTGAAGCAAGTGTTGTCACCTCCACTGCCACTGTCCTTATCATTCTAGTGGGCAATTAGAATAGCATAATAAAATAGAATAAAATTGATAGTGGTGATCATATCACACTCACCCCCTTGCTTGAACCTGTTGATGGTTTTCTATCATTACCCAATGTCTGACATGTAATAGACCTAAAGCAAACTTTAATTGAATTTGTTTGTTGAAATTCTCATTTATAATACTCATAGGTCAAAGGGAAGAAGTTAGGAAGAAAAAAAGACTTTTGATTGATTACTAATGAGGCAGAATTTTTTTTCTATGTTTATTGAACTTTTGTGTGTGTGTGTGAATTTCCTGTTGTTTCTTATCTATTTTTTTCTGATATGGTGGGTGTGCTTTTTCTTTCTTGGTCAAAACATATATTTATTAAACCAGCAGTCCCCAAACTTTTTGGTACCAGGGACCAGTTTCATGGAAGAAAATTTTTCCACCGGGGTAAGATGATGGTTTTGGGATGATTCCAGCACATTATATTTATTGTGCACTTTATTTCTATTGCTATTATTACATTGTAATATATAATGAAAAAATTATACAACTCACCATAATGTAGAATCAGTGGGAGCCCTGAGCTTGTCTTCCTGAAAACTAGATGGTCCCATTTGGGGTGATGGGAGACAGTGACAGATCATCAGACATTAGATTGTCATAAAGAGCACACAACCTAGATTCCTTGCATGTGCAGTTCACAATAGGGTTTGCGCCCCATGGGAATCTCAGGCGGGTGCTGATCTGACAGGAGGCAGAGCTCAGGCAGTAATGTGAGCAATGAGGAACAGCTGTAAATACAGATGAAGCTTCGCTCACTTGTTGCTCATCTCCTGTTGTGCGGGCCAGTTCCTAATGGTACTGGTCCATGGCCCGGGGCTTGAAGACGCCTCTATTAAACATTTCTTAAAAACTGTGATGGGTCAGCTCTTAGCTCTCTTGGCTATAAGTACATGTGTAGGTGCGTGCACACACACACACACACACACACACGTGTTCTGTAATCTCTGCTTTGCACCATCATTTGATAAATTGTGCTTAAACTCCTTCAGTAAAGAAGTCCAGGGCTCATATTCTTTTCTTTAAAACTTTGCCTTTCTCTCCATCCCAGATGTGAAGTGCACATTAGAGGTACTAGTACTGTCAGAACATTTAGATCTCTTTCACCAATGTAGTCTTAAATATGGGGTTTAGCTGAATTCCTTCACTGAGGTGGTGCAAGCTTTATGCTCTGGAGTGAGCACTGTCCCCTTTGTTGGGAATCCATTCCCGGGTCTACACTCTGCCCATTGTCCCTATCTGCAGTCTGCCCCACTTTCCCATCTGCCCTACATGAAGCTGGTAATAAAATACCTGAGAAGGAGTTGACGTTTAACGAATGCATTAAAGAGCATTTACTGTGCCCTCATCATTGAGCAACTTAAGGATAAGACCTGTTCCTGATCATTGGGAGCTTGACTTGGTTGGACAGTTGAGCTACAGGGGCTTCAGTTATGAAAAAAATGCGAGGCCATATATACTTATGAGATTGAGGGACTAGTTCAGATAGCAAGTGCCATAGGAATCTAAGAAAGGAGAGAGCAGTGGGGTCTGAAAGGATGAAGTACTGTGGAGACAATGAGACTGACTTGGGATTTGGGGAGTGGCTAGTTTGGATTGGGAAGCAAGAGGAAATAGGGTTTTTGTTGCAGAGAATGGGTAGTTAAGGTGAACACATTGGGCAGCTCTGGTTATCACGTGGCCTCAGGGCCAGGTGAAGCCTGGGCTCCAGGCTAAGGACCTGCTGGGGGCTTCTGAGCAGGGCCATGAGATAAGTGTTTCAGGAGGATGACTCTGCCTGCAGCATGGGAGGAGGAGCAATGAGGTTCCCCGAGCCTAGATGGAAGGAGAGCCTTAACCTGTGCCCAGCAGTCCAGTTGTGTTGGAGGAGGGCTGCATCTGAGCGGGGCAGTAAGAGCGGACAGACTTGGCCAGATAAGGGACCTGATAGCTGATTGGACATGGGTCAAAAGTTAAAAACTTGACTCTGGTGGAATCAGTGACAATGATGCAAAGCAAGAGGGAACTCTTTTTCTGGTCTTTGGTGAAAGAAGGAAGAAGGCTGGTGCAATGTTAAAGTTTTGAGGGAGGGTGAGCCCTGGTCCCTTGAGTGTTACTCCTACTGAGATATCATGCAGGCTGCTGCTGAATCTTTCCTTGTTCCTGACTGCCTCATTCCTGAACACAGGTGTTGTCAGGGCTTGTGTCTTTCAGCCACTTCCTTCTCATGATCGTGTCGGCACTGTTTGTTCTTATCATGCGGGCTTCGCTGTTCGGGTGTGATGCCATCTTGGATTGCAGGAGATTTCGTTAGGGCGTCAAAGGGCCTGTTCACTCTGTGTCACACCTGGACACACTAATTTGTCTTGCTGCTGCCCTGCTTTGCTGGGAGATGTGTGTGTGTATGTGTGTGTATGCGTGCGCACGCGTGTGTGTGTGTGTGTGTTGAAGGACTTATCAGCCTACACATAGCACATGGCCATTTCTTTCCTGGGCATTAGGAACTCTACATTACTTTGCTGTTTTCCCTGGTTTCTGTCCAAGAAGGGCCTAGGATATCTTTGTTCTGTTTTTGCAGTGTATCATCGTATTTCACACCCTCCCTAACACACACACACATATACACACACACACAATGCATATATGCTTTTTGCTTCTCTATGTCCCCTTCAGTTCTTACTTTATCCCATGCAAGAGGCTCTTTACCTCATCTTGGGGTAGAATGTGTGGGGAAGGCATTGCTTTTCTTGTCAGTGCATCTTTCCAGTTATTTTATCTATGTCAGGGATGAGGCATTTGGAGTCAAACATTGACTCCTGTGTTTTCTACTTTATGCTGTGTCATTTGGTCACTGAGGTAATTAATACCACATGAGTAAGAGTAGGAGTAATAAGAAATATCAGAAAAAATACTAATAATTCAATATATGAAATAAATTTGAAATGGGAGCGCATCCTGCTCTTTTATTTAACATTGTGTTTTCACCATTTTCCTATTTTGTTACGTACTTTTCAAAAACATGTTTTTAAATGACAACCTCATTTATTAAACTACCCTTCTATTGTGGAATTAAATTTTTCTGAGATTTCTTTTTTTGAATTTCAAACAACTTAGTGATGAAAAACAGTGTGCATAAGTCTTTGAGTACACTTCTCTTTATTTCTTTAATAAGAATTCCTAAGGGGGAATTACTGAGTCAAAGCAAATGAACATTTTTGACTCATAAAGGACTCTTGATAATTGTGTCCAAATTGCCCTGCAGATAAGTTGTTGCAAACACTTCAAGCTGCAGCACCTATTTATCTATGTTGTTAGCAGCCTTATTATTTTGAACATCATCAATTATAGGATCTTTTCCATTTGAGATTTCATCTTTCCATGTAGTTTTAACTTGAAAGTCTTTATTTGTAGTGAGGTTATCTTAGTCTGTTTTCTTTTTAAATTTTTATTTAATTTTCTTTTAATGGAGATGCGGTTTTGCCATGTTGCCCAGGGTGATTTCGAACTCCTGGGCTCAAGCAATCCTCCCTCCTTGGCCTCCCAAAATGCTGGGATTACAGGTGTGAGTTACTATGCCTGGCTCCAGTCTTTTTTCTGTCATTATAACACTTGAAGACTAGGAAGTTTATAATGGAAAGAGGCTTATTTAGCTCACAGTTCTGGAAACTGGGAGGTCCAAGATCAGGTGGCTGAATCTGGTCTGCTTCTGGTGAGGGTCTTGTGCTGCCTTATAACATGGCAGGGAAGTGGAAGGGGAAGTGGGCGAGAACGGAAGGGATATTAGGTCTTAATGACCTAATCACCTCTTAGAGGCCCCACCTCCCAACACTGCCACACCGGGGACCCAATTTCCAACACATTAATTCTGGGGACACACTCAAACCATAGCAGAGGTTGAATATTCAAAAAAATAGTTTGGAAACTTCCTAGAGAAGTGAAACTTGTGTGGATCTGTAAGAGAAGGTCCTTGACAGCCTTGGGAAGGGATTGTCATCCATGCTCAGGAAGACAGGTGGGAATATGGAATGAGGAATAGGAAAATGAGAACTTGCACAAGATGGTAAGGTGGGGGATCTTCCTAGGAGGAGGGGACTGAGCCAGGACATCTAGTGCCCCCTAAACCTTCAACTACTCAGGAACCTCAGTATGATCACATTCACTTTTATTTGTAGCCATCATATTAAAAAAAACTTCTCTTTTTTTCCCTAAGTAAACTAGAAGACAGAAAAACTGTAAGGCTGACATATAGCATATTCCAAGTGGGACCCATTTGCTGGCTAAGCAGTAGATCAGCACAATTATGAGCATTTAGACATGTGTTAACCTACTAATTGAGGGTTGGGGACACTAGATGATGAGGCCTCTAGTAGATGCCCTTGATCTGCCCCCTCCCGATTCCTGAAACACCAATTAACACTCTCAGTCAATACTAGAAAACATATGGTGAAGATAAACAGTACCCCATAAAGAATATCACCCTGGCTTGTCACAGGACATTAACTGACCCGTACTGGCACCCCTACGGGGGTGGCAGCAGCAAATTTTAATGGAAAAGTTACTGTTTTCCTATTTAACTTTCTGTGTGTGAAAAAGGCCCTCTTGATGTCTAAGAACAATATAAGAATGTTGTGCATATGTGTGTGTGTGTGTGTGTGAGTATGTGTGTGTGGGTGTGTGTTGGGTCTTTTGTGGTCTGCCTCATTCTCATTCTCGCTCGCATGTGATCTTCTTATGATCTGACTGTTGCTATTTTGGTATAAGGTCAGCCTAATTGCAAAGGTGGTTTGAGGAATGAATACATAATGTATTTTAAGAAGTCATCCAAGTAACTTTCCAAATAAAATCTGAAATTTTACCATTGGTAAGTCATCTGTTTATGTATGTCAAGTGTTGACCCTGTCTCCAGGAGCTCCTATGCCATGGGAAGGACATGAGAAGTCCCTTAGCATAGACGAATTCATCACTTCATACTCTTTCCTGAAAGGAGAGATGGAGCCACCTTAGAGGCAAGGGATTCTTGTAGACTCCACTGCATGGACAGCAGTGCTAATATCCTAACTTAGAGCTTCTGTAGGGAATGTTCTCCACCCTGTGGCCCTTCCTCTCCATCCTGGGCCAGTGCCTCCCAGGACTCTGGGACTTTGCTTCCCATGCTCCACATGCCTGTGGTAGGCAGAATAATGGCCCACAAGGATGTCCATGTCCTAATCTCTGGAATCTGTGAATATGTTAGGTTATATGACAAAATAAATTATAGTTGTAGATGGATTAAGGTTGATAATTAACTGACCTTGAAATGGGAAGATTGTATAGGTTGAGTATCATTTATCTGAAATGCTTGGAACCAGAAGTGTTTCAGATTTCAGAATATTTGAATTTATACTTACTGGTTGAGCATCCTAAATCTGAAAACTTGAAATTCAAAATGCTCCAATGAGCATTTCATTTGACTGTCACGTTGGGACTCAAAAAGTTTCAGGTTTTGGAGCATTTTGGATTTCACATTTTTAGATTTGGGATGCTTAACCTGTACTGAATTATGTGGGTGGGTTCAGTGTAATCATGAGTCCTTATAAGTAGAAGGAGGCAGAATAGAGAGAGCACCAGAGTGTGAGAAGGAGTTGGCCTGACACTGTTGACTTTGAAGATGATGAAATTGTATCATAAGCCCAGGGATGTTGGTGGCCTCTAGGAGCTGGAAAAGACAAAGAAATGGATCTTCCCCTAGAGCCTCCAGAAGGAATGCACTTCCGCCGACACCTTGAGTTTAGCTTAGTGAGACCCATTTTAACCTCTGAAATTCAGAACTTTAAGATAATAAATTCACATTGTCTTAAACAACTGTTTGTGGTTGATTTGTTACAGCAGCAACAGGAAACTAATATAAAGCTCAAGTTGTCTGGCCCTGAGCTTGGGAGCCCAGTAAGGACATTGTCTGAATCCCCATCAAGCTCAAGGTTGTGGTTAATCTCTAGGATGATGTATACTGGTTATTTAGTAGAAGCTTATAACTGCTAGGACTGAGACGTCTCAGAAGTGCTGCAGAATGCTTCTAAACTGGCCCAACTAGGTCGGTGAGGGGGATGAGAAAGATGCATGTTTGATACTCTGAGGCCTGCAGCATTTTCTGTCCCCCTTTAAATAATTAAAACCTACTGTCCACTAAAATTCTCCTTGTGTTCCTGTTCATCTTAGGCAGTTTCTCCAGGAGAGTTGTGCTTCTCAGAACCTGCAGAATTATGAACAAGGTTTTTGTCTTCAAAGTATTGGCTGACCATAAACATATAGTCATTCACTTATTTATACAATGCATATTAACTTAAAGTTTTCATTGTGTAAGTTGGCATGAGGATGCATTTCCTCTGCTTAGGAAAAGTAAACCTGTGAGAAGGTTGAAAGCAAGGACATTGGTCCATTCATTTTTTCTTTTATTTATTAACTTGGGGTGTCCACCTATATGTGCTAGATAGTAGGCTAGGCTCAGGGATACGGTGTTGACAGACTTTATGAAAATGACTTTATAATTTTTGTGGTGTTGAGTTCCATGATGATGGAACTTTTGCTCCTCCTTCCTTTCCTGCCTCCTTCACATTGTGTTCCTTTCATATTCCCAGGCTTCTTGTTATGTGGCATAGCACCTAGTAAGGTGCTATAAGAACGTATTATGGAGCCTATTCAGTGGTGGTTCAGCGTTTGGTTGGAGGGTGTGTTACAGGAAATAATGGGTGGCCGTGCTGGGGTGATGGGCTGATTCAGAGCCACTGGAGGTTTTCAAAGCAGCTCAGGAAATGGGAACCTTGGGGAAAGTGGAGTGCCAAATAAAGTCTGGCTGGTCTTATTTCCAAGGAAGAGAGATAATCCTGCTGGGGGAGAGATCAAGCCAGGTTTTGACACCCAATACTTGTTCCTCTAACACTGTTTCCTGGAGAACTCTGGGTAAAATAAAAAATGGACACTTTGGGACATTGGAATCAGTCTTTAAAATGGGATAGATCATTTATTGCAAAGGGTCGTCTTCTCTTGAAAGGAATTTAGTATTCTGGGCAAGTTTGGTTTGAGACAGAAGTTTAAGTGCAGCCACAAGAGCAAACCAACATTTACTCTTAGGGCCAGAAGAGCCAAATTATTTTTAGAAATGAGTTTACTTTTTTTCAGGTGACACAATAATGATGCAAGTGTAAGACAGTATCATATCAAACAAAGGGGTGGGGCCATAAAAGCAAAGGGTCAGATTGTAACAATGTCCTAAGGATGTGGACCACAGGAGGGCAACTCCAGAGTGCTTAAAATGGAGTTGCTTGGGTAATGAGCCAAGGAAGTATCTGTGAGTCATCCTACTTATGTTTCCAAAATAGACTCACTGACCTGATTTAAGAGGCATTAAAAGGGATGAAGTTGACATTTGCAAATACATTTAACTTATTTGTCTTGTAGGCAGGGAACATGTTGGGACAACTTTCAACTGCATAATGTGTGGTCCAGGAGTTTTGATCTCTTTATGCTTTCTTTATATTGAGAAAAAGCTTTGAAGTATCCTGCAATTATGAATACAGTAGACACCTGTTGTAATGGGTTGCTGTGAAATTGATTTGACTCTACCAAGGATCAACTCCCATCTCCTGATGAAACCGTCTTGTGCTTTAAAATCCTTTTTCCTTCTAGTAACTTAAGAGAAGAATGTTAGTCATACTTCCTATTTTCAGCCCAGGGAGAGTTATTTACCATTTTAATTTTTCCTTTAAGTCATTGATTAGGTAGGGTATCTGTTCAAGAATGGCTGTCACATTGGGCAATACAAGTGGAGGTGACGTGATTCTCATGCATTTACTTCTGGGTAACTGCTTTTCAGTTGAAATGAACTTTTGAGTGATGCTGGTGATTTTGATGATGGCTTTTCTTATGACTATTCTGTTGAGTAGGGAAACTAAAGCAAAAACTAAAGGTAGTCTCGGCTTTATATTATCCGTAGATCATTGATAGGTTAAGTTTGATTTAACTTGATGCTTTAGAGCACATGAAAAACAAATCTTGTGTTTGATCAGCTGAGTGTCTCTTTCTGAGCTCATTGCCTAGGTTTTCCTAATTGGACAAAGAATTGGGCAACTCTACATCTCTGGCAATTCCATCTTTGCCATGTATTGGGACTCAGAGCCAAGAGTCCCTGAAGAGGGATGGCATGCACCTGTTGGTCACTGTAACTCCTACCTATTCCTCAGGGGACAGGACAGAGTTGTAGAACATATTTGTGCTTCCACCAAACAAACATAACTTTCCTTTTGCTCCTCCTTCCTTTCCTGCCTCCTTCACATTGTGTTCCTTTCATATTCCCAGGCTTCTTGTTATGTGGCATTAATATCTAAGTGGTAGAGATGGGTAACTAAGAATAGAGTACTCATGTTACCATGCTTGTGCACCCCTTCTGCACTGGGAGGGCTCTGCATGGGATATGGGACTTTGCCTAGGTTTTGCAAAACCCTTGTCAAACCTTTTGCGAAACCCTTACCAATGGGATGGGTCATGAGGACCCAGGGGATTTTACAACTTCTGGGTGAGTCTAATTCTCTATAGCTTGGTGCTGGGTTTAAAGGTGGGGGAGCAAAAGCATGGCCTAGGTATCAAGTACATCTCCTGTGGTGGGGAGAGGTGGTGTCTTTATGATTTGGGGAGTGTTGCTTTAGACTTAAACAATGAGTACCAGAACTCCAACTGTGAGACATTGGTCTTTAATAAGTGCAAAATAATCTCTCATTGGAATAACTTTCACTTCAGGAAGATCAGTTTTCGGTCCAAAACCCATTCATAGTACTCCTTTAATGAGAAAAATAGTGACCTGGGATGAGGGAAGTCTGTTTAGAGCACAAATAACTATTATTACAATTTTAGATAACCCAGTCTAACAGAAGGCCATGTGATTGAAAGGACAGACGATAAAATCTAAATATGAGTAAAGCCTGAGAATACACCCTTTCTTCTAATGCTGACTGTCTAGTTGTGTTTGTTATCTAACCCTGTAATTAGGATGGCATTCAGAAAATATGAGAAAAGTTGGTATTCTTTTCATAACCCCCAAATCTTTGCATTGCTGCATGAAACTTTTGGCTTCAGCTTTTCCCTGTTCATTAACCATGCCAAAATTTTTAATCTAACACCACTGTTAAAGAGTGGCAGGCTTCCAGGGAAATATATCAGCCAGGCTTATTAATTTCATGCCAAGTGCTGGAGGCGTGAATGTAGAGAATGCTGTTTGACTTTGGATAATAGGAATCAGGCAGCTTAAAGGCAAGGGATAAAGATCAGGAGCCCTGCGTCTCAGGAGGAGGAGCAGGTGCAGGCTTCAAGCAAGGCCTTCAGGCCCAAAGGGGCAGCCCATGCTTAAAACAATCTGCAGTGCTGTTTTTTTTTTTTTTTTTTTTTTTAATTTGGCGTGTGCCTCTCACAGCTTAACAGACTGCTGCTCCACAAAGAGGGGTAAACAGAGAAAGGGAAATTAAAAAGGGAAGTCCCCAGGTAGACAAAAACAAATTAGGGCAAACAAATTACACAGAGTCAACAAATAAACAAGGGAACATCTGTGAATATATTTCTTGGATTTTCTGATTCTGAATGCAACCTGAGAGATGGTAGAGGGAGGTGAGGAGTATAATCTAGAGCAACTTCCTCTTTGGAGGGAATGAGCAAGCTGAACACAAAAAGAGCAAGAGGTACCTGAAGTGGAACTCTCGCCAGTGTGTCACGGGAGGAGGTCAGAAGCTCTCCAGGTGATGATCTGACCGGCCGCACCTACATGAGCTGGTCTTCCTGCTTCCCCTGCTGCACCCTCTGTCTGTCACCCAACCATGCCTTGAAGGGTGGTTGGTGCCATGGGTTCTGCTGACCATCACATAGGAAAGGGCTGTAGAAATATAAAGAAGTAGCAGTCCATTTATATAAGCAAACAAAATAAAGCTAGCAACATTCCAATAGAGGATGTATATTCACCTCATCCATTTTTCACATCTGTTCCTAGTGGGCACACTTAGCTCTTCCAACCACTAGACATTTGCCAGGTGTTGCGTGGATATTGGGAAACATTTAAGCTGTACCTTCTGGCCGTTTGGTTGCTGCTGACACAATTTCCCTTTTACCCTGAGGCTGTTGAGATGATTTCAAAGTTTTGAAGGAAATTCAGCATATTGAATACTGTTAACCAAAGGCATAACTGCATTTAGAAACAGATGAAAAGAGTAGGAATTGGTTTACAACATCTTCCATGGATCCTCTCTCACTGTGGAATGTGGGCAAATATAATAAGGAAGTGAAGAAATTATACGTATTTGATTTATTCACTACATAACTCAAATGATACTCAGATAATTTCTAAATTTTTTCCTTTGGATTCTTTAAGCTTCATGAAGTGGTCAGTTGTTTAGGGTCTAAGCTGTTCTTTTCTGATCTGATTGTTGTGCTAAGTGCCCTATCATTCCTGCTGCCTTGAGCCTTCATCATGCAGATGATAACCTACTAGAAACACCCAACAAAGTGGGAACTTTTTTGTGTATATGTAAATGCAAGAGTGAAATAAGCCCGCAATTCTCCCCCTATTCCTCAGTTACATATTTTTGGTTTATTGCTTATTCCTGAATGGGATACAACAAGTAAGCTGTGCAATAGAAGACTTATTAGATGTGGTCAATGTGCAAATCTAAGAACAGTACAATGATGTTAGACAACTATATTCGAAGTAGTTCAGCAGTTAGGATTTGTTCTATGAAGCTAACAGTGTAGGGAATAACAGTAAGCAGAAAGGTAATACTAATCAGTAACTCATTGAATCAGTGGTGGAGACACCCAGGCACATTTCCTGGCCAAGATGGGCATGTTTTGTGAACTTTGTTGAATTATTTGACTTCTGTTTGCTGATTTGTGAAATGAGTGTAACCATGTTTTTTTAGTCCTTCAAGAAATCGTAGGAAGTACAGCCAGTGTCTATGAGATATTTTCAGTTCTGGACAGAAATTATCAATAAAAATGCTAGCCTCCATTTATTATTAATTCTCAAGTACAGTGTTGCAAGGGGCCTTGTGAGGTCAACCTGTTCTCACCCCATTTGCAGTGCTTGTTATTTGGAATCCTAGAGAAACACAATGATGGATTATTCCAAATTTCTTTGTGTCAAGGTATTAAGATGAGGTACCCAATTACTATCAAAGCCCCACTAAAAGCTCATTGTAGGATGCAGGAAATCAATATCATCAAATATTTTTTGGGTGTCTGTTGGGTGCTCTGTGTTTCATTTGTAACTATTTGCTGTGATTTAGAGTTAAAATCTACAGGCTCCTCCTTGTATATTTAGTAACTTTTCTCCCCATTCAGTTTAGAGAAGAATCTTTAAATTTCTTTTATATGCTGAACATGCCTCTCTGGAATGAATTTGTAAGAAATTTGTAAAGAATCCATGTTTCATGCCAATTCTGGAGAGAAGGCATAGAAAAATCTCCATAGAATAAAATATGACTTCAAAGGCTACTGCTACAGTAAACCTAAAAGGATAAACAGAATATGGTTTGTAATACTGTTATGATTTCACTTACATAAGAAACCAAATTATACCTTAAATGACAGTATTTGTTGTCTCATAAGTCTTACAGACAATTATTTTACTATAATTATGTTTCTAAAAACTTTCTAAGAGGCCTTGATACCAATCTTCTTACTCTGTTTGATGATGTAACCAAACCAGCACTAAGCACATGCTACATACTTTCCATATTCTTCTAGAACACTAGAGGTTATGGGCAACTACAAGCTTAATATGAATCATAGTGTACTTAGGGGGAGTCTATTTCTTGGGATTTCAAATCATTCTGATGATTTTGGCAATCAGCATATTTAGTACCTCTTTTTATCTAATTTTTCTGGATACCTCATGCCTATGAACTTAAGTTATTTTCTTCTGTGACATCAATTTAAAATTTATAAATTAGAGCTGGAGGAAACTAGTAATGGTCCTTTGTTAATGTGCTAAAATGCTTTGAAATCATTGGAAGAGCAGTACTGTGGAAATTCAAGGTAGTTATTAGTTTAATTAACCAAATAATTTAATATATCCAATTAGTTCTTAACTTTGTATTGCTTGTAGCCTATTAAAAAGTAATTACCACTCATGCTTTTGATTAAGATTGAGTAGCTAGTATCAGACTAACTCTCCTGCTAAGAACATCTAGAAAACAGACATTTTTAAAGGCAGCAAAGGGAAATCAAGGCAGTCAAGACTTGACAGGTCAAGATCCTAAGAGAAGGAGAATGCATTAAAGTGAGACCTACATTCCCTATCAATTTTTCCTTTTGGGGCATTTGCAAGTTGTGGGGCAGGGTGCAGAATCTGAACAGAAGGGTCGTAGCCGGATACTCATTGGGCTAGGAGTCAAATATTAGGGTTCAAGTTTCCTGAGGCAGTCAGGACTTGAAGAGCAGGATACTAGAGGAAAGTTTACTATAAAATACTGAGCCCCGTATTCTACCTGCAATTTCCCCTATAGTCATTTGTCACATTTGAAGAAGTACATATGTGGGATGAGATGCTGATTAACTAAGCAGAAAGTAGCTGCAAGAGGGTAAAAAGCTAAGCAGAGAGGGTAGAGTCACTGTGCTGAGAAGGCTCAATTGGAATTCAGAAGGAGGGATTCTGGTAAATACTCTAGGCTTTCAGCTGAGATTCCCAAAGGGTCAAGCACTAGGAACGAGGGAAAACCAGAAGTAGACTTACCTTGCCTGGATCAAGATGATCTACTAGTTCTCCATTTGTCTTCAAGAAAAAAAAAATTAAATCTTCTCTGTGGACTTATACACAGAGAGGGTTGCTTATACATTAACATAGAAAAAATTAGCTGGCATGATAGGAAACAGGACCAAAAGACTAAAACCAAAACAAACTGCCACATCCCTAAAACTCCAAACAAAACAAACCCCCAAAACAACAAACAAAACAAAAACCCAAGGGGAAAAAACAGACCTACAAGTGATTCAGATTTGGGGTTGTCAGACACAGGCATGTGTTCAAATAAGTATGATTAATGTGCTCAACAAAATAGAGAAGAAAATAAAAAATTTCACAAAGAGCAAGAACCAATAAAAATGAATCAAATAGAAATTCTCTAATTCAAATTCCTGTTACTAAGTTTAATAATTCAATAGATGGTTTAATAACAGATTAGAATTCAGTAAAAGGATTGTTTAACTGGAAGATGGGCCAGCAAAAACTATCCAGATTAATGCACAAAGAGAAAAAAAGAATGAAAAGTATGAAATATATGATACACATGGTAAATTGTGAATGGCCTAAATATATGTAATTGGAGTTCCAGAAAGAGAAAAGAGAGAAAATGGGTCCATGTAACAGTATAATGTGTCAAATAAGTAATATTTGAAGATAAATTGGCTGAGAAGTTTCACAAACCCATGAGATATCAAGCCATAGAGGCAGGAGTTTTATGTTTCATTAAATAGTATAAATGCAAAGAAAACTACATGTATGCACACAATAATAAAATTGATGAAAAAGACAAAAACATCTTAAAAGTTGCCAGAAAAAAAGAAACATGTTCACAGCAGCAGCAATATGATTTACAACTGATAAATTCTCTTAAAAGTATTTTAAGAGAATTCATGAAAGCTAGGTAACGATGGAATGGCATCTGTAAAGTGTGGAAAGAAACAGTCTACCTAGCATTTTATACTGAGGAAAATATTTTCAAAATGAAGATAAAACAAAAATGACATTTTGAAACAAAAGCTTAGGGAATTCATCTCTTGCAGAAAAAAACAAAAAACCCAAAACTGTAAAGGGATTTCTTCAGGTGGAAGGAAAATATTCCCAAATGGAAATGTGAAACTTCAGGAAGGAATGAGGAGAATGGGTAAGTATGTAAAAAATATAAATCAATATACTGCCTGTTTAAAACAACAATTATAATGTAAGGTTTAAAATGTTTCTAGAATATAAATATAAGACAACAAAATCATACAAGGGAGAGGGACTGTGTAAAGTGTCAAAGACCCTTGTGTTTTCTGAGAAGTGGTAGAAGTATTAATATGCAGTAAACAATAATAAGTTAAAAATGCGTGTTGTAATTTCTAAGGCAACCACTAAAAAAGTAGCAAATAATCCCTATGTAACAAGCCAGTGGGGGAGGGAATGAAACAATTTTTAGAAATATTTCAATTATCACAAGAAAGACAAGAGGAAAAATGGGAAAAATATATGTTTACAAAAAGAAAATAAATAGTAGGGTAGCAGATTTGAACCCAAATATATCCATCTTTATATTAAATATAAATGGACTAAATTCTTCAAGTTAAATAAAATATTATCAGAATGTATAAAAATAAAAATCCAGCTATATTATACTTAAAAGAGTATAAGAACACACAAAAAGTTGACAGTCAAAGGATAAAAGATACATCAGGTTCTACTAACCTGATATTACTATCAATGTAGATTTTGGGGCAAAAAGTATTATTACATAAAAGGGTTTTTCAACTCAGTACTATTGGTATTTTGAACTGGATAATTCTTTGTTGTGAGGGACCATCCTGTGCATTGCAGGATGCTTATAAGCATCCGTGGCCTTTACTCACTAGATGTCAGCAACTTTCCCCACCCCGAA
Source organism: Pongo pygmaeus (assembly GCF_028885625.2). NCBI lineage: Eukaryota > Metazoa > Chordata > Mammalia > Primates > Hominidae > Pongo > Pongo pygmaeus. The sequence continues at coordinate 98,954,246 of NC_072378.2, read as the reverse complement.
TTGTGACAACCGAGAATTGTCTTTAGACCTTGCTAATGTCCTCAGTTGAGAAGCACTGTTATATATAAGAAAAGGCATTTCACTATATTAAAAGGGTCAGTTCGAAAGGAAAATAAAAATAAAACAATCCTAAATTGAAACATTATTCCTCTTCCAGCATAAGCATTAAGGTTATAAATTTTTCTCTAAGCACTGCTTTACTTAAGTTTCATGATTTTTTTTTATTGCATAGGTTAATCAGTAGTGAATTGCTTAATTTCCAATTTTCCAGTTCTATATAGAACACTGTACTGAACAACTGTAGATGTATACTTTCTTTTAAAGTACATGAGAAACATTTGCCACAATACACTGTAAGCTGGGTCATAAAATGTGTCTCAACAAATTTCAAAAAGTCAAAATCATATGGAGTATATTCTCTGAACATAGTGGAATTCTGTATAAATTTTAACAGCATGGAGGAGAAAATAAATATGATCATCTCAAAAAATTAAGAAACAGCATTTGATAAGATTTAACACCAATTCATGAAAAAATCCTTTGCAAAGTAGAAATAGAAAGTAACTTTCTTAATAATAAAGAGTATTTTTAAAAGCTAACCACAAATGTCACTTTTAATGATTAAATACTAAAAACCTTGCCCCTGGTGTCATAAATGAAGCAAGGATGTCTGCTATTGCCATTTTTATGAATCATTGTATTGGAATTCCTAGTCAGTGCAATAAGACAAGAAAATGAAACAAAAGACATGTGTAATATGTAGGAAGAAATAAAACTGTTTTTGTTTGTGGATGATATACTGTATGCTTGGAAATTCCAAAAGAATCTACAAAAATTGACTATTAGAATTAATAATAGTTAATTTAGCATGACCACTGTATACAACAAAGTCAATATATAAAAATCAATTGTATCTGCATATATCAGCCACATCAAATTAGAAAATGATTTTAAAAATTTTACTAGCATCAGAAAATATTAAATAGGGAAAATAAAAGATATGCAAATCTTCTACACAGAAAACTATAAAATATTGCTGAAAGAAATTAAAGTACAAAGAAATTAAGTAGAAAGCTATAACATGTTAATGGATTAGAAGGCTCAATATCATGTCAATGAAAAGAAGTAAACTCTGTAAAATATTTGAAGAGCTTTATTTTGAACCAAATATGAGTGACCAATGGCCCATGTCACAGCCTCCAGGAGATCCTGATAACATGTGTCTAAGGTGGTTGGGATATAACTTGGTTTATACATTTTAGGGAGACATAACATATCAATCGATGCATGTAAGATATACATTGGTTTTGTCTGGAAAGTTGGGACAACTGAAAATGGGGGAGGTGCTTACAGGTCATAGGTAGATTAAAATATTTTCTGATCGGCAGTTGGTTAAAAGAGTTAAGTTATTGTCTAAAGATTTAGAATCAACAGAAAGGAATGTCTGGGATAAGATAAGGGGTTGTGGAGACCAAGGTTTTATCATGCTGACAAAGCCTCCAGGTAGCAGGCTTCAGAGAGAATAGATTATAAATGTTTCTTTTTGTTTGTATGTTTTTGTTTTGTTTTTTTTTGAGAAGGAGTCTCGCTCTGTTGCCCAGGCTGGAGTGCAGTGGCACAATCTTGGCTCACTTTAAGCTCCACCTCCTGGGTTCACACTATTCTCCTGCCTCAGCCTCCCGAGTAGCTGGGACTACAGGCATCCGCCACCACACCCAGCTAATTTTTTTTTTTTGTATTTTTAGTAGAGATGGGGTTTCACCATGTTAGCCAGGATGGTCTTGATCTCCTGACTTCGTGATTCCCACGTCCTCGGCCTCTCAAAGTGTTGGGATTACAGGCATGAGCCACCGTACCCAGCCATAAATGTTTCTTATCAGACTTAAAGAATCGATTAAGACTCTTATCAGTTTTAAAGTTTCTGTGTTCATGTTAATGCTGGTGAGCTGTGAGTCATATCTGACTCCCCACTTCCCCTCATGGCCCAAAGTAGTTTTTCGGGTTAACTTTGGAATGCCCTTGGCCAAGAGGAGGAGTCTGTTCAGATATTTGGGCAGCTTAGAATTTTATTTTTGGTTAACAATTGAAAAGATGGTTATTCTCACCAAACTGAACTATAGATTCAATGCCATCTTAATAAAAACTCTAGCAGTTTTTTTTTTGGTGGAAATTGACAAACTGATTCTGAAATTTATACAGAAATGCAAACCATCAAGAATAGTAAAGACAATCCTGAAGAATGGTGAAGACAAACTTAAAGGGCATAGACTTCCAGATTCCAAAACTTCTTATAAAGCCACAGTAATTAACACTACTCCCTTGGTCCAAGGATCAACACACTGGCTAAAGGAACAGAAGAAAAAGTCCTGAAACAGACCCACATATATCCCTGGCCACCATATTTATGACAAAGGTGCCACAGTAGTACAGTGCCAAAAGCTATTTTTCTTCCTTCAGTAAATGGTGATGAATCAACTGGTTGAAATTTGGGAAAAAAACAAAACAAAACAAACTTTGCTACCTATCCCGGACCATAAACAAAAATAAATTCTTAGATCATAGATCTTAATGTGAAATAAATTTTCCAGAAGATAACAATGTATTTAATGTATTGGAGAATGTACTTAAAACCTTGAAACATGCAAAGATTTCTTTAAAAAGATGCAAGAAGAACAAACCATAAACTGAAAGGCTAGTGCACTGACTTTATTCAAATCGAGAATATTTTGTTTTCTCTCTCTTTTTTTTTTTTTAGAATTCATTGTGCATTTATTTAAAATTTATTTGTTCACAGCTATACATATACATGTATACCTGCTCACAGCATAAAGTATTTCATGACATAGTTATAAGAGTCAGTGTTCTATGAATTCACTAGAGAAGTTACAGCATTTTGATTATGATACATGAAAAGAAACCTAAGTCATTTAGCTTAACTCCTTAATTTCTTAAACTAGAAAACTAAAATCCAAGATAGATTGGGTGACTTGGTCTAGATCACAAACCAAAGTTAGCCATAATTCAGTAGTGTAATGCCTGGTCCAAAACCTCATAGATAATCTTATAATCAATGGACTCTTTGGGAATGCTAGTCAAAATGTCCTTTTGTGTGAATTTTAATGTACCATCATCAACTGCATGATATTCTTCCCCATACACAAAGTGTTATCTTTTCATTGTCCATTTCAGAATTTTCCTTGTTAATATTAAAGTTCTAGGAAAAAAGGCTAAGAATAACTGCACATTTATTGAGTATCTCAGTGTGCATCATACCATTTGGTCATGTGAGGTTGCAACAAGTAAAAAACAAACATAAAACCCTTAAATTAAAATCAAAAGAAAAAACTTTGCCCTGACAATGTTACAGAATTATCATCCATAAATTTACTTTTCTTGAAAAATTTATTTTCCTTAATTTCGTTTCCTGTTATATGATTTATATGTAAATTTACATTGATTTATCCAGAGACTATGTCCAAGTTTTATGTCCTCTTTTCTGTTATCCTGGAGTTTGGTGAAGAAATCTGTACTTAATTTAAAAAAGAAATCCCTCTAACTAACAATGTTGTCAGTTAGCTAACTATATATTTCTTAGGCCCATGTCAAGTATCATTGCTTATTTTAATAAAGAATGTTTACTTAGACTAAGAAAACAGTAAATAATTAAAGGGATGGCATCCATTAAGTATAAACACTGGATTATTTTTCATAACATGATAGATCAACAATATTGTTTTGAGGCTGAACTCCTTTACTTCTTCTACTGTAAGCTATTGAAGCCAAACTGCTTCCTACCTTTGTTCATTTATGATAGTGTAAAATTTTAAAATTAGGATCTACATACACAACAATGCATATATAAAAATATTTGAATATTGAAAAATAAAGTAGAAATTATTCTTCTTCTTCTTATTATTCTTATTATTATTATTTAGGTACAGGGTCTTGCTCTGTCACCCTGGAGTGCAGTGGCATGATTACAGCTCACTGCAGCCTCAAACTCTTGGGCTCAAGTAATCCTCCTGCCTTAGCCTCTCTCTGTTAACCAGGCTGGTCCTGAACTCCTGGCAGCAAGTGATCCTCTTGCCTTGGCCTCTCAAAGTGCAGGAATTATAGGCATGAGCTACCATGCCTAGTCCTGAAATTACTATCTTCCTCCTTAACCCCACCCCCCACAAAAAAAACAAAAACTTCCTTTTTTCTTCATATTTACATTTTAATTGTATATGCTGCAATGGGCTATTTGTATTACCCCAAAGTCATGTGTTGACATCCTAACCCCCAATATGATACATTAGGAGGTGGGGCCTTTGGGAGGTAATCAGGTCATAAGGGTAGTACCCTCATGAACAGGATTAGTGTCCTTATAAAAAGACACATAAGAGCTTGCTTTTTTTCTCTGCTCTTGCTATGTGAGGATATAGCAAGAAGAGGACCATCTGCAAACCAGGAAGTGAGCCCTAACCAGATACCATATCTGCTGGCACCTTGATCTTGCACTTCCTAGCCTCCAGACTGAAAAATAAATGTTTGTTGTCTATGACACTCCATCTATAGTAATTTGTTATAGCATCCCAAAGTAACTAAGACAGATGCTTACAAATCGAGATTTATTTTAAAAACTATTCTCTTGCTATGAGTTCAATATTTTTATTTCTTTACAATGATTTCAGAAGAGATTACAAAGAGATTAATATACTTAAAGAATCAGACTCTTGCAAACAGTGACATCATTAAAAAGGGCTTATTTTCATTAACATGTGATTAACAGGAAGGAGATGATTGGTGAGTTTTCTTCATAACCAGGTTCACTGTGGATAGGAGGGCCTGCCTTCCTTCCCACCATGGAGATCCTAAAATCACAAGCTCCATCCTCCATCAGTGATGACAGGGTTACCAGTTACATAAGCAGATTCATCAGAAGCCAAATACACACAGAGCATGGCTATTTCTTCTGCAGCAAATCTTCCCATCTTTTGTCTCTTCAGGAAATCATTCCATGCCTCTTCAGGATTTCCTCTGGCTTGTATTCTTTCTTGTAGAGATGGCGTATCAACCGTTCCTGGGCACACACAGTTGCACCTGATGCCCTGCTGGATGAAATCTGCAGCCACAGATTTTGTGAGGCCAATCACGGCTGCCTTGGTTGTGCTGTACACACATCTGTTCACAACTCCTTTGACGCTGGAAGCCACAGAAGACATGTTGATAATATTGCCAGATTTCTGAGCAAGCATTTTTAGGAAGGAATGCCTTGATCATCAGGTACATGCTGCGCACATTGAGATTCATCGAGAAGTCCCAGTCTTTCTCCTCACAATCCAGGACAGTTCCATGATGGACAAAACCAGCAACATTAAAGAGAACATCAAGTCTCTCAACTTCATTGGCGAACTGATCAATTTGTTTCTTCTTTGTGACATCAAGGACACGAGTTTGAATACCCAGGTACTTTTCCAGTTCCTGAAGTTTGGACTCATTAATGTCTGGCTATGACTTTGGCACCTCCTCTTGCAAAAGCTAAGGCAGCTGCTTGGCCAATCCCTTGAGCAGTGGCCATCAGGATGATGACTTTCCCATCAAGTCAACCCATAATGGAACCTGTGGTTTAATTTTAAGCAGCGAGCTGATGGCATTCTCCAGAACTCGGTGGGAGCAACAAAGTCTTTTTTTTTTTTTTTTTTTTTTGAAACAGAGTTTCACTCTTGTGGGCCAGGATGGAGTGCAATGGCATGGTCTTGGCTCACTGCAACCTCCTCCTCCCGGGTTCAAGTGATTCTCCTGCCTCAGCCTCCCAAGTACAAATTACAGGTGCCTGCCACCACACCTGGCTAATATTTGTAGTTTTAGTAGAGACAGGGTTTCACCATGTTGGCTAGGATGGTTGCGAACTCCTGACCTCAGGTGATCCACCTGCCTCGGCCTCCCAAAGTGCTGGGATTACAGGTGTGAGCCACTGCGCCTGGCCAAGAATCTTTTCTTACTTTAAGAAGAATAAAATGGCAAGCAACAGATGAAGATATTTACATTAGACAGAAGAAAATATTTACATTACAAATATCAGACAAGGGACTAGCATCCAGAACTTACTTAAAAATTTCCTATGAATAAGTAAGAAAAAATCAGTTAAAAGTGGACAAAAGACTCAAACTGGCACATTTTAAAAGGGAGTACCTCCATAGCCAACAGGTATATAATATAAAAAGTTGCTCAACATCAACAGCCATTAGGGAAATGCAGATTAATACCACAAGGAGCTCCAGCTAACCACCTACGAGAATGCTTAAAATTTTACAAATTGACAATACTAAATGTTGTAGAGGATGTGCAGAATTGAAATTTTCATTGAGTGTAAATTGGTAAAATTACTTTGGAAAACTTTGACAGTATCTTTTAAAGCTTAATATCTGCATACCTGATGATGCAGCAATTCCCCTCCTAGGTATAAACCCAACAGACATTCACAAGTGTGTGTACCAAAAGGCATATACTAGAATGTTTGTAGCAGCATTATTCACCATTGCCAAAACTGGAAACAATTCGGATGTCCATCAGAGGTAGAATGAATGAATAAATTGTGGTACATTCATATAATGGAACAAACAATGGCAACAAAAAGAATGCATTAATGCTACCCACCACAATGTAGATTCTTCTCGTGGACATAATATGTGAGCAAAAGAAGTCGATATAAAAGAGTGCATTTGGTATAATTCCATTTATATAAAGTTCAAAACCAGGCAAAGCTCATCTATTGAAGTAGAAGCCAGACTTGTAGTTGCATTTGTTTGAGTTAATGAGTGGGAGGAGCCATGAGGGAGGCTTCTGGGGTACTGGTAGCACCCTAAATCTTGACCTGGTGCTAGTTATGCAAGAGTGTTCAGTTTGTAAAAATTCATGAGATGTACACATCCCTTTGTGCACAATGGTGTACTTTTACTTTAATCAAAAGTTGACAAAAAACAATTACTACCCAATAATCTGGAGATAAACCATGGAGGTGCTTTTCCAGGGTAGTGGAGAAGTACTTTCAGTAGAGTTGAATTATACGAGGTTTCTAAGTTCAGCCTTCTAAAAGGGAAGATTGTCTTCAGGTTTCTCTAATTCTTGTTCAGTGGAATTTACCTGATGATTAGGTTGTTATGCTAAATATGAGCCGTGGTATATATTTTTTTCCTTTTACCAGTTAGGCGGTCAATTGAGTCTGGTTAAATAACAAAGGGTTATTTAAAGAATCTTGACAAAAGCCACACTTGGGATTAACAAACTTTTTTTTTTTTAATTACCTTCTTTCTAGAACTAAGGGGCCAAGGATGAATTGGTAAAGCTTTTTTATGCCTGGATTTTAAATCAAAGAAAAATTATCTCCAGTCTGGCATCTTTTGGGGCAAAACAAATAGAGACATGTGGGCGATTCTGAGAGTAGGGAGCATGGGACTTTGGGTTGGGGATTGAGAAGAGCCAAGAGAGCAGTAGAGGGGAGGGAGAGTGTCAGAGGCCGAGAGTTAAGAGACAGCCAAGGAACCTGAAGTGAATCGGTATTTGTTCATTTGGATATGTAAAGCACCTAAGGGAGAGGAAAACAGGTGCAATATGAATGCATTAATGGAATGAAATACGAGGCTTGACCTATGAATAAATATTCAGAATAAAAGCATTTTAAAATGTATCTTGGTTTTAGGGCACTTACTCTGTCTGGCAGATAATTCAAAGTTTTCATGGCCATACACACTCACATGGTTTGTCAGCTTCGGATCCGCCTGAGACACACTCACCAAAGATCCCATGGTCTGTGTGCCTCCTCCTCCCTTTTTCTGGCTCAATCTTGTTTTCTGAAGTACAGAGTCTCCCTAAATTATTTGAAACAGGACTCCTTATCATTGGATTCAGATATTCCAATTATGTCACCAGAAATCATGACCTAGGACGAAAGCTCCCGACAGTAATCCTAGAGGACAGTTAGTCCATGCCGTTAAGAAAAGAATTTGATGGCATCTCCACTATGGCCTGAGAATTGCTCCAGCCCAGTGATCCAAATTTTACCAAAAATCTGTTACTAAAAGGGATATTATTAGTTTTTCCCCGCTTAGGCTTGTGACAGGTTGCAGACCCCCAGTAGGTCAGATCTGTGGGGAGCATCTCTGAAACACAGAGGAATCGGCTTTCAAAATGATTATTTTAGCCCGGAGACCAGGAAACTGAATGTCACCCTAAGTTGCCTCTCTGGTCTGAGACAGGAGAGCTGAAAGGAAACTTTCAACAGTTTAAAGAAGTAGCCCACTGCCCTTCTGCCCAATTACTGAAAAGTTTTCTTCTGACTCAAAGGAGGGCATTGATGGGGACAAGCTAAGATCCCTGCAGCACATCCAGGCATATGTTTACCTGCCCAGAAGCAGCACTCAGGCTTCTCCATCCACAGCAATGCCCAAAGCTTGCTCCCTTCTGCTTTATCCTAGGATTGGCCTGTCCTCTCTGTGCTGGCCACGGAGGGTGCTGGCCTGCCTTACCGCTTTGGAAATCCAAAGAATTGTTCCACTGGGTCCTGGTCCATGAAGAGTTCAGTTTATCAGGTTAATCTCAGGAGATAAATAAACAAATTCAAAGATAATTTTGTACTTGAAGTTGATTAAAAATCTTTTGATTCTTCTTGCTGTTCAACACTGAATCAAGGCCTTCTCATTCAAAAATAAAACAGTAATGTATTTGCTGTAGTCCTGCTTGTTTTAGGTGTCTGAGTTTTAGGTTTATGGTAAATGCTACCTCACAAGATTAAGACAGAAATCTACTTGAACAATTCATAAAAAAATAAACAGACATTAAATAAGCAAAAAGAAAATGAAAACATCACTTGTAATCAAATAATTGAAAGTTGAAATAAGTCAACAGTAATAATGTCTTTTAAAAAAGAGAAATTGAAGGAATTTTTATTTAGCTTTAGGGTCTCTGTGAGATTCCAAGATGGAAAGTAGGTTTTTACCCCAGAACCACATTTAGATTTCACTCATTTCTTCAGGCTTCAGAGGGCTCAGGAGCCTGTGTGGCACAGACAATGTGGAAGCAATTCAGGGGTTGAGTCTGGGATCAGGTGGACCTGTCATAATGCTTTCATGATGACTTTCTGTCCCTACTAGAGCCTCCTGTGAAAAATAACTTTCACTTTTCTTAATCTCCCTCTTCTATAAGATCAACTTGTGGGAAAATTTCAAGTAGTGCCCCACAGGGATTGATGGAGTGTTCTTGTCATGCATTTGTGCCTTCTCTGGAAATGGGATCTTTTCTAATACAGAAGAACTTATACTTTTTTTCCAAGGTTTCAAAATTCCAAAATTATAGATATGGCCAAGGGCTTATTATATTTTCCCCATGATTTGGAATAGGATTGACTCCAGGGTTGGGAATGGTGGAATGTACAGATGGGGATCAAGGGGCATAAGCGGTGGGGTGGCAAGGGTTGGGCACAGGGGAGGCAGAGTGGTGGGGAATGGGGCAGCATCTGGGGGTGGCTGTCCTTGGCTCAGTATTTAGAAGTGCTAACATGAAGGGACTGCAACGATGTGTGAATGTTTGTCCCTCCTCTTATACCCCGTAGGACAGGGTCCTTTAATGGCAATGCCTTGAAGCTTTGGTTAATAATTTTGATTTTCTTCCCTGTTGTTATCTAGAAATGTCTTTGTATAATACAACTAATGGTAGTATTTTAACGCCTTTAGTGTTTACAATAGTTCTGTGAAACAGGAATGGTTATTAGCCCTTCCTCACAGAAGAGGAAGCTGAATTACAGAGAGGTTAAGTGACATGTATGCTGACATCACCAGCTGGGCAGTGGTGAAGCTGGAATTGGATCTCTTTCTCTTAATGACCATACTGCTTCCCAGGAAGAGTCCCCGTTACACTACAAGTGATACATCCTGATACACTACAGGCCTTGGAGTGAGGTATGGCATGGATAACCTAACCACAGAATTTGGAAAGCTTAACCATGTCTCACTCCTATATTGTTTGATTGGTTGATTAATTCATTCATTAGATTAAACCATGAAAACCTACTATGTGCCAGACATGTGTTGGATGTGGGGAATTCAGAGATAAGTAAGATAGAGTCTTTGCCTAAGGAAGCTCACCACCTAGATAGAAAACATGGCTACAATTGTTTACTAAGTAATAGTGCACATGTGATTGTAGAAATAAGTATGGCATGCGTTTGAGTCACCCAGGAAAAGGCAAATCCAGGGAGTCAGGGGAAGATTGAAGAGCGGACATTTGAGTAAGACCACTAAGAAAACTAAACACAACAACAACCACTCAAGTGATACATTCGCTGTATAAAAATGCAAATTGTTTAAGGTGTAAGGAAGGGATCCAGTTTCAGCTTTCTACATATGGCTAGCCAGTTTTCCCAGCACCATTTACTAAATAGGGAATCCTTTCCCCATTTCTTGTTTTTGTCAGGTTTGTCAAAGATCAAATACTTGTAGATACGTGGCATTATTTCTGACGGCTCTGTTCTGTTCCATTGATCTATATCTCTGTTTTGGTACCAGTACCATGCTGTTTTGGTTACTGTAGCCTTGTAGTATAGTTTGAAGTCAGGTAGTGTGATGCCTCCAGCTTTGTTCTTTTGGCTTAGGATTGACTTGGTGATGCGGGCTCTTTTTTGGTTCCATATGAACTTTAAAGTAGTTTTTTCCAATTCTGTGAAGAAAGTCATTGGTAGCTTGATGGGGATGGCATTGAATCTGTAAATTACCTTGGGAAGGATGGCCATTTTCATGATATTGATTCTTCCTACCCATGAGCATGGAATGTTCTTCCATTTGTTTGTATCCTCTTTTATTTCCTTGAGCAGTGGTTTGTAGTTCTCCTTGAAGAGGTCTTTCACATCCCTTGTAAGTTGGATTCCTAGGTATTTTATTCTCTTTGAAGCAATTGTGAATGGGAGTTCACTGATGATTTGGCTCTCTGTTTGTCTGTTATTGGTGTATAAGAATGCTTGTGATTTTTGCACATTGATCAATTCAAGATGGATTAAAGACTTAAATGTTAGACCTAAAACCATAAAAACCCTAGAAGAAAACCTAGGCATTACCATTCAGGACATAGGCATGGGCAAGGACTTCATGTCTAAAACACCAAAAGCAATGGCAACAAAAGCCAAAATTGACAAATGGGATCTAATTAAACTCAAGAGCTTCTGCACAGCAAAAGAAACTACCATCAGAGTGAACAGGCAACCTACAAAATGGGAGAAAATTTTCGCAACCTACTCATCTGACAAAGGGCTAATATCCAGAATCTACAATGAACTCCAACAAATTTACAAGAAAAAAACAATCCCATCAAAAAGTGGGCGAAGGACATGAACAGACACTTCTCAAAAGAAGACATTTATGCAGCCAAAAAACACATGAAAAAATGCTCACCATCACTGGCCATCAGAGAAATGCAAATCAAAACCACAATGAGATACCATCTCACACCAGTTAGAATGGCAATCATTAAAAAGTCAGGAAACAACAGGTGCTGGAGAGGATGTGGAGAAATAGGAACACTTTTACACTGTTGGTGGGACTGTAAACTAATTCAACCCTTGTGGAAGTCAGTGTGGCGATTCCTCAGGGATCTAGAACTAGAAATTCCATTCGACCCAGCCATCCCATTACTGGGTATATACCCAAAGGACTATAAATCATGCTGCTATAAAGACACATGCACACGTATGTTTATTGCGGCATTATTCACAATAGCAAAGACTTGGAACCAACCCAAATGTCCAACAATGATAGACTGGATTAAGAAAATGTGGCACATATACACCATGGAATACTATGCAGCCATAAAAAATGATGAGTTCACGTCCTTTGTAGGGACATGGATGAAATTGGAAATCATCATTCTCAGTAAACTATCGCAAGAACAAAAAACCAAACACCGCATATTCTCACTCATAGGTGGGAATTGAACAATGAGAACACATGGACACAGGAAGGGGAACATCACACTCTGGGGACTGTTGTGGGGTGGGGGGAGGGGGGAGGGATAGCATTGGGAGATATACCTAATGCTAGATGACGAGTTGGTGGGTGCAGCGCACCAGCATGGCACATGTATACATATGTAACTTACCTGCACATTGCGCACATGTACCATAAAACCTAAAGTTTAATAATAATAAATAATAATAAAAGAAGAAAAAAAAAAAGCAAATTGTTCAGAGTAGGTAGAATAAGGAGGGCAAAACTACTTCCCTCCTGGTGGTATCTATTAAAAGTTTACTGTGTATTCTTCCAGACATTTTTTCTATATATTTACATAAATATACACATATACTAATATAGAGGTTAGGACTATAACAAAATGGGTGCATTTATACATACTATTCTGCACATTGTCCTCCCAACTTACCGATTCTCTAAGTCCTCCCAACTTAGAAATTTTTCCATGTCACATATTATAGGTCCATTCATTCTTTTAATTGTTGGGTAATAATTGATTAAATGAGTATAGCATGATTTATTTCCCATCTTGCTATTGATGGGTATTTAGGTTATTTCCTTTTTTTTGCTATCATAAACAATACTGTCATAAAAGTTAGCATATATATCATTGTCACTATGTGTTTGGCATACAAATTATTGTCTGTATTTGTCATTTCTGTAGTATATATGCTCACTTCAAAATTTGATATACGTAAATAAATTAGGCTCTGTGGTGGCTGTTTCAGTTGACATTCCTACTCTTAAGTTTGAGTGCCCATTCCCTTATGTACTTGTCCATATCGGATACTAACAATCTCTGAAAATTTCTGTAAGGGAATGGGCACTCAACCTTAAGAGTAGGAATATCAACTCAAACAGCCACTACAGAGCCTAATTTATGTATACCTCATTATTTAAAATTTATTTCTCTGATCACTAATCTGTTTGTGCTTACTTATGTTGTTTTATACTTTCAGCTTTTAAATTATTATTAATATTTTGTTTTCAGTATTTTGCTATCTGGGGCATATTTTGTTGTTTCCTTCAGTGATTTGTAGAGCTCACATCCTGCTTGAAATTTCGTATTGCTGAACTCTTCATTTTTTACAAACTTTCCTCAGTCTATATTTCATTGAAGATCAGATAATTTAGTTATCGTTCTCCCTGCAACTCTCCTGTATAAGATTTTTTTTAGCATTATTTTACTTTATTTTCCATTCTCTGCTACCCCTCTTCCCACCTTTGTTCTTCACTACTGAGTTTGGGGATCCAGATTACTGCTAAATTATTATTCTTTTACTTTTCACATCTTTCCTTTAAAGAAAATGTCTAGATTTATGTATTTGATTTTGTATCCATGTATGCCATTATTTTTGCCTTTGACGGCCTGTGGTATTTACTGCTAGTCTTTTATACCACAACTCGCAGCTTTTTATTCTGATTTATCACTCATCTGACTGTAGTTGGTATTTAGCTATTTTTTTAAAGAAGGGGAAGAGTTTGGTATGTTTTCTAGATGGACCCCAGTATGCCTGAGGGTGTTTTTTGATTTCCTTAATACATGACTGACAACTTGGCTGGGTGTACAGTTTTAGGGTTTTTGTTTTTCTTTTGTCAAAACAATCTTTTTGGATTTAGTATATGGAGGAGACATCTGAGCTCAGATTGATTTTATTTTCCCTTTGTAAGAATTACTCCTACCCAGTTTGGTTGTTTGTAAAACTTCTCCTTTTTCTATTTAGATAAGTTCTAAAGGCACTAAAAAATACAAGGAATAAAATAGACATTAATACTCCCATACCTGGAATGAACATATTTATATTCTGTCACACTTGCTTCAAGTCTCTTTTTCCTTTCTTTCTTTCCTTTCTTCCTTTCCTTCCCTCCCTTCTTTCCTTCCTCTCTCCTCTCCCCTCCCCTCCCCTTCCCTTCCCTTCCCTTCCCATCAACATTGCAGATATAGCTAAAGTGCCCTTTAATCTTTAACCAGCACTTCTTATTCCACTCACCAGTCTCTTCTATGACCACTCAAGAACAACCACTATTAGAATTTAAAATGTAACTTTTTAGGCCATTTCTTTATAATTTTGCATACATATTTATAAATCCTATATATATATATATATATATATATATATATATAGTTTCAAAACACTTATTTTGAAGGTGTATGTGTTTTCTTTATTTGTATAAATGGTACCATACTAGAGATATTATTCCATATCTTTTTTAGTGAATTCATTTTTCTTAATCTCTGTACTTAAAAGATTTCTAGGATGTGTTGAGATGATGTCTTTTTCTTTATTTTTGGTAATATACTTGGATCCCTTTTAATTTAAAATTCAGGGTTTTTTTTTCAGTATAGGAAGTTTTTTTTTTTCTTTCAATTATGTTTTTGTTTATTGCTGCTGCTTGAATTATTCTAGTCTTCCCTTGGGAATACCTATAATGTATAGAGTGGATCTAATCTATTTTTCCCTTATTTATGCTTTGATGTGGTGAGGTTAATCAAAACTCAGTGCTTGTTAGCAGATGTGTATTTCTGTTATTTAAGTCTGCACTATTAACATTCCTTTTAGGGTCATAGTTATGGGGAAGGCTGGTATGCTCTACTCCTAGCCCAATTTCCAGTTTCTCCAAGTTTTTGCCGTGGACACCTCTAAGGTACTGAATGACTAATTTTACTCTCTAGTTCTGCATTCCTGGATGCACTGAAGAGAGAAAGTTAACAAAAAGCCTAAAATCCCGAATATCACTTCATTCCAGGAATCTTTCAATCTTTGGTCCAACCTACCTCATTTACATATATGCAATAAACCTCCCAGGATGCTTTTCAGGGGTAGCAGAATCTCCACTCCCTGTTCTAGTCTTGTTTTTCTGAAATTTGCTATCCCAGAATGACTAAAGAAAAAATTAGGAGGAACAGGGTTGGGGTATAGTACTCTAGACTTCTCTACATACCACACAGATCCTGGCAATAAGCTACCTGTAAGTTAATTTGTTAGCTTTGGGTGGTATTATAAGTTCTTTCTCTCTGTCTCCCTTCCACCCTCCCTCTCCCTCTCTCCCTGTCTTTGTGTCATTCCTTCCAGCTAATTTAGTGGTAGCTTAAGAATAGACAGTTAACTAGACCCAATTTTAACCAGAATACATTTGAGTCTTGAGTCTCTAAGTTTCTCTTACCTCCCAGTTTGCAGCACCATGGAATTAGGTTCTTAGAGTAGCAGCTCCTTAGGTAGATAAGAGTAAAGTGACAGTGGTGCTGGGGTCAGTACTAATGAGGCATTCTAGGAGAGGAAAACACATGTGCAATGGGAAGACGATAGGAAGAACACAGTATACATAAGGGGTTTTGAATTATTGATGAAACCGTCTTAGTTTTAAGAATTTGGGTTTTGTTATTGGACCAGTTCCATTAATTACTCTCTGTGTGAATTTTTACAAGTCTCTCAAACACTCTTCACTTTCCTCATCTGTAAAATGGGGACAGTAAGAGAAGCCAGTTCAAAGGATTGTTGCAAAGATTAAATAATATAATGCATATGTGTTAAGTGCTTAGCATAGAGTAAGGGTCAATAACTGTTAGGTTTTGTTACTACTATTGTTATCGTTCATGTTTAATTTTGACCTAAAATATAGCTGGAGTCAACTGTGGCCAGAAAATGAAGGGTCTTGCATACATAGGTAAAGGATTTTGGACTGTGAGAAACCACTAACAAGAGCAAGAACAGTGACATGATCAGATTTGTGTTGAAATGTCTGCTGTGCTTTGGAGAACACCTTGAATGTAGAGACTAGGGCCAGGTCAGTGGTATGCAGAAGTGAGTGCACTTTAGCTTGTGACAGCCAATTGTTAGGTTTTCTGCATAGGTTGATAAATATATCCATTATTAAGTATTAAATTATATAAAGGTATAATTAAATTATATTGAAATCAAAGATAAATAAGATAAAGCTTATTACTTCCTAATTATCTCACTGTATTTTACTATTTTCACGTTTCTGAGGTTACTTGTATCCACTGTATCTGTATGGTAGAAATACAATATAATGGTGAGCTACTGAGCATCTCTTCCCAATCAGTGAAGTCACTGGTAGCTTTAAATGGGCCAGGCGAGGGGCAATTACACAGTGGAAGTCAGCAAAGTTTACAAATTGGGGTTTTCCCCATGACCCAGAGAGGGAGATCAGTTGTTAAACCTTTATGAATGCACCACTGGGCCAGAGAGGCACATTAGAAAGCTACTGAAACAGTCTGCAGAGAAACGAGAGTTTGACTCTAAGCACTTGGAGTGGAGAGGAGGGAGACAGATTTGAGAGATACTTTAGTGTTAGAATCAGTAGGATTCTACTGATTGTAAGTAGGGGAAAAGAAGATGAAGATTGAAGTCTGAAAAGGAGTTATCTGGCTTGAGCAACTCTCCCTTGCTGTTTTTGATGAAGCAAGCTGCCATATTGTGAGCTGCCCTATGGAAATGCCCACATGACAAGGAATGGAAGGTGGCCTCTGGCCGAAAGCCAGCAGAGGGCTGAAGCCCTTAGTCCAGGTTCTGAATTCTGCCAACAACCATGTGAGCTTTGAGCCTTCATATAAGACTCTAGCTCTGGCTGACACTTTGATTGCAGCCTCTAGAAAGACCCTAAAGTAGAAGATTCAGTTAAGGTGTGCCCAAATTCCTGACCCTCCAAAACCATGAGATAATAAATGTGTGTTACTGTAAGCTGCTAAATTTGTATAGTTTCTTATACAGCAGCAGTAGGTAACAAATGCAACTCTTTTGTATAACTTAGCATTGGGGTACACCTTCCTGCCTTAGGGATTGAGGTTGCTGGAGTCTAGTCTTCAAGTCCACTGAGAAGAGTTCTGCAGTAGAACCTGGTCAGGTCTTGTCCTTCTGGGTGACAGTAGAGTTGACTCAGGGCTTGCCAGGCTGCATTCTGCTTTTCCTGCGTGCAGAGTGGAGCCTTCAGGATTCTGAAAAGTGGTTAGCCGTGCCCCGTTGGGCAAATCTGTGTAAGAGTGATAGCTGAGGTGTGTCCTGCTGTAGCTCTCAGAGCCAGTCACTGATTAATTCTTCTCTGTTGAACAAACCATGGTCCTTCCTCTGTGGATGACCTCTGGGTTGGGCCAGAATTAATGTCTGAAGATATGCTCACTTTCCAGAAATGGGAAGGACCTTGAAGAGAAACATGGGTGACTTTTAACATTAACTGTTTAACATGAGAAAGATCACATGCTACCACATTCTCTTTTTTTTTTTTCCATCAGAGAAGATTAAAAAAATTAATGAAGATTTCTGTCTATTTAAATCATCTAGGACAGAGGAAAATGGAAGATACACAATTTGAGATGATGCCAGTCACAAAAGGAACTCTGAATGGGATTTGGAAACTAACTGGCAAAAATTGTGGGTCAGCATCTTGCTCGTGATCCCTTAGGCTGAAGAGAGCTCCTTGTTTCTTGACACCGTGCCCCAGAAATGGTGTTTAAGTAAGACCATGGCCAAGACAGGAGTCTACTAAAGTGACTTATTTTTCCAGACTCTTATTTTAAAAACAGAAGTCTAATTGCCTTTGGGGGAATTGAAATAACAGAATAATGTTAATTTATTTTTAAAACCAATTACCAGCATTTAAAAGGCTGCCTCTGTAGGATGTCAAGATGAACTCTTCATCTACACTGACCTCTTAATAACACGCTCATTGAAATATTTTTTTTTGCCTGAAATAGGCTAATCTTAAATAAGCATCTTTTTGCAGGGTGGGGGGGAGCGGGTGGTAAGATCCATTTATTTATTCAATGAATATTTCCCGCATGGCTATTTGGTACCAGGCACTGTTCTAGGCATGCTGTTCATTCTAGTGAGGGAGAAAAAAATAACCAGATGATTTACATATTTGTAATATGATAATATAGTGATGTATTATCAAGAAAATATAAGTATATACAATATGACATGAATTTTAGAAAAATATATATGACATATAGTAAAATTAATATTGTTAATTTTAATGCATTTATTAAAATGTAATATTATTGTAATTATATAACATAATGCCAGGTTAGTGATAGATGTAACTCAATTTGTAAGCTCACAAAATCTAAAAGTTTCTTTCTTTGTGATATCATGTTGAAATGGAAAAAAGGATGATTTAGTCTTCAGAAAAATAAAGACTATCAAATAAGGGCTCTTTCTCAAAACGGGAAAGGGATGAAGACACTTTTGTTTTTTGAGACAGAGTCTCGCTCTGTCACCCAGGCTGGAGTGCAGTGGCGCGATCTCGGCCCACTGCAACCTCCACCTCCCGGGTTCACGCCATTCTCCTGCCTCAGCATCCTGAGTAGCTGGGACTACAGGCGTCCGCCACCACGCCGGGCTAATTTTTTGTGTTTTTAGTAGAGATGGGGTTCCACCGTGTTAGCTAGGATGGTCTCTGTCTCCTGACCTCGTGATCCGCCTGCCTTGGCCTCCCAGATTGCTGGGATTACAGGCGTGAGCCACCGCGCCCAGTTGGGATGAAGACACTTCTAAAGGCTGCTCTGGAGAGACATTTGGTGGCCCTGGCCTATTAGGTAGGAGTGCACATAACTCCTTTCCTCACGTGACAAAGGGTCAGGGAGGCAGGCAGCAGCTAGGGCGGGCCAGCAGCTGGATGCGCCAAGACGAGCTTTCCCTTGGGCTTGTTGCCTCAGTCACAAAATGGCTGTTCCAGCTTCAGGAATTGTTCCCACCTTCAAAGCAGAATGATTGGGGACGGGGCAAGACCAGCTTTATTTCTCTCCTTTATAAGGAAAGCAAAAACTTTCCCGGGACTATCTCCACCTCAGCAGACTTCTGCTCCATCATAGTGGACAGATGGGTGTCACATTGTCATCGCTACCTCTAAGGGAGACTGGGAAAGTGTATACTTAGCCATTCCATGTTTTATCGTGGAAGGGATCAAAGGAGTAAGGAAGTGGGTATGGGTGTGGCATCAGCCAATCAGCAGGGCTGGCCCCAGGGATCTTTGATTTAGGGGTATAAAATGCATTGATTTGTTCTTCAAGCTTTCCCCAAATTCCATTCTTATCAGCTACCATGGTTTCCTCTGATGCAGAGGAAGGCAGAAGCAGCTTGGTAGCAAGAGCCTCAGGATGAACTATATTTGTTTGGGCTAAGGAGCTTTGGGAGCATGGATGAACCATAATGATGGAATCACAGGAGAGCTTTTGGTAGAAAATGATATACTAAGCAGGGAACTGACAATCATGGCTTAGCTCCATGCTAGAGGCGGGGAAGACGGAAGATTAATAGGATTGTAGGAAACAAGACAAATGACTACTCCTTGGCAGGAAGAGTGCCGGTGGTGGGGATAGTATACTCTTAAGGCCAATTAGTCCAAGTATGATATAGCAAAGGTTGTTCAAATAAAACAACAGGTTGTGGATGATGCAGAAAGATCTGATATGGACTGAGAACCTGGGATTATGAGAAAACCAGGTTGAAACAATTCTAATATTGGGTTGAAGTTGAGACTATGGATATTGGGGGTTGGGGGAAATAAAGCAGGAGAGGGGCAAGTTCTGTCACTTTATTGGAGGTCATGGGTGGAAGAATGCCTGCTTGGGCGCCAGGCCGGGAAGCAATGATGGAAGTACAGAAAGCAAAGGGCATCAGAGGGCATGTGGTTCACTTCCTATATGCCTGTAGGAACAAGGTAAGTGAAACAAATTCCATAATCACTCTCGGTAGAGTTGGGTTTATACTGATTCACTACATGTTTATGGAACTAGTTTGAAAAATCCCTGGGTCAATGGCCAGGTCTGACCTATGAGGATGATTCACTAGTATTTGCATATAGGTTGATCTTTATTATACAGTGATATTCTTTAGTGATTGGTTGAGAAAGCATTTGGCATATCGAAGGAACCCTATCAAAACTCTTGAGAGGACTTACAGGCCGACAGGTAAGATTGGAGAATCCAATGACTGATGTGCACAGATACTTTGATTGGAAAGCAGGTGCATCCTTCAGCGGGATTATAGGTATTGGGGCTCAGTTTATGAGGGTTAAATATGATCACCATTAGGAAATCTCATCTCCTAGATTCAGAATTAGAATTTTAGGGTACTTTTGTAGAGTTATTTGAAACAATTAGTGTATTGAAGTGTAATAACCTTGGCTAGACTGTTGAATATGATAGGAACCCAAATGACTTGCCTCGTATTTAAAGAAATAGTCCGGCAGGCATAGGAAAAAGTAATTTCAATCTTTACTTGTATCCCTTGAGGGATTAAACAAATATTCAGTTTATAACTTATAATACTACTTATTAAGATTTCCTTGCCTCTCCTTTCCAGAAGTTTCTTAGGGTTTGTCATTTTCTAAATCATCACAACTTTCTCCAACCCCTGGGATACTTTTTTTCTGTCTTCCTCACTTCCTGCTTTCTTCAGATAAACTTGGGCTTTTTGTTTTATTTTGCTTTCTTTCCCCAGGTACTATTTTCCTGAATTTTCCACAGTATAGGAAAGGCCAGGAACAGATCCAGTAAGATTACGACCCCACCCCCATAGAAATTTAGGATATTTGAACACGTTTCAGTGTATAAGCCATGAGGAAAGCAACACACTCAGAAATCTTGTCTAGAGGCTGTGCCTTTTGGTGATTTTATATGTCAGAAAGTTGTACAAGAGACTTAAAAGTAGATATTCTGGGCTGTCATAATCATCTGATGGAAGCAGTACCATCTTATGCTGGTGGAGCAGGGAAGGGTGGAGGCACTCAAGGGGAGCAAGGGAGGAAGTAGAATCTGTAACTTACCAAGGTAAAGGCAAAAGAAAAAGCACTTCATTTTGTTTTATTTTTCTTAATTTGAACAGGGAAAGTTTAATATAAAGAATTATTATAGGAGATCAAAATGGTGAGAAATTAGCTAATAAGATGAAAAGAGAATTTAAGAATACAGGAATAGCAGTTATAGGAAACAGTTACTACCCGTCTCGTAGGGCTGAGATAGAGTGCCCGCGGAAGACACCTCCCACTCTTCCTCAGCCCCAGGACTGAGATCCAGACTTTGTCGGAAAGAACAAGGCTGTGGCTCAGTGGACGCAGAGGAGTTGCTGAGATGCTGTGTCATCAGAACTTGTTGGAAATCCACCTTTCAGGATGAGCCTCCATGTTCATACTCGTGGTAAAACCACTTGAGAGGGACCTGGGGAACCTGCAGGAGCCCAGCACAGGAGAAGCCATGGGGACTGCCCCTCATTTTGTTTTTATGCCACAAAAGTACTCTCGGTGTGAACTCGATGGTTTGTCAATCTCAATTTCTTCCTTGTTAGATAATCAAGCAGTTACTTTTTGCCAGGTAGCTTTTGAGTCTCTGGGAAAATGGCAAAAAAGATTGCAAAGTGTTTTCATACGATCCCATTTATAGGAGTCTTCCTTCAGCTGGAGGTTTTGTACTCTGTTAAAATGCAAATGCCCTATAGAAGAAATGACATTTTAGGCTGTTATTCCTCATTTCTACCTTAGTGTACGTGAAAGTACTGTCTCCTTTCCAGATAGCAGGGTTTGATATGATAGTTGGGGGTGGGAGGGAGATGAAAGAACCCTGGACAGCTGAGCATTTTGGAAGGGGACACTCCCAACCAGAACAGACGGTGAAGAACGGGAGCCTGGCGTACCAGCCATGATAGAGTCTACTTCACAGCTTCTGGGAACCCTGTCCTGACTGAGTTCCGTCAAAACATCAAATGCAAAATCCACTTTTTTTGTAGAACATTTCCCTTCTGTTTCTTCTCTTTTCTTACTTGCTTCAGGGAGGTTTATGGTTTGAAAAATTAAAGTGTGGATCTATTTTCATTACCAAAGGATTTGCAAAACTGAGCTGGGCCTGTCTGAGCTCGCATTTGCATTTGCCATCCCTTAAGCTGATTTTCAGTGCTGAGCAGCTATTTTAAATGTTTTCAAGAGCCTCCTTTTTAACTCTTTTCCTTACTTGAGTTATCTATTTCTGCAGTTAAAAAAATTCCATTGCTGATTCTGGGTGGAAAATCCCAATACCAGATGCCAACTGCAATAATGGGTAAGACTGTTTGCTCAGGGAATGATTGGGCAGTTGGAGCCAATATCCAAGGAGTGGCTCACCCTGAAAGACTGGTTGGGGGCTGTAGATCTGGAGCCTCAGAGGATTTAGACAACTTCAAGGTTTCTTTATGGCTGGAGCAGTGATTAGCCTAGAGTTGGTATTTATTGAATACAAGAATGGGCTAAAGGGAAAAATAATTGCTGAGAAAATGAGGAATTATTCTTTGTTCAATCATGCTAGGTAAATTACTTATTGGCTACCCATATCTTGAGAGATAGTCTCTGAAGTCTTTTTTACAGTATGACCCTCATAATCTGGTACTTGTTTGTCTGTTCTGCCAGGCTTCCTTCCCTAGCATGGTTCACCTTTGTGTTTTCAGCAGGAATGCTGCTGAGGCTTCTTCTGTGAGGGTTTCCCCGACCCTTCTAGGAAATGGCTCTTCTGGGCTCCCATTGTACTTTGTATATACCCCATTAAAATGATGGTCATCCTTTTTTAAATACTGTAATTTAATTGTTTGCTTGTCTGTCTCCCTACTACTACTAAAAATTGTTATTTCCAGGCATCACCTGTTCATTTTTGAGGCCTTAATTGTTTGTTGAATGAATAAGTGAACTAGTGGCTATAAGCTATAAGCTATAAGCAGATTAGCAGAGCTGCATCTAAGTAGCCAGACATGTTTATGTCTTTTGGGTTGGCTCTTGGGGCAGTTAGTGGTGTGCCCTCGTGTTTGGTGGTGAAGAACCAGTCATAAGAACTTTATACCATAAGGCCAGCCCAATGCTGATTCCAGAATCAATTGTTGTTAGTTCCAGTCCATGTGTTTCTGAAAAAATTATGATTATGGTTGACTTTTCATATTTTATTTGTGTATATTCTGTTTCTGTAAGTTCATTTCCTTTTCTTAGCAAACATTTTTTTCCTTTTTGGTAGTAACAGGCAGCTTTATTTATATGAAATTATACTTGAGAACCCAACCTATAAGGGAGAGAAAAAGTAGAGGTCTCTGGGTCAAAGCAGGGGCAGAGGGTGTGGAGCTTCCAAAATTGGTCCCTCTTCACCTTCTGTGGAGGTTAGATCGTCACACTCCAAGGAGCACAGTTTGAAAACCACTGATTTGGATTAAGGAATAAAAAGAACGCAATGGGAATACATCTTTTCCTAATATATTAAGTAGAAACCCTTTGGCAACCAGGTTATATATTTACTAGGCCTTTCATACCACGCAAACCTCTGTACCTCAAAATCAGCTTTTACAGCTTAAAAATTGGTATTGAAATGGTTACTCAGGTTTAATTTTAGAAAACTCGGGTCAATCAATATGTATGACTTTTAAGTTTAATCCTTCCTTTGGGGATCACGGAAGCTCCTTCCAGCTCCAGCGCTCTTTGATTTTCTGATTGTGAAGGGCAAGGTGGGAAAGAAATAAACAAGGTGACTAGGTTTCAAGGGCTAGCTTTCTTGGCATGAATGAGTAATTGGAAAGCCAGCATAATCAAAGTAATTTCATCCATCATGTACAGAAAGGGAAATACAATTCAGGTTATTAAGGTTGCATGAAACTGCTTTTTGAATGTATGTACATATTTCTTCCTAGGGGCTAGATAACGTTTCCAATTTTTATTTCTAAAAGGAGTTATGGAAAAAGACAACTGAAAATAAAACAGGAGCTATGGTCTCAAAGTAAAACTAGAATAATTCATTAAAGAAAAGAAAAGAGTCTTATGTTTCCCTTTTAAAAGAACAAGCTCACAAACCAGAACACAGGTTTTTAGCCCCTAAAGTGCACTCAGGCTAGGAGTTCTCCATGGTTCCTGTTTAGGATGGGGGCTGGCCCAAAGAGGTAATTGAGAACCTTAGTTCTTAGCCCATCAGACCTTTTGGATTTCGCAATTGCCTAGGTCTGTGACCTTTTGGAGTTTGGGGAAAACACACAAAATGGGGGAATGGAGGAAAAGAGAACCTCTCTCTAGTCAAGGTAAGAGAGATGAAGAAAGAGCCAAGGAAGACCAGCTCCATAATGCAGAAGATAACTAGATTGCTAACTGGAAAGATGAGGAAGGACATTCTTGAAAGGAAAGCAGCAGAGAAACGCTACTATGCATACTCAAATTTTCCCTGTGAGATAGGGTTTTATTTATTCATTTTTTTTCTTAAAGCGATCCAGGTTGACTTTCACTAACTCATAGGGAATTTGAGCCAAGGCATCTCCCAAAGCCTTGTTTACCTCATTCTTTTAAAAACTTATAAGATGGAGAATTACCTTTGCATTGGAATAAAAACCCCAAAATTGTAGGAACTTTGTCTGTTGTTCACAGTTGTGTCCCTAGCACCTAAGCAGTATAGTAGGTGCTCACAAAAAATTCTTGAACAAACAAATTAATGAATAAACATACTAACCTTTATGGCTCTTCTTTTCCCCTCTTTATTTTTCTTATTAAAAAAAGGAAAGGAGATTGGAATCAGTAGAGAAAGTACATTCTAGGAAGCTATGATGCATCTGGGGGCTGTTGAAAGTGGGTAGGAAGAGAAGGGTTGTATTTTCCAAACATTAAATGGGCCCAGATTGCTGAGCCTCTGTTGTTGTTTCATCTATCATTATTAGTAGTTACTGCTCTCTGTTACCAGCCTGTTTAATTACAGCAGCCTTCCCACTTTTCTCCCACTTAGTATTTCCAATTTGCTGCTTCCTGAAACCTAGGAAGAATTGAAAATTGTCTAGAGAATAAGCATGCCAAATTTGTTAAATCAGCGACCTTATTTTATATATATTTCTAAGTCATGGCCATGGGCATAGAAGCTTCTCTTTTAATTAAGAAGGAAAAATAAAAATATGTGAAAAGAAAGCCATAAAGGTCATTTTACACACATGTAACTTCATGCACGAATGCCAATCCTTCCCCTTGTGTGTGCACTTGAGACTAGTTCTAGTACTATCCTTCAAAACCCAAGTGCATGAATTCCATGAAGTTTTTCCCCATTATTCTCATTTTAATTTTCCTTCTCTGAACAACTATGACATTAATTTATTACTTAATCATGAATTATGGCATACAATTCCCTAATTGATGTTCGTGGGTTTTTTTCCCCCAGCTAGATTTTAATTTCCTTGAAGACAGAAGCCATGCTCTTACTGTGCTAGAATATCTATCTCCCGCAGCTCCTGACACAGTGCTCTGTGTATAGAGGGTGCTTGTTGGCTCACCAATTTGTTCTTTACACCAAATGCCCAGGGAAATCCTACATAGAGTTTATACCAGGCAAGAAAAGGATATGCTAGATTCTCCAGCTGCCAAAGACTGGAATGTCACTGGTATCCAGTCACCACAGTCTCTAGGTCCCTCATTTTGTTCTTGGTAAGAAAGAAGCACTAGGGAGATTTCTTCCTTGAGAAGGCAGAAAGCAAGAGTAGTACCATCTTGCCATCTAGCTTGGAAATTAACACTTGATCCTAAATTAGGTAATCTTCCCTTCACATCTCAGAGTTTTCCAGGCAACAGACACTCAGTACGAACAACAACAACAACAACAAAAATACCAAAACAAAAAATAAAACTCTGAAACCCAAGAAGTTGGTTATTTAACTATTGTTATTAATAGCTAGATATTTTACATCTGTCTCTTGGGGGCTGAAATAAACACTAGACATCTTAATTACATATAATGTCACTCTCTCTAACCCATTACATTCCACAGGATCCCTAAATCCTATTTAATGAGACTATTTCTGGCTGCTGAATCTTTCTTCTTTCATCTTCATATCATATCTGGGTTTGCAAAAGCAGGAAACTTTAATAGCTCATAAATAAGAGACAGAGAGAGAAGAGGGAGAGACTTGGCATTATTTCTAGAGTCTGACAAGCTTTATTTGATATTGTATTTTTACAAAAAAAGTTTCAGGTTCCCTGTGACTTTATTATTAATACTTTGAGGGTTCATGCATGATGACATAAAGATGATACAGCTAAAATATAATTGTGTTTGAAATATTTTTAGCTTAGTCCCTTACTTTTCTAATATGTAGACCTCAAAATTATGGAAAATACCATAAATTCAGTTTTTCTTGTTAATATTAGCTCTTCATCTTTAGTTACAAGATTAAATTTTAATATGGAAAATTTCGAGTTTTCTTTTTTGTTTTTTGGAGATGGAGTTTGGCTCTTGTTGCCCAGGCTGGAGAGCAATGGTGCAATCTTGGCTCACTGCAACCTCTGCCTCCCGGGTTCAACTGATTCTCCTGCCTCTGCCTCCCGAGTAGCTGGGATTACAGGCACCCACCCCCAGGCCCAGCTAATTTTTTTGTATTTTTAGTAGAGTCGGGGCTTCACCGCGTTGGCCAGGCTGGTCTTGAACTCCTGACCTCAAGTGATCTGCCCACCTTAGCCTCCCAAAGTGCTGGGATTACAGGTGTGAGCCACCGTGCCCGGCCTTTGGGTTTTGTTTTCATTGTATTTGGATTATAGTATTTATGGGGAAATTGTCTTTTACTGATTTGACACTAGATACATTGAAGACAGTGGAATTTTAGAGCTGTGAGGGATTTTGGCTGCTTGTCAGCATCACCTGGAGAGATGGATGCCAGAGACCCATCCCAAGAGATTCTAGCCCCGTAGATGTGTGGCAGGGCTCAGGCTCTGGGATTCTGATGTAGTTGGTCTCACCTGCAGTTTGGAACCATTGGCTTAGAATTTATTTTGTAGGATTCCAAAAAGATGGTATGTTGATCAGAAAGAGCCAGGTTTTCCCCCTAGATCTAAGCTACCTCTTGGTTTTAACTTTTAACACTTTTGGGGTTTACATTAATGACTTGAAACAAATATCATGCACTTTAAGTACATAAAAGTACTCTTATCTGGCTATTATTAAAAATCATTGCTGTTCCTGAAGGTGTTTTTTACGTCCAACCAAAGAGTAGATAGCCATTATACTGGGAGAATCATACTCAAATTATCTTCTTGTTGTTTTTCAACAGAAGTGATCAATCCACTCTAGATAGAATTGATCTGATTTTGCCAATGAGGGAAGTGTGGATCATTTAGATTTTCCAAGAACCTTGATATTTTAATGAGCATCCTCTCTAAGGGCTTTCCAAAGGGAACCTTGCAGGGAGTCAATCTCTCTGAATAACTGAGGGTTACTCCAGACAGAGGCCATCTTCTTGCTCCTTTATGTCTTCCTGTCTGGCACATTGCCTGGCACATAGCTGCTCCTTAAGAAATACTTTTTAAGGAATAAATGGACCAGCCATAAGTCTCCTCTATGAATGTCTCTGCCTTTTTAGACTATATCAAATGTAGTTTAACTTTTTCAAAATGTTGACTTAGGCCATCATGCTGAGCTCTAGTGCCCTCAGGGATCTGTTGCACTGTGATTTTTACTTCTTTTGTTCGCCTTCTATAGTTATTTTTTCCCCCATTTCTACCCTTGCTGTTAACCCATCAGCTGTCACTCATTACCGTTACTGATGTGCCTCTTCTAGTCCTCTTCTTTTAATTTGCTGCTTTTATTGGTCTATTCATTTGGAAACCACATCACTAAGCCTGTTAGAATTTCCAAAGAGGAAAGCTAGGCTCAGAGTAAAGAGCCTAGGAAAGCCTTTTTCATAAGGTTCATTAATGAGGGTGGGCTCTGTGGTGTAGATGTTGGCTGCTCACAGGTTTCTTTTGTTTCTTGGTTCTCAGCTGTTTTCCAGTAAAGCTAGTGCTGAATAAAGTGCCAATGTTCCTTTAAAGGTAAGTGAGATTCCCTCCTTCTGCATTCTCATTTCTTGTACTTCTTGGGAATTAAGAGATGGTTGGTCAGCAATTTGGTCTGCATGCTTCTCTGGAAAGGAATTAGCTTGAAGTCCTGGGGAACCTGATGAAGCAGCTCAGGGCAGGTCTGGTGACCTAACTGAGGTCGAGATCCACTCTCCCTAGACCCATGAAGGTATATTTGACCCTTTACAAAGGGGAAGAAGGAAGGGGAGAATTTCTACAACTGTGAGGAAAATAAGGCGGGTGTTTTGCCCTCATTTCTTACTTTCATTTTACAGATGAGGAAAGTAAAGCATTTGCTATAATGTGGCCACTGGGGCTCAACTTTAAACTTTGCTAACATTAAATTCCTCCCCCTTTGCAATCTTGTGGGTATTCCCAGCCCTCCTCTCATATGATGGCATTCAAGGCTGGTGAGCATGTCCCCTGGAAACTTCTCCTTCCTGGGTTTTACAGTGACACTTGCCTCTCCTTGTCCTCCTCCTACCTCTTGGGCTGCTGCTTCTCAGTCTCAAGGCAAATTCCTCTTTCCTTTCCTGTCATCTGGACATGGAGGTGCCCTCAAGCTTCATCCTTCACCTTCTTCTTTCCCTTCTCCTTATATTTTCTCTGGTGATCACATTCTAGCCTCCCTAATTTTATTTGCTTCTTATGAACAACAACAACAAGAACAACAACACAGAATCAAACCCTCTGGAGCAGTCACACAAGCACCTGGATTCCCAAGAGACCTTCAGGCACTTCCCCAGGCCCTCCTCCACCCACCTGCCTGCTTCCATTCTCCACACTCATTGGCCATTGTGGCTACTCTGCCTGCTTTGGCTCTAGACCGTAGCTCTCACTTCTGTTTGACCTCTTAGATTTGGACACTGGAGTTTGGCCTGTTTATCCTGGCTTGAACCTTTGCTTCCCTTTGGCATTAGACTCTTACATCCAATTGTATTCTAGATATACATGGCCACTTGAATGTCCTACAGATATAGCAAGCTCAACAAGTCCAAATGAAACTGTTTACAAGTCATCCATTTTCCCCACATCAACTCAAACTCTACTTCCTGTCAGTTTTCTCCCCTGAATATACTCAATTGTGTCTTGCAATCTATATTGTATTTGTTTTCTATTGCTGCATAGCAAATGACCACAAATTTAGAGTCTTAAGACAACATACATGTATAATGTCACAGTTTATTTGGGTCAGGAGTCCAGGCTTGGCTTGCTGGCTCCTTGCTTTTAGAGACCCCCCAAGGGTCCTCACCATGTGGCCCCTCACAGGCCCTCTCATAACATAGTACCTTGTTTCTTCAGGGCCAGTAGGAGAATGTCCCTGCTGCTTCCAGTCTCTGACCTCTAGATACTCTGTTATGGCCTTACCCAATTTGGTTAGGTTCATCCTGGATAATTTCCCTTTTGGTTAACTCAAAATCAGCCGATTAGGGACTTCAATTACATCTGCAAAATCCCTTCACCTTTGCCATACCACAAACATGAAATCCATCCTATTCACAGGTTCCACTCACACTCTGTAAGAGGGGGTTACACAGGACATGGGCACCAGGGAACAGAAATCTTGGGGCCATCTCAGAATTCTGCCTGCCATAATATATCTCCTGCCTGAATACTACAGCCCCTTTCCCATGGACCTTCCTGTCTCTTCTTATCCTAGTCTGTCTGGCCTCAAATCCATCATCTGCGCTATTAGCATAGTGATCTTTCTGATGAATAAACGTGATCAAGCAATTGTCCAGCTCAGTTCCACAAAGATTTGCCATAAAAAAACAGGATACACCGAATTATTTTATGTGCCATAAAGACTTTGTACGATTAAATCCTTACTGCTTTCTGGTCTCATCTCTTGCTTCTCGCCTAACATCAAATATTGTGCTTCAGCTGGTGGACATCTATTTCCCTGAACACACAGTACTTTTTTCTTCCAAGCCTTTGAACTGGCAGTTCCTCTCTTTTCTTGCCATCTCACCCTGCACCTCACATACTGATTGACTTATAAAGTGCAACTTATCTTTTAAGTCTCATCTCCGTGGTGATGATTTACAGACTTGGCTGCCTTTTCTGGGTCCCAGCTGCACTCCCTATACATTTCCACTGGTGCTGCCCTCCAGGGGCCAAAGAGGAAGTCACATACGTCAAGGTGTACCTGTGATCTCGAGGGAGGGAGACCCCACAGAAATGTATTAGCGTGAGGCTAAGAAGCCTCCTGGGAAAAGAAGGCAAGCTCTGTCCTCTCTCAGGATTCAGGCAGACTTGGTGAGGTCCACACAGCCAGCAGAGGGTGGCTTGGATTTATTTTCTAGCCAAACTCACACTGGCCTCACCTTCAGACCTATGGGCCTGAAGCCTATGGATGTATAAAATAAGACTACAAGTGGCTCTTCACTAAACTCTGTAAAACTTCTTTAGGACCTGAAACATAGTAACACACAGACAGGAGAGGGTTGCATCCTCCTACTCTGCCACAGACCGTGGGCTGGCCTTGGCATCAAGAAGATTTTGAACGAGGAGGGAGGGTAACAGAGGTGTGGAGGAGCAGTGTGGCCTGCTGTGTTGTGGAAGCGGCTCTGGCAGAGCCACGGGACAGACTCTAGACTCCAGAAGAGCAGTGGTGGTGGAAGCTGTGTCTGATGAGATGGAAGTTATCTGGGACCCCCATGAAATAACTGAGGTGTTCATGTGGGGAGCCTCTGTGGTGAAGTACACAGAGTCTGTGGCGAAGTACACAGACTGGTTATACTAGGGGAAATTTTGTTACATACCAATTCTCAATTTGAACTGTAATCATTATCATGCTTCTCTCTTAACCAGACAGTACACTTTTTGAAGATGAATTCTCACTCCTTGGCATACCTGAAATTTAATGAATACCAGAATGAATGACTTTTTTTCACCACATGGAGCTGAGCTCAGGAGTAGCATGCATGTGAAACTTTGAGAACGGATTGGGCCTACATATTTAGTGTTAGGTAAAAGCCTTTGGGAGGTTTAGAAGATTGTCTGTTACAAAATTTAAAAATGGTCATGCAAAAGTATATATTCATGGGTTCTTGGTATAAAGTAAATTACATTTGATTCAGAGATACCCAACTTTGTCTGTGTGGCTGCTTATCCAAGGGAGACTTTCTTTTCTCCTACTCCTTGCAGAGTGCATGTTAGACCACTGGAGGTGAGAAGGATGGGCAATGTGGGGAATAGTTTCAAAGTGGTTCTTGATTAGACAACTACTTGATTTCAAAACTACTGGCACAGATGATCTCCAGGGCCCCCTTCCTGGTTCATGTCCTTGGCAGCTGTGTCATGTTGTTCCTATTTGACCGTGAAACATGGAGTCCTTGGAATCACCAGCCTCTTCTATTCCTACCCAGGGGTTGAAAAAAAAGACAAAACAAAAACAAAACAAAACAAAACAAAAAAAAGAAAGAAAATCTTTCTCTTATTGGACTGAAAATCTGGCAAGGTTACAGATATGAGCAGGAGCTCAGTACTGGATGTACAGAGACATTGGTCAGCAAATTTGTATATGATTAAATGACTGGTTCCAATGTAATTCCATTAGCCTCTTTCTTTTGTAGAAACAATTAGAAAATTCAAATACTGTATTCATAAATTGCATTTGGGACTTAATGGTTGTATTTTCTTCCCAACTGAAATGCCTCTGTGAGTTGCTCTCTAATTCCCATTTATTTTTCTTTTATACTTGAGGCTAATTCACATGTGGGTCAGAATAAAACCACTTTGTACAATCTTTTAACTGTTAAGATTGCCATCCATGGTGGTCCTGGGGTCCCAACAGAGTGTCACTCTTTTGACTGCTGCTGTTAAAAAAAAAAAAAAGAGCTCTCAAGAAATGTGACAAAATGGCTGATGTTTGAATGTAGTTGTTCTTTTAAAAATGCACGTTTCAATGATACTCATATTGCTATTGATATAGGCTATTGATTGTCTATTTTGAATGGAATCTTCCAGTGGTTGTCTCGAAGCACATCATCATATTTATTTTGTATATTTATATTAAAACAACATTATTTTCTAAGTCATGTGAATTACATACAAAGGCAAAGGAGAATTTATTTACAAAATGCAAGATGCAGTTGGGTATTCGAATGCAAAATCATTTGTTCCTTATCTTCTTGTATGGTTAAAAATATATTTTTGTCAGGTTGTTAGAACTCTCTGTGCTGAAGTTATTTTTATTTTATTTATAGCCATGTGCCACATAATGACATTTCAGTCAACAAGAGACTGCATATACGATAGTGGTCCCATAAGATTATAATACTGTATTTATTTATTTATTTATTTATTGAGTTAGGGTCTTGTTTTGACACCCAGGCTAGAGTGCAGTGTTGCAGTCATGGCTCACTGCATGCTTAACCTCCTGGGCTCATCCAATTCTTCCACTTCAGCCTCCCAAGTAGCTGGGACTACAGGCACATGCCACTATGCTTGGCTAATTTTTATATTTTTCGTAGAGATGGGGTTTTGCCATGTTTCCCAGGCTGGTCTTGAACTTCTGGGCTCAAGTCATCCACTTCCTCGGCCGCCAAAGTACTAGGATTACAGACATGAGCCACTATGCCCAACCTAATACTTTATTTTTACTGTGCCTTTTCTATGTTTAGAAAACATACACAGATACACAGACACTTCCCATTGTGTTATAATTGTCTACAGTATTCAGTACGGTAACATGCTGTTCAGGTTTGTAGCCTAGGAGCAATAGGCTACACCATATAGCTTAGGTGTGTGGCTAAACCGTCTAGGTTTGTGCAACCACATTCTATGATGTTTGCACAATGATGAAATTGCCTAATGATGCATTTCTTAGAATTTGTCTTCATCACTTAGTGACATATAACTGTATTTTTTTAGCCATATTTCTTTGTCCAAAGAAATGAGTTTGGGTACAGTTGGTGGTTACTCAGCTGGTATTTATTCGATCATCGTTGAATTTATTTCAGGAGTAGGTACTGATAGTATCTCTCATCTGGAATTGGTCCATGTGGACTTAAGTTGGCTGAGTCCTTTTTGCCCAACTAGGGAGACTCCAGGATTTAGGTCCACCAGGGTAAACATCATGTGAAATGACCAAGAGGAAGTAGCAGATAAAGCCTATGTGATTAAGACTAACAATTACTTGTCGATTATATGCCTATGAAGGAATACTCCGGTTAATAAGTATTTGTTAAGAATTCACATGTCAGGCACTGAGGATGTACAGAGTATCCTCCCTCAAGAGTCAAAATATGCTGAAATTTGCATTTATTTTCATAAGGCAATGTGCCATACATGAATTTCCCCCTGTCCCGCCACTAGCCCCATACATACATACATCAGTGAAAAGAATATGGCCCTTGAAATTAATCAAACATTATTTCACATGCTGACTCAGCTATTTATTGTGTATGACCTTTGTTAAGTCATTTAAACAACACAAGACTCCTTTGCCCTCATTAGAAATTATATAATGAGGGCAATGAATACCATCCCAGTTATTGTAAAGATAGAGATAATGTATATAAAATACCTTATATAGGGCCTGGCCTGTATGGGAACTTAATAACCTATATGGGAACCTGATTATAATATACAAATACACTTAAAGTGTGTCTATTTCAGTTCTATTGAGAACACAGTTCTCCAGTGTTTATGATAGCTGATATAGTCAGAACTGTTGTTTCAATCATACACCTTAATGAAAATTTTCAGCAACAGCATTCTTAGAAAAGCCACTATACTCCAGCAAGCTGAGTAAGTCCTCCTTAGGTGAATCCTCCATGCCTTGAAAGATAAGTAGTTTTGGCTCCTCGAGGCGCTAAACATTAATTTATATGTTTTCTCTGAGAATTTGTGCTCTCTATAAGCAGAAATCTCTGCACACCAGCCCTTGCTGTGAGGAAGCAGCGTGGCTATTTTCTAGGAGAGTAGGCTGGTTGGATCTCACCAAAGGCACGTCTTCCTTGGGAAGGAGCAGAGGACATTTCCCCAATCCTTTTTGTCAACACAGTGGGAGATATCTGAATTTCATTTGGGTATTAACTGCTGTGTGAGTTGGGTTTCTCTCTGTTAGAGGAGCTGCTGTTATTGGATTAAAACCACAGTTGTTGGGAAGCACTTAAGACTCCATGGGGGATTTCTCTGTCAAATAACAGGGTCAGAGTTTTGTTTTTTCTTTTTTTCTAGCAAACCCGCTCACCAGAGTTCTGTTTTCCAGGTAGCTATATCACTTAGCTGGAGACCAAGAAGAAGCAGAATTTCTTTCTTATTATCAAGGTGCTAGACCATTCAGCTTGGAAATTGTCCAAAGCTTGATTTGGCTTGCAGCTGTAGGACTGGAACCACAAGCCTATTTGGGGACACAGAATTCAGATGTTGGGGAGAACTTCAGGAGCAACAAACTCCAGGTAAAGCCACACATTCTTGTGTTCTGTAAAAAGGCTAACTTATAAGTATTAACTCACCCCTAGATCCTCCTGTGGTTTAGATTCACTGTAGATTTTATATTTTTATGTAGCCTCCGGTGGCCTGGGAATTGCCAGCATGGTGAGAGCTGCAGGCTGCTGCCGGCCTCCAGAGACTCTCTGGGTCTGGAACCACTGGGATATGCAAGTTGGTGTCCACAAGCTTCCCAGGCCGAGACACCAAAAGCTCAGATTCTGACCCCAAACCTCTTCTGCCTGTGCTCAGCCAATAAATCTCTCTGGTAAAGAGAAATGTATTCAGATGCCTTGAAAGTTTAGCATCTGCTTCTCGTTGGCTCTTGCTGCTTTAGAAAACATTCAGAAGTTTCTATTGGATTTGGATGAGACAGGGATGGCATATTTTCTGCATCTCTCCAGAAGCCTACACCCCACTTTGGGAGCTTCATTTATATGCACATCGGATGCCGTCTGACTGCCTCGGACTGTACCTTTGAACAGATCCGATGGGATCCCCACATGCATGTAAATGAAGCTCCCTTAGCCAGAGCCTTGCTCCAAAGAGGCAAAGAGCAGGCTTTTCTTGAAACTTGTTACTGCGACAATCTCAAACCAGATACCACAATAAGGAATTTTTTTCCTTGCTAGTGTGTATGCCAGGAGGACGCCACATAACTTGGTTTTCCAGACTGAGGTAATTTATTTAAACATGGATTATTTGAAAAATGGGAAGGGATGCAGGGCTTGATTTTAATCCCTGCTAACACAGAGGAAAGAATGCTCGTGTCACAACTCAGTGAGTGTAAAAATTAAAAAAGGCTGAGACTATTGTTTGAAAACAGGCAAAATAATTAAAATTATTATGGAATAATCACATATCACACAACAACCTCCCACTCTTACGAGCAACAATCCAAAACAGCTCCTCCAAAGCGGGCCCAAGGGCAGAAGTTCTGTATATCATTCAAAGACCATCTGTCGTGCAATTCCTGTAGCGCCTTTGCACTATTCTGAGGGCAGGCTGAAATTTAGTCCTGGCAGTTCTCTTTCCATTTGCTAACAAACAGCAGTGATGGCAGATAAATATGGCAAACAATAGGTGTTTGTAATGAACTGGAAAGGGATGGGGAGTTTTGGAACCAACACCAAAATAAGAAGTTTTGGGTCCTGTGCTGGGCCCCTGAGACCCCCAGGGCCAGTTCCTGCCATGTGGCAGCTCAGACAGACATCTGCAGGCCGAGCGAGGCTTCCATGAGCTCAGCCAACCTGCTAAAGGCCTGATTTAAATAAAGTTCTTTTTTTCTTTAAAAAAATTAATAATCACAAAGACTCAAAGCTAGGTTTTTCTTATCCCAGGAAACTCATGCATTGCAAATAGTTTGGAAAGCTTACTTTTTAGTTTGCAATCTTTCCTTTTATTGGGAGGTTGTGTCTTCTCTCCCCAAAATTCCCCTCACTCATGTGTTCTTGTATACTGCCTCATTTCGTGGTTTCATGGATGCTGTTAGAGCATAATCTTGATAATTATGCCGGGTATAGTGTTTATTTTCATTGTTTTGGAAGTATAAATTTGAGATTTGATTGTCTGATGTTGAATCAGGGAGACCAAAATATTATCAAATCAACCTTCAATAATTATAGTTTTAATTCACAAATCAGTAATACCCAAGGAACTCTAGATTTGAGTAGATGTTTTGAATGTTTAGGGCAATGTAAAATTCTTTTAAAATCATTTATTGGTCAATTTTCTGTTAACTATATCTATACACACACAGGCTCATAGGTGCATATAGCCAACTCTCCATACCCTATCTATACCCTCTCCCTTCACCCACAGTGTCTCTGCCTCTCTCACACACAGAGATTATTAGTCAGAAGTAGTCTCTGGAAAACTTTATACCACGTTCAGGAATAGATCACATAATGAGTAGAGAGCAGTATTATTTGCAGTAAGCCCAGAACTGAATCTTTAATAGTTCAGTTTCTAGTTGGAGCGAGAAAGGGTTTGTCACAACTCATCTTGTAAAATTAACACTTCACACCAAGGAATACACTTGTCTGTACTGATCAGGAACCCATGTGGACCTTAAATAGCAAGGCCATCCTAGACATGTTCTATTGACTCAGGGGAGGGATGGCACTTGTATATACTGCCATTCAGGCCATTAACAGGAGCTATGGTGGGGTGGGTGTAGAGAAGTTCGGAAGCAGTTCTAGTCCTCTATTACTGAAATTATTAAAAGCAACAAGCTGGTATGTGGTACTCTTTCTGTACCCCCCACCCTAGCCCTGACTTTGGTTCTCACTGAAAATTCTGCCGCAGTAGCGTGCTCAGCCCCAGTGTGAAAGCACTAGTGACATGTGTGTTGTAATTCAAGCAGGTTTCTATTTCCGTCAATACCTAGGAAAGAGTATAGTTTCAAACTCAAGGCTGGGTGTGGTTGCTCACGCCTGTAATCCCAGCACTTTGGGAGGCCAAGGCGGGCGGATCATGAGGTTAAGAGATCGAGACCATACTATAGCACTTTAAAGTAACAAGCATGGTATGATTCCCTGAGCTATGTTACCAAGATGAAAAAAAAAAAAAAAAAGTATTCTGTTACAGAAAGAGCCCTGACCCTGACCTAGGAGTGGAAAGCCCAAAATAGAGTCTGGATTCCTCTACTAGATGACTGGGAAAATCATGTCTCTTTTCTAGGCTTCAGTTTGCCTTATTTATAAAGTAAACAAACCCCCTACATTCCCTTGTAGCTCTGAAATGCTACATTTTTAAGTGGAATTTAAAAAAAAATCACTTCAGTTATTGGTTGTAGAATCATGGACTTCAAAGTCTGAAGCTCTATCTTTACACCAATACATGCCAATACTACAACAACTAACTGAGATGTCTCTTAAGTCTTTGTGAAATAACCTTTGAGTCTTATTATAACTCCAGTTACTGAGTTGGTATTGGCTTAATTGGTTCACCATGTTACTGACCTATTTACCTATGTGGTTGTTGGCAGATAGTTATAATTTATGTTACCTGACTTCTAAAACAGTCATTCCCCATCTCCCCACCATGCCAACATTTGTTTTTTTCCTGAAGGGTGGGCAAAATCCTGTCAGTTAGTATGGAATAATATTGCCACATGTGATTTCTTCCCTATCCAGTGTTGTGCTCGTGCCAGCCTGTAGCAGCTCATGAGAGCCAATTTTTGTCAGGAATTTTGCAAGTCAGTTGTTAAATTGTTGGCAGCTTTAAATTGACCATGGTGGAGTATTTACACCACAGAAATTGACAAACATTACAAATGAGGGCACTCCCTCCCCAGAGGCAGGGTTCTTCAACATTTCACAGAATCTCACTGCTCCCATGCTTATTTTCCTACCTTTCCTAGGACCAATAGTGAATTAAAATAAAGGTTAGGGTTCAATACTTCTGCGGGAGAATGCCCAGTGAGGCAAAGATAAACAACTCTATAGCAAATCTATGCAAACCAAGCAATAGTCTGATGACATTATTGCTAACATTACTGTTACTGGGAGTGGTGACTGATTGGAGATGTGTAGACATACTTTTTTCTGGATTTTTCTAGAGTGGTCTCACTACTAATAGACAATATTTTACTTCACCTGAAACATTTCATTCAGAATACTGAATAAATTCACCACATCTCCATATAATATCTGTGGGTTATTGCCATTTCCTTCTTTCAGATGAGGAAGCCCTGGGTTATGTTAGCTCTTATAAAAAATAATACCTAAACGGAGTATGTCATTACAATTCAGCCAATTCAGAATACACTTATCAAGGGCCTATTATGTTGAAGGCACTGGACTATAATAGACCGACTAAATTAACAATACTAGAACTAGCCCTACATCTTCTAATTTTTTTCAAATTCAAAACAAATTCATGTACATTTATTTCCACCACAATGAGGTCTGAGCATATTGGCTATCCATTCAAAATGAGCTCTCAGTTTTGAAGAGGACTTCAGAATCTTCACAACAAACTAAGGAGGGAAGACTCTATGCTCTTAGGCCAGAATAGAGAGGATTAAACAGCAGTGGGTGGCAGCTGGTCAGTTTACCAGACAGTTCTAATGTGGAGATGTTTCTGAAGAGAGAGTGGAGATTTTCCATTCCGTCCTGGGAACTGGCCCATGCTTCCAGGGCAAGTGCAGGCTCAGCTTCTGCCAGGCATCAGTAAAACTGGAAAGCACGCTGAAAGCAGATGCTGTTAAAAATCAAACAGGAAATTGTGCTACTCCAGAACCTCCTGGATAATGAAGTCAAGACACCCAGTAGAGAGTTTGAAAATCAATGCCAGATTAACGATGAAGTCACCAAACCTGGTTAGTAAATTTGCCGTTCCTCGAAAACCTATGTGTGCGTCATTGAATTGTATTTTGTCTCATGATGCTTCCTCTTCTGTCTTGTTTCAGTGCAAGTGACTACAGTGGGTTATCTGAGCGCTATTTCTCATTAAAGAGATAATATATGAGATCTCTTTTCCTGTCAAAAATAGTGAAAATCCTTTCCCTCGGATAGGAAGTCTCTGTGTTCTAACTGTTGGCAATGCTTTGTACTGGAAAGCATCCAGTTGGAATAGACAAGAACTGAACTTTAGTTTTAGTTCTATTATTGATGGACCAGCCCATGACACTGGGAAAATAACCCAATCATTGGAGCCTCAGTTAACTCACCTCTAAATGAGATAAAACTTGATGAGCTGTATATATGACAACCTGGGAATTTTTTAATACAACCATTCAGTGTCCCCTCTTTACTCATCACCCACATTTTCTCCATGTAATGAATTTATTTTTACTTCTCCTAAACCACTTTTAATATTCTAAATGAAGCTCCCTTTCTTTATAGCCATGATTGTTAGAGTGGGCTCAGATGAGCGATGCCAGGATCATTCAGAACCTTATTAGAAATGTAATTCTCAGGCCTGACCCTGGATCTACTGAATCAGAAACTCCTTTGGTAGAGCCCAGCAATGTGTTTTGACAAGCCTTCAAGGGAGTTGTGACACACTGTTTTAGAGAGTAAGACTGAAACATGAGTGTAGGGGAGAATATTAGGTCACATGGGGAATAGCTGTCTCGAAATTCCTCGGGCTGTCAAGGCCAAAGTTCTCTCTAAACCCAAGCACTTTCATCCTTAGGTCAGTTTGTAAAAACTATACCATGTACCAGTTTGCAATAGTGAAGAGTCCAATACTATTATTGTTAGTAGTAAAGACAATAATAACATGTGTATAGTACTTTTTACATTTAAGTATTTTAACCTCATTTTCTCATTTGAGGCTTGGAGCTGGCAACTATAATGGTGATGACAAGAGGCTGTGGTACTCTGAGTTGCAACTTAGCAACTTAACAGACTGATTGCTTTCAAGCAGAAATGCAGCCCCTGCTCCAAGGCCACCTTTCCTGGAGTGTGGTGATGGACAAAACTCTACTAGTGCCACACACAGATTCTGCTACTTTCTCAGTTTGGATCAGTGATCTTTTCTGGGGAATTGTGGATCCAGCAGACCAATAATCTCATAGCTCAACCAATGACAGATACCACAAGGGAAATAATTTTCACATTGAAGTCACCCAACACCATGACCAAACAAGTTATAAGTGTGGATGGAAAAGCTCTTGTTTCTGCAAAGCTTGGGTGAGAGAAGCCTGCTGACTGGGAATTAACTTATACTGCAAGTCAGAAGAGGCTGTAGAATCGGGTGACAATGGCCCTTGGGCCCCTCACTCCTGTGATTGGCAGGTCACACTCTCTGGTTTTTTGACTAAGGCCTGTCATAGTTGAAAAGACAGCTAGTGAAATGGTTTTCACTTCACTGAGGGCTATGCCACAGGTCACCCAGTGCTGCCACCCTCACAGTGAAATGCTGCAATGCGTCTTGGATAAGGACAATGCTTAGGGTAGTTTCACTTGACTATGTGTCGCTGCTGGATGAAATGGTTGCCAAATGGACTAATGGAAAGAAGAGGAAATATTGTATATTATAGAGATTTGCTAAAGCTGACAAAAGGATGTATTATTTATTAACATGCTTATACAGAAGCTGGAATCACACCTTAGTAAATATAAGAAATAAGCATATGCAAAATCAATTCTAGTTTAGGATAAGAATTAAGAAACAAACAAGGGAAATACCTCATTAACATCCTAATTCATAGGAATTTTGTAAAGAAAATCTAGGAAATCATGAGTGTCTTTCAGGGGATAGGTTTGATCTGATTTGATAGAATCAAATCATTTGGCTACAAACCTCTGCAGAGTTTCTCTGGCTTGTTGTATACATTACACAACAGCATATATTCATTAATGCAAATACATATTTAATTGTCCTTAGAATGAAATTATATAGCATTTAGAAATGAATAAATGCATAGCCTGTGGGATTGTTCATGGCGATATCTCTCAGTTGTTTTTGTGTATGTGTAGTGTGTGTGTATGTTAAAGCTAGTTAGTTATTTCTGCTTTTATTATGTCATGAAAATGATAAATATGGGTGTGAGAGAGGCAGTGGGGGCGGGGAGAGAGAGAGAGAGAGTGCTTATTCTCATCAGCGATGGTCTTTGATGATTCAAGAGACAGGTGTGGATTATCCTGGCAGATATTTCAATGTTACTACTTGTTAGAAGTTGGAATGGTAGAATGGTAGGGAGCCTGTTTTCTGTGTGCATTTTTCTTAAGCAATACTTCCCTTTCTTTTTTCTGTTTTTTTCTTCTCTTTATTTTTTTAAAAATAAAAATATTGAATTGGTACTCAAATTCATTATGGGACATCATTAGAAAAACAGAAAATAATGTCCAATCTGATAACATTGGTGAAACATTCCTTTAAAGGGATTTAAAAAATCTAAAACCACATAAATGTAAGTATCTAGCTTTAAAATCTTCATTTTATGCTATCTCAGAGGGCACATTGATTTTTGAGTGTCGTCCTTGATGCATCTGTCGAGATCAGGAGATACGGCACAGTATGCTCATCACAGAAAGGGAGGGTCACGTGATGGTTAAAGAGCAAATTGCACTGAGAAAAGTGTATATTCTGTCAAAGTAAAATAATTCTATGAAAATGGTGATCTCTATCTCTCCCCTTGTCTGTCTGCCTGGTTCTTTTTTAAAAAAATATTTCAAATCTTTCTTTTATTTTTCTTTCACG
Source organism: Pongo pygmaeus (assembly GCF_028885625.2). Lineage (NCBI taxonomy): Eukaryota > Metazoa > Chordata > Mammalia > Primates > Hominidae > Pongo > Pongo pygmaeus. The sequence continues at coordinate 98,912,844 of NC_072378.2, read as the reverse complement.
CAACTACTGACAGAAAAAATTAAGCTTTGACATTGATATTTTTAACTTTCTGGATGAGTTGATTATCCACATCACAATTAAAGACCAAACACTAGCTAATGTTCACCTAGTAAAAAAGAACTGGCAGATTAACTAAATGGAGTGCTTTTATTCTATATAGTGAAAGCTATTTAGTTATTTCTGCTTTTATTATGTCATGAAAATGTTAATTAATTTGAATTTCCATAAGTAGGTTTAAATTTAATACATATTGCAGTTCACAAAAGGGATCCAGGCTCAATCAATGTTTTCTTATGATGAGACCTTTTTTCTTAACTTAAAGTAACAAATGATCAATGTTCATATTAAACGTTTAAACACAATCCACAATTTGTGAATGATTGTTTCTTGACATGGCTGTTATTTGATATCTAGTGGTTTTTCATATGCATGTTTGTCTGACTCTATCTGTCATTTACAGAATTTATCACCATCTGAAATCCACCCCACCCCTTAGTCAATTGGGCAATTGGGTGGCCTTTGTTCAGAATATCCTCTGCTTGCCATCTGCCCCCCTGGTCTATTAGTGGTTGTTTCCCTGGTGTTCATTCTAAGCTACACTTTCTCAGGCATTTTGCTCTTGGCTGTGTACATGTGAGGTTAAATGACAAAAAGGTTAAAAATTCTGCCATCAAGTAAACAAATGCCTCAGCTGGCTTACTGAGTAAATTTGTTTTCTCTTAAAAGCTGAATTCTATCAAAGTAGTTGTGCACATGGACACAGCCTGACTGTAGAGCATTAGAGGAAAGATGTATCTGTACCTCTGGAAGAACTATCTCACCTTGATCTTGAGTTCAGTGATCATCCAAGTTGTGGCTGGCACCTTCCTTCTTCCATGAAACTACCTGTGTTCCAAAAATGGACAGACTAGCGTGTATAGAGAATTCTGTCATCTTCCTCTTTGGGTTTTATTCAGTTAGCAACAAGGCTGCAGTTTCTACTGCGGAGTTCACAGGGAAGATTAGATATTCACTTTGGAGGGTCTTAGTGAATTGTGTACATGACACTCTAGTTTTTTTTTTTTCGCATTCCTGGGACATCTGTAGTTCTGAATTTCTAAGCAAATTGGGATAAGTTGAACAGCTTTGCCTAGTGGGTAGTGTTAAATTGAAATGAAAAATATTGGCAATTCCTGACTTGTATTGACTTCAGATATTAAAAACTCTGTAGGCCTTTACTTCCTGGATATATTTAACCCCTCAATCTTTTTGGGTGAATAGCCAAATTCTGACCTAGTTCTTGAGACAGCTATAGTATTTTTTTTTCCTTGAAAGTACTTTTTGAGGAATAATATCTAGCTATGCATCTTAAAATATTTTGTTGCTACTGAATGAAAGTATATTGTAGAAAATATAAATTATCAAAGAGAAGAAACTAAAAATTACTTCTAATTTCACCTTTACAGATAAGCACTCTCAGTATTTTGAGTGATTTACTTCTAGTCATTTTCCCCTACACATATAAAAAGCTAATGTTATTTCCTTATAGGGGCTTAAGGGGTTAAAAGAGAAAGAGGATTATTTCACTTCTTGCTTACATTTTCAGTTCCCTCAAGGTCCCCTCTTTAACAGACTGTCTCTGGAGTGATTCAGGATGCTGAAGCAGTTGATCACTGAATAAATCTTCCCTGACTCTGAAAATGTTACAGTATTATGCAGCACACACAGCGTGGGTTGCAGCTGAGCTGCTCTGTGGCCAGAGATGATCTCTGGGTAAAGAAATTGCCTAGAATTACCCAAGGGAGTTTGCATTTCAGTAGCGAAATAGTGAGTGCACAAATGGAATTGAGTGACTTGCCCAAGATTTTGCCCATATAAACACTAAGCAAGGGCTGGTGGAGTATAAGATAAAACAAATCTCTGTATCTTTTGATTCAAGAAAGAGAAAGACACCCTATAAATGTCATTCATTAGAGAGCCCCAGAAATGGGCCATTTTAAATATATCACCGAACTGCTGGCAGGATGGAATGTCCTGGAAGCCCCATTTCTCTTGGAGCCATCCTGAACAAGAAAGCCATGCAGCATGAGGTAACGTCTGCTTCAAAGACTTTCAGAGCTTCCGATGTCAGCCTGTCCTCTGTATTGGTACTTGAATGTGGGAGACCGGGGAATAACATCTCAAAATATATTCTAGAGATCTATTTCCCCAGCACTTGGACAGTGAAAAATCAGGTTTATCTTTGGATTTAAAGGAATATTTTGATGCCATTCTGGCCATCAGAATAATTTTGAAACATATTCCTCTAAACCATGAGCTATTTGTCTTATTCGATTTTGTCTTTTCAGTGCTGAGGCAAGTGCCTGTCACCTATTAGGTGCCCAATAAAAATTGACTGAATCAGGAAATGACTGAAGGTGTATAATTAATAATGACTTGGGACTAGCTATAATGTATAAAGGACATGGCCATATCCAGCAAGAAATACTTTTGTGTGCCGTTTCTGCTTCATGTGTCAACAAAAGGAAACCCTTAGGATTTTTGCACTATGATGTCATCCACCAGGAATTCAACCTGTCAGTCTCAATTCAGCACACAGATGTGTTTTCCAGGGGTGCAAGTTGGGCGAAGGGGTGGCAAAAGTAGCACATTGAAAAATATTTTCAATGTAGTTTCCTTTGGATGGAATATTTATTTTCTTATATACACACTTAAATTGCTATATACAAAATTTTCGTGCTCACTTGTGAAGGCATTTGAACTTGAGAACCTTGGTGTGGTGCAAAACTTCCTCATATACCAGATCTACTGAATCTTACTCTTGTTGGGGAGGGGGCAGGAATTTATAATTTCAAAAAGCCCCCCAGATGATATGAATACAGGTGGTCTGCAGATAGGCATTTGGGGACCAGCGGTATAGAGAAAGGGATAATGTGACTTTTTCATTTTTCTATAATTTATGTGAACCATTTAGTCTTAATGTCTAGTTACTACACAGTGCCATAACAATTACCACATGTATGTTGTTAAATGTGTGCCCGATTAACTTTATTACAGGTTGTATTTGAAATAGCAGTAACGGTTTCTACATGGGGTCTCTGTCTTCAGAGATTTTATGAGCAGATTATTAGCAACATTAAAGGGAACACAGTTTAGGGCCAAAATTTAGTATTATGGCTTTTGTTAGTTTTTTCATGTATGTCTGTATGGAAAGTCAAGCTGTAAATAGTTTGCCATCATTTAAAATAATTATATTTTAATCAGATAGAATATTGCTGTTACTCCTTATATGATAGTTGGATTTTCATTTGTTTGTGATGAATTTTGGAGAAAAGACAATCTAAAAGTTTACAGAATAAGCAAAATTCTGTTGTGATGACAGTCTCCCCTAACCGAGGACATTGCTGATCTAGTATCAGGACATATTCTGGTGCTCATTGGCCTGCATGGTGATTATTTGGCATGGCCAAGAAATATTGAACCAGAATCCATATCAAACTCAAAGATCCATGCCAAGGAAAGAAAGAACATTTTGTTTAGACCAGGCTTTACAAATGACCAGAGGTGTCCCTCATTCCATCATAGGCCTATACTGTACCAGGAATTACTGGGCACTTGTTTACCACATACACATTGCCAAATAGGAGCCTTTCTGACAGTGGTCTTTAAGTCATAAGTTACCACCAACTTGTACTATACTAGAAAAAATAAAAATAGGAAAGTCAAAAGGATGGATAAAATAAATAGAACATGAAGCAAATTTTGGGAGAAAGTTCATCATCCTAAAATAACTATTAAGGATGATTGATGGGCAAGGAAGGCTCTGTCCTGAGTGGGTGGGGATAGAATCACCACTTGGTCTTCACCTTCAGAGCTCACAGTTTGCCAGGCTTCATTTGGGTCCAGCTATCACCCTGTAATCAGCAGAAATCTTTCATCCTGAATTAGTCGCTCATTGACACCAACCCCCATTAGGTTTAGTGAAGAGCTGGAGTGCCAACAACAAAAAATTATGTCCTGTTCTTGCTTCATTGTTATCCTGAGTGATTCCCCAGGGAGGCAGAGATGTTTGCATAAATCACCAGCTTTGGTACCCAGCCCACCTGACCTCACATTCCAGCCAACACTAACTTCTGTTGCAACCCTGGACATGTTGAAGCTATAAAAGTCTTTGTTCCTGTAGGTGATAAACAAGGATGCTGATATCCACCTTGTAGTGCTGCTTTGAGGATTAAGTGAGCTTGTGTATATACAGTGGACTGTCATGTGGTCATGTATCACTAAGTGGTGGCTAATTTCCTTTGCTAGGGGCTGAGGAGCTGGCTCAAAGTTGTCCTGATGGCAAAGTGGAGGTGACAGGTCCTGGACTTGTGCAGAAGGATCAATGAAGCATTCCAGAGGAGGTGATCCTCTGCAAATCAGCCCTCCCTCCACCAAGGACATGGAGCATTTGTCTATAACCAGGGACATTAATTTGGATCTGGGGACTAAATTTTACCACAAACACACTGCTGGAGTTTACTCTAGTTCTGTACCCCAACTGAAGTGTAATAATACAGGGGCATGGTGTAAAAAGATGCAGCTTTCTTGGACACGCATAGGAAGGAAGAGAGCTATGAGTGCCAGGAACTGCCAGGGTTCAAGTTTAGGGGGTAATTTTTAGTTCTTTCAATAACCTGCCATTGTTTATGCAATGAATTTAAGGAAAAAGCGGATTAGCGAAAGATATTTTACTGCAGCGGGTTGTCTTTTGAAGGCCTGATTTCTCTTCCCCTCCCTCCCCTTCCCCTCTCTTTCCATCTCTTCCCCTCTCTTTTCCTCCCCTTTACCCTTTAACTGAACCTAGTTCAGGCATCAGCTTCTCTAAAGGGCATCTTGTGATGCCTCCTATTCATATTCAGCCTTGCTCTTTGCCCTACCAATAATCTGATGTGATTTTTTGCACAGTCTGTTAACTATTTTACACATTTACATCTTGTCTTCTCTGAGAGAGTGAATGCTTCTGGAGGTATGGAGAGAAAATTTCCATTTCTTTCATTATTCTTTCAGCTCCTAATCTGGGCCATGCACATGCTAGTAAATATAGCAATAAACACCAACCAAATAAACAAGTGCTTATGTTTCCAAAAGGCCAGTGGGTGCAGTCAGTACATTCTTATTATAAGAAGGACTTAAAGGACTAGAATTCACTGGGTGGGGGGATGGGCAGAATGTTTGCTTTATTAGCTCTCCTGGTCACGTTAATTTAATGCAGAATATTCAACCTGGTTGAATCTTCACTTGCTAATTAAGGAATCATTACCTGGGATGCCGGGAACACACCAGACCAGAAGTTATCTCTGGTTTTGCTTCTAAGAAGAGGTGTAACTTTTCAGACAATTCACTTCATCTCTCTCTGTCCAGGCTTTCTCCTCCATTAAATGCAGGTGCTAGAATAGGTAATCTGTAAGTTTCTGGTGTTGCCTAAGATTTTATTCTTTCTATGCTTTAAGGTCTCTGTTATGATCATGAATGTTCTTTTTGTAGTCCCGTAGCTATCTGTGGAAGGTATAAAAATTGAATTAGTCATCCTTTTAAAAATTGCATTTCCAATAAACAGTTTTGTTGTTGTTGTTGCTTATTTTGGATACAATTACAAAAAATATCTGGTATATTGAGGGTTTGAATCAATGAAGCTTTTACCCAAGTTGAGGATTCAAAAACAGATCATTTTAAACAATCAAGAATGCCTTTTAAATAACTTTTATGAAAAATATTCTATAGCATTTTTATAATTGTGTTTTAAAATTTTGTCTTTAATTTTAAAATCTCAATGCTATTGAGCTATAAAAGGTAGAGAGACTAAAGAACCTAATATCTAGAATAAATATATTTTTTCCTGTTAAAATTACAGTATTATGAATGTTCTGCTCGATTAACTTCCGATTATAACATTCTAATTGGAAAAGTCCTTCAGATAAAATAGGACAAGTTATGGTATAATAGGCTAAGAAGCGCGACTTGATGTACACAGTCAGTCAACAAGTATTTAACAGAGCTCCTGGGGTGTAGAGTTCTGGGCTGGAGACTTACGGGGAGACAATAAAAGTGGGTAGATTGTGTCCTCAGAGCATTTACATTCTGATCTACAACTTGTATTTCCTTTACACCATAATATCTATATCTATATTTATGTCTCTTTCTATTAGCTGAGTAAATAAGTCCACTCAACTCAACTCTTATTTTAAAAAGCAAAACATAAAACAGTAGTCTCACAGTTTCTCTTTCAAAATAACTTTCCAAGTTCTACTTACCCTGAAATTTTTACATTGGCTGCCTGCACGTCTGCACTCTGAACTCAGTGATTGACATTCTAATAACTCCTGGCCCTCCCAGATGTTTTTTTCTTAACTGAAAACAACACAGCATTTGCCTGAAGACAACATCTTTGAGTTATGTTATGCATACAGATTCTCTTAAAAACCAATCAGAAGAAGAGGAAAACAGTAAAGACATACATAAAATATCATAATTTCTTTTAGGCCCTGGGCCTGAGTTTATTTTCAGGTCCATTTCAAAATTTTTGAATTTGTTTATGCATAGCCTGCTTTGTTTCAGAAAGGATTGAAGGTTACTCTATAGTCTCTGTTTTTAGTTCTCAAGTGGAACTAATTTGAACAAATCAACCAGATAGCACAAAATGGGTCCTATGTTAAAAATGTGGCAAGCAACCAACTGTCACTGAGAAATGAAGAGGGATGCTGAAAAGGCTTTGGAAGCTAGAATATTTTCCCCTATTGACCTTTCTATTATCAGACTTCATTAGAATCACTTCTTAGGAATCTTCTGTAGACAGGCATTTTAACTGGGTTAAGATGTTACCTGGGAGCGGTGCCAAATAAACTAATCTGTGTTAATGTGTTATATACCTGATTAATTCATGGTTGCAAACACAGTGCCTTGGGGGCCAGGCCAGTGGCTTGCATAGGGCCGCTGACTGGGAAGGGCTGGAGGGGAGTGGGGAGCCCCAGCCTCCTCTGGGGACCAGCTGTGTCTCAGCCCCCATGAGTGCAAGGGACTGCAGTCCTGGCAGCCAGCTTCTCTCATTTTAAAAAAGATGAATATATGAAAGATCCTGATCTAAAAATGCTAATAATTCATTCAGAGTTTTTGAAAACACTGCATGGTCTTAAAAAAAATCTATCTGGCCACCCTGACTTGGCTGGACTTGTCAGCCTTCAATTTGCCACCTTGGAATCAAGCTCATTAGTCATGTTGTATCCTGATGGCAGGTCCTGGAGCAGGAGACTGTTCTGACGGAGGGCTGGGGTGGAGAAGTGGTCTGTGGCTAAGACCTAATACCCAGGGTGTGGGATATGGGGCCGGGGGCAGGACCAGGTCCTATAGTCCTGACTGGAGTCAAATTTGAAATAGGATGAGGGCAGAGGAAGGGTGGATGGGAGCCACATCTCATTTATTCTAAGACCCTGAATGACCGGGGGGCCTCTGTCGGCTTCAGTAAATGACACTCGCTTCCCTTTGATGTGGAAGTTGCCCTTGTTTGAAGAACTCTGTGTATTCTTTGGTTTTCGAGATACCAGGGTCCTGCCCTATCAGTCAGCAAACAAGCCCCTAGTGAGACTTGCTGGCTGGTTCTCAGCCAGAGGATTAGCAACGATGTAAAGAAACACAGGAACACACTTCGAAGAGCATCTTCTTGGCACTGGAGTCAGCCAACAGCTGGCCTTCCGGAGAAATGCAATCCTTTAATTCAGGACCAAAAATATAATTTCTCAAACAGGTCCCGAGAGTCCACCGTGACCGTCTGGCACTTATGATGAGGAGATGCTATCTGAGCCAGGTTCAGTATGAAAGACTCTCTGTGCTACAGGCGTGGGCCTTAGTGGGAGACATGGGAGTTCCAACAGGTGACCTTGACATGTGGGATTCTAACACAAAGGCTGCTGGGGATGGTAGGGGAAATTGTGGGTGGCAGGCAAGAGGGTACAAGGAGGGTGTTATTATCTTGAGCACAATTATTATCTTGAGCACAATTATTATCTTGAGCACAATTAGCACTTGACAAGTGGCTTATTTTCTGTCTGTGGAAATATAGGCCAATGTAAAACTTCTGGCTCTTGTTCTTTTCCCCTCATGGGCCAGCATTAGGGGGAGCTCTGTGCTTGACTAAGATACGGAGATGGCTTAGTTCAGCTGCATCTGAAATTTTCAGAGAATGCACAGACCTCATTTTATATTCTTTTTAATGCTATGCCTTTTTCCTGCAGCAACAAGTGATTGCTTTAGGATATTATTTCAAGAATGGGTATAAGAAGGCACTGGGGCTGAACAAAAGAGAAGCCATTGGTGTTGATTTTAGTATTTTGGAACAAGAGGAATTTCTCTTAGAAAGCAGCATGTGTGAATATGAGAGAGAGGAAAAGAGAAGAGGGAGGGAGAAGGAAGAGGGAGAAAGAGAGAGGAAGAGAAATTCTTAGTTACTATGAGAAGGGCTCTATATACATGTGACTAAAGTGAGTCTTAATCAAGGGCTGATTTTTTTTTCATTGTCATGACCACTAAATTTCCTCATTATAGACACTGATTATATATCAGGTTAATCGTTATATAGCAGCTGACCACTTGACCAATAGATCGGATGGAGTTAACTTAGAACAACCAACAATTTCAGTGCATTGTTCAATAGTTGACAAGTGAGTGGCTGGAGTGATTGCATCTGCAGCCAAGATTTAAATGGTTCCCTTCCAGTTTGTGTGGCTGGCTTTGACGTAGTGATTTAACCCCCCATGAAGATGAGGATCTGGAAATATAAGTAGGATCTGAAACTGGTCTGCAGCTGCACGTGCAGAAACACCCTGCAATGCTGCCTTTGTAATAAGGAGGAATCCATACTCTTGACAGTCACTCCCTGACTCTCCTCTTCCTCATCTTTCTGTGCATGTAGTGGATTTACTACGGTTTATTTTCATTCTCATCAGTTAGGAGGAAATGGAAGAAAGAGTAAGTAACTGAGGTTGAATATGTTAACTTACTGGGCTGTTTTCATTAAGCAAATAAACAACAATAAAAAAAATCTTAGGCTAAAATGAACCATAGGTTCCATTTGTGAAATTTGATGATACAGATAACCCTAGGCTTTCACTGCTATCTCTATGTATATTTCCTAAACAGCAATATCAGCAAAACTTCACAGCCATTGGGGTGGGTAATAATATTTCTTTAAAATACTCAGGAGAAGTGAAAGTCATTTCAAAGGACTTTAATTGCCATGGAGTCATTCCACTTCCCACTTAACTTTTTCTGCCTCAAGTTCCCCTCTATGCAGACTGTCTAAGGCGTGATTTAGGTTTTTGGAAGCAGCTGGTGGCAGCATAAATCTGGCCAGACAAGGAGGGTGCTGTGGAACTGGTAGTACACCCTGAATGCCCGAATGTCACATGAAACACTCTGCAATGAAGCAAGCAGGGTCTACTAGGTGCCCTGATCAATGTGAATATATGTAAGGAAAGGAGAAAATGTTGGTTCATATATTTAATTTACAGACATACAATTCAAGTGTAGTTTCAGGCCCAGCATGGGTGATGTTAGAAAGGCCTTGGGCAGTGCTCCTCCAAGTGGGGTCTGAGGCATCTGGCCTGTGGTCTCACTGCTGACCTACTGCATCAAAACAAGGGAATGCTGTTTTTCAGTGTCCCTGGTGATTCTTGGTATACTCAAGTTTCTGAACTACTGTCTTAGGGCCCCTAGGGTCCCTATCCTGAGAGGTTAGACAAGAAAGGGAGGGCACGGTAGTTCCCTGGCTCTTTCACCTGCATTCTTAAAGTATCCTCAAGTGACAGAAATATCAGTGAAGAAATGGTAGCTTAGAGAAGTTAAGCAAATCATTCAAAGTCACACAGCTTGTAAGAGGTAGAGCCAGCCCTTGAGTCCTCCTTAACTTGGTTGAAAATTAGTATTCTTTTCACTAACCCATGAAACGTAGAAGATTTTTAATTTTTCTTGCCAAAAAGTCCCCAGACATTATTTCTTGTAATCAGGCATGAAAAGAAATTGTGTAATTCCGTTTTCTTAACATTGTTCAAGCTCCTCTTAACCTCCTTGGGGGGAGGCCCTGACGTCTGCCAGCTGCAGAGCCAATATAAGCTGCCTATTCACACTTCACAGCAGCCAGCTTTTCCTAGGGGCCACTCCGGGAACTGGGGAGAGAAGAGGGTTTCATGCCCTGTGTACAGGAGAATTCAGATTCCATATTTCTTAAGTTTTGCATTCTTTTAGCCACTATGATGTATCATGTCTTATACCAACCTTTGGTTTTCTGTTGTTTGTAGCAATAGAAATAAAGTTTCTTTTTAGGAAAATTTGAGGTTAAAGTACTCTGAATTTGGCAAGATTCATAATTTTTTTTTTTTTTTTTTTTTTTGAGATAGAGTCTCGCTCTGTCACCAGGTTGGAGTGCAGTGGCACAATCTTGGCTCACTGCAACCTCCGCCTCCCAGATTCAAGCAATTCTCCTGCCTCAGCCTCCCGAGTAGCTGGGACTACAGGCATGCACCACCATGCCCAGCTAATTTTTGTATTTTTAGGAGAGGCGAGGTTTCACCATGTTGGCCATGATGGTCTTGATCTCTTGACCTTGTGATCTGCCTGCCTCGGCCTCCCAAAGTGCTAGGATTACAGATGTGAGCCACAGCACCTGGCCCATAATTTTTTAAAGAAGATTTTAGTTTGTAAAAGAAAATCTCTTAAAGAGGGCTTTACCATGAGAATTTACCCCTAGTCAGGGACTCAGCCTTTTGGTTTTTGTATTTGTGGTTTTGTTTGTTTGTTTTTTTTTTAAGATACTGATTTTAGAGCATCTCAGAAATACTTCTTGGTGAAATCTAACCTACAGCATTTGTCTTTCAGATTGAGAGTGGACAGCATTTGTCTTTCAGATTGAGAGTGGAATCACACAATTTCGTGAAAAGATTATGGGCTCTGGGGAGAAACAAAAGCAAGCTACTGAACTGTTTGGACTTCTGTTTCCTCAACCATTAAATAGGGATAATAAAGCCAAACTCACAGGGAGGCTGTGATGATTAAATGAGATGGAGGCTGCGATGATTAAATGAGATGAAGGCTGTGAAGGGCCAATCCCTGCATCTGGCATAAGGAAGGACTCAAATGTCAGTGCCTTCCTTGTTTTTGGAAGGTTGAATAGAGAGGCTATGACCATGGGGCTGGAGCCTGCAGCATCTGGAAGCTGTGGCCAAACACCATACACAGGGAAGGGGACTGGTTGACACAGACCGAAATATATAGTATTCCACCTTCACAAGAAGCAAGTTGTGCTCCTCTCTGCTTCTTTGACTCCCAGCTACCCAGCCATGTAGAGGCCATCTTTAAAGAGTGCTTTGTAGTGTGCAAACACAATCAAACCCACCATTGACAGCTTGGGTTGGTATCCTATTTCTGCCACTTAATAGCTGTGTAATCTTGGGCAAATTACTTTCTCAATTGCTTCCCTTGTAAAATGGAAATAATGGTGCCTACTTCAAAGGTTCTGATAAGGATTAAATGTGTAGTGTTTCCACAGTGTCTGGCATGTAGTAAGTGCTCAATAAATGCTGTCATAGCCTCCTGTACTATGAATTGTCTATTTATATTATTCATATAGTGCAGCTGGGAAAACCACTTTAACTCACTGAAGTTGTTTTTCTCTCCCTGAGTGTGCAAAGTTAAATAGGGGCAAAAGGCATCACCCAGTTTTTAGACAAAGGAAAGCGTGAGGAAGGAAGCTTCGTGGTCACTTGCTGAATAATGGGCAACATTCATGCAAGTCTTCATGATAAGTTTGTTTGCTTTCATGTCTATTAATATAAAAGCCACATCCTTCCCATCTTTGGTTCTTTTTCTTATTAGCAAGATTCAAGTTTCTTTCTGGCCAAGTTTTACGTCCTACTTTGTCCACTTAATAATTATATTGACAGTCCACTTAATAATTATATTGACAGTTGTGGCAGAATATTTTATTTTGGCCCAACTCTCCTGGTAAGAATAACTAGAACAGCTGGATAAATATTAAAAACTATTTGTCTGAAAGCACTGAAGAACAACTATGGCAGCAAGAACTGGAGATGGCCAAGATCCTGAAAAGAGGGGAAATGCAGAGAGGTGAACCTGACATTGAACATCAGACATTTGCTCACTGAAAAGTGGCAGCTGGGAGGCTCAGAGGCTGAGCAGAAAGTGGTGGCTGAAAAGCAAGAAAATGCGAACAGTCTCTCACAGGTCTGGGTAGATAACTGGTGGTCAGGACACACCAAGGCAAGGAGTGCTAGTAAACACTTCAGGACTGCTGAGTTCCCTGAAGCAAATATTTTTTCTATTTGATGCCCTTCCTTTCGCCATTGAAGTTGCTAATAAATTCAGACGTTTGTAATAGGTTAAGCCAATTTCACCATTCTAAACAACAATAAAGAGCCGAAAAAAAGCTACTATGTTGGTGAGAAGAGGGTGCTTCGTGGGGACAATTCTTGGCTCCTCTTAGCCTAATTGGCCTTGACTTTTGGAAAGTCAGTCTCTTCATCAAGTTACAGGATTAGAAAGAGGTCAAATAGAAATGCAAGATTTTAATTCAGATCTCATTACTGAGAGTCTGGGTTGAGTTGCCCACTGCTTGGATGTTTGCAGGCTATCCATGAAGAAATATTAAAACATTTTCAGTGAAACAATAGGGCAGCAGTAACATAACTTACAATACATGCTTTTTCAAACCATGTTGTATGTCTTAGGCTGAATATGTTCAGAATGCCATTGATTTAGATACTTTATTTCTGTGTTTGAATACCAGAGTAAGACACCTATTACCATAATTGGAAATTTCCAAATGTAAAATTTCTTCAGAATCCCAATGTTGAAGAGTATATGGCTTTAAAAGATAGCATGCAATTTTGTTTTATTGGTTTTCTTTCATGCATGAAAAATTGTCAGTCTTGTGCATGACTGCCATCAATACCCTGTTATTGGTTAGAGATTAGAGAGGATTTTGAGTACAGGATGTCTTGGTTCTGGTAGAACAGATACACTCAGAGTAAGGAAGTGACTAGGTAAAATGTGTCAATGCATCTCTGTGTAATTTCCTCTGAGTTGAGCATTTATTTAAATGAAATAAGTAAGGAAGATGCAATACTGACGTGAAAGCTTAATTTTTTTAAGATAAACTTTGTGTTTGGAAATAATTTCAAACTTGCAGAAAACTTGTAAGAATTAGAATAGAACAAGGTACTTCATAAAGTCTTTAGCCACATTTACCTATTAACATTTTACCCAATTTGTTTTATTATTTGTGGTCTCTCTTCATATCTACATATATCTATATCTCTATAATACAATATATGTAAATTTATATATACTCATACTATTTTTCTGAGCCATTTAAAGGTAATTTACATATATATTATGGTCCTTTATCACTAAATATTCCAGGGCATATTCTTAGTACAGGGATACTTTCTTTTTTTTTTTAAACTTTTTTTTTTTTTTTTTTTTTGAGATGGAGTCTTGCTCTGTTGCCCAGGCTGGAGTGCAGTGGCGCGATCTTGGCTCACTGCAACCTCCACCTCCCGGGTTCAAGCAATTCTCTGCCTCCGCCTCCCGAGTAGCTGGGATTGTAGGTACCTGCCACCACACCCAGCTAATTTTTTTTAATTTTTTAATTTTTAGTAGAGACGGGGTTTCACCATCTTGGCCAGGCTGGTCTTGAACTCCTGACCTCATGATTCACCCGCCTCAGCCTGCCAAAGTGCTGGGATTAGAGGCGTGAGCCACCGTGCCCAGCCTAGTACAGGGATATTTTCTTATGTAATCACAGTACAACTATCAGCTTCAGGAAATTTAATATTGATACAATACTTTTTATCTGGGCTAGTGTCCATATTGTAATTTTGCTAATTGGCTCACTAGTGGCCCTTGTAGCATTTTGACTTCTCAATACAGGATCCAGTCTAGGGTCAGATATTGCAATTAGTTGTCATGTTTCTTTAGCCTCCTTTAATCTGGAGTATTTCCACAGGCTTTGTCTTTTTTGACATTGGTGTTTTTGAAGAATACAGGCCCCCAATTTTTTTTTTTTTTTTTTTTTAAATAAAACACCTCTCATTGTGTCAGATGCTTCCTCGTGGTTAGATTCTGGCTAACCTGAATGTGTTCTTGGCTGACATGCACCGTAGCTGATGGGACACATCCAGAGGTGAACGATGGGCGTCTCCCCCTCATTGGTGATGTTAATTTTGATCACTTAGTCAAAATGTTTCCTGGGTTCTCCATTATATAATTATTAGGTTGGTGCAAAAGTAATTGTGATTTTTTTTTCCATATTTTAAATGGGAAAAACTGCAATTACCTTTGCACCAACCTAATACTGTATTTCCCCTTACAACTAATAAGCAATCTGTAGGGAGGCACTTTAAGACCATTCAAATGTCTTGCCTTGCATTGAAATCTCCCCTCAATTTTGCATCCATTGATGATTCTCTTCTGATTTGATCTTTGCTCTAATGATGATGTGCAGGCTTTCTAATAGTGAATATCAGGCAGCCAAAAGGTGATTCGTTTTATAATGTGTGTAGGCTTAGTAAGGGTGGCATAGATTGGAACTCATTAGACCTCAGAAGTCAGTTTATTACCTGTTTTTCTTCTTTTTGTCCCATCAACATGGATTGATCCACACGTGGGCTTCTCAGGGTTTCCTTTACTTAACTTGTAACTTGATTTTTCTTTCCCTGACCCCCTAACCCTTGGGAAAGGAAGGGGAGGAGGCAAAAGAAACACCTACCTGTCAAGTATCGGCAAAACAGTGTGTAGAAAGAATAAATAAATAAATAAAAGAAGGCAGGCAGCCAACTCTGAGGAGCTTGCAGCCCCGCCCCCTGCCGGGGTTTGCACTTCGGGGCCCACAATTCGCACATTACCACGGGATAACCAGGAAGATAGTAGTGCCGCGCCTCTCTGCCTCAGGGGGGGTTGCTTTTCCTGTGGTGGAAACTATCTGTGCTCCCCAGTAAGTCTAGGAACAATCTCCGCTTATTATACCAGCTCAGAACCCAGGACTGTTCACAGCCTCACGCAGACAAGACACTAACCCTCACTCATTACTGTCGCTGTGGGGATTTATCTGCACCACACTCTCCTTGCATGTGGCCCACATTTTCATCCAGTAAAATCACATGTTGTTAACTCAATATATACAGTGAAAACAGCGTGAATAATGGAACCTTTAATCCTTATTTCTCAAAATTAGATTTCCACTTTATCCTTCTCCCATTTCCTCTCTTTTAAAAAATTCTTCTCAGTGCCAAGCAATAGATGTTGTCCAGACCTTAACTCTAAGGAGATTCTATGGTATTTCTATTCCATTACCAGGTACCTTTGCGGATTCAATTTCTGGGTGGACTGATTGTATTTCTTTCCCTGGTTGCTTCACATGTGACTCATGAGAAATTAACATCATCGTTGTCACAGATGATGAGAGAAAGAGATAGCCCTATTGACACGGGGTACGTTTCAACAAATGGAATAAAAACTTTAGGTCTGATTAAACTCCCACCTGTAATATCAGATGTGAAGACACACTCATACCCTGTGTTTTTATCTCCATCTTCCTTGGTAAACAGATTTATAGGGTTGGAATTATTTTTGGTATTAAATCAGAAACCAACAATACTAAATCAAACTTCAAGGATGGGGTTTGTCAGAGACTGGCGTGCAGCATTAAGACCCCTTTCTTAACGTGCATAGTATTATACATTATGCAGACAATACATCCAAAGGTTGTGCTAAGGATATTCAGCTTGGTAAATTTTCATTATTCCAGAGATGTGCTGGTAGAGCAAAATGAACCAGATTTGCATTGACCATTAAGAGGGTCTACATACATAGACTGTCTATTTCTTTTAAAGGTTTAGAAATGGTTGCCCACATTTTTTAAGTACCATGGCTCTGAATATCTGATTAAACACACACACACACACACATATATGTGTGTGTATATATATGTGTGAGTGTGTTTGTGTGTATATGTAATACATATGTACATTCAGATATATGTCTCTCTATATATTTGTGTATGAATCAATGATTTGATTCCATGGGTTTTACGGAGCATGTCATAGTGGTTAAGAGGCCCATTTTGGGAGTCCACTGAGTTCCAGTCCTGACTCTGCCCTATTTGTTAGGTAACCTTGGCAAAGTTTCCCTATCTATAAATGGGGATAAACGTGAACCCTTTTTGCAAGGCTGTCATGTAGACTGAATGTGGTAATATATGGAAAGGGCCAGCATGTGCCTGGCGTATGCTAAGTGTACAATCACTATTAGTTGTCATTACCAGAGAGGCAGTTTAGTATGAAGTGGATGAATTGAACTGTGACTCATATGATTCTGATCAGGAACTACCATTTTGAAAAAAACCAATTAAACATAATAGCTAAAACGAGATTGACCTGCATTGATCAGGAAGGTGGCCAAGAAAATAGATTGATTAGGTGTGACCTATTCATTTCATAAATTTAAGTCTAGCTTAATAATTTCTATCAAAATACCTTATAAACTTATCTTGCCTCCTGGTCACTCCCAAATTTTAAAGAGATGAACAAATTTAAAAGAGATTTTCTTTCATGTGCTTCTGTCTTTGGGTGGCTCATTTTTTTTAACAAACAAAAGGCTTTCTTTTTTCATGTGCTTGAAGAGATGTAAAGTCTTTATTAGTGAAAACTTCATGATAGAAAATAAGTTGCAGCTCATTACTGTTTATGCCTTTTCATCTCACTAGGCTTTAAGGGTTTGACAATAAGGCTGTCCATGCACCATGGTAGCCCTGGGGAGGAAAGCTGGGGACCTGTTCCTACTGGCTGTCAGCATTTGCTCAATTTAGAGACTGAGTGTCAGTGAGGAAGGGAGAAGGGTGTGTGAGCAGGTCTGGTGCTCTGGTCCAAACAGAACACCCAGATGCACCATCAGTTACCAGAGCAGCCAGCAGCCAGCCATGCCCTGGCTTGTCTGTTCCTGTGGTATCTCACTCCAGTAACACCTATCACTTTGCACCATCAAGACATTTCTCAAGCATTAGCAAAACCTCTTTGTTAAGAAAGCAGACATTCCTGTTTTTACTTCATACAGAGGGAGATAAAGGTGGAAGGAAGAAAGAGATTCACTTCATCAACTGAATATTCCTGTGTTAGCATTGGCAGAGGAGCCTATTCCTGAAAGCAGGAGAGGTTGATTTCTGCATTTTCCGCATCCAGTTGACTAAGCCTTTCTTCTAACCAGGTGACAAAAAATACCCCCACGTGCATATAGACTCCTGTAACTTGTGGTTTCAGAATCTCTCTCTCTCTCTTTTTTTTTTTTTTTTGAGACAGAGTCTCACCCAGGCTGGAGTGCAATGGCTCAATCTTGGCTCACTGCAACCTCTGCCTCCCAGATTCAAGCGATTCTCCTGCCTCAGTCTCCTGTGTAGCTTGGATTATAGGGGCGTGCCACCACGCCCGGCTAATTTTTGTATTTTTAGTAGAGACACAGATTCACCATGTTGGTCAGGCTGGTCTCGAACTCCTGACCTCATGATCCACCTGCCTCGGCCTCCCAAAGTGCTGGGATTACAGGTGTGAGCCACTGCACCTGGCCCAGTATCTAAAGTCACACCTACAGGATCACTGAAGCAGTCAAGACAGGCACATGTGTGCATATGCCCACCCATGTGCATATGGTCTTGAGGTTAGAGAATGATGTTCACCCATGAAGTTCCAAATAAAAGAAGAGCAGACAGGGTCAAGGACGAGTTAAAGATGGTTATCTTTTGTGAAGTTCCTGAATTTACTGAAGTTTGTTAGTGTTATAGCCTGACCGTTCGCCGATGGAGTCTTCTCTTTTGTTGTTTAAAGAGGTGATGACTACACAGTTAGCATTGGTTTTCTCATCTGCCTTATGGCAAAATAATCTATGTTCTACCTTCCCCCTTTCCACCCCCTTCCTCTGTGAGTACAGGGCCCTGAGATGTGGTAAATCGCCACTGTCCCAGAACAATCCACTGCTCTGTGTACCCTGTGGAGATCAGGTTTGGTCATAGCTGGCGGGTGCCCATTAGCAGATGGACAGTTTTACAAGTGGCAGCATTACTTCATTTCTAGCCTGTCCAGTTCAGACCCTGCAGCAGATTTAATGACTGGATGTGTGATTGCTTTAGCAATGTGTCATTTTCTCTGAAACTGAATTTGTTTTAAATGGTGTTGTAAGGTTTCAGTAGTTGTGGTGTAGGATCTTGTCAATGCATAATTGTCATGAAGCCAAGGGAAATGAATAAAATGGGTAATCCATCCAATTCTTATTAGTTAGTGATAGGTTTTTAACAATATCCAGGCCACTGCTCTTTCTCTCAGTGCAACCTGTCTTCAGTGCTGTCTCACTTACAACTTCAAGGCCAGGGGGCAAGTTCCATTTAAACAAAGCTGCATAGCATGTAGCACATTTATGCTGTTTACATAGTACTTGGTTATTTTGATGAAGTCCTAGCTATAATTTCTCTGTGGTAAGGATGTAATAAGATAATTTTTAAAAACTTTAAGCAAGTTTATATTTAATTATATATCTTACTCTGTCTTGAAAGTGGGAAAAATAGATACAGAAAGTACCATAATTCTAAAAAAAAGATAGTTCAATAAGATTTCAAATAGTTAAATATATGAAATTCAGAAATAAATGCTTACTTCTGAATTGCATTGGATTTAGTGTATATTGTGACTCTAGGTCAGAGTCACGATATTAATTTGGACTTTGGGAAATACCTTTATAGGAGAGGAAATTTGTCCTTTTGTTATGACTTAATAGCAAAGAAGCTGTATTGATGTTGCAAATATGAGTTGAGGTCAAATAGTTACAATAACTGCATCCATAGCATGGTTTGGTGACTGAAGGATGTTATGTCAGGTGGTTAGTCAACTGATGTCCATGTGTTGAACTGATTTTATGTGTCTGTGTGTGAGTGAGTTGCATAAATGTAAACTCCTCTACAGTTTATTCAGCTTAGACTTTTCATGAAGCCTATGCTGTTCCTTATAACAGCCCTGTAATGAGTGGTAAGCCTATTATAAAAATGTACAGAATCCAGTCAAGGTTTACCCTTGATGGGTCACGTCTGCAGTGTTGTGCTGCATAAAGATCTAGAAGAAACAGAAGGATATGACCAAGGCAGTGGCTTATAATGTTATTGAGATTGCTCATAGTGATAATCTACCAAACTGAGAGTAAAACAAAACACCCATCCCTGTAGGAAATAGGATATTGTTCCTTTTAGAAAAGGTACCTAATTTTTTTTCTTCCTTCTCTGTCCAGCAGGGGGTAGTCTGACACCAGCATTGTTTACAAAAGGCATTGAAAAAGAGCTCTCACTCTGTAGTCACTTAGATGTCTTCCACTGAAGGAAGAGCCATCCAAACCAGGACAGATCTTGCTAGCTTGATGAATCAGACCTGCCACTCAAACATAGCATTAAATGATATTAGCACAAAGGCAACTACTCAGCTATTTTAAACTGTGTCTTAACTGCAGATAAAAGAAATGAAAGATAGCATTTAGTTTCTTGCACAAGCATCTCATGTTTGGCAGATTCTCATATGCTTCTACTACCCAGGTGTGTGTAGCTGCACTACTTTATTTCACCTCTTGGGAGTCTGCCCTTTAAGGTTGTGATGTTGGCCCCAGGGCCACCACTGCTAAATCAAATCATTGCGCTGATGGTGGATGTCAGCATAAAAATGGGAAGGTCTTCATCCTGCTCCCTTCCTGGCAGCCTGAACTCCTGATTTGACCCCTTCTCTAGTTAAAGACAAGATAGATCCTAACATGCAAAACTGTTCTTAGGTGTTAGAAAATTGAAAAAGTACAGCATCTGCTGATTCCTAGACAACAAAGTGGTATATACATATATATGTATATATATATATATTTCAGTGTCTAGAATTGTATTATATGGAAGCCACTAGCCACACATGACTTTAAAATTTAAATTCACTAAAATTACATAAAATTGAACGCTCAGTTCCTCAGTTGCTCTAGACACACCTCAATGATGAATAGCCACATATGGTGGGTGGCTGCTGTATAGGACTACGCAGGAGTGAAATCTTTCCCTCCACTCAGAAAGTTCTGTTGGACAGAACCGGACTAGAGGCAGTGGATGGATACTTATTCTTGGTCTTTAAACTAAACCTTCCCCCCAAAAAAACCCTCATGCTACTGTCTCCATTTGTCGCCTCACCTGAGTGGGAAGGGGATGCCTGCTTTTGCAGGGTCATCCAGTCCAACTCTCCCTGTAAACTATTGGCAGTGTTAGCATGGTGATAAATGTCTGTGTCTACAGGTAACCACAGTCCCCAAATGCCGCCTTCTTTGTGACTTCTTCAGTCAGATTGGCCAAACACAGTGTGCAGGGAACGTTACTTTAAAAAAAAAGATAATTGGAAAGAACGGAAAATAGGTTATTTAGCCTGGTACAATTTATTCACAGGTGGCATTTCTTCCACCTGAAGTGTTAGAAAAGACAACTGATCTTAGGTAAGAAAACATGCCAAACTTGGTTTACGTTTTTGCAGTTATGGAAAGCCTCTCTCCATACTCATTTTTTTACTTCTCTCCCAGTTCCTTCATTCAAAATGTGAGGTTTTGAAACACTTGGATGGTGTTTAAAGGAGAATACTTATTTAAAACACTGCAAAACTGTTTACTAGCCTGAGTGCAAAGAAGTGAAACAGGTACAGTTAGTGCAATTATTGATGGCACTCCCTTTGTCTCTTAAAAATGTCATAGTATGGGTGATAAATTATATGGTTTGTATAAATGATAGGTTTTATACTAAATCCTAAATGTATACAAATTGACTAAATTTAAGGATGCCCTCCTTGTTTATATTTTAGTTTGAATTTTCCTCTGAACTGCCCTAAAGCTTACTTTCAACATCTCCAGTTCTCTGTTATCCCCTCTCTGCTCTGATCAAAAATTTATCACCCAGGAAGTCTCCTATCTCCTTTTAGGCCCCATTCCTATTCCTGTCTCTTCCTGGGACATCATCTTAAAATTCTGAAGGATGATTCCATGATTCCATTCGGATTTACACACTTCTGAAAGAACATCAGTCTTGTCACCATGAGACTGTTCTTTGGTTGTGATGCTGATTTATTTCACAACATTGGCTGATTCTGGGCTTTTATGCCTCAGTTGTTCTGTTTATTAAGTGGGAATAGCTATACTTTAAAACTGCCTCATAGGAATGTGATACGGCAAAACATGTTTTTTTTTTTTTAAGTGCTTTGAAGTTTCTAGATGAAAGATGTTGCCATAATTCAAAGCATTAGCTAAACAGATACCAAGTTGTTTTACATATGTATATCATTTAACGTCTTTAGATGAATTGCATACTACCCTTAAAAAAAAGCCACCCCTTATGCCTTATTACTCACCACACCAGTGAGTTAAGGAAATAACAGTGGTTACCCATGCCCTCATGAATAGCTGGAAGTACTGGCTATAGGGTCTTCCCTTTCCTCCCAAACACCTGCAAGTAGAGGAAGAGAGGGCACATTTTCTCAGGGTACAATAAGTCAGCAGCCTCTGACAGAAAGGCAGCTGCCGAAAGCCTTGTCTGGGTTAAACATGATTTCATTTGCATTTGATTTCTGTAATTCAACTGAAGGCACAGGTTGTCTCTGCCAAATATCCCTGGCCTACCAAGGGATCCAAGGTAGAACTGCCCAGAGCAGCCTGACTTATGAGGACTGCCACTGCAGCACAACCAGCGCATCTCTAAACATTTAGTAATAAAAAATCTGTTGTTCTTTGGTCGCCAGGATTTAACAAGCCTAATCCCTAGGAGAGGCGATAAAAATTCATTAATCTAATTAAATACTTCTTATTGCCAAAGTGACTTTGTAGAGTAGCTTTGCTGAAGGATAAGTGCAAAGTAAAATGGGGTCCCAGCAGAGAAACAAACGTTAGACTTCAGCAAGCTGGTGCACGCTTCATTAAACTCATAATTATCCTTTGGTTCTAAGTAGCTGATAATATTTAATGAGTATCTAAGATAATTTAAAGAAAATGTTTACTAATGAGGTACAAACAGTGCCATGGAACATGGATACCTAGGGTGCCATAACCATGTATCTTCCTGCTGAATCTTGTTCGTTAGGTCTTTAGAGGGAGACCGCAGGCATTGTGACAGGCATTTGAACCGAGTGAAATAAATTTCATGGTAAAAAACCACAACACTGGAAGCCAAATGTGTAGAAAGTTCTATGAGGCAGAAAGAATGCTGAAAGAATGCTAAGGAAATTTATTACTGGAATAGGGGTTTGGAAAAGGAAATGTATTGAGCAAAGACCTAACGCCCTGAAACATGAGAAATAGTTGAAGAGCTTAAGTGTTTGAGATATTTGAGGGGCTGTCCCACGGAAAATAACTAGATTTGTCCTCACTGACGTAATAGCACAAAAAGAGGACCCATAGGTGGAAGCTCTGAGGAGACAGACATAAAGGAGAACTTTTAAATACTTGGAACTGACTGAAAGTAGAGTAGGCTTCCTTGAGGGATGATGAGTACCTAAACATTGTCCAGTGACGATTTTGGAAAAATATTGAAGAGAGAATCCTTGTAAGTTTTCTAAATATTCCATTCCCCTCTCCGTGCTGGAGAATTATGTATCTGTGGAACTCAGGAGTTGATCATATGACTTACTCTGGCCAATGAGATATGAGCAGAGATGACATCTGCCACTTCCAGGCAGAAGGTTTAAGAAAAATGATATGATTTGTCGTGTTTCTTTCCCATTTACCACAATAACTGTCAGTGTGTATAATTGTTAAGAATCAGCCTGGCTCCAGGTGAACATAATATGGAGCAGACCCACAGCTGACCTGCAATAGATACGTGACATGAGCAGAAACAAACCTTTGATGTTTTTTGAACCATTTGGATTTTGGGGTTGTATATTACTGAACATAACAGAGCCTATCCTGACTGATAACAGACTCTATTCTATATGAGGTGGCCTCTAAAGCCACTTTCATAGCTGAGGTTTTTATAAATACTTTGATAAGAAACATTTCAGGATGTGATGCTATCTGCAGTATCATTTATGTCTAACTATTTAATTCCTTTACTTCTTTCATCACAGTTGAGTTGTAACTGGCAGAGGTTATGAAGTCAATGAGAAAATCATGAATTGTCAAAATTACCCTTGAAAATAATTTAAAACACTCACAAAGAACAATAAATGTTGTAGTATATATGCAACTCTGTAAGTGTTGTATATACATTTATAATGAAGCCATTGGATTGTGTTTTTAAGAATCATATTGCATGGCAATACACAACTTTAAATTCTAGAATTACACATAGTGTAGCAAGATGCTCATATTTTGAGAGTCATTGGAAGGAAAACTGAGGCCAGACTGACTGAGAAAATAGATATTTGTGTCTTTCATTTCATTCTAGCTGGGAGCTTATGCTCACTGAGTGGAATAGAAGGTGGAAATGCTCCATGATTTAAATGTTCTTTCTTTCTCCCTACCCTCACCCTGGTGCATTAAATTCACCTAAGCCACATGTGCTTACGATGCAATCTGTTGTACTGAAATGAACTTTCTTCCTTGTTGCCTTGTGAGTGTTGGAAACCAAGGTCAGACCATGAAGGCAAATTGCAGGTGACCGCAGGTGTGAAGAAACTACCAAAGTTGGACAATATCCTTTTGTGTTTATTCTCTTTGAGGGAACTTTTGTGGGAAAGATGTAGCCAGGGATTTCTGGGGAGAGATGTGGCCTTAAATCCTCCTCCAAGCTCAACATCTGCCAATCTCTACCTTGTCTAGGAGATGACAGAGCAATAGACTCAAAGCAAGTGGGCAACCACATTCTCTTAGCCTGATTGATTATGAATGAAGCAGCATGGAAACAAATACACATGAAACAGACTATGATGCACAGGGAAGGCAGTCAGATTGAGAATAAGACTGATAGACCTGTGGCGTAAGAACACTGTGAATTGTGTTTCATTTTCTTTCTGACTCACTTTAAGGGGAGACTAGTAAAATAAAGAGATAAAGCACTTTACAGGCTCTCCTCTTACTGACAGCAGCAATGTCAGTGTGTTGGGCAAAGGGAAGGGGATGAGAGTGAGGGTAAAGGTGAGTAGCTGGGTTAAAAGGAAGACAAGGCAAGGCCAGTCTCATCCAAATCTTTATGCAGCAAGGCATCAAGAAAGCACAATTTTTTTGGCACAGATTAGAGGAAAATATTAAATAAACCAACAGCTTCATGTCAGTCAGCAATTGCAACAGTCTAACATCCACCACTCCTCAAAATCTGTAGCTACTCAAGGTTTAGGGTCTTGGATATTGTAGTAGACTGAATAAAGACTACCCAAAGATACCAAGTTCTGGAATTTGTAAATGTTATCTTATTTAGAAAGAAGGTCTTTGCAGATATAATTTTTAAAAATCTCCTAGATTAACTAGGTGAGCCCTTAACCCCACCACAAGTGTCCTTCTATGAGAGAGGCAAAAGGAGATAGGATGGGTAGAAGGGGAGCTGTGGTCATGGAGGCAAGTAGTGGAGTGATGTGGCTGCAAGTCAAGGAATGCCAGCAGCCAGCAGAACTGGGAGTGGCAAAGAACAGATCCTCCCTTAGAGCCTCTGCAGACAGTGCAGCCCTGCTGACACCTTGATTTCCGATTTCTGGCTTCTGGAACTGTGGTAGAATAATCTTCTGTTGTTTTAAGACACCCAGTTTATGATAATTTGTTATGGCAGCCCCAGGAAGGAAATACAGATTTCTAGTGAAAAATGTGAGTGGATCCTGGGCCACCATTTCTTGAATGCTGCTGGCCAGGCACCCAGCTTCCTAGGAAGTGGGTAGAAATTTCCACAAGGGGTTCTGTCAGATCTCAGTTTCTAACCAAGGGCCCTGGTTTCAGTATGGAAAACCTCCTGTTTCCTATTCCAAAAGTTTTTCATCTGGTGAAAGGCGAGGGGCCCGATTCCTCCAGGATAGTGTTAAGGACAATCTGGACTGGACCTCATCATTCTGGTGAGCTACTGGGTAGTAGTCCAGGGAGAGGAAAGGAATTTGTATAAGAAGAGGCTGGGAATGGGAAACTTGATTTTTATTACCTTGAGATGTCCTCTTCTACTGAAATGAATGCTTCTGGTTAAACTCTATATGCATGTAAATTTCAGTCTTTTCCAACCCAATAGGAGACTGGTTGCCTAATAAGTGGGAATTAGGGGGTCTGTAAGCTATAATGGTTTGGCTTCTGTTGCTCCACAAGAGGTGGAATTCTTGCTAATAATAGAAGACTGGCAACACGCCTCGATGATATTTTCAGAAGAGTACATATATAAAGAGCTCATCAACAGGAATCAGGTAAGATGACTTCTTAACAGTACTCACAAGGCTCACAACTGGGGGGTGGTTTTAATGCAGGAAGAGTGTAATTTTAACAGCTGCATCTCTTGCTTCTGAGAGTGGTTTTGCAGATGTATTACCTATTGTGCGGCACAAAAGGTGCCAGCATAGTAAGCAGTCATCAATACCGAGTCAGGAGCTGTCTGTTCACATCCTGGAAATATAAGCACATGATAACAGCCTGAATACTTCATCTTGTAGACACAGTGAGATTCATAAAACTGTCTTTTAGCCATTTTAGAGTTGAATCTTTCTCACCCTCCAAAGCACTCCTTCAAAAACTAGCAGGCGTTTTACAATTGAGCAGAGAGGCTGATACTTTTAAAACTGCTTTAAGGGGCATAGTAAATGGAAATCGCTGTCTTAACTTCAGACCAACTGGGAATGCAATCTCTATTTTATGTAAAATGAAATGATACCTGGTTAGCTTTATTTTTTAATACTTACCTTTATTATTTTTTTCTGAATTTTATGGATGCTATAGAAATATTCCACTTATAAAATTATATCCCCAGTTTCAAGGTATGCAGAATGATTGTTAAAAGCAATCAGAAACTTTCCAATTCTTAGTTCACTTTTGACTCAGTTGCCCCTTGCCATCCTCAGCCCCCACTCTGGCTAGTAAATAACTTTGTCCAGATATATACTTGGAGTATGAAATGGAAATTTGAGGCAATTTTCTGGGTGCTTGATAAGACCTCATTCTACCCAGGAAATGCTTTGGACTAATCATCCAAATAGTGGTAACTTCAGTTTTCACCTTTTCAGTTAAGACCATTTGAACTCTACATTTCCCAATTTTCTTTCTATCCTATAAATCAAAAAGTACTTTGTCTACATCTCATTCTCTTGCTCTCTACCTTCCAAGGTGACACCTAGGATTTTTCTGCTAAAAGATTTGCTGGGTTCGTACTTAGCTTCGTGTGTTTGTTTAGGAAGGGAAAAGACTTTTCCTCTGAGATTTAATTTTTTTTTAGTGTACAGTTATCTGTTCGAAGAGACCATGTTCTATATACCCTGATAGCCAGTAAAAGGCACGGGCAATTTTCTCCTTATTGTTTTAAAGTAAAAAACAAAAGAGAAAAAAACCCCACAACAGTTTAGAAGTTTGTTTCTGAGCTTCCTCAGTCTTTTAATATATTTCTTAGGAAACATGTCTTAGGCTGGAACATATGCATGAAAGAAATATGCTTCAGCCCCAGCTGAAGCAAATGCCTTCCTCAGAAGCTGTGTGTTGGTGAGGGCTGGGGAAGCAGTTCCTCCTACCTTTAGTGAGAGAGTGCAGTGATCCAAGCTGAAAAGAGTAAGATAAAGATAATTTCTGCAGCACACGTGGATTGCAGAGAGAAACTCACAACATTTGGTAACAGAAGAGAGTTAAGTGTGCCTCTAATATAAGGAGAGCTTATATATATTTACTGAAAAGAAAAGACTATGATTTCTTAGTATGGAACTACTGGCTTTTGTTTTCTGGAGATTCAGTTCTCCTGCATTACTTCAATTTTTACATTAGTATGTTCATTTCTCCCCGTCCTCAGAGAGTCATCTGATTTCCAGTACATCCTATAGCAACTCAGTTCTGCACCATCAACATGGACTGAAAGGCAGGCCTCATACATACCATATTACGCCTCTAGTTGTTGACTTTATTGATGTGGTTTTCTACTTTTATGATCTCACATTTTGAGTTGTATGTGGACCACCTGGCAGAGCTTGGTACTTTTGGCAAAAATTTTTAGGTATAGATTAAATCTCACCTCAGAAAGATCATTTTAAAATCTGATTGACTTGAATTCATAATTTCTTGTAATGGCCTTCCACTGCACAGTGGAAGGTGAATAGTTTAAATTACTTAACCTCGTAAGCCTGTGATGCTCCAGAGAATTCCCAGAAAACTAGAAATGTTATCCACCACCAGTTCCTTTCAAACTACCGTACCCAGGCCACATCAGAGAGACAAAATGGGTATAGATAGACTTCACCACATTTAGACCAGGACTTTTTTCGGCCACTAACTTATTTGAGAGGCTGATTAAAGCTATGGATTCTTTCCCTGTCTGTATTATTTTGCACATACAAACAGCTTTTTCTGCGTATTAGCTCTCTGAAACCCATCTATTAACTCCTATGAACAACCCAGGCATTAGATGTTGTATTGCAAAATATAAAATGAAATGAACAGTCCATATTCTATATCTGATGGCTCCAAAAACTATAAACAGAGAGTGATGTATTATCTAAGAGATCTAACTCCTTTGGCTTAATGGACTGAGGGGTGGTAGGGACTTGCCCAAGGATTACTGACTCTTTTTGTTTCATTTACTTACAGCAAAGAAAATGGTTATGGTACATTTAGGAGATATATATTAAATATAACGTTTTGACCAAATACATTTTTGGTGAACAATTTTCTGTTTCTCTTGCTTTAAGAAATATATTGATAACAATTTCTATTTTCATTGCTGTGACTGATATTTTAATTTACTACTGGATACCATGGACATTTGTGCCATAGAACATAGAGGCTCAGAAGAACAATCTGGGGGCAATGTAAACTGACATTTAGGATTTATTATTTCAATTATTTATCAATCCAGAAATTATTTATTGGGGACCCCTATGTGCCAGGCCATGCATGTTGCTGGGGATGTAGTAATGAACAAACCAAATATGACTAGGAATAAACTTTGTATGTCTTTTTTTTTTTTTTTAAAGGAATGATTTCTCCCTGGGTGAGAAAAGTTGACCAGCAGGAGCATATACATATTTTTGCATTTTTTTTCTTTAAAAAATGTCAGCAGTTGATTTCTGGATTAGGTAAAATGTGCTCTGAAAGAACACTTGGTGAGACTGAAAAAAGGAGGCAAACATGATGAGCTTTAATTGCAAAAGCTATAATGACTGATGGCAGGAATGGACATTCCTCAGTGCCGGGAATAGTTGAGAGAAACCTACGCTAAAAAGTCAGAGAAGGGAAGCTTTCCTCAAGTCCGGAAAATTACCCTACTGCTTGAATTGTGAGAGAAGCTTACAATCATAATAAGCTATAGGGTTTAGAAGCTTTTTGAAAAACCTGAGGAAAGTCTAGTGAATCAATTATCTCCACAGCCATAAAAGAGCCTTCTCCTTTGTAGACAAAGATGAGAACAGCAATAAAGGCACACGATGAACCGACACACCAGCTTCCAATAATACGCCTGCCTGGCTTACGGAAAAGGCTGACTGCAGGTGATAAAGCTGTCAAGGTGTAAAGGACACTTGCCAGGACTGGCAAAAGAGACACACGGAGTGCCAGGGCCTCTGGCCTGCTTTACTTTAAAAAGAGGACAGTAATGAACGGGAAGGAAAAGAAAGATTTAAAGATTGCAAGGAGAACAAAATGTTGTCAGTTGTCTTTTTGCATATAATAAATGCATAACTCAGCAGGCTCTTGTTATTAGCCTTGTTGTTATTAAGAGTAGTTATATTTTCCCTGATTTCCTGTACCTCTTAGTGTATCGGGAAGCTATATTTTTAGAGGTAAGATGAAAATAAAGTTGTGAATTACAAGCAAAATCAGTGATGAAATTAGATTATAAGCCAAACATTTATTATGCATTTCAAAAGCTGCTAACATGTTAGATCGGAATCCTGGGAAGTTTTTAAATAATGAATTATGTCAAAGTAAAATATCTTCCCTTACATTACTTGTAAATTACCGTAGTGGGCAGTTTGGTACAGGAACAGGATCACCAATTTGATAGGGGAAGAAATCTAGATGGGGAGATTACAGTAGACTTCTGCCAGCCATGCTTACCCAAGATCTTTTGTGCACCATTTCTAAATTTTGGTAGTTTCTCATATAGTGAATATCATTTTCCCAAGACAGAATCCAAAACCTGTATTTCTCACATTCCCTTTTAGCTGGGGAACAGATATGTGACCTAAGCTTTGTTATTCAAATACTCAAGAGTGAGACTTGAACATAGAAATAAGCAACAGGAGATAGTGTCCAGGTGAGGGGATCCCCTGGTCAGCACAGTGGTGAAGCCATCTGGTCTTGTAGGGGCATGTGATGGACCTCCTAGCTCCTTAGTTACCATCTTGATCCTTGCTGTGTGGTTTTTCACTTTGAGGCTTAAACTAGCCAGTGTGGTTTCTGTTGCTTGCAACCAAGAACATTAGCCAAAAATAAGGTTAAACAATTGGCTTAAAACTGCCTGTTAAATTAGAAAAAGAATCAGAATTAGAATTAAAACTAAGCTGTCTCATTTGCAAGTTTCAGCTCATAGATAGAGTTAATCTAACACAGGGATTGCAAATTTGTGCCCTTGTTCATCCCACTTAGCTGCGATGTAGCCTTTCATTCAATTACGCTAGGCCAGGAGTCAGCAAATCAAATCTGGCCCTCAGCCTATTTTTGTACATAAAGTTTTATTGAGACACATTTGTTTGTGTATTATCTATAATTGCTTTCATACTGTAAGATGGAGTTCAATAGTTGTCATAGAGACCATATATTAATATTACAGCATGCAAAACTTAAAATATTTACTGCTGATTACCCTTTGTAGAAAAAATGTGCTGATTATTCATTGGTAGGCAGTCACTAACAATCAGTAGGATCTGGCAGGTGAAATGGAAACTATTTGGCATCCCAGGTTTAACATGTCTTGTTAGTCATCCATTACAGCTTTTATTAGCAGTGTTAGCATTCAACACAGTCTCTGACAAGAAAGCTAGTGGAGATGAGGATTGTAGGAACATAAATAAGAGAACATATCCATACATATGTTAGAGGATACGTACGCTACTTATTCCCTTGCTTCTATGTCAGGGATCCCCAAGCACCAGGCCATGGACCAGTATCAGAGCCAGGACACACAGCAGGAGGTGAGTGGCAGGCAAGGGAATATTACCACCTGAGCTCCACCCCCTCTCAGATCAGCAGTGACATTAGATTCTTGTAGGAGCGCAAACCCTATTGTGAACTGTGCATGCAAGGGATCTAGGTTGCACGCTCCTTATGAGAATCTAATGCTTGATGATCTGGGGTGGAACAGTTTAATCCTGAAACCATCCTCTTGTTTCCCCATCTGTGGAAGAATCATCTTCCATGAAACTGGTCCCTGGTGCCCCAAAATGGGGGACTGCTGTTCTATGTGACTTTTTATTAAAGTAGATAATTTAGGAAACTGTGCTTTCATACAAAAAGAGTAATCTTGATTTTTTCATACAAAAAGGCAAGCTTGACTGTTTCTTTTTTTTCCTTTTAGTTTAAATGTATTATTTCTGTAGATGATGAGACTGATAGATTTAAAGTAGAAAGGTAAAAAATAAACCTGATTAAGATTGCTTTCTTCTAAGCTGGCATTTAGTAAATATCTTCAATTGACCCGAACATTGGCCACCCTTAAAAATGATTGATTCAAGTCCATCAGGGACTTGAGGTAAGTCCATAAGCCATAACTCCAGATCCAGAAGGTCAATATTGTCTTGATACCAACACCTTGACTTTTGATATAGAGTGTTCCAGATAAGAGCAATCTGATTTCTCAAAACTACACGAGAAAGTTACTGAGTTGACTGTATCTGTCGCTGATAACTCCCTTTAGTTGCCTCAACTATGTAGAACTAGCAGTTTCCAGAATCTGATGATTTGTGTAAAGCTTGGAGGTTTTGCACATGCTGCTTGCAACCTCTGTGTGACATGTGCATTCTTCCTTGCCTAATTAACTCATCCTAGTCCTTTGTTACTCAAGCCCAGCACCACCCCTTCCATAAAAATTTCCCTGATCCCCATTCTCTGGGCTTACCTCTGTCGCTGACTCTTCAATACCATTTTGTGTCTATTTACATCTCTGTCCCCTCTAGTTGACTACACAGGGGTTGGATTTTTAAAATCTCTGTGTTACCAGTACATACGAGAGTTCTTAGCACACAGTAGGTGTTCAAAATATGTTTATTGAAAGAGATACCTCCTTTATTGTGACCCAGAGTCAGGGCTCTGTGAGACTTTCTTTTGTGACTTCTTCAGCAAAAGATTTACAGTGCATTGGGGCTTTTTTCTTGGCTCTCTCAGCTGGTTTGTCTGCTGGTGGGAGTGTAAATTATTCAGCCATTGTGGAAAGCAGTGTGGCACTTCTTCAAAGAACTAAAAACAGAACTACAATTAGACTCGGCGGTCCCACTGCTGGGTATATATCAAAAGGAATAGATATCATTCTATCATAAAGACACATGCAAGTGCATGTTCATTGCAACACTATTCACAATAGCAAAGACATGGAATCAACCTCAATGCCTACCAATGGTAGACTGGATAAAGAAAATGTGGTACATATACACCATGGAATACTATGCAGCCATAAAAATGAATGAGATAATTTATTTTCTGGAACATTATCCTTAGCAAACTAACACAGAAACAGAAAACCAAATACCACTTGTTCTTACTTATAAGTGGGAGCTAAATAATGAGGACACATGGACAAAAGAGAGGATACATGGACAAAAGAGGGGAACAACAGACATTGGGGCCCACTTGAGGGAGGAGAGTGGGAAGATGGAGAGGTTCAGGAGAAAAAAAATGTCTGGTACGATGCTTAGTACCTAGGTGATGAAATAATCTGTGAACCAAACCCCCGAGTCATGAGTTTACCTATAGAACAAACCTGCATGTATACCCCTGAAACTAAAATAAAAGTTAAAATATTAAGTAAACGAAAAGAGAAAAAAGGGAAGAAAATGCATCAAAATGCAATGCCATGCAACTTGAGGTAGTAGGATTCTGGGTGACTTTTTGTTTTGTTTTTATGCCTTCTATATTTTCTTTCTAACAATTTTTAAAAATCAACATTTTGACAAATAAAATGTATATATTTATTATGCATAACATAATAGTTTGAAATATGTATACATTGTGGAATGATTAAATTGAGATAAATACATGCATAATCTCACATACTTAACATTTTTTTGTGGTGAGGACAGGTAAAATCTACTCTCTGATTTTCAAAAATACAATACATTGTTACTAACTATAGTCACCATGTTATACAATAGATCTCTTCAATATATTCCTCTTATCTAACTGAAATTTTTTATCTTTTTGACCAACATCTCCCCAGCTCTACCCACTGCCCCCTGCCCTTACCACCGACTCCCCATTGCCAGTCCTTGGTAACCACCATTCCATCTTGCTTCTATGAGCTTAACTTTTTTAGACTCTACATGTAAGTGAGATCATGAATATTTGTATTTGTATTTCTGTTTGGCTTATTTCACTTAGCATAATGTCCTCCAGGTTTATCCACTTTTTGCAACTGACAGGGTTTCCTTCTGTTTTAAGGCTGAATAGCATTCCATTGTATATATGAAGTGTCACATTGTATATATATGTATCACTTTTTTTTATCCATTCACCCATTGATGGACACTTAAGTTGATTCCATATCTTGGCTGTTGTGGTTAATGCTGCAGTGAACATGGGAGTACAGACATCTCTTCAACACACTGATTTCATTTCCTTTATGTGCGTACCCAGTAGCGAGATTGCTGAATCATGTGGTAGTTTAAGGTTTAAATTTTTGAGGAGCTTCCATACTGTTTTCCATAATGGCGGCACTAACTTATACTCTCACTAACAGTAAATAAGGTTCTTTTTTCTTTGCCTCCTTACCAACTCTTACTATCCATTCTAATAGGTGATATCTCGCTGTGGTTTTAAGTTGTATTTCCCTGATGATTAGTGACATTGAGCATCTTTTCATATACTTGTTGGCCATTTGTATGTCTTCTTTTGGGAAATGTCAATTCTGGTGCTTTGTCTGTATTTTAATTGGGTTATTTGTTTACTTCCTATTGATTTGTAGGAATTTCTTAGATATTTTGGATATTAACCCCTTATCAAGTGTATGGTTTGCAAATATTTTCTCCCATTTTGTTGGTTGTTTCTTCACTCTTAATTGTTTCCTTTGCTATACAGAAGCCTTTTAATCTGATGTAATCCCATTTTGTCATAGTATCTTTTTTAACTTCAACTTTTATTTTAGACATGGGGGTAGATGTGCAGGTTTGTTACACAGGCATATTGCACCCAAGTGGTGAGCATAGTGCCCAATAGGTAGTTTCTCAAACCACGTCCCCCTCCCTCCCTCCCCCCCATTATAATAGTCTCCAGTGTCTATTGCTCCCATGTTTATGTCCTTATGTGCTTAATGTTTAACTCCCACTTATAAGGGAGAACACGTAGTATTTGGTTTTCTGTTCCAGTGTTAGTTTGCTTAGGATTATGGCCTCCATCTCCATCCACGTTCCTGCAAAGAGCATGATTTCATTCTTTTATATGGCTGTGCCTTCCATATGAACTAAAAATTTTCTCTATGGGTATTTTAACTTTTACAAGCAAAAAATAGACATTAATAACAGTTGCCTGTGCAACATAGGGAGAGCCTATCTTTACAAACTAAAAATTTAAAAATTAAAATTAAGTGTGGTGGCATGCACCTGTGGTCCTAGTTTAGGAGGCTAAGGTGGAAGGATCTCTTGTGCCCAGGAGATCAAGCCTACAGTGAGCTGTGATTGTGCCCCTGCACTCCAACCTGGGTGACAGAGTGAGGCCATGTCTTAAATAAATAAACCAAATAATGTGTTAAATAGATTAGTTATTATTTATTAGTTATTATAAAATTAAAATCTTTAACAAAACGTTAGCTAGTTTGCATACTCTAAATAAAATATCAGTAAGTAGGAAAAAAATAACCTCTGTCTAATTTCATAAAAGCTATATAATGAAACATGAAAATGGTTAGGATGAATATCTGTTCGTATGAGCTTTGATTTGGCCCTGGATTAACTCTAGAATGGGGTCCTATGCTCAGCTTGCTTTTTCCTCATTTGTCCCAATGAGCACAGATGGCCAGTTTTTGAAAATTGTCCTTATTAATAGGTTCTCTATATCCCATAGAAGGAATGCAAATGAAAAATCTTTCCAGAAGCGGAAAGAGAAAGTCATTTTCACATATACTCAGGAAGGCATTCACTGCATATTTAGACAATGGGAGGGAGTGTATTATAGCATTTGCAGCCCAGTCATCAGCTACAGGGCTCGCTAGTGAAAACAACCCAAGGCAATAGACAGAGCATTGGTTACTCGAGTGTTAAATTTACCTATGGGCAAACTTAAGACAAAAGACTCAAATGCAAAGCCTTGCTGTTATGAACATAAATTAGGAAAACGCTGAAAGGGAAAGCACTGGTGATTCTGACCATGACGCCATGCATTGAGAAAGTGTGTGAACCTGCAGTGGTAAGCTTGCAGGCATCCCCAAGATGGCTTGGGGAGGTGCTCTCCTGGCGAGGGGATCGGCTTATATACATGCATGTAATACTGAATTCACCAAAAACCCCCACATCAGAGCACTCAGACAACAGCAACATTGTTAATGGTTTATGTTTACTCCAGAATATTTTTCACACTGTCATGTCACAATTTTTATCATACTGTCAAATGGAGACATTAGTATATGTCTAGTCTTTAGTTCCCAAACAGTTAAGGTTCCAGTTTGAGATTTTTAAATTTTTATTTACTCTGTTACATGATGATTCATGAGCAAGCACATCTGAAATCACAGATTAAAAATAAGCCCACATCAGGAATTCTTCTAGGTATGCATGGGTAGATTAAGGAGATGTCCAAATTTTTGGTGAAAACTTTTATTTCTCTTTAAGAACAAAACTTTAAATGCATCTGGAAAAGTCACTGGGTTCACAAATAATATCTCCTATATTACAAATAGTTTGGTTTATGATTCTGTGATCAAATCAAATAATCTTTTTTTATACCTGACCAAAACTACATCGTGGAGTTCATGTGCTGTTTGTAATCATTATAGTCACATGTAACTCTGAACCTTGGAGCACTTGTCACTGTGGCATGGATATGATGATAATGATATGATGATGGTGATGTTAGGAAACGTAGGGCTTGAGGAGGTATTTCAGATGGCATCCTTCAGAAGCAAGTATCAGTTTTTAATAAATCAGTTTTTAAGTAAACCAGATAGTTGAATTCACGTGCCTCTCTTTACCTCCAATATCACAGCTCTCTGGCAATTCATCTCAAAAACACAGGTTGGGTGAAGTGCCATCAACTCTGATCAGTTCATGTTAACCTCAGGTCTGTTACTCAGCCTTGTTGAGGCATCAAAACTTTAATATTTTCTTCTGTCAAATCCTGACAAAAGATAGAATACTCTTGTATTGAGATGTGATTAAATTGTCTCTCCTCAGGAAAACCCTACATTTAAAAATCTAAATGCTTTTTCCTCTCAAGGGGAAAGGACGATGGCCCTTTCTCATTAAGGTAACATTTTCACCTCAGAAGCTGGGAGGGAGTCTTGATGTAATTTGATGGATAACAGCATTTATCTTTTGGAAGTTTTCTATATCATCACTTGCATTACTTAAAGCCACCAAACTGCCCTGCTTGTTAGTATTTTGAGCCCTCTGCAACTGCAAAATGCTCACTCTTCACAGTATTTGTGGAGGGTCTTCCCTATTATCATTTTCCAGATGAGAAAATGAAAACTCAAGGGATTAAGTAACTTCCTCAGATTTAGACAACGTCTGCCTATGCAGAGTGGATAGGAGGATAGTTGGAGAAGCAAATATCCTCAGAGTAGACCACAGATCTGATGGATGCAGGACATTGCCCTCTCTACTCCTCTGGTCTCCCCTCTTCCCTCCCTGCTCCTTCTCTCACTGGGTCCTATTCCATGAATTGCATGGTCATTGACTCAACTTTCCCCTCCTCAACATCTTACTCTGCTTGTTTGAATGAAAACTTAGAGAGCTGGGGACTGTCGACAAGTCTATGCTGGACCTTGTATAGTTTACAACCCATGGTCAGAGTATCCTGGGCAGAAGTTGACCACTCTTTTATTTCCCAGCACTGGATTTGAGCTGGGTATCCAGCAAGAAGGTACTTCACGCTATTTTTTAAAATTTCTTTTTTTTTTAATTGAAAAATTTTGAGGGTACGCAGTAGGTGTAATTATATTTACAGGGTACATGAGACATTTTGACACAGGCATATAATACATGATAATCACATCATGGGGAATGAGGTATCCATCATCTCAAGCATTTATTCTTCATATTATAAGCAATCCAATTACATTTTTCTAATTATTTTAAAGGTACAATTAAGTTATTGTTGACTATAGTCACCCTGCTGAGCTATCAAATAGTAAGTCTTATTCATTCTTCTAACTTTTATTTTTTCATGCTGTTTCTTATTTGCTCAGTTATTTTTGGCTCAATGAGGGTAACATTAATAAGGTAGCTTTGGGGTAGCCATTCTCTATTGAAGATCTTTGTGCCCATTTCTCTGTAGATGCCATTCATTAATCTCATTCATTCAATTTTTTTTTTCCTCACTCAGCAAGTACCATGTGTCAAGGACTTCCCCAGGCACTGGGGATACAGTGGCCAAGAAGAATAAGCGTTCTATGCTCATGGAGCACATTCTAGAGAGAGAGAGAGAGAAACAATGACCAAGGAAACAAATAGCAAGATAAGTTTACATGAAGGAATAATGAGGGAAAGAAATGGGAACTTGACAGAGAGTATCTTAGGAAAATGACTCTTTAGAGTCATCTGAAAAGGCCACTCTAAGGTGTCGATGTTTGCACTGATCCCTGACAAAAGGGAAAGACTCAGTTGTTCCAGGACCTAAAGAAAGACCATACCAGGCTATGGAAACAGGAGAATGCTCAGAGTTGGGGACAAGTTTGACTTATTCAAGGCATGGAAAATGAGCCTCAGTGGCTGGAGCAAAGTGAGTGATGGATGTGGTAAGCACATCCATCATGGGACAGGGTTAGATCTTATCAGGCTTTGTTGACAACAATGATTCCCAGTCAGAACACACGGTACAGTCGCACTGGTTGTTTACAGTGAGCATCCATTTGATTGGTCAATGCTTTGTGTTAGCTGTTTTGGTGCTCACTCTGGTTACAGGTCACGGCAAGGATGATTCTACTGTAAAAGCATGTATTTCAGTATTTCCTGTGAATCTTCCCAGGGTATCACATTAGGTGAGTTTTCAAGAGCTGAGGAGCTTGGCTCCTGGAAAGGCAACAATTTTACCCCTGTTGCCCCTGTTCTTGTTCTGACCTTCCTGTTTATCCAGAATCATTCTAAGACACTTGCATTTCCCTTGGCAGCCCACGCAGCACTTAACCTCCACCATGCAAATTAGTATTAATCTATCAAGGATTCCAGACCAGCCTGTTTTTGTCCCCATTAACCTCTGGCTAGCCCTACACTACTCCAATAAAAATAACTCCATTTCCTAATCAATGGTCACTTCCCGATGGAAATCATAATTATGGTTATGCAGCATTCAGTTAGCATACACGGCTTTTTATAACTGTGATTGATAGGAGTGAGGCAATGGGACTGAGTGGGTCGCATGCCCAGTTGTTTTGCTCATCTTATTTTCTGGGTTACGTAGTGTGCATATACTTTATTATCCAAATAGGGGCACTTCCGAGAGTGAACAAAGATGCTATTAATAATTATGCTATGAAAACAGACATGAACTGGGGTGGGCAGTCACCCTAGGGGTTCAGTATTTGATACCACACAGTTATTATATTTTGTGGGATTTGTTGTACAATGATGAGTTATATGAATAAAGAACCTTCATTCTTTCTTGCTCCTTATATTACCATCAAGTACGTTAATTCCATTTATCTTCTGGGTCTAAAGATTAAGTCACAGAACGACCTTTTCAGCAGACTTTTTTTTTTTTTTTTTTGAGACAGAGTCTCACTCCGTTGCCTGGGGTGGAGTGCAGTGGTGCTATCATAACTCACTGCAGCCTCAGCCTCCTAGGCTCAAGCAGTCCTACCAACTCAGCCCTCCTAGGAGCTGGGAGTAGCTGGGACTATAGGCAAGCGCCACTATGCCCAGCTAATTTTTGTATTTTTAGTAGAGATGGAGTTTCACCATGTTGCCAAGGCTGGTCTGGAACTCCTGGGCTCAAGTGATCTGCGCACTTCGGCCTCCCACAGTGCTGGAATTATAGGTGTGAACCACCGTGCCCAGCCCAGACTGTCTTTTACTTGTGCCCTATGCCAAGCTTAAGGAGCTAAGCCAAAGCCTGTAAACTCAGTACTGCCCTGAAGCTCCAGTTGGCTAGCAAAGTGACTTAAGACAGCTTTAAGAGATGTCTTAAAGCTGTTTGCTTCCCTTGCCCCATGTTTACCTCTCTGCCTGAGGAAAGCACCTCTGAAAGGGAAGAGTTGGAGCTGGGGTGCACAAAATTTGCTTGATGATCTCTGGTTAGACCACCTGCTAGTGACAATGAAGGTGGAAAAGAAGTTGTTCTCAAAACAGAAAATAAATTGCCACAGTAAGAACCTGTCCTATATGCTAATAAGAAATGGACTCTCTTGAGGGAAAAGAATGAATGAAGTGAACCCAAATTATTGCTATTAGCATTATGGGAAATAAAAATATGTAATCTTGAATATTCTCAATTGGCAAGAATAATTCTTTATTATTCTTTAATTTATTAGAAAATCTTTTAAAAGATTCTTGGCCCAATGCTTGCTTGCTCATTAGCTTAAAGAGGACACCACTTCTGGATAAATTTAACATTGTACCCTGTCCTCCCTCCCCAATCCATATTTAAGCTAAACTTCATTAGTCAAATTAAAGATGTTCTTCAGGTACTGAATCCCAATGAATCTGTTCAGAAGAGATTCTTTTGATTGGGATGATGTTCTTGAAGATGCAAATTAATCCCAAACAGAACCTGATGGTTCATGTTTTCTGAGAACAATTTGTCTTCTTTAACATGAGAAACTGACCAGAGCATGCTGTGCAGAGAATATTTAGTTAAATAATTTAGACTAACAAAGTATCTTATAACACTCTTCCCCACTAGGGTTTTAGTAAGACATGTCAACAGGCTGAGATGTTGTTGACATTTACAGGGTAGCTCACCTAATTCTCCAGTGACTCATCTGCTCCCTTCTCCCTGTCCACTGCTGTTTCCTACCCTTTTCCACTGTTGTTCTTTGCACCTGCAAAAAAGGAGCCTTTTCCCTTTTTGGGACCGCTGTCCCTGCAGACCTCTGTTTTGTCTGCTCATTCAGTGCAGCTCAGTGTGGAAGCATATATTTTTAGGAAAGGAATAAATAAAACAGGGATGGGAGTGTGGTTTGAGTCTATGGAAAAATAACAAATTACCTGGTGTGAATCCTGTGGATGTATGTTTAAGGATGCTTGACCTTAGAAGTGTTTCACCATCTAGACCAGTGGTGTCCCATTAAAATATGATGTGAGCCAAATGTGTAATGTAAAATTTTCTGATATCTACATTAAAAAAACACAGGTGAAATCAATTTTAATAACTTATTTTATTTAACCCTATATATGCAAAATATTATCTCAACATATAGTCAATATGAAAAGTATTAATGAGATATTTACATTTTTTCCCTATACTAAGTCTTTGGAATCTGAAGCATATTTCAATCCAGACTAGCCACCTTTCACACATTCAATAGCCACTTGTGGCTGTGGCTACTGCAGTGGACAGGACAGTGCAGATCTAGGCCGTTGTTGCAGTGAAGTCAGTGAACAGATGCTACTCCATGAGCTATTTGCCATAGGTCCACAATGAGATAAATTCTGAAATTAAGAAGACGTGTTTAAAACTTTTATTTTAGGTTCAGGGGTACATGTGCAGGTTTGTTATATAGATAAATTGTGTGTCATGGGGGTTTGGTGTACAGATTATTTCATCAC
This sequence comes from Pongo pygmaeus, assembly GCF_028885625.2. Lineage (NCBI taxonomy): Eukaryota > Metazoa > Chordata > Mammalia > Primates > Hominidae > Pongo > Pongo pygmaeus. Next base: position 98,872,570 of record NC_072378.2, on the reverse strand, counting down.
CCAGGTAATAAGCATAGTACCCAATAGGTAGCTTTTCAATTTGATATGGCCATGACATCCAGGCATGGGATCAATGGAAACTTAAAATTTCAATAGCTTTAGGGATACAAGTGTTTTTTGGTTGCATGGATAAATTGCATAGTGGTGAAGTCTGGGATTTTAGTGTACCCATCACCCAGGTAGCATATATTGTGCCCAATCAGTAGTTTTTCATCCCTCAACCCTGTCTCACACTTCCCTGCTATGAGTCACCAGTGGCCATTATATCACTCTGTATACCTTTGTGTACTCATAGTTTACCTCCCACTTATAAGTGAGAAAATGTGGTATTTGGTTTTCCATTCCTGAATTATTTCACTTGGGATAATGGCCTCCAGTTCCACCCAAATTGCTGTAAAAGACATTATTTTATTCTTTTTTTATGGCTGAGTAGTGTTTCAGGGTATATATCTATATCTAAATCTATATCACATTTTCTTTATCTACTCATTGGTTGATGGGCACTTATGTTGATTCTATATCTTTGCAATTGTGAATTGTATACTGCAGTAAACATATACATGCAAGTGTCTTTTTGGTATAATGACTTCTTTTCTTTGGGTAGAAACCCAGTAGTGGGATTGCTGGATCGAATGGTAGACCTACTTTTAGTTCTTTAAGAAATCTTCAGCCGGGCACGGTGGCTCACACCTGTAATCCCCGCACTTTGGGAGGCCGACGTGGGCAGATCACGAGGTCAGGAGATCGAGACCATCCTGGCTAACACGGTGAAACCCAGTCTCTACTAAAAATACAAAAACAAAATTAGCCAGGTGAGGTGGCGGGCATCTGTAGTCCCAGCTACTTGGGAGGCTGAAGCAGGAGAATGGCGTGAACCCAGGAGGCAGAGCTTGCAATGAGCCAAGATTGGGCCACTGCACTACAGCCTGGGTGACAGAGCGAGACTCCATCTCAAAAAAAAAAAAAAAAAAAAAACTCCATACTGTTTTCCATAGAGGTTGTATTAATTTACATTTCCACCAGCGATGTACAAGCATTGCCTTTTCACCACATCCATGTCAATGTCTATTGTTTTTTGACTTTTTAATAATGGCCATTCTGGCTGGGGTAAGGTATCTCCTTGTGGTTTTAATTTGTATTTCCTTGATAATTAGTGATGTTGAGCATTTTTTTCATATCTTTGTTGGTCATTTGTATATCTTCCTTTGAGAAATATCTGCTCATGTCATTTACCCACTTCTTAATTGGATTATTTATTTTTTTCTTGTGGATTTGAATTCCTTGTAGATTCTGGATAATAGTCCTTTGTTGGATGCATGGTTTGCAAATATTTCTCCCATTCTACAGGTTGTCTGTTTACTCTGGTGATTATTTATTTTGCTCTGCAGAACCTTTTTAGTTCAATTAGGTCTCATTTATTTATTTTTGTTTTGTTGCATTTGCTTTTGGGGTCTTAGTCATAAATTCTTTGCCTAGGCCAATGTCCAGATGAGTTTTTCCTAGCTTTTCTTCTAGAATTTTTATGGTTTCAGGTCTTAGATTTAAGTCTTTAATCTATCTTGAGTAATTTTTGTATATGGTGAGTTAGGGATCCAGGCTCATTCTACATATGACTATCCAATTTTCCCAGTATCTTCTAGTGAATAAGCTGTCCTCTCCCGAGAATATGTTTTTGTCTGTTTTGTCAAAGATCAGTTGGTTTTAAGTATTTTGCTTTATTTTGGGGTTCTCTATTCTGTTCCATTGGTCTGTGTGTCTACTTTTATATCAGCAAAACATGGGATATTTAAAAAATACTTCGCTGTTTTTGTATTTTAAGGATATTAGTCTGCAATTGATTGGGTTGGAGAGCTGACTCTTCCTCACAGATAGCTTGAGAAGCCCTGCCCTAGACCTTCCCTCCTCCCTGCCTTGCATTTCTCAATCTCAGGTTAGCTGGGCAATCTGCAGAGATGGATCCATTGCAAATGACTAGGACACCTCATTGTGGAGCTGTGGCTTTATTCTACATCTTATCTTCCCAGTGTTTCATGATATTTCACTGTTGGCCACCTCTTTTTTTCTTAAAATGTTCTCTCTCTAAGATTATTGGTTCTCTTAGATGATTTTTTCATCTTCCTCCCACCTTCTAATCCACATTCACCAGGGAATAGTACGGTTGGAAGTGAGCTAATTTGGGAACAGTAATTTGTCTGTTGAGCGTAGGATGGTGAGAGTGGGAAGCTAGGGGAAAGGTCGGCAGGGAGAGGAGCAGCACATATGGAATTCAGATGAGAGGCGGATAGAGCTCACATAAAGGCAGCAGTCAGGTGGCGCAGAGGAGAGGAAAGGACCAGGTTGAAATATGATTAGGAGGGAGACAATAGCAGGATACAGTTTTGTATATGGTGAGAGATAGGGATCCAGTTTCATTTTTCACGCCCATTCACACTGCCATACTGTAGGATGTGAGGAGGGGAAACAGCTGAGGCTGATCAGCTCCTAGCCTTGAGTAATGGGATTCTAGGGAGAATCAAATCCACCTAGATGTCTCTCTAGCCCCTGAAAGTTAAAGTCAACCCATCTAAAATGAACCCCTTTCATCTTCCTCTCCCAGCTCCTTCCTCCCACCCCCAACTCCTCCTCCTGACTGCCATTCTGTGAGCAGGATCACCATTTTTCCAATCATCTAGGCTCAAAACCTAGGGTCAGCTCTACCTCCTTTCCTCTTCTATGTGCCATCTTTTGGGAAGTCCTATAGAGCCTATTTCGATAGACTCACTCTCTGCCAGGCTGTCATTTCCATTCATATTCCTTAGCAACCAGCTAGACCAGACTCATTACCTCTAGCTAGGCTCCTGCAATGTTCTCCTCATGTGGCTTCTCCTCAACAGCCTCTCTGTGCTCTATGCCACCTTACATCCCTGCCAAATCAGCTTACAACGCAGCTTCAAGCGCATCTTCCCTCTCTCAGATCCTCAATACCCCACATTGTCTACTAATGCTAGCTAGTCTTCTTGCTGGGAATTCAGGGCCCTCCATAATCTGGTTCTAGTAGATGCTTTAAGGCTCACCTTCTGCCCTGTGTTATTGAGCTCTCTGCATGTGGGGCTCTGTGCTAGGTCCTAACTGCTTGAGAGAACATGGAGGGAAGGCAAAGGTCACTGGAGCCACGATAAGGGATTTTAGCCCTACTCAGGAGTCTGATTAGGCTGAATCCCAGAACGATTTTAGGAATTAGACAGAAAGGCCTAGGACATTAGAAAGAATGTGAGTCATGCTTTTCTTGCCTAGAAGAAAAGCTAGTGTCTGAATCACAGAGGAAAGGGACAAGCTCAAAGTGGTAGAGAGGGCACAAGGCAACTAGCTTAAGAATGTGGGACTTAATTCTAAGGGCAGCGGAAAACCATGGAAAGGTTTTAAGCAGGGGTGTGGAATGATCAGATTTGCCTTTTAAGAAGTTCTAACTGCTATATGCATTTGCTATTGGCTACCTTTTTTTTTTTTTTCCCAAAAGCTTTCTTTCACTAAAAATTTTAACCCTACGTTAATTTGTTTAAATCTCCAGGTAAGTTGGGAATTCCAACACTTATTTTTCAAAAGGCAATTTCATGTAACAGGCCTCTTGCTTGCCCTCTGTTCTTTAGGACACAATCTGGGAAATGCTGACTTAAATAATTTCCTCTGTCTGGGATGCCTCTTTGCCCATTTTCCTGTTGAAATCCAGCCCATCTTGCCAGACCTTGATCCAAGCCATCTTTGTAGTCCTGGCTCAAATGTCAAACCTAGAGTCAGCTTTCTTCATCCCTAAGCCAAGGTTTCTTTCAGATCTTAAAAGGCTACCATTCTAGGCTATCAGAAACTTCTGTCTTTTTTGAACCCCTGTAGTGCATGGTTGATAAATGTCTTGGGCACTCATCAGACTACCTTGTCTTTGAGCAGATGTATGTGTGTGTCTTCATTCCCCTTTGAAGGCAAGGTTTGGAGGTTATTAGTTTCTATGTCTTTCTCACATTCCCCATGTCTTTTCCTAATGTAGGGAAAGTGCCTTGTCCAGAGGAGAAGCTTGATTGATGTTTCATTAATTCTCACTCCTTTAGAAGCCACACTCGCACTATTCTAGGCCACATATAAATGCAGCTCCTTTGTATCTTCGGCAGCACTGCAGCCCTCTCAGCCTTGTCTGGGCATCTGTCAGGGCTCCCTGCCTGCAGGTGTGCTGGAGGGAAGACAACCAGGGAGAGCTCTCCTGTACTCAGTGCTCAGTTCACTGGGATCCAGAAAGCCCTGGCACCCTCCTCTCACCCACACTATCCTTTTCTCCTCCAGATGGAAGCTCTGGAATGCTTCCTTCAGGTACCTCTGGAAAGCACAGATCAAGCCAGGCACTGAAGTGTGCATTCATGTCTCCTCTTAGTGCTCTCTCAGTTTCCCAGCTGGTGAGCCAGGGAAGCAAAGGTCTGTTTCCTGTTGTGTCTACGGTGTTTTCTCAGCCTGCACCTAAGAATAGGCTTTCTTTGGTCCGAAGGGCATGGCAGCTGTGTTTCCCCTTTTGTGACAATGTGTGTGTGGTGAAGGCAAGTGGGGAGTAATGGCTTTTGTCAGGAGTTTGTCCTCCCCCACGTCAGTGTCAGCTCGCCTTGCTGGGGCTTGTTCCCCTCACTCGTTGTGGGAAGGACTGTCAAAGGATGTCAAGATGAATTCGCTGCTCCTACTTGCGCCTTTTCTTTCTCTCTCTCTCTCGCCCCCTCTTCTCTTTTGATTCTGTCTTGATGTCATCTCTTCAAAGTATACTACCTGTAAAATATTGATTCACAGCAGGCTGCATCTGCCAGGATCAGATTTCTCCTCTTCTGGCAGCAGTAATAAACTACCACAGACACAGCAGACCTGGTGCCAGCTTCATTGCTGTCTCACACACACATCCGTCTGTCTTTTGCCTGACTCTACATAATGAAACAGCACCCAGGGACATTTCAGAAGTAGGGAGACCAAGTAGCAAACCAGTGGGGACATAAAAGAGCCAGGGGTGCCTGCAAACAAAGGATGTAACAGGTCTCACCCCAAGCAGCAGATGAATCAGAAGCTCCCTCATTTCCTGATGGCAACTGGAAAAATAGGAAAGGAAACAAAGCCCCCAGTTAACTGCCAACAGTGTAATCGCAGTGGTCCTCCACTTCCTTTTCTTCCTCCTTTCCTTCAGTCATCTTGAGCCACTTTGTAGAATAGTACCTTGAAGCATTCATAACTTATGAGCCCTGCTGGGCGTATCATACCTAGAGGAAGAGCTTATGTAATAGGGGGGACATGAATTTTGTTTGCATAGGAACCAGAGAATCAATAGAGTCGCAGGGTGATAAAGAGCTCGGACTCTGGAGCCAGAGCTGGGTCAGGTACATGGCTTTGCCACTTACCATCCATGTGACTTAGGGCAAGTCACTAAACATACCTATGTCTCAGTTTCCTTGTTGGTATAATGGCTTGCTAGTATGACGAAGTGAATTTATAGTCATAAGGCATTTAGAATACTGCTTGGCACATAGCACTATTAAAATGCTTACTAAATAGACACATACAATTTCCCTGATGGGAGTCAAAAGTCCTAGTTAATGATAACAGTGTGGACATTCCTCTTCCTTTTTGGGGGATAGTAACTAATCATCATGGAAGTGCTCCTGGGCAGATAGGCAGCTGGGACATGAGTAACCCTCGGAGGAGCCCAAATATTCTCCTCCTGCCTTGTTTGCAAATGTGCGCTGTTCAAAGGTGTCCCACTCTCAGAGAAGGTGACTCTTTATTCAGAAGCTCGGCAGTTGTGGGAAGAGTTTTCTGAACATCAGTGGTGTGTGTCTCTGTCATTCACATGCTGGCTGGAAGAGGAAAGTATTAAAAAGAGAAGCGGCCATCCAAAGTCAGTAAATCCATCATCAGAGGTGACAGCTGTGGGTTTGCATTCTGTTTTACTGCGACTTTGAGCAAGTTGGTGAAGGTGCCGGTGGCATCCAGGTCTGGCCTGTGAAGAGTTATGATTTTCGACTGTATTAAGCTACTGAAGGGACCCTACCACTTAGCACCCTCCGGGGAGCCTTCCCTTTTACAGTAAAGGGAAATTTACCCCTTGTGACCAACTGTTAAGCTTCCTTTGAAGCCTCTTTTAATTCAGACTTGGTTCAGCTCATGATGGCTTCAGAGTCAGTGGGGAAAACATTTACGATATGACAAACTAGCAACCTGTATTTTTTACGTACTGTTAGAGAAATCATTGGTCTTTTACACTCGTGTTCTTTTGCTTTTTGTTGGGAGAGATGTCCTTTGAGACCCATCAGTTCCTCACTTTATATTCTTTCTCCTCTTCAAGCCTCAAAGCCTCCCTGCACAGTAGCAGGCTTCCCTTTGATGAGGCAGGCTGGAGGAAGTTTCATCTGAAGCCTGCCAGAGTCAGTGGTCTGTGGTCGAAAGGGGCACTGCTGAGTCAAGTGAAGCAGACATCCCTTCACCATGGGGTTTCATTTCTTCAGAATGAGGAGGCTTATTTTCATTCCCCCAAAGGCCTTAAAGGACACTATGATCTCATGGGCTTCGTGTGGGCCCAATGTGCCCAGTTTCTCACCTCGATCGACATGCTCCATAGAACCGTCTTGTTCTTCTTTTTGCAGGGGTCCTAAATTATTATTTCTGTCTTTTCACATTTACAGCAGGAAGTTAGCACTGTGCAAAGAATCTCTGGATATCCAGTGGTGGGAATGTGGGAGACTTCAGACTATCTGAACACAAAGAGTAATAAATGAGGTGTCAGCAGGAAGACATAAGGGCTAAATCTTGACCCAGAGCCAAGCTTTGCAAAGGCATATGGAGATTGACTGTCCCCTATACAGAGGGGAGATTAAGGGGGTGCTATTTGGAAACCACGTGTAGGAGCACAGTGGCATGATTAACTACCTAGGCCTGGAGCTCAGTTCTGCAATTGTATGGGCTTGGGCAAAATGACTTTACCTCTCTGTGTCTCCAGATCCTCATCTTCAAAATGGGGTGTTATGAGGATGGAATATGATAATTCATATGAAGTGCTTAGTACAGAGACTGGCACATAGTAAGACTCAGATTAGTGTTAGCAGCCTGTTTTTATAAAAAAGTATTGTAGAGTAAGAATTCCTCAAGATATAATCCCTTGAGACCACCAGGGAAAATCCATGGAAAAGAGCTCTTTTAAAAGCCAATTAATAAATAATTCAAAATTTACCCTTGGTTTTTATTCATCAAGCAAAATTGTCTGCATTCTTCTTCCTAGTTACAGTCTCTAGCAAGCAGTAGGCATTCAATAAATACTTATTGAATAAACAAATAGCCGTCTTACAGGTACACCTGTGAGCTCAGTGATCATCAGTAGCTTAAGAAAATTTACCATCAGGTCCACTAATTACGACTTTATTGTTCCTTTCAATTACAAAGAATCTTTCTGTTGTTTACTTTGTTCTTTTACACCTCTGGGGCTTGGGAATCTGTGTTAATTTGCATGACTGTGTTAACCTAAACCATGTCATCAAGTGTTTCCTGTGCATTCATTTAACTAATATAGAATCTTCCATATTTCACTAAGCAGTGCAGTTTAGTCACTACCATTATGATCTGAAAAAGAACAAAATAGACTAGAACAATATAGTGTTGTAAGTGTTCAGACAGATATAACTAGAAGCTTCAATGGAAATACAAGGGAAGAGAGCTTTACCCACCTTGTGACTGTGTGTGTGGGGATGGAAGGAATTCAGGGGTTTTCTAGAGATGGTGGCATCAAACAGTGAGGTATTGCATTTCAATGACTAAGTGGGCCCTATGGTGAGAAAAAATGTAGACTTACTAAGCATTTAATGAAATATACTTTGTTACAAGGGGGTGGAAATTCTAGGATGAGGAAGTGGGATGCTCAACATCCAAACTTATAAAACGTAAAGCAAAAAGTATCCTGGCTGAACTTCCCTGCAATGAGTCTCTTTAACTATTTTTTTTTTAGATAGAGTCTCGCTCTTGGCATCCACATGGGAGTACAACGGCGTGATCTCGGCTCACTGCAACCTCCGCCTCCCAGGTTCAAATGATTCTCCTGCCTTAGCTTCCTAAGTAGCTGGGACCACAGGTGTGCACCACCACGTCTGGCTAATTTTTTGTGCTTTTTAGTAGAGACGAGGTTTCACCAGGTTGACCAGCCTGATCTTGAACTCCTGACCTCAGGTGATCCACCTGCCTTGGCCTCCCAAAGTGCTGCGATTACAGGTGTGAGCCACCACTCCTGGCCGAGTCTCTTTAACTTTTAGAAGCAATCTGGTGCTGTGATTTTCTTACTGGAATGTCAGCGAAAATTTGGAAAGCAGAGTGATGGGGAAAAATGAGTCTTTTATGACTAATTGAAGTTCTAGCTTCTGGTGGCAGGAATTAACCAAAGAAGGTAAAGATATTGTGTAGGGCCTTTTTCTCATAGCTTCTATTTTGAGAGAGACAGAGAGAGTGCTTTATTTTATACTGACTGACTAATATCTGTCGAAGAACAATGCCAAGAGTTAAATAAAAATATCACTTGATGTCTTTTACTAATAACATCGAGATAGGACACATAGTGCTTGCCATATTACTTAGGAAATTGCTCAGAAAACAAAAGCCCTTTTACTTCATTAGTAAGCATGGACAAGGGTATTTGAGTCACAGGGAAGCTAGTTCAGGTAATGGCCCAGCATCCACAATGGTAAAAAGAAATGACAAAGGATTGGAAAGCAAAGGGAAAACTCATGTGAAGAACAGAGAGAATCAATAATGTTAGCTAACATGTTTACTGGTCTGTAAAATGAGGGGTTGGGGGCTGGAAAGAGTCCAAGGTTCTTGCCAGCTTTTGTACATCATGGTCCTATGGATCCACGACGGAGCAGACAGGTGATAGAGGGAACTGCCTGGCTTATCAATTAAAACTTAACTACGCTTTTCTTTCCAAGAATTGAATGCTCCATAAACAATGTTCCAACTTACAGGAACTTTTAAAATTGATCATAAAAATATAACAAAATACAGGCAAAAATGACAGACAACAAAAGAAATGCCATACCATCAAACTTGAACACATATGCCATTTTCTTTGGGACTGAGATATTTTAAAAGTGTATTAAATCTTTGGGATATTGAATAACATTTAGTATGCCATTTCTTTGTCATACTAAAGAGTATCCACTAAAAGAGTAGATAATTTTTCTGGAAACTTCAATAACTTATAGTCATGGTGCAGCTTTGGCAATGAGAAACTGCTTCAAAGTGAAAAATAAGATAAGTGCATGTCATGGTTCCTGAAAATCGTTTGTTCAGTTCAACACTTTGAAAGAGAGAGATGTTCACCAAATTCTGTGTTTCCCACCCGTAGCGTGATGCTGGAAAGTGATTGCCCAATTGTGAACCTCATTACCAAGGCCCTTACCTCTTGCTAGGATCATGTGACTATTCTTGCCAGTGGACTATTAGTGGGAGGGAACATACATCATTTATTGGCCTAGAATGTAAGAATAGACTATGCCTTCATCACAGTCTGTACTCTTTTGACCAGATGTAGAGGACTCAGCAGCCCTAGGGGATGGCAGAACCCTAGGATGGATGAAGTCTGGATCCGTCCGGCTTGAAGAAAATCTTCTCATCTACCAGAAACCCTGCATAGTGCTGGTAAATGAAAAAGAAAGAAACTTCTATTGAACTTTTGAGAGTTTATTTGTTATAACAATTACCCGATTGATGTAGATGCCAAATCCCTCAGTCTTGTACAAGATGGTAAATTAGATCATTAGAGAGAAACACACATACTATGACTTATGAATGATGGAGCCTATTGGAAAACCTGACATTTCCTGTGGCCTATTTTGTTTTTTGAGTCTCACTCTGTCACCCAGATTGGAGTGCAGTGGCGTGATCTCGGCTCACTGCATGCTCCGCCTCCTGGTTTCACGCCATTCTCCTGTCTCAGCCTCCCGAGTAGCTGGGACTACAGGCGCCTGCCACCATGCCCGGCTAATTTTTTTGTATTTTTAGTAGAGACGGGGTTTCACTGTGTTAACCAGGATGGTCTCAATCTCCTGACCTCGTGATCCACCCGCCTCGGCCTGCCAAAGTGTTGGGATTACAGGCGTGAGCCACCGCGCCCGGCCCCTGTGGCCTATTAAGAAAGAGGAATCAGTAATCCTTTTTTTGTGGTGGTAAGCTCTTATAAAATGATGGGATGCTTCAGTTTTCTTCTTGTCTAAGTCAATGTGGGACATTTTGCTTCTGCCATTCAGAAACATCAAAGTGTTTTTTTTTTTTTTTTTTTTTTTGAGTTGGAGTCTCTGTCACCCTGGCTGGAGTGCAGTGGCACAATCTTAGCTCACTGCAACCTCTGCCTCCCGGGTTCAAGCAATGCTTCTGACTCAGCCTCCAGAGTAGCTGGGACTACAGGCATGCGCCACCACACCTGTTTTTTGTATTTTTAGTAGAGACGGGGTTTTGCCATGTTGGCCAGGCTGGTCTAGAACTCAAGTGATCTGCCCACCTCAGTCTCCCAAAGTGCTGGGATTACAGGTGTGAGCTACTATGCCTGGCCAAGGAGTTGTTTCTTAATGATTGCCATCTTGATTTCAGAGAGAGACACAAGTTTCTGACTTTTGTTTGGCTGTACTTGATGAAAAGGGGTAAGTATGACTGGTACATAGTGGGCCAAAAAAAAAAAAAGTGGTTAATACTCAGGAAATAGAAAATGCCATTCATTTTTATACTTCATATAACTAAAAAATGAGCCATAGGATGTTCAACTGTCAATAAACACATTACATTTTTTGTTATTGGTAGTGTTACAAAAACACAATGGACCAAATAACATGTGCAATAGATATACCTGCTAGTCAAAGGAATTTTCTGTTAAGACCCAATCTCGCCCTTTTGATTGGTACTCACTGTTCTTTACAGCTGCTTGCAGTCAGTACACTCTGAGCTAAAATAAACCCAATAGACAAACATTCTCATGTAATCTTAAAGGCAGAAGTCTATATTCTTGTGAAGTTATATAAACAGCGCCATTTTAAAAATTAGTAGAAAATCAATCATAACTAATGGGCATGGGAAAATTGATCACTATAAGAAATGTGTGTGGTAAAACAGTTAAATTAGTGTGATGAAAAGATGGAGGAAAAAGACAATTACAGCCAGGATAGTTATAGTCTTGTCAATATATTAAATATACCAGCTAGTTTGAACAAAACTAATAATATCTCTCCTAAGGCATAGATGAATGTTTCCAGACACATCTGTGCTCAGAACACATCAATGAGCCCTACTCTTTCTCTGGGATGACTTTTTTCTATGTAATTTAGAGAAAGCCTTCATCAGTCAATGCCTGCTTCACTCAACTTCTTGTTTGTGTGAAAAAGATTAAATATGAAATCATTATTTTTTGAAAGTCTCCACAGCAACTCAGTATACATTATAGTAGACTCTTAAAATTTTATTTTCATTTTCTTTCTTAAAAATTGGGGATATTTAGAAATAAGTGTCACCAAGGCCAGGACTAGGGGGAGGTGGTGAAGTGCTGAGGATGCAAAATCAAAGGAATAATTCACTCTCACCCTGCACGTGCATGCCCCGGAGCGTGGGCTCCTCTTTAAATCTGGCACCCTAGACCCTTCACGCACCTCATCCTAGTACCATTCCTGAGTTCCACAGATAAAGTAGTGTGAAAGGTGCACATCTGAGGTGTACAGAGCAACCTGTGATTGCTCAAACTGAGTTTCTGTCTAGGTTTGGGTATTTGGTAGTAACTTCCTAATGAGAAATGCAGGAAAATCAGCTGCAATGTCAAGGTGAGTTCCTGCTGAGCAAATGACACCAGGGAATAAAAGCTCCTCTTTTGGTCTTTGCTTGAATAATAATAATAATAAAAAAGATCTATAATTGGATTTCCTTAAAGACTCAGAGAACTAACATCTTTATAACTTTTCAGATTGAAAGGTAGTCCTTTTGAATTCTATTAACTTTGCAGCCTACGTTTTTTAGAAAGTAAGATTATGTCGCTTCTGAAGGAAACCAGGAACAATGAACTGAGCAATATTTGCATTCACAAGTTATTCTGTGTTGGCAGATTGTCATCTTTTGTAGAAATATCACAATTTTTCAAAAGGACCACTTTGAAGATGAAGAATTATATTTAATCATTTTTTGGGGTTGTTAGTAAAAAAGTCATTTTGAATGCCCACTTTGACAATCAAAGATCTCATTGCCCTCTAGTATGGAGCAGCCCACTTCAGGTAACCACACTGCAACCAAGGGCACCATCCCCCTCTCATCTTTAACTCTGGGAGAACAATAGTCCCCATTCACATCTCTGCCACTTAGGTTTCTAAAGTGTTCCTTTTAGCAGAGAAGTGAGAACTTGGTTATCTAGGAAATTTTAGTAGCCAGACATTTAAAGAAATAGCAGCTAATAGTTATAGTAGAAAGAGTAGTTTGCAAACTTCATGGACAGACCAGAATATTGTACTTTTATAATCTTATAATTTCCTATCTTAGTTTAAAATTCTAAGCCTCAGTGACCTGTTAGAGGTGAGAAAGAGTTGACTGTACTTGGTCACTCATGAGAAAACAAAATTTCTGAAAAAGCTGCTCTTAGTACTTACAGAAGTTTCAAGGAATCAAGATTGACAGACTGAGACTTCACTTTTAGAAAACTAGATTTTCACATCATATGAAAGATGGTGGCTGTTTTCATACCTATGTAATTAGACATAGCAATTTTGTAGTCTAGGAAGGGCTGAGCAGGCAATCCTAAATGCAACTGCTATATTGAATGCATGATGTCTAGGATAGGATAAAATCCTACTCTGTGTTTGCTTCTCCTGCTCCTTTAAAATTTAGGCCATGGGGAGAATCTTCAACTGCCCTTGGATGGAAGACCCCATAATTTTAATACTCAGTCTCAGGTAAAAGATTGGTATACGAGCACTTTAAGCTAAAAACAAAGTCTTGATTCAGAAATTAGAGTTTCCGGCACAAATATTAAACTATTGCTTTAATCCTTTTTTAAAGCTAAGACTTGTTTCCTGAACCCCCACTCCCATGCTAAGACCTGTAGTTAACTTATTTCATTCCCCATTGACTAGCTGCTTTTCATCTGCACTATGGTCAAAACTAGCGGACAGAAGAGAGGTGAGGGGAGAGGGTAGTTTCCTGGTTCTTCAGAGTCCCATCACAGGGGGCTTCTCTCCTGGGGTTCCTTTACAGGGGTAAAATGGCTGTAACCTTTTCTGGGCTCCGGGGCAGTGGTGGGTCGTCTCCAGCCTCTTCCTTTTGGAGTCTAGGACCCAAGAGAGTCTTGCTCCCTCGTGGCTCTCCTTCAGGCTCTCTTGCTGCAGGCCGACCCAGGGAACTGCGCACCCTGCCACCATGTCATGTATGGCAGGCAAGGCTCTCCGTGGCTCTTTTGCAGGGAATACTCTCATTAGGCCTGAGGTGAAGGGTTGTACCCCCACTGCAAGGGATCCTCATACAAAAGATAGTTAATAGACAATAGCTCTCTCCAAAAGAATCTCTTCACAAAGTCCTCTGTCCCTTCTTTCCAGCATTGGCCCCTCTGTGTCCTGTGTATCATAACCTCTCTCACACTCACGTTAGGGCCTCCTGAGTTTAGTGCCACTGTCAAAACTGAGGCCAGAGGAGCCCCATGTTAACATCAGGCTATGTAAATGAAGTGGAATCATTGAGAGATTTTTTATTAAACAAACATAGTTTAATAAAACTTTTAGTGATTTAATGATCTTTGTTGGCTTAATATATTTGGTAACAATTCTTCACTGAAGCCTGCCTTGTCCCAGATACGGTACAGCTCACATTCAGCAGGATTATCCATCTGTAGTGTACCAATCCTCACTGATGTCCTTTCACACAAACATCCACTCACTCAGCCTCTCAAGTGCAGAGACGCTTGCTCCCTATTCAACAGGGCCTAGCCAGGACACGGGTATTCCTTCCCAGTCCTCCCCTGGCTGATTTTAGGCAACTGTGCCCAGCTCCTCAAAAAAAAAATAGAGGTGCTTTCTAAATGTCTATTTGTTTTAAATGGCAACAAATACATTTCTTTATTGTACACTACATTAAATCTGTAATTCACATAAAACGACTTCATAACCTATTAGACTAATACCCTTTCTTCCTTGATGCACATCCACAACATCCAAACCTGGCCCTTCCCTTTATCCTTTTTTTATTTTTATTTTTTGAGACACTCTCACTGTATCACCAGGCTGGAGTGCGGTGGTGTGATCTCAGCTCACTGCAACCTCCACCTTCCAGGTTCTCCTGCCTCAGCCTCCCAAGTAGCGGGGACTACAGGTGCACACCACCACACCCAGCTAATTTTTGTATTTTTAGTAGAGACGGGGTTTCACCATGTTGGCCACGATGGTCTCGATCTCTTGACCTTGTGATCTGCCCACCTCAGCCTCCCAAAGTGCTGGGATTACAGGTGTGAGCCACCACTCCTGGCCCCTTCACCCTCTTTCTTCTTGTTCACACCCCCACCTCACCCTCTACACATACATGGACATGCAATTTAGCCTCCCTAGGAAGGGGTCTCGTCAAGCATTAGGAACATAAATACCAAGGGTAGATCACCAAAAGCTGCCACACACAGGCCTAGAAAAGCAACTCAATTTTGCCCTGGCCCCACTGCAGGCTTCCTTCCCTTCTGGTGGTCTGTGAGTACCTCGGACCTTCAGAAGGAACTCAGGTGTGTGGCACAAAAGCATTATAATCTTGGAAGCCTGGTAGGACTATATCAATAGCCAACACCTTTTGGTGTATGTTCCTCCTTTCTTCCCTTAGTTTTGGAGCAATATGTTGCAAGGCAGGACTCAGGGAGTGTGTTGATGCTGAGAGAAGAAACTGGAAGTTGGCTGTTCCAAGAGTGCTCTTGAATGGAGATATTCAGCAGGCAGTTAGGGTTTCTTGCTAAGTTGTACCTCTCATTTCAGCAGAGTGAGAAGTTGATATGCACCACCAAGACACAAGAAGAGAAGGAAGCCTAAGCATAGAAGAAAATTTTAAACAAAATAGAATTCACCATGTAAGTATTCCCATCACATGTATTTTGTGCATGAAACCTTTAATGAGGGCAAAAATCTTACTTAAGCAAAATATTTGCCTCGAAAGGAAAGGATGAACAACCTACATGGAGCAATTCCCTGTAAATTTCTGTTCTTTACTATAGACAATTCAACTCAACTGATTTTACTGAATATCTTCTTGATGCTGTCCATGGAGACATCAATTTAAATAGGATCCGAGCCTTGCCTTCCAGGAGCTTATAGTAAGAAAGATATTAACTGGTATTTGGTAGTTAATCAGTTATTGCTTTAAATCAAAATTGATTTCTGGACTAGTAATGAAAGTACCAGTTTTCTATCATGTGATGATCATCACAAATCATCATGAAGATCATGATATTTCTAATGTTCTTAATTCCTCCTACTCAAACAACCCAAAGGATGTTTAATAGCACAATGGCATCTAAAACCAAAAGCCATATAGTCTACTCTTTTATTCATGAGACATGAGTAAAAATTTACGTCAGAA
Source organism: Pongo pygmaeus (assembly GCF_028885625.2). Classification (NCBI taxonomy): domain Eukaryota; kingdom Metazoa; phylum Chordata; class Mammalia; order Primates; family Hominidae; genus Pongo; species Pongo pygmaeus. Next base: position 98,856,973 of record NC_072378.2, on the reverse strand, counting down.
TGTACATGTTCCCTCTTGGCAAGTGCTTTTTCTACTATTATCTTCTAATTCTAAAGGATGCTTTCTGTCTCTGTGATTTAAATTAAAGTTATTTCTTAAATTGCATCCTGAGGGCTTATTCCTTCATTTACTTGGTGAACCCAGTTTCATGGCCTATCATGCAACTTCATTGTCCATTCTATAACTGAACTTATTGCTTTGCGCTCTCAAGCTTGTCAATCTTGTAGATTAGGTATAGACCAAATTCATCTTTTCTCCAGTATGCAGTGTTTTACAATGAGCTAGCACCTTGTATTCCAGTTAAGTGAGACTATTATTGTCTCGTGATTTTTCACCTCCATGCTCTTTCTCTTTCCTCCTTCTTTTCTCTTCTTTCTTTTTTTTTTTAATCATGTTTCCACTAGAAACTTTTGCTACTTGATTATCTTAAAAAGTCATATTGTACAATCACCCAATCCTGTTTAAAACAGCACTCAGGCTGGTTATGTAGATGATCTTAGATTAGCCCTTGTTGCACAGGGTTGATGTACCACTGGATTCCTTGGAATCCACTTTCGTCGGTCTCAGAATTCTGCAACTGATTGTAGGGCTTCTAGAAGATTATCCATCAGACCAGTCTCATCATCCTCTCTGTTTATATCAATGAATTGTTTCGTTTTCTTCTGGCATTCTAACTTTTCTTGTTCGGCTTTCTCTTTTCCAAGCTTTGCCTTCCTAGTCTTCTCTTCCATTTCTCTTCTCTTACTGTTTTCTTTCACTGCTTCTAAAAACAAAGTTCAGAAGTTACTGAGATCACCAAGTTGTGTTTGTCATTGATGCTGTTTACTGCATTTGGTTGTCTGTCTCATTTTGGGTATGTAGTAAAATTGTTCCTCCCTTTCCCTGAGCTCAAGCATGATTATGGGACAATTTTAATTTACAAAATGTGAGTGGAAGTGACATGTGTCACTTTCATGTATAAACTTTATGAGTTGACATATGCTTTGCTACAGTCTTTTTTCCCTCTGCCATGCGACCAGTGATATTTCAGATAGTGACTGATCCATCAACCTGGATTGCAGGTAAGAATGATGATGATGTGGAATTGAGCCCCCAGTCAGTCTGCAAAAGATGTGTAATACGAACAAAAAGTAAATCTTTGTTTTGAAGCCATTGAGAGTATAAAGTTACTTGTTATTACAGCAAAACCTAATATATTCTAGCTGATAATGCTCATACATGATGCTTATGTCTCTTTTTGTTCAATTCACCTTAAAAATGTGTATCAATATTCAATCCAGTTGAGCATTCAGGTGACTGCAGCACCAGCCAATATCTGACTGCAACCCCAAGAGGGACTCCAAGGGAGAGCTAAGAAGGAAAGCAAGTCTTTTGGTCACCTATTTTCTCAATGTCCATGGAAATTCTTCTTAAAGTAGTCACTTATACATAAGGAATGTGTGCAAGTCAGAGGTGAATAAAACACACCTTCCTTGGCCTTCTTCTTAAAAGCTGGTGTGATGGTTAATTTTAGGTGGCAACTTGACTGGATTAAGGGATGCCCAGATAGCTGGTAAAGCATTATTCCTGTATGTGTCTGTGAGGATGTTTGCAAAAGTGACTGGCATTTGAATCACTGGACTAAGTAAGGAGGACACACCCCCTACCCAGTGTGGATAGGCACTATCCAATCAGCTAAGGACCCAGATAGAAAAAAGGCAGAGGAAAGGCTAATTCTCTCTCTTTTGGAGCTGGGACATCCTTCTTCTCCTGCTCTTGAACATCAGAACTTCAGATTCTCTGGCCTTTGAACTCCAGGACTTACACAGTTGTTCCCCAGGTTCTCAGGCCTTTGGCCTAGGCTGAGAATTACACCATTGGGTTCCTTGGTTCTGAGGCCTTTGGACTTGGACTGAACCACACTACCAGCCTCTCAGGTTCTCCAGCTTGCAGATGGCCTGTTGTGGGATTTCTCAGTCCCCATAATCACATGAGCAAATTTCTCTAATAAACCTCTTGTCATCTCTCTCTCTTTCTGTCTATATCCTACCAGTTCTGTCTCTCTGGAGAGCCCTGACTAATATAGCTGGTATTCCCAAGGTTCTGCCCTTGACCCTTTCCTTTTCTCTTCAATTCTCCCTGGAAAGTCTCATACTGCGTTATGATTTCAACCACAAAATATATGTCTATGACTTCTGTATTTATATTTCTAGTCTTAGGAAGACCAGCCTGCCTAGCTGAGCCCTTCCTAATTTTCTGACCTACAATATCATGAACAAAATAAAATGGTGATTTTAAGCCACTAAGTTTTGGCTGACTTTTCCACTAACTTTTTTGGTGCAAACTTACATTTGAAGTCATTCGCTTTGGAGTAATTTGTTATACAGTGATAGTAACCACAGCAGTGAATTCCCTTTACTGCTTCTCTTGATCCTTCTCCCATTAGACTGCAACCTAGAGGCTGACAGCCTCCTTTGTCCTTATCCTACCGCCCTTTACCTGGGGATCCCATCCTGGTCTTGACCACAGAGTCCCCACACTTGCTGAGATTATGATTCAGAATAGTCTAGATGACCTCTCAAGTGTGGATGAATCTAATCAGTCCTTTGTGTTTTCAGAGCTGTTCTTAGTAGTGATGTGCAATTTTGCTTTCCTTTTCAGGCTATTCATATGAAAAAAGGAGGGGTATTGGTATAGGGAAGACTCTATATGTTCTTTTTCCAACTTTTCCTTGACTCTGATGATAGAAAGCTTTAGAAAAGGTTATAAGAATCCACATACTTGCTTCAGATTTAGGAACATGGCAGCATGCCATTGTTGTGGATAGATTAGTTTGACTTGGCAAAGTATCAATGCTGGTAAATAGTAGGAAATGATGTTGTCTGGATAGGCTGGGGCCAGGATGTGAAGAACTGTGAATGCCAGACTAAGGCACTTCAGCTTCATCCTGTGTGTGGTGGGGAGACATCATTTTCTAAATGTATGAGGCTATGATTATGAAAATGCAGAACCAGACTTAGTGTGCTGGGTGGGGCAGATTCTAAGGGTAACAACACTGGGGTCATGAGACTATTGCAGTAGTCTGGATATCAAGAGAGAGGTGAAGGGAATCTGCAGCAATACCTGGCAACAGGATGGAGAGGGAGTCACAAATGTGAGGGACACCCAGAAGGACTAAGAGGCCCTTTTGGTCACCCACATTAATATATGGGCAGGCAGTGGTAGAGAAGAGACCCAGCATGAAACCTCCTCAGTGTATATAATTATTCATACAACTATTTGTGCAGTGTATACCATGTGCTGGGGTCTTTATATAGATATTTGTAGCAACCCTTACAATCATCTTTGATGCAGGTACTTTCAATACTGCCATTTTATGGAAGAAGCAACTGAGGCATAGAGTTTAATGGCCAAAATTATACAGCTAATAAGCAGTTCAGCCAGGATTTGAACCCAGGTGATTCACCTTCAGAGTTGACGGTTTTCTCCAGTATTCTCTATTTCCTCTATTTATTTTCAGAACTCCCAGTCTTTTTTATTTTAGTCTGATCACACAAGTAGGGCTTAATAAAACATTATTTGAAGCTGAACCTCACTTTTCAATTGCTAAATAAATGACCATCCTTCCCTGACCAAGGAAATAAATCAATTATATTCTAGGTCTATGGAAACATTTTCTGAAATAGGGTCTGTGTGGGTCAGCCAAGAACATATTAAGTGCTATAACAGTATCATTACCAACTCTTCCACCACTGTGATTCTGTATTGCTAGATATTTGCAACAATAATTGCTCTACAAATTTGTATGTGAAATTTGCTCAAGAAAGAGAGGGAGAGGGAGAGGGATGGGGAGAGGGAGAGAGGGGGAGGGGGGAGAGGGAGAGAGGGAGACGGGGGAGAGGGAGAGAGGGAGAGAGGGGGAGAGTGAGAGAAGGAGAGAGAGAGAGAGAGAGAGAGAGAGACTCAAAAGATGTGGCTTCTGTAGAGTTTTTAATATGTAGTGCAAACTTACATTTCAAGGTGACCTATTCCAATAATAGAAATATAGAAACATAATTCATGAAAAAGATGATCAAAAGTGTGACTACAGTCAGAAACAACATGAAAACTACATTGTTAAATATAATACAATGAATTACATTTCTATTGTTTCCTGAAATTTGTGAGATGCAATCCAATAAACAAAAGCACCTTAGTGATTAAAATGTATGTTTTGTTGGGGGTGGAAACAGGAAAGAAATGAATTTTGGAAATGATTATTACTGCCTTACATATGCATGTTGCCTTTGCTGCAAGGACCTTCCCACACTTCAAGAATGACTTATCAAACATGCATTAATCCACCCAACATCCACAGAGAATAAATGAGAGATAAACACTGTTTATCAGTAAGTTTTTGTTCTCTTGCAAAAAAAGAAGCCCAACCTTGGCAGCTAAAAGGGTATAGAATTGCTGTGACAATCTCTGTAAGCTCATAGACTGTGGATGCAGTTATAACCTCTGAACTGAACATGCCAGATTCAATGGGCATTTGGATAAAATGGGAGGTGGGGGGAGTAAGCCTGCCTGATTTCTTCCCCTCTCCCTCCCTCCTTCCCTCCTTCCCTCCCTCTGTCTCTCCCTCCCACCATCTTTCCCTCCCTCCATCTCTCCCTCCCATTCTCTCTCCCTTCCTCCTTCCCTCCCTTCCTTTCTTCCTTTTGTTTCCCCTCCTTCTTTCCTTCTATCTTTTCCTCCCTCCCATTCTTTCTCCCTTCCTCCTTCCCTTCCTCCCTTCCTTCCTTTTTTCTTCCTCTCTCTCTCTCTTCCCGTCTATCCCTTTCTCTTTCTCCCCACCTCCCTTCTTTCCTTTGAAATTTTCTGAAATGATTCAAATTCTGACAAAGCATTGAAAGGAAACCTAGTTCTTACTTTTTCTCTCTTTTCTTCCTTTTTACTTAATATGAAAACACAATTTTCTCATAGTAGTTCCCGATTTACATTTCTGCTCCATTGGTGGATTTCTCCCTTGGCATTCAGCAGCATCTCACTCCTAATAACTATTTATAGCCTCCCAGGGTTTCTGTGGCCCTAAGTATCACCGTTGAATTTATCAGAGTTCTTGCCTATCCTGATTGCTTAGGCGCACCTGCTGTGGGATTTATAGCCTTGAAAATAAGTACCAAACACCTAGTGGCTTCTATACTTTTTAAAAAACCCCCAGTGTTTAGAGATTAGGTTGCTTCCCACCTTTTTCCTCCTTAGGAGGTCCACAGTAGCTGTTTCTATATGATGTTGAATCATCCAGGTGAAAAGTGAAAATTCTGTCAGTGTCCTGTTCTCAGCTGTAGTTTAATGCAAGAGACATTAGTGTGGTTGTCACAATGAAAACAAGATTGGGAGGAGGAGGAGCTAGATCTCTGCCTCCCAGGTCTTCATGTCTCTCATCCAGAATTACTGGGTCCCTTTATCGCAATATCAACACTGTGTGACTGAAAGAAGTGCTGTTAGCTTTTGAGACCAAACTCTAGGTACCAATGTCCTCTGTCCCCAAATCTGCTCCTCCTCACTCTGCTGCATACAGTTGGTCCTACCATATACCCCTTTATAGTCCTTTGCACAAAGGCTATTTGTTATGTGGATTTACCCCTTTACCAGTCCCAGATAATGAAGAATGAGAATTATCTCAGCTAAAGACCACCTGCATGTCTATGTTTGGCTGTATCTAAGAGCAAGGAAAACAATGAAGAATCAGAAGAAATTTCTGATGAAAGATAATGGGTACATTGTCCATTCTAGGATGGTCTGCTCCATTTCCGAAGTGAAGAAGTGGGGTAATGAATGGATTAAGCTCTGAGGCCAAGCTAGTGAGTGGGGCTAATGTGACAATGTGATGGTTTCAGAAACACCAATGAGACCAAACCTGCTCTTCCTCATGCCCCCAGGACCATTAACTCGGCGTGGTCAGGTGGTGTGGCTAGAATAGTTTGGGAGGAACTTACTTCCATTTATCATCTGTGTTCCCTTTCAAAGGAAACACAAGCCTGCCCGGTCTTATTCGTAGGACCAAGAGGAAGTCTCTATCATTTTTCCTATTGAGCTGATGTAAGCCCAGAATAGGGTCTCTTCATTATAAGCTGGGCTGTCAAAAGTACTTGATATGATAGCCCCCTGGCTTTGAAAGGAGGACCCTCAAGCAACATGACTAGGTTGTAATCTGGTGATTCCCTCCTGTGATTGAGACCTAATGTGGGCCTCCTATTATATTCAAGTTGATATGACTTAGCCTGCTACCCAGTTCATCCTTATTTATGTTTGTCTTAAATGGTAAATCTTGAGGTCCTTTCTGTCTATTGGCCTCCCAGTCCTGGAGACACCATCATATTTCTCTGGACATGTTCTTGCTATTTTGAGTATAGACTTTAGGCTCAGGCCACTGCATTGCTCACCAGAGGGCCAGCCTTATTCCTGGCACCTGGAGAATAAGAAGCTTGTCAGTGCCACCTGGTGCAACAGTGGAAGTACCCTGACTCTATAGCCAACAGCTCACCACAAGCTGGGATCCCTTTGTTTCTAGTTTCTAGAGAAACTTTGTCTTCCCCACTGTTTACTCTTTCCCTGGCTCAATATAGTCTCTATAGTTTTCATGTTTTCTGTGTGTTCTGCTTTGCTTCTGAATTTTGCCTACTTAAGCTTGTCTATAATACTCAGTGTAACCTATACTTGACTCTTGCTACCCAAGCTAACCCTTTCCACCACCCCAAGCTCTTACCTTCCACTTTGCTCTTCTTGAGCTGTCCTGGCTCATTGTATTGATCCAATGTTCTGCATATAAAGTCTTTTCTCCTATTTCTGGACTCCACACACTTTGATGCTGATGTACTCTTTCTCCACATCCAGCAACCTCCATAGTATTTGTATCACTTGTTAATCATCATCAAAAGATGCTTGCACCTTCACATGGAAGCATAAATAATTGTGCGTGAAGTGTAGCTCCTTCACGGGTCTTGTAAAATGTGTTAGCACCAACACAGGGTTAAGCAACCATGCTCATCATACCAGTGGAAATTATCTAGAAATTGGCTATTAGATACTTTTATTCTTGGTATTTTAACTGCAAATTTGGTGCTGTAAAGTCATAGACACAGCTGGTTGTGAACCTACCCAAAGCTGGTTGCCTGGTTCACTTTTGCCTTGTGGACTAGACAATGACATCTAAATGACACCAAGAAGAAGAAAATGCTATGCTTTGGACTCATAAAAAGTAATTTACAATGATTTAACTTCTTATTTCTGTTCCAGTTACAGTCATATTTCTAAGATGATTGATCTCTGTGTTTCATCTTCTTAGGTGGTAAGCCCCTCTACTCTGGCTTTGTCTCCCCTGTCTTGAATACTTTTCCTGAAAGATCTGAGACATAGGAATAAGAAGTCATCACAAGCCTCCTACTCATTTAGAAAGAGTTTATAAGGAGTGACATGGAGGGCTTTTGGTGTCTCAGTTAATCTCTTCATCACTTTTTCTGCCATTTACAGGCAGGGTAAAAGGCTGGCAAGTGTCCCAACACCCATGTGGACACCAACATGTGGTATGGAAGTTGGTCTCTTTAGGGAGGGACAGCTGCAATGGGATGATCTCTTTCAATAGCTCCTGCTATACTCTGAGCTGTCTGCCACTCTTCTGCTGCCTTTTTCCCCTCTTAGGACCACTGAGGGGATGGAACAGTCGAAGAGCCTCATTGATGCCACCAACTGGTGCATGGTGACAGAAGTGCCACCCTTGCCAAATCATGGGCATGGCTGTCTGTCTTATACCCAGATCAAGTCAAATACATATGCAGGAGAGAAGGGAAGTTTGAAGAATTTTAAGAAAAAAATCTGAAAATTTAACTAGATACGTGCATTTACACACACACGTCTGTTCCCTCTTCCTGGAATGAGCTTCCCTCTCCTCCTTATCCTGCAGCTCTCAGCTCAATGCCACTTTCCCATGGAAGCTTCCCTCATCCAAGCCAAAGTCCCTGATTTCAGGCTCCCCTTGTGCCTCATTCCTCTTTTTAGTAGCACTAGTCACAACTGCAATTTTATATTTGCTTGTGTGTTTATTTGCTTAATGCTCCTTTCCCCAGGAGACTGTAAACTTCATGAGGCCAGGAATAAGTCTACTTCAGACTACTATGAACTAGCTCCTAGCATGGTACTTGGCACATGCTAGGTGCACAACACACATTTGTTGACAGATTTAATGTAATTGGTTTGGGTATATCTTACCCAAAGAAACTGGAATAGAAATCTTTCTGCTGGGCCTTTATTGGGAATGGCACCAATAAGTGAAATGTGCAGACTATACGATGGGTTCTGGCTTCAAGCAAGACTAACAGACCTTGGATTTGGGGATCTCTCTGTGCAGCCGCTCTGTCTACATGTGACTAAATTCATTGATGCTGCTAATTTTGATGATTTCATTGCTTTTTTGGTGGAGGTGGGGGAGTTTAAATTGATCAAATGATCATTTTGGCTTCAGCAAACCATAATAAACTTTAATTAGTTCCCGGTATCCTCTGAGCCTCCTGGGATATTTCAACAGAATGATTAGGCTATTTGGAAATAACTTCTAACATTTCACATCTATTATGTTTTAAAAAGTCAGGAAGGTTGGAGTATTTTTTGATCTATATGGAAGACAGGTAACATGACACTTTGAACTTTCTGCTCTCTCTGGCCGTTCATTCCTTCTGCTCTTTCTCTCTTCCACTGAACCTTTCTGCCAAACACATCACACCTCCCTTTTGCAATGCCCGATTCCTGCTCTGTCCTTGAAAGCATTCTTTGATCTTTCTTCTTTTTGTCAGCATCTCATTTTGATAGAGTTGCTCAATGAATTACTGCATAACTGCTCTTATCAGAGTTTGAAATTATATCCCTAGAGATCTTTGTAGTTTTCTGGTTTCAATGAATATTCAAGTACTTGTCCAAGAAGTCTCCTTCCCACTGCTGACTAGTTTACATTTTTGGCTTATATACTAACTCAATTCCAATTACACATGGCTGTACATTCATATATACACAGACACATATAGTGTAATTATTAGTGAGAAGGACACTATTCAGCTGTTGTCTATTAGCTTCATTTACTGATTGACAGAGTCTAAATTCATATATTCAGATTTCAATGCAGTGGATGAGCTACTTCAAAAGGTGATGATTGCCTCATATTCATTCATTAGATATTTACTGAGCACTCCTTAGGTATTAGGCACTTGTTAGTCACTGGAAGTATAATGTTGATCAGATATGATAAATGTCCATACTATGCTTATAGGGTAATCAGAGAGAGAGAATTTAATTCAATAATTACACTAATAAATATAAAATTATACTGATAAGGACTATAAAGTAGAGGTAAGAGTGGTGCCCTGAAAAATCTGTAAGACAGGATTTTAATCTATCCAGGGATGTAAGAAATGGCCTCTCTGTAGAAATGATGGTTGAGGTAATCTGAAAGAAGAGTGGTTACTGAGTAGGGGTGCAAGGTGGGAATATGTTGCGAAAGGAGAGAAGGGCATGTGCAAAGGCCTGAGGCTGGAAGGAAATGTAATACATCTGAGGCCTGAACAACTGGATAGAAAAAGAAAAAAAACATGCAGAATATTGAATGCTTCAGAGAGCCACCAAGGAAGCCAGGATTTGCAGGATCAAGATCCAAGAAAGAAGGAAGGCATACTCAGTGAGCCTCAGTCTTGCATCCACTTTTTACCTTTAAGCATTTGCCGGTCCAAGAAATGGAGAAAAGAGGCTATGCAGAAAGTGGTGGCGCGAAGCTTTCTGCAGTTTCACTGGGCTTAAAAGACCGAAGTTGTGGTTTAGAGTTGCCAAGGTAGCTAAGATTTGAGAAGCTAGAGAAGAGGCAACCACAGAGAAATGATCTGGAAATTCCTCATGCATTTTTCTCCTTGAGGTATTTGCTGAATTCTACGTTATGAAGATGTAAGGAGAGATGCCGAGACCTAGTCAAAAAGCAGCGTCTGGGAAGCTAAAGAGCTGAGCAGAGATTTGGGTAGTCTTCTGCATCTAGGGAAGCAAATCGTAGGGTTCAGAGCCCACCAGATGGAGGGAGACTGGTAAACAATCCAAGCTCTCAGTTGAGACTGCAATCAGGGCTAGACCCCAGGAGTAAGTATATGTTAAAAGCAAGACTAAACCAGAAATACAGCTCTAACAAGGCTTGAAACTCCACTTAGACTGGATCGAGGTGGTCTGTCCATATTCTATTTACCTCTCAGGAAAAAATTAAGTCCTTTATGAAAAAAGACACTATCTAGAACCTCTTGGCTTTAAACACATATTGTCCAGGATTCAACAAAATGTTCTAGGCATGCCAAGAAACTAGACCAAACATCCAAAAACAGAGAGAAAAAACATAGAGACCTATCAGTGATCCAGATATTAAAATAATCAGAGACTTTAAAATAGCTATAATTAATATGTTCAAGAAAGAACAGATGAAGAATTTCACAAGAAAATGGAAATATATTTTTAAAAATCATGTTGACAACTAAAAAAGTGAAAAAAGTGAATAACTCAATAGATAGGTGTGTTAGTTCAGATCCTCCTAGAATCTGACACCAAGACAGTAATAGACATGCAGGAGATTTTTGGGGAAAAACACCTTTACAGGAGGGTGGAGAGAGCAGCAGGAGAAGGTAGAAAAAAGATTCAAGTCACAGTGCAGGTCTGATTCTCAGGGAAGGAGAGAGGAGGATTGACATAGTTTCAGAATTCGGCAGTGTTCCAAGAAAGTTTTGGCCAGGCTGATGGGGAGTTTTCAAGTCAAAGTTGCCCGCTGAAGAATCCTTGCATTTTTCTGGAACTGGCCTGCTTTAGTAACCCACCGTGTGCAGTCACTGGCTTATAGGACGTGTGGCCTCTGTGTGAACACAGCGGTAGATCTGGAGGTGCTGCAGCTGGGGCCATTGTCAGTTATGACTCCCACAACAGGAGATCTGACTGGTGTATTTTCATGGCCACTTCATTCACCCTTTGTGTCACACAGATCTACTTTCCATATGGGTTTAGGGAGCTGCTCCTCCATGGTCCCATAAGCCTCTTTTCCTGGGGGAAAAATTAGAAATGGTTTAGTAGGATAAACTGCAGACTTCATTGCTGTATTTGGTCTTGGGGTGCAACTGGTATTCATCCTAACCCTTCCACCCTACCCATTCTAAAACTTATGCTTGCCCTCAGCTATCACCTTGGCAGGTCCTGGGGGCTTCATATCCCCCAGGTATATGTATAGTGTTTATAAAGTCTACAGTAGTATGCAGTAATGTTATTGGCCTTCACATTCACTCAGCATTCACTCACTGACTCACCCAGAGCAACTTTGAGTACTGCAAGCTCCTTTCGTATTAAGTGCCCTATACAGGTATACCATTTTAATCTTTCATACTGTATTTTTACTGCACATTTTCTATGTTTTGATGCACAAATACTTACCATTGTGTTATAATTGCTACAATATTCAGTCTAGTAACATGCTGTACAGGTTTGTAGTGTAGCAGCAATAGGCTATACCATTTTACCTAGGTTTGTAGTAAGCTATACCATCTAGGTTTGTGTAAGTACACTCTATGATGTTCATACCATGATGAAATTGCCTAACAACACATTTTTCAGAATGTATCCTCATTGTTAAGTGACACATGACTATACTCTCTGAATGTGGCAGTAATGAAGCTGTATACATTTTCACATACGGAGCCAACCCATGCATAAGCCAAGTTTGTGCCTTCATTTCCACTTGATGACATAGGAACTCCCACGTGGCTCTACATGTAAGCTGAGGGATGGGTGCTGGGCAATAGAGATGGGTGACATAAGGGTCTGAACTACTTGCTCTTTCTTGCAGCTTACTCCTGTGCTCTAATCTGGGTCTCAATCTTGGATTTTCCATTTTAATCTTATGATGGATTGCTGCTGGGCCCATCCAAATTTATGACTTGGTGGGCATGATAAAACCTAACTGATAATTAGCAGTTTAGACATATGCTCAGTTAGTACCTCATTGTTAAGCATCTGTCTCTATCAAGACAGAACAGAAGCTGTCTCCCTAAGTGTGGAATATTGCCTCCAGAGCCCAGAAAGGCCCACCAGGTGCTGTGTTTCCTTGTTTGTGGTAGGAAACACAAGATCAGTAATTTGTCTTTTATTTTGTAGATGATTTTCTGGCTTACTTCTGAACCCCTGAAAACTAGATTCCTAAAAACTTCACTGAAGTAGTAGTTCCCTGAATCTTTCCAGAATTTACCTTCTAGGGTTAAAAAAATTAATTAGGAGGCCATTAGGCTGAGGTTGATGTAGCATTTTAAGTTCCTGCATAATTGAATGGAAGCTCGACGTAAACCATAAAATGAAACTAGAGACTTTACCAATCAGAAACCACCAACGAATGTCTAATGAAGTTCTTTCCATACTAATCAATCAAATATATTTTCTTTGTGTTACTGTTACATCGGCCTATGAAATCTCACTGCTTTCAGTAGTGAGCTAGCAGTAGTCTGCAGTCATTCTCCAGGATGCATTCAGCTTCTGCTTTGCCCAGACAGGTAAGTTAAACGGACATACAATAGGGACCATCAGCCCTGCATACTTTAATTCTTTAATGGTGATACTAAGCTGCCATCCCACCTAAGAAGAGGTATTGTTTTTGACTTACTGTCTTGACTGCTGCGAGTGTGGTCTCAGATATTTCCATATGGCCATCCTCACTATAATACCTCCCGCCACACAAACCATGAACTCAATATGTGGGGCTATCTCAACACCAAGTATATTAATTCCAAGTATACGCTTGGGTACTGGGCAATGATGATTCAGTGGTTTGCAAACCCAGTGGGCCCACTGGGAACTGAATTTAACCAGGACTCCCTTTATTATCTGGTCCTTATTGTCCCCCGGATTAATAGGGAGGCCATGATAATTAATTTGGATCTCTGGGTCTCAATGTCAACCAAATGCAATAATCCTCAAAGCACCTGGGACAAAATGATAATGTACTGCTGAACCGAGATACATGAAGATCTATAAACTCAGCAGGGCATAAAGAAAAGGAATGGAAAATGATATATCATGCAAAGTGAAACCTGAAGAAGGCTGGGGCCAGGCCCTGTGGCTCATACCTGTAATTCCAGCACTTTGGGAGGCCCAGATGGGAGGATTGCTTGAGCCCAGGAATTTGAGACCAGCCTGGGCAACATAGTGGGACACTGTCTGTACCAAAACAAACAAACAAACAAACCCCAACAAATTAGCTGAGCATGGTGGCACATGCCTGTAGTTCCAGCTACTTGGGAGGCTGAGGGAGGAGGAATGCATGAGCCCAGGAGGTTGAAGCTGCAGTGAGCCAACATCATGCCACTGCATGATCTAGCCTAAGTGACAGAGTGAGACTGTCTCAAAAAAAAAAAAAAAAAAAAAATCTAGTGTAGCTTTACTTGTATCAGAGATGGAATCTTACCTATCTTGTGCTGAATTCAACACTCTGAAACCAGGTTTCCTAATGCTGAATGGTCAAATTAAATAAATGAATGTTTCAAGAATATATTTTTAAAATTATTTTGATGGATTATTGAAATAAAAGGTCATGATTTGAGGCATATTAATATTTGAAATGCACTTTGAGTAAATATTAATAATGTTAATAATGACATCCTACTTTGAACAGAATGTATTTAAATCTGGAAGATTTGAGATTTGTGAACATTTAATGGTTCAAATGTTTATCCAAGTGTGCAAGTAAAGGTAAAATTATAAAGCACGCTATGTAATTATTTTCCAAAGGGCTTTGGAAAGCTTCTGATGAACTAGATTTAGACTATCTAATACTTTTAGCAAAGAACAATAGTCCTTTTAGTTGGATAGAAAATAGCAATTGCTTCAAATTACCTGGTGTTTTAACAAACCATTATCAGACTAACAAGGTATAACTTACCTTATATAGTGATTAAGCAATTAGTGCTAGCATTTCAGAATTAGTTTCAAGAGTGAAAGAAGGTTAATGAATATGACAGAGAAGGTCGGGTCAGTATTAACTTGAGATGACCCTCAATGTTAAAGTGTTTTGCCAGGCACAAGGATATTGGCACATTTTACACATTTATTAACCTTGAATGAAGGCTATTTTCTGTCATAAAATAGTCTTCATTTGGATAAATGGGCAAAAGGCACAAATGTTTATGCCAAGCCCTTATCTGCAAAGAGAAATACAAAGTCAGAAATGGAGCATTGTCACCAGTGCTCTAGCATTTATTAATTAGGTGGGACCATATATACAAATTCAACAAGAGTATAAGCTTGGAGTCAGACTGCCTGGCTTCAGGTCCCTAAGGACTCTGCTACTTGTTGGGTGACCTTGGGCAGGTTGCTTAACCTCTACCTTGGTTTCCTTACCTATAAAACAAGAATGACAATAGTACCCAATAAAGGCTTCTCTGATCAAGGTTCTGGGATCAGGAATTTTAAAATGCAGTGCCTGGCACTTAGTAAGTGTTCAGTAAGTGTTAGTTCATTGTTATAAATATCTGGCACATAAAACATTAAATATACAGATGACCCTTGAACAAGGCAGGTACTGATCTCCTACGCAGTCAAAAAAACACATATAACTTTTGAGTCCCACAAGACTTAACTACGAATAGTCTACTGTTGACTGGAAGCCTTACTGATAACATAAACACATATTTTGTATAGGTGTTATTCTTACAATAAAGTAAGTTAGAAAAAATATTTAAGACAATCATAAGAAAAAGAAAACATACTTATTATTCATCAAGTGGAAGTGGATCATCATAAAAGTCTTTATCCTTGTCTTCACATTGAGTAGGTTTTAGAAGAGAAGGAAGAGAAGGGGGTGGTCTTTCTGTCTCAGAGGTGGCAGAGGGAGAGGAGGTGAAGGAGGAGGAAGAGAGGCAGGAGATGTAGGAGATGCAGGCACACCCCACGTAACTTTTATTGAAAAAAATCCATGTATAAGTAGACCCATCAGTTCAAACCTGTGTTGTTCAAGGGTCAACACATACATATACTCACATCTACAAAGCATTTACATTACATCATATAATATTATATCTAATATTATATTTTACATATTAGTTATATATTAGATTAGACTACATATCCTGATGCCTTTAATTTATGGCAAAAACTTGAATAATCAAAGAATATGCACATCTGATGGACTCTTACTTTCTAATCTTTGCATGTCAATTTGAGGAAAGATTTATTCCAATAGTTTCTCAAACTGTTTACTACAAATCCAGGAAATTTCTACTAAGGAAAACTCAATTTTCCTAGGAAACTCAAGAATCTTATTGTGCAAATGTTACCTTTCATTTTAACTATTCACATTGGTTAAAGCTTCTCTATGTTGGGAAAAGAAAACTAAGCAAACTGTGTTCGTATCAAAGTGTGAGCCACAGGCTATGTTTACCCTCAGAAAAGTCTCTGGATAGTTCAAAGGAAAAAAAGAGTTGGTCTCAAGTACACATAACAAGTATTATGTAGGTAACTGCTTCAATTTTCTATCAAATGTTTACTAAAGGTAATTTCCAAAGCCTTCCATTATTCCTTAATAGGCGGCTGTTTGAATGGCGCTTTTGCTATAGAGATTCCTCTGCAATAAAGTTTATAACTGTAATATGGCCTCACTCCCCAGTTAATAGGACCATAGAACACTTTATTAAGCTATTCTTTGGATGTTCCCTTGGAGAATCCTCCCATTCAATTTCATCTCCCACTCTTGGTGATGCAGTAGTACAAAAAAGAAAAAAAGGTTACTCAGTTCTTTGGATAATTAAGATTTCATTAAAATAATTAAATAAGTAATGTATCTTTTGTAGTATGCACATGTGGAAAAGAGAGTTTTCCTTGGCAGAAAATGAAATTGGCCTAATAGATACAGATGCACAGAACCCTTTATCTCTAGTTAGTATCTTAAGAATGCTTGGCACGCAGTAAGTGGTAAATAAATGAGTCAGAGCCCTACGATCAAAATTTTTAGAAATATCCGTCTCATCACAATTTTCAGTTCTCTATTTTTAAGTTCCAGCTCTGTGTGTGTGTGTCTATTTTATCTGAAGAATCAATTTATACTAATATGCTAATCAATAACAATTCATTTTTATTCTTTCTTAAGTGATATTTGTGTCATCGCGGGCTTTTAGTAATAATGTAGGACACGGGATAGGATGGTGGTTGACACCCAAGCTCTGGAGACAGTTCAGATCCTTATTAGACCTATAAACTTGTGTAAGTCACTTAGCTTCAGGCTTCTCAACTGTAAAATGGGAATCGTAATAGGACCTAAAAATGAGATACCTCCATGTAGAGCCCTTAGCTACATCATCATTATTAATAGAAAATGTGTGCATTGTCAGACTTAGAAATTCAGAATTTTGGAGATATTTTGTAACAATGAAACATTTGTAGACCTAACAAATCATGCCTCCTAGGATATTACCTGGACACCCACATTTAATGCTGGCCTCAAAAATACTGTAATATGTGGCTTCCCACCTGGTTCCCCACTGTGACTGCATTGGAAATGAATCTACATTCATTCACCAACATAACATTTACCCTCACAAATGTTGATATTATTTAGCATTAAATGTTATTTAGCCCTTACTGTGTGCTAAGCATATTATAAGGTACTAACGATATAGAGATATAAAAATGAATAAGGAACAGATTATTTCAATTCAGTATGATTAATGCTTTGGGATCTTATTTCCTCTCTTCCTGCTTACCTGACTTTTATTACTAAGAGTTGCCAAGAACAATTTTCTTGGTCTAATGTAGACATATTTCTGTACTTCCTTAGGGCTGACTTTACTTTTAAAAAAAAGGCAGGATGTATTTCTTTTCATCTTTTCAAAGCGGTGAAAGCTTTTTCTCATTTATTCCCAGGCTGCTACCAGGTTATGATCTCTCATCACCTGGCAGAGACCCCTGATGAGGGCTGAATTGGCCATGTCTCATTCCAGTGAATAATGGGCCTCGTCACCCCTCAGTGCCCTCCAGATTTACTCACAGGTCCCTGGAGACATCACCAGCAAACAAATTCTCTGACCTGCTGCAGGATCTTTTTCTGCCACTAAAGCCCTTCTCAGGGTTCTTTGCTGACTCCTTAACTGAGCTGCCTCAGCCTCAACCAATCTAGATGCCAAATCGAAAATATCCTCAGTCCCCCAGATGGCATGTCTGCACCAGCCAGATTTCTAGATGCTTCAGTCTGCTGCAGGGAAAGCCACTACACTGTGTGTTTCCCTTTTTAATATCAGTGTGTCCTCAACCTGTGAGATAGTTGTTAACCTGCAAGTACAGGTTCACTACCCATGTTGGCTGTCTATTTGCTTTAACTTATGCCCAATAGAGTTAACTATATCTCTATACCTATAGTGTGATTGGCTGAGCCCTCTTGGCCTCTCTGAAAACACAGCTGGTCAGTTTTAACCCTGAGTGATTGCTCTGCTTCTAGATACAATTTTGAGTTGATTGTGGAATGGTAGATAAACTGAATAAATAATGTTGGCTGGGTTGATGAATGGCTCCCTCCTTGTCTCTGGTAGTCTCAGTAGCTCTGTGAACATCTGATGGTGCCCAACTCTGCCAGCTACTGGCAGATCCTTTGTGAGTAAGTATTTTATTCTATCACTTTGGAAGAATACTTTTGCATTCAGAGCAGAAGTCTACTGAATAAGCCAGAGGTACCCAGAAGAAATCACTTCAGTTTGCTTGTTAGGTTTGTTAGTTGTTCTTTGGTGTATCACCCTACCTTCCAGATGATCCTAGAGTGATTTTTGCCTTTCAGTGCCGTAGGATCAGAGAAATGCCCATCAAATGTTGCCTCTAATCTCTTTAGACAGTTCAAGCTTCTGGAATGCCCCAGTGTTTCAATTTAACATTTACTGTTGTGTGTCTTGTGTAAATAGGTGCATTTGAAATTTAAGCCTGTTATAATGGGAGACTCACGATGTGGAGAAAGAGGAGAGAGATTTCTACCAAAATTTTCAGTGGCCAAATATGGGCACCATGTTTTGTACTTATCCTCCTGGGTAACCTCAGGGCACCAACTTCCATTCATTTCCTTCTGCTGCAAGCCCAGAAGCCCATGTTAGCAGTGACTACAGACTGGATATTATCTAAACTCTTAGTGAATCACAGCTGACAGTGCTGCTATTTCTAAGCCACAGAATCACTCTTTGAACAAAATGCAAGCACTGTGTCTTTTCAACCTGTTCTTCAACAGTGGAAGCAGCAGGATTCCAGCACTGTATAATAACTGTCAGAAACAATTTCTGCTCTGTAAGTGAGGTGAAGCAAAATGTCAAAATATTTGAATACATTTCATTGAGGATATCTTCTTTTAAATTAGTGAAGGCTAGAGAAGAAGAATCCCGTTCTCTCGCCTAATAAATATGCATGGAATCGAGGAGCCACGTGCATTCTAATAAAGCTGAGTCCTGCCTTGTTAATGCATTATAGGTCCACAACAATAAAACACAATAATTACTAGTTAAAGAGATGCCAATGTTGGCCTTTTACCAACATCCCTGAACATATAATTCATAATAAATTTAGTAAGGCTGAAGTTGTTAATTAACCTATTTTCTGCAATGACTGGGATGGAGAGAGCAACCATATCATCCAACAAGGCACCCTCCCGAATGTGCACATCTGATTGTTGGTTGGGCTCTGCGGTTGAACCTATGAGCCTCACCACAGGATCCTTGTTTGCGATAATACAGATGAGAAAGTTTGGGGAGAAATGGTAAAGGAATATCTTACTGTGCTAATGCCACATGTGAAAGAAAGAAATTGTAGAAGAGTATACACACTGACTGATGGGGTTAGGCGATTCTTTAAAGTCCACATCTTGGGCCAAGAAGGAGCTGGTGAGAGGTAGTTAGAGTCCTATGGGCTGGATCAGGACGGTGGACTATGCACATGTGACCCTCCTCCCTTTTGGCTCAAAACCCATTAAAATAACAGAAACGGCATAAACACGTTACAGTGCTGGGAAACAGGACAGGGTAGTGTCTCTGCCAGAAACTGGGAAATGTCTGGACTATGGAAAGTAGAAGGAATAAGATTGGCAAGAGCAGACGGTGCCACAGTCTAACACAAGCTGAGAAGAAAACCTCTCTGAACGTGTGCTTCTCTGGATTTGCTATTGTCACCCAGTAAACTCATAGGAAGAGGAGAAAGAGATAGTGAGGCAATAATCAGAAAAAAAATTTTTTTAAGCCCCGTTAATAATATTTAGGCTAGCCCTCCCCCCCTTCATTCTCTCACACGGAACAAAAGGTGGTGGAGTGCTTGCTACCAAGCTCTAAAAGTAACTCCAACTTCAGGAAAGTGAAGATGTTGCCCAAGGAGTGCTCTAGGTAGTGCTCTAGCTATCATGCTGTTATAGCTGGACATTTCTGTATTAAAATTTAGTATCTTTAGGATACCTAGTAATTCAGGTCCAGAAAGTCTTTTCATTGTATTACTACAAGTATTATTATAACTCAAGTTCAGAACTAAGCTTCTGAGTTTCCTCTCCTTTAGAGATCCAATGGGCCTGGATCCTTCAAACTGTGGGATGAGTGGAGAGGGAGGGTGCATGCCCAAAGGCCTGAAGGAGCACTAAATCTATGCTAAATCTCCAACAAATGTAGGGTGAGAGACAAATACACTAATGTCCTTGAATAACTAATATACGACTTATTTTACCAATGGAGAGGAGGGCCACGGAGGATTGTGGGTGTGAAGCAGGCAGGCTGACTGGGGCCTCCTTTTCCCATTCCAGGCAGTGGAGACGCATAATGGAGAAACAGAGGAAAGCCACGCTAGGTCTATACATTAGTCAACCTAGTGTATTACTCATAAAACAGCTGGCAACAAAGATCACCAGGCACTGGATAAAAACTAGTGGTATCGAACAGAAAACTGAGTGAGCTAACAGAATGGTTGGCAACAGAGATAATTCAAAGAACTGGAGAAAACATTAAATCAGTCCTAATTAATATCCTGAAGGAAATTCTAAAGACTACTGGCCCGTGAAAGCAGCAATCACAAACTGAAGAATTCTTGGAAATTACAATTTTGATCACAAAAGGATATAGGTAAAAATAGATTACTAATCTAGTAAATAAAGTTGGGGAAATTTCTTAGAACATAAAGGGAGACAGATTTAAAAATTGTGAGAACTGACTTTAAGCATATGGAAGAGTAATAACCAAGGGAGTCAGAGAGAAGTGAAAAAAAATAATAGAATTTATAGAAAAAAATTTTCTCAATATAAAGCACAAAGCTTCAGATGGAAAGGGTCAATTGAATGGTCAGGAAAGTGAATGAAAAAAGGCCCATTAATCATAGCCTAATGAAATATCTGAGCAAAGATATTTCAACATTAAGACGTTTGTTATTGAAACTTACTACTCTAATAGTTGGAAAGCTAAAATCTGTGTTAATAGCCCGAATAATATGTTTGCATACACTCACCATTACTGTTCACATTATATTGGCTGAATACAACAAAAAAGTTATTACTAGATATAAATCTTGGTAAGTAAATTTAAGAAGATTCAACCTTACTATTAATAGAAAAAAAGCAAATTTTAGCAATAATGCAATAGGAATGTGTTCCCTTTAGAGAGCATTTAAAAGTTGGAGAATGGAGAAATGGCAGTCTCAAACACTTGCTGGGAAGTAAAATGGGAAAGTATCCTTTCTGTTACCTACTACAGAGAAATACTTGTGGCTGTGCATGAAACTTCATGTGGAGGATGTTCATTGTGATATTATGTATAATAGTGAAGAAAGAAAAGAGTAGTAACCCAAATGTTAAAAATAGAAAAATGGGTAAAATAAATGGTGATATAGTCATACTGTGAAGGTGTAGTTGTAAAAAAAATCAAATGCAGATTTTTGAAGTTCTCGGAATGAAAACAGTGTGACATTTGAAAAGGAGGTAGAGGAACACAGGGTGGTGGGTCTGATAGCTTTCCTTCTGTCGTCTATATTTGCCTACTGTTTGTACACTGATCAGCAGAGCCCCATTGCCAAGACAAACCAGCATCACGTTTTACTTCCCCATACCCTGCTTGTTTCTCTCAAGTCTGGAAATAGAGGCCCCATAACATTTATGAAAGCACTCTTTTCTCTTTCTAATCCAAAAAATATAGAGAAAGAAGCTTCCCCCTACCGCCACCATAATTTCTATTTCTCAGAGAAACTAAAGCTAATAGAATTGGGATTCATTGAAATTTACTGTAGAAAATCTGCATTTTAAGAATTTATGTTATAAATCAATCTAAGGTGTTTGTATTGTCTGTGAGCATTGTGGCTGAAAGTCAAGAGGGAGTATAACAGGTGTGATGTGGGCAGTTGCAAATAAGATTGGATAAGAATAAAATTCTGTTTTTTTTTTTTTTCTAACAGAAACCTAAACTTCTCTTATCTTCTTCCTTTCCTGCTTGGTCTCAGAAGATTTAATTTTGTTATAGCTGGATATTTCTGTATTAAAATTTAGTATCTTTTGGTCAGCTAGTTAGTTTAGTCTGGAACATCTTTCCATTCTAGTACAAGTATTACTACAAGTATTATTACAACTCAAGTTCAGAGCTAAACTTCTGAGTTTCCTCTCCCATAGAGATCCAATGGGTCTGACTCCCCACCTCAAAGTATGGGATGGGTGGGAAAGGAGGGTGGGTGTGACAAGATGGTCTCTTTTCCCAGCCTTGTTTTGTTCTGCACAGTTACTGCAGCCTGCAGAGGACAATCGTGACCAAAACTATGGCTGATATCAGCTCACTGTGTAGCACATGAGATTTTCTCCAGGCATTAGCCTAAGTAACTCCAGGTAGTCACAGCCACTTCTTCCCACCTCACCCAGCAAGGTCCACTTATATCCTCTGCTGGTGGGGTTTCCACATCCCTCCTCTGTGGATTTGGGCTGGCATCTGAGAGACTGTTTGTGTTCCAGGCTAATTTCTGTGACACATGCCAACACAAGTTTATCTGTCTGGGAGAACTGAAGAGCCGACTTTGCTCAGATCTTCCAAGGTAAGTCACTCTGTGTCCCTGCTGTCCTTTTACTTTGGCAACAGTAGATATATACATTATTTGCAGGTTTTGCCAGTGAGCAACCACTAAATGAGATGCAGAATCCATTTTCTTTATTCCAAATCAGCCCACATCTTAAGAAGAAATTCTTTTTGATACCACCTCCTCCCCCTTCACCTCTCTCCCCGTCTCTTCCTTCAAAGCTACTTTGAAGAGGGGATGGATAGTAAAAGTTGTTCTTACTTTCTTCTCAAATTGTGTCCCCATATTTTCCTGCCCTTCTCCAGCTCTCTCACACCATCCTGGTAGCCTGGGGGTTGTGAATGCTACTTGAGTGCGTGCTTGCTTGAACTGAGAATCTGAGGAATGAAACATCATTTGTTTTTCAATTATGAACTGTCTCCACAGTAAACTGTTCACTTTCTGTTTAAAAACCAGATGGAGGAAGGTCTTCTTGGCAGTCTAGACCAACAGGATAGGGCACCTTACACTTACCTTTAATTTATATCATCTCTGCAAAGAAGCAGTACTAAAATTAATTCAGTGACTGAGAAATTAGGAAAGAAAATTGAGAAATATAATAAGCAATCTGCATTGTGTTGTTCATAAATCAAAATCTAGAGGAATCTGCATTTTAGCAAGTTCCCTCTGTGATCCCTTTGGGCAGCCAGGTTTGGGATGACACTCCTGGTGAGAGTGTTGCCCTTTCCAGTGGAAAAATAAGGGATGGAACAATATGATGTACACTATTGATTCCAGAGCATTTATGAGCATCTGGCGTTTGACTGGCTGCTTGCTCAGACTAAGAGAAGACACGAAAAGAGGCCTAGAAAAAGCTCAGATAAGAGATGATGAGGCTAGCTGTTGTCTGTACCCCTTTGCAGTTCCTTTGAAGCCTGGTTGTAATTATTGTAACTGGTTGTGGCAGATGCTCTAGGATCTTTACGAGGATCCCACACTCCTCATTTTATTTTAGTTAGAATGGGTGTCCAAGCCTTAAGCCACCCCAAAGGGTGAAGTTAGTTCTTCGGAGGGGACGTGAAGATAATCTTAGATATGACAATAGTTTGTTGCCCTCAAAAGCACAACCCTACCCAACAAAATCTTAAGCTGTAGTACTTAATTCCTCTCATTAGGGAGAAATTTAATTTTTAATCTATTAATTAATTAATTAAAATTATGTAATTTAAATTCATTCATTAAAATAAAATTTTTCTCCTAAGGGGAATGGTAACACAAATAAAAGTTGAGAAACATCCAACAAAATCTGACTGAGGCAGATATATTCTTCCTCCAACTTTTCCAAAACAAAAACCGAAAAAACATACAAAAGAGAGAAGCAAAACAGCTATTTTCCTCAAAGTCCCTGAGTCTTTTGTAATATCTACAAAAGGGAATATTAAATTCTATGAACACATTCCATTCTTAGAGCAGCTTGAAGTCATTCACATTTTTAACATCCTGTGGGAGAAAAAACTTAGAATTGTCTTATGTCCAATAATCAATAAGACATCTTGCATAGAGTTAAGTTACCCACACATTGATCTACACTGCTCTGTTCTTCACCTAAAATATCAGAAGAGCTGCTTATATGACAAGAAATAAAATTTGATTCTAAAAATAATGAGCCAATCACATAACTTTTATAGCTTTTTTTGTGGTTAGGAAAATGATATTATTTTTCCCAGTACTGATTAAAGCTTTAGAAAGAGGGACTTATTTCTCCCTGTGTTATCACAATTTTTCTATCACTGCCCTCTGAACTCTGAAAAACTTATCTGCAGAAGTTGGGAGGTTCTGTTAATGTGTGTGTTGACTTAGGCTAATATAGCTTTTTGTAAAATTAAACCAAATATATACTACCTGTGAACAAGACAAAAGAAAATTCACACAGTTGGAAAACTCTCTTCTTATAATACAATACTACCCATGGGAGTCATATGAATTGGAGAATAGACCAGGTAAAAAGCTATTCTTCTGCTTCATTAACAGTCTCCAGCACTTGGAGGAATTTTGGTCCTACCTACTTCTGTATAACCTTAATCATTTTATTATTGTACCATTGAAACTGTTAACCTCTTATTCATTTCAATAGGAGTAGAATCTCTTTGATGATATAAATGAGACTCCACTTGGATCCTCACACATGTCTGGGTAATTTTAATTCCAAAGTATTGTGTGGCCTCTTGCCTAATTGGTTAAGAGGCTCTTTTCTCTTCCACTTACCTCTTTTAAAATTGCCTTGAGTTCTGAAAGCAGTACAAGGGATCTTTTAAGCTGCCTTGTTCACTCCTCTTGACATGAGCTATAAATATTTACCTAAAAGAAACATGGACTATGGGATTTTTGAATTTTGTAGGAGACATAGCAGGAGTACAAATAACATGTAGATTTCTCCATTCATTGGCTCATCCCATTTATCCAAAATAAAAATACTTGACTAACTTTCCTTTAAAACTTCTACTTCCTCCTAGGGTAAAATCTGAATTCTATATGTACTCTCTGTGTTAGGTAACATAAATGTCACAGATACTTATTTATAAATAAATAGGAAATGTTGTCAGCTTAAGACCAAAAAATTTGTGATTCATGTATGGAAGGGATAAGAATATTAAATATTTAGGGTTTTTCTCTGACATTGCAAATCAACAATTGCAATTATTATTGATCATCTATTCCATAGGTAGGTGTCATTTTTGTTCCTAATCTGATTCCCTTCTCAATAATAGAACAAGGTGAAGATGGAGGTCACAGCTTATACTTTGACTGAGAAAGGTCTCTTTCATGCAAGTAACAGAAGGTCTCAAAGTGGGAGAGGGATTTATTGGCTTGTGTGAAGCCCAGGGATAGGGCTGGCTTTCGGGTACATCTGGACGGTGTTTATAGGTGGATCTCTAATTGGTTAAGAGGCTCTTTTCAGCTAGGCTTTACTCTCCTCAGTGAGTTGGCCTCTTTTTCAGGCTTTATTCTGTGGCACGAAGGCTGTTGAAAAGATTCTGAACCATGCTTGCATAGACCTATAGTAGTTGCTTCCTGTTTCTCTTCTAACTATGGTTTAACATTATGCCTGCTCAGATCTGTGTAACCTCCAGTCCTGCTTAGCTGGCATCCTGGACTATTTCCTATCAAGTAAATTATTTTATTGCTCCCTGGAAGTTGATATGACATTCTATGAGTACCAAACACATCACATGGTTCTTATTTTTCTTATGAATTAATGGTCCTTGATCCTAGCTACATAACTGAATACCCAGGAAGCATTTTAAAAATACCACTACCCAGGGCTCACCCCTGAACAAGTAAATAAAAAGTGTCCAAGAATGGAGCCTAGGCACTGGTATATTTAAAAGTTCTCCAGTGGTTCTTAGTGCAGTCTTAGTGGTATGTTCATAAATGTTTAATAACTAGCTTTCTGGGGTGGAGAGGTGGGAAAGAGCAAGCCCTGAGTTGTGGTATTTGCTGATTTCCATGGTGTCAATACTGCTCCCACCCCACCCCACCATGGCCCATTCAAACTGTGAACATGATATCACAGAACGTGGGGTTGGGAAAAGATGCATAAGACTGGCTTTGGTGAGGTAGTGCAGCGTGTCTCCAGCACACCCTACATGCTAGTAGACTAATAGGTTTGAATGATTACTAGATACTTCTCTGCAGTACTGACACTGTTGACTAATCTCTCTTTCAAAAAGCTGTCTCTCCTTGGTTTCCATATACATTTCCCTAGTTCTTTTCCTATCTTCCCAGATGCTCTTTCATGAATTATCTTTTCAGACCTATCTTTTTTTTTTTGCCGGACTTTACATGTCTGAGCTCCTCAATACTTGGTCCTAAGCTCTATTCTCCTTACACCAAGCTGTCCCTTACAAGGTGTCACTCCTGCCCTTGCTCCTTTTACTATCTATGTAATTAATGTCTCTGAATATGCCTTTAGCAGTGACCTCTCTCTGGGACAGACCCCAATATCCAGCTGCCTATTCCATATCTCCACATGGATGTCTCATAAATACCTCAAATTCAACATTGTAAATATGGATGGTATTTGTGGTTCTTCTTTCATCCTCCTAAATGTCATTCTCCTCTTGCATTCTACAGCTTAGTGAATGGCACCACTCTTCACACTATTAGACAAGACAGAATTCAGGGAGTCACTTGACACCTGCTCACCCTCACACCCTAATATCAAACAATTACTACAGCCTATTGATCTTTACCTTTCTAAATGGCTCTTGAAACCATCCACTTTTCCCATGATCAGTGATAAAAGAGACGTGCAAGGAGTGAGAAGCTAACTGCCCAGAGAGGGCAGTTCATATGCACTGATGCTTGAAGGATGAGTAGGAAATTGCTAAAGAAAGGGAGGAAGGTATTCTGGGCAAAGAAAGCAACATGCTAACCCTTAACCACAACAGATTCACAGATGCCATTCTGGACATCTCTACCTGCCTGTCAAGGCATCTTGACCTTAATACAGGTAAAAAAAAAAAAAAAAGCACCTTGATTTTTCCTTTTTTTTTTTTTTTTTTTTTTGAGACAGAGTGTTGCTCTGTCACCCAGGCTGGAGTGCAGTGGTGTGATCTCGGCTCACTGCAACCTCTGCCTCTGGGGTTCAAGTGATCCTCCCACCTCAGCCTCCCCCGTAGCTGGGATTACAGGTGTGCGCCACCATGCTTGGCTAATTTTTTTGTATTTTTAGTAGAGATGGGGTTTCACCATGTTGGACTTGAACTCCAACCTCCACCAGGCTGGACTTGAACTCCTGACCTCAAGTGATCTGCCCGTCTCGGCCTTGCAAAGTGCTGGGATTACATGCGTGAGCCACCACACCTGGCCCTTCTCCATATTTTGGATCAGTCTTTCCTATCTCAAGAAATGGCCAACTCTCCATTCACCAGTTGCTAGATGCAAACACCTAGGCATCATCACTTATCTTTTACTTTTTGTTTCTTCCACCTGTAGTTGCTTGGCAAGTTTTATCTGCTCTACCTAAAAATATGTCCTAAATCTATCCATTTCTCCCTATCTCCACTGCTACCACTTTTGTCCAAGCAATCTATGTATTTTGTTTAGCTCATAGCAATACCCTCCTAAGCAGCCTTCCTAAAATCCTTTTTCAATATAGCAATCAGAATGGTCTTTACAAAACACAATCATCATATTTCTCCCTGGCTTAAAGTCCTCCAATTGCTTCCTATTAAACTTAGAATACATTCCAACTTCTTGCCTTGGCCTGTAAGTCTCAACATGAAGTGTGCTTTGGCTACCTTTTCTACTGTGTTTGCTGCTCACCTCACTCCATGTCTCCACCTGCTTTCTTTCTGTTCTACAAATGCACTAAGCTCACTCCCCCTTCGACATGTCCCCTTTGCCCAGGTCTTAGGAATGTTCACACTTGCTGCTCTTGTCAGTAATGATCTGACCCCAAACCTTCATCTCTCTCTTTAGGGAGGCCTTTCTGTCCATACAGATTTAAGTAGCCACCAGCCCACCCACTCCTACTACTGGCCATCACATCACTCTGTCCCATTTTCTTTATAGCACCTCTCATCTGAAAATGTATTCATTCATTTTCCATCCCTCTGCTAGACTATCTTCCTCCCTCCTACCCAACACAACTATAATAAAGGTCTTTGTATTAGTCAGGGTTCTCTAGAAGGACAGAACTAATAGGATAGATGTATATGTAAAGGGGAGTTTATTAAGGAGTACTGCCTCACATGATCACAAGGTGAAGTCCCACAGTAAGCCATCTGCAAGCTGAGGAGCAATGAAACCAGTCCGAGTCCCAAAACCTCAAAAGTAGGGAAGCCGACAGGGCAGTCTTCAGTCTATGGTTGAAAGTCCAAGAGGCCAAAAGCTGAAGAACTTGGAGTCTGATGTTTGAGGGCAGGAAGCATCTGGCACAGGAGAAAGATGTAGGCTGGAAGAGTCAGCTAGTCTAGTCCTTCCATGTTCTTCTGCCTGCTTTTATTCTAGCAGCACTGGCAGCTGATTAGATTGTGCCCACCCAGATTGAGGGTGGGTATGCCTCTCCCAGTCCACTGATTCAAATGATTCAAATCTCCTTTGGCAACACCCTTACAGACACACCCAGGAACAATACTTTGCATCCTTCAATCCAATCAAGTTGACTCTCAATATTAACCATCACAGTCTTCATGAACATAGGGATCCTCTCTGTCTTACTCATCCCAATTTTCCTAGCATCTAGAATGGTGCCTTCAGTGTAGTAAGCTCTCAATAAGTATTTCTGTTGACAAATATTTACCATTGAAATTTTTTTCAAAGACTAGTCTCTGAACAAAGATAAAGAAACTGTTTCTATATGTTTTGTTCAAATGACTTATATGACCTCAAGCTATCAATTATGCCCCTTCTTTATTTGGTTCTTTACTCTGTAAAATGAAAATAATATTATTTCATATATATTTTCCAATATGAATTGTAAAGATGTTTGAGGATAAGAAGTATTTTTATAGCATAAATATATGATCAATAAATATATGGCAAGGACATCAGTGGTTAAATCATGATTATCTACCTCCCCTCCATACCAGCTCCTAAGGAGCACAAATCTTGGCCTAATAATGCAAATCAGAGCAAGGAATGAGTAGGAAATTAAAGAAGAAAGGAGGTTAATGGGATTTATATTGCAGATGGAGAGTTACTCATTGAAGAGAGAAAAAGAAAGCCAGAAAAAGGGAGCAAAAAGAAAAATATAAGCTGGAAATATTGTTCTGGCTGAATTGGAGGGTAGGTTTTGGAGAGCTCAGAAGAGGGAAGAGCATTAGGATCGGCTCTGGCAAGAAGGATATGCATGCAACTGTGGGGGCATGGGTGTGGATAGGGAAAGAGGATTTTGAAAAGATTTGCTGTGGTTTATGAATCCTTTTTTGGCATTTCCAGGAGATGACAGTAAAGACTTAATTTGTTTTCCAATTAATTTTTTGGCTGCCAGGTTGTTTTCTGTACTGCAAGCCCACAGCTCTTTTCTGGGGTGTTCCTTGGGGAGAGAGCAAGCAGGCCTGGCTTTGTGAGGGCTACAAAGGGAAATGTAAGTGTCACCAGTCAACATCTGACCAACTTTGATATTACACTTCCTATAGAGTTAACTGGGACATTGTGTGTCAAATGCAGTGACTTATATGCTAGAAGAATGAGAAGACAGAGACAAAGAACTCAAACAAGTGACGTTCTCCAGTGCAGAAACCACTGGGCTAGGAATTTGGAGAAGTTTATTAACTTGAGCAAGATTGTACAGCAGAGCCAGAGTTTTACTGGGCTCTATCTGGCTCCAGAAAAGCCTTATGACCTAGTGCCTTCTGGCTCTGATGAAGTATAAGAACCTTGGTCTTGGCACTGGAAAGCAGGACGGTGAATCTGTCTTTGGCTCTTCTCAGCCACATGACTTTAGGAACATCACAAAACCATTTTTGCAACCTACTCATCTGACAAAGGGCTAATATCCAGAATCTACAATGAATTCAAACAAATTTACAAGAAAAAAACAAACAACCCCATCAAAAAGTGGGCAAAGGATATGAACAGACACTTCTCAAAAGAAGACATTTATGCAGCCAAAAGACACATGAAAAAATGCTCGTCATCACTGGCCATCAGAGAAATGCAAATCAAAACCACAATGAGATACCATCTCACACCAGTTAGAATGGCAATCATTAAAAAGTCAGGAAACAACAGGTGCTGGAGAGGAAGTGGAGAAATAGGAACACTTCTACACTGTTGGTGGGACTGTAAACTAGTTCAACCATTGTGGAAGTCAGTGTGGTGATTCCTCAGGGATCTAGAACTAGAAATACCATTTGACTCAGCCATCCCATTACTGGGTGTATACCCAAAGGACTATAAATCATGCTGCTATAAAGACACATGCGCACATATGTTTATTGCGGCACTATTCACAATAGCAAAGACTTGGAACCAACCCAAATGTCCAACAATGATAGACTGGATTAAGAAAATGTGGCATATATACACCATGGAATACTATGCAGCCATAAAAAATGATGAGTTCATGTCCTTTGTAGGGACATGGATGAAATTGGAAATCATCATTCTCAGTAAGCTATCGCAAGGACAAAAAACCAAACACCACATGTTCTCACTCATAGATGCGAATTGAACAATGAGAACACATGGACCCAGGAAGGGGAACATCACACTCTGGGGACTGTTGTGGGGTGGGGGGAGGGGGGAGGGATAGCTTTAGGGGATATACCTAATGCTAAATGACGAGTTAATGGGTGCAGCACACCAGTATGGCACATGTATACATACGTAACTAACCTGCACATTGTGCACATGTACCATAAAACTTAAAGTATAATAATTTAAAAAAAAAAACAAAACCATATCCTCATTTCCAAAATGAATGCCAGGTCAGTGGCTTCCAGACACCAGTCTGAGGGCCAATGGCAGTCTGGCTTCCAGACACAAGTCTGAGGGCCAATGGCAGTCTGAGGGCAAATGGTCAGTGGCAAATTTAAAAAAACAGGATAATGTTACATCTAACATGGTTATATATTTGTTACATTTGCTAAGTGGGCTTTTTTTTTTTTTTTTTTTTTTTTTTTGAGAAAGAGTCTCGCTGTGATGCCCAGGCTGGAGTGCAGTGGCACAAACTCGACTCACTGCAACCTCCACCTCCTGGGTTCAAGCGATTCTCCTGCCTCAGCTTCCCAACTAGCTGGGATTACAGGCGTGTGCCACCACACTCAGCTAATTTTTGTATTTTTAGTAGAGACGGGTTTTCACCATGTTGGCCAGGGTGGTCTTGAACTCCTGACCTCAGCTGATCCACCTGCCTTGGCCTCCCAAAATGCTGGGATTACAGGCATGAGCCACCACACCTGGCTGAGGTGGCCTTTCTC
The DNA here is from genome assembly GCF_028885625.2 of Pongo pygmaeus. NCBI lineage: Eukaryota > Metazoa > Chordata > Mammalia > Primates > Hominidae > Pongo > Pongo pygmaeus. Next base: position 98,826,014 of record NC_072378.2, on the reverse strand, counting down.
GGAAATGGTTGTTCTGTTTTTGTTGAAAAAATAACCTTTATTTTATGATATCATGGTGATGTAGATACTAGTTACTTTTGAAGAAAAAACTCTGTCTTGGCTTATCATTGTAAGAAGTTCACAGCTCTTGTAGGTCCACCAACATCTGTGAGTTCATTGAAATAGATAATTTCTAATGTCCCTTCTACTTTAGAAAATTTTGGCTAGAGAGGAGAGTTGCAAAGTCAAATGTTTGAAAAGTTTTGTCAAGTATGTAAATATTGAATAAGGCTGGGTGTAGCACAACGGGGGCTAAGCTCTTTATAACAATCCAACTGTAGCATTTACTAGTTGCACTGCCTTTTAAACAACACTGTTCATCTCAAACAAATAATAGCCAAATAAAGGTATGGGTGGCTAGTATGTGACTACTGGCCATCACTTTGCAAATCCTGCTCAATTAATTTTTAATGGTTTTCTTGCAGTTCTAATAATCTGAGTTCTGTTTTGAATCCCCCATCAAAATACATAGCATATTATTATTTGTGTAATTTCATTCATTAGTTAGCATGGCAATAAAATCATATTATTTTGTGACTGGTGTTTCACATTATTATGGAGATTGTTTGACAACAAGAGCACATATTTATTAAGTGCTATCAAAATGTAGGTTTTTTGCCTGTGTAAAATATGTGGAATCAGGGCCTGTTTAGAGTAGTTGAAAAAACATATGCCGAATTTATATATTGACTGTGTCGTAGCATATGATCACACAGCAGAACTTCTACTAGGTCTCACTCTTTCCATTTTTATTTGTTGTTACTTCATGACTATGGTGCTGGTGTTCCCACAAAATTAATGAAATAAACAGTTTGGTCATCAGCTGCATTACAAAATCTCAAATGCAAGAACTGAGGCTAATGTAACAATTTTCCAATTTTAGAAATAGCATTGCAGGCTTTTAAACATGTTCCAAAAGTTCTAGTTCTGCAGATTTTCAACTTTATGAACTGTTGTAAAGTATCCTTTTTCTGTAATATAACTTTAATCCATCTTCCTTTTGCAGGGGGAAAGAAGAGAATCAGCTACAAAAGAAATTATCTCCTGGAGGTATGTAGAGTGAGAAGACACATAATCAATCTACCTAAATCTTTGTTTTGATTTATGATTGTAGATGGGGCTACAAACTTCCAGACATGATAAGCATCTAGCCCCTTTGGTGTTGATTCCTAAAAAAGTTCTGTAAGGAGGGAAAAAGTGTGATGGGTTTGAGTATGATTTGAAGTAGCACTGAGAATCAAGAACAGGAAGAGCTGAATGATACGTGACCTCAGATTTCTTGTTTAGAGGTTCAGCCCTCATTGGATAAGGTCCATGGGAGGCCCCACAGCTGGCTAGTGGCATAGCCGATATGAGAGCACATGCTTCCTCCCTTTCTCTACGACTCCAGATTAATCACTACACAACAGTTGTGCTTAATCATTTTTGCAAGCCTCGGCCTCTTTAGTACCCATTGTGATAACAATATCTTTAAAATTATATCCTTATTCCGATGCCCTTTGATTCATCTTTCAGAGTTCAAGCATCTAGGAGAAGTCCTGTCTCCCCTCCTTCCTGTACATTGCCACAATTTGCTGTGATACTCATCCAATTATATATATTTTGGGGTTCTGAGTTCTGATTCAACTTGCCTTTTGGAGTCTCAAGTCATGGGGCTCCTTCCTGACTTTTCTCTAAGCTTTCAGAAGCCAGGCATATTCAAACCTCAGGTCACATTTCCCAGAGTGAGGCCTATATGAAAACAAAGTTCCGTGGAAACTTTCATGAGTTTCTGTTGTTGTAGGGGTGAGCAAAAAAGGAAAGAAAAAAGATTCCATGGTTGTCTACATCTAAGAAACATTGATTCAAATAATTGCAGGCACTTTTTTTCTGAAAGACTTCTCAGAGCATGCAATTTCCAAAGGGTGCTATAGTAGGGCTTCTGACATATATTTTAATTTGTAACTCTTTTTTATTCAAGGAGCATCTTGAAGGACTATGTTCTAATGAATTCACCTGGGAAAATTCTACTATTATGACTGATAGGCAAATGTTAGTGCATAGAGAAGAACGTGGAAGCTTACCAAATGTTCATATTTTAAGTATCGTCTTCACCAACAGTGAGTGATTCAACAGATCTTTTGGGGAACCCAGGAATCTGAATTTTAAAAAGCGTTCTAGAACAGCGCTTCTCAAACTTTAATTTGAATAGGAATTACCTGGGATTTTGTTAAAGTGCAGATTCTAATTCCATATACCTGTGTTGAGGCTCTAGATTTTGCATTTCTAACAGTTCCCAGATGAGGCCGTTGCTGCTGGTTGGAAGCCCACATTTCCATGGCCTCGATGGTGCTGACCATCCAGTGTTTCCATGTCTGTCATTATCAGGAATGTCATTGTATTCCAAGGTTTCTGTCACTTTCAGTTCACGAACAAGTGTTGCCTTATTGGTATAATGATTAATTTCAGGGTCATAATTTCCTTTATTGTGTATTCTACTATCTGAGAGGTGGGACAGTTAGCAAATATGTCAAGATGCATCAAATATTCGTGTTCTAACCTGTTAACATAATGCAGCTCTGACCTACCATGATAGTTGCAGTCCTTAAAACTCACTGTTCTATCACTAATCACGCCAGTCCTTGGAGCCAGTTCAGATACTGTTATTCAGGCCTTTAGTCTTACCGAGTATATTTGCTTCTTTCTTTTTTTTCTGCTTATATTAGGGTTCTCCAGAGAAATAGAACTAATAGGATATATTTTAAAAAACCTATTTATCTATCACCTATCTAATAGGATGTATTTTTTAAAAATCTATCTATCATCTATCTAATAGGATATATTTTTTAAAAATCTATTTATCATCTATCTAATAGGATATATTTTTTAAAAATCTATTTATCTATCATCTGTCTAATAGGATATATTTTTAAAAAATCTATGTATCATCTATCTACCTATCTATCATTATATAGTTATATATTTATTACGGGAATTGGCTCACTTGATAATGAAGGCCAAGAAGTCCCATCATCTGCCATCTGGAAGCTGGAGAACCAGAAAAGCCAGTGGTGTCATTCAGTCGGAGTCCAGAGACCTGAGAATGGGGTGGACGGAGGCTGACAATGTAAGTAGTGGTCTGAGTTTAATGGCTGGAGAATCAGGAGTGCAAGGGCAGGAGAAGATAGATGTCCCAGCTCCAACAGGAGGAGCAAATTTTTCTTTCCTCCTTTTTGTTCTTCTCAGACATGATGCCCAGCTGTATTGGTGAGGGCATCTTCTTTCTTCAGTCTACCGATTCAAATGCTCATCTCTTCCAGAGACACCATCACAGACACACCCAAAAATAATTCTTTACCAGCCATCTAGGCATCCTTTAGCCCAGACAAGTTGACATATAAAATTAACCATCACGCTATTGTTGACATACATTTGACTTCTACATAAGTTATAAACCCCATAAATTTAATTATTGTCTTTGCTTATAACAATACATTGTTTTTTAAAAGAATTGAGAAAAGGGAAGAATAATCTTTTGTATGTGTTCACATATTTACTATTTCTAGCTCTCTTTCTTCTTTTGTGTAGATCTGTATTTCCATCAAATATCATTGCCTTTCTCCCTGAAACATTTCTTATAGTATGGATCTACTGCTGCAGAATTCTCTTGCCTTTTATTTATCTAAAAATTCTTTATTTCATCTTCATTTCTTTCCTTCTTTTCATTTTTTTAAATTATAGATTTATAGTAAATTCACTTCCCTCCTTAAAATACACATACACACACACGGCATTCCATGCACCAATTAATTTTTATTTTTGAACGGTTTGTATGCCAATAAATCTGGGACTCCAAGCACATGTGTATTAGTACATTTGATATCCTGTAAGTGACTGGTGCACTGTTTGTTTTTCTTTAAATCATTTTTCTCTTTCTGACTCCATATGAATCATCCCTACTAACCTATCATCAAGGTCATGAATCTTTTCTTTTGCAATGTCCAAACTGCTATTAAGCCTATCCAATTTTTTAAAAATTATTACGTTTTAAAAGTTTCAAATATTGCATTATTTAGTTCTAGAATTTCCCTTTGATTTTTAAATAGTTTTTGTTTTTTCTGAGATATCTATCTTTATGAATTATATCCATGTTTTCCTGTGTATTCCTTAGCATATTTATAATAGTTATTTTAAAGTTTTCTGCTAATTTCAATATCTATCAACTGTGTTTTATTTTAATATGATTCATGTCTTTCTACTTACTCAAGTCTCATCATTTTGTACTGTGCTCTGAACACTATGTATTACACAGTGGAGACTGAGGAAAAACTTTCTGTTTCGTTTCGCTGATTCTCCAGAATATTCAAACACCTTCTTCTCGGTGGTTAGGCTAAGGCCGGTTCATTTGGATTTCTCTGCGAGCAGAGTGGAGCCTGTGTCAGGCTGCAGCGTTATTAGATTAAGATCACCTGTAGTTAGCCCAGCCCCTAAACTCCTGTGCTAGCACTTTGTTTTTGATCTTGTCCATATTTAAGTGGGGAGAACATTGGGCTACAGTTTCAGATATTATTGATTGATTTTTGGATTCATATCTTCAGGGCTCAAGAATCCACGTGCAAAGAAGACTATGTGATTTCTTTCTAATTTCTAGTATCTTGTTTATTGGATTCAGGCGAGAGTTAAGGATGGAGAGAGGATTTTCAAGCAGTTTGCCTTTGGGTGTATTCCAGATTCTAATCTATTATGCCAGCCCAGACTGTCTTTGTCTCTGCAGTCTCTTCATCTATGGCAAATTTTCCATTGATTCCCTACAGATCAGACAGCTGCCCCTGGAGATTTTTCTCACCTAAGAAGTATTTGTTTCCCTGGAATTGAGTTAATCAGGCTTCCTTGCATCCTCTGTTCTTTGCTAGCCCCATTGACAAGTATAATTTTTAATTTTCCCTGATTTTGTTGTTATTATTGTTTTTTTTAACAGTGATAACAAAGGTTTTTTTTTGCTTCCTTCTTCATCCTAAACATTTTAAATAATCCCAAAAATGTTATCTCCACATATTTAAAATAAGTAAACCTAGTACACATTTAATTGTGAAGTAAATAATTCTTACTAGCAAATTTCTTAAATAAACTCCAGTTACTATGCCCTGAATGAAAGCTGTCATCCAATTTACCTTGATTTCTAGTTCACAGTTGAAATCCTTCTTGAGGCATATAAAATCTTCTTGGGCTACATTGGGTGTTTAGTATCATTGTTGATTTTGTGTTTGCTAAATGGGTACTCTAGTTGGGATAATTTCTGTGAATACCTTCTTATCAGTTTTCCAAGGAAATAATTTCCTTTGGTTTTGCTCCCCCTTTATCATTCTTCCTTTGTTTTTTCATATAGCAGAAGTAGTAATTATACCAAAGACAGAACCTTACCCCAACACCATATCCCATGGTGTTGGGGTAAGATGCTGTCTTTCTCAACTTTTAGAGAAAAAGATGAACATTTCTCTTCCCACAAGTTTTCCAGCTGGAAATGACTATCATTAATGCCATTAAAATTCATTTATAATTGCTCTCTTGACAGCTCTTTAGTAGTGATTCGAGCTTACCCTCAAATTCAAAACTTCCATAGTTGTTTTCTGAAGGAATTTAGAACCCTATTAAAGTATACATTGAATAAAATTTAAACCTATTTTTACAAAGTTAATTTAAAATAGCTTTATGACATTGCTGTTTGAATTATGTTCATCATTGTTATCTTACATTTAAATTGACTATTTATGTTAATATCATTCAATTTTTTGCATAATAGGAAAAGGAATTTAAAATGGAAATCATACCAGGGAGATATATATATAAAACAATTGCTGCAAATGGCAAACTCTGTGAATTCTCTCTGACCATGAGAAGACTGTGGCTGCTCTTCCATTCCCTTTCATCCTGAGTCGTCTTCTGATTGTTGAAGACTTTCAATCATTGCCCCTTAGATTTTTTTTCCCACAACTGTGTCTCATTGTGGGCCAAGGAAGAAGCAAAAAGGAGGGAACTAAGACAAAGGAGAACAAAGGTTTTGTAGCTGCATAGCCTTTGGAGTCAGGGGATAGGTAGAAAGTTTCTCTTCATCTCTTTTATTTTCTCCTCATCTGAATCTTTCTTTTCCCTTGTATTTCTCATTCTCAATGCCTTCTAAGAAATAGGCATACATTCATACAAGACCAGTGAGGTCCTAAATATCAGATCCTTTCTTCTCCCAGCTTATCTCTGTCATATTCACTTCAACCTTTGTCTTTGTCATAGCCAAACCATCCTGCTTCTGATACTTTCAAAAAGGAGTGAGAGGAATTTAAGTTACCAAAAATGTAGTCACAATCATTATCAAATGTAAACTATCAAATGCGTGATAAACTTTATGAGTACTTAGTATATACCAAAGTATTAGTTGAATACAAGGTTATTAGGATTATTACAGAAATCAAGAAATTTCTCTCCAATATGATTGTATATGCTTTGAGTTTGTGTACTTTAAATGACTTTCTTTTTTGATGAGGTCATTCTTTTTATCAACTCTGAATTCGTCATCCTTTGAGGCAAGATCCTGGTAGAGCTAGAATAATTAATAATTATTCCCTAGTAGCACTAATGGATATGCCCCCTCTGATAGAAATTACATCAAACAATTAGTAACTGACAAATGAGAAAAACTATTGAAAGAAGCCAGAAATAACAACGGCTTAAATGAAACAGGAATTTATTTCTCTCAAAACTAAAAGAAGTCTGGAAGCAGTCAACTGTGCCTGATATGGAAGGCTATGATTATTAATCACTGGGCTTCTCTTACCGTTTTGTTATGCCATCCTAGGGATTAATTTCCAACTGCAAGATTACCTCATAGTCCAAGAGGGCTACTGAGGTACCAGCCATCATGTATTGGAAATAAAAAACGAAAAGAACAAAAGGGATGTTCATGCCAGTTAAGTCAATTCCCATCAAGCTGGAAGTTCCACAGAACACTTCCAATTACATTCCAATGGCCAGAACATAAGCATATTCCCACACTTAGCTGCAAAAAAGGTTGGTAAATATAGTATTCTATCTGTTCATAATTCTCCTTTCTGTTACTAAGGGATAAGAGAGAATGGATAGTGAAAAGAATTAACAATCTCTGTCACATCCACCCAAACCTAAAAATAGAAGATGATCTTTTGGATCATTTTAGATATCAGGTGAAATTATGTGACATTAGAAACATATGAAAATATGCAATATTTATGTAACTCTACATTTCACTTTAAAATGTCTAAGGTCAGATGAAACTACCAGGGCATGTTCACAGAAGGATCAACAGGAGGTAAGAAATATGGAAAACATAATTTCTGAGTAATAGTAATTTTTAGCTGTTATCAAGTACATAAAAAGTGGTAACCTAAAATTATCATAAAAAAGACAAAAGATAGCAAATATTGACAAAGGGAACCCTTTTACACTCTTTGTGGGAATGTAAATTGCAATGTAAATTGGTATAGCCATTATGAACAACTGAATTGAGGTTACTCAAAATTTAAAAATAGAACTACTATCTGATCCATCAGTCCCACTTCGGGGTATATTTGCAAAGGAAATGGCACCTCAAACAGATATCGGGGTATATTTGCAAAGAAATGGCACCTCAAATAGATATCTGCACTCCCGTATTCACTGCAGCATTATTCACAATAGCCAAAATATAAAATCAACCTAATTGTCCAGCAATAGATAAATAGATGAAGAAAATGTGGTGTATACATGCATACACACACACACACACACACACACACACACACACACACACACTGGAATACTATTCAGCCTTAAAAAAGAAGAAAATCCTGTCATTTGTGGTAACATGGATTAACCTAGAGGACATTATGCTAAGTGAAATAAGCCAGGCACCAAAAGAAATACTATATGATATCACTTACATGTGGAATCTGAAAAAGTTGAACTCATGTAAGTGGAGAGTAGAAAGGTGATTGTCAGGGACAGGTGCGTGGGAGGAATGGGGGGAACTCAGTCAAAGGGTACAAAGTTTCAGTTATGCAAGATGAATGTACATCTAGAGATCTAATGTATGGTATGGTGACTATAGTTAATAATAATCCATACTTGAAGCTTACTAAGGAATATATCTTAAGTGTTCTCACCACAGGTACAAAAAAAGGTAACTGTGAGGTAATGGATATGTTAATTAGCTTGATTTAATCATTTCACTATGTGCATATACATTGTATGACCTTAAGCATATACATTTTTATTTGTCAATTATACTTCAATAAAGCTGGAAACAAACAAAAACAAACAAAAAATCCTCAAAACAAAAAATTGTCCCCATCACCTTCTGGGTGTTTAGTAAATATTTATTTCATCCGAGCTTTCCAAATCTGAATAGTAAAGGACTATAAAATGTACACAGCATTAAAAAAAAATAGCTGTAGCCAAAAGAGGAATTAGACTTATTCTGTGAGAACCAGGAGCAGCTTTTATTTCAACTGGAACTGTCCAATGATGAAAAGTTTGCCTGGGGATGTATACAATTTCCCATCACTAGAAAAGTTCAAGAAGAAGCTGAGCTTCTAGGAACTTTTTCAAAGAAACAACCGGAAAAGTTTGCAAAGACATATGATCATAATTTCAATGTTTAAAATATCAGAAAATATGAAATAGCATATTTATTCAACAATAAAAGATTGGTTGAATAAGTTATGGTAGATCTATCAACAGACTATACAGGCTTTACTGTGACTATATATAAATACTTATTTATTGACAGAGACAGAGGTCCATGATATAAAGTAGATATAAATGAGTTATAGAGCAAACCTGGTAGTGTAATTTTATATGTGTCTTTAAATAGATAGTTATATACCAAAGTGTAATCTAGACAAGAGATGGTAGGAACGTTTTTTCTTCTTTAAGAACACATACCAAAATATTGTCTAAATATTTGGCAACAAATATGGATAGTAATGGTTAATATATTTGAGGAGAAAAAAGCTAAAGGATCATTTGTCAGACAAGGTAGAAGGGATTAGGTAGATTAGGAAGATTGAACTTTACGGTTTCTTCCAACTTCTCTGAGATTAGATGATGCCAGAATTCATGTTTATGACCCAAATGCACTGGATGATTGCCAGCATGAGGAATTCACATGCCCATAAATACTTAAGGGGAGCTCCTGTGGGTGTTGCTGGTGGAGCTGAGAGGGGCTCAGTACCTGATCTCTGAGCTGTTCCAGTCCATGATCTTGGTGGTGTGCACCACCACGTTCTCTCTATTTTCACCCTAAATTCTTCAACACAGTGTTAGATAACTGACAGCTATGTTTCTAAGAAGACAATCTTCCTAAACCTGTTTTATTTCTGTTCCCTCTTTCTTCCTTCAAAAACTATAATCCTATACCTAAAAACATACTGGCTAGAAACTGACATCTTAAAATAGCTCCCTTACCCACAGTTGAAAGGAGCCTTGGCAAGAGATATGACTATCTAAAATCCTGTTCCTTTGAGAGGGGAGAAAATAACCACAATAATAACAAATCTCAAACCCACAAAACTTCTAAAGGATGAAGCAAACAGGTGATTTTGGAAAATATTCTCTTAGAAAATGCAATCGTTTGTGACGGTAAAGAATGTGGCAGGCCAATATTCATATTCAGGAAATACAGAGAATGCCGCAAAGATACTCCTCGAGAAGAGCAACTCCAAGACACATAATTGTCAGATTCACCAAAGTTGAAATGAAGGAAAAAATATCAGGGGCAGCCAGAGAGAAAGGTCGGGTTACCCACAAAGGGAAGCCCATCAGACCTACAGCTGATCTCTCGGCAGAGACTCTACAAGCCAGAAGAGAGTGGGGGCCAATATTCAACATTCTTAAAGAGAAGAATTTTCAACCCAGAATTTCATATCCAGCCAAACTAAGCTTCATAAGTGAAGGAGAAATAAAATCTTTTACAGACAAGCAAATGCTGAGAGATTTTGTCACCACCAGGCCTGCCCTACAAGAGCTCCTGAAGGAAGCACTAAACATGGAGAGGAACAACCAGTACCAGCCACTGCAAAAGCATGCCAAATTGTAAAGACCATCGAGGCGAGGAAGAAACTGCAACTAACGAGCAAAATAACCAGCTAACATCATAATGACAGGATCAAATTCACACATAACAACCTTAAATGTAAATAGGCTAAATGCTCCAATTAAAAGAGACAGAATGGAAAATTGGATAGAGTCAAGACCCATCAGTGTGCTGTATTCAGGAAACCCATCTCATGTGCAGAGACACATATAGGCTCAAAATAAAGGGATGGAGGAAGATCTACCAAGCAAATAGAAAACAAAAAAAGGCAGGGATTGCAATCCTAGTCTCTGATAAAACAGACTTTAAACCAACAAAGATCAAAAGAGACAAAGAAGACCATTACATAATGATAAAGGGATCAATTCAACAAGAAGAGCTAACTATCCTAAATATATATGCACCCAATATGGGAGCACCCAGATTCATAAAGCAAGTCCTTAGAGAGCTACAAAGAGACTTAGACTCCCACACAATAATAATGGGAGACTTTAACACCCCACTGTCAACATTAGACAGATCAACGAGACAGAAAGTTAACAAGGATATCCAGGAACTGAACTCAGCTCTGCACCAAGTGGACCTAATAGACATCTATAGAACTCTCCACCCCAAATCAACAGAATATACATTCTTTTCAGCACCACACCACACCTATTCCAAAATTGACCACATACTTGGAAGTAAAGCTCTCCTCAGCAAATGTAAGAGAACAGAAATTATAAGAAACTGTCTCTCAGGCCACAGTGCAATCAAACTAGAACTCAGGATTAAGAAACTCACTCAAAACCACTCAACTACATGGAAACTGAACAACCTGCTCCTGAATGACTACTGGGTACATAACGAAATGAAGGCAGAAATAAAGATGTTCTTTGAAACCACGAGAACCAAGACACAACATACCAGAATCTCTGGGACACATTCAAAGCAGTGTGTAGAGGGAAATTTATAGCACTAAATACCCACAAGAGAAAGCAGGAAAGATCTAAAATTGACACCCTAAAATCACAATTAAAAGAACTAGAGAAGCAAGAGCAAACACATTCAAAAGCTAGCAGAAGGCAAGAAATAACTAAGATCAGAGCAGAACTGAAGGAAATAGAGACAAAAAACCCTTCAAAAAATCAATGAATCCAGGAGCTGGTTTTTTGAAAAGATCAACAAAATTGATAGACCGCTAGCAAGACTAAAAAAGAAGAAAAGAGAGAAGAATCAAATAGATGCAATAAACAATGATAAAGGGGATATCACCACCAATCCCACAGAAATATAAACTACCATCAGAAAATACTATAAACACCTATATGCAAATAAACTAGAAAATCTAGAAGAAATGGATAAATTCCTCAACACATACACCCTCCCAAGACTAAACCAGGAAGAAGTTGAATCTCTGAATAGACCAATAACAGGCTCTGAAATTGAGGCAATAATTAATCGCTTACCAACCAAAAAAATCCAGGACCAGATGGATTCACAGCCGAATTCTACCAGAGGTACAAGGAGGAGCTGGTACCATTCCTTCTGAAACTATTCCAATCAATAGAAAAAGAGGGAATCCTCCCTAACTCATTTTATGAGGCCAGCATCATCCTGATACCAAAGCCTGGCAGAGACACAACAAAAAAAGAGAAGTTTGGGACTTTTATACAAGCTGAGAACACATCATTATACTCCCATTTAAAATACGTAATGGGACATGGGCTCATTGTATTCAAAAGTTTACTATCTAAACCATTTTCAAGAATAACAAATGTTCCAAAATGTTCACATTGATAATAGATGGGTTACTGGATTATAAATAATTTTTGTTCTTTATGACTTTTCTATTTTATAACACTTCCATATTAAATATGTATTTCTTTTAGAATTAGAAAAAAAAAAGAATGTGTTACTTGTGTCCTCCTTAAAACTGTGAATGAATAAATGTGCCCATCTGTATGCCCCTGAGGTTCTTCTAGAAATGCTGATGGGTTTCCGCAGATCAGTCCACTCATACACTCTCACCTAGCTCTGCTCTTAACATATGAACCAAATGACTAGCTGGACTTCCACCTACATACAGCTTCTAGTTATGGAAAAGATCCATGCTAACTCCTTCTTGGATTTTCCCCACAATCTTGGCTTATGTGACAGGTTCTTGATAGCAAAAGACTGTGCTTTGAATTAACCATACACACAAACACATGCAGGAATTAAAAAAGAGTTAATGCTGGTAAATATCTAAGAAAATATAGGAAAAGGCTAATAAGAATATGTTAGCAAGTATTATTTTAAATATAATCTGACGAGTGTAAGTAACACTGAAGTCAAAACACGGGTATCACATAGGACTATTTTGAGATGGGAATGATTGTTATATTATTGAGGAATTTTAATGAATAGTGAGCCCATTTGTTATTTATTGGCTTCCAAATGTTAATAAACAGCTCCAGTGATAATTGCTGATTTTTCTATATTTATGGAAAACTGGCATTTCATAAATATCAAATTGTGATATCATCTACTTGTATGCTGGTTTTCTATGAATATATAAATTTTGTAATTACCTCTAGCAGTGTGAGTTAATTTTTTTGTGTGTGGCTAAATCAAGAAGCAGAATGACAAATCTGTTAAAATGGTAGAATCTTAAACATCTTTTCCATTGTTCTTTTAAAGAATTTATCTAAAATTACACCATGAAGTAATAGAGAAAAAGCTAGGATACAAAATTTTTCTATTAAAGCCACCAAGATGTTCATCAAAACTAAGTCAACATGCAGGCATTTGACAAGGTTGTGCGTAGAGCTTTCTCAAAAGACTGAAAGGTTAGGACGACTTTCTAGGTCCCAAATAATCAATGCTTAAAGGATAACAAATGTACGGAGGTTATACTAATTCAAACTAGTAAAGGATTTCTTTTTAAAAGGAAGTTTTAGCTTGTTTTAATTCTGGGAAAAAGAAATTCTCACTTGATATATTCACTATTAAAATATATTCTCTTGGATAGTATTGGCAGAAACTCTCCATTAATATTTATTTTTAGAACTTGAATCTATTTCATGGCTCAGTAGATAATATTTAGTAAATGTGTGATCAGCTTCTTTTTTGTCTTATGGCTCAAATTCACTCAAGTCCTTGATATGCAGGATTTATTTTTATTACGATTTTTATAATGAGTATGTATTTTGCTTCACATCGTGGTAAAATCCTTTATTATGGACTGCAACGTCTTTTTCAAAGTTAATTCACATTAAAATAGAGTGTTATATTAATAGTAGCTAAAGGGAGAAGATGAGTCTTTGGCAAAAGAAACTTGATCTCCTATTTACAGGTTTGATATTCTAAAGTACATGAGACTGGCCAATACTGAAACAATAATTCCAAGTCATAACATATTTAAAAGGCTTAAAAGGATCTAGACCCTAATTTGAGCAGTATCAAAATTTTCTGTAATGCATAGTCCATGTGTATCATCCAATCACAATATTGAAGTGACTTTTCCCAGGGTGTTTAAATTCAACTGGACATTGACCCCAGTGCTATGAAGGATAGGTTTGGTGGTGATGAGGGCTCAGCTACTGTAAATAAATTCTATCTTCTAACAGAGAGACCACTAATATGTCAAAAGCCATGCAGTCATGAATCTGGAAAGCAACTTCAAGATCAAAACTTCCCTTAATCGGAGGAATATACCATCTTTCAAGTGACTTGGTGAGATGTTGGCATCAGTACCTGGACGAATCCTCTTTACAATCCAGGTACTGATGCCAACATTATCTCCCATGAACGTCATTAACAGTAGGTGGAAGGGAGCACAAATGTGCAAAACAGTCTGCTGAGGTGGAGTTACAGCCTCATGAAAACAGCTAGCCGAACAGGAGTCTAGCCTGAGCTCATCATATCAGAGAAATTCGTGCTTCTTCTTAATAGGGAATTAAAAATAATTATTTACATACTTAAATGAAATCATATATGGCCCAAGTGAAATTTAGAATACAACAGAAGACATGGTTTCTTGGGCCTGTTTTCTGTGGCTAGAAACTGGTTAAAACATTGGCTATGGCTTTGGTCTTCAGAGTTTTAAAAAATAAGGCAATTAAATGATTTCCTGAGATGCATATGAACGTGAGTATTGATTACGCCTCTGAGGATACCTGCATACCATCTCTGTGGTTCAGTAGCCCTCAAGTTCAGACTCTAGAATGTGTATTGTTCACAACTGAGGAAAACCTTTAACTCTCAAAGTGTGTTTGTGCTCAGGGCAGATACAGAATTTTTCTTAAATGGCCCCCTAAATCCTAACCCGTGTGCTGCTGTATCAGGTATTTCTTTTCTTGTGTTTTTCCATTTGTATAATCTTTCAAATTGCAAATGGCTTTTTAAATTTCCTTTTTTATTTTAGAACTCATGTCTTTTATTTTTTCCTACACAGTGGCTTTGAATATGTTTATGAAATGTTTTTGAGTGTCAGAGTTACATGAGACAGTTATCAATAAAGTTGTTTATGATGGGCAGAGATGACTTCTCTATCTGAAAACTCCACAAGAAGTCCGAACTTCAAACAATTCATGGAAGCTATCCATAATTTTATCCTAGGAACTGTCTTCATATAAGCAAAATCATGGTGAGTACTTATTCCTGTAATGTAAAATAGTCCAGTTACTATTTTAATCATCCTGCTTCTGTGGGTATCTCCATAATTCAACATAAGTGGGCTTGGTTTGTTAAGAAATAATGGCAGCCTCTAATAAATATCTTCTTTGTTGACTATTGTCTTCACAGCCAATAAATAACTGGTTCAGATACTGCTTCACCCAGCCCTCACAGCACTCCTTAGGGGACCACTGTTTCAGGTTTTACTATTGCTAAAATATTGATTTCCTAGTTGGCATTCTGATGTGAATCCACAAAACTTCTTGAAGGTAATGATGCTGGTTTTTTAATCTTGAAAATTTATGGGGCTGCATGTAAGTGAGATATCAACTTTTGAACCTATATTCATGTATAGATTTTTAGCTCAGCTTGCCCCTTAAAACTGAATATCACTAGATAACCCAGAGTATTGACTGAATCTAAATGATGGGTTCTCAGGAAGAGGTATAAGGCTCATTTCTCTTCATTGACTGTGAATCGAAGTGGGTACCACGAGTATGCAGGGCTCCAAATAACAATAACAATAGTAATACCTACTAACATTTATTGAGGACTTATTATAGATTAGCTCTTAATACTGAAACAACCGTAGGAGTTAGGTTATATTATTATTCTGATTTTACAGATGAAAAAAAATATTTATGGAGGTCAAGAAACTTCTCCAAGTTCAAAGAATGAGGCAGGCGCAGCCATGGCATTTAAACCTAGGTACTTGGATCCCAGAACCTATGTTCTTAACCACTCTGTCTTCTTAACAGCTAACCCTTTTTGTGAAATAGGACCCAGAGGTCCTCAAAGAACAATTCACTTGCTTGAAATAAAGGAGCATTTATTTTGTGTCCTTCACACTAGTATAGGCGTCTGAGCTAAGCCTCATTCGAGGAAGCATGTCAGCGGGACCTTTCTCTTTGGGTTGGATGGAGGAGGAATACGTTTTATGGAGTTCCACTTTCAGAAACAAAAGCAGAACAGGATACCAATGGGGTTTCCAGCTACCAACTTAGTTTGGCCAGGATATTAGGAATTATAGGATGGGACCATATTGTCTGAACTTGCTAACATTTCTGAAATTCTATAATTTCCCATGTTTCTTGTTTTTAGTATTTCCTATTTTTTTATGGCTATGGGTAGTAAAATCCTTAATATTGAGAGGATTTAATTTTGGAGTAGGGCTTGTGTTTGATAGAAAAGACTATTTTTTGGAGGAGGGGCTGGGTCACACTTATGCACAGCATTACTAACAACTCAAATCTTTACTCTCAAAATAGAAAGGTCAAAAACAGTAGTCTAATAAATGTTTGATTTCACCCTGTGGACATCCTTGTTTCCTTTGATTTTTTCTAGCCCTCTTTCTTCCAGGAAGAGCTAAACAGCATATTCTCCAGGGTTTTGCTGTGTAGGGTATGACAGTAAGTTCCCTGAGAGCAAGTGGACTCAATGAATGCCATTAATTGCCCTGAGTTTCTTTCGCTTCTATAGATTTTATGGAATTCCTACTCTGTTTCTATATTCGTGCAAAATGCTTTGCCCTTTTACTTAAATCCCTATGTAAGAGCCAGCAGAATCTTAGGAAAGGTCAGGCTGGAAAAATTAGATATGGTATCAGAGAACAGTGCGATCAAATAAACCACACAGATTATTGCATTTTCATACCAGTGCTTATTAGTTCAGTATTACGTGGTGGAAAGTGAAGGGGCTTTTTTTTTTAATCTTTTTTTTCCCCAGTATCTCCTAAAAAAACACAACCTTCTCCCCCTCAAACCAAAACTAGCAAACTAACAACAAACTGAGGAATACAAAGGTCTGATGTATGCAATGGGAGAATGTTCCCTAATCTGTAGCAGGTTATATATACAGGGGGCTGTCCACAAAGAAGGAGCCATCTTGGGGTATAAACTATGATTTTTCACACTAAATATAATCACCCAAGGGATATATCTTTAAAAACTTTCAGAGCATTGCAAGAAACCAGCAGGCAACATTTTCAACCTTTTTGATGCCCGTGAGGCAGAGGATCTAGTTGTAAACTTAACTCTGAAAGGAATACCAAGACAGCTTCTCCCCTTCCTCCCAAACTAGTCATTTTCTGATCAAGGTTGATCCTGTGTCTTCAAGGTCCAAACTAGGCTAGAAAGTTACAGTCTAGCCCCAGTGGCATCCTTCACCTATCTTCTCCCCGGAGTGACCCTCTAATGATTGACCTAAAGCAGGGGTCAGCAAATGCATCTTGCAGGCCAAATCTGGTCCACCACCTGCTTTTGTATTTGGCCTGCCATCTGTTTTTGTATGACTTGCAGCTAAGAATGGTTTTTACATTTTTAAACGGTTGAAAAAAGAATCAAGGGATTTTTTTAGTGACACGTGGACATTATATAAAATTCCAATTTTAGTGACCATAAATAAAGTTTTATTGGAACATAGCCATGCCCATTTGTGTTATGTATTATCTTTGCTTTCATGCTACAATGGAAGACTTGAGTAGTGGTAACAGAAACTTTATGCAGCTTGCAAAGCCAAAAATATTTACTATCTGGTTCTTTACAGAAGAAGCTCGCAGACCTGTGCCCTAAAGCACTATTTGCCGCCACTGCAAAGGCTTTGAAACAACTGCAGCCAATCAGACTGACCACTGTGAGAATCATTTGGCTTGCTTTGATCCTGTAGGTACAGCCCCAGTTGAAGTGCTTCAGAAATGCTTGAGCAGCATACTGTTCTGGAAGAAAAGGTCTGCAGGCTTTTCAGAAACAGAGCAGGAATTCCAGATCTAGGGGGATGCTTATGCCTTACTAAAGCCATTTTAATAAATTTACCCCCGCCCCCCTGCCCAAATAGGGCTGCAGTGTAAGGCCATGACAGTAATGTCCTGCACAACTTCAGGTTATGTCACTCATAAAGACTGTGATGTGAATGGTGTCCTCTTGAGTCCTATGCTGTAATGGCTGTCCTCCTAAAATCTGAGAGAAGAAATATCTGTAAATAGGAGTGGAATAGTGAGTGGACGTGTTAGTTTGAGTCTTAAGACAAGTAGATACCAAGACAGAATTAGATGTACAAGAAATTTGTTGATGAAAACACCTGGGAGGGGGTAGGAATTGGTAGAGACACAATTAAGTTGAGTTGAATGTCTGACACCTGTGAATGGAGAAAGGGACAGAAAGAGGATCAGGAAAGAGAGCCTCAGACGGCAGTGAGCCTAGAAAGTCTTGCCTGCGAGGATAGGGGTTTTCCTTTTATGGGAGTCCCTCCCTTATAAGTCCCTGGGCTGATTTCCCCTTCTTTGCTCAATCATCATTTAGGAGCAACCTGGAGAGAACGTGACCTCACCAAGAATACCACAGTGGATCCAAAGGTTTTCAAAGTGGATCCAAGGTGTCTTAACTAGAAGCTGCATACACTCCTCAGGGCACGTTTTCTCTTAAAGGGAGATCTGAGCAACACATGCCCATGGCCACCACAGCAATTGTGAATGAAGTGTGTGTGTGTATGTGAGTATGTGTGTGTGTGTGTGTGTGTGTGTGTGTGTGTGTGTCACTTGGAGAATGGAGGGTTAATTGCAGGGCAAAGATGCGAAGCCACAGCCTGGAGTTCCCCTGGTTCACTTCCATTAGCCTGCAAATCAAGTAAGTCATCTGCAATCATTATATAGAATCTTTGTGCCCCGGCATTGCAGAAGGTCTAATAGCTGCAGTCACTTCTAATCAGGAGATACTGATAAAGTCATTCATACTTCCTGTAAAGTCCCTAACTAAACCAATATTGTTCCAAATTTTCCAAATTCAACCCTGATTTCCCAGATTCCTTTTCCCACAACCCCTTTCCCTTTGGGGAAATCAAAAGGTACTTCCTGTAGGCTGGTCAAAGATCTTTTTAAGCCTCACACGGCCCACAACACCCCCTTATGTGGGAGGGAAATACTGCTTTTTCCAAGCACAGGCATTTCTATGATATATTTTTATCCTTATACAATCTTGAGAGGTAAAAAGAATAGGTATTATTTTACTCACTCTACAAATGAGAGCTCTTAAGGCTCAGAAATTAAATAATTTTCTCGAGGAGAACTCAGGTGTTTCGCTTCTGGCCCTTTACCCCTTTCATGGGACCAAGCAGTCTTCTGTGGAAATAAGCCCCTTACCAGGTGATGAGAGCAATGTGTCAGGGTTTGTGCTGACCTGTGGTCTCTAACTGGAAAGATATCCCAGTGTAATGCTTCCTTTCTGAGGAAGCTTTGTTATGTTGGTCTGTAAAGTCACCTAAAACTATAGCCATATGTGCTTTACTTCAAAGTTACAAAGATAGAATTCCTAGAAAAAGAATGTCATACCAGCAAAGAACAAATATGGTGCGAAAGTATGCCCCACCCCCAGAAATTTATCCTTCAAGAGAGAAAATAGAATAAAAATATGATGAAATGGTATAACTGAGTAACAATTTAAGGAAAAAAATAAAGCTGACTCCTTAAACAAAATATATTTTAGAGGGAGCAAAGATTTACATGTGAGAGATAAAACCATAAACTACTAGATTAAAATATAGGAGAATAATTGGATAGCTCTGGGTAGAGGGGGTTCCTTCTATGCATGATAAATAACACAAAAGCAAATGCTGATGGAGTAAGATTCTCTGTTGAACCACTGTTTCTCTGATTCCATTGTTGCCAAATAATCTGATCATGATTCATGTTTCCATGTAGTTGTAAATATTTATTGAGCATTCACTTTTCATTGTCATAAACATTTTAGGTGAATTTCTTCATTTATTTATCACAATAACCTCATGACAAATACCCTATTACTGCACCAACTACCCTGATTTGGACACTATGGCATAGAGGGTTTAATTGATCAGAATCCTGCAGTCAGTGAGTGGCAGATAAGATGTGAAGGCCAGGCTTACCTGAGGCCAAGTCTCCTGTTCTTTTCTACCAGATTAATTTTACTATAGGAGAATGTGCTGAAAGACTGTGCTGAATTCCTGATTCACTCAAAAATTAGATTTCTTATGGCAAACTAATAAACAGGCATTTCCTTTATTATCTTCTCAGGCTCAATCAGCATAAGCTCAACTCCAGTTAAGGAATCAGCTTTATTAATGAGTCCAATCAATGCTGGGTGCACAGACAGAACTAATGCTCTCAGTTTGCAAAGATGTGGCTTGGGACTCAAGATGAAGAAAATTGTTGAAGGAAATGACTGTATGGTCCAGAGTTGCTATCTTATCTCTCCTGATGACAACTTCATATTATCTTTTCTACTATTAATACTTTTAAAAAAATAGACTAGAGTAATACTTTCTTTAAAAAAAAATAGACTTTTTAAAAGAGCAGTTTTAGGTTCATAGCAAAATTGAGCAGCGTGGTACAGATTCCCATAGACCCCTGACTCCACATGTGCATAGTCTCCCTCACTGTCAATCTCCCCCACCAGAGTGGTACATTTGTTAAAACTGATGAACCTACATTGACACGTCATTGTCACCCAAAGTCCACAGATTATATTAGAGTTTGCTCTTGGTGTTGTACATTTGTATTAGTCCATTTTATGTCACTGTAAAGAAATTCCTGAGGCTGGGTGATTTCTAAAGAAAAAAAAATTTATTTTGGCTCATGGTTCTGCAGGCCATGCAGGAAGCATGGTGCCGGCATCTGCTTCTGGTGAGGGCCTCAGGAAGCTTTATAGTTATGGTGGAAGGCAAAGGGGGGACAGCATGTCACATGAAAAGAGTGGAAGCAAGAGAGAGAGAGAGTGAGGAGGGGCCACACTCTTATACAACCAGATCTTGCATGAACTAACAGAGTGAGGACTCACTGTTTACCATGAAGATGGCACCAAGATGTTCACAAGGGATCTGCCCCCATGACCCAAATACCTCCTACCAGGCCCTACCTCCAATATTGGGGATTACATTCCAACATGAGATTTGGAGGGGACAAACATCCAAACCATATCAACACTCTATGAGTTTGCACAAATACGTAATGACATGGATACACCAATATGGTATCATACAAAATAATTTCACTGCCGTAAAAATCGTCTGTGCTCTGGCTATTAATTCTTCTCTCTCCCAACCTCTGGCAACTACTCATCTTTTTACTCTTTCTGTAGTTTTATCTTTTACAGAATGTCACATAGTTAGAATCATACAGTATGCAGCCTTTTCATATTGGCTTCTTTCATTTAATAACATGCAATTAAGTTTCCTTTAGGTGTTTTCATGACTTGATAGCTCATTTCATTTTAGCACTGAATAATACCCCATTGTCTGGATGTACTATAGTTTACCCATTCACCTGCTGAAAAATATCTTGGTTGCTTTCAGGTTTCAGCAATTATGAATAAAGTTGCTATAAACATCCATGTGCAGGTCTTTATGTGAACACGGTTTTCAACTTGATTAGTGTTTTTAGACGGGCAAACACATAGCAGATAAAACATAACATGGCTAGCAGAGATGAGGTTGCTAATCTGATGTGTAAAAGCCCTTATAGTGAAGTAAATTTCTGGCTTCAAAAGGGTCATATTAGCCGAATGTCCCCACGCTTATTTTAACATGGCATTACACAGTGCACATGCATAAAATTGGTTGACTGGAGAACAATTAACATGAAATTAAGCTTAAAGTTTGATGACCCTCCAAAAGAGCAACTTAAAGGCAGATTTGATGTGCCCAAAAACCATTGTTTTTTGGTGATTTGACAGTATTGACCTAAGTCAATTCAGAGCTTTAGGTGACACACCATATTCTGACAATTTACTACACACTGCATTGTGGTTGTTTGTCACAGCTTTCTGAAATCAATAAATATAGCACTGGCAAATGTTTCTGGCAGGGGAATTGTTTTCAGTAAATTCTAGAAGGGCAGCTGCTGAGTGGCAAGAAGGAAGCCAGAACTAGAGTGTTGCCACTGACCTTAGAAAAGCGTCAATTTCCAAGCCCTGATCCTGACCATAAAGAATGTTTGCTGTACAAACAGTGGATTGATTAATATGTTGAGAGAAGGGGTAATTTTGAAACATCTAGCTAGAAGGTTCCTAGAATGTACTGAGACAAAATAAGTGTACCTTTTACCAAGTATGCAACAAATGAGATTACTGGTTAGTGATATCATTTGTTAGTGATATCATTTGTCAGTGATATCATTTGTTAGTGATATCATTTGAACACAAACATGGCTTGTGTTCTCTGCAGTTTTTTTAGCACATCTGGCTTGCTGAAAGAGAAGGTTTCAGGCTCTGTCTCCTTCTGTAGACACTCACTTCCTAACCCTGTAAAATCTGGCTTCTGCCCTCCCATGCTACTGACAGTGTCCTCTTGAGTTACCTTCCAAATGTCATATTCCACATTCCTTTTTTTTTCTGCTCCTCTCCTTGACCCCTGTGTCATTTGATAACGTTTACCACTCCTTTTCTGAGTGTCTCTTGCCTCAGGTTTCATGATGTGATATCCTATTTCTATCCCTCAGTTATACCTGTTTCTCCCATGAATTTACTTTCTGCCTCAGATCTCCTACATGTGGCTGTCCACCCAGGTTTTAGACTTGGTGCTCATCTTTTCTCTCTGCACCCTCTGCCTCTTCAGTGTCATAGTCCCCTGTGGCTCTAACCTCACACTAGTGAAGGTCTTTTGAGCCTGGGTCTCCAGCCTCCTAAATTCCTGCTGCACTTCCTGGTAGCAACACACTGACAGAGGCTTCCCATGGACAGTCCACCCTGTTCTGTTATTGGTTTCCCATTTTAGTTTCACTTCTTACCTCCCAAGTTAAATGTCCTATTAGTTTACCAACATATCAGCCTTTTTTCTCCCAGCCACCTCCTCTATACCCAACTTCCATGATTTTACTAGAGGTGCTGCTTAAGCAGCTCATGCTACAATCAGGAGTAACAAGTGCCTAATTTGCCTTTTCAGATACCATGTGAGCAGCTAAAATAACCAAATAAACATGGAAGCAGCTATATAAAGCCTAGGCGGTGTCAGTTTGCATCCTCCAATTTAGAGAATAAAAAGAGGAATTTTTGCTTATTTTATTGTAGAGGCACAAGGCCAACCCTAATCTAATTTTGGGGCATTAAACCGTCCTCCAAAAAGTCTCTGCAATGCCAAGGAAGATCCCAGAAATTATGATTGATATACAAGGTGGTGCCAGGGCTTGGATATTTTAAGACATATTCTTTATTTGAGAACTCCTTTATAAGGTTGTCCCATTCACAGCTTGTCGGTCAGTTTCTTTTTAGTTCTTACATTTTTTACTTTATTTCTAGTTATCAAATGTTCTTGGAAAGATCAATAAAAATATTGAAAATAAGGTAGGCCTGGGAGGGTGGGATTTGGGGTGGTGGTAATCAATGGTAGATGACATAGTGAGAATTGCTCATCTTTGGGCTGGAATGAGACTAGGTCAGGCCACAGCAGGGGTCTGTCACTGCCCAAGGCCCCAGGTGAGGAGCAAAGAGTGTAGATTGTATAGAGAAGAGCCCATATGCTGGGAAAAGCAGCAGGCTGGCTAGCTTTGAGCACAGCTACGAGAAAGATTTCTGCTTCACATCATAGGTATATGAGTCCCAAAATAGTTTTGGGGATATTTATAAGAAAGGAAGTCTGAGGGTACATGGAGGTTTAGATTAGGTAAATAACCTTGGAAATACCATGCTTCATTCATATTAAGAAAGAATAAATGCTGTGACTTAACGAACATATCTTATAAATTTTAAGAAACACATTTCAGGGATGTTCAATTGTTTTTTTAAAAAAGTAAGTCTAGGAATTGATAGAATATAGTTAAAGCAGTTGATCAAGAAAAAAAGGAGACTACACTAAAAAGAAATTTGTTTTTAACTCCCTGCCACTTCAGGTGGGCAGTTAAGATGAAACAGTACTGTAGAAAATCTATAATTCATGAAAGGTGACATTCTTTGGTTGACACTGTGAGTTAACTGAATCCTTCCATCACCTGTGATTTTGAGGCAACTTCTAATCTTAAAATATAAAAGAAATTGTTTTTTCCTAGGGAGAACAAATGAAAGTGTATCAGAATATATCTTTGTTCCTTGATATTTTAAAGAATTTACATTTCTTAAAAAATTAAGAGACGGTTCATCAGGAGACCTTTACAAGTGCCGTCCATCAGCTATCCGTTAGCAACATGCTTCTACCTTCAGATGCAACTCAATAAGAAGCTGCTCCCTCAGCGGGTATAATCTGGGAAGGGTGTTCTTTCCTCACCTCCTGACAAAGCAGAAATCACACCATATGGCAATTTCCATGAATTTTGACTGATTTCAAGCCAAGGTGATAGTAATTTCCCACTGGGCTAGGTTAGAGCGAACACTGCCACCGATCAGGCGCATACACGAGCAGTCAATAGACAAAGTCTGCTTCTAAATTAGAAATACAAGTTTTCAAAGCTGTTTTTCTGACTTACGTGTCTGCACCTGATTTCCATGGTACTTGATTACAGCGGCTCTCTGACAAATCCTTCCAAATGCTTCCAGTGCTAAGTTGCAAATGATTTGGGTGACACCTGGGTTTGGGCGCCTGCATTGAGAATGAGTGCTCAGGAGATCAAAGGCCACCTTGGTCTGGACACTCTCAGGTCCAGCACAGTTCAGGAGTCCCATTTTTGAACCACTCCTGAACTATTCACTAGATTCTTTAAAAGAGAAGTTTGAGGAGCTTTCTACCAAAAGAATGGTGAGGGGATTAGTTAATAACTCATATCTTTCCTTCCAATTGCCAGTAAAATCTAGAGTACCCTTTTTGGTGCAGACGTATCTTCCCCTATTAAGTCTCTTACTTCATGAAGGAGAAAGGAGCAGCAACTAGGGTGATGACTTGTTTTGACAACATCAAAGTAAGTGAAGAAAAAAGTGAGTCTTTTTTTCTCTAAATGACACATCATAAAATTATAACCTTGTACTTTTGGTTTTGGTGTTATAAGCCCAAGAGAGATGCTTTTATTGAAAATGTAATTCCTGAACACTTGATATCAGGTATCAGATAGCAATGTTTTGCTTTATGGCATTTTGCTAAGCTATGGTTTCCAGAGTCACTTAAGTATGTTTTTCCCCAAATTCTACTGGATAAAAAATGAGGATTACAATGCCAACATTCAATTCCATTTTTATACAAGTGTCATTAATGTCTCTGGTAGGTACCATTGCCATACTTATGTTTGAGGACTGAAAATATAAATGAAACTGAATTCTTAAGAAGTTGCTTTGATCAAAGTTTTATACTCTAAACCAGTAGTGATAAAGCAATATAAAAACTGCACACAGTTTCAACCTTCTCCTGTTTACTAATAAAAGCAGCATTTTTATGCAATCAAGCTGTTGTGTTCTGAGGTGAACATAATATAATGATTGCATTTGCATTTTCAAGTATTGATCATGTTAGCATCTTTTGTAGCACACCTGTGAAATTTATACTTTGGAAAAAATTGCTTTGCAACGTGAGCAGACTCCATTATAGTTTAGTTGTCTTAGGGTAGCATTATAGAGTTGTGGTTTAGAGCACAGGTAGGCCTTGGAGTCAGACAGAACTGGGCTAAATCTCAGCTTTGCCACATCAGTTGTGTGACCCTGAACGCATAAATTAACCTTTCTTAACCTCAGTTTCCCCATCTGTGGAATGGAGTTGATAGTAATGCCTACTTATAGGACTGTTTGGTGATTAGATGAGAAAATGCATGTAAAGCACTTACCATAGAAACATGGACTCAATGATATTAACTGCCATTCTGTTTGTGAATAGTGGTGCTTCTGATGGGGTCATCATAATATAACTAGTATGAAAGTCAGACTGGTTGTCTCTGACTCATATACGGGGGGAGACTTAAACCCATGGAGGGAAATGGTCTATGGTATGGGACAGAAGAGATAGCAAGGAGGAGGTTTTCCGCATATGTAGACTTGGATTTGTTCTGTAGCATCAGAGCAAAAAGTTTGTCTTGCAGAATAAGTAGGATGGAAAAGAGAAAAGGAAAGAGATTGTTCCCGGATGACGCACTGCAAACAAAACTGAGAGAGGTGGGACATTGCTTACAAGGTTTCAGTCTCAGTACTAATCTCAGGATCCTGCATGTGAAATTCATGTGGGGACTTGTGGTTTATTTAGGCTAAACCATCTTTGACTATTTTTTAACAGACAAAATTTTCTCTTTTCTTACTTGAAAAACAACATAAATGGTTACCCCTTCAGCAAACCTAGCTTCACGGGAGGACCAAGATCACTGGTGATTTTGATTCCCACTCTATTTCCTCAAGTATAAAAATAACAGGAGTCAATCACAGAAGTTCTTTATTTTGGGGGTTTTTAATCTTGGGAATATCATAGACTACCTTAAAAATTTGATAAAGTTTGAGTTCTCTCACCCCAGAAAAAATTGCAAACATACAACTGTAAATATGATTTTGTGTACAACTATGGGAGTCCCAGGTTCTGATAAAGCACACTCAATAGACTCTGGGTTAACAGCCCCTGATAGGGTTATTCCTAGCCATTTCTCTTAGTGTACTCTTTCAAATACTCTCACCTCATATCTTCAGGATTGTGAGTGTGAGGGGAAGAGTTAATGTTGTGAATACATTTTTTTTCTTGCCTAAAATTGGTGTAGACTTGCTTAAGGGGATAGGTATGTGGGATTTGCCAGGAAAGGTGGAAATATATTCTGACTAGGCTAGAGTGTCAGGTGGACTTGATAATGAGCTTTGCAAGGATCTCTTGGACCTCATTCCGCTCATGCATCTCCTTGCTCACTCAGCTGCAGCCACCCTGGCCTCATTGAAAAAGCTCTCACATGCCAAGCACACTCCAGCCTTGCAGCCTTTGCTCTTGCTGTGCCCTCTGCCTGGAAAGCCCATCCTTCCTACAACTCCTATACATAATTCAGGCCTTCGCTCCAATATCCACTTCTCAGAGAATTTCTCTGGCCATCCCATCTAAAAGAGCACCAATCACTCTCCATGCTCTTTCTTGCTTGTTTTTTTTCCTCCAAACTTATCACTACCAGACATTGTTATGCTATATCTATTTGTTCACTTTTTTCCACTGTTCTACTACAGTGCTCTTCTCACCCGCAGTCTACAAGCAGCCAAAGTCTACTCCTTATGGTTCCCAAATAGTCTACACAACTTCATGTTTCATTTTCATGTTTTGCAGAATGTTTCTCACCGTCCAATCATAACTGCACCACCCATAATGTTTTCTTCCACAGAGAAAGATTTTACTCATACTTGAAGGTTCACTTGAAATGTCACCCTCTCTTCTTAGCTTTCCTTGAATTCTTCCCCAGCCATTGCCATGGCAGAAATCAATTTAAATTTTGTCTTACTCCATACTTTTATAAATAGTATTAAAACAAAATCCAACATATCACATGGTATCATAATTATCTGCATGCATTTCTGTGTGCCCTGCCAGGCTGTGAGCTTCTTGAAGGCAGACACTGAGTCTTTGTTTCTGAGGCTCCTGTGCCTTGCATGGGACATGGCTCATTGTAGGCCACACAGAGAAGTTAGGCTTGGATGGAATCGGAAAATTGACAGGTTCTTCAGGCAGAAGTGTTTGGGAAGAGCCATCTAGATAGAGTGAACAACACAGGCAAAGACACTGAGATGTGGAAGAAATGACTTGTGGGAGCTAACTGTTGGGAAATGGATTTATTAGGGGTAGTGTGAGGTGAAGTGGCCAGACAGTAAATTTGGGTGCTGTATTAGTCTGTTTTCACACTGCTGATAAAGACATATGCGAGACTGGGCAATTTACAAAAGAAAGAGGTTTATTGGACTTACAGTTTCACATGGCTGGGGAGGCCTCACAATCAAGGTGGAAGGCAAGGAGGAGCAAGTCACATCTTATGTGGATGGCAGCAGGCAAAGAGAGAGAGAGCTTGTGCAGGGAAACTCCCACTTATAATACTGTCAGATCTCATGAGACTTATTCATTACCACGAGAACAGCATGGGAAAGACCTGCCCCCATGATTCAGTTACCTCCCACTGGGTCCCTCCTACAACATGTGAGAATTCAAGATGAGATTTGGGTGGGGACACAGCCAAATCATAAAAGGTCCCTACCACCAAGAGCCTATGTATGGTCTGTAAGGGAAATGGCTGAGCTTTGGTCATGAGTAGGCCGAGGTGGCCTTCTGGAGCCTCATGACTCAATGGGTTTGGAGTGCAAGTGCACAACCCCACATATTATGTAACCATGCCACGTGAGGTGCATTAGGTGATGACCCATGTGAGCTCATGCTTGGCTCAGAGCCACTGTTGTCTGTAAAATTATAATTACCCTGCTAACGCTGTACATACAGCTTGCTCACACCCAGAGAGTAAAGCCATATTGAAGCTGCCTACGATTCCTCAAGTGTTTTTCTAGCTATCCGCTGCTTGCCCGCTGACTCCCCTTGGTCTTTGGTTATAACCTGATAATCGGCATCGTGAATAGAATCCTGAGGGGAGTGCACCTTTGGTCCCCACTGATTCCAGGTTGGCCATGTGGTGGCAACACAGGTTGTGGTACTCAGTGTCAGCTGTGCTGGTCGGATGGGCTCCATTGGAAACCTGGGCAGTGATAGATGGGTCCCCCATGAGCATGGAGAAGGTGCTGAAGCAGCTGGAAGCACAGAGCACTGAGAAGGAGCGAGCCTTTGCCTGCGGAGTTGGATGGGCACTTTTGATTGCACTATGAGAAGCACACACCCAGTACCTGAGGGATGCAGTGCAGTAAGGGCTCTCCAGGCACAGGCACGGTGCCTGGAGGCCTGGCTACACAGCTTAGAAAAAGAGTTAGAAGCTGCTGTGAATGGGGACCTCCAGGCACAGGCGAGATGCCTGAAGGCCTGGCTACAGAGCTTGGAAAAGGAATTAGAGGCTGCTGTAAATGCAGGTCTGGGTCCATCATCTTGGCCAGAGACCCCCACTGGGTCTGATGCCGCGGAGGAAGAACCCCTGCTGCAGGCTTGCCCAGTGGTCTGTCAGAAGGTAGATCATGAACAGCCACTGGGGCTCGAAGGGCAGGCTCGGGGATCCCCCCACCATAACGCAACATACTTCATATACTGCCTACACCCCAACTGAGTTGTGGGAATTAGGCAAGCAGTGCAGCCAGCTTCCAGGAGAACCTCTGCCCACCTGGATGCTTCATTTGTGGAATGAGGGAGCAGATAGTATCTCCTGTTCTGCCTCTGAGATGGAAAAGCTGGCCTCTATCATAACTCACTCATCCCTCTGTTAGTGGTTGCAGGTGAGCAGGCCGTTGGCACAAGAGCAACATGACCACACTCTGATTGAGTGGCAATGGGCAGCCATACAGACTGTGAGGAATGACGCTGGTGAAATACCCAAAACTGAGAGTAAATGGCAGTCATATGCCAATTTGGTGCAAGTCATCTGGGAGATGGGTATGCAGCAGGCTATGTTTTACCTGAATACCTGGGGGCTAGATGATGAACATTTCACCTCCCACATGAGGGATCTCATGCCTTTGGTTCCCTATCTGCTGTCTTCACCCCATATGTAGGGCACCACATACATGAAGTGGCCACTGCTATGGCGGCTCTTGGGGAAGCAGAAGGCTATCGATGGGACTGAGGGGTCTGTGCCATGAAGAAGGGGAAGATGCCCTGCCCTCAGGGGCCCCCCATGGGAGAAAAGGGGGCCCCAATGAGTGACATGCTCACAGATGTGGATAGATTTGATTTTGGCCAGGGTTGAACGAGAGAAAAATAAAAAAGCAGCCCAATAAACTACTCTTAACTTTGTGGAGATAGTTGTCTCTGGAGCAGCAATTCCAGAAAAAGCCCAAGGGGGAGAAGGACATTGCTGTGCAACTGGGTCCCACCTGGGTGCTTCAGCTCAAAGACTACTTGCTGCATCCACGTGGAAATGTAGAGCCTTTTCTGTTTGATTAAAGAACTGGCTGAGGTGCCCAGCTTGCGGGGACACCGGACAACTAGAGGCCACATGTGGAATTAGTGATCCATTGGTATCCCACCAGTGTACAGTGGATGCTGGTGCTGGTGGATACTAGTGCAGCTTGCAGCCTTGTTTATGGGAACCCAGATAAGTTTCCAGGCAAACCTGCTTATATTGACAGTTATGGAGGCTGGCCAGTGAAAATGAAACCTATATCTCTGCATCTTGGCCATTGCCATTTGGCTCCCTGTTTATATATTGTGTATGTCTCTGTCATACCAGAATACAGTCTGTGAGTGGACATTTTGTATAGTCTGTGAGTGGTTTGTAACCAGAGTGGTTTGTAGTGTACAGTCTGTGAGTGGTTTGTAACATGGCCTGGTGTTACAAACCACAGCCAGGGAATTCAGACTCTGAGTGCATTTGGTGAAGCTGGTGCTGCGTGTACATACGCATCACCAGCCTCAGGTCCTGCCACAACCCCTATGGGTTACTTCCACCCATCAATACCATTTGCCGGGTGGGCATACAGAAATAACTGAGATAATTAAAACACTGGAGGAAGTGCAGATAGTACGTGACACCCACACCCCCTACAGTTCTCCAGTGTGGCCAGTTAAAAGGCCTGATGGAACTTGGCAGATGATGGTGGACTATCAGGAATTGAATAAAGTAACACCACCTTTGCCTTTGCATGCAGCTATACCATGAATCATGGATTTGATGGACCGTTTGATGACAGAACTGGGACAGTACAACTATGTAATGGACTTGGCAATGCATTTTTCTCCGTAGACATCACTCCAGACAGCCAGGAACAGTTTACCTTTACATAGGAGGACAATGGACTTTTACAGTATTGCCACAGGGCTATGTGCACAGACCCACCATATATCATGGTCTAGTAGCCATGGATTTAGCCACCTGGCAATGTCCAGAAGGGGTCCGCCTATTCCATTATATTGATGAGATTATGTTAACCTCTGATTCTTTCGCAGATTTATAAGTGGCTGGACCCCTCTCGCACCAACATTTGGCAGCATGTGATTGGGCTGTCAATGAATCCAAGGTCCAAGGACCTGGATTATCTGCCAAATTCTTGGGAGTTAGCTGATCAGGTAAGACAAAGATCATCCCAGAGGCTGTCATTGATAAGATTCAGGCGTATCCCCAGCACACCATGGTGAAGCACCTGTAAATTTTTGTGGGCCTCCTAGGATATTTGTGGGCGTTTGTCCCCCATTTAGCTCAAATTATAAAACTGTTGCATTGGTTAACAAAGAAGGGAGCCACCCGGGATTGGGATAATGCAGCTGAGAACACCTTCCTGGCAGCGAAGCAGGCTATTCAGCAGGCACAAGCCCTATGGGTAGTTGATCAGGGTTGTTCGTTTGAGCAGGATGTGCATGTGACTACAGATGGTTTTGGCTGGGGCCTCTGGCAGTGCATGGAGTGCTTAAGAATGCTAGTAGGCTTTTGGTCCCAACTATGGAAAGGAGCTGAGCTGTGGTATTCCTTGACAGAGAAACAGCTAGCAGCTGTATATGCCACCCTTCAGGCTTGTGACAGTGTGACAGGATGGGCTGCAGTCATCATGCAGATGACTTACCCAATAGCAGGATGGGTGCATTCACTCATCCCAGACTGGGACGGCAAAGACATCCACTTTGGCAAAGTGGGGTACCTACTTGGAGTAGCAAAGTACGCTGAGTACAAGTCCTTTAGCAACAGAGTTGCAAGAGGTCTTGGGACCTGTAGTCCTAGAGCAAGATAAGGCCATGGGGCCTGAGACACCCCTAGAACCTTAGCTTTCACCATTTAAGGAAGGGCATACCCCTATTCCCAATGGGGCATGGTACACAGATGGGTCCAGCTGAGGTGCTACTGCTGCCTGGACTGCTGTTACAGTCCAATCTAGTATTGACACCACATGGTTTGAAACTGGGTGTGGACAAAGTAGCCGATGAGCTGAACTTAGAGTAGTATAAATGGTGATCACCAACGAGGTGACACCTTTGGTAATCCGTACTAATAGCAGGGCAGTCTAGCATGGCTTAACCTTGTGGTTAACTACCTGGAAAATACAGAAGTGGCTAGTCGGCCACTGACCCATTTGGAGCCAAGCCATGTGGCAAGACCTCTGGGAAATGGGTCATCAGAAAGAGGTAACTATTTATCATGTGTCAGACCATAAGCCTTTGGCCACCCCTGGCAATGATGAGGCAGATGCCTTGGCCAAGGTTTGATGATTAGAGTTGGCACCTACACGAGATGTGCCCATGTGGCTACACTGGAAACTGGGACATGCCGGTGGGGGGGTAAACTGATACAACAGTTCAATAAGCATTGGGATCTGTCCCTGCCCACGCAAGTCATTTGGGAGGCTTGTCAGAAATGTCTGGCATGTGCTCAGGCATACCCTAAACAGAGGCAGCTGCCCAGTGTTACACAAGTAACGATAGGACAAGTGCCCTTGGCCAGGTGGCAAATAGACTACATTGGGTCACTGCCGACATCGCAAAAGCATACACATGTGCTAACAGCTGTGGGCATGGCCACAGGCCTGTTGTTCATCTAGCCTTGCAGTGTGGCTGACCAACAGAACACCATCTGGACCCTGAAATGTGTATGTGCCCTCTATATTCGCCCTCTGGCCACTGAAGTGATAGAACACATTTCACTGGACAACAGGTACAACGATGGGCACAAAAAATGAATATAAAGTGGGGATTCCATGTGCCGTGCAATCTGCAAGCTGCGGGTATGATTGAGTGATATAATGGGCTCTTGATGAATGGGTTACACTTGCATGTCACACCCCCATCTTTGTGGGGCTGGGGTTCCAGGCTGGAACTGGTGCTCTAAACCTTGAATGAACGGCCACGGAAAGGCAGCCCGGCCCCATGGAGGCTTTGTTACATTGGGCTGCTGCCCCCATTCAGTTGCCGATACATACCAAAGGTGATCTCCTCCAACCAGGTGTGGGGATGAAAAGTGACCTCTTTTTGCCTGCTCCAATGCCTCTGAAGGCAGGGGAACAGAAAACCCGTGGCCATGGGCCTTCCAAGCCCCCCCACTGCCGGTGGATGGCCATTGTAGCTCCCTGGGGGGAGGACCTACAGCGACTTGCATGTCACTCCTTGGGTGTTCAATACATGGCTCCTGTAGTTGGCTGTTCATAGGGGAATGGCTATGAAGGAATCCTTCTCCGGGGGACATATGTACTGTCTGTGTGGCCTATTATGAGCTCCCCTGTGACTTTGGCATGGATACAGGACTCAAAGGAACCATGGGGAGTTGAGAAGGTGTGGTATCATCGCCCAGGGCAAAAGCCCTTGGCAGCTGCATTGTATCCAGGGATGAAAGGTTAGCCTGTATTTTGCCTGAGGGACGTGATTTTCCTGTTAGTACCTGTGCCTGCTCTGTCATTTCGACCGTAGGTTAACATGCTCCAACTGCATTGTGGACTGGGCCCACACCTACACTGCAGTGACCAATGTTTCCGACTGTTGGATCTGCACTGCCCTTCCAGCAGCAGCAGTGGATGGCTTGTCTTGGCACATACATTCAGCATCTGCAGAGAACTGGACATAACCAGAGACCTGGGGACCCATGGTGGATCCTTGGAACACAACGCAGCAAGTTTTGGACAAAGGACGCCGCAAGTCCTACAGCACACTCACCCCCTGGCTGGCCCGTGGTGTTTATGATGAATGGAGCTGTGTGGATGGTTAATACTGAGTGTCAACTTGATTGGATTGAGGGATGCAAAGTACTAATCCTGGGTGTGTCTGTGTGGGTGTTGCTAAAGGAGGTTAACATTTGAGTTGGTGTTCTGGGGAAGGAAGATCCACCCTTAATCTGTGGGCACAATCTAATCAGCTTCCAGTGAATATAAAGCAGACAGAAAAACATGAAAAGGAGAGACAGGACTAGTCTCTCAGCCTACATCTTTCTCCCGTGCTGAATGCTTCCTGGCTGTGAATACTGGACTCCAAGTTCTTCAGTTTTGGGACTTGGACTGACTCTCCTTGCTCCTCAAGGTTGCAGACAGCCTATTGTGGGACCTTGTGATCATGTAAGTTAATACTTAATAAACTCCCATTATATATCCTATATATTCAAGATATGTATGTATGTTCTCTAAGAGAACCCTGACTAATACAGGCTGACTAGTGGGGTAACATGTAGTACCCCTGGCCCAGGTGCCATGATGCATAGAGCAACACTGGGGTAACACCACTATAGGATGGGTACCTGTCACGGCCTGTATGAACATAACACGTGTCACCACACCGAAGGTATGGTGGAACAGGTAACCCCACCAAGGTGAGGCCCCAATGGACTTTGTGCCCTCTGGGAGTTTATGGGTGTGTGGGGACATAGGGTGGCCTTACCTCCCAGTGAACTAGACTGGACATTGTACCTGGGGGTGGCCTTATGTACCTGCCACTGTTCTCCCCACATTGCACAGATGCCTGCATAACTGGGAGGTGCTATGCTTTCAGTTTTTGCAAGTGTGACGAGCCACCTGGTGGTTCTATCCTTTGGAAATGACCATCCCTGGAGCAGGCATCATAACTAGAAGCACCAGTTACTGCTCTTGCAGAGCACAACACTCAGTCTCTGAATTAACACCCAAGTGGCCCTCATCCTGTTAACAAATGAGGTTGATCAGATCAGAAAGGTGGTTTTGCAAAACTGAATGGCCTTAGACATGATAACTGCTGCCAAACGAGACACCTGTGCCCTTTTAGGAACACAGTGTTGTACCTTCATCCCTGACAATCAGCAGAACGTAACAGCAGCCCTGCAACAGGTCTCATGGGAGATTAAGGCTGTCACAAGCCTTACTTATGACCCCTTGCAGAGATGGTGGGCATCCCTAGGCTCTGGCCTACACTGGGCCCTAATAGTCATAAGTAGCATAGCTGGGATCCTAGTAGTGAGCTGTTGCTCTCTGTATTGTTGTTTTGGGTTATGGATTTAGGGCTCTTCCCTATGAGCATGTGTCCCTGCCCAGAGGATGCCCTCAGCCTAGTAGGTGGAGTGTAAGGAAAATGGATGTGCTGTGATCGAGAATAGGCTGAGGCAGACATCTGGTCCAGCATGACTCAGTGGGTTTAGAGCAGAGGTGTACAACCTCACACATTACGTAACCACGCCATGTGAGATGCATTAGATGATCACCCACATGAGCTGGTACTTGGCTCAGAGCTACTATTGTCTGTAAAATGTAAAATTACCCTGCTAACACTGTACATACAGCTCACTCATGCCCAAGAAGATAGTAAAGCTATGTCAAAACTGCCTACGATTCCTCGAGTGTTTTTCCCAGCTACCTGCCACTCACCTACTGACTCCCGTTGGACCTCAGTTAGAACTTGATACCATCCTAAACAGTTTAAACTTTACCTTGAAAGCTGTGAGGGGATGAGGGTGAAGGGAGAAAAACCAAGGTTGATCCAGATTTCAGGAAGGTTAATCTCAGAATAGTCTAACATCACTAAGCATTTCTGGTATGATAGTCTGCGTAGCAGTTTTAAAAAAACAGTGAGAAAAGTAGACATAGTATTGAAAAAGGAGTTGGTGTTATAATTTTCAAGAAAAGGTAAAAGTCAGATTCATTGTGGGTAAACTTTAGTATGGTGACCCATCTGCTACTCTATGAAAAGTTGACAATAAAGACCAAAAGAAGTGGGGAAATAACCTGATTCAAATACCACTTTCCTCTCCTCTCCTCCCACAGTTCTTTCAGTGTGGCTGCAAAGCCATTTCCAACAACACTGTGATCCCAGTGTGTGCCTTGCTGGCCCCCTTACTTAGGCAGCCTCTGGGAGGTGCGAGATGACCCCATCAGAGGTCTGTGCCCTCAGGGCTGATCTTCAGCCTCTTGCCTCGGGGTACAGTGAACCTTTTGTTGCCGGGTTGAGGTTCTGGTCTTCCCAGTGGGCACCCATTCTCAGATACATGCAGAGGGCCCATAAATGATAGATCTCTGTGGGATTTATGTATATCTCCAAATCCATCTACTTCTCTAAGACTCTTCTTTCCAAATTGCACACCTAAATTTCACCTCTTCCATGCCATAGCCTTTTCAGAGATAGAAAAGCAGCCACTTGCAAGGACCCACTGTTTTTCTAATATTACTAAAGCTCACAGCACAACATGTCATAGAATTTCCACAGAAAACCTCCAGGTAGCACTTTAGAACACTCTTGGGTTCCATATTTTAATTTTATCATAATGAATTTATTTGAAGTTATTTTATGTTTAGACCAAATAGAGATACTCTGTATTGTTTCTGGCCCATGCTGAGGTAGCATTTGTGAAAGCTTGAGAATCTAGATGCTATGGGGGAACTGGGATTCATTTCTGCCCCTGGGGGAAAAGCCGCATTGCAGCTCTTGACTAGGCATTGCCAGCCCTAACCCTTTATGACTTCCAAAGCCACATCTCTTCATCATGTGTAGTCTGAAAGGGGACAGGAGAAAGGGAGAACAGACTAGAGAAAGGGAGATGAGGAGACAGCAATGTCAAGGAAAATACAGTATCTCTGACATGGAAAGGTTTGTTTAATGGTGTTGTCATCATTAGAAAGCCACGTTATCCACAGGGAGAAAGAAACCATCAAAAGAAAGAAAATCTTTAA
Organism: Pongo pygmaeus; assembly: GCF_028885625.2. Lineage (NCBI taxonomy): Eukaryota > Metazoa > Chordata > Mammalia > Primates > Hominidae > Pongo > Pongo pygmaeus. The sequence goes on along the minus strand of NC_072378.2, from coordinate 98,789,693 downwards.
AGCAAAAGCATTCTCCACATACCACACTGGGTGACTAAGAAAGTTTTTTTTTTTTTAAAGAATTGATATAAGGTATAAAGAAATATAGAGATCAATTTAATTAAATAACTACCTATGGACAGGAGCTCTAGTTGTCAAGTTGGAGAGGCTCCTTGTCTTCTTTTCCCTCTGGTAGTTCATGAACTACCCCATATTTCAAACTCTAAAGTGCTGTGTTGGCCTCCACTTCTTCCCCACTAGTGTTCTCTCAGCCTTCCCTGTCCAGTCACTCCTGCAGTGACTTCGATTCTTCCCCTTCCTCTTCCTGGTGGGCTCCTGCTTGCTCACACAGTGACATTCTGACAGCATTGAGCATCAGGACCCTGCCACATGCCTCCTGCTGCTTAGGAGGCCCTTGGCAGAAGCTCCACAGGCACCCACTCAGCAAACCTGCATGCACAACCTGGAAATGCCCTGTGGGTGAGCCATTAACCAATAAGGACCAGGGGCCAAGCCATATGAGCCACCCTTTTTCTTCTCTGCACAGTTCCTTCGGAGACATCTTACATATGGCCCCTAAGACTGTCCTCCAGGATCCAGCAACCAGGTGTCCAGAAAAGGAGACAGCTTGACAACATATCCTTTCATTTGTTCTCCTTCCTTCCCTATTTTTTTCCCTCTGTCTTTTACTCTTGCTCCCTGGACCACACTCTGTGATAAACTTGGTAATGCTAAGTCATCCTGGTTTGCCCATGTCAGTGTCTGTTTAAACTGTTGTCATGACATAATTATTAATAGCTTCCCCCTTTACTTTCAACATTGTCCCTATTGGATGATCAATTATATGGTCTGTGTAATTATCTGCTCTGCGTTTGAACTTCAGAAAAATTTAGGCTGGTAAAATGGATCCAGATTGTGGCTGATTACAAAAGTGTGCAGTGGAGAGAAGGAATTGAGTGCCTACGTGAGCCAGGCAGGCACTTATTGTATGCATTTGGGATGAAGCAGTGAACAATAGAAAGATCCCTACCAGATGCTTACATGCTAGTAGGAGGAAACATGCAATGATAAAAGTAATAAGGAATTACATTATATAGAATTTTTTAAAGTATTAGAGGGGGAAGGAAAACAGGAGAAATAAGAAGTTGAGAGTAATGAAGGGGCTGATTGCAATTCCAAATACGATGATCAGAGTGGGTCTTATTGTGAGGGTGACATTTGAGCAAAGACTTGAAGGAGGTGAAGGGGTTAGGATTGCAGTGAGAGGGGAGGATCGCTCCAGGCAGAAGAAACAGTCAATAATGCAAAGATCTTCAGGCTATATTCAAGAAGCAACCAGGAGGCCAGTGTGGCTGAATTTGAATGAGCAAGGGTGATGTAGTAGACGGGCTCAAGGGTTGGTGTGGAAGAGTTGGTTCCTGAACAATTCATTTCCTGCTATCAGACAAAGGCCTTGTGCTGATTGCCCAAGCCTGGATTTTAAACCAGTTACTGGCAAGAGATGTCAGAAAATTACCACAATCCCACACTTGCCTTATGAGTCTAAGAACCTTCCCTTGGAGTTTTAGCTAAGCCCTCAAAACCACAGAGCTGCTACACATTTAGTAATGGTGGAGTGGATGGTGGAACCCAACCACAGTTTCCTCTTCAGTGACTGAACCTTGAGAAAGATTTCTTTGCAGTCTCTAAAGTTTGAGTCCTGGTCTGGACCAAATAACTCCTCTGTATTTGGCTTTATACCACTGGCTGTCATCAAACATTTTTCAACCACAAAATCTAGAAGAAAGATGTAGATGATGTGGGTGGTTGGAGAGATATGCAAGGAAGAACCTACTGGGAGTTGCTAGCTGTTTCTGAGAATATTGAACCCACTTCTCTGGGAGCCCACAGAGGTAGGTACTTTGCCTATATGACTTAGGGGAGACCCTGAGGAGTAACCTTTGAGTAGCTTTATGAGCTTAGGTTCTTCCAAGCTTTTGTCTTTTTGAGTCCTGGAACCTAGGGTGGTGGTTCAGAAGAATGACAGGACCCAGCTCTATTCCCGCTGTCTTCCTGCAGCCTCCACATTCATAGCTGTCTTTTAGATGTCAACTTGGATGGACAGCCTCTAAAACATGAGAATATAGAGATGATCTGGTGCTAATCTAGTGCCCTTGGATTTCAAGTATGAAAACTGAGCTCAGGAAAGGTCAGTGACTTGCCCAAATGTACAATCTTTGGAACTCATATTCCATCCTCTTAATCTAGTACTATGTCTACAGCACTAAACTAGCTTAACTTTAAAAAAGTTGTCTATTACTATAGATTATTTGAATCCTGATTACAAACATCAAGAATAAACCTTAAAGTTATTTAGATGGTGGCAGATGACTCCTGTAGACAGAAGGAATTATCTAAGACTTGAGTCATCAAGGTTGATGAGGTGGTTTTTACCTACTGAAAAGCCAGACAGAGGACATGAGAGAATGTGTAGGATATATACCATTATGAACATTAACTTCCAGAAATGAAAATAAATGAAGGTGAAATTCTACCTAAAGTAACACCATCATAGCAATACATACTAGAATTTGAGGCAGAAAACTTGAGTTTGGGATGTCACATCTGCCATTTCTGCCTGCGTGACCTTAAGTCAAGGCATGTTATCTCTCTGAACTGCAATGTACTTATCTTAAGTGGGGACATTTAGAATAAGTTCAAAGAGTTTTTATGAAAATTAAGCCAGAAATAGATATGAATGCACCTTGTAACCTTGAAAGCTCCTCACAAATGAAAGATACTTTTATTTCCAAGTATAGACAGACATTGCTCTGGTGGAGGTAAAAAGGTGATATGGTCCTCATTAACTTAGATTGCAGACAAAATAAATTATTGCAAACAGTTTATTATTGCAACCTCTGAGTCTGATGACACTATAATTTATAAAGTGATTCATGTGCTTCAAAGACATTTAGGGCTATGTGTTTCTCTGAGACTTGCAGTTCCCTCTCTGAGAGGTATTAAATATGGTCTCATCTGTCTTACCTGAGAAGCCACTGCTGGGACCTGGATGTCTACACTAATCAAGGTTGGGTGGTCAAGAAGGATTAGAACCTGTGTCCATGAGACAAAACATATGCTGGCTAATGGGGGATGAGTTGGTAAAGGGGGCTTCTGATCAACAACAAAGGCTCATTTGATTGGCCATGAGCTACTGCTTCACAGCTAAAATGCTTGGCCACCATTTTTATAAAGGCCTAGAAGCTGGTGACACAGGAAATATTCTTTGATCGTGTGCCTAATATTTAAGATGTTGGCTCTGGAATCAGATTGCTCAGATTCTACTTTTGATCCTATTAAGTTTTAGTGGTGTAACCTTGTGCAACTGATTAAATACCTCTAAGGTTTAGTTTTCTCATCGGTAAAATGAGATAAAAAGGATAATAATAATCCTAAGATTTATTGTGAAGATTAACGGAAGTAATTTATAAAAGGTATGTAGGCCAGTAGCTGGCATAAAGTAAGTAAACTGTCAATGTCCATATCAAACTCATTTAAGTAGTTTCTTTCTCTACCTTTAACAATAGATATGAATACTGTATATTTTAAGCCATAAGTATTATTCCCTCTTGTACTTGAATATTTAGTATTAAGAAAAGAAAAAGGAAAAGTAACTTTAAAAAAATACATGGAGTTAGCTTAGCATGGCTTTTTGATAGACTGGTATTTGATCATATTATGATAACAATCTTTTGCTTCTGTTTTTTCTCCTGTTGACCTTAGTTGTGAAATGCCATTCTGCAGAATGTACACTTCATTTCCTGAGAATTGTAGTTAGGTCATACTACCTCTTCCACTAAGTCTTCTGCGTGCCCCTGTAGGGCTATCCGAGAGGAATCTGCAGTAAAAGGCTTCCCAGGAAAGGGACAAGTTGTATCATTCAAGAAAACACCACATATAGCCTGAACTAGCAAGGAATTTATAGCAAGGACAAGTGCCTGGGCTGGGGCACGGTGTCCTGGGATTTCAGTCTTTTTTTTCTACAAAGGGCTAAGATTTCTGGAGGTGAAGATTCAAAATCTCTCCCTTTCATTCCAACGGGACTCTCAGCCTGTAAACTACATGTGTAAATAATTCTCACACCTCACCAATACACTGCAGGATGCTTTTCCTGTGCCAGGGCTTTTTGTGTGAAGACACTCAGCCAGAAATGCCTGATGTGTCTTCATCCCCATCAGCATCATGGTGACTAGGAGCAATGGATTTGGGGTTATACTAGTTAGCTAAATGTTGCTCAAGAGTAGCAAAATCCTACCTACATTCTACTATAAACTGATGTGAATAAAAGGTAAAATACAAGATAGCTGCTGTCTCTACATTGGCTAGTTGAGATTTGTGTGTGTGTGTATAAACTCCATTGGAAAACAAACAATAGAAAAATGGAAATAAGTGAATTTTGCATAAAAAGAAAAAGAAGAAAGAGGAAGACCTTTAGGAATCTTGGACGATGTGGGTAAAAGGAAAAGCATTTTTATCCTGCCTGGAAACCCCCATGAGAATCAAAGGACAGCACATCATCTCTGCACATTCCCCGAGGGCCACCTCATCACCTTTCCCTGAACCATAGTAAGCTCTACCCTGGGGAATCATTCACATCATTGCCCTTCCTTATGGAGCTAGTGACTCGGAGATGTTGTTTCCAGTGAAGAATTACAAAGTATGACTTTGCTCAAATTCTGGATAAGCAGAAGCAAGTGAGCCTTCAGTGACACCAAGAGCTCTTCCTGGGCAGAACCATGACAACAGCAATTTTCACTGCCTCACCTGTGGGCTCCCAGCTGGAAAGTGAGTCACCCTGCATACATTCTCACTGACCACTTTGCCAAACTTCTCTGTAGTATGCAGTGCGCTTAAGTACAGTCTTGGGTCTCTTAATGTTGGGAATACATTCTGAGAAATGCATTGTTAGGTGATTTTGTCATTGTGCAAACATCATTGAGTGTACTTACACAAACCTGGATGGTGTAGCCTACTACACACCTAGGCTGAATGGTATAGCCTATTGCTTTTAGGCTACAAACTTCTATAGCCTAACAAGTTTGAGTATTTGTGTTTATTTTTAACAAAAAGGCTTTGGAAGTTTTTTAAAAAGTAAAATAAAAAATTGAAAAAAGCTTATAGAATAAGAATATCAAGAAAACATTTGTGTATAGCTAAACATTTGTATAGCCTAAACAAGTTTGTAGGCTAAAAGCAATAGGCTATACTGTACTAAATACTGTAGGCAATTGTAACACAGTGGGAAGTGTTTTTATATCTAAGCATATCTAAACACAGAAAAGGTCTAGGAGGTGTTAGGTGGACTAAAAAGAACCACACGATGTTAATAAATGTAGAAAAGGTACAGTTTAAAAAAAGGTGTAGAAGCTAAAAAATGGTACACGTGTATAAGGCGCTTCCCATGAATGAGGCTTGCCGGACTGGAAACTGCTCTGGGTGAGTTAGTGAGTGAGTGGTAAGTGAATGTGAAGGCCCAGGACATTAGTGGACACTCCTGAAGGCTTTATAAACACTGTACATTCAGGCTATACTAAATTTATCAAAAATATTTTTCTTCAATAATAAATTAAAGTTACTATAATGTGTTTGCTTTATAAATTTAAGTTAAAAAAACTTTTGAGTCTTTTGTAATAACACAGCTTAAGACACATTGTACAGCTATACACAAATGTTTTCTTGATATCCTTATTCTATAAGCTTTTTTTCAATTTTTTATTTTGCTTTTTAAAAAACTTTTTAAGCCTTTTTGTTAAAAATAGAGACAAATACACATTAGCCTAGGCCTACAGAAGGTCAGGATTATCCATATCACTTCTTCTTCCTCCGCATGTTGTTCCACTGGAAGGTCTTCAGGAGCAATTACACACATGCAGCTGTCATCTCCTATAACAATGCCTTCTTGAGCACCTTCTGAGGGACTGGCCTCAGGCTGCTTTACAGATAACTTTTTTTTTTATAAGTAAGAGGAGTATACTTTAAAATAATGATAAAATGTATAGTATTAGCAAATACATAAACCAGTAATATAGTCATTTATTATCATTATCAACTATTATGTACTGTACATAATTGTGTGTCCTATACTTTTATTTGATTAACAGTGCAGTAAATTTGTTTACACCAGTGTCCCCACAAACACCTGAGTAATGGATCGTGCTGTAAGGTTATGATGGCTCCCAGGTCACTAGACAATAGGCATTTTTCAGCTTCATTATAATCTTATGGGATCACCATCATAAATGTGGTTCATTGTTGACTGAAATTTCATTTTGCAGCACAAGATCGTATCTAAGGTTTCCATTATAAAACTAAAACAGTAATCTCCTCTTCAGTTTTGTAACTCTTTTAATGTCACAGGGAAGCTTCTAATGAGGTCTCTGTTAAGCTCTGTTCTTTCTTAAGGATAGAGCTGAATCAACCTGGTGTTGCTTCTTTTTGAATTGATCATCTTCAAATGCAGTTGGTCTTTCAATTTCCATTCTTCTTTGGAATATTTACTGCCCAACCCATAGAAAACTAGAGAGGAAGGAACTTCTCCAAAAAGCAAATTGCAGGAGCATAGAGCAATAACTGGAGGAGTGGGATTTTCCAACTTCCATTGTAACCAGCGGCTATGCAAGCCTCCACATCATCATCCAACCAGAGGGTTTTTGTTGCAGTTAATAGGTTGTAATCAGATTTGGCATTGGTCATGTCATGGATCATTGGTCTTGTCTAGAGTTCTTAGTCATTATTTTAAAATTTGGGTTGCAGAAATCATGCCTTTATTATCCCTTCCCAATAACATGTCCTGAGTTGCAACTTCAGTTGTGCCTTATGCTAAGGGGAACACATGCCAGTCACAAGGACAGGAGAAAAGCAAAGCTATTCATTGAGCTCCCTTAGGTAGTATGTGGTGAATCCAATTCAACCCATACTTTCTATACTCAAGTTTTCTAATCACTGTGTCAGTCTCAATTCACTCAGCAAAACAGAAACCATTCAAGGTATTCTGAGCAGAAAGGGGTTTACTACAACTTTTCACAATTATGGGAAGAACTTAGATAGCAAAGGTCAGGAAAGCCACTCCTGATTTTCAGAAAATCTAGATGGAATAGAATTGCAGGAGATTTACCACTGGTAATTTCAGCTTCCTGCAGCACAGAGTGGTCAATTCTTAGGATGCCTGAGAGTTTTCCACAAAACTTCATGTGTTCTGCTTGCTAATGCCAGTGCACTAGCCACTGCTAGAGAATAATGTTTTCTTCTGATTCACTATCTAAATCTCATGGGAGTGCTTCTCACTGGCAGAATCTAATCTGGAAGCCTGTTAGTAAATAATTCTGGAAAATACAGCCCCTAGGCCGCTTTCCTGTGATGCAAGGGTGAGTGTAGAAGGAACTAGATGGCGTTGAGTTGACCAGTCTGGTCAAACCACTACTTCTACAGCCTCCCAGTAGAGGAGGGAGTGAACAGCACTACCATAGTAGTAAACGGTACTACCATTCATGCCTCCAACAAATATTTATCGGACATCTTCATGTGATAGACACAAAGGATCAGGGAGCTTTAAAAGTCAATATTCCTGGCCTCTGGTGCTTATCACACCACCCACTAATTCTATTCAGGTAACTAAATGCTTTTCCTTCTGTTATTGTCCTTTACCATAGAATTTACCTTATTGAGTAAAATGCATCAATTCACATTAAAACAGTAAGAACTGTAATTTTTGCAATCATTGTTTATCCTCCCCACTCCCTTAGGTTTATCCATTACTTTTTTATCTTGAATGGTCTCCAGTGGTACAGGAGGGAGAAAATATGGGTTCTCCATTTAGGGTTTTTAGGATTAGTGCCTGCGATCATCTTGCAATTTACAATTTATGATTAAATCAGTGACTGTGACATCTACATTAGATCTCTCACTTGTCACAATGAATTATTCCCCTAGAGACTTCAAAGTCCTGAATTCTGAAAGAACACCAGAGGATCAAACTATATCTCAGGTGTTACTGGTAAACCTAGGCATGAGTAACAGAAGAAAGAAACACAGTGAAAAAGAATAGAAAGAAAAGAATTGAGAAGGGGCAGGGAAAGAAGGAAGACCCTTTTCCCATACCTATTCATAATCTGTTCATGTTGACAAAAGTTTTTAATGGGGAAAAGATGACAAGGTTAACTTTAGAAGCTCAGTATAAAATTGTTCTTATCGTAAAATCTCAAGTTGAAAAAAGTATGGAAAAATATTAGAAGACATCTGCCAAAATGTTAGTTGTAATTCTTCTGTGTGGTATGATTATGGATGATCTTTTTTCCTTCCAATTTTTCTACAATGGGCATGTATAAATTTCATAATCAGAAAAGAGTGAACTTTTTTTAATGACACAGAAATAAACCAAGGTGCCATGTAATGAAATAACTCAGCCATTGTCTCCTTACTAATATTATACACTGTAAAAATTGGTGATCAGGTCTGGGTGTGGTGGCTTACGCCTGTAATCCCAGCACTTACGGAGACCGAGGCAGGCAGATCACCTGAGATCAGGAGTTCGAGACCAACCTGGCCAACATGGCGAAACCTGTCTCTACTAAACATACAAACATTAGCCGGGAGTGGTGGCAGGTGCCTGTAATCCCAGCTACTCAGGAGACTAAGGTAGGAGAATCACTTGAACCTAGGAAGCAGAGACTGCAGTGATCCGAGATCATGCCACTGCACTCCAGCCTGGGCAACAGAGTGAGACCCCATCTCAAAAAGAAAACAAAGAAAAAAGAAAGAAAATGGTGATCAGCCCAGATCTCCCTGAAAGAAGGAAGTAGACATTAGAAAGAATATACTTATCTTTTTGTGTTATTTATTACCAATCTTCTAATGAAATTAGGACCTGAGGTGAGAAGTTAAAAAATGCACACACACATATATGTATACATATGTATGTGTTTATGCGTGTTATAGACCTGTCAAAGTCATCGTATAAATTCTGTCTCCACAAAATATTATTTTTTTAATAGAGAAAGTGGAGGCCCAGAGAAGTTCTGTAATTTTTGCGAGGCTTCACTGCAGGTACTGTCTCACGAACACTATTCAGTACTTCTGACACCAGCCGTCTTTTAGTTCACTGATCCTTGCTACCTGTCAGGGAAAAGAATGGCAGAGTTTTCTAATCTTTGAGTCACATTGATTGGGTTGAAATTTGTTGGAGGTACTTACTGTTCTGGTCAGTCTTTAAAATCCAGGAGATAAATAATAATCTGATCCAATTAAAAGGCTGCTTCCCCTCTATGGTGAGAAATTAGCATTTTTTTTGTTCGAATTTTCCAGGGAGTTTTACAATGGATTTCAGCCCTGGGCCAGTTTATGACTCTCTTGGTACTTAATTGATTCTTCCTCTGCAGGCAAAGAGTTAATAAGGATCTATCTTTTTTTGTCACAATTCTATTAATAAGTGATAAAAATTAGAAGATACAGAAAAAACAACAAGTTATTTCTTACTGCATTAACAGTCATTTCATATACATATATCTTAATCCTTAAAGATACCTAAATTTTTCTCATTTTAATCTATTCTTGTATAGATTTGGTAGCTAATTGGTATTTCCACTATTATTTTTTCCCCTGTATTTGAAGACATCTCCTCCATCCTATAGAAGTACCAGAATAAGAAATGTTTTTTTAGACTGGGAGCGGTGACTCAAGCCTGTAATCCCAGCACTTTGGGAGGCCGAGGCGGGCGGATCACGAGGTCAGGAGATCGAGACCATCCTGGCTAACACGGTGAAACCAACCGTCTCTACTAAAAATACAAAAATTAGCCGGGCGTAGTGGCGGGCGCCTGTAGTCCCAGCTACTCGGGAGGCTGAGGCAGGAGAATGGCGTGAACCCGGGAGGCGGAGCTTGCAGTGGGCCGAGATCGCACCACTGCACTCCAGCCTGGGCGACAGAGACAGACTCCATCTCAAAAAAAAAAAAGAAATTTTTTTTAGTAGTTTTTTAAACATTGCTCTTTGTTTGTTTGTTTTTTCTGTTTTGTTGATATATAATCATTTACATATTTATGGGTTCATGGGGGTGTTTGTTACCTGCATAGAATTTAGTGATCAAGTCAGGGTATTTGGAATATCCATCACCTTGAGTGTTTATCATTTTTCATGTGTTGGTGTCATTTCAAGTTTCCTTTCTAGTTACTTCGAAATATACATAATATTGCTGTTAAGTATAGTCACTGTAGTCTCCTATCAAACATTAGAACCTATTTCTTATATCTAACTATATAATTGTGTCGAATTTTTAAGGTGAGCTCTTACTTGGCTTATATTCCAGGTTATTTTCTATCTCTAGTTGAATGTGAATGAATTATTTTAAATGACCTTCCAAACTATTATAATACATATTACTGTCAAATGATTTGTTTTCACAGAACAATCATAAGTTAATGCCTCTTTCATCTCAGCACCACTGGATACATCTGTCTCTCTTTATAAGGCATTGTTGATAAAAAATATAGTCACAACTACCTATGCTAATGAAGTTATTCATCACTAATGCTTTAGAAAAGATAAAATTAAGATTGAGTTTGCCCAGCAGTAGAATGGGTTCCAGAAAACAACTTCACTAATTTTTAATAGAATCATTGTATCACAAGGACCTTTAGATAAAGAAATTTTTTGTCAAATAGGTCTAGATTATCAAAACAATTTGTATTTCCTAGGTATAGAATCATATACAGCAAAGAGGGATAATTTGACTTCCACTTCTCCTAATTGGATGCGTTTTATTTCTTTCTCTTGCCTGATTGCTCTGGCTAGAAGTTGTAGTACTATGTTGAATGAAAGTTGTGAGAGTGGACCTCACCACTTGTCTTGTTCCAGTTCTTAAGGGAAATGCTTCCAGTTTTGCCTGTTCAGTATGATGTTGGCTGTAGGGTTGTCATAGATGGCTTTTAGTATTTTGAAGTATGCTCCTTTGATGCTAGTTTGTTGAGGATTTTTGTTATGAAGGGATGTTGACTATATAATCATATACCTAGAAAACCCTAAATATTCCATCCAAAGACTCATACTAAATGACTACAGCAAAGTTTCAGGACACAAAAATCGGTGTACAAAAATCAGTAGCATTTCTAAACGCCAGTAACATTCAAGCTGAGAACAAAATCAAGAATGCAATTCCATCTATTATAGCCACACACATGCAAAAATAAAATATCTAGAAATACATTTAACAGGCTGGGCACGGTGGCTCATGCCTGTAATCCCAGCACTTTGGGAGGCTGAGGCAGGCGGATCACGAGGTCAGGAGATCGAGACCATCCTGGCTACGGTGAAACCCCGTCTCTACTAAAAATACAAAAAAATCAGCTGGGCATGGTGGCAGGCGCCTGTGGTCCCAGCTACTTGGGAGGCTGAGGCAGGAGAATGGCATGAACCCGGGAGGCAGAGCTTGCGGTGAGCTGAGACCACGCCACTGCACTCCAGCCTGGGCGACAGAGAAAGACTCTGTCTCAAAAAAAAAAAAAAAATTAGCTGGGCGTGGTGGTGGGCACCTGTAGTCCCAGCTACTTGGGAGGCTGAGGCAGGAGAATGGTGTGAACCCGGGAGGCGGAGCTTGCAGTGAGCTGAGATCACGCTACTGCACTCCAGCCTGGGCAACAGAGCAAGACTCTGTCTCAAAAAAAAAAAAAAAAGAAAGAAAGAAATGCATTTAACCAAAGAGGTGAAAGAGCTCTACAAGGAGGACTACGAAACACTGCTGAAAGAAATCATAGATGGCACAAACAAATGGGAAAGCATTCCATGCTGGTGTGTTGAAAGAATCAATATCGTTAAAATATCCATACTGGGTCAGTCTAGAGATTGGGAGCTGAAAGGAGCCAGGACATAAAAGAAGACGAGCCCATTGCACTCGGTGTCCCAGTGGTTTTGCTATTGTACACTCACTCATTTATTCATTCAATAACCCTTACTGAACCCCCAGCATGTGCCATAATATTATCCCACATGTTGCAGTTATGCCACTCACATCCTTGCCCTCAGTATATTTGTCTCAAGACATGCAAATACACGGTTGCAATTCGATGTGATAGGTGAAATATTAAAGCTATGTTCTAAGTTCTAGACGGTTAAAGAAGAGAATGACCAACTAGCAGGGATGAGCGGGGACAGAGTAAGAAACAGCTTCACAGAGGAGGGGATGGTGATGCTTTGAGTTCTGAAGGATAAATAGGAATATGTTAGATGGGGGACTATTCCTGACAGAGGAATATTCCATTTATTTTAAAGTTAGGAAAATATAAGAATGTGCCTTGTTGGAGGTGGCGGGTAGATCAGAGTGACTGAAGCAGAGCAAATGTCCAGAGTAGTGGAAGGAGGTGAGCCCAGAGGGGCAGCCAGAGGCCAGCTCACAAAGAATCTTGTGTCACATGCCAAAGAGCTCTCAGTTAGGATTTACACACATAGTCATATTTGTTCCCTAGACAGGGTATTGACTGCAGCATGAAGAAGGGATTAGAGGGGTTTGTAACTTCAGGTGGAAAGATTAGTTGAAATAGTTCATTCAATTTATTTTTTCCACCTGTGTTTGTTGAGTGCCATTTATGCCCCCAAGCACTATTTTAGGTGCTGGAGATATAGCAGTGCAAAGGCAGAGAAAATCCCTGTCCTTATTGAGTTATACTCTAGTGTAAATAATTTTAGCAATGATGCCAGTTCATATTAAGTGATATGAAAAAAAAATAAAGCATGACAGCATTAGCCTGGGGATGAGGGCTAGGTTAGATGAATGGCCGGAGAGGTTCCCTCTGAGGAGATAATGTTGAGCAGACAGCTAGATATTGTGAGGGAACTAGTCTTGTGAAGAAGTGGGGAGGGCATTCCAGAGTGAAAGCAAGTACAGAGTGCCAAGAGGGAAAGAGCTTGGAGAGCTCTGGAAGAGCAAGGAGGCTGGTGTGGCTGGAGCAGAGTGAGCCAGGGAGTGCGCTAGGAGAGGGTGGGAGACTTACATGGACAGGGAATGATCATATAGGCCACAGGAATGAGTCTAGATTTTGTTCTAAATGGGAAGGGATGCTGAGGAAAGGCTTTAAGAGTGGAGCGACTTGCACTTTTAAAAGGTCACTCCAGTGTGTGAGGAGCAGACATTGAGCAGCTGGGCTTGAATTAGGGCAGAAGCATCTGAGATGAAGAGGTAAGACTGGATTGAGGAGGCAAAATTACCAAGACTTGGTGATGGGTTGGATACATGGAGAAGAATTTATGATGGCTCCCAGGTTTCTGGTATGGTGTCTGAAAAAAGGAGCAGATTTAGGTAAAAGGTAAAGAGTTTAGTTTAATTTAGTAATTGAGTTTAGTTTAGATGTTTTTTACGTGTGCTTTACATACTAATGAAACATATGGATAGAATTCCTTAAAAACAATTGGTATATGGATCTGGAGTTCAGTGGGTGGGATGTAAAGAATAAAAATACAGGTTTGTAAGTTTGGAGGGTCTGAGGTGGATTAAAAAAATAGTACCCCTTATCTTCATCTGAGTTTGGAATCAATCAAGAAATAAAATATAAAAGAGGGGGGAGGAGCCAAGATGGCCGAATAGGAACAGCTCCGGTCTACAGCTCCCAGCGCGAGCGACGCAGAAGACGGGTGATTTCTGCATTTCCATCTGAGGTACCGTGTTCATCTCACTAGGGAGTGCCAGACAGTGGGCTCAGGTCAGTGGGTGAGTGCGCCGTGCGCCAGCCGAAGCAGGGGCGAGGCATTGCCTCACTCGGGAAGCGCAAGGGGTCAGGGAGTTCCCCTTCCAGGGGTGACAGACGGCACCTGGAAAATCGGGCCACTCCCACCCGAATACTGTGCTTTTCCGACGGGCTTAGGAAACGGTGCCCCAGGAGAGTATAGCCCGCACCTGGCTCAGAGGGTCCTACGCCCACGGAGTCTCGTCTCGCTGATTGCTAGCACAGCAGTCTGAGATCAAACAGCAAGTCGGCAGCGAGGCTGGGGGAGGGGCGCCCGCCATTGCCCAGGCTCGCTTAGGTAAACAAAGCAGCCTGGAAGCTTGAACTGGGTGGAGCCCACCACAGCTCAAGGAGGCCTGCCTGCCTCTGTAGGCTCCACTTCTGGGGGCAGGACACAGACAAACAAAAAGACAGCAGTAACCTCTGCAGACTTAAATGTCCCTGTCTGACAGCTGTAAGGAGAGCAGTGGTTCTCCCAGCACACAGCTGGAGATCTGAGAACGGGCTGACTGCCTCCTCAAGTGGGTCCCTGACCCCTGACCCCCGAGCAGCCTAACTGGGAGGCACCCCCCAGCAGGGGCAGACTGACACCTCACACGGCCGGCCAGGTACTCCAACAGACCTGCAGCTGAGGGTTCTGTCTGTTAGAAGGAAAACTAACAGAAAGGACATCCACACCAAAAACCCATCTGTACATCACCATCATCAAAGACCAAAAGTAGATAAAACCACAAAGATGGGGAAAAAACAGAGCAGAAAAACTGGAAACTCTAAAAACCAGAGTACCTCTCCTCCTCCAAAGGAACGCAGTTCCTCACCAGCAACGGAACAAAGCTGGACGGAGAATGACTTTGACGAGCTGAGAGAAGAAGGCTTCAGACGATCAAATTACTCCGAGCTACGGGAGGATATTCAAACCAAAGGCAAAGAAGTTGAAAACTTTGAAAAAAATTTAGAAGAATGTATAACTAGAATAACCAATACAGAGAAGTGCTTAAAGGAGCTGATGGAGCTGAAAACCAAGGCTCGAGAACTACGTGAAGAATGCAGAAGCCTCAGGAGCCGATGCGATCAAATGGAAGAAAGGGTATCAGCCCTGGAAGATGAAATGAATGAAATGAAGCGAGAAGGGAAGTTTAGAGAAAAAAGAATAAAAAGAAACGAGCAAAGCCTCCAAGAAATGTGGGACTATGTGAAAAGACCAAATCTACGTCTGATTGGTGTACCTGAAAGTGACGGGGAGAATGGAAACAAGTTGGAAAACACTCTGCAGGATATTATCCAGGAGAACTTCCCCAATCTAGCAAGGCAGGCCAACATTCAGATTCAGGAAATACAGAGGACGCCACAAAGATACTCCTTGAGAAGAGCAACTCCAAGACACATAATTGTCAGATTCACCAAAGTTGAAATGAAGGAAAAAATGTTAAGGGCAGCCAGAGAGAAAGGTCGGGTTACCATCAAAGGGAAGCCCATCAGACTAACAGCGGATCTCTCGGCAGAAACCCTACAAGCCAGAAGAGAGTGGGGGCCAATATTCAACATTCTTAAAGAAAAGAATTTTCAACCCAGAATTTCATATCCTGCCAAACTAAGCTTCATAAGTGAAGGAGAAATAAAATACTTTACAGACAAGCAAATGCTGAGAGATTTTGTCACCACCAGGCCTGCCCTAAAAGAGCTCCTGAAGGAAGCGCTAAACATGGAAAGGCACAACCGGTACCAGCCACTGCAAAATCATACCGAAATGTAAAGAACATTGAGACTAGGAAGAGACTGCATCGACTAACGAGCAAAATATCCAGCTAACATCATAATGACAGGATCAAATTCACACATAACAATATTAACTTTAAATGTAAATGGACTAAATGCTCCAATTAAAAGACACAGACTGGCAAACTGGATAAAGACTCAAGACCCATCAGTGTGCTGTATTCAGGAAACCCATCTCACGTGCAGAGACACACATAGGCTCAAAATAAAAGGATGGAGGAAGATCTACCAAGCAAATGGAAAACAAAAAAAGGCAGGGGTTGCAATCCTAGTCTCTGATAAAACAGACTTTAAACCAACAAAGATCAAAAGAGACAAAGAAGGCCATTACATAATGGTAAAGGGATTAATTCAACAAGAAGAGCTAACTATCCTAAATATATATGCACCCAATACAGGAGCACCCAGATTCATAAAGCAAGTCCTGAGTGACCTACAAAGAGACTTAGACTCCCACACATTAATAATGGGAGACTTTAACACCCCACTATCAACATTAGACAGATCAACGAGACAGAAAGTCAACAAGGATACCCAGGAATTGAACTCAGCTCTGCACCAAGCGGACCTAATAGACATCTACAGAACTCTCCACCCCAAATCAACAGAATATACATTTTTTTCAGCACCACACCACACCTATTCCAAAATTGACCATATACTTGGAAGTAAAGCTCTCCTCAATAAATGTAAAAGAACAGAAATTGTAACAAACTGTCTCTCAGATCACAGTGCAATCAAGCTAGAACTCAGGATTAAGAATCTCACTCAAAACCGCTCAACTACATGGAAACTGAACAACCTGCTCCTGAATGACTACTGGGTACATAACGAAATGAAGGCAGAAATAAAGATGTTCTTTGAAACCAACGAGAACCAAGACACAACATACCAGAATCTCTGGGATGCATTCAAAGCAGTGTGTAGAGGGAAATTTATAGCACTAAATGCCCACAAGAGAAAGCAGGAAAGATCCAAAATTGACACCCTAACATCACAATTAAAAGAACTAGAAAAGCAAGAGCAAACACATTCAAAAGCTAGCAGAAGGCAAGAAATAACTAAAATCAGAGCAGAACTGAAGGAAATAGAGACACAAAAAACCGTTCAAAAAATAAATGAATCCAGGAGCTGGTTTTTTGAAAGGATCAACAAAATTGATAGACCGCTAGCAAGATTAATAAAGAAAAAAAGAGAGAAGAATCAAATAGATGCAATAAAAAATGATAAAGGGGATATCACCACCGATCCCACAGAAATACAAACTACCATCAGAGAATATTACAAACACCTCTATGCAAATAAACTAGAAAATCTAGAAGAAATGGATAAATTCCTCAACACATACACCCTCCCAAGACTAAACCAGGAAGAAGTTGAATCTCTGAATAGACCAATAACAGGAGCTGAAATTGTGGCAATAATCAATAGCTTACCAACCAAAAAAAGTCCAGGTCCAGATGGATTCACAGCCGAATTCTACCAGAGGTACAAGGAGGAACTGGTACCATTCCTTCTGAAACTATTCCAATCAATAGAAAAAGAGGGAATCCTCCCTAACTCATTTTATGAGGCCAGCATCATCCTGATACCAAAGCCTGGCAGAGACACAACAAAAAAAGAGAATTTTAGACCAATATCCTTGATGAACATTGATGCAAAAATCCTCAATAAAATACTGGCAAACAGAATCCAGCAGCACATCAAAAAGCTTATCCACCATGATCAAGTGGGCTTCATCCCTGGGATGCAAGGCTGGTTCAATATACGCAAATCAATAAATGTAATCCAGCATATAAACAGAACCAAAGACAAAAACCACATGATTATCTCAATAGATGCAGAAAAGGCCTTTGACAAAATTCAACAACCCTTCATGCTAAAAACTCTCAATAAATTAGGAATTGATGGGACGTATCTCAAAATAATAAGAGCTATTTATGACAAACCCACAGCCAATATCATACTGAATGGGCAAAAACTGGAAGCATTCCCTTTGAAAACTGGCACAAGACAGGGATGCCCTCTCTCACCACTTCTATTCAACATAGTGTTGGAAGTTCTGGCCAGGGCAATTAGGCAGGAGAAGGAAATCAAGGGTATTCAATTAGGAAAAGAGGAAGTCAAATTGTCCCTGTTTGCAGATGACATGATAGTATATCTAGAAAACCCCATTGTCTCAGCCCAAAATCTCCTTAAGCTGATAAGCAACTTCAGCAAAGTCTCAGGATACAAAATCAATGTGCAAAAATCACAAGCATTCTTATACATCAATAACAGACAAACAGAGAGCCAAATCATGAGTGAACTCCCATTCACAATTGCTTCAAAGAGAATAAAATACCTAGGAATCCAACTTACAAGGGATGTGAAAGACCTCTTCAAGGAGAACTACAAACCACTGCTCAAGGAAATAAAAGAGGATACAAACAAATGGAAGAACATTCCATGCTCATGGGTAGGAAGAATCAATATCATGAAAATGGCCATCCTTCCCAAGGTAATTTACAGATTCAATGCCATCCCCATCAAGCTACCAATGACTTTCTTCACAGAATTGGAAAAAACTACTTTAAAGTTCATATGGAACCAAAAAAGAGCCCGCATCGCCAAGTCAATCCTAAGCCAAAAGAACAAAGCTGGAGGCATCACACCACCTGACTTCAAACTATACTACAAGGCTACAGTAACCAAAACAGCATGGTACTGGTACCAAAACAGAGATATAGATCAATGGAACAGAACAGAGCCGTCAGAAATAATGCCACATATCTACAAGTATCTGATCTTTGACAAACCTGACAAAAACAAGAAATGGGGAAAGGATTCCCTATTTAATAAATGGTGCTGGGAAAACTGGCTAGCCATATGTAGAAAGCTGAAACTGGATCCCTTCCTTACACCTTATACAAAAATCAATTCAAGATGGATTAAAGACTTAAATGTTAGACCTAAAACCATAAAAACCCTAGAAGAAAACCTAGGCATTACCATTCAGGACATAGGCATGGGCAAGGACTTCATGTCTAAAACACCAAAAGCAATGGCAACAAAAGCCAAAATTGACAAATGGGATCTAATTAAACTCAAGAGCTTCTGCACAGCAAAAGAAACTACCATCAGAGTGAACAGGCAACCTACAAAATGGGAGAAAATTTTCGCAACCTACTCATCTGACAAAGGGCTAATATCCAGAATCTACAATGAACTCCAACAAATTTACAAGAAAAAAACAAACAACCCCATCAAAAAGTGGGCGAAGGACATGAACAGACACTTCTCAAAAGAAGACATTTATGCAGCCAAAAAACACATGAAAAAATGCTCACCATCACTGGCCATCAGAGAAATGCAAATCAAAACCACAATGAGATACCATCTCACACCAGTTAGAATGGCAATCATTAAAAAGTCAGGAAACAACAGGTGCTGGAGAGGATGTGGAGAAATAGGAACACTTTTACACTGTTGGTGGGACTGTAAACTAGTTCAACCCTTGTGGAAGTCAGTGTGGCGATTCCTCAGGGATCTAGAACTAGAAATTCCATTCGACCCAGCCATCCCATTACTGGGTATATACCCAAAGGACTATAAATCATGCTGCTATAAAGACACATGCACACGTATGTTTATTGCGGCATTATTCACAATAGCAAAGACTTGGAACCAACCCAAATGTCCAACAATGATAGACTGGATTAAGAAAATGTGGCACATATACACCATGGAATACTATGCAGCCATAAAAAATGATGAGTTCACGTCCTTTGTAGGGACATGGATGAAATTGGAAATCATCATTGTCAGTAAACTATCACAAGAACAAAAAACCAAACACCGCATATTCTCACTCATAGGTGGGAATTGAACAATGAGAACACATGGACACAGGAAGGGGAACATCACTTTCTGGGGACTGTTGTGGGGTGGGGGGAGGGGGGAGGGATAGCATTGGGAGATATACCTAATGCTAGATGACGAGTTGGTGGGTGCAGCGCACCAGCATGGCACATGTATACATATGTAAGTTACCTGCACATTGCGCACATGTACCATAAAACCTAAAGTATAATAATAATAATAATAATAATAATAAAAGAAAAAAAAAAAAGAAGAAGAAAAGAAAAAGAAAGAAAAAAAAAATATATAAAAGAAAGGGAGAGAGAAGACCAAACTGATATAGCTTACAGTGGAGAATACAGCTCATATACGCAGACAAATAGGCTTTGTAATGCTCAGCCTCAGAATTACCTGCTGGGTGACAGGTAAACTCCACGAACCCACAGATAACAAATAGTACTGAGACAATGAGGGAAGCTTTGAGCCAAGCATACCCAATTCATTCTTTCCACATTTACCAATTTAGTAACTTACTCTGCCAACCAAAGGGTTGACTAAGTGAGAAGAGGGAAGGGGACCAGGAGGGCTTTACTCATGGAACATTTCCACCTGGAAGGAAATATCAGGAGTGAGGAGATGCATCCTCTCTACCATGCACCCCTTGAGGAAATCAGGCAAATTGAGGGCAGAGATTGTGAGGAGCAGGCAAGAATCCTGAAGCAGGAACTCTGTGACACTAGCCACTCTAGAAGAGGGTGAGTTGGGAATGGATTGGGTGGAATCGAGGGGAGAAAGATCTCAAGAGGAAACAGATTCTCCCATTTAAATGTGAATAAACCTGATTCTGCCTGTCACTCAAGGAGCTCCTTTAGTGTGATGATTTAATTTTCATAAAACTTGGACTTCATGAATATCAGTGTTTTCAAAGCATTTCATGTTCATTTTATGATTTATAATCACCACTTACAAAACTATAACACAAATAGTATTTTACTGTTTTCTTATCAAAGAGGCAACGGAAGCTAGAGAACTTGAGGAATTTAACCAAGGTTACTCAGGTTAGTCAGGAGAAAGCTTAGTCAGGATTCTGATGGCAAGCCCTTAGGCAGTACTATCTCTGTGTACATAGTTGGAAAAATATACATGGATGATACAGGATATTCATCTCCTATTAGTGTCTGAGAAGGTGTGACTTTTCAGATATGAATAGGACAATTAAAAACAAAGCACAAGATCTATTCTTTATAAAAGTGAAATAATTTCAATAAGCTATTCATGGATTTGATATTTGATTAGTGTTATTCTAATTCTATGATACAGTTGAGTTCCCTTGGACCTTTTAATACAGGGAAAATTTCAAAGCTGTGGTAAAAGTGATAAAATATCTAACAAAAACATAGTTTGCATCAGTGCTAAATTGTGATTTGTATAATTATTTCACCCAATCATTCAAAAATAGCATTTAACATAAGGAATCTCAGGTTTTTTTTTCTCAAAAGTGTACTTGTCCCCAGTCTTCATCAGGACACCCTCCAACAGTCTTTAAGCCTTAATTAAATAAGGGCAGGAGAGAGCATCAGGTTTGGGTTTAGGATAAATATCCCTGGCTTGAACAGGAGATATTGCTTTAATGACTTGGAATATGTCCAGAAAGCTCAGACTGGCTAGCAGGCAAATCTGACAGCTACTGGATCTTGCAGCAATAACATTCTAACCAATTAAAAGCTGAGCTAGAAATAGTGGTTTGTTACTGAATGGTGTTTCAGAAACCAATTGGTCCAGATTAACCAGAGGATCAACTTTTCCAACTGAATTTAAAGGTCGCAAGAAACTGACTAATTAAAGAGAAAAGCATTCAATTAGAAGGGGAAGTCTTACATATAGAAATTAGTTGAACAGACCTTGCTGTATTATTTATAGATAACTAAACTGCTGTCTTATTTTATGGCAGGAGTTCATAGCCAAGAATAAATATGTTCATTATTTTAAAAATTAAATGAGCAATCAGGTACTTCTAAGAAATTCGTCCACTGAAAAATGGCATTCATGGGTTTCTAACATCCACAAGTGTGTTCATTTTTTAAAAAGATTTTTAGCAGGTAAATACAGCCTACTGTTGACTGATACTCAACTCTGATGGAATCAAAGTCAAGTTAATGGTTTGGCTTTTGATATGTGGGGGCTTCTGAGATCAGCTCTTCAGATGGTGCTTGCATAGATAAGACCATGCCAGTGGTCCATTCTTATCTGGGCCACTGAAACAGGTGTGTGTGAAAGGAAGGCTTCAGTACCTTCAGTGCAACTTGCCAGGCTTTCACCCACTGTATTCGTGATGACATTTCCTCATTGGAGATACCACTCCTTTAAGAATCACTCTTCCTGCAGTTACCTCCCCAACAGGATCCATCTCCTGTGGGAAACTGTGCCCCTCACACACATAGTAAGAGTAGCTTGCTATGGGTGGAAGGATGTTGACATAGACTTTAACTGAATGAATGGTGTACAGGTAAGCATTAAAATGATTTCTTGCTAATATTATTTCCTGTACCTAGCACAATGCCTAGCACATAGTGGGTTTTAATAAACATTTGTTCAGAGAAGTTTGGGTGTAGGGAGTGGAATTGTACAGAGGTAAAGAGAGAAGTGTTAGTCTGAGGGAAGCAAGGTATTGCTACTGACTGTAAGGAATTAGAATGGCCAAATAACCCAGTCAATTTCAGTTTTTATTGTACACATATAGAACTTGAGTTAAATGAACTGGATTTTGATGTGACAAGTACTATTGTGTCAGAGGTGTGTGCTAAAAGTTAAAGTATGACATCCCCATTGGTTAAAGGAAACCTTTTGATCTCTCTCTGTGATATGTGTCAACAGCCCCAAATAGGCATCATTTGATCCAACCCAAGCTCAACAAGAGATCACACTGGATCTACCAACAGACAACCAGGGAGCTGTCAATTTCCTGGACACTTCCCTTTGGTTGCTTGGCCCAATGTTCAGTCCAGCTGGAATGTTCTTACGAATGGGCTTGAACACTTGAGCACTAATAGCAGCTCCTCATGGATGAAAACCAGATTTTATGTCCATATCAAGGAGGTAATTTTCAGCAAGTGTACACTGGTTTGGTTGTACTGACTGTTAAGAGATCAAAATATTTTTGTACCAGTGGTAAATGTCTGCTGCCACAAACACTACCTACCCTCCTATACCGAGTGCTCCCAGCTTGCTGCCTTGGTTTCCCTCACTATCCAGCAATGCCTGACCCAAAAGGGTTCTTCCCAGACTCTGGACCATAGCTGCAGCCAGTGTCCATTCTTAGGGGTCAGTTGTTGCATGGTTTGAATATTGCTCCTGCCTATATCTGTGCTAGGCTCTTTTCAGTTACTCCTCAAGTGTTTTTGTGTTTCTTCCTCACTGATTCAGTCCAGAGAGGTTACCACATTCACTCCTGTTTATTAGAAGCATATAAGCGAACTACCTGCAGTTATCAATGAAGCAACTAGTTAACATCTTTAGCCTATCGACACAGAGACTGGGCCCAAATATCCCAAGGTGAAGTTTAGAGGTTATAGTTATCTGGTTTGTTTAGATGTGAAGGCAGTCAAACTAGTTTTCTTCATACCAAATACACTTTGCTGACTGAATTATTTAGGTTGGCTAGTTAGGGAGACTAAATAAATCAGATAGTTGACAATCTCACTTTGTTCTAGGTAAACCTCACTGTTAGCATTTTATAGAAAGAAATACAAGCACTTCAAACATTTTTAGCATTAGCAAAATTCCTTTGTTGATAGTTCATTTTTCTAAGCTATCAATTTGTTTTCTTTTCTTTTAAATCAATTTTATTCAAATTGTAAGAAGTAACCATGACCAAATTAGTTGACAAATGTCCATATTTTAAAATACAAAGCCCTTATCCTTCTAGTAAAACTTCAGCTTAAACTAAAGTTATTCTTCATGTATGGTGGCAGAATGAGCCTGAGCACAGCAGTGTTTTTTCCACTTCTAAGACTCAGCTGAGCTACAGTTGATAGGTTTTGCCAGAAGTACATTCAACAAATGCTGATTGAGTTCTTATTATGAGCCATGCACTTTTCTGGGTTATATGGATTCAGCAATGAGGAAAACGAAGTCCTTTCCCTCCTGGGGCTTAAATAACCCTAAACTACTATGCTATTGACTAGAAAAGAATCACAAATTCCTTAAGTGTTTTGAAGATCTTAAAAAAGATTCTGCTAAATTATTTTTTATCTTACTTTTCATTAATTCTAATACTTTTCCATTCTATATTATATCCCACCTGACAATGCATAAACCTGTAAAGAATTTTTAAAATTTTAGAAAGATCCTTCTGATTATATTTACCATTTACTTATGCTACAAATCATTAGATGTATTCCTACAACCTGTTAATAAACTGCTTTCCCCTACATGTTTCAGGAAAGGGCCACCTTATTTGTTGGCTTTAGTAAAATGTACAGTGCTTGGGAGGATGTATCCATCCTAGAACCCTCCCTGCGCTGTGCTGAATTAGCCCTCACACCGGCATCTCTGAATGGAAAGCTCTTCCCTGCTCATCTCCACCTGTGGAAGTTCTATCTTCCTGGTCATTTACAGAGTAACTTCTTTGCTCCACACTTTCTCCATTATACATGATATGAAGGGGGAAAAAGGCAGGGTATTACAGCTATCTTAGTTTGTCCATCTGCTGTAATAAAATACCATAGACTAGATGGCTTATAAACAACAGAAATTCATTTCTCCTAGTTCTGCAGGTGGGGAAGTCCAAGATCAAGGCACTGGCAGATTTGATGTCTGTTGCAGGCCTGCTTCCTCATAGATGACACCTTCTTGCTGTGTGCTCACATTGTGGGAGAGGCAAGCCAGCTTCCTCAGGCCTGTTTTTATAGAGGCACTAATCTCAGCCATGAGGGCTCTGCTCTCATGATTTAATCACCTCCCAAGGGCATTTAACCTCCTAATACCATCACCTTGGAGATTAGATTTCAACTTACGAATTTCAGGGAAGCACAAATATTCAAACCATAGCAACAGCTATGTGAAGACCAACCCTTCCTTCAAAGCCTTGCTCAAGCATTGGTTGGTCCAGGAACCCTTCTCAGATTCCCTGGGATGGAAAGCGCATCTCTCTTTCCTGTCTGCCGTGGTTCATTATTTGGTACCCTAGGGCTCTTTGCGTATGTGCCTGCCTCTTCCTCTAAAGTTGGCACTTGTAGAGGGCAAAAGCTGTATTTTAATCACTTTTGTATTTCCCAGAGTGCCTAGCACAGTAAGCTATACAAAATAGTCACCTAATAAATGCTCATAGAATAGAATAGAATAAGTTAGTGTTGATGCAATCCTTTATTACTCACTTGAAAAGATGGAAAGAGAAAAAATTGGGTTGAGCTAAACCATACTATGTTTGCAATATACTGTATCAGACATAAAGGTTGTTCAACGTATTTGTTTCAAGTTTCTTCTAGAACATTCCTTCAAATCCTAGATATACTGTAGACTGGAGTGCTGAAGTGAATTACACATGAGGTGCCCAGTCTTACGTACACAGGATTTACAGAATTCTCTGTGCTTTGTGGGACCCCCAAAATGAGGAAAATAAAGCCCATCAAACTTTTTTTGAAATCCACTGGAGAGGAATAAAATACAAAAAGGCAATCATGCAGTAGCAGCAGCAACCAGGCTCTCTAAGTTGTGTCAAACTGCCTGACTAGTTAGAGTCGTGTTCAGGGCGTCTCTCTCGCCTGATTCTCTAACTCTCCCTCTCTCCTTCTGCTGCCTTGGGAAGCTTTCTCTCATTAAAAGGGATGAGAAACTAGCCACATCATTATATTCACTTAAGGCAGAGTTTAGCTGGTCAGTTTTTGCCACTGTCAGTAATAGCTGCCACTTTGGGATTTTGAGCTCTTATTGGCATCATGGTTTGGGTTGGGATTTTTATTTGTCTTACTTTGAAATTTACATGTCTTCAGAACAACTAAAATTCACAAGAACAAACTAATTAATGGATTCCATTTTTGACAGCTACAAGAAGACGGATGAGAAAGTAACATGCTTCTGGCAGTGTGTTATCAATTGGGAGGCAACAGTGCATTCCCTCTATGTGGAACAGTGAGCTGGAACCGACACTGACAGATGACATGGCCCTTTGACAGTGACGCCTGTATAAGCTGACAGCTCCACTTGCAGTCAGTCAAGTCCATGCTTTGCAGTGAAATTTTAACGGGCTTGATTTGCAGAATATTTTTTGTCTACTTCTCAGCTTGTGGTAGAAGTGAATAAAAATTTCAAAGCATTCACATTAAAAGAGGATTCTAGGATCTGTTATCCAACCTTCTTTTCCCCTCAAAGCTAATAGTAATAATAGTAAATAAAGCATAATCTTGGGGGCAAAAACCTGTAGGATATCTAGGAAAAGAACAATTCTCCTCCTGAAAATTAGGTTTTCTATAATGCAAGGTAATTTATATATTAGTAAAAATCTTTTAGGAATGATGAGATACCAAATTTCCCAAATTAATTATAATTAAATCATAAAATATGTGTGTATGTATGTGTATATATATAAACACACATATGTGCATATACACATACACAAATCATATTAAAGGAGACTGATTTAATTATGCTTTTAAAACATATTATATGATCAAGTAAACTGCTTCCAAATACTAGAAAATATTTTTCTGTAAGAGAAAGAATCTTGCTCATTCACTTTCAGGTTTTGGGTCATGCTTTCCATTTTACCTTTTTACAATCTATTCTCTTTGAACAAGACATAGGCATGAAGCTGATTTCCTGTGTGACTTTTGTAAAGTTACTATTCTGTGTTTCAATTCCTTCACCAACAAAATGTAGCTAATCACTCTGTCACCACCAACATCCCTCACAGGCTAAGAGCAAGAAATAAGGTCATCAGGGGTTGCAAACTAGTGAGTGGAAGGCCAAATTGGACTGGCAGGGGTGTTGTGAATTTTTGCATTTGAATGCCCCGAGGCTGGGCAGGCACCTCCAGTTTACATAGCCTCTGCTCCCTGTCTAACACTGTATCTCTTTACACATTTATATAACTTGCTTGGGCCCTGAAGGCAATTGAATTTGTCATCAACCAATGTGTTCGCACTACTCATAGAAACACATAATAATTCTAACATTCTTGGTTTCAAAAGACTCACCATAAATGGATAAAATAAATAGAATGTAATGATGGAGACAGGCAAATACAAATGAAATAGACATACAATGACAAAGAACAGCTAAAGTTAAAAGCTAATATTGACATATAATGCAAACTCTGTTCCTAGGGTAATAAGCTAGCACTGCGCCACACACTCTGCAACTGTCCTAACTAGTCCTTCCTCTTGCTCCCCACTTCTCCATAAACAAATACAGCAGAGATCTGAGTCTAGCAATCTTATGCCAGGCAAAGATAAATGATTCACTTGTTATTGAGATTATCTAGCCAATTAAGGCGACTGATGCAACTGCTATGGTTTTAATGTTTGTCTCCTCTAAAACTCATGTTGAAATTTAATTTCCATTGTAACAGTATTAAAAGGTGGGACCTTTTAGAGGTGATTAGGCCATGAAGGCTCCACCCTCATGGGTGGAAATGGTGCCCTTGTAAAAGGGCATGTTCAACCTCCTCTTGTCCTCTTTTGCCCTCTTACCTTTGACATGGGATGATGCAGCAAGAAAGCCCTTGCTGCAAGATGCCAGCTTCTTTATCTTGGACTTCCCAGCCTGCAGAACTGTGAGCCAATAAATTCCTCTTTATTATAAATTACCCTGTCTCAGGTCTTATGTTATAGCAAAATAAAATGAACTAAGACACCAACCTTCATATATGTATAATTATAAATGATTAAAGAAAATGAGATGGAAAGCATATTAGGAGAGATGAGTTTTTGAAATGTCTTGGAAGAAAAATAATTCATAGATTGGGAGAGGAAAGGAAAAATCCATTTTATGCAGAGAGAATGGTTTATGCAAAGGTTCAGAGATGGGAAAGTCTTGAGTTATCATTGCTAGAATAGAGCACATGCAGTTAATAATGAGGAAAAGATAAGGTTGGGTTCCCTGGATTAACTACATATACAAAGTATTACAGCATATTAATTTGTAAGGAAACAAAATTCACAGACTGCATACAAAAACCAAGTAAAATATAATGACCTTCCATTTGTTTTATGGTAATTGGACATTTATTTCATAAAGTAAGTACTGCTATTATACCATGACCCATGATGAAAAGGAAAACTTCTCAGTTTACATTTCACCCATCATAACCTTGAATATTAAAATAAACTTACATGCTTCATTAACTAGAAAATAATTCTCTTCCATGCTTTGAATTTGCCTAGGGTGTGGTTCTCGGTGAAGACAAGTTCAATTGATATGCTTGAAGAATTCTAATTAAGAAACAAGGTAATTTCAAAGGTATGACATTTAATGTTTTACTAGCGACTTTTTAATGCCTACTTTTATTCCATCCTTCAGTTTCTTGAAACTTTATATGGTTTTTGAGATTTAACTTTGTGATTTCTATATCAATTAAACCTTATTGGCCACCTCTTATACCAGAGATGAAAATTATCATAGGCTGATAAAGAATATTTGATTAGTGCCTAGTATGCTTAGAATAATGTATCAATGAATATTTGTCAGATGTCTATGTGTTAGGTGCCCTGGTGATGAAGCAGTTGATAACATAAAATAGATAATTGTGGAAATAGATTTCCTCATCAAATTAATGCTCCTTGTCAGGTTTCTCTTTTTCTTTAATCTCTGAACAAACAATTTTTATTGGGAAAGCCATTGATCAATTATATGATAGAAAAACACAAAGTGGTTATACTATAATATCAAGTATTCAGGTTACATAAGAGTTTAAAATAAGATGAGTAAATTGTAAGAAATTATTAAACATTTTCCCATTATAGATTGAAAAATGGAGGAACCAAAATTCAAATGAATAACTCCACTCAGGTAGCAGAGAGGTATTTAAGTCAGTTGGGACTCTTACATACTCAGGACATGCAGCGCTCTTGTCAAATCTCTCATTGCCATTTCTGTGGACTACAGACCATTGCATTCCCTCAGTGGAACTGAAAGCCTATTTGTAGGAGAGCCACAACCAAACACCACATTGTATGGGAATGAAAAAATGAAGCCAGTCAGGAAACACATGGTGAGATAGATTACTTTTCTGTGACTGGATTCCTCACCCCTGCCATTTTTAACCAGGATAACAAATGTTCTTTGTTTGGACATCATTCTGAGCATATAAGGATTCAGGACAGGATTACAGGTGGCTAAGATCAGAAGTAATGGTTCCTGAATTGAATGAGCAATATGTTCAAAACATTAATCTTAAAATTAATTAAAAACTCTATTTGATTATTTCTGTATACCTAAATCAAATTATCTGTGTTATGAATTTCCAAGAAAATAGGTTGTGTGGAATTATGTTGGTTGGCATATTCCTCTTTCCTCATAAGTCAAGATAAAATTGAAAAATGGAACATTATCTGATATTAAATGACAATTTTAATTAATAAGAATTCTTTAATAGCAAATATAACTAGTAATGAGTATATTAACTACAAACAGTCTTTGTTTTTGAAAACCTATTGACTTCATTTATTTATTTTTTCTTTTCTTTCCTAAACATAATTTTGGACTCAATTTCTTCGGTGTTTGCCTTCTCACATCTTCTGGGACTCCACTCAGTCTGTCTTACAAGAGCCAGGAAAACCAAGACAACAGCAACTGAGTCGGCTCAGGCTACAGATATCTTCCCTTCCCCTCTTCTTTTCTTCATTCATTTAACAAACATTTATTGACTGTGTGCTGGACTGTGCTTAATGCTGAAGACAGTGATGAACAACATAGGCATGGTCACTGTCCCCTGGAGCTCACAGTCTCAGCAGAGGCAACTACTCAAGCAGTTACAATGCAATATAGGAGGTGCCATAATGGGGAAACATAGGAAGGGAACCCAACCCAAAGGCCTGGGAAGACTTCCTGGGAGAAACGACACTTAAGCAGACACCTCAAGGATAAAAGGGAATTGGCCAGTGAAGAGGTGGAACATGTTCCTGGCAGATGGTACAGCATATGCCAAGGCCCATAGGCAAGAGACTCTGAAAGAAATTCGATATGGCTAGAATAGAATGGTGGGGATGAGACTGAAGTTAGATAAGTAGGCAGGAGCTAGATCACGTGAGGCCTTACAAATCATGCTAAGTTAAGACTTCATCCTTAGAGCAATGGGGGAGCCACTCCAGGAACTTCTATTTGAAGCACATATACATTATCTATACTCCCCTTGATGTCACAGGCAAGGAGGGGAAGGGGGACGTAATTCCTTTCACTGACAAATACCATATTATCCTCTTTATCTCATTATGGGCTCTCTCTTTCTCCCCCCACCCCCCACCAAGTGTGTACGTGCATATGTGCTGGCAGAAAAGAATTTCCCATCTATCTGGCATTCTTTCTCCCCCAGAATGGTCTTCCAAAGGCCTGTCTGTCTTCTTTAGCCTCCAAACCTCCTGTAGGAAAACAGCCTGTTGCATGGCAACAGTGATGCCATCTGGAAGCAGAACTGCCATGATGACCGATGTTTCATCCCTGCATGCCACGGTATTCTGCAGCAAGATCTTCAAACTATGCTCATAGCATAGATAACCCCTCGTAAAGAAACAATACCTGTAGCATGGACAACTCTTCATGAAGATGCTTACTCCCCAGTGATCATGAGTTTCAAAAGAAAGTATGCAACACGACCACCTGCACATATTTCACCAAAAACACGACGTCTCCCAGCCACTGAGACATCGTGTCTGTTGGTAAGTCCCTATTACATGTTTCTCTTTGAGAAACTAGACTTGTCAGCCTCTTTCTTCAGCTTCTCAGCTTCTTTTGTCTTTGGGGATATGTTTGCATAGATCTGTCACCGTGGAACACCTCCTTTCTAAAGTGGGTCTTCATTGATGATACTATATTTATATTATATTATTATTGTTTCTTTTTTTTTAAGAGACTGGGTCTCATTCTGTTACTCAGGCTGGAGTGCAATGGTGCGATCATAGCACACTGCAATGTCGAAATCTGGGCTCAAGCCATCCTCCCACCTCAGCCTCCTGAGTAGCTGAGACTATAGGCATGTGCCAAATATATATATATTTTGAAGCCCCTACTATTGCCAGTCATTGTGCTAAGCAGGGAGATAAAATTGTGGGCAAAGACACACTCTGCCTGCTCATTTGGAATTTACATCTTTGTCACAGTTTCTTAAAAAAAACCCCACTAAGTTAAATAAATAATAGATATTTTCCAGCAATAAAGGAGTAAAAGTTTAGAAGCACAGAGCAATGTTTTTTTCCTAAAAAGAACCCTTCAGAGAATACAGATCTGGATTGAAATGAATTATTGGCTCATGTTTAAGCCCTGTTGACATGATGATAAATAAATATTTAGGCAAGTTATAAACTGATGTGTGAAGGCCACAGCAGTATCTTAACTTCCTCATCCCCTCTCCCTGCTTCACTCAGAAATGTTTTGTGAAAATGTTTCAAACTGCTGTAGAATACTGTCACACCAAAGGCAGGTTTCCAGGAAAAAAAAATGTGGCAGCAGCTTCTCTGCCACCACAGAGATGAATGTTTTTCAGTTATTTATATCCCATAGCATGTGACTCTATGGCAGGCCTGAAGGTGTTAGAGAGCAGGAGAGAATAGGGTACTTTCACCAAGGAGAACACGTGAGAGGCGATTGAAACACATGATGACAAAAAGAGAAGACATGAAGGCAGGAGAAAATAAAATGTATGCAGTTTTTCATAGGATTCAATGAAGATGATATTAATTAAACCTCACTTGAGAAATTCACATCCCATAGGTGATACGTATTTTGCTGATATGATGGGAGGTTGACTCTAAGCTTATGATAATTAGTCAATGAGTATGTATTGACCACTTTTGATTTGTACTGGATGGTGCAGGGACATACAGAAGAACAGAAATCCAGTGAGGATGTGAGAGAGTTTTGCTTTATCTTATTTCTATGCCACTCGTTCCCACTCTCTGGTGGGGAGGAGCAACTGATCCCTGGGGTGAAGGTACCAACACCTTGGAAGACACTCAGGGTCAGGTACTCTTCCCTCTGGTTTCTCCCATGCTGTTCTGGGACTTCCTCATATTGGCCAAAGCTTTAGAGAGTTAAAAAAAGACACTTCTGTAATGAGGCTGTAGATGCTGCAATATGGACATTCTTTATCCAGGAACACTTGGGATGCGGTTACCATCTATTGAAGGCTCATCTGGCTAACAGAAATGCTGGAGAAAACTTCTACTGAATTGAAAGTGCATTTCAAGTAATGTTCCAAAATCTGACTATCCATCAGAATCCCTGTAAGGGCTTTTAAAAATATGCACGCATAGCCTAATACCAGACCTACTGACTGATTCAGAAGATTCAGAGCACCAGAATCTTGATTTTTAAAAAGATTCCCCAGGTGAGTCTTATGCAACCTACACTTTGATGTGTTTGGGAAAGACTAAATGGCAACCCATACAAAGACTCTGCTGTTTAATACTAAACACTTTATCTTTTGAATTTCATTTCAATTCAACAATGATATTTTAAATATCTACCAGGTGCTATTCAGAAGCCATCCATAAAGATGTTTGGAAGTGTTTTTTGTTTGTTTGTTTTTGAGACGGAGTCTCACTTTGTCTCCCAGGCTGGAGTGCAATGGCACGATCTCGGCTCACTGCAACCTCCGCTTCCTGGGTTCAAGCGATTCTCCTGCCTCAGCCTTCTGAGTAGGTGGGATTACAGGTGCCCGCAACCACACCTGGCTAATTTTTGTATTTTTAGTAGAGACGGGGTTTCACCATGTTGGCCAGGCTGGTGTCAAACTCCCAACCTCAAGTGATCCACCCCCCTCGGCCTCCCAAAGTGCTAGGATTACAGGTATGCACCATTGCTCCCAGCCCAGAAGTGTTTTTTTTAAATGTAAATTAACAACTGTAATCCTTAGCCTCTACTGAGCCTATCACAGACATCAGCTAAACAGTTACAACAGCCCTATGAGGTAGATACTATTACTATCCCATTTACAGATGGAAACACTGAGGCTTAGGCAGTTTAAATATCTTGACTAAGTCACGTCAGGATTTGAATTCAGGTGAGTATAACTCAAGAGCCTTGAGCTCGTAACCTTTCTGCCTATTGAATCTCTCTATATACTTTACCTTAGAAAGAAATACTATTCAGTGTATTGTTAAAGTAACTGGAAAAATTATTGCTTTCTGGATAAAATGCTTTAAGTGGGCTACTTGCCTAAAGAACTATTTTTTAAAGTTAAATTAGTGGGTGAGCAATATGTCAGATCTACTCACAGGTAAGAATCCAAATTTATAATATTGCTGAATTAAATATTTATGAATACGAGTAGACAGTTACTTATTTACATAGATCGGTGTGAATATAGCCAAATATAGACGTCTGTAATTTTTTCCTCAATCAGCCTTTTCCTAGAATTCCTACTTTGATATATTTTAGCTGACTTATATTTACCTCAATGCTGTGGTGTTTATGCCCTTCAAAGTTGGCAGATTTTAAGGTATCTTCTAAATTTGCCTGTGTCCAAATTTAGACAAATAACAAAATGACCTTGATGCAAATGCCATACTTTATTGAATTATGGGAAATAATATATGTGACCACAGAAGAGGGTACATCAGTTTGATCATGCTTTTTAAAATTATCTATTTTTAGTACAGACCTATATAAAATAAATGTTTTCATATAAGGTTATGCTGTTTGCTAATGATTTTGGTTTGGCCAGAAAAGAGAGTATGAAAGATAAAAAAGCATTTATAATAAACCCATTGGAAACCAATAATATATGTCATAATCTTAGAAACTCCTTCACTTTTTAATTACATATTTAATTATGGTGTGACTGAGCAGGTTACTTAACCTCTTTGTACTTCAGCTCCCTTATCGGCAAAATAGAGTTGAGAGTAGTACCCTCCTCTCTGGGTGGTAGAAAAGATGAAATGAAATAGTGCATGTAAAGCTGTTTCAACAGTACTTGTCACAGAGTAGGCACCCAATATTAATGGCTCTCATTATTAATTCAATTCAGCAAATATTCACTGAATGACAATCATAAAAGCAATTGATCATTTTACAAATAATAACTTGTATCTCAGACACTAAGCCACACACTATATTCATATTATCTCATTAAATGTTCATAATAACTCTATGGAGTCAGTATACTTTTAATCCCACTTTACAGATGAATAGACAGGCTTAGGGAGGTGATATAGTTAGAAGATGCTGATACCAGTGTTTTAACGAGCAGTTGAACTCCCTGGCCCTCCTGACTACCAGACTGTGACTCTATATCTAGTACCACACCTGGCACTGGAAGGCAATGGTGAGCTGAAGAGCCAGGGTTGCTTACCCTTGGGAAGGCTACCGTCTAGAGGAGAAGGCAGCCATCAATCAAAACATTACAAAAATAATTATGATCCAATGCTTCTCTGAGGAATTGACATTTAAACGGATTACAGATCCCCCAAGGAGTTAGCCTAGTAAAGGAAGGGTGGTAGTCACTAGGGGAATATTTTAGGTCAAAGAACAGTACAGGCAAAGCCTAGAAGTGGGAAGGAACATGGCTCACTCCAGGAAATGCCATTTAGCTTCAAATAGCAGAACACTCGTGTGAGGAGATCCCTTTTAATCCAAGCAATAACAACAGAGGGAGATATTCCACAGAGGAAGAACTTCTGAGTAATGGGGCAAGAGAATCTTCCAAATCACAGTCAACACAGAAAACATGTAAAACCTAAAACCTGAAGAGTTATAACTCCATTCTTGTCATGGGCACCACAGACATTCATGGACATGAGAAACTCATAAATCTAACAAAAAGCAGGATTTTGTAGGAGGCATTTGCAAATAAATTTGCATATAAAGGGTCACGCCTCTAAGGACCAGCAGAATATGGTTGGTAAGCCAAATCCAATTGTCTATCTGTTCTTTTACAACCCACAAGCTATGAATAGTTTGTACATACATTCTTTCACAGTTGAAAATCATTCCAAAAGAGAATAATATTTCACAACATATGAAAATCACGTGAACTTCACATTTTAGTGGCCATAAGTAAAATTTGAGTAGAACACATCTACATCCATTTATTCATATTGTCTCTGGCCACTTTTATGATACACAGGCAGAGCTGAGTAGTTGTGACAGAGACTGCATGGCCTGAAAGACCTAAAGTATTTCCTAACACCTATATGGCCTTTACAGGAAAAGTTTGCCAAGCCCTAATCCAGCCTATCGTCATTGCTGGGAACTATGTAATTGCAAAAAGGAATTTAAAAAATAAGTACAAATGCCCCAATGTCTACAAGGCAAAAAGTCTTTGCATTTTAAAACCTAAACTTCGAACCATTGCAGACATTGAAGGAGCAATCTCAGTGCAATTAGTTTGTAATTTTCTATACAAAGAAATTGCCAGCCCAGCAAGTTCTAGTATGGATCTGTGATGCAAGGCAGAGTTAGTGGCTGTCTTGTTTGCCTTTGTCTATCCAGTGCCTAGACCAATGCCTTGTTCATAGTAGCATATGTTCAATAAATATTTGTTGGATGAACCATTGACATGTCAAATAGATGAGGCAGAATCAGTATAATGAAAGATAAGGCTTTTGGGCAGCATTAGAATAGCAACACCACCCTAGCCTCCTAGCTGAGAGCCTCACTGATTCTTTAGTGGTAAAAGACCATGGTTATACCTATAATCAATTGTGGAGCAGTCTGGTATTGATAGAGTAGAAACATAATCACTTTTTCCCTTTCAAATCACAGCTTTTAACTACAATCTGAAAAATTTTCCTTTCTCATCATTCCATAAGAACATTATCAACAGTCTCTTTCAATTAAAAAGTCCATTCTAATTGAAACTTCAGTCTCACATCTGATTTAGTGTTCACTTCTTCTTCCCTCCCCAGCATCAGCCTGGCATCAGCCTAGCTTTGATAGAGGGACTTGGCTTTTTCCCCTTTTCCTCTCACAGGTTTGCACAAGGAGGAGGATAATGGAAAGGGAACAGAATCTCTTATTTACCTGGGTGTAGCCATGGGCCTGTCAGCTGTCTCTGCTTTCCTGGCCAGGAATGACCCTCTGGGTGGCAGGTATCTACATCCTGTCTCTCTCATGAGATGAAGGTGTTCCAGGTGTTCGACAATGAGGGCTCTTGCTCTTTAGGAAACTTTGCAGGGATGTTGCATCTCCCACTGCACCATGCCCTGACTTTTGAGGCTCACTTGGCTCATCTCTTCCAATGCCCCTACTTTCTTCTCTAGGAATACACCCCACTATATCTTGATTCCAGTGTCCTCTCACTCTTGACTTAAGTTCAGCTACCTTAAGTTCAGCTAATTATCTCCTTTGTGTCCATTTGATCCATGGAGAACCCAGCCATCTTTGCCAGACCAAATGGTGGGAGTAAGGCCACTTGTATAGTCTTCTCCTCACCTTGCCATCTCTCTCTGTTCTTTCTACTCAAAAAGACACTGCGAGTAACATAAGTACATGTTCAACCAGAGAGTGAGAGGCCAGTCTCTTCTTTTGACAGACAATCTCTACAAGCAATCCTCTTAAAGCCTTCTTCCTAATTTGGAAACTGTTAGGAAAGAGGAAATAGAAAGAAAACTCACAGTGTTCCCCATTGAGTTGTTAACTTATGACTCCAGTAATTCCTTTGAATTCTCCCTCCCTGTTGTTTGGCCAATTCTTAATAAGCTCTGAGTAGGTATTTGTTTTTAATTGTTTTCTGATCTCTTTATAATATGAGGTAATTGATTCCTCTTTAGTTTCAGTCTTGGGTCCTAGATGCCAATTCCAGGGGAATAAAAAATATTTCTAATTAATATCTTATTATATCTTTCACATTTTCCAGTTTACTGTTCACAATTTCTGCTACCACCTGACATCTTGAGGGGAGGAGGGGAGGCATTTCCTCAAACCCCAGCTTCTGAACACAGGCCTCCCTTCTGGCTCTATAAGTCCTCCATCCCATATATTTGTATATTCTTTCTGCTGATATTTTTGTGGCTTACTAGTGCCAGGTGCTTTTTGGGGGATGGGGGCAATAAAGAAAACAGAAAAATTGGCTACCCCATGGAGCTTACGCTCTAGGTTAGAGCAAACATTCTCCAAACATTCTAGTTTAGAGCAAACATTCTCCAGGAGTTTAGCCGTAACTCCTTTCAGGTTCTAAGGTATAATAATCTACCTACATGAATGTCTTGGGCTGGCCCAGATTCTTGTTCTTCTTCTGTCTGTCTGTCTCTCTCATTGACTAATTCTTAATCTGTCTTAGCTATACTCCTTTGGCTACCTACAAGACCTCTTTCTTTCTAAAACTGTCCTCTGCCTCTTGATCCACTCCACTGAGTTTAATTTTGATCTCTTGTACCCTGAAACGAGAACCACTGAACTCCTGGGTGATCCACACCGCTTCCTCATCTTTTAGAATAGATGTCTCCTGCCCCTTTGCTCCCTGCCCCTTTGGACATGCCTCCATTAGAGCATTGACCATACTTGAGGTCAGGGACTAGGTCATTCCTTTTTGTAACTCTCTCCCCCTCACAGACGCACACATACCACCACCTCAACCTCCATCACCATCACCCCCGCCCATGCTACAGCTGTCAACACTACCATCTTTTTGTGTTGGACAGAGTAAGAATTCAACAGAAATTGTTTGAGTTGAACTGTTTATCTATTAGCAATTAACCTTTCACAATGCCAATGTAGTCTTTTAATAACTCTGCCAGGTCATGCAATATAGAGCCTCTTCCACTTCCAAGCTGGCAATGAGGACAATTTACTGCAGATGATTCTATGGGAAGTGACTGACTCTCACTGCTCAGCTCCCCAATAGCTGTGACTATTGTAAGAATAACCAGAGGCCTCCAAATTCCATGTCCTCTCATGATCCATGAACTCGAGAAAGATAGAGACATAAAGGAGAGGTCTGTTTCAAAAAAGCTTTGCAGTGTTAAGCCAGCTTTTGAAACCTTATTTATTGTGTTTCATAATACGTCAATTTAGGACTCATGTTTGGTCAACTCTGCTAAAAAATGTTAGAATTGCAATCTGAGCTTCCTTTGTTAGTTTGAATTTTCCATAAAAGAATTTCTTCTATAATGAAAATAACCAAAAGGCCTTTCATTCATGAAAATATTTGAGGCATCTGAAAGCCTAGTACATGTAGGAGTACTTTTGTACTGGTCTTTTTGAAGGAAATTTCTTTTAACTCTTTTTTAACTGTATCAAAAATGTTATGACAGCTCTCTCGGTACTTGCTTCTTTACAAATGACCAAAAAATAGATGCTAATTTTATAAAAATATATTTTCACTGGGAATGGACAAAATCAAGGTTAGTCACAGTCAAAGAAAATAAAGATCAAAAAGCCTCCTGGGGTAATATGCTGAAAAAAAATGAATTTTCCAATGCCAATTTATGGCAAATTTTCTATGTCAATTACTGATTAAACAAAAGAATAAATAGAGAGCTTTACATGCCACTTGTTCTCCACCTGACTTGGAGAAATTGTGAACCGTACACACTTTCCCTAATTTTCCCCCTCATTACGTGAAACTGAGCCAAAGCCTTGGTCGTTGAGTTAGAGAATTGGAAGAGCAATCCCTGGAACCTTTAGCCACTCATTG
Source organism: Pongo pygmaeus (assembly GCF_028885625.2). Classification (NCBI taxonomy): domain Eukaryota; kingdom Metazoa; phylum Chordata; class Mammalia; order Primates; family Hominidae; genus Pongo; species Pongo pygmaeus. Next base: position 98,751,567 of record NC_072378.2, on the reverse strand, counting down.
TTCATTAGTAATGTGGTCTTTCAGGAGATCTTGGAGGAAAAAAGTCAAGTTTAACATTACAGAGGAGAATGTAAAGGAGGATTACATGAGGGATAGACATGGAGGGGATGATAGTCATTAATTTAAAGTGGTTTAGAATAGAGCTGGCCGTTATTTGTTTCTACTTGAGAAAACAGTAGATGATTCCCCTGTTAATCCATTCAGTCATGTTACAAATATTTATTTTTCATCTATTATGTGTCGTGATGAAGAGTAATAGATAATTAAAGCTAGAGAAAAAAGCACTCAAGTAATAAAATTAAACTCATTTATTTTTAAATTTTTAAATTTTTAAATTCTGGCTTCCATGAAACCTTAAAAATTTTTATATTTCTGGGGTTTTCTCAGAATTATGAAAGGCAAAGCAGAGAGGTTATGTCAGTGTGTTGTTGAAAACAACACACTGACATAACAGGATTGGTGATTACATTTGGTGTGTCTCATAAAACAAAGTAAGTATCTAACATATTAGAAAATTAAAATTTTAATAATAAAATTGTTTATAATTGTAATAATATGTTAAGAGGGAGATTCTTTCCTTTCTATCCCTACAGAATAAATTCCAAACAAACATATATGAATAATTCAGTAGCTTAGTAATTAAAAATACAAATTAAAATAACAATGAGATACCTTTTTGCCTTCAAATTGATAAATATCATTTACAGTGATAGTGCCTGTTGTTGGTGAGAGTTCTTGAAAATATGCAACCTCAAATAGCTATCGGTAGGGGTGTGAAGTCATACAGGCTTTCTGGAGGACATTTTAATAAATATAAAAAGCTCTAAAAGTATTCATTCTTTTTAATCCCGCACTTCTGCTTTGAGGAATGAAAGCTATACAAAGAGATAAATATCCAAGGATGTTTATCACAGCATTACTAAAATAGCTCAAAATTATAATCATCTAAATGTCCAACAGTAGAGAATTGTTAAAAAAAATTAGATTGTATCCATATTTTGCTGTATTTTAAAGTAATTCAAATCACACTGTAGAATTGTCAATGCATGGAGAAATGTTCACAATGTATTAAGCAAAAAAACCCTAAATGTAGAAGTGTATTAATATGTGTGTATTAGTCTGCTTGGGCTGGGCTGGCATAACAAATACCATCAACTGGGTGGCTTAAACAACAGAAATTTATTTCTGGTAGTTCTGGAGGCTGGAAGTCCAAGATCAACGTGCCAGTTGATCTGGTTCCTGGTGAGAGCTGTCTGCCTGGCTCATAGATGGCTGCCTTCTAGCTGTGACCTCACATGGCTTGGGAGGGGACGTGGCAGGGAGTTCTCTGGTATCTCTTCTTATAAAAACATTAGTCCTATCAGGCTAGGGCCTTGCCCTTTTGACCTCATTTAATATTAACTACCTTCCACAGGCCCTATCTCCAAATACATTGGGGCTTAGGGCTTCAATATTTGAATCTGGAGAGTACACAAGCATTCAGTTCATAATAACACATATAGTGTCAAATATACAATGTGTGCTATATATATACGTGGGAAAGAAGCCAGAAGGATATACATGAGGTATATTAAAATGTTAACAATGTTTGTGTTTGGGTAGTAGGATTAAGGGTAGTTTATATTTTTTCTTTCTTTGTGCATTTCTGTCATTTCAAAATGTTCTATTGAAAATGTATCAGAAAACCACTATAAACAGCATATGTGTTTTTAATTTCGACACCATAGCACCAGCCCTCACTGAGCAGACCATGTGCAGAGCAGGCTGCCCGTTTCAGGGCTGGCCCCGGAATCGCTCTGGGCAATGTATGCACAGCACAGTAGGGAACAGAGAAACTTGCTGAACTTCCAAAGGAACCCATAAGACAAAGCTTTCATGGGATTTCAAGAAACAGCTACTTTTCCAGGAAAGCTTTATTATAAATGGGGTTTCCAAAGAATATGAAAGCCAAATAGGAATAACTAACGCCTGAGTGGCACTTTTAACTTTTCCAAAGCACTCTCCCATTTATTAATTCATTTGATCTTCATAACAACTATGCAGGCAGGGCGTCTATTAGTATTCCTATTTTAACAATGAAGACATAAAGGTAGAGAGCGATTAAGAGGCAAACTCCAATCACAATTAGCAAAGTGGGATCCAGATGTCCCAGCTCTCAGTCCAGCGCTCCTGCACCTGCCTGGGCACCCTCACACATAACACAGCCTCTGGGAAAATCTAGGATTTTTTCAGCTCTTATTAAAAGAAAAAATTTCCTTAGCTTTCTTGTGAAAAGAATGAAGCCAAATAGGGCTGTAAGAAATAATATAATTCAAAAGGCAAAATACAGCCTGCTATCACCCAGACGGAAGGCTTTGCAGCTAGCGTGTTATGTGGTTATTTCTGGTCTTAAGAAGGTGTCAGTTTTTTCATTGACTATATACTGTTGCTCATCTGCCCTGAGACCCAGACAGGTAACAACTCTTTGAAAGCTAAGTGCAGTGAATCCCACCATTGTAAAGTGCTTTAGGGACAGTGAATTGAGTGACTAGTTGTGTGATATAGAATTATGTGGTCCTAACCTTCATCTTAATTAAGAATGATTTCCTATCTAAGGACATTGTTTTCTATACTAGATGACTTCACAGTTCTACTTAAATGCAGTGTAAGAATATAATCTAAATTTTTTTTTTGTTTTAAACCCTCAAATATGGCAGCTTGGGAGATACTTTACAACTCTATTTTTAATGAACTGATTTAACTATAGATATTATAACTGCAAATAAAACACATTTACAAAAAGCTGTTGTCTTTAGAATTGTAAATCTGGCAAGGTTTTTAGCAGTAGAGTCTTAGATAAATAAAAAGTTGCATCTTTTTAAACTGTGGGTGTTAATTGGGCTTTTCTTATCATCATGAAGAATAAAAGCAGATGTTGATCTGAAACAATGCCTTATCATGCATAGTGGTCTTAAGGGAATGCATTTTCTTTGATGCCCTTATTTGTTCTGATTTATTATCAGCCAGATTTACCTGCTGGTCACATACTTATTCTGACTTGGAAATACCAACCAATGGTAATTCAGGAGATAGCTATTACTAGAGAGAAAGTATCCAACAAGAATGTCACAAACGTGTTTTGTCAGTGGACTATAGCCGTGTCAAGGTGAGATAAACTAATCGTTTCACCTTGACGTGCTAAATTAAGTAGTGTGAAGAAATCAGAAGACAATGGTGAATAAAATGAGCTGAGTGAATAACTTGCTATTTCCTTGCATAAATAAATTTTTTTGTGATGATTAGAGCTTAGTGAATAAGTTCAGGGGTGGGGGTGGGAGAGGCAATTATTTCACATAACAGAAGAAAGCATCTATAATTATTTCATGATGACTATTTAGAGTCAAACAGAAGTTATCAGAAGGGATGTAGTTGTATATTTATTTAGTGAGCTAGGAAAGGCAGACTTTGCCATTCAAACTCTGAAAAGTTGGATTCAAACCCATCTCTTTCCAAATGAAAAAGAAATACTATGAACATGGTCATTTAGGAGAAGATCAAGTATTAAGAGAATGAATGTAAATACTAGAACCTGTTGGGTGTAAAGCAAGTAGTAGAAGAATGAGCAAAAACAAGAAAGCTTGCTCTTGTCGTCCTGTCTTTCTTGATTGTACTCTTTTTCTCCTTCATTTAGTTCATTTCACTTCAAAGACAGTATTCATTGAGCATTTTCTAAGTTCAAGGTTCCATGCCAATGGGCCCTGTGAATGCAGCAGAATCAGTTACTACACACCGGGAACTCTAGGATAGAGAGGTAGTTCTAGTAGATGAATTTCTTGCTTTATTTAAGTGCTGCCCAACTGGGAGACTTTCCACATCAGATTGGATATGAAAAAGTAGCTTCAGAGCAGCTAATCAAGGCTGAACAAAACAAATACATATTACTAGATAAAATGTTGATGAGCAACAGCTGCTTCTTGGGAGTGTCCAGTTAGCCTCTCCCTCAGCTGTGTGTGCATATGTATGTACATGTACATGTTCGTGTATATGTGTACATGAATATGTGAGTGAGCACATGTCTATGTGTACATATGTGTGTATTTCTGTATATATATATATATATATATATATATATATATATATATATGTATGTGCCTCTAGTAGATCAACAGTCAGTATGGCATGGAATCTTGCAAGTTTAAGTGCATAAGTCCAGGACTTTAACAATTCTACTTTTATATTACTATTTATTCTATTTCTAAAGTTGGTGATTTTCCGTTGTGTATGTATTCTAACAGAAAACTTCCCCAAATTTCCCTCACTTACATTGTTCCCACTTGTGGGTTTACATTATGCCAACATTTTGGTTGAAACTTCTCTTGCCTACCCTAACTCTCTTCGGTTTATACTCTTTTTTTTAACCAGTACTGACTAAAAAATTACTTTACCAAAGCTAGTGCAGCACACATGTACTTGGAATTTTTTTGCTTTCCTTACAGAGGAGCAAGCTGACAATGTCACCGAGAGTTGTAACATTGCATTTTTTCCATTAAAATGGGGCAAAGCAAGGTCAAATGCCAAACCTATTATGCTTGGCTGCTGCTTACAAGAGTGTGAATTCAGGTTTCCTGCTTAGCACCATGTAAGTGTCATGACATGCCATTGTCATAGGAAGGGCACCGGGCTTAGGCTATGTAGTGAAGGGAGTCTTCCTGGAGGAGGCACTGTCTAAACTGAGATGTGAAAGATGAGTAGGAGCTAGTCAGGCAAAAGGGAGAGGGAGAGAAAGCATATTTCAGGTAGAAGGCCCAACAAGGGTTATTTCAGAGGTTAGAGAAAGTTATACGTTTAAGAAGCTTGTATTAGTTTGCTAGGGCTGCCATTAGAAAAGGCTGGATGGCTTAAACAACTGAAATTTATTTTCTCAGCATCCTGGCAGCTAGAAGTCTAAGATTAGGCTGCTAGCATGGTTGGTTTCCCCTGAGACCTCTCTCCTAGGCTTACGGATGCCTACGTCCCCTCTTGCTGCCTCTTCACATGGTTTTTTGTGTGCACACTCGTATCCCTGATATCTCTCCTTTTGTGTTTAAATTTCTTCTTCTTATAAGGACCCCAGACAGATTGGATTAAGGCCCATTTTAACAGCATCATTTTAACTTAATCATCTCTTTAAAAGTTCTATCTCCAAATACAGTCACATTCTGCATTTGTACTACAGTGCATAAATACTGGGGATTCAACATATGAATTTTGGGGGACACAATTCAGCCCCATAACACAACTTAACACAAAATTCAATATTATAAAAGCACTTATTAAAGACAAAATATATGCCTAAATCTCACAACCAAACCACAACATCAAACACATCAATATTCTGAGACAACTCAAGAGACTGCATTAACTATTTCACAAGGAACTACTGGTCTATCTCCTTTCCCCTCCAAATGGAACTGAAGACAATACTTTTTCTACATGAGTTGAAGATCTGGGGTTAAAAACATCTTAGCAACTTGATAGTAGCAGTTTCTGGAATATTTGTTAGAAAAACAAAACCTCTGCTTTAAACCTGAAGGACTTTGGGGAAGAACTAACAACACTACCACGTGTGATTCTTGTCCAAGCACCTAGAGTGACATGGCTGTGAAAAGGCCTGTTGGCCAAGAGTCACTTTTGTCAGCTAATGACACAGAGTGTCATCATTTTTATTAAGACTAAAGAAAGTCTGTACGTGTATAGAGCATATGCCTGTCTGGGTAAACTTGTAATGAAAAAGGTAATCACAAATAAGGTTTGGGCCTTTAGGGCATATCACGATGGTCTAACTAAAGAGAGTGACCTCTGCCTGAGCTGTCAAGAGACACCATTTGAGTACAACAAGTTCTGCTTACTGTGATCCTGATGTCACTTTTGGCACTGATATTCTGTGATTCTATATCCCTAGTATATCGAGTCATGTCTGAAAAGTATCACAGCTAAAGAGTTAATGCTGTACTTATTCTTTGTCAACATCTCCAATCACGAACGATGAGCTGATGTCAGAAAGCTGGCCTCACATACCCCCAGCCCTGAGACCGTGGGGATGGCACTATTAATGGTAGGACGCTTCACTTTTCTTTTCTGGGTCTCTGGGCACTAGGCAGTGAAACCGTGCAAAACTTAGAAAGCTCTTGCCTTCATGATTTATGGCTATAGCCACTTCTTTATTCCCTTACTTTCATAAGCACCAAATTCTGTTAGAAAACTTAGGGGAAAATCTGCCAATCCTGGGCTATTTTGAGGTTTCTTCATCACCTCTTGACCTTTGATTTGACAAGCCAAATAGCAAAATGAAAAATGGGCTCTGTAGTCTTGCCTATGATTACCAGCCAGGATAGGCAGCATCCGGAAGGAAAAACAAAAAAGCCACCAACCATTTGGAGTAAAAGGCTCTGAGCTAGTAGCAAAGGAGAAACTTGAGAATTTGGACACAATGTCCCAATAAAGGAAAGTAAATTATTTTAAGTTTGACAAATTATGTTTCTAATTTGCATCTATCTTTGTGAGATAGAAATGGAAGCTTCAGGAATTGCATGCTGTTTTAAGTGGCCGTCTGTATCAGGCACATCTTAAAGGGTAATTTTGACATTCTTGACTTCTGCGAGAGTGAGGCTATTGGGTCTATATAATCTACTTGGTATTATTAATATCTTTAAGATAGTCTGCAAAGTTAACATTTTAAAATTTTGCTTGCCAACAATCATGATTTTCCTGTATCGTGTTGTAATTTTGTATGAACATCAAGGTATTTCAGTATTGTTGACAGTTTTCCATTCTTGCTATATATAACATGTCTAAATTTGAAAGTGAAAGCAAAGTAATGAGGAAATTTGCAAAGCACAGAAATATATTCCACTCGTTCCCTTCCTGAATTTTTCCTTGCAGGTAAGGAAGAAAGTGCAATGTGCCAGTTAATCTATTTAAATGAAACCATAGCTTTTTAAGATTTGAGGGAAAATATTTTTCAGACATTTACATGCATAAACAATTGCTCTATGAAAGCTAAACTTAGTCATACAATCTACCTAGATCTTTAGAACATGCGCATATATTAAACCACTTCAAAATTAATAAAACTCTCTAAATTATGCATGGCGCAAAGGGTGAAAAAAGTTGATAACAGGAACTGCTGCCTGGCTGGTGCCATGCATTTGGTAATGCACTGAGAGCAACCCTATGGCTATGCACTAGAGAAGATCATAATAAGGTATAATTGTTGCTTGCTCATTTGTTCGAACTCTAAAACTATATCAAATAACACTTAATTATACACATAGAATACCATTACAGCAAAGAACTCACACTTGAATAGCTCAGTATAAGGGAGGACATTTAATATTATTTGGCTCCAATAGGTGCAAAAAAGATACAAAGTAGCAGCTGCTAATTAATCTGGAGTTCTAGGTTTGCAACCTCAAAAGAAAATCTAAAGAATATTTCCTGGAGTTTGAATATGTAAAGTTTTAACTGCTCCATCTGGTACATGCCCTCTGATTACCCACAATGTTGGCTGGCAGTTTGAGGGACGCATTTGATAGCCAGCCAAGTTTAAAGGTCTATTGGAGGTAAAACAATGCCCACCCTTTAACAAGAGTGCCATTGTTCCTTAACAATGAAGCTCTCTGGCTTATTTGAATGTCAACAATTCAGAAAAGTTGATGTTTGGAGCCATCAAATAAAATGTTTTTGTGAAACAGTTTATTATTTCAGTGGTAATTATTTGAATCATTCATGGTAAAGGATGTTTGCTAATGAGAGCTTGGCTGCTGTAAATTCCAGAGAGACTGAATGCTCTTTGTGCTGACAAAAAGACCCAAATCACTGGAGAGTGACTGACTGGACAAATCATTCATCTATGCAAATGCCAGCCGAAATGGTCAGATGCATTTATTACCCTCCTCATTATAGTAAACAAGGCAGGAATCGTGACTGGCAGTTATCAACTTGCCCTGAAGTATGATTTGTTCTCCTACCACTATTTAAATGAGAGGAAAAAAGGCATGCCACCAGGGACTTTGTTGGTTTATAAAAGAGTAAATGTCACATAGCCCAGTGCTTAAAGACTTTTGATTGACAAATGTTTTATTTGACATATCAAACAATGATGGTTTTCACATCAAATAGTCCATATTTGTTAGCAAAAATCTTAACCCCTTGAAGTTTGGCCAAAGCTTTTAGCTCGCTTCTGCCAATGCTTAGAAACTAGAACACAGATGGCAAGTTACATTAAAGGCAATACCAAATATCTCTACACATAATGTGCAAAGACCTAAAAATACTCTGCATTGGGTGACAGAAATGACACAGTGTTTTATCACAACACATATAGTGTAAAATGTTCTTCTGAACTGATAATGCAAATTAAAGTGATGTTGACCTACTTGCACTTACTAAGTATTCTTCTGCTGTTTAGTGCAAGATAAGCTAAACATTAAAGAATTTATACAGCATATGTCACAGTGAAATCTAAATTGTCTGGTGTAACTCTTCTTAAATGTCACAACAGTGTCACAACACGCTCAGGGTTTCAGGGCTTACAGTTAAAGCCACAGCACCCTTACATAACCCCTTGTTCTCATGTGCTCAAAACTTTTCCCTTCTTGTTTCCTGTGACTTAAGTTTTATATGCTTCATTTCAGCCTGGTTGATATTTACAAGTATACCTCGTAATACAGAAGCATGCCAGGCAGATATGTGAGCTTACAGAATTTGTAATCGAGGTCGTCACTTGATAAACATCATATGACAACTTGCCTGAGAGACACTTAGGGCGATGTGTTCCCACACATGCTCTCCTCTCCTTTGTTGCTATATTTTAGGCTGTCACCACTGCTGGAGTTTGGTGCCTCTTCATTCTTTGAACTGCGATGGAACTGTTCATTTTCAAAAGCCAGAAGTAACTACAATCACTGGAAAAGGTTCTAAACAAACCTAAAACTGTGGTTTGTTTTCCTAGCATAGAATACAATATGAAATTTTCATGGAAACGAAAGGTTTTTCAGGCCATTGTGTTTCATTCAGTTAAGCTGACGTATTTTTTGGCTTGTGTATTATTATTCGAAACATAAAAATACATTTAGTAGGCTTCACTGATATAATTTGAGTATTTATGCATTTTATCAGAAGGAATAATAGCATCCCTCCTTTAAATATATGATTATAAAAGTTTGGTGGTTCTTAAGTAAAATCATATCATCTTGGATTTGAACTTTGTCCATAGAAACATTTCTATTTTTATGATAAGTTGTAATCACAAAAAAGAATATAGTTGTTAGGGGATAACACTTATTCCTAATGCTCCTGCTTCCTTCCATGTGCGTGGGGGGCCGTCCATTAGGAAACCCTCGGCCTATGTTGTCCCCATCACTCAGTGGTTTCTGGGCCTGGTGCACTTGGGAAAAGACTAACCTTTTCTCTGACTATCACTTTGGGTTACATCTGCCTGGAGAAAGCATGAGCTCTGATCTGCCTCTGGAGGGGGAAGGTTGGATCTTCAGCTCCTCCTGATGCTGAGTGTAAATCTGCCTAATTCTGGGTGCAGCATTAGGAAGCCCACAGGAATGCCATGGTCTTCAGTAGTTCCATCAGAAATTTGATCGTTATCCCATTGACTCTTTTATCTCTCAGTCAGTTCAGAACTTGGATGAGCAGGAGAAGTATTTTAATATTAATATATAATGAAATTAATTTCATTAACAAGGTTTTGAGAACATATTTCTTCTGTACAAGATGGCACAAATGAATTAAGAAAGTCTGGACTCAGCTGGCTCTGGTAAGTTCAGAGATTTGGGGGTTGAACAAGAAAGAGATGGGATCATGGGAAGTAGCAGCACAAAATAAAGTTACTGGGTAGTGCCTTGATAGGGCTGCATGAGAGGGGAAGTCCCTTCTAGTGAGAGACCTTCCAGTAACAGCAGCAAGAGGCCACCACCTAAAAAAGGGTATAGGGCAGGGAAACTCACAAGGGAGAGGGGAAAATCAGAGAGGGGGCTTCCAGGTCTAAGTGATGTTGCTCAGCAACAAGGTGGGTGTTTCTAGGTCAGAGAACTCTGAAAGGCAACAGAGTTTTGGCATCTTTTATAGCTACACGCTTTGTCTTATCTATGGCGAACAGATGTTGGGTGCGGTTTCATGGAGTATATAAGTAGGTAGGCTCTGAATGGCTAAAAATATGTTTATTTGGACTATATTTAATGGATGTGAGGGAATTTGGGTTTGCTGTTGGCTTTGGGCTAATGGTTCCAGCCTACTGTGAGGAAGTAACATTGGAGCCATTCTAGGCTAATAAACAAGACCTGTCTCTGGCTCACTTATATAACACTGGCTCAGTCAAATTTCATTTCTTTTAGAGGATATATATATATATATATATATATATATATATATAAAACAAATGCACTAGGCTTTGTTCGCTAACTCACTAAAATTTCTCTGGGGTGGGAGATTTTGTCTTAAGTAGAAGGGAATATAAAAGGTCCAAAGTGAAAGCACTTTTCTGATCAAATGAAAACTTGTAGTCCTGAAATCACACTATGTACATGGCTACCTATTTCACTTTCTGTATGGGCTGAGAAGTACATTTCTTGATGGAAAGCTTCCTGAGGGCATACTGTTTCAGATCAATGGCATTTGCTTTGGCTCCAGCTATCGACTTTGCAGTTTTTCATTGACAGTGAGATTCCATGTATGAATTTGTCTAGTCAAACCTGGACTAAACCAGCTATTTTTCTTACACTGTCTATAGTCAAACCCTGTCTTTTGGTCTGTGGTTAAAGCTGCTCCTTAAAGAAATAATCATCTTTGTCACAGGGCTTTTGCTGAAGAAATGGTTTCATCTTGCACGGTAATTTCTGTGTACTGCTATTGATGATAAGTATGACATGGTGTTACTCTTCTGGTTTATGCCCCAAACACAGCCTTCACTTTCCAGCTATAAGAGTGTCTTCATCCAGTTGACTCTGCCGATTGAAATTCTGCCCTCTGAAGTGTTACCTTGGTCACCTTTGGATGATAGGATTATGAGCATTGAGATTATTTGCTATTTTAGCCCACTTTATCTTGTCTTTATGCTTTGCTATGTTTCATTTTATAATTAAGAAAAGGCTATGAAGCTATAAATAGAAAATACTCAGATTCAAATGATGTCATCAGTTGCTCTCTGGTTCCTCTTTCTTTACTGCTGGACTATGCTTTATTTATGTTGATCTTTTTCTCCGTCTTGCATTCTTTTCATTTATGCAAGATGGCTGCCCATTGTCCTTAGGGTTACAGTCTTCCTGGCTCATGCCCAACAGGAAAATGTGAGAATATTAGTTCCAGCATTCTCATTAAAAATCCTGAAATTTACTTTTTTGGACCAGGTTAGGTCATGAGTTTATTTGAACCAATCATTGTGGTCATAAAATATGATGTATTGATTGGCTTAGGCCTGGGACTACCCCCTAGGGCCAGGAGAGAGCCTCACCTCACCCCAACAATGAGAACTGAGCATGGGGGAGAGAAGCATCACTAGTCAGGAATTATCCAGTGAAGAACAAATGTCCACTCTGTGTTTCTGGCCACCTTCATGTGAAGTGGCCAAGAGAATAGTTACTAACACTACAATGTTGGTGGGATTCTTATGACTCTCTTTAACATACCTGAGTTACCTTTTCTGTGTTGGTAGCTATGATTTTTGTCATAAAGATTTTTAAAAGTTATTTCATTTTTCAGAAGTTCCATATAGTTTCATGTACAGCACCTTGAGTTCCAGTTATTCCAGAATAAAATTTAAAAATAACAATACATTAGCACACATAAAGTTTTGTAAATCATGCAGACCTGCTAAGGCAACCGTTGATAGATCTACAGTGGGAGACTGAATATACAAACAGGCATTAGCCAGGCTGTGTATGAAAATAGAACTCTGGCCCACAGCGTGCAGCAATCAGTCCACGAAACTAACTCATTATCTGCAATAACCAGCATGGAAGCCAGTCTGCTGTAAGTCAGATTTGTAGGAAGTAAGACCACCATCTCTAGCAATTGATTCTGGAAGCCAAATAATAACCTTTGTAACAATTGGCCCCAAATGGCCAAGATTTGATTAGTAACAGAGAGCTTCATAGTTTTTGTTCTTGCTCCCAACTCAGGACCAACCAGAGAAAGCCAAATTTGAACCCTTAACCAATCACATGGGATGTCCCACTTTTAGTTAGTCTGCCTACAGCTTCCCCATGCCAACAACCTCCAATCAGGGCACACCTAAAGATTTTTTTTTTTTTTCTCAACTATAAAGCTTTCCCATTCTTCTGCCTGCCTGTGAATCTTTGCCAAAATGCAAGTGATGGTGGCTGACTCCTTTGATATATTATAGCAAGTTCTGAATAAAAAGCCTTTGTTTGTTCTCTTATTGATGGTCTTTATTTCCATAAGTTACTTGAGAAACCACCTAATCAATTAAAGCATGTATCCTATAGTCTTTTGTATGCCTGCAAATAAGTTTGTAATTCTGTTCACTAAAATGGTATTTTTCAGTTACATAGTAGCAGATATTTAAAAAATATTAATTCTGGCAGGGTCCTCATATTGGTATCTCTATTTTACAAATGAAGTGACCTAAAACCGCTAAATTGAGTTACTTATAATGAATAAAAGGCAGAGTTAGAATTTGAATTTGACAGTTTTGTTTCACAGCTGATCTTTAAACAAACAGATAATAGAAACTATAAGAGAAAAATAGGGCTAAAATTAGATTTCTTTTTTATATCAATGTCTGAAGAGAGAAAAGATTGAAGTTTATGAAATAAAGAAATATATCTATACTATGGATATCCTCTGATATTTGAAAGGCAACATTAAGACAAATGAAATAAATTGCTATTTTGTTTGGATGACGTAAAACATATTTCTTAGTTGCTGTGTTCTTTGGACTGGTAAAGGATAATAGAAAAGTGGAAGAATTGTGTAGTTAAGCAAAAATCAAAGGCCTACCTACTTACTTCCCAGGACTGATTATACCCATCTTAGCAATCATGGACAAGCCACTTTACCTCTCTGGACCTCAATTTCCTCATCTTCTAAAATGAGGTTTGTAACCTCTATCTGCCAGACTATTGCAGGGATTAAATGAGGTAACATGTGAGAATATCCTCAGTAACTGGCATTTAATACATACTGGTTCCTTTTTCCTCTCTGTTCAGGGTGTTGTCACTATCAGAATCATAGCTGTACATAGATGGTATAGTATCATCATTACTGATTTGCCAGTCAGTCATTGTCTCTCCAGATTGGATTTCTCCAGGATAGGAATGGAAACTTAGTTATCTCTGTAAAATTAGTGCCTCCTTGGACATAAACACTCTGCAAATGATCACTAATGTAGATAATCTTGGACTTCAGGAAGGAAGTACGTATTCCACAAGAAAAGAATAATGTGTGTGATATGACAAAGGAATGACATAAGATAGCAAAAACTAAAGTGATAAAATGGAAGGCACTGAGTAAATGAACAAAAAAGAGTAGGTGATGTTGGGAAAAACATCATTAGAGATGGATGAGCCTTGAGGTAGACATTAGCAAGGGAGAGGATTTTGCTACTAAAAAAAGGTACAAAATGTAGTGCAAGAGGAATGTGTAAAGGCATAGAGGTAGAAATAGACATGAATGTCTTGGAGGGATGCTGAAAATATAAGCTTAACTAGCATAAAATTCATCTGACAATGAAAAGAAAAAGAAGATTGAATAGCTATGGTCACTAATGTAGATAATCTTGGACTTCAGGAAGTATGTACTCCACAAGAAAAGAATAATGCATGTGATGTAATAAAGGAATGACATGAGACAGCAAAAACTAAAGTGATAAAATGTGAGGCACTGTGTTTATGTCCTATCAGGCACTAGTGATACAGAGATAACCAAGTTTCCATTCCTATCCTGGAGAAATTCAATCTGGAGAGAGAATGAACGGCAAATCAATAATGATGATACTATGCCATCAATGTACAGCTATGATTCTATTTAATCTGTTAAATGGGGTCTTGAGTTTGTCAACAGGTATGTCTGAGTAGCTAATAATTGCCTATACTTGCAACAGCCTACATCCTCTGCCAAACAAACAAAGAAAGTCATTAACATAAAAACAGACTATTCAAAGAGTAGAGCCAGAGTCCTTAAAAGGGCTCCCAAAGCGCTGCTGATCTGATCCTCCATGGTGCTGCCCTGACTGCCTCTCCTTCCACTATCCTCCTGGCCTGCTCCACTCCACTTACACTGGCCTCCAGTTTCTGGAACATTCTAGGCAACGACCCACAGTAGAGTCTTTGCCCTGCTGTTCCCTCTGCCTGGAATGCTCTTTCTTTCTGGCATTTCCTTCACATCCTTCAGGTTTGTGCTCCTTTCTCACCTCCAGGAGGTTGGCTTGATCTCCACCTCTAAAACAGCAGCACCTCAACCCCACCCTACTCTCTTTATTCCTTCCTACCCTGCTCTACATTTTCTTCGTCTCAGAGCACCAATCACCTCCTCACCTACCATAGATGTACTTATTTGTCATTCTTATTGTTTTATATCACCACTCTGGTGTAAGCTTCATGAGTGAAAAGTCTTAGTTTTATTCACTGAGGTATACCGAGTACCTGGCACAGAGTAGGCCTCAACAAGCAATCATTCACTGAATACATGAAGAAATAGAAAATATTCAGTTTTACCAAATGAAAACAAGAATGAGGTTCCAGATTCAAGTAAACCCTCTCTCTGGAAGTCAGTTTTAGGATTATTGATATTTTAGCATTTCAATTTAAGATCCTGACCATTTTACTACTCAGACCTATACAGAATCTGGACTTGTATGTTTTTCATTCATTTACTCCACTGAAAGTCATTTGAACTTTATAGAAGTTGGAGAAAAGAAGAGAAAATAATAGATGGAGGGCCACAGATTTCACACTGACATTAGCTGCAGCCAAGGAGACAAATGCAGAACAGAAAGCCCTCAATCAATGAACTTGGTTTCAAATGTGTATTAAGAAATCCTGAAGTCTTAATTCCTTTTCTCAGAAATGTAGAAAGGTCAGGAACCTTGGTGACAGAATTTTGTTTGATCTTTCAGCTGAGGTTTCCAAGTGTTTTTCAGATATTTAAATGTGGATAAAAAGGTCAAACATCTTGAACTAAAAGTTATGACTAGGCTTTAAAACTTGATGCGTTAAACAGTTACACAAACTAAATCATCGTTCATCAGGGAGCAAGAGTAACTTAGAAACAAAAGCCATGACACTTACACATTGTCAGCACAAATGGTAATTTGGCAATCAGCTTAATTCTGAGCAAGAAAACTTCTTTTCCCAATGGGGATAATCGTTCTAAGTATAATGAGAATCTTGTGCCAAATGGAAGAAAATAATTTAATCATAAACTAAAAATTCAAAGAGAAGTTTCTTATTAGGATGAATAATATTATTTACCCATGGTACTCCAATCATGTGTCTTTGGTACTTTAGACAGGAATTAGAAATTGAAACACAGGAGTCATCTTTAACTTTTGTTTTTTCTTCTTAATACACTGTATTATATTAATCAATCATCAGAGTTTATAAACTTTTCTTTTTTTTTTTGTGAGACGGAGTCTCGCTCTGTTGCCCAGGCTGGAGTGCAGTGATGCAATCTCAGCTCACTGCAAGCTCCACCTCCCAGGTTCATGCCATTCTCCTGCCTCAGCCTCCCAAGTAGCTGGGACTACAGGCATCTGCCACCATGCCCAGCTAATTTTTTTGTATCTTTAGTAGAGACAGGGTTTCACCGTGTTAGCCAGGATGGTCTCGATCTCCTGACCTCGTGATCCGCCCGCCTCAGCCTCCCAAAGTGCTGGGATTACAGGCATGAGCCACCGTGCCCGGCCAACTTTTCTTTTGAAATAGAGTGGGCTGGGTCAAGCAGCTCCCTCTCCATCTCCACGTCATCACCATCTCTGTTCCTGTCCTCGGCCACCACTGCCGTGGACCATTTGCTGGGTCCCCACGAAGTGGCTAGGAGCTCTGACCCTCCCAAATTACTCTTTTGAAAATTCACTAATGCTTATACCTGTTTTTTGCTCTGGGCAGGTGGTGGGGTCTGAATACCTGAGATCAGTCATATGTCACTGCATGCCTACATGACTTCAATAGACTAAATATTCTATATATGGACACTTAATTCCTAATGTGATATATTTGGAGGTGGGGCCTTTTGAGGTGATTTGATCATGCTAGTGGAACCCTCATGAATAGGATTAGTGCCCTTATATAAAAGAAACCCCAGAGCACTCCCTTGCCCCTTTCTGCCACTGAGGTTAGAGTGAGAAGGTACTGTCTATAAAGATATTATGAACCAGAAAATGGCCCTTCTCCAGATACTGAATCTACCAGTGCTCTGATCTTGACCTTCCCAGCCTCCTGAACTGTGAGAAATAAATTTCTGTTGTTTATAAGTGTTATGGTTTGTCCCCACCAAAAGTCACATTGGAAGTTTAATTGCCAGTGTGGCAGTGTTGGGAGGTAGAGCCTAGTGGGAGGTGTTTGGGTTATCGGGGTAGATTCCTCATGAATAGATTAATGCCTGTTAATCTTTGAAGTAAGTGACTGAGTTCTCATTCTCTGGGGAATGGATTCATTCTCTCAAGAATGAGTTGTTATGAAGTGACTTGTTTAGTCCCTCTTTGCACATTCCACTTGCCTTTCTGCTTACCCACCATGCCTTGATACAGCACAGCACATGGCCATCACCAAAAGCTGAGCAGAGGCTGGCACCATGCACTTGAACTTTCCAGCCACCACAATCGTGAGCTAAAAAAAACCTATTTTTTTCAAGTAAATTACTCAGCCTCAGGTATTCTATTATAACAACACAAAATGGACTAAGACAATAAGCCACTCAGTTTATTGCATCTTGTGATAGCAGCCTGAACAGACAAGACAATGACTGACCCCCGGTAAAAACCCTGAACCCAAGACTTAGTTGAATTGCTTGTTTGGTAACACTCCATGTTTGTTGTCACCTATTGTTACTGGGAGAATTAAGTGTGTCTTTGTGCAACTCCATTGGGAGGGGACACCTAGAAGCTTGTGCCTGGTATTTCTTGAACTTTGCCCTATGTCTTTTTTCCCTTTGTTGATCTTTATCTGTATCTTCTCACTGTAATAAACCATAATTATGAGCATATTAGTTTTTTTGACTCTTGATACAGATGCATATGCACGCAAACCCACAAATTATTTTTTAAAAAGTAATCACATACTTAGATTTCAAATATCATCTTTTCAGTCAAATTTATGTTTATTACATTATAAACTATTTTCATCATCTACTATTAGCTTAATGCCATAGTTTTCCTCTAATTTATGGGACAGTCAGGAGATCAAAGAGTGAAAACATTAGAAAGTGACATCTGCTTTGGGCATTATCCTCAAAAGTACAACCAGCTGGGACATATCCAAGTCCTCAATAGGCCATGCTCTGTTCCATACAGGCAGCCTCTTTAGGATAATGGGGCAATGCCAGTGGCTCATATCAACCCTATTAATATGAAGTGAGTTTCTTGGTTGGTGAAAATGTTTTGTAGAAGGAAATGAGGGTTATAATGTATTCCATGAGTCAATGAAAAGAATTTATGGCAAAGGCATCAGGTGTCAAAGGTGGGTAGGGAAAGCAAATCCAAATTCAGAATAATTACCTATTCCCATAAGGACAAACTGCTCTGCTATCTATGATGAAAAGAGGCTAAAATGATCAAATTGTCAGCTGAAATCTGTCATTTCCCACCCAGTCTTATGCTTTAGCTACTTTGGTCTCTTTGTGGTTCCCCAGATGTATCACACTATTTTACATCTCTTGGTGTTTGTGCATACTCTCCTCTGTGCCTGGAATACCTTTCCATTGCTTCTCCACATGGGTAACTGCTACTCGGATATTATGTAGTTTTTTTTTTTTTTTTTAACTATCATGCTTAGCAGAGCAGAAACACAGTGAATGTTTTTGAATTAAAATGGAAGATGATATTACCAAAAGAGAATAGAGTGAGAATAAAACCTGATGAAAAACCTTGGAGAATACTTAAATTTAGGCCATATGATAACGTAATTCTCTATCCAAAGCCTAAATATATATATAATGATATATTATATTATATATCATTACATATAATCAATATATAATTATATATAATATGTATCATTATACTATTATATATAATGTGTTATCTATAATAATAAAATAGATTATATCAATTATATATATTATGTTATGTATAATATATAATACATATAGTATACTATTATATATCATTATAAACTCTATGTCTCCAATAATGCAACTATATTTGGCTATATATATGATGTGAAGTCAAAGAAGTGAGAATCTCAGGAAGGAGAGTTGATTGACTATCAGATATCGCAGAGAAGTCAGGGGACCTAACTGGATCTCATTCTCCAGGCTCCTCATTGGACTTTATTCTCAGACTGACTCTCTCCAATTCAATGTTTATATCCTCCTGTTTAAGAATTCCAGTGAAAAAAACAGCATCTGTTTCCTAATAACTTCTTCAAGAGACCTAAGTCTAACACTCACTGACTCTGATGAACCAGTCACTAGCCAGAGGGACACGGTGCTCTGCTGGGCCAATCCTGATTCAAGTGGCCAACCCAGAGCTATTGGGATGGGGTAAGCCCCATCTGAATTTCTTCAGTGGATTTTCCCTAAATAAAGTGCAAGTGGGCCAGGTGCGGTGGCTCATGCCTGTAATCTCAGTACTTTGGGAGGCTGAGTGGGGAAGATCATCTGAGCCTAGGAATTCAAGACCAGCCTGGGCAACATAGGAAAACCCCATCTCTACAAGAAAATAAATAATAAAGAAATTAGTCGGGCATGGTGGTGCAAACCTGTGGTTCCAGCTCTTTGGGAGGCTGAAGTGGGAGGATCACTTGGGCCTGGGAGTTTGAGGCTTCAGTGAGCCATGAGGGTGCCACTGCACTCCAGCCTGGGTGACAGAACAAGAACCTGTCTCAAAAAATTTTTTTAAATAAATTTAAAGAAAAGAAAGTGCAGGTGCTGTCACTAGAGGAAGGTGAATGAGTGTTAGGCAAAAACAATAGAAATCTACTCTAGCAGTACTTGAAGTAGCATAATTCTCAGTGTAATTAGTAAAATACTCTACCAACATGTAGATCATAAGAGGAACTACGGAAAGGAAAATTATTTTTAAAAATTCTGTACATATTTGAATCTATCTCCCTCTTTTGGTGTGGAATGGCAAAATGAGTTAAGTCAGCCCTTTCTGAATTGTGGATGGTGGAGAGCAGTCAGTGCCTCTGGAGTGACTGGAGGAGACCTGTGTGAATGCTTACCTAGAGTTCTGTTTTTGAGGCAACAAATTCAGGACATATGTGTGTGTGTGTATATGTGTGTATATGTTTTCCATACTATCCCTTAAAATTGGCTACAATATATATTTCAAAGTCATAGAAATTAAATTCACTATTTTTTCATTCATTAGTTATATTTTTATTTAAGCTTGAAATATTGGTTAGGAGAAGAGGGTACAACAAAACCATATTTGTATCTATCTTATTATTGCCCATATCTGGCTATATCCATGATGCATTACTTCAAATAATAAAATCTGGCCAAAGCACTTCCTATTAGTAAATCCAGCTCCTCATATCAGCATCACAAAGGTATTCTACTATCAGTGTAATGTGGATTTTAGAGCAGTAAGGGACTACAATTCTGAACTTATCATCTATCTGAGACTGGTCATTTTACAAATGAATAAACTGAAGGTCAGAGAAGTGAGTAAGTTGCCCAAGATCTATCAATGTCAGAGCCAGGTCTACAGCAGGAAGACTGGGACTAGAATTGTGCTTTTGTTATTATATCCCAACGCTCAGTGCTCTCAGACCCTAATGGAAACATCCATAAACATTTAAATACATGTTGCATTTTGATATATGTGGCCCAGTCAAGAATTCTGATCTTTATTTGAGTCTGTCTCAAAATTTGAAGGGTGAGATACTTAGTACACAGGAACTCATCTTAAATCATCCTCTTCCTCTTCTACTGTTTAGCCTGAAATTCCTAGGAGCTTATCAGTCTTTTATTCAAGATCTCTGTCTCTCTCTCTCTCTGTATCTCTCTCTCTGTGTGTCTCTCTCCCTGTCTCTCTCTCTTGTTCTCTCTCTCTCTGTCTCTCTGATCCTGAACCATCAGCATCCATTATCTTACTCTCTCAGTTATCTGTTTATTCCATGCGACCTTTACATGACACATTCTTGTGCCACTCACCACTATCTAGGGATTATTGTTCTTTCTTCTGCTTTGACTTTTTTATTTTTTAAAGAGAATCCATGTAGATGTTGTGCCTGTTTTCCTCTAAGAGCAAGGATGGGTAGAGAAAGTACCAGGAGAAGCTAAAAAGGGCAGTGTGAGGGAAGGCGTACATCTGTGGAGGTGTATAGTAGTGATACTGAAGAGCATATCCTTATTATATTTCAAATCTGGGCTTGCTCTCTCAATAAGCAGAACTGCAGCTCACCCTTGCTCACGACATCTTTGTTCTCATAAGAAACGATTGTGTGGATTTGCCACCAGTCAAGAAAGAATGCTCCATTTAAACAAGGTTTGGCTCCACCATTAGGTTGCCTTTGGTTCCTATATCAAACTCTTCTCCAATCTGCAGTGTTAAAGTGGCAGAGTTGTTTTGCTTGAAGCTGGAGGCATATCTCATGCCAGCTTTTGAGGAGGGATAAAAC
Source organism: Pongo pygmaeus (assembly GCF_028885625.2). NCBI lineage: Eukaryota > Metazoa > Chordata > Mammalia > Primates > Hominidae > Pongo > Pongo pygmaeus. Next base: position 98,730,793 of record NC_072378.2, on the reverse strand, counting down.
ACAGTTTAGTAGACTCTCCTTAAAAAGTGGCTGAACATCCTGCAGGCTCTTAAGTCTTCATGGACTTTTGTAACATGACAAGCACACTCCTCCTTCCTTACCCTACAGGTTGTACAACGAACTTAACTATCAATAAATATTCAAAACTACAGTGCATACCCAGTATGGTTCCAGGTGTAGCTAAGGTTATGGTTTCTGTCCTGTTCTAGTTGGCTACTCTTCTTGTATTGAACTGGCTTATTGATTTTTTTTTTCTGTGTCCCACACTGTTCAGGTTCTCTATAGTCTGTGTGTTACAGATCACCGCCTCATACCAGAGCTGTTATTGTCAGTTCCAGAGCATGGGAAGCCTTTCTATCAGTATTTGCTTCTTTATCAGCTGTATTTCTCCCTGACAACACGTTCAGCAAAATGCCTGCTGTAGCTGCTTGTTTTCTAGGAGTGGGGTTTTTATATCTGTGCAGCGTTTTCTGCTTCCTACCTTGTCTCCCTGTACACTATACCCTCTCTGCTCCAGGGCAGTGCTGTGGGAAGCACTTTGCAACCCATTCTGAGAGAAAGGAATAGATAGAATTAGACCAAAACAAATTCCTCCACTGTACAGAATGTTTGGAGTTTATGATGCTTTGTGGAGTCTCAGGGTTTTATTGTTTAACCACTTCATACCCATTTTAAAAGTAGATGATAGTTACGGCAAACATGGAATATGCATGCATCTTCCTACTTCAAATTTATCAAAACAAATGACCTTTTTGTATCACAGGATGATGATATGATTTTTCTCTTTTGATCTATTAATAAATTTTCTACTATCAAATTAACGTTGCATTTCTGAAATTAATTTACTAGGTCATTCTCTAACATTTAAAAATATTTAAAATAATTAAGTGTATCTTTTGTTTAGGAGTTTTGAGTCAGTTCTTTTAAGGGCGATTGTTCTGAAGTTTGTGCTTTCTTTGTTAGATGGATGCTGACTTCATATAAAGAATAGAGACAGTTTCTTTCTTTATCTATGTTCTGGACCAGTTTATATAGCATAGAAACAATTTGTTCCTGGAAAGTTTGAAATAATTCATCTGTAAAACCATCTGGGTCCTGCACATTTTTGAGGAGTAGTTCTGTGACAACTTTATTTTTTCCATGAAAATTGATTTATTTAGGTTTTCTACCTCTTCAAGGGCCAATTTTGGTAATTTATTTTCTTAGACTACTGTTCATTTCTTTAAGATTTTATTAATATAGAGTTGTGCAAAGTATTTTCTTGGAGTTCTTTTAATAGTCTCTTGGTTCCCTTTTCATTTCTAAGTTTGTGTATAGGGCACTTCTGACAGCATAATTGGTTCTTGTACAATAGTTAGAAGTCAAGTCATGCTTAGGCAAATTCTTTTTATCCTATTTATACAATCTTACAAATTAGAGTTCTGGTTCTGTTCATACTATAAAAATAGCAGTGTTAATCACAGAAGCAAATGCAAGGAAAATACAAAATATACTTGTTAACTAGAAGCAAATATTTATAAATACATAAAGCAAATATTTAGAATAAAATATAGATTTCAAATATTTCAAATACTCCATTTGAAGGATTTTTCTCTGTGGAATTATACTAGGTAAGCTTTTTCAAAATGAATTTAGAAGGTTTGGATTGAGGGGTTTTTTTAAAATTTTTTTTCTTTTGCTTGAAAAATACTTTGAGGCACACAGAGGTACTGTTCGTTAATTCAGTGAAGATCTGCCTTGAAAATTTCTATGGCACAAAGTTATTGAATGGTAAATTCTGGAGGATGGGTTTATTTTCATGATAATTCTATATGGCTGATCACAGGATGACAAGGTAGAGGTGAATCTAGAGACAGAGGGAGGGAGCAGAGAACAATGTGTCATGGATATTTCGTACCATATATAGAATTCAGGGCCAGATCTTGTAGATCGTGGGAGGCTATTGAAGAGTTTTAACCATTTGTGTGTTAGGTGGGTGTAAAAGGAATCGTGGTTTTGCAATTACTTTTAATTGCAAGAACCGCAATTACTTTTGCACCAATCCATTTTGCACTTCATAAATACAACTCTGACAGCAATGTGAGGCATAGATTAGAAGGAAGAAAGCATGAAGGCAGGGAAACCAGTTATAACAGAAGGGAAATAAGTTAGAGGTCAGAAGGGTCAGATCCAAGTAATATTTAAAAGGCAAAAGGGCAAGACTTAGAGACCAGTTGAATGTGAGGAGTAAGGGGAGAAGAAACATTTAGATTGGTTTACAGATCACCCATGGCCTGAATAATTGAATGAAATTATGGTAACAATTCAATTACTTAAGGTAATTCAGAGAGACCCCTCCATTTTAGGATTATTTCCTCAATTTTTTTAAATCTAAAACTGCCACCCCCCTCCCTAGTGGGTTTCAGCTGGAGTACAAAGTAATGCCTAGTGCCTGTACTTGCATTCTCAGCTGAGAGACTCTTACCCCAGTGACCTCTTATGCCTTCCCAGACATCTTCTCTGTATACTGAGCTTGTCAGATGGTTACCAACATAGCATTGCCAGATGACTCACTTTTCCATTTTTTTGAGTACTCCGTAGACTCCCAGTGAATGTTTATAATGTCAGTGAATGCAATCCTCAGTTGTCCTGGGCAATTTAAAGAATTAAAATTATTGTGTATGTGCTCCTTAGAAAATCACTTTCTGATTTAGAATTTCTTCACATACCAATCTGTACTCAAAAACTATTTTCACAGTCTTGATGAAAGCAGGTGAAATTCTGGATAGAACACTTTGAGGAAGGAGAAGCTTTACTGTTTTTTCCATAATCCCTCTCTAATCACCAATCCCAAAATACTTCCAGCCTTTTTCTCCCTTTGTCTTAGTCTGTTTTTTGCTGCTACAATAGAATACCTAAGACTGGGTAATTTATAATGAAGAGAAATTTATTGGCTGACAGCTCTGGAGGCTGAGAAGTCCAATATCAAGGTGCTAGCATCTGGTGAGGGCCTTCTTGCTGTGTCATCTCATGGTGGAAAGAGGAAGGGCCAAGAGAGGACTGAAGTCATCCTGTGATAATGGCACCAATCTCATCCATAAGGGTGGAGTCCTCATGGCCTAATCACCTCTTAAAAGTCCCACCTCTTAATACTGTTACAATGGCAATTAAATTTCAACATGAGTTTTGGAGGGGACAAAAATTCAAACCACAGTACACCTGAATGCTTTTGTTCATGCTACTGTCTTTGTTGGGAAATCCTAGAAATTGTACCTATTTTTTTTAAGCTCAGTTCAATATGCCAACTCCTTTAAAAAGCTGGTCCTAGTGGCAATCTTGTCTTATTTTATGCTCCCATAGAATTTTATTCATGATACTTTTAAACCCTCTTCTTGTGGGTTATTTGTACACATGGATTATGTCCTTGGCTTGATAGTGAGGTCCTTGTTAGTCTTTATTTCTCCTACAACATTTAGCATAGTGCCTTTCCCATAATAAATCATCAAAACAAATTTGTTGAGTTAAATTTCTAACTGAAAAGGAATGGTAAAATATTATAATTAGGTTATAATATTATAATAAGGTTTATATGTTATGATAAGCTTTAGGTATTTTAAACTGATGAGAGGCCTTGACTTGAGACTAGGGGTGTGTGTTCATGTATATGTGTGTGTGTGTGTGTGTGTGTGCACATGTATATTTCATGCAATATATACTGATATGTCATTTCCTTCAGCATTTCTACAAAGTATTGTTCCCAGTATTTGGACTTAACTTTGTGTATAAATTTGAAAAGGGTCTGAAGGGCCTACCTGGGAAAAACCAAGGAATTTGAGTGATGGCAAGTTAAGACACACATCTAGTGTTAAATCTGGATAGTAACTGGAAGTTTATACTAATTATTCAGGTCTGATTACAAATTAATAAACCCTTATAGCAGCTAAATGTGAAAATTTGAACATCAAAAGTGATAGCAAATATTATAAGAAAGAGCAAGAAAGAAATTTCAATACTTTACTATAGTTCCTACTTTAATTTTAAAAATGTATTAGCATTTTGCTATCTCAAAATATTAGCTAGATATATGGAATAGTGTCTATTTTGGAAGAGAGATAAACCACATAAAATAGTTATTTAGAACAAGTACACATTTATGAATTATATCTCACTAACAATATAATATACATCTTCCATTCAATTATATTAATATCAATTATTTGATATTTGAGATTTTTTTTCAGTTGCAGCATTCCAACTAACGTAACCATCTCTTTCCATAAACAGAGATCTGTGCTAATTTTACACTAATTCCTAAGATGATTAATTGATATATTGGATGAAATGCTTTAAAAAATCTGAACCTTGATTGGTGCTTGAAGTAACAAGTCTCAAGCCATGGGTTAATCAAGAAAACTATACATTGGTCTTCATTAACATATCAAGAATCAGCCCACCAATAACAGAATCACCGAACATGTACATTTACTGTGGAAAATTCAATTACACTTAACTCAGCTTGAAAATATCAGTGTCTTAATAATCTCTTGTTTGATATAGACTAGAACTTTTCCTGTGGAGAGAGCATAGTTCTTTTGCACATTTTCTTTGATTAACCACATTTAAGAGCAGATACAATTATCCACACTTGACAAAATATCTAGAAGGTGAAGTAATTCAGCCAAGGTCACACTGCCAGAGAGAGACCTAAATCAGCTCTAGACATCTTGGCTGCAATTAACACTCTCCTGAATCCAGAAATAAGTAGGAGAACATATATTTCTATGCTTGGACAGTTCCAAGTTATTGTAAGGTCCCAGATGATGTTGTCACCAACCTCTGCTTCCCTCCTAATGCTAATGAAGGGTGAAAAGTGATGGAGGAAACATCTGACAGGAGTTTTCCTGGAAAAGGATACAAATGAGAACCTGAGACACAGCTATGTGTCCCACTATTGTGAGCTGTGGATTGGCAACAAACATTCTATAGTATGGTTTAAGTTTGCTATAATGTGGTCATTCATGAGTGTGGAATGAGTTACAAAGCCCCAAGGCAATATGTGTCCCTTTGAATATGCCGGAGAACAACAGTTGCCATGGATGTGTTCTGGGGAGCCCCTGGTGCTGGTTAATGATAAAACAAGAGGTAGGAGAAGTTTGAAGGTAAGGTGAAGTTGGTAGAGTTGTCTTAGGCTCTTGGTATAATCCTTCCTCAGATTTAATTTTGGTGCCTGGTTAATACTTTTATCTTACATAGAGGGTGCCAGATAATGGGGAAAAGAAAAGGAAAGAAAAGAAAAGAAAAAAGGAAAGAAGAATATGGAATAGAAGCTGTGGTTGGTATTAGATCTGGATTAGAAAATGAAAGGCACATCTACTTACATTTCTCTATCGTATGGCACTGGAAGTGAAACCTATTTGTCACCAAGGACTAGATGCTCTTTAGAAATCGTTCTTAGTTGTATCATTATTTTATGGCACTTAAGTAAAGAGCTTTCGAAAATTATAGAACAATAAAATTTATTCCCCACATGCCTTATTCTCATTAATTGCCCTCTGTGAATGTGCAGAAGTGTGGCTGTTTTTTTCAGACAGATAACTTAAGGCAAGTAAAGTGTTGACAGCAACAGGTAAAAGAGCAAGACGTCCTCTATTTAGATATAAAAACAGCAAAGCTCAAAGAGAATGTGAACTTACTGATTCAACGTGTTTTCAGAAGATGAAGGTCTGTTAGAGTCCTGAAGAAAACAAGACTGAGAAAACTTTGCCCATAAATCAGCAATTACTGGTAGTTAGTCAATATTACAGATTTGATAAAGTGCCAGAGCCCACTAATGATATGAGAACATTAAGTTTTTGGTCACAAAGTCACAGCAAGTCCTTGCTCAGATTTACTTTGGAGCTGTCTGGACTTGGAGCTCTTGCTATGAATAATAAATCTGATGTTTTTCTTATGCCCTCATTTCTGTGGCATTGTGCTGCACTCACACTTGGTGAAAACAAAGGCAGGCTGAAATGCAACAGCAGCTGGAGACGTGACATTACTGGTTTAGAATTTTTACATATAGAAAGTTAAACTGATGAAGCTCATATATTCTTGGTAATGCCAAAATTCTGTCTCCCAAATTCTGCTGATATTGGTTACTGGGTTGCTCAATTACTTGCAAGAAGGGTCAGGTATTTAGTCTTCTGAAATGAAAGGAATGCCCACTAGTGCCATCACCTCCTAGGTTTTTATCTTGCACCTGCCTTTACAGTAAAATGGAAATAGAATATGGAATACCTCTCTCCATTCCCAAGAAAATCCAAAAACTGTCCAAATGAGTCAACACAGATGTTTAACAAGATTCTATCCATTTGCTTTGCCCGTGTCTCCAGCTAAAGTTAAGGCATTGCTTTGTAATTTTAGTACCTGTTCATGGTCAGTCTTCGTAGTTCAGATAAAATATTCCGCAAGTGGAATGGCCTACAACTTTCTACTCAGGGTGTAGTTCTGGGTTCGGTGACATCTGTATCACCTGGGAGCTTGTTATTAATTCAGAACTCAGGCCCCACCCAGAATCAGAATCTGCATTTTAACATGATCTCCAGAAGGTTCATAAGCACATTAAAGTTTGAGAAGCAGTGGCCTATAGGTCTTTTATTACTTTGACTGCAAATGGTATTTATCAGGCATTTTATGTAAAAGAATGCCTGCTTAGATACCTATGATAGCAGTTGGAGGCATAGACAAATTGGAATAGAATATCATACCAAACACAATTTATATGTAAGATCTAACTTTTAGTTTAAGTAAACAAATTCTTATTAGTGAGTGAATAAAATACTAATACTGTTATTGTCAAAAAATGGCCTCTCCTACCATCAAAATGCTACCTTCAAAGAAAGTAGCTCAAAACTCTACTCTTCTGAGTTTCAAATACTTGTATTAGTCCCCTAAAGAGTTTTTTTTTTTTTTAAGTAATTGCATTAGGATTCCCTTCTAGCTGCACTAATGGCTATGGAAGAATATTCATTTTTAGGGAAATAGAACATACAAATATGAAATTAGCTCAAGACCTCTCATCCTATAAAATGGTCCAACACTATATGAATAGCAATCTACTTAGTAAATAGTAAATAAAGTGCTTGGTTCCATAATGGATCCATCGCACTGACCATCGTTAAATCTTGTCTGATCCAGCTCCAATTTGTTTATACTGCCCTGGCAGCCACAGGCATTCTCAAAGGGCAAGAGGCCAGGAGTCAGGTGGAAGGAAAAATGCTGCCTGCAGCCCTTCCTGGATTATCATCCTCTTGTAATCCTAGTGGCTTGCTTTGTGAGTCATCTGTTTTGGAGGAAAAGACCCCTACTCTAAAGCAATCAAATTTCTTACCATTAAAGGCTGAAATGATAAGCAAGAAAAAAATAGTAAGAGAATAATGTATAATAAGGAGCTTTATCCTTTGTCACTTTTTTTTTTATTATTATACTTGAAGTTCTGGGAAACATGTGCAGAATGTATGTGCAGGTTTGTTACACAGGTATACATGGGCCATGGTGGTTTGCTGCAACCATCAACCTGTCATTTACATTAGCTATTTCTCCTAATGCTATCCCCACCAACCCCCCAACCCCCTGACAGGCCCCAGTGTATGATGTTCCTCTCCCTGTGTCCAGGTGTTCTTAATGTTCAACTCCCACTTACGAGTGAGAACATGTGGTGTTTGGTTTTCTGTTCCTGTGTTAGTTTGCTGAGAATGATGGTTTCCAGCTTCATCCATGTCCCTGCAAAGGACATGAACTCATCCCTTTTTATAGCTGCATAGTATTCCATCGTGTATATGTGCCACATTTTCTTTATCCAGTCAATCATTGATGGGCATTTGGATTGGTTCCAAGTCTTTGCTATTGTGAATAGTGCTGCAATAAACATACATGTGCATGTGTCTTTATAGTAGAATGATTTATAATCCTTTAAAAGGTTATGTACCCAGTAATGGGATTGCTGGGTCAAATGGTATTTCTGGTTCTAGATCCTTGAGGAATCGCCACATTGTCTTCCACAATGGTTGAACTAATTTACACTCCCACCAACAGTGTAAAAGTGTTCCTATTTCTCCACATCCTCTCCAGCATCTGTTGTTTCCTGACCTTTTAATGATTGCCATTCTAACTGGCATGAGATGGTATCTCATTGTGGTTTTGATTTGCATTTCTCTAATGCTTGGTCATATTTTTGATCAGCACATTAAAGAGGCAAAGGCATTTGCACCTCAAAATTCTAGAGACCTTCTACCAATGTATAACCAGAAGAAAAAAAGGGAAAGAATTTTTTAAAAATCATTTTCTTTATTTCTTTTTAAATGACCTGAAACAGAGGAATTTTTCCTAACAAGGCACTGAAGAATCTGACCAAGAAACCCCTTAACAGTTATAGTATCACAAAGGATGATATTTAAAGATGCGCTTTTAGGGAGCCTCTTATCAGTTTACCTTTTTCCTTTCACAAATTATTCAGGAGAGATACAGGGCTGCCAGATGAAGGAAATGCATTATTGAAGGGTACTGGGTTTGGGGAAAACTTTATAATAAAGTCTCATTAATTATTATAATTATTTAATTTTGAAATACACAAATTATTCTTCAGTCGTTTGTATTTACTATGTACATTATATTACTTAAATATTAAGTATAAGGGGAAATATATTTATGGCTCAATAACAAAAACAAGATACACTTTTGTATGTTTCAAAGGAGATGGGTAACCCAGGAAAGCATTATCTTCCATTTTTTGTTTTAAATTCACAAGTCGTGTTAACATGGGGAAGGAACATTAACAGTTGTGCAAGGGCATGTATAAAATGTATATAAAAAATCCATATATATAAAAAATCCAGAGTTTATCTGGATAATCCAGCCCCCTCAAGTCTTCCACAGAGGACAAAATAATTGCAAGACGTTGAAGACCTTGAATTATATGGAACATTCATATTGAAACTCTCAGACAATCACTTGTCGCTTTTGAGTTACCTGTATGGACAGAAAATCCTTGTTTTTCTATAGATTAGCATGTCACTGTATGAACAGACCACAGGCACCTGCCTAATACAGATACACAGGAGCTCTTTCAAAAGCATCTCCACTTAAAAAAACGAAAAAATAGGGAGGAAAGGAATTGTAGCCTCAGTTGAGCTTACCCAAGGCCCTGGCGGTAAGCTTCATTTTCCTAGCTGTTGGTAGGTGTAAAGTTACCTCAGGAAGAGGGCTCTTTGGTCCTTTGTCTCTAGGTAGTATTTCTCCTGAATTACTCCTGACCCCTGACAATCTTGATTAATGCTAAGTTTTTGAGTATGTAGCCCAGGCTACAGAAAAAGGGACAAATCAAATCAAAACAGCATAAACAGAACAAATTAGAGAGGCTTTTGTTTTTTAAATGCATTTCAAGATATTGCTTGTAGGCCTGTGTAAATTCAGTTTTAAGTTTTATCATATTATTTTAAATAATCTTGCAATTGGTATTCACTTATTAAGGATATTAGAAATTGTTCAGTGTAAGCTGCAAGTTAAGAGACCTACATTCAAGCCTTCACTTTGCAAGCAACTTGTCACAAATCTTTGGGTAAGTCATCCAGTCTTTCTAGGCTTTTCTTTCTTCTGGTGACAATTGAAAGGGTTAGACTAGAATGAACTTGAAGGTTCTATTCTGACATTTTGTGTTGGAAAGGCTCAATTACTGATCTTTCACGTGTTTTAATAAATATTAATAAAATTCACACATTTGCATACTACCTTGTAGCTCACAAAGTACTTTCATATATATGATCTCTTTTAAATCTCTCCAGTACCTGTGAGTTAGGAACGTTTCATAAAAGTGAGAAAACTCAGAGAAGTTGCAACTTATCTAGGATCACAGAACTACTAAAATGGCAGAGCTGGACAGCAGGTCTTCCTACTTCTAAGTTCAATTTTTCCTTCTATTATATTCAGCTACTTCAAGGTTATGGTAATATGGGAGCATATTTAGTTAAGTTTATTGAAGTGTAAAGAAATATGACATCATTAAAAAAACCCAAATTTCTGGATTTAAAGTCACAGAACTAGATTTCATTGACAGCTGTGTCACTCTGATTTGGGGAATTCATTTTGCCTTTCTAAGCCTCAGTTTCCTCATCTATAAAAAAAAGCATTTGGACTCCATGGATTTGGGCTTCTTATTTGAAATTCTAGTTTTTGGGCCAGGAGTGGTGGCTCACCCCTGTAATCCCAGCACTTTGGGAGGCCCAAGCAGGCAGATTACTTGAGGCCAGGAGTTTGAGACCTGCCTGGCGAACACGGTGAAACCCCATCTCTACTGAAAAAACAAAAATTAGTGAAGTGTGGTAGTGCACGGCTGTAATCCCAGCTACACGGGAGGCTGAGGGATGAGAATCGCTTGAATCCAGGAGGCAGAGGCTGCAGTGAGCCGAGATCACTGCACTCCAGCCTGGGCAACAGAGTGAGACTCTGTCTCAAAAATAAATAAACAAATCGGTTGGGTGTGGTGGCTCATGCCTGTAATTCCCACACTTTGAGAGGCAGAGGCAGGTGGATCACTTGAGGTCAGCCTGGCCAACATGGTGAAACCCTGTCTCTACTAAAAATACAAATAATTAGCTGAGTGTGGTGGCACATGCCTATAACCCCAGATACTCGGGAGGCTGAGACAAGAGAATCACTGGAACCTGGGAGGTGGAGGTTGCAGTAAGCTGAGATCATGCCATCGCACTCCAGCCTGGGCGACAGAGTAAGCCTTCATCTCAAAAAATAAATAAATAAATAAATTAAATAATTAAATAAATAACAAAATAAAATAAATAAGTAAATACAATAAAATTATGGTTTTCTTTTTAAAAACTGTGACTATTTCTAGATCAACAAATATTAAGTGAAACCTTTTTATGGACAATAAGAGGTTAAAGAAAAAAGTAGACTCCAAAATTAGTCCCCCTGGCTACTGTTCATGCTCTTTGGCCACTGGGATATTAAAAATCTTGAACCAATATGATTGACTGAACTCTACTTTCCAGCAAAGCAGTTAACCTAAGATTTCACAGAAGGATAAATTATTTTAGCAGAGTTACGTAGAAAATGTATGGAGCTGCATTTTCTGAGAGGCCTTGACTTGAGAGAACTTTCTTAGAAACCAATGATAGAAAACCAAAGGGACTTATTGTAAAGACATTTTTGGCCCTCTGCAATGTTCTGATTCTCTACCCTCTGACATCGTCATGCATACTGACAGTCCTGAAAGTTAATAATTGGTAGACATTTTATTTTAAGATAAAGAAAAATTACTTGAAAATAGTAAAGGGGATGATGGTGAGTGTTTCAAGAGTTAGGGACAAAGAAGAGTTTTGAACCTGCTGCTTTTTTTGCCCGCCTCCCCATCTGAGTAGAACATTGCAACTTTTGAAGCTCACATAGAATAGATCACAACCAGCTTGCTGAGTTGGTGACTTTATGCACAATTAAGCCTTGTTGGGACTTTCTTTATTTGTGATAGTGCTGTTACAGCGTGGGATGCTATTCATTTCCAAACAACATTCCATTTAATAACGAGGCATTAGTTCACCCATTAAATCAGGGCCATCACTAACTGATAAGCATCGCCCTTTTTTTTTCTTTGGCCTCACTTGGCTCTCCTGCCCAGCAAACAAAGCATGGCAACAACATGGCCCTTGAGATGTAAAGGTTGGAGGAAGGGTAGATTGAGCAATGATGACCAAAATTCCATCTAGTCACAGAAATCTAACATTCCCCTAGGCCTTTCCTTTCTTTAAATAAGAACTTTTTATTTCTAAGCAGTACTTAAAGTGCCATTACAAACAAAGCTAAACAAAAAAACTAAATAAATAATAGCACCAACTTCCACATCTCTTAAACATTGAAGAGATGAAAATGTATGGAGGGAAATGCAACAGATAGGCACCCAAAAGATAAGCACAAGAATGTTAATAGCAGCATTGCTTACAATAATCAAAACTAAAAACAGCTCAATGTCTATCAAGAGTAGAATAGATAAATAAATTATGGTATATTTATGTAATAGAAACTCAAGAAACTATCACTACACTTGACAACATGAATAACACTCAGAAAGCTAATGTTGTGAGAAAGAAGCCAGACTCAAAAGAGTGTGTAATGTATGATCCCATCTACCTAAAGGACAAAACTTAGGAAAATTAATCTCTGGTGTTAAAATTCAGGTTACCTTTGGGCAGGAGTAAGGAGAAGATATTTAGGAGAGAATCTGGGAGGTTTCTGAGTACTGGTGATTACCTACTTTTTTATCTGAATGGTGAATACAAGGGTGTGTACACTCATCTTCTGCGTTCTTTTCTGAATATACTTTACACTTAAATAAAAACTTATTTAGAAGTTATCTAGGATTAAGAAACCACTGTTAGACTGAATGTGAGCATTGAGTTCATGCTTATCAAATCAATGAAGTCTCATCAGCCACCATAAACAGATCAGTCTTATTTACTTATTATATTATTTTTTAATCCAGTTTTAATTTTACAATAGATTTAGATTTACAGAAAAGTTGCAGTGAATAGACTGACATTTACAGAAGAATTGCAGTGATAATACAGAGAGTTCCATATATCACTCATCTAGTTTCCCCTTATTGTTAAGAGCTCATGTTACAATAGTATGTTTATTACAACTAAGAAATCAGTATTGGTGTGTTATTATTAAATAAATTCTACTCTTCATTCTAATTTCACTAGTTTTTCTACTAACGTCCTTTTTCTGTTCCAGGATCTCATTCAAAATATCGTATTAGATTTTTTGAAAAGATAAGTAAAATCAACAAACCATTAGCCAGACTAAGAAAAAATGAGAAATGACCCAAATAAACAAAACCAGAGATAAAAAAGGAGACATTACAACTGATACCAGAGGAATATAAAGATCATAAGAAACTATTAGCAACAATGATATGCCAACAAATTTGGTAACCCAGATGAAATGGATAAATTTCTGGACACATACAACCTACCAATACTGAATCATGAAGCTATAGAAAATGTGAACAGATCAGTAACAAGTGGCAGATTGAATTAGTATAAAAGGTCTCCTATTAAAGAAAAGCCCAGGACATGATGGCTTTACTTCTACCAAACATTTAAATAACAAATTGTAATTCTTCTCAAACTCTTCCAAAAAACTGAAGAGGAGGAAATACTGCCAAGGTCATTCTATGGGGCAGGCATTACCCTGATAGCAAAATCAGGCAAGGACACAACAAAAAAAGAAAGCTTATAGGCCAGTATTCCTGATGAATATAAATGCAAAAATCTTCAACAAAAGAGATCACTAACCATGGTCAAGAAGGATTCATAGCAGACATGCAAGAATGATTCAACATAAAGCAAATTAATAAATGTGATACATCACTTTAACAGAATGAAGGACAAAAACCACATTGATCATTTCAATAGATACAGAAAAACATTTGACACAATTCATTATTTTTCTCGATAAAAGCCCAATGAATTAGGTATAAAAAGAATGTACTTCAATACAATAAAGGCCATATATGACAAGCCCCCAACAGCTAATATACTGAATAGACAAAAGTTGAATGCTTTTCCTCTAAGAACTGGAACAAGACAAGGATGCCCACTTTCTCACTTCTATTCAACATAGTACTGGCAGTCCTAGCCAGAGCAGTTAGGTAAGAAAAAAATAAGGCATCCAAATTGTATAGAAGTTAAATGGTCCTTGTTTGCAGATGACATGACCTTATATATAGAAAAACCTAAAGACTTTACTAAAAAAAACTGTTATAACTAATAAATTTAGTAAGTTTGCAGGATATAAAATCAACATACAAAAATCAGTAGCATTTCTATACACAAAAAGCACACTATTTGAAAAAGACATCAAGAAAACAATTCCACTTACAATGGCTACAAAAACAACCCATAAAATAAAATACTTAGGAATAAATTTAACCAAGGAGGTGAAAGATCTGTACACTCAAACTATAAAACCTTGATGAAAGAAATTAGAGAAGATGCAAAAAATGGAAAGATACTCTATGTTTATGGATTGGAGGAATATTTAAAATGCCCATACCTACCCAAAGCAATCTACATATTCAATGCAATCTCTAACAATATATCAATGATGTTCTTCCCAGAAATAGAAAAAAAAATCCTAAAATTTGTATGGAACCACAGAAAATCCTGGATAGAGAAAACAATGTTGAGCAAAAAGAACAAAGCTGAAGTCATCACAATACCTCACTTCAAAATATATTACAAAGCTATAGTAATCGAAACAGCATGGTAGTGGCATAAAAACAGACACATTAACCAATGGAACAGAATATAGAGGCCAGAAATAAAGCCACACATCTATGGTCAATTGCTTTTTTTTACAAAAGGTGCCAAGAACACACAATGGAGAAAGGACAGTCTGTTCAATAGTGTTGGCAAAAACTAATGTCCACATGCAGAAAAATGAAATTAGAACCTTATCTCTCACCATATAGAAAAGTCAACTCAAAATGGATTAAAGGCTTAAATTTAAGACCCAAAAGTATGAAACTTCTAGAAGAAAGCATAGGGAAAAGTCTCCATGACATAAGTCTGGGCAAGATCTTATCTTTTTGGTTAAGATCTGAAACACATAGGCAACAAAAGTGAAAATAGACAAATGGGATAACATCGAGCTAAAAAGCTTCTGCACAGCAAAGGAAACAATCAAGCGAAGAGACAACCCACAGAATGGGAGAAAATATTTGCAAACTATTTATTTAACAAGGGATTAATAACCAGAATATTTTATATAAGGAGCTCAAACAACTCAATAGGAAAGCAAAAACAAAAACAAAAACAATCCAATTAAAAAATGGGCAAAAGATCTGAACAGGCATTTCTCAAAAGAAGACACACAAATGGGCAACAGGTATATGAAAAAATGCTCCGTATCACTAATCATCAGATAAATGCAAATCAAAACAATGAGATATCTCACCCCAGTGAGAATGGTTTTTATCAAAAAAAAAAAACCAAACAAACAAAACAGGGAACAAGAGATACTGGTGAGAATGTGGAGAAAGGGGAACCCGTGTGCACTGTTGGCGGGAATGAATATTACTAGAGCCACTGTGAAAAACTGTTTGAAGAGTCTTCAAAAAACTAAAAATAGAACTACTATATGATCCAGCAATTCTACTATTGGGTATAGATCCAACAGAAAGGAAATACATATATCGAAGAGATATCTGCACTTCTATGTTTATTGCAGCACTATTTACAATACCCAAGATTTAGAATTGACCTAAGTGTCCGTGCAACAGATGAATGGATAAAGAAAACGGGGTACATATATACAATGGAATATTATTCAGCCATAAAACCCTCCACAAAATCCTTTTATTTGCAACAAACATGGTTAGAACTGGAAGTCATTATGAAGAGTGAAATAAGCCAAGCACAGAAAGACAAATAATGCATGTCCTCACTCATATGTGGGAGTTCAGAAAGTGGATCTCAGAGACTGAGAAGTATGGGGGGGTGGGCCGTGGGAGAGCAAGGGGAGGTAAACATACACTTAGAAGAAACATACACTTAGAGGAAATAAGACCCGGTGTTCCACAGATCAGTAGGGTGACTACAGTTAACATTAATCAATAGTACATGTCAAAATAGCCAGAAGAGAACAATTTGAATGTTCCTAGCACAAAGAAAAGATAAATATTTAAAGGGATGAGTAATCCAGTTATGCTGATTTGATTACAGAAATGAATCAAATTATCACGTATACCCTGAAAATATGTACAGCTATTATGCATCAAAAAGTTGAAGAAAATAAAAATTTTATTTTTTTTGTATACAATATATACTGCATATCATATATTGATTCTGTTCATATATAAGTAAATATCCTTACTGGTTTGCCTCATTGGAGCATTCAGACAGCAAATAATGTGTAGTTCAACATTTTATTAAATATTTTCCATCTTAGTGGATATTTTGTAACAAGATAAATATAATGCAAACTAAAAAAAGTGCCAAGGCCGGGCGCGGTGGCTCACGGCTATAACCCAGCACTTTAGGAGGCTGAGGCAGGTGGATCACAAGGTCGGGAGATCAAGACCATCCTAGCCAATATGGTGAAACCCCGTCTCTACTAAAAATACAAAATATTAGCTTGGCGCCCTTGTAGTCCCAGCTACTCCGGAGGCTGAGGCAGGAGTATCGCTTGAACCTGGGAGGTGGAGGTTGCAGTGAGCCGAGATCGCGCCACTGCACTCCAGCCTGGCGACAGAGCGAGACTCCGTTTCAAAAAAATAAATAAATAAAGTGCCCTACTGAATCTACCAAAAATAAATCAAAATGAGTAAGAGAGACTGCCAGACCATCTTCTTCATCAGAGGTAATGGTCAGAGGCTTCTGAACGTTGGTATGGAAATGAGCCTGCAGGCAGGATTTGTATGCAGGGCAGAGGAGGTTTGTAAACTAGGTGAATTATACCTTCAGAGTGCATATAATGTATATTATACTTTTCCTCTGCGTATGCGTACCAGCCGTACGTATCACCTGATCCACCAAGTCTGGACTGAAGAAGTCCTAGTAGGACCACACTACACATGGCGAGCCGGTACTCGGAGGGGATTATTCCGAAGAGGATTTGTAGACACTACCCGCTGTGTATGACCTAGGCCCTTTACACGGGCACCACTGGAGCGGGGAAGCCCGCAGGAATCTCCTCCCCCTGGCCTGGGAGCGGGCTGTCCATAGGACCCAGAGCACCTCCCACGGGAAAAACGCCCGGCTTTGCTTCTGGCCCCGCCCTGCCTCCCTCCAGGCCCCGCCTCCCCGCCCCGCCCCGCCCCCTCGGCCCCGCCCCGCCCCTCGGCCCCGCCCCGCCTCCCCGGCCCCGCCCCGCCTCCCCGGCCCCGCCCCGCCTCCCCGGCCCCGCCCCGCCTCCCCGGCCCCGCCGCTCCTCGCGGCCTCCGCGTCTTCCTTCCGGGTCGCGCTAGGCCGGGCTTGCGGCGGTTGTGCCGCAGCCAGAGAGTCGGGGAACCGCCCCCGCACCCAGGCCTTCTCGCGCTGCCTGGTCGCTCGTGAAGCCCGCGGCGCGCGCCTCTCCCGGACCCTGCAGGGTACGGCCCTTCCTTTACTTCTCCCTCCCGTGGGTCTCTGTCTTCTTCCTTTGGCGCCGGGGCGGGGCCGGGGCCGAGCCAGCGCGCAGCTCCGCGGTTTGGGGAGTCTGGACGCCTAGCAGAGGCCCCCTTTGCCCGCCCTCCCCGCCCGCGCCCCCGCGTCTCCGCTTCACGCTTGCGGGGCATGCTGGGGCCCCTGAGAACTGCTGACGTGCGTCGGGCTGTTTCTACGCTACAGTCTGCTTGCAGGCTGTGAGGCGTCGTCCGGACGTGTGCGCGGCTCAGGGTTGTTTACACCGCGGGGGACTGCGGGTCGCCCCACACCCGCGCTCGGTGCTGCCCCGGCAGCCACGCGTTGGCCACATGCCCGCCTGTGCTTGTGATTCCTGTGCCTGCTGCCTTGATTTCCCTCTGACATCCGATGGTTTTTGCCTAACCAGGCCTGTTTTCTTTCTTCAGGACTGCTACAAGGTGCCCAGCTACAACCTTGTTTCTGTGTTTAGGTTTAGGGGTGCCCCTAGAGTGTGATGATGACCGTCTACTTGGCCTCCTTGTCAACATATTTATAACGGGTAGTTTTGGATTTCCTTGATTTCCCAGTAATCATTGCCACAAACCTTCGAGATGCATTCACAGATTGAAATACAGTATACAAATAACTATTATAGAAGGTGAAGATGGTATAAGCCTGTGGTCAGGTAGTTGCGTTGGCAGGATGCCCGTCTGGCTTTGTGCTCCGGAGGGCACATTACCACCAGGTGCAGGGATCTCTGCTTGCTTTGGTCTGTTCGCAGACACAAGCTGCCTTTTCTGCTTCTTGCGTGCACTCCTCGGTTTCTTAAGTTCAGCTATAGGTATATATTTTTTTCTTTCAGGCTCACTTCCTGCTTCCATTATCCTGTACCGCATATTGTATCTGTTGGTTGAGTAGAGAGAGATTCATCCAGAGTCATCAACGCTCCAATAGTCCTTTATCAGATGAAGGACTTGAGGGAAATGTGCATTATGCTCTAGTAGGCACTCTAAAGTTCCTTGAATTGGATTCGTCTTTCCACACTTATGTTCTGAGTACTAACTTTGTTTTAAAACTTCTGCGCCAAAAGTTGGCTTTTCTGAACTCTGCATTTTCAAACTCTTCCCTTCTGTTATTTGAAAATCAGATAAATCAGCTCATTGTAAGATGGATAATTTCTTTACTCATGCCATGATGAAATAATGCGATTATAGTACTCTGTACAGTGGTACATATGGTACTTACACATATGGTCAGTTAACAAAAACTGCCCCTTCTTTCTTTACTGTGTTAGTCTCATCCTCTTAATTTTGCTGTGGTTAACATTCTCGATCTTAACTTCGCGAATCTAACTCAGTGTCCTTTAAAAAAGGCCTTTATCTACATGAATTGTATATAAAATCCACCTCCGTTTTCTTCTAGTGTAGTTAATGATCTTATTCATATTTAATGTGAGATAAGAAGGCTCTAACTTTATAATTTTGTTAGTGACTCCATCATGATTTGTTGAATTCTATTTTTCCCTGCTGATCAGTCCTATAAATACCATAGGCCCTAAATTCCCGTGTATTCTTGGGACTTTCTGAACTGTCGTCTAGTATTCTTTGGCTCCCTGTGGTGATCCTGGCTTCTGTGATGCTCTTATTGCTCTAGGTTTATAATGTGTTTTAATATCTAGGGATTTGAACGATGCCTGACATATTGTAGACATCACTAAATATTTTTGAAATGAACACATTTAGTGGGGGCAAGTTGATTCCCTTTCTTTACCTCTTGCCTCCCTCCCCCCTTTAAAATTTTCCTGCCAGTTATTGAGATTCGTTTATTTTAGCTTGCTTTTTCCATGGTCAGTTGAATCATTAACTGTTAGTAAATAAATCCCTTCTGTTGCTCACTCAGAACTTACGACTAGAGTTGCTTCTTACAGTTACACAGAGAAGCAGCCTGATTAAAAATCTGTATGCCTTTTGACTTTGCATCGTGTCATAGTAACTGTAGTGTGTCTCTCCCCATCACCTGTGATTTAGGATGTTCTG
This sequence comes from Pongo pygmaeus, assembly GCF_028885625.2. Classification (NCBI taxonomy): domain Eukaryota; kingdom Metazoa; phylum Chordata; class Mammalia; order Primates; family Hominidae; genus Pongo; species Pongo pygmaeus. The sequence goes on along the minus strand of NC_072378.2, from coordinate 98,711,622 downwards.
TACCTGGTTTCTAAGAGAAAAATGGTTATCTAAGAGATAAATGACTGTAGAAGTGTTCCCTGGGACATCCTCATATCCATTTGTATTTTACCATCACAACTGGATATCTAAAATGTAATAAATTTTACAATGGACACTTAAAACCTTATTAGCTCATGAAATAAATGTATGCATTCTTTAAAAAAGATCAAGCAATACAGAAATCCTTAAAGGAGGAAGTGAAAGTGCTGTGTGCCCACCTACCCAGTAACCTTGTTCCATAAAGATGATCACTGCTTGCGGATTTTAAAAATACATATATTTAAGTCTACTTTTGTTTCATAAATGGCAGTGTACCATCTATAATTTTTATAGCTTCCACTTAATAATAATAATTGATGAACATCCTTCTGTGTCAGTGCATATAATAGTATCTTGTCTTTTTTGTAAGTCTTTTGGTATTTCATTGTAGGAATAACCCAAAAGTTATTTATCCAATCCCCTGTTGGCATTATTCCAAATTTATTACAAACAGAACTGCAAGGATCATTTTTGTGTTTATTCTGTATACTGTCATGTTTGCATGTTTATTTCCTAAGATATGGAATTGCTAGGTCAGAGGCTACATATAAGTGTTAAATTATGAGAGATTCTGCCAAAGTGCTCCTCAAAAGTTGTTGGTAAGAGTAAATTTATACAGTTTGTTAAAATGCTGCTTTTGCCATATCACATTGCCAAGAATTGTCAAGGATCTGAGATCATACCCTACTTGCAAGCTAACAGTTTCATGGAAACTGGCAGAAAATATGAGACTCCTGACTCAGAGACAAAGCACAACAGTAATGGTAGCCAGAGGATCATCTTATGCTGATTTGCTGGAGCCCTGATTTCCACAGGGGGATGTGACAAGAGCCCAGTGACACTAGCAGGTGAAGTAGGTTATGTTACAGGAGAGGAGTCCTTAGTTTAGGGAACCGGAATCTTTCATAGTGAGCTGCAAATAAACCTGTCTGATCTTTGCCAGAGAGGGAGACATTATCTTTATTTTCCCGCATGGTAAACAAACCTGCCCTCTGTACCAGAGGGAGACATCTCTTTATCTGCCAAGGATATTTGCTGTATAAACACCACTGAAAAGATAAAAAATAAAGGCCATCAGTGCCTCTACTTATATGATATGCAGAAACTTGAGAGACCTGCTAAGATGAAATGATTATTTTTTATATTTAGTAATTTTGTGGATGAAAAATGCTATTTTATTGTTTTAGTATTGCATTTCTTTGCTTATTGATGGGGTTGACTATCTCTATGTTTGTTGGTCATTTGTATTCGTTTTTACTTGCATGATCATATCCTTTGCTTAGGTTTCTGTTGAAATGTTCCTCTTTTCTAATTGATTTGTCATAGCTCTTCACATATTGTGGCTATTAATAATTTGGTTCACCATTTGCTAGTATTTTCTCATAGTCTATTCTTTAGTGTTTCTTGGGGCTTTTGCTTTATAAAAATCTTTAATATTTATGTTGCCAGTTCTGCTGTTGTTTTCCTTTATGGCCTCTGGGTTTCCACCCCAAGATTATTAAAATACTCTTTGTACACATTCTGTTATCATAGATATAGATTTTTAAAAATGGTTGCTATGGCATACTATTACAAATTTATTTTTCCAAACTGCTGGACATTTTCCTAAAACATTTATTTTGATAAACTGTCCTTTCCCTGTTATTTGATTTGACACATTTGTTGTAAGATACTATATCCTTAATTTGTTGTTTTTCTCAAAGCCGACAAATTAGTAAGCAAAGTATGTTAGATGTTTACTGTGATTATGATTTTGGTTGAATTCAGCCTTAAAGATAATATGTGTAATTTTTCTTAGTGGATTTTATCTTAAAGAATATAAAGTATCTTTTTTGCCCTATTTAGTGATTTTTTGGCTGGGAGTCTGCATTGTCTTATATGACTCTTGCCTCTCTGTCAGTTTTGTGTGTACCTGATAGGTCTTTTTTGCCCATATGTTTATTATGTTTATTTTCAGTCATTTTACACCATTTTGCTTTACTTGCCTTTCATAAACATCAAACATTCATGTAACTGAGCTGGACTTTTATTTCTCCCTGAAATCTTCCTCCTTGCCAATTTGGAAGTTTGTCTTCTTTTTTTTTTGAGACAGAGTCTTGCTCTGTCACCCATGCCAGAGTGCAGTGGTGTAATTTTGGCTCACTGCAACCTCCATCTCCTGGACTTAAGTGATCCTCCTGCCTCAGCCTCTCAAGTAGCCTGGACTGCAGGTGCACGCCACCATACCTGGCTAATTTTTGTGTTTTTTGTAGAGATGGGGCTTCACCATGTTGCCCAGGCTGGTCTCAAACTCCTGGGCTCAAGTGATCCACCCGCCTTGGCCTCCAAAAGTGCTGGGGTTACAGGTGTGAGCCACTGTGCCCGGCCTGGAAGTTTGTCCTTTTTTTTTTGTTTTGTTTTACATTTCATAAAACTTTTTAAAAAGATCATTGTAGATTCATATACAGTTGTAAGAAATAATACAAAGAGATCTAGATCCTGTGTACATTCACCCAGTTTGCACCTATGGTAACACCTTGCATAACTACAGTACAATATTATACTCAGGAAATTGACATTGATACAATCTATAGACCTTATTCAGATTTCACCAGTTTTACTTGTACCCATCCCTGTGCCTGTTTAGTTGTAAGTAATTTTATGTAGATTCCTGTGAACACCACCGCAGTCAAAATAGACAACAGTTCCATCACAAGGTTACCTTGTACAAAATTGGGTTTATCTCTTAATAAGACAATTTAACCTAGTCATATTAACTATTCTTTCCCCTCTCCTGCAAGTTGGGAAATTCTGAAACCATCTGTAACTGACTCTTTTTTGTCCTCATTCTTCCCATTAATAAGTTGAGACCTGGATCTCTTGCCTTCTTTACATTCTTGGTTTTATTGATTTGATTTCTTTTCTATAGTTGTAATATTCTGTTCCCACATTGCTATAAGGAAATACCTGAGACTGGGTAAGGTTTAATTGGCTCACAGTTCCATAGACTGTACAGGAAGCATGGTGCTGTCATCTGCCAGGCTTCTGCAGAGGCCTCAGGAAATTTACAATCATTGTGGCAGGCAAAGCAGGAGCAAGGGTCTTACATGGCAGGAGCAGAAGGAAGAGAGTGGGGGGTGCACTGTGTACTTTGAAACAAAAAGATCTCTTCAGAACTCTTATGAGAACACCACTAGGGGCATAGTGCTAAACCATTAGAAACCACCCCCATGATCCAATCACCTTCCAGGTCCCACCTCCAGCACTGGGGATTACATTTCAGCATTAGATTTTGGTGCAGACACAGATGCAAACCATATCAGTAGTTCTTCTGTTTGTTTGGGTTTTTTTTTCTAACCATTTTTTAAAATTTTACTAGTATCATATCACTTAGATTTAACTATAAGGTCACTGGTTACTTGAATAGTATGTCTTCCCTGTTTTTGAAGGATTTAATTCTGTTTTTTTTTTTTTTAACTGGCATACATTTTTAAGTAATAGTTTTAGGAAGAGTTATGGGACGTATACTTGCATATCTAGAATATTTTTTTTTTAATTTTGTTTTTTCTATGTGAATAAGAGTTTGAGCCATTTTTTTTTTCCTTTAGAATTTCCTTGAACTTAAATCAGCTTCAGTCTTTATCTTATATAGATGTTAGGTTTCTTGTATATGTGCTCTAGGTCATTTATTTGTCTCTTAATTTTCAATTTATTTCAGTCACCACCTCTTCTAAGAATTTTTTTAAGTTAGTTTGTGCTTATTTCATGGATCCTATAACCTATTTATTAACACTAAACAATGATTTTTTTAAAAAAACTATTGTCCTAATTTTGGCATTAACTTTTCCTGAATGCCATTTGCTGTAATTGCTTAACTTGTTTCCCTGTCTTTAAAATGGTTAATACTATTCAGACATATAAATGCAGATCTATGTTGACCATCTTGGTCCTGGTCTGAAATATTTCATGTCATAAGGGTCACTATTCTCTTTTCCAGACAGGTAGTTTCCTAAGGCAAGATGAGTGGTTGGGGCTGTGTGAGCAGGCTTTGCCCTGGGCAGAATAAGTGGCCAGAACATGCCAACTAGTACATATCTTTAAAGAGAACAGACAAGTAAGCTAGCATGTGCATAACCAAATCAATGCTAGAGTATCGGATTTACAGGTTGACTTGTTTTGATTGAAAACAAAAGCACAAAAACAAAAAACTGGAGGTGTCCAGTTGCTATTGCAGTGAGCTCAAATATTGCAGGTATCAGCTTCCAATGCTGTGTGAAGCTAATCATTGACACATGAGCAGTTTGTCTCTCTAGTAAATTGTGTATTACAGTAAGAAGTGATTTCTTGTGATTCTCACGTATTTTTGATCATGCTTAGTGTAATACCATAAACTTTGAATAACACCATGGGACCCTTAGAAAGTGCCAATGGTAATGTCGGAAGTGATTCCAAGAAGCAGACAGAAGTCATGACATTACAAGCAAAAATGGAATTGCTTGTTATGTACTGTAGATTGCAGTCTGCGGCTATGGTTACCTGTCATTTCAAGATGAATCCAGCAAAAGGACCACTGTGAAAAAAGAAAAGAGAATTTATGTAGCTGTTGCTACAACTATACCAGCAGGTGCAAAACCTTGCCCTTTTTGTGAAATACCACTTTATCTCATATTGAAAATGCAGCTCTTATGTGGGTGCAGGATTGCTATAAGAAAGGCATACTTGTAGACTCTAATTAATGATTTGAGAGAAAGTGAAGTTAATGTATGACAGCTTAAAGCAAAAGGAAGGTGAAGGATCTAAAGCTAGAGAATTTAATGCCAGCAAAGGATGGTTTGATAATTGTAGAAAGAAGTTTGGCTTTACGAATGTTAAGATAACAGGAAAGCAGCTGCTACAGTTCAAGAGGCAGCAGATGATTTCCCAGATACCATTAAAATAATTGAGGAGAAAGGATATCTGCTTAAATGGGATTCTTTCTCTCTCTCATTTCATTTTGTTTCGTTTCGTTTCATCTCCCTTCCTCTCTCCCTCCTGTCTTGTCTTGTCTTGTCTTTTCCTTTCTCTTCTCTTCTCTTTTCTTTTTTTTTTTTTTTTTTGAGACAAGGTCTTGCTCTGTCACCCAGGCTGGAGTGCAATGGCGTGATCACAGCTTACTGTAGCCCCAGCCTCCTGAGGTGGAAGCAGTCCTCCCAAGTAGCTAGGATTACAGGTGCACACCACCACACTTAGCTAATTTTTTTATTTTTTATTTTTGTAGAGGCAGGGTCTCCCTATGTTTCTTAGGCTGGTCTTGAACTCCTGGTCTCAAGTGATCCTTCTGCCTTGGCCTCCCAAAGTGCTGGGATTACAGGCATGAGCCGCTGTGCCCAACCTCAATCAGGTTTTGAATGCAGACAAAGTGCCCTATTCTGGAAAAAAAAAAGCCACAAAAGACATTTATTATTAAAGAAGTAAAGCAACCACCAGGATTTAAGGCAGGAAGGGATAGAGTAACTCTGGTGTTTTGTGCAAATGTATCTGGGTTTATGATAAAAACTCTGCTTATTTGTAAAGCTGCTAACCCCCAGCCTTAAAGGGAAAAGGTAAATGCCAGTTATCAGTCTCTTCGTTATGTAACAAGGCCTGGACAATCAGAATTCTTTTTCTTGATTGATTTCATCAATGCTTTGTCCCTGAAGTCAGGAAGTATTTATACCTTGCTATAAGGGACTGCCTTTTAAAGTTCTTCTGGTATCAGACAATGTCCCTGGCCACCCAGAACTCCACGAGTTTAACACTGAAGGTGTTGAAGTATATTCCGCTTGTCTCCAAATGCAAAGTCCCTAATTCAGCCTCCAGATCAGGGGGTCGTAAGGAACTTTAAGGCTTATTATACATGGTACTCTATGGAAAGAACTGTGAACTCTATGGATGAGAACCTCAACAGAGAGAACCTGTAAGTTTGGAAGGATTACACCATTGAATATGCTATTGTTACAGAAAAAACTGTGAAGGCCATCAAGACTCAAACAATAAGAAAACTAAAGAAAACTGTACCAATAGTGTACATGACTTCACAGGATATATGACAGAACCAATCAAGGAAATCATGAAAGAGATTGTAGATAGGGCAAAAAAAAAAAAAAAAAAAAGGGTGCAGGGGGAGGATGAAGGGTTTCAAGATATGGATCTTAGAGAAATTCAAGAGCTAATAGACTCCACACCAGAGGAGTTAACAGAAAACGACTTGGTGGAGACGAGTGTTTCCAAATTAGTGCCAGATGACGAGGAAGAAGACATAAAAGAGGCAGTGCCAGAAAACAAATTGACATTAGACAATTTGGCAGAAAGTTCCAATTATTCTGGACAGTTTTGACTTCTTTTACAACATGGACCCTTCTATGACGTGGACACTGAAACTAAAGCAAATGGTGGAAGAAGGATTGGTACTGTATAGAGATATTTTTGGAGAAATGAAATAGCAAAAAGTCAGGCCGAATTTATAGTATATTTCCACAAAATTGCACCGAGTGTGCCTGCCTCTCCTGCCTCTTTTTACACCTCCTCCATCACTTTCACCCTGTACCCTGAAATGGCAAGGACCACCCCTCCTCTTCCTTCTCCCTCCTCAGCCTACTCAACATGAAGATCAGATTGAAGACCTTTGTGGTGATTCACTTTCACTTAATGAGTAGTCAATATATTTTCTCTTCCTTATGATTTTCTTAACAATACTTTTCTCTAGCTTACTTTATTGTAAGAATAAATTATATAACTTACAAAATATGTTAATCAACTGTTTATGTTATTAGTAAGTCTTCTGGTCGACAGTAGGCTATTAGTAAAGTTTTGGGTGAGTCAAAAGTTATATTCAGATTTTTTTTTGAGACGAAGTCACCCCAGGCTGTAGTGCAGTGGCACAATCTCGGCTCACTGCAACCTCTGCCTCCCAGGTTCAAGCGATTCTCCTGTCTCAGCCTCCTGAGTAGTTGGGATTATAGGTGTGTGCCACCACAACCGTTTAATTTTTGTATTTTTAGTAGAGACAGGGTTTTTCCCTATTGGCCAGGCTGGTCTCAAACTCCTGACCTCTGGTGATCCACCTGCCTCAGCTTCCCAAAGTGCTGGGATTACAGGTGTGAGCCACTATGCCAGCCTATATTCAGATTTTTTACTGCATAGGGGGTCAGTGCCCCAATCCCATACATTGTTTAAGGGTCAACTGTATAATGGAATTTGATTCAGAATAAAAAGGAACTGAACTACTCTTACACATAGCATCATGGGTAAATTTGGAAGATAGGCTGAACAAAATAAGGTAGAGACAAAATAATACAGTTGATCCTCAAACAACATGAAGGTTAGGGGTGCTGATCCCCCATGCAGTTGATCCAGTTATAATTTTTTACTCCCCATAAGCTTAACTACCACTGAATAGCCTATGATTGACTGGAAGCCTTACTGATAACATATACAGTTGGTTAATATATGTTTTATATGTTATATGTATTGTGTACTGTATTCTTACAATGAAATAGGCTAGAGAAAGAAAATATTAAGAAAATCATGAGAAAGAGAAAATATATTTACTCTTCATTAAGTGGAAATAGGTCATCATAAAGGTCTTCATCCTCATTGTCGTCATGTTAAATAGGCTAAGAGGGAGGAAGAGGATGGGTCAGTCTTGCTGTCTCAGAGATCGCAGAGACAGAAGAAAAGGCACATATAAGTGGACCCACACAGTTCAAACCTGTGTTAAGGGTTAGCCATACATACTATATTATTTCACTTTCATATAATTCTGGAATAAAGGACAATCTGATTTGTAGTGACAGAAAGCAGATCAGTTTTTGCCTGGCACAGGTTGTGGATAGGTGATTGACCAGGGAACCTTTTAGGCTAGTGGTTATATTCTGTATCTTGATTTTGGTGGTGGTTGTGTTGGTTTCTGTCATTGTCAAAACTCATCAAATTATATGCTTAAAGTGGGGTACATTTTATACTAAAGTTAATTTAACAGTATTACACCATTTTAATTAGTTGCTATTTTAGCTATAATGGCAAGCTATGACAAGCGTATTGTCCTTGAATTTTTGTTAGGCAGGGTGTAAATCCACTATATTTTTTTCTAGGTAAAATGTTTTCTATGTTAATGTATAAAAATATATGGCTAGTATTTGGCTAAAGTAAATTCACATAATTAGCATGACTTTAATAAACAAAATATCATTTTTCTTTCTTCAGTAAGTTCCTTAAATTTATCCTCAACCAGATATCTCCAATTTTTAATATTTTAGTTAAATATCATTGCATATCTGCTAAAGATTTAGGGTTATTCTAGAGTCACAGTTCTTCTCATTCAGATGGCTTATTCTTACCCATCGTTAAACATTGAAGAAAAAGGTAATATATAGGTAATATAGCAGTGGAATCTATTTCTAAGTTATGTTGTATCATCGTACCTGTGTAATTAGAAACATATCCTTTCTTGTCACTTTGTGAGATAGCATGTTGGGCAGGAAGAGGGTTTCCAGATCCATTATATCAGAAAAAAAAAACAAACAAACCATTCCACTCATCCTATAGCTCTACTTTAAAAAAAAAAAAAGATTCCTTCAATTCCTTTTTCTGCTTTTCTTGCTACTAAAGATCGATTATGAAATATTTCAGAAGTTTAGATATGCTTGTTAAAGAAAGTCTAGGAAAGAAAAAACATATTCTGCAGAACTAACCTTTATCAATTCCTAGTTTAAATTGGTTCTAAATCTTATCTCGTTTTCTGATAAATTCATTCCTACTTGACTTCTTGGGTACCTCTTGCTTAGTTCCTGCCCTTTATTCATTAACTCACCAGAGGTTTTTGCAGAGTCTAATGTATTCCAGACTTTTTGCATTATTTCCTTGCATTTTTGAGATCTACCTTGATTCCTTGAAGAGAGTGGTACTGTTTACCTCTGGTTTTCGAGATTTTTGCTCTGCTTTTAGATTTTTCTTCCTGGCCTGGTTCCCTTGCCTTCTCCATTTGCTTCATTCGCTTGGATTGTCAAGAAGCTTTGAAGCGGGATAGGAGTCTCCAGTCTTCCTCTTGATCCATATGTTTTAGATAAGAACGCCCCCTATTTTTTCTACTTTGGGGCGTTATTGATTAAAAAATACAGTCATAATAAAAATGTTTTAACTGGGGAAGAATTTACTTACAGGAAGACAGAGGCACATAAAGCCTTAAGGTACCATCCTGAGTAGTTTCTATGCTGACACTGTTACATTTTTTCAATGTTAGTTTTTTAAGATCTAGTACAATTAGAATATCAATAATTATGATGAAGAAAAAGGGGAGCTTTTTCTAATGCTTGGCCTTTGCTCCTTTATATCATCACATCTAATACGAGAACAATATTAAGCTGTCTTGTTACCTTTGCTGTTATATTACGGCCTGTCTCTTCTGTCTCTCTCTCTCTTTTTTTTTTTTTTTTTTTGAGATGGAGTCTCGCTCTGTTGCTGAGGCTGGAGTGCAGTGGTGCGATCTTGGCTCACTGCAACCTCCGCCTCCCGGGTTCAAGTGATTCTCCGTCTCTTCTCTCTTAACTTGTAGGTTATCTCTTTAAGAAATTCTTTTTCAGCCATAGTTTTTCCAGTTCTCCATAATCAACGTACCGTTTTAACATAGATTTGGAGTGCAAAAACACCATTGTATTTGAGGAAATGGCTTTTACCTCTCTAATCATCTCTTTCATGAATCTTTCTTTAATTTCAATCAGAGTTTCTTTGTGACCAGAGTTAAGACTCTTTTATGTATTCAGAAGCTGCTTTTGTACTAACAGAAGTTACTACTTTTTTCATTCTCTTTGAACAGTAAAATTTCAATATATGTACTATTCCTTCTTGGATGGCTTCAAAGAAGTTCATACATTTGATTCTTACCTATTGCGTTTCAGTTTTTATTACCTATTTCCTCTCTCTTTTCCTCTGTATCAAGATATGGAACATTTCTTGCATAATTTTTTTGGTTTACGTGTGCCTTAGGAAGAGTTGCTGGTTTCTTCTCTGTGTTTATTTTAAACTTATTTATTTTAATTCTCTTATGCCATCTACTCTTCCAGTCTCCATAAAACAACAAATGTTTGTTGAGCATATATTGGCATGTGCTAGGCCCTAAGGGTATAGTTATAATTAAGGCATGTTCTCCGAACTTGAGGAGTTCATAGTCTATTCAGGTAGAGAAATATTTCAGCATGTAAGAAATAGCAAATAATACGAACATATAAGAGCAGAGGAAAGGTGCATGGTAGATAAAGTATGAACCTGACCTTGAAGGATGAGTAAGAGAGTGCCAAGCAGTGGAAGAGAGGGGGCATTCCAGAGCCATCCAGCCTCAGTTGAAGATTTCAGGATGCTGAGGCATGAAAGCAGGAGTGCTGCTGAGGGCATGGTGGAGGTTCTGGTGGGTCTACAGCAAGGGTGGTGGGTGTGGACATGAAAGGGAAGGGGAAGGCGGGCTCAAAGTTAGATTGAATGTTCTTGTATATCATGTTATCAAAAAGACAGCCTTCCTTTAATGGTACCTCTGTGTATATGAGAAGAATTAGGAAGAAGAAAACCTGGGAGGAGACTGAGAAGTTACCAGAGGCAAGAGGGGGCATAAGAGCACAAGTTGGTGTAAAAGCTAGAGAGGGCCAGCCAGGAAAGAGAGCTGATAGGAATTTCAGATGCTACATCAAATTCACATTATCATTCCCCTCTTTTCTCCATTGATGCTTTCTTTCATTCCCCTATGTTTTGATTTCTAGATTAAACCAGAAAAGTCCTTCCTCAAAATAGTATGTCTTGATCAGTTTCAGCAGGATTCAGAAATAATGAGCATTTAAGGGTCGTCCTTTTTTCTTGATTCATTACCACATTGAGCATTCTAATTACATTTTGGTACTATGTAGCAAAGCTGTCTAAACTTGCTCTTTTTTTTTTTTTCTATGACTTCATTGACACGTCTCTGTGGGCTCTTTTGCAAGTAAATATTGTGTTACAATTTGCCTTCTATGTATGCCTGTGCCTTATTGCCTGTCCTTTTTGTGTTTTTCCATGTTTTTTCACTTTAGTATAAGTTGAGAATAATCCTCTTTTGAGTTTTAAACTTGTTTTCAGGTTCTTTCATCTCACTGTGAACCTAGCCTTTACACTGTCCTGGCTCTGGTTCATTCTCATTGCTGCCTTTGTTATTTTATTAACAGTCCTTTTCCTTCCTCTTTTCCCCTTCGAAGTACAAGCCGACTTCTCGGCAGCTCCTGCCATCCTGCTTCTCTCCGCCTCATCGATTCCCCATCTCACTTCAAATCTCAGTAGTAAACATATGTTCTCCCTAGTCTATACCTCTTAATTTCTCTTTTCCACTGTTACTGCTTTCTCTGTAATTGTATTATTTAACTTCGTTAAGCATTTTATAATATGGAAGATGTGGTTTAAACCTAAGTTGTATTATAATAAAATCATGTTGTATAAAAGCAAGTTGTTTCCCAAGGAGTATGAAAGTCTCATGATACAAGTTAAAGTGGCTGTTGTTTTGGTATTCCTTGATTGTGCTAGTATAAATGTTCAGTGTAGAGAATTTCTCACTTCATAGTCATTGCTTAGATTAAGCAACAAATGAAATGAAGATCACCCTAATTCTGACTTATTCTAAATGGAAAATAATATTTTTATATGTTGTGAGTCCTTAAAATTAAAATGGCTCTTTGAATGAACAAAAAAAGAAAATGTCTCCCAGAAGGTCCATTTTATAATCACTCTTTTGGACAAATTAAGTGTTCCTGACTAATATTTATTTATTTGCACCAGGTGGGAAAAATAATTTTATCTTTGAATCCCATTCTCCTCATAAAATAGAGTTATTGTATCTTTTACACTTGGTTCATTGCCCATTGGGATATTCATTGGTTACCACAAATTGCCTCCATGCCTTGGCAAAAGTCCAGACAGCGCCTGGACAATTTGGACTTCTGCGTTTGAGTCCTGAGACAATGGCTTCATTCCTTTTTTCAGCTTCATTTCCCAGGGAAAAGTAGAGAGAGCTATCCTTTCTTCTCCATATGTTCTTCCCCACCCCTAAAACACTTTCATGTGTCATCTTAGTAGATTGGAAAGGAGTTTAGAATCAGTGAAGGACGTTAGCAATGGGTTTGTACATTTCTCTTTTTTATTTCTATGCCTTGCTTATTTTCAAAAACAGGTTTTAACTTCTATAGCATTTTCCGAATAGCACTGCTGGGAAAAGAATAAATATATTTGCTTTTTTGGTATATCAGACTCTGCATTTCCTTCCTTTAAAAATTTCTTTTGCCATTTTTAACTTTATTTCCTGAAAAAATTAGCATTAAATATTATTTTTATCCATAGTTGAAAAAAACTAAAGCATCCATTTTACATTTCTATATTGAAGAAGTTTGAACATATAACACATATATTTACAGTTTATAACTCATTTTTACATATGTTGCCTCAATGCAAAATTTTGCTTAACTTTAACATAGCTTAAACATAATATTGCCCATATGACAGTCTTGCTGCTTTTGATATTATCTTATAATCTACAATGGTAAAAGCTGGGAAACAGTTTCAAAGTTTGTGGCTTGGTATGTCAAACAGAATTTGACTTTCACAATTTGTCTAAAATCTTTTTGCCAAAAATGCACAACACAGTTTTATAAATAAAGGGGGAGGAGCTTGGTTGAAGCAATTTGTAGACCGTGGAGTGAGAAGTGATGTCCAGAGATTAAGCAGTCAACTTATTCATCCACTGTGGCAGATGGTTTTCTGTCCTTCCCTTGATGGTTTCCAGGAATAACACATCCATAGTCTTCTAAATTAGCTGATTTGTCAATTGGTTTGAATACGTGTTATAGGTTGTTCTTTATTTCCTAAATTTTATTTTTGCAGTTTAACTTGTTAATTCTTTTTCTTTTTGAAAAGAGGATACTCAAATGACTTCTTTGGAAAATGGTTCTTAATTTATCTGCAGCCCTATTTTGAAATAAAGTGTATATGATAAAGGAAAGATTTGTACCATTTCAATTTTTTTTGTTCAGGATTGAGACTTGAGTTGCAAAAAGTTGTCTGTCTGTTTTTGAGACAGGGTCTTGCTCTGTGGTCCAGGCTGGAGTACAGTGACACGATCATGACTCACTTCAGCCTTGAACTTCTGGGCTCAAGTTATCCTCCAGCGTCAGCCTTAAATATATATATTTTTAAATTTGACAAATTTATACTTATGGTAGGTGAAATGTTTGAATAAAGAAGTAATATAACAGGTAGTTATTTTTCCCCCAATTATAACATGACATACTTCAGTACTTGCTATTATATGTTCTGAGGTGAATCTGGTTCATTGACTCATGAGTACATCCATTAAGTGTGTGCTACAGAAACACCTTATTTATTTATTTGTTTGTTTGAGACAGGGTCTGGCTCTGTCACCCAGGCTGGAGTGCAGTGGTGCAATCTTGGCTCACTGCAACTTCCGCCCCGCCGGGCTCAAGTGATTCTCCCACCTGGGCCTCCCGAAGTGCTGGGATTACAGGTGTGAGCCATTATGCCCAGCCTATTTATTTTAATATATGCTTTGTTGCCCTTCTTTGGAAAAAGTCTTATTCTGGTTATTCTGTTATTTCTTGTTCTTGTGCTGCAAATCCCTCCATTTGGTGAGTCCACTGATTATCTCTCATCATGGTTCATTTTCTATTCTGGTCTGTAACTTTTTACTGTGATGCATCATTAGTAAAGGTTTAGTCTGTTGTATGTTTTGGAAGCATTCCTGCAAAGAGTTTTCACATTTGCTCTTCCCAGGTCCTAAAGTTTTACCAGTTCAGGACTACTTTTCTTTTTTCAGTTTTTGGCGTGAGGATAGGGTGGGATTCTAAACCATGAAGGTTGTGTGAATTTAGGCCCACACTCTATGCATGGTTAATGGCTAATATGGTTCTGATTTCCTCTGGTGACTTTCCCCCCAATGCCTACTTGGGCTTCCTGGCCAGTGAGCTAAGTTTTTATGGTCCTGGTTTCATGGATAGGGTGATCCTTTCAGAGTTTTGGCTTTATGAAGGTCCTTCCAACTGTGACCTGTGTTTTGAAATAATGTCTCTGAATGGGTGTTAGGGAGTCCTCTTGTAACCATTATGGCCTGTAACTGCTTCCATGAGTCATGTTAGCTTCAGCCCCTGACCTCTGTTCATTGACTTTCTTTTTTCTGCTCATTGACTTTCTTTCTTTCTTTTCTTTTTTTTTTGGTTTTTTTTTGAGACAGAGTTTTGCTCTTGTTGCCCAGGCTGGAGTGCAATGGCATGATCTTGGCTCACTGCAACCTCCACCTCTTGGATTCAAGCGATTCTCCTGCCTCACTCTCCTGAGTAGCTGGGATTACAGTCATGTGCCACCATGCCTGGCTAACTTTATATTTTTAGTAGAGACGGGGTTTCTCTGTGTTGGTCAAGCTGGTCTCAAACTCCTGACCTCAGGTGATCCACCTGCCTCAGCCTCCCAAAGTGCCGGGATTACAGGCATGAGCCACCATGCCCAGCCAACTTTCTTCTTAGTTTCTTACTACTGTGGATTCTCTGCACTTGTTTCAAGTTCAGTTATTTAGTGTTTCAGTGCTTATATTTTTAAATATTTCAGTGTGTTTGGATCTGTTTGGGTTTGAGAGGCAAAGAGATGCTGTTATACAATTTAAAATTATTTTAGATTTTTATAATTTTTTAGTTTGCTCATCACCTTTCTATCAACATGTCAAATATTTTGTGCCTGTTATGTACTGTGTACTTTGAGAAATAAAGATCTTTGGCTAGATTCCCTCCTTCAAGAGACTTATTCCTAATATAAACCCTAGTGGAACTAAGGTATATATCTCATAAAAATGCAGTGTCAGTAGGTATCAGAAAGTAAGGCTACTGATGTGGAAAAAAGTGGTTGGAAAAGAAATAGAGGAAGCGAGACAACGTAAAATACGAAGAGTGGTTAGAACTTGATTGGATTTGCTGGGTTAGACAAGAAGAGATTGGTCCAGCTTGAAGAGAGCCTTAAAATACCAAACCAAATAATTTAGATTATATCTTGCAGATAAGAAAAAGGCATTGGAGGTTTTTGAGTGGAAGGGACATTTAGTGCAAATAATGTTTTATAATCTTAGTGCTGAAGTTTTGGAAGACTAGTGCATTGCTCTATTAAAGAAAAGTTGGGGCCAGGCGTGGTGGCTTACACTTGTAATCCCAGCACTTTGGGAGGCCGAGGCAGGCAGATCACCTGAGGTCAGGAGTTCGAGATCAGCCTTGCCAACATGGTGAAACCCCATCTTTACTAAAAATACAAAAAATTAGCTGGGCATGATGGTGTATGCCTGTAGTCCCAGCTACTCAGGAGGCTGAGGCATGAGAATCGCTTGAAACCAGGAGGAGGCGGTTACAGTGAGCGGAGATTGCGCCAGGGCACTCCAGCCTGCGGGGCAAGAGTGACACTCTGTCTCGAAAAAAAAAAAAAGTTGGTACATCTCCCTTCTTAGAAGTTAAACTGAAGACTTTACAGGTACAAAAATAAGTTTGTTTTATAGTTCCTTGTTGTCAACAAAAGTTTACCTACTCAATGAGGATGGGCCCCAGCCTATGTTGTAAATGAGTGGAGCTGGCTGGGAATGAGAGTGGCCACTGAGAGAGCTCATGCCTCTTGGGATCTTGTTGATTGTTAAAGGTTACAAACTAGATCAAATTTTTAAAAACCACTGTTTGGCCTCAGTGAAATATGTATACAAACATAGTTTGAAACAAAAGCTGTGAGTTTGCAACCTCTTTATAGATAGCGTTCATTATTAAATCTTTATTATATTCTATCATAACATTTAAAAAATACATTATTTAAAATTGTGTACAAAATAGAAAAATGTGGCCTGTTTGATTTGAAGGGTTGAATAAGTGGCTATTTATAATTTTGGATATTTTGACTTTGTGACTTGGACATAAAAATATTTTCTAAAACTCTTGTCTTACAGGTAAAAGAATGTTACATGTCAGCATTTGTACCTGAAGTCAGCATGCAAATTTCAGGGTACATGGATGAATGCCAACTTTTGCATTTCCCATGTGTATCCTGTGACCATTCTATCTGGGGTGAGTAATTTCTAAGTGTAGCTGGCAACAAACCAGATGCCAGCCAGCCATGGACTGCCCTAACAAATAATGCTAAGAGTTATAAATTAAACACTAATCTGTGATCTGTGATGTGTAAGACAGTTAATTTAGTTCATCTGGATTAACTATCAGCACCAAAGAACTATATTCCCATCATGTGAAATCTGAATTTTGTATGTTTGGAAGAGAGTACTAATTAACAGTAGGGAATTTTTGTTAACATGTAAAATTACAGCAATGCCTAAGATTCTTTTGAATTTACAGCAGTATTTTAGTTGTTCACCATATAATTTAAATAATTTTAATTTTCAGATTCAAAGACTTAGTATTTCTTGAGTGTTGGTTATAATTTTGTATAAAATACGGCTTTTTGGATTGTGTATCTTCCATTGCCTTATAATATAGTTTTGCTTCCCATATTGTATGCATAACAATATTTAGGTTTCTTAAAAATACATTAGAACATTTATTTATACCAGACTTCACATTTGTATTTTAAAACTTGTTTTTTTAGTTTCATTCTGAGAAATTACATTGAGGGTAGTAGAGCCTGTTCATTACCTTATCCATGCATTTTTCTGCTTATTTAAATTATTTTACTTCACCAAGCCATTCATTTTTTTAGAACGTCCTTCAAAGAGTTCATGCATCTTACCGAGGACACCTGACCTTTTGAAGCTTCATAATTCACATCTAGATGTCACCGGTCTTTCCCATGTTAACAGTTCTGACCATGTTTTATTATATATGCCTTCGGCGCCGAGCCAGGACAGCTACAAGAGGAGAAATGATGAACAGCCATAGAACTATAGAATCAAACAGCCGGCCTTCCCCTCTCAATGCAGAGGTAGTCCAGTATGCCAAAGAAGTAGTGGATTTCAGTTCCCATTATGGAAGTGAGAATAGTATGTCCTATACTATGTGGAATTTGGCTGGTGTACCAAATGTATTCCCAAGTTCTGGTGACTTTACTCAGACAGCTGTGTTTCGAACTTATGGGACATGGTGGGATCAGTGTCCTAGTGCTTCCTTGCCATTCAAGAGGACGCCACCTAATTTTCAGAGCCAGGACTATGTGGAACTTGCTTTTGAACAACAGGTGTATCCTACAGCTGTTCATGTTCTAGAAACCTATCATCCCGGAGCAGTCATTAGAATTCTCGCTTGTTCTGCAAATCCTTATTCCCCAAATCCACCAGCTGAAGTAAGGTAAGACTAATTTTTTAATGACCTAAGTTATTGGTAGAAAGGTTTTGGTTGCTTTAATATTGGAGATCTTTTTTATTGCAAGCATTGTTTTAAGTAACTTAATTGAATTTGATTTTGAAAATTTTCCTTAGTTTTCTGATGGGGAAGAGAGATCACTCATATAAAGATTTAATGCAGGCTTTATACCTGTAATACCTCATACTATAATATTCATGGCTTACGATATTTGCAGCTCATAAAATTTACCAAAAGCAAAAAGCACAATTTGAACTCATAGGGACATGGGCCATTCTGAGACGTTAGTACAAAGTATGACTTTGAAAATATTTTCAAACAGGCATCATGTTACTACTTTTAAATCTTTTCAGCAACTCACAATAGGCCTGTGAGTGATACGTCAGAGGGGGTCCTTAGGGGATTTGGTTTAACGTTAGTTGAATGTTTTTGCAACACTCATATTCATTTAAAAATCAGTGTTGCTTTAAGTAATTCATACATTCTCCCTACAAGCCTATTTTGCATAACAGCTCCTTGGCTCTTGTTTTTGTCATTCAACCTCCTAATTTTAAAAAATATTAATGTAATGCAGTCTCACTTGTACCCTGTTCTCCATGTGCCTAGGAGAACATTCTTCCCTCGAAGAAACCACTTTTATCAGCTCATTTTCTATCTTTCCAGAATTTCTTTGTGCAGACACAAGCAAATACAAATATAATTTTATATTTTTATACACAAAAGTAAGCATATTTATCACATTGTTCTGCACCTTGTTTGTTTCACACAGTAGTATATATTGGATCTTTTCTTGTAAATACAAAGAGAGCTTCCTCATTCTTTCCTGCAGTTGCAAGTAATGCATAATGTGTATGAACCCCAGCTTATTAACTAGTCCCCCATTGATGGGCACTTAGTTGTTTCTAGTCTTTTGCTGTTATAAACATTAATGCAGGGAATGACCTTATCATAAGTCACTTCGCATGTGTGCAAGTATATCTGTGGGATAAATTTCCTAGAAGGCTACTCAACCAAGGATAATTTGATAATTTTGTAATGTTTAACATTTTTTTTGCATTTTAACAATTTATTTTTAATTACATTTAATTTTAATTTTTCACAGTTGTAATTTTGATATGTAATGCCAAATTTCTCTCCAAAGGGTCTGTACTATTTATATTCCCACTAGTAGAGCATGTACGTGGGTGTTTTGCCAAAGCCTCGCCTGCAGAGTATGTTAATAAATTTCTATATTTTTGCAATTTAATAGGTGAAAAATGTTATCTCATGTTAACTGTTAAAATTCTTTTATTATCTCTGAGGTTGAAATCTTTTCATATGTTTAAAAGCCATTTATATTTCTTTTTCCTTTAACTATCTGATCATATTATTTGCTCATTTTTTCTATTACTCATGATCTTAGCAGTTTCTAGGACTTTATATGACTTTATTAAATCACTCATTCATTAAATATTTTAGTGCCTACCTAATGTGCTAGGTGTTGTTCTAGGTATTAGAGATGTGTCAGCGAGCAGTGAACAAAATAAATAAAAATCCCCGCTCTCATTCTAGCCTGAGAGCATATCAGGGCACCTGTTCAACTGTAGGATGGCCAGCTGCCAGTGCAGGAGGAGGCGGGCAGGGGTCAGCTGCTACCTCTGTAACATGCAGCTCCTCTGATATCTCTGTCCCCTCATCTCTAAGGGAATACTTCCTGGGCCTGCCAGAAAACATACAGAGTACAGCTCAACTTGGAGATTGCTGGTATAATCTTTACTTTTTTTTCCAGAACTACCTAATAATTCATTGTGAATAATGTTATTAGTCATTTTTTAAACTCAGAAAGCCAGCATACTTTAATTAAAATCAGATTTGTGTTTTCTCCCTAAGAGGAAAAAATGGAGTAGGATCTTTTGTTTTGTTTTGAGACAGGGTCTCACTCTGTCACCCAGGCTGGAGTGTAGTGGCACGATCTTGGCTCACTGCAACCTCGGCCTCCCGGGTTAATGAGATTCTCCTGCCTCAGCCGCCTGAGCGGCTGGGATTACAGGTGCATGCCACCATGCCTGGCTAATTTTTGTATTTTTAGTAGAGATGGGGTTTCACCATGTTGGGCAGGCTGGTCTCGAACTCTTGACCTCAGGTGATCTGCCCGCCTCAGCCTCCCAAAGTGCTGGGATTACAGATATGAGCCACCATGCATGGCAGGATCTTTTCTTATATGAGAATTGTTTTATTAGGACTCTGTCATTCTTCTTACAAAGTTACCTGCTTTTTTCCAAAAATCTGAAAAGATTTAGGAAGGAGATCAATGGAACATGTAATGTGTTTTCTCCAGTCTAAAACTTAACAGCTGCATAACTAATTTTAAGTACAAATCATGCTCTTGGCTCACTGAGAGTTATTGGTATGTGATTATGATTAAAGTTAACACTTTATTTATACCTGTATCTCTAATTTTCTTTACTGATTTTCAGCTTTACTCTACTGAAAATACCATTACATTTTAAGAGAAAAAAAGGTGACCAATATATTATTAAAATATAAGAAAAAGCCTTTTTAAATTTTACTGATTATGAAATCAATAGATGTTTCATTGTTTAAAAATAATCTAGAAAATACAAAAAAAAAAGGAACATATATGTGAAAAAAAACTGTAATTCTTCTGCCCAGATTCAGTAACTGTTAACATTTGGGTGAATTTTTTATACAATCAGAAACATTTATTGAATACCCTCTCTGCCAGTTCACTGCTAGGAACCAAGTAGAGAGTCAGACAGAGATGGCTCTGTTTTGAGCTTACAGGCCAGCCTAGAAGAGGACCATGAGGAACATGTATTGGCAGAGGGGAGAACCTAATCTATGGGCTCAGAGAAGGCTTCCCTGGGGAAGTGACTTACCTGGGACCTGAGGGTTGAGTGAGGCTCCAGTGTGGATAGGAAAGGAGGAGAGACAACAGCACATTTGAAGGTGAGATCATGAGCTAAGATCATGGTGTTTGAAGAAGTGAGAAAAGTCCAAGAATGCAGAGAATAAGCTGTTGGCAACTGCAGACATGGGAGTAACATTCTTAAGATCTAAACTAGTGGTTTCTAGACTTTGGGATTTTATAGATTTTTTTGGATCCAGCTTCCCAGAAGAATATCTGGAGGTGACTATTCCTGTGCAATTTTTTATGGAAATTTTTGTGGAAATTTTTTATGGAAATACTCTGGGAGAAGCTAATAAAGGAGTAGGGAAAGCATGATGGGAAAAATCAAGCAAGGATGCAATATCATATGAAGTCCCAGTCTGCTGGGAGGCAAAGTTGCTAGAGAGCTGGGCCCTTATACTCCTGCACCAGCCAGATTTTGACCATGGGCTGGAAGGGTGGGCAGGGGGACTGTCAATCTCCTAGGCACATGTCACTCCCTAGATGAAGCCCAAGGTGGTTCTGTGAAGAAGGTTGTAGGTATAAACCCTTAGGAGCAAAGCAAGCCCATCTGCAGGGTGGCACATAGAACTGATGAGATGGGGGGTGTGCATGTGAATGGAGTTCATGTGGGAGGAGTCAGTCACAATAAACTAGTAACATAATAATGATCATAAAAATTAGGGAACTCATAGACTTGTCAGATTATTTACTTTGCTAAATTAACATACAGTAAAAAGACAAACAAAATGCCAATTTTGTCTATCATCACCATTATTTCATAAAAGTTTATGCATCTGTTTAAAAAAAATTAACCAGTGAAGAGCTTGGTCAATTCTGAGTTAAATGACAAAATCATGTTTCTTGGCCCACAAAGTTGAAAGGACCAGATCATGACAAATTTGTGAAATGATTACTTAAGCAACTCAGTTTATACCAAGAAATTAGCGTGATCAGAATCTTGAATAAAGATTTCTTTCAATGTTATAAGAACATATATGTGTGATAGGTGCATACTAAGTGTGCATTCTCACATTTAGTGATGGAAAACTCCATCATGTACTACTGTTTGGGAACCCACTGGGCTACAGTGCCTATTATTTTAATTTTATATCCCTCCCTTAGGAGTTAACAAACAAGAGTGTGTTGGAGTAGCTCAGGAATTTGCAGGAAATTGACTTCTTTTAGTCCCAGAACATTTAAAATTTAAAAGCAGTCTTTTCCTATTTCATGTGATTGCATTTCTTTGTTCAGTAAATGAAGTGGAAAAGTTACAGGTAGTTCTGCTAGATCTTAAAGTCTCTTCATTTCTTGCCTAGTACCTTATTAAGAGGAAAAGAAAAACGCTGGGCATGGTGGCTCACGCCTGTAATCCCAGCACTTTGGGAGGCCGAGGTCAAGAGTTCGAGACCAGCCTGGCCAACTTGGTGAAACCCCGTCTCTACTAAAAATACAAAAATTTGCCAGGCGTGGTGGTGGGTGCCTGTAATTCCAGCTATTTGGGAGGCTGAGGCAGGAGAATCACTTGAAACCAGAAGGCGGAGGTTGCAGGTTTTATAGAGTGCCCTAGTCCTGTGAATAATATCTTAATGGATGCTTATGTAAGACTCAGAAAATAGGCTAGCTCAGGGTTACCATTTGGAAGAGAGACACAAGGAAAAGGGGAAGAAGAAGATGACAAATAGAGGTCAGATTAAAGAAACCAATTGGATTAAAGTTATTTGGGAATGAAATTTAATGATGTGGAATTTTTTTTCAGTGTTCAAAGCACTCCAACTGTATAATATTGAAATTAAGAAAGCAGGGAGAAAAAAAGAGGCTTTCATAGAATTTGCTACCAAATCCAGTTGCTTAAGTAACGATTTCACAAATTTGTCATGACCTGGACCTTTGTCATGTGGGCCAAGAAACATGATTTTGTCATTTAACTCAGAATTGACCAAGCTCTTCACTGGTTAATTTTTTTTAAAGCATATGCTAGTTTATTAGTTTCCAATTAGAGATGGGCTGGGAGGCAGGGAGTGAATAGATAGACCTGTCAGAATACTTGTTACTTTTATTTCTGTTTTCCTATTATTCCTTCACTTTCAGCTAGTGAAATGGAACAGGGTTGGCAAGATAACTTTCTTTGCTGGCTACTAGATACACTTACTGGCTAGGATAAATTTTGGTTGCAGGGAAGCTTTTTGTACTCATCTGCCTGGCTTCAAGCCTGAATACAGGTTAGAAAACTTGCTTTCTTTGGTTTCCATTAATGAAACATCTGTCTTCCTCTCATCTACCCACTGCTTCCTGGTTGCCCTGGAGAAAGTTTCTTAGTGGTATAACAGCAGGTCAGCAGTCGTAGAGAGAGTGGTTTATTGTTTCTGAGCACTGGACACATAGTAGTCATCCAGTACAATCAACAGAAAGAACATTAAATGGGCTGTGTTGGTTACTATCCCAGAATTGAATGCTCCAGATGCAGACTGTAAGCCCAGTCTCAAAGACATTCCAGGCTGAATTTTGCACATGTGATAGTCGAGATTTAAAATACTTAAAGAGTACATTAGAGTTTGTCAGATTTGTCCAGTAAATAAATATAGTGTATGAGAATAATACAAAGCATGTAAATGTACATATTACAAAAGCCATGACTTAAAGGAGTTTAATCATATTAACACTGCCCTGGGGCTAGAGAATTAAAAGAGTTGAGCTTTCTCCAGAATGTGTGTGTGTGTGTGTGTGTGTGTCGTGTATATGTGTGTGTACCCATATGTACATGTGCATATGTTTATGTTTGTTTTCTTGTTTTCACTGACTAGTTTTTATTATTCTGGCTTTAGTTTTCCAGAATAAAAAGAAATTCTCATGTTCTCATGTTGGGTAAGATAGATACCTTTCTCATTTTAACTTAGAAATGATACATTTTAGCTCTTTTGGGGAATTTTAAACGAAAACTTTAATGCAGGTAGCAGAAAATCTATTTGTATTGGTCTCATAGTTAATTCAAGTGGCCACAGACCTATAAATAATTTTTCTGGTTTTTTTTCTTGTTACTTTTTAGGTTATCAAGAAAAATAAAAGCAAAATATAAAAACTAATAATTTACTTGGAAATTTTTAATATTTAGACATATTTTTAAATCTTTCTAAAAACAGATAAAATCCTGATATTCTACTTTAAGTATAATTTTTGCAGCTTCTGATATATGTGTAACTAATCTTCATGCGATATATAAGTCAGAAGCAAGAATGATGCTAAAATAACATTAATCCTAATATGTTTAAACATGCTAGAAATGTTAAGGAAGTCAGTTTAAAGCATCATCTTAACCCTATCTATTTTGCATGTTCTGCAAGGTAGCTAGAGAGGACTTTTTGTAGATTAATGCATTATTAAAATTGAATATTTATGTTCTAATCAATGTCTTTATGCTTATATTTCTAATTTTTTAATTTGATTTACATTATAATGTATTTCAAATTATACATGAAGACCTGTATTGTGTGCATATTTATTTATTGCTAAGAACTTGGCAGAGGTTATTTCTGTATTATATTTTCAGTGTTTTTCTTAAGCCTCACAAAACTCCCCATTGAAACTAAACAACAAAGTAGGCTGGTTTAGTTCACATGTGCTGTAAACCAGTATAGGTGGTTATTTCACAGGGTCTTGAGGGGTCCTTGTTTCTTGGAGATGTTCCTCCAGCATCGTCTGGTGTCAATTTGCAGTGGCGACAAAAAAGTAAGACTTAAATTTGAATTTCTTCATGTATTCTATAATTTACTCTGTGATTCTTGGAAATAAGGTATCCAAAATTAGGCATACATTTTCTCACCAGCATTGTTTTAGATGTTTCATGCTTCTGTTCCCCGGCACCTATATGGCTAGCTCTGTTTTACTGCATGTATTTACATTAGAGTATTCAAATCAATTCCTTTGTTAGGAACCCTTGATTTTAGCAATTAATATTTAGGGACATTCTTAGGTTCAGGATGGCACTCCAGGTTTGCCTTTCTGCCTTGTCACCAGAAGAAGATACCCAGCCTGCTTCTCTTTCCTCATTAAACCTGCCACAGCCTGCTCTATTCTTTGGAACTCTTTCCCTGCCTTGCAAGATTGGTTATAGGGTGTAACTAATTTATCCATTGCTACTTTAATGTTGCCTCTGAATACAAATACTCACAGGCTGTTTATGTTGATGGATTTTATTCCTACATTTCAGGAGGGAGTCAGCAAAAATAACAAGTATGGGATTTTAAAGGTTCTAGAAACTGTAATAAAAGTCCCTGCTGCTAAAGTTCCCTATTCTGTGGTTCCTGATTCCCTTCGTGATATGTTTATTAGAATTCCTTTGGAGTTTGCTTTTATTCCTGAAGGTAGAAATTGCCATACTTCCCTCTTCATTCTTCCAGGATTGTGGCTATATGCTTTTCTTGGTCCCTTCTGGGCCTAAAAACAGTTGGAGTACCTGTATGTTGATGGTTTCTATAGTTTTGGCTCTGATTTCTCCCTTGAGTTTCACATTCTTTTTTTTTTTTTCTTTCAGTTTCTTCTGTGCGTTGCCATTATCAGTTATTACTTAGATCTCAGTAGGTCATTGGGCCAGGGAAATAAATGAACAATTTATTGGTGGAAAAAAATCTCATATGATTAATGAATATATAAAAAAATTAAGTGTCATTAGTAATCAGTGAATTACAAATTACATCATAAGGAGATATGGCTCACTATGAAACTAGAGATTATTTTTAATGCTTTCAGTGATCATTCTTATATACTATTGGCATAAGCTTTTTTGAAAGCAGTTTGTAGTGTGTATTGAGAGACTTAAAAATATTCTTTGATGTAAAATCTTTATTAAAAAATTTTACTAGCAAAAGTAAATAATGAGAAATAGAGGAAAGATGATAACTGAAGTATTTTTAAATGTTTCTAATTTTCTCTTCTCTATTAGAAACAATATTAGAGAAATAGTTAACTGACATATGAGTATAAGTACCTGATGATATTATTATGAAGAATATTTAAATAATTTTGGAAAATAGTTTTATAAGAAGACTTATCTGGAGATGGAATATAAGTTAGGCCTTGAAGAATAGATAGGCAGATAATAGTAGGTTGGGCATTTCATGGGAAGGAAGATAACAAGAGCAAAGACATAAAGGTGGAAATAAGTTTATTGCATGGAAAATAATGATTAATCTGGCTGGGAAGCAGGAGTTCATTTGGAGGAATGTTATTCCCCTTTTATGTGTTTAGATATTTGCTAGATACTAAGGACATAAGGATAACTTAAATATAGCAAAAATGGGAATTCAGGAGAAGGGCATATACAAGAAACAGTTTCTTGAAAAATTTGATGAAACAATGATTTGATAAAATAAAGAGAAAAAGATAATATGAAAGTTTTGCATTTATATGAGGCTAGTGACAAAAATGGAAAAGCTGAAGCAGGAGACCTTTGTGAAGCAAAATGATCAGTTTAGTTTCCGCAGTTTGTTTAAGCCATGCACACAGGGAGCTTCTTCTTTGTGTGTTTTATTCTTTGGGTTTACTTATCTTGTAAAATGTAATGTTGTTCAGATACCTCTAACTACATGTTCCAGTTTTTAAACTGATCAATGTGAAATCTATAAAAAAGGACTATTTGGGGACTTATAAAAATAAATTAAGTAATAAGGCCTGTGGCATTTGGTTTTTTAAAGTTTTTTATATCTTGGGAACAATACTTATATTGGATTCTATTTATTTTGATGACTTTGTTTCACACTGTGACATATTGGGCGTGGGTCTATAACCTTAAGGGACCAGTAGATCTCATTCTAAACTGTATTATAGGGAAGTTTCTTTTTTTGGCAGATGGGAGATTCTTTGGTCAGAGAGACCTACGAAGGTGAATGCTTCCCAAGCTCGCCAGTTTAAACCTTGTATTAAGCAGATAAATTTCCCCACAAATCTTATACGACTGGAAGTAAATAGTTCTCTTCTGGATTATTACACTGAATTAGATGCAGTTGTGCTACATGGTGTGAAGGACAAGCCAGTGCTTTCTCTCAAGACTTCACTTATTGACATGAATGATATAGAAGATGATGCCTATGAAGAAAAGGATGGTTGTGGAATGGACAGTCTTAACAAACAGTTTAGCAGTGCTGTCCTCAGGGAAGGGCCAAATAATGGGTATTTTGATAAACTACCTTATGAGGTAAGCCAAAAATATTTAGCAGCAGTATTGGTTTTTAATCTTTAGATATTAATGTTTACTGAGCATCGGTAATTGAGCATTGGTAAGGTATATATAATTTGATGTGTTGTATATTTTGATTTTGGAAAAACTAGACAAAATCATGTTTTAACTAATTTCACTGCTTTTGTT
Source organism: Pongo pygmaeus (assembly GCF_028885625.2). Taxonomy (NCBI): domain Eukaryota; kingdom Metazoa; phylum Chordata; class Mammalia; order Primates; family Hominidae; genus Pongo; species Pongo pygmaeus. The sequence continues at coordinate 98,684,966 of NC_072378.2, read as the reverse complement.
TTGGTTTGGCTTTAATGTTCCTGGATAAACTATTAAGTATATATTTTCATATTGCTAATTAATAATAACCAAATACAAAAACCAGTAATAAGTAACAATCCACTTTAATTCATATTACAGTTTAAGTATGGGCAATACATGCTTAACTTTATATTAGTTATGTTAAAGATGATTTGCTATTAAAAATAATATTAATAAGATTGTGAGATGAATGCTTATTCTATTTAATCCGTAGTTTCTCTAAGTGTCATTTTTTTTTTTTTTCTATACTAACTCTATTTTATATTCTCCTAACTATAATTTTTGGTCTAGGCAGGTAGTGCTATTACCTTGGAATTATTAATTTTTTTTTTTTTTTTTTTTTGAGATGGAGTCTCGCTCTGTTGCCCAGGCTGGAGTGCAGTGGTGCCATCTCGGCTCACTGCAAGCTCCGCCTCCTGGGTTCACGCCATTCCCCTGCCTCAACCTCCCGAGTAGCTGGGACTACAGGTGCCTGCCACCATGCCTGGCTAATTTTTTGTTTTTTTTTGTATTTTTAGTAGAGACGGGGTTTCACTGTGTTAGCCAGGATTGTCTCGATCTCCTGACCTCGTGATCTGCTCACCTTGGCCTCCCAGAGTGCTGGGATTACAGGTGTGAGCCACTGCGCCTGGCCCGGAATTATTAATACTTTTTTGTGTGTCTAGTCTTAAGTCTTGTTTTCAGTGTGTCCCTACTGGAGTGTTTCTGAGGTATATTTAGCATCCCAGGTTCCCAGATGTCAAATGCTAGTAGCATTCTAGGGCCATGTGACACCAAAACCTCTCCCTACCAGTTTCGAAATATTCCTAGGGGTAAGAGTAGGGCCAAGCATTTCTGTCTCCCACTGAAAACTACTGTGTGGTTAAAACTGTGTATCAGTTTTCTTTTTAAGAAAACTTTATAGAATCAAATTTTAACCACCTTAGATATCCCTCTTCCAAATTGATGTGTATTTCAGATTTCATGGAAATAACACAAATAGCTTAACTTTCATGAAACAATAAGATAGCCTCTTGAATGTCTTAGAGTAATAGTAACTATAATGCTTCTCCAACATATTACAGTTAAAATGCCATGGCGCATCCTGTGAAATAGCTAAAGTTGCCACATAAAGATGAATTTAAGTGTCCAAGGTAATTTGGTCTTTAAGCCATGGGACCAGGATCCCACCCAGACCTCATGTGATGGAAAGGGAGCTTCACAGATTGGACAAGACTGGCCTTTACTGGGAGGAGGGAGGAAAGATGAAGGAAAAGCTGGATTTGGGGAGAGAGAGGAGCATGAGATACTGACAGTGTTGCTCCTCAGGTCTCTGCGGAGGGTCTGTTGTGGCATCAGTGGAAGCAATTCATCTGGAGGAGAGTGAATCGCTGCTTTGATTCTTACCCACTTGCAAAAACTGTAAAATAGAAATTTAATTTCAGCAAATACATTTTAAACAGTTCATTGAATTTTATCCAGACCTGATAAAATGCTTGACCCATAGAATTTGAATGAAGGCCAGAAGACACTTGAGGCAAAGGGAAGACAAGGTACAAAGATGAGAAGTGAAACTGTGTGACTTGTTTGGGAGCTCCAGTATTTCAGTGTGACCAAAACATAGGATTTGATAGGGGAAGCTGCAGGAGGTGGAATTGAATGGAGGCCCAGGGCTGCCTCAGTGCACAGCTCCATGCACATAGATGACAGTGATTGGGACTCCCTGTCTTTGGCAGTGTGGAGTCTATTCTGCTGCGTCATAAAGGGCTGTTTGGGTTTCACCAAGAGATTTGCATTTTATCCTTTCAGCCAGTGATCTTCAGGGTGGTCCAGTATACAGCCAAATTAGTCAAGGGGAGTCACAGATACTTTAGACTTTGCAGATAATTTACTTTTGCTAAAAAATTAGAACATGCCCTAGAGTAGGAAAATACAATAAAGTAAAAATATCAGTTTTCCTTAATCAGTGTATTCAATGAAGTCCCAATTAAAATGCAAACAGAATTTTTTAAAATTGAAAAGTTTGCCTAAAAATTGAAAATACTCATGAAAATTCTGGAAAAGAAGTGTGATAGAGGAGTATTAGTCCTGATTCTCATTTGCAGTCAAACAGTCCACGACATTCCAACACATATACTTTAAAAAACTTAGTTATTTTACTTGGAGGACTATTGATATGGGAGAAATAACATATAGATAAATGGAACAGAATAGAGTCCAGGAACAGGTCAAGAGGATAGAGGGAAATGTATTGACAACTCCCCTGGGAAAGTGTTATATTTCTGTCATTAAAAAAAAAAAAAAAGAAACACAAAAACAGTTTTATATCTTTTCTTCCTTTTTTGCCTTTCAGAATAAAAACGTTTTGATACCAATGTTGTCTAGGATATAAGCAAAAGGGTACTTTCATACAATTTTTATGGATATATAAATTGATATGAACATTGTGAATGGCAATTCTCCACTTGCATCAAAACTTTTAAATGCATGTAATTTACTATAAGGATATATTTTCAAAGTTTGCCAAGATGAACATACATGCATAATACATACACACAATGATATTGCAGTATTATTTGCAATAGGAAAAAAAGCAGGACATACATCAATGAGAAACTAGTTGAATTGTGTCACTTCTGTGAAATGGAAGGAGGTGGGTCTGTATGTGCAGATCTAGAAAGATCTACAAGATATATCATTAAATGAGAAAAGCAAGTTGCTGAATGGTGTATATAGTATCATTCTTTTAGTGCAAATTGAAGAACAGAATTTCATACACATTTATTTGGAAGAGATCAGAAAAACAATGCTTATCTTTGGGGAGAGGGATGGTTAGAACTGAGTGTAGAGAGGAAGAAACTTCTCATTTTAGACCTTTCTTAAATGTTTGGGTTTACTTTTTACTTGAAATTTTTGATTTTTGTGTAATATTTTACACATCAACAGGTGTATCTGGATGATGAGATTTGTTAAAGAAAAATTATTCAATCGTGCTAGGTATAGGGACCACTACAATGGGATTTTGCAGTGTCTGAGAGATTGGGTTCAACAGCATGGGCAAGTGGGAATTAATAGCCAAGGAGCAGGTTGGAAAGTCAGTAAATTACTAAGAAAATTACTAAGAAACATCAGGAGTAAGGGAGATTCTGGCTACACCCTCTTTAAACTCATTTTAAAGATCATGTTGTTGTTACTCTGCGTTTTGTGGTATTTTGGCTTAAAACAGTGAAATTCTGACCTGAAATTAATACTGAGCCTAGATAACAAAATAAATTGAAGAAGAGCATTTAGGTTAATTGCAAAACAAAAAGTTTAGCTAGATAAATACATGAAATAAAAAAAAAACCCTCTCTCATCTAAATAAGATTTTTAACATTTAGCAAATATTTAATATCTTTTTGTTTATAATTGTTAGTTCAGAATAGGCTATTTAAGCAGTAGTTCTTTGAAACTAGAAGCCCCCAACTGTTAAGAAAAAATAAATCTTGGACTAGTTCAAGAAGATAATTTTAATTAGAGATAACAATCTCTTGAATTCTGCCTTCTTAGTAATTCTTGTTTCTGTTTGCTACTCCATCATCACTGCCAGCTGCCTTAAGCAGACCCCTTATTTCCTATTTCCTAGAATTCTGTATTAGCCCCATGGCTGGTTTCTCTTCCTGCCTCCTTGCTTCCAGTAGCACCCCCCGCAATGATCTTTCTGAAACACAAATGTGAACATGTCACTCTAGTTTAAAACCCCTAGTTTAAAACCGTTCAGGACTCCTCATTGCTTTCAGGATAAATCCAAGCTCCTCTGTGAGGCTTTCATAACACAGTCTTTACCACTAGACTCTCTTTTCACCTGGTTTGTCCCTGACTCTCTGAAGCTGAATGTTCCAGCAAAAGAAACTATCATCAGAGTGAACAGGCAACCTACAGAATGGGAGAAAATTTTTGCGATCTATCCATCTGACAAAGGGCTAACATCCAGAATCTACAAAGAAGTTAGGCAAATTTACAAGAAAGAAACAACCCCATCAAAAAGTGGGCAAAGGATATGAACAGACACTGCTCAAAAGAAGACATTATGCAGCCAACAAACATAAGAAAAAATGTTCATCATCACTGGTCATTAGAGAAATGCAAATCAAAATCACAATGAGATACCATCTCATGCCAGTTAGAATAGTGATCATTAAAAAGTCAGGAAACAACAGATGCTGGAGAAGATGTGGAGAAATAGGAATGTTTTTACACTGTTGGTGGGAGTGTAAATTAGTTCAACCATTGTGGAAAACAGTATGGTGATTCCTCAAGGATCTAGAACTAGAAATACCATTTGACCCAGCAGTCCCATTACTGGGTATATATCCCAATGATTATGAATCATTCTGCTATAAGGACATATGTACACGTATGTTTATTGTGGCACTATTCACAATAGTGAAGACTTGGAACCAACCCAAATATCCATCAATGATAGACTGGATAAAGAAAATGTGGCACATACATACCATGGAATACTATGCAGCCATAAAAAAGGATGAGTTCATGTCCTTTGAAGGGACATGGATGAAGCTGGAAACCATCATTCTCAGCAGACTAACACAGGAACAGAAAACCAAGTACCGCATGTTCTCACTTATAAGTGGGAGTTGAACAATGAGAACACCTGGACACAGGCAGGGGAACATCACACACTGGGGCCTGTCGGTGGGTGGGGCGGCTAGGGGAGGGATAACATTAGAGAAATACCTAATGTAGGTGATGGGTTGATGGGTGCAGCAAAACGCCATGGCATTTGTATACCTATGTAACACACCTGCACGTTCTGCACATGTACCCCAGAACTTAAAAGTATTTTTTTTTATTTTTTATTTTTTAAAAAGCTGAGTGTTCCTGGCACAGGTACACTTTCACTTTGGAGCTAGGCCTGCTAGACTTTAGTAGCATTCTGTGTTTCTTTTTGTCAAAGCTATTAAAACGTATCATTGTCCTTACCAATCCCCACTGGACTGTAAGCATTCTGAGAATGGGCACTCTTTCTTTTCTGTCGCCAGTGTCTGGCACGTAGTAGCTGTTCAGTAATGCTGAGTATGACAAATTGTATTAGTCAATAGATTACCAAAGTGTGTATTTGCACCTAAGAAAATGAGTAGGCAATATGAGCTGAGTATACTTTGAACAATCTTGAAATGCACTACAGTCAAATGTATGTATGATTTCTTCTATTTGGATACTTCTGTTGGATGTTTATTTACTATATGAAATATTGTTATAAAATGTATGACACTTTTATTCCTTATTAGATCATGTTATATGTTTCTTAGAATGATACTGCTTTTCACTCTTGACGATCTTGGTTTCTCTGTCTCATTTAGCTTATTCAACTGATTCTGAATCATCTTACACTACCAGACCTGTGTAGATTAGCACAGACTTGCAAACTACTGAGCCAGCATTGCTGTGATCCTCTGCAATACATCCACCTTAATCTGCAACCATACTGGGCAAAACTAGATGACACTTCTCTGGAATTTCTACAGTCTCGATGCACTCTTGTCCAGTGGCTTAATTTATCTTGGACTGGCAATAGAGGCTTCATCTCTGTTGCAGGATTTAGCAGGTTAGTACAAAGCCTTGATGAAGTTTTTTTTTTCCCCCCCAGCAGCAGGCTGTACTTATTATGTAGTGGTTTTCATAATAAAAGTTTGAAATTATGTAACATGTACTTACAAAAATAAAAAGGAAATATATTTTGAGTGTCATGTTTAGAATGCTGCTGCTTATAAAAAATAAGTGTTTTACTATCCTCTTCAGCTAAATTTTATATGAATATGAAGGGAAACTATACCCTTTACTTCATGTTTTTTAAATCCCAAGTAACTTTCAGCAGAGCTCCTGTTTCTTCTTTCTCATATTTGCAGCACAGATGATTAACACATTTTAAAAACTATTTCCAAATCAAAATCTACCTCTCTAATGTGATTTGTCAGAAATGGAAAACAATTTATTATAGAACATTTTAAATTAAATCTTAATTACATGTGCAATACATCACCCAGATTTAGAAGCTCATTTAAACTAATTATGTTGAAAATGCAATTGCATGCTAAATAGACGACCACACTTGCAGACCTGCCCAGGTGTTTCCGCTCCTTTCTATTTAAGCATTTAGTTTCCTTACTATTAAATGTCACCTGTTAAGCATTTGAAAGCTTGCACAAGTGCATATTCATTTAGTAATGCCATAGTAATTTTTCTTAGGATACAAACAGGTGTTTTTCTCCTAACTTTGATCATGGTTTTTCTCCTTTTATGTTAATATAATCTCAGCATTTTCATGAAGTTAAATAATGAAGGAGTAGAAACTTTAGAGAAATTTTCTGTTATTTTTAATTAATGAATACTCTTGTATTCTATTTTTAAAAATGAAAAGTGAACTATAGCAATCCCTACACATATCCCCAGTGAATATATTCTAGCTAGAACAGTGGTTTATGAATTAGAAATTCGTATGTGGAGCCTTGTTTCCTTAACTCAGATTATAAAAATAAAGATGCAGTTCCAGAAATAAAGATTTGATATTGTTAGATTTAAATGAAGTAATGATGTTTGAAATAGTAACAATGTGTTCCAAATACTGAGCTTGATAGTTTATGCATCAAAGTGAAAAATAAACCAAGCAGTAATGACTAGTAGCACATGTTGAAACCGTGGATGCACTGAGTTTCTTTTCTGCCAGAAATTGAACCAGGGGAAGGGGTTCGTTGCTAGATATTTGGCAGCTGTCCAGTGAAACACAGTTTAGTCATTTCTACTTCCCTTTGCCCCAAACACACATATTTCAAATTCTTTTCTCTGCTAATAGGACCAAGAAAGAACTGAAGCTAATGAAGTCTGTGAATATTTAGAGTATACATTATCATAAACCAAGACTAACTGAATATGAAAACAGATAGAACAAGCGGTGTCAGTAAGCATTATTTTACATTATGTAGACCATTAGGGTATTTTAATTACCCTCATAGCTCTTTCCCAATGTTTTCCATTATTAAGAATTTATTAAACGTTTGTTTTCACCCTTTGTGTGCAAGGCATTGTAGTAGGTGTTGATCATATACAGAGACATATGAGATATATAATATAGTTCCTGCCTTCAGGCTACAGAGAAGATAAAGATACTAAGATAAACATATAAACATATCCCTTATTTTTATAAACAGAGTAACAGGGTAGTAACTAATGTGTAGACATTAAAGAAAATATTAGTCGTGAATGGCTGAAGTCCAGCTTCACTGGCAAAGTGCTGCATGTGACTGTGATAATAACGAGTAAAATATAAAGCTAATATTAATCAGTTTTAAAAACTTTATGCAGCTTCTGGCGCTTGAGAAGAAACATCACTTATAAGAAGAAAACTTAGCCATGCCATTTTTAAAATTTTTATACTAGTAATGGATAAGGATCTTTTGCAAAGTTAGAGTTTCTATCTACTTTCTAACCCACAATTTATCTTCCATTTTCAATTCACCCAGGATAGTTGCTGTAGAGCAGTTTGAATAATCAGAAAAAGCCATATATGAATTTAAGTTCTCGTATTTTACTGTAGTACTTCAGCCAGTAAAATCATAAATCTTGATGGCATTCCTCTAAGTGTAGTCACTATTCCCACCAAGAAAAGAAAAAGTCGAAGTAAGAGGGAGAGAGAACCTTTTCTTGGGCGGGGCATATTGGAGTTTTGCCTACTGGTTACTGTTGGCCCCCATGACTTGACTGCTGAATTGATAGTTATTATGGCTTGTAGGCAGCATTCCCAGAATAAGCAATAAATATGCATGGCTTGATTATTAATAAATAATCTATGAATAAGTATGGTCTATTTATGCTCATTACTATGAAGAAGACTTATTTGTAATACTTTAAAGAAGAAAAGCACGTTTAAAAACTAGAGACCAATGTTGATGAGCTGCTTTTTGAACAAATCTTTGGGGAAAAAGTTTGATGCAGTTTATTTTTGTTGCTTAAAAGCCTTATCTCACAAGTTAGAACTGTTTAACTGGATTTTAAATAACTTTTTAGGAATTTTTATTATTTAGAATAGTGGAGAAATAGGTTACATTGGAATAAAGATAACTTAAAACTTTTAATCAGTTATTAAAATCCTATTCTAGCTACAGATTTGTGATTTATTACTTTGAGTACTGTTCATGCATATCATTACTCATTAAAATCACATCTATTATAATTCCACTTTTCTAATATGGTTCCCCGAAGTCTTGGATGTTCCTTTCCCTGCCTGCCTGTTTGTGCTTTAGAACTTAATTGTATCATTCTGTTCAAAAAGCCTTAGGTTCATTTTTTCCCTACCATTTTTCTTCAAATATTTGCTGAATGGCCTTGATCTCCCCCTCAGTTATGTGTAGGTTTTTACTCTAAACTCCTCTTACTTGTTCTCAGTAGTTTATATTCATTCCTTTAGGAAACATTCTTGGATGCTTTCTAGATATGAGAACTTAAGTAGGTATTTTGACATAGAGCTAAAGTTTTATGGTATAAAGAGCTTATTTCCCACTAATATATTTATTCAGTTGCCTGCCTATATTTTATACAGTTGTGTCTTAGATTGTCAACTCTAGAAAGTAGAGACCATTTTAAGATGTTCTTTTCCCTTCTTTCTATCATTGTTGCATAGTACCCATATACAGTTAAGCAGGAAGTTTTGTTTTTAATGGCTTTATTTTGGATCTGCTGTATTAAATAATGTTCCAAGTTATTTGGGATTAAAATGATCTTGAATATATTGGTTTTTTTAAAAAATTATTCTTATTATACTTTAAGTTTTAGGGTACATGTGCACAATGTGCAGGTTAGTTACATATGTATACATGTGCCATGGTGGTGTGCTGCACCCATTAACTCGTCATTTAGCATTAGGTGTATCTCCTAATGCTATCCCTCCCCCCTCCCCCCCACCCCACAACAGTCCCCAGAGTGTGATGTTCCCCTTCCTGTGTCCATGTGTTCTCATTGTTCAATTCCCACCTATGAGTGAGAACATGCGGTGTTTGGTTTTTTGTCCTTGCGATAGTTTACTGAGAATGATGATTTCCAATTTCATCCATGTCCCTACAAAGGACATGAACTCATCATTTTTGATGGCTGCATAGTATTCCATGGTGTATATGTGCCACATTTTCTTAATGCAGTCTATCATTGTTGGACATTTGGGTTGGTTCCAAGTCTTTGTTATTGTGAATAGTGCCGCAATAAACATACGTGTGCATGTGTCTTTCTAGCAGCATGATTTATAGTCCTTTGGGTATATACCCAGTAATGGGATGGCTGAGTCAAATGGTATTTCTAGTTCTAGATCCCTGAGGAATCGCCACACTGACTTCCACAATGGTTGAACTAGTTTACAGTCCCACCAACAGTGTAAAAGTGTTCCTATTTCTCCACATCCTCTCCAGCACCTGTTGTTTCCTGACTTTTTAATGATTGCCATTCTAACTGGTGTGAGATGGTATCTCATTGTGGTTTTGATTTGCATTTCTCTGATGGCCAGTGATGATGAGCATTTTTTCATGTGTCTTTTGGCTGCATAAATGTCTTCTGTTGAGAAATGTCTGTTCATATCCTTTGCCCACCTTTTGATGGGGTTGTTTGTATTTTTCTTGTAAATTTGTTTGAGTTCATTGTAGATTCTGGAAATTAGCCCTTTGTCAGATGAGTAGGTTGCGAAAATTTTCTCCCATTTTGTAGGTTGCCTGTTCACTCTGATGGTAGTTTCTTTTGCTGCGCAGAAGCTCTTTAGTTTAATTAGATCCCATTTGTCGGTTTTGGCTTTTGTTGCCATTGCTTTTGGTGTTTTAGACATGAAGTCCTTGCCCATGCCTAGGTTTTCTTCTAGGGTTTTTATGGTTTTTGGTCTAACATTTAAGTCTTTAATCCATCTTGAATTAATTTTTGTATAAGGTGTAAGGAAGGGATCCAGTTTCAGCTTTCTACATATGGCTAGCCAGTTTTCCCAGCACCATTTATTAAATAGGGAATCCTTTCCCCATTGCTTGTTTTTCTCAGGTTTGTCAAAGATCAGATAGTTGTAGATATGCAGCGTTATTTCTGAGGGCTCTGTTCTGTTCCATTGATCTATATCTCTGTTTTGGTACCAGTACCATGCTGTTTTGGTTACTGTAGCCTTGTAGTTAGTTTGAAGTCAGGTAGCGTGATGCCTCCAGCTTTGTTCTTTTGGCTTAGGATTGACTTGGCAATGCGGGCTCTTTTTTGGTTCCATATGAACTTTAAAGTAGTTTTTTCCAATTCTGTGAAGAAAGTCATTGGTAGCTTGATGGGGATGGCATTGAATCTATAAATTACCTTGGGCATTATGGCCATTTTCACAATATTGATTCTTCCTATCCATAAGCATGGAATGTTCTTCCATTTGTTTGTATCCTCTTTTATTTCATTGAGCAGTGGCTTGTAGTTCTCCTTGAAAAGGTCCTTCACATCTCTTATAAGTTGGATTCCTAGTATTTTATTCTCTTTGAAGCAATTGTGAATGGGAGTTCACTCATGATTTGGCTCTCTGTTTGTCTGTTATTGGTGTATAAGAATGCTTGTCATTTTTGTACATTGATTTTGTATCCTGAGACTTTGCTGAAGTTGCTTATCAGCTTAAGGAGATTTTGGGCTGAGACAATGGGGTTTTCTAGATATACAATCATGTCATCTGCAAACAGGGACAATTTGACTTCCTCTTTTCCTAATTGAATACCCTTTATTTCCTTCTCCTGCCTAATTGCCCTGGCCAGAACTTCCAACACTATGTTGAATAGGAGTGGTGAGAGAGGGCATCCCTGTCTTGTGCCAGTTTTCAAAGGGAATGCTTCCAGTTTTTGCCCATTCAGTATGATATTGGCTGTGGGTTTGTCATAGATAGCTCTTACTATTTTGAGATACGTCCCATCAATACCTAATTTATTGAGAGTTTTTAGCATGAAGGGTTGTTGAATTTTGTCAAAGGCCTTTTCTGCATCTGTTGAGATAATCATGTGGTTTTTGTCGTTGGTTCTGTTTATATGCTGGATTACATTTATTGATTTGTGTATATTGAACCAGCCTTGCATCCCAGGGATGAAGCCCACTTGATCATGGTGGATAAGCTTTTTGATGTGCTGCTGGATTCAGTTTGCCAGTATTTTACTGAGGATTTTTGCATCAATGTTCATCAAGGATATTGGTCTAAAATTCTCTTTTTTGGTTGTGTCTCTGCCCGGCTTTGGTATCAGGATGATGCTGGCCTCATAAAATGAGTTAGGGAGGATTCCCTCTTTTTCTATTGATTGGAATATTTTCAGAAGGAATGGTACCAGTTCCTCCTTGTACCTCTGGTAGAATTTGGCTGTGAATCCATCTGGTCCTGGACTCTTTTTGGTTGGTAAGCTATTGATTATTGCCACAATTTCAGATCCTGTTATTGGTCTATTCAGAGATTCAACTTCTTCCTGGTTTAGTCTTGGGAGAGTGTATGTGTTGAGGAATTTATCCATTTCTTCTAGATTTTCTAGTTTATTTGCATAGAGGTGTTTGTAGTATTCTCTGATGGTAGTTTGTATTTCTGTGGGATTGGTGGTGATATCCCCTTCATCATTTTTTATTGCATTTATTTGATTCTTCTCTCTCTTTGTCTTTATTAGTCTTGCTAGCGGTCTATCAATTTTGTTGATCCTTTCAAAAAACCAGCTCCTGGATTCATTAATTTTTTGAAGGGTTTTTTTGGTCTCTATTTCCTTCAGTTCTGCTCTGATTTTAGTTATTTCTTGCCTTCTGCTAGCTTTTGAATGTGTTTGCTCTTGCTTTTCTAGTTCTTTTAATTGTGATGTTACGGTGTCAATTTTGGATCTTTCCTGCTTTCTCTTGTGGGCATTTAGTGCTATAAATTTCCCTCTACACACTGCTTTGAATGTGTCCCAGAGATTCTGGTATGTTGTGTCTTTGTTCTCGTTGGTTTCAAAGAACATCTTTATTTCTGCCTTCATTTCGTTATGTACCCAGTAGTCATTCAGGAGCAGGTTGTTCAGTTTCCATGTAGTTGAGTAGTTTTGAGTGAGTTTCTTAATCCTGAGTTCTAGTTTGATTGCACTGTGGTCTGAGAGACAGTTTGTTATAATTTCTGTTCTTTTACATTTGCTGAGGAGAGCTTTACTTCCAAGTATGTGGTCAATTTTGGAATAGGTGTGGTGTGGTGCTGAAAAGAATGTATATTCTGTTGATTTGGGGTGGAGAGTTCTGTAGATGTCTATTAGGTCCGCTTGGTGCAGAGCTGAGTTCAATTCCTGGGTATCCTTGTTAACTTTCTGTCTCGTTGATCTGTCTAATGTTGATAGTGGGGTGTTAAAGTCTCCCATTATTATTGTGTGGGAGTCTAAGTCTCTTTGTAGGTCACTCAGGACTTGCTTTATGAATCTGGGTGCTCCTGTATTGGGTGCATATATATTTAGGATAGTTAGCTCTTCTTGTTGAATTGATCCCTTTACCATTATGTAATGGCCTTCTTTGTCTCTTTTGATCTTTGTTGGCTTAAAGTCTGTTTTATCAGAGACTAGGATTGCAACCTCTGCCTTCTTTTGTTTTCCATTTGCTTGGTAGATCTTCCTCCATCCTTTTATTTTGAGCCTATGTGTGTCTCTGCACGTGAGATGGGTTTCCTGAATACAGCGCACCAATGGGTCTTGACTCTATCCAATTTACCAGTCTCTGTCTTTTAATTGGAGCATTTAGTCCATTTACATTTAAAGTTAATATTGTTATGTGTGAATTTGATCCTGTCATTATGATGTTAGCTGGTTATTTTGCTCGTTAGTTGATGCAGTTTCTTCCTAGTCTCAATGGTCTTTACATTTTGGCATGATTTTGCAGCGGCTGGTACCTATTGTGCCTTTCCATGTTTAGTGCTTCCTTCAGGAGCTCTTTTAGGGCAGGCCTGGTGGTGACAAAATCTCTCAGCATTTGCTTGTCTATGTAGTATTTTATTTCTCCTTCACTTATGAAGCTTAGTTTGGCTGGATATGAAATTCTGGGTTGAAATTTCTTTTCTTTAAGAATGTTGAATATTGACCCCCACTCTCTTCTAGCTTGTAGAGTTTCTGCTGAGAGATCTGCTGTTAGTCTGATGGGCTTCCCTTTGTGGGTTACCCGACCTTTCTCTCTCGCTGCCCTTAACATTTTTTCCTTCATTTCAACTTTGGTGAATCTGACAATTATGTGTCTTGGAGTTGCTCTTCTCGAGGAGTATCTTTGTGGTGTTCTCTGTATTTCCTGAATCTGAATATTGGCCTGCCTTGCTAGATTGAGGAAGTTCTCCTGGATAATATCCTGCAGAGTGTTTTCCAACTTGTTTCCATTCTCCCCGTCACTTTCAGGTACACCAATCAGACGCAGATTTGGTCTTTTCACATAGTCCCATATTTCTTGGAGGCTTTGTTCGTTTCTTTTTATTCTTTTTTCTCTAAACTTCCCTTCTCGCTTCATTTCATTCATTTCATCTTCCATCACTGATACCCTTTCTTCCAGTTGGTCGCATTGTCTCCTGAGGCTTCTGCATTCTTCACGTAGTTCTCGAACCTTGGCTTTCAGCTCCATCAGCTCCTTTAAGCACTTCTCTGTATTGGTTATTCTAGTTATACATTCGTCTAAAGTTTTTTCAAAGTTTTCAACTTCTTTGCCTTTGGTTTGAATTTCCTCCTGTAGCTCGGAGTAGTTTGATCATCTGAAGCCTTCTTCTCTCAGCTCGTCAAAGTCATTCTCCGTCCAGTTTTGTTCCGTTGCTGGTGAGGAACTGCGTTCCTTTGGAGGAGGAGAGGCACTCTGCTTTTTAGAGTTTCCAGTTTTTCTGCTCTGTTTTTTCCCCATCTTTGTGGTTTTATCTACTTTTGGTCTTTGATGATGGTGTTGTACAGATGGGTTTTTGGTGTGGATGTCCTTTCTGTTTGTTAGTTTTCATTCTAACAGACAGGACCCTCAGCTGTCGGTCTGTTGGAGTTTGCTAGAGGTCCACTCCAGACCCTGTTTGCCTGGGTATCAGCAGCGGTGTCTGCAGAACCGCAGATTTTCGTGATCTGCGAATGCTGCTGTCTGATCGTTCCTCTGGAAGTTTTGTCTCAGAGGAGTACCCGGCCGTGTGAGGTGTCAGTCTGCCCCTACTGGGGGGTGCCTCTCAGTTAGGCTGCTCGGGGGTCAGGGGTCAGGGACCCACTTGAGGAGGCAGTCTGTCCGTTCTCAGATCTCCAGCTGCGTGCTGGGAGAACCACTGCTCTCCTCAAAGCTGTCAGACAGGGACATTTAAGTCTGCAGAGGTTACTGCTGTCTTTTTGTTTGTCTGTGCCCTGCCCCCAGAGGTGGAGCCTACAGAGGCAGGCAGGCCTCCTTGAGCTGTGGTGGGCTCCACCCAGTTCGAGCTTCCTAGCTGCTTTGTTTACCTAAGCAAGCCTGGGCAATGGCGGGTGCCCCTCCTCCAGCCTGGCTGCCGCCTTGCAGTTTGATTTCAGACTGCTGTGCTAGCAATCAGCGAGACTCCGTGGGTGTAGGACCCTCCGAGCCAGGTGCGGAATATAATCTCCTGGTGCGCCGTTTCCTAAGCCTGTCGGAAAAGCGCAGTATTCAGGTGGGAGTGGCCTGATTTTCCAGGTGCTGTCAGTCACCCCTTTCCTTGACCAGGAAAGGGAACTCCCTGACCCCTTGCGCTTCCCAAGTGAGGCAATGCCTCACCCTGCTTTGGCTGGCGCATGGTGCACTGCCTCCACTGTCCTGCGCCCACTGTCTGGCACTCCCTAGTGAGATGAACCCAGTACCTCAGATGAAAATGCAGAAATCACCCGTCTAATGCATCGCTCACGCTGGGAGCTGTAGACCGGAGCTGTTCCTATTCTGCCATCTTGGCTCCTCCACGAATATATTGTTTTAGAAAACTCGGTGAGGGTCAGCTAAAAAAACATGAGATTAGGAATTAAGAAGTCATAGATATTTATATCTAATTCTTCTCTTACCTTTTATACTTCAGGCAATTTCTGAGGACTATTACCTTTTATTTTGTGGTAAGTAAACTCAAATCATTCATGTGATCTTAGTTATTTTAGGGTGCAAGTTACCATTTAGTAAATTATTTCTTATGTACTTGTATTATTTTGGACAAATTAATCACCTCATAATGATAAGCAATTTATTTTTCTCTCCAGAGATTCCTTTTCTCATAGCAGGAGACCTAGTCTGGGATTGTTTATCTGAACTTAGGTCCTCTCATAAAACCTTCAGTATAAAAAAATACTTTGTGGGCATTCACAGTGTAGAATGAATTGACTGCAGGAAGTAAACAAGCTGAGTTCTCCTTTCAAATGATCAGTGGCACAGTTGAGATGAAAAAATACATATATGTAATTATGCATTAAAATAAAACCTGCATGAGAAGCGTTAAGGAAAGAAGTAAGAGCTGTGTTCAGCTAATTGAGTCTGCCATTCTCTCTGCCCTCTTGGGATGTAGATATGAAAAGGTAGGTAGTATACATTTTGAAAATTTAAGTAGAGATAATATGAGGATATTAATCAAATAATCTGCTCAGAGTAAAAGTATGCAATATGGGATTCTTGAGAGAGAGAAAGGAAGTCAGAAAGGTAGTACAGGTATAGACTTTATCTTATTTTGCTTTCAAATTCAATCATTCATTAAATCAAGTTGGGAAGTTTCCTATTGTCTCCTAACAGTTTGCTTTCTGGTATAAAGCCAGTCTTTATAGTGGCACACACTATGTGAACTGTCCCTCATCTCTGATCTACTCATCTCGCCATCATTTTGTGCCTCCTGCATCCCCCGTCTCACTGTTCTTCACTCTGCTTGTTATCCTGCCCTGGACTGCCCTTCCCTTTGCCTAGAATGCTCTTCCTCCAGATACCTGCTTTGCTCACCCTCTCGCTTCCTTCAGGGTTTTACTCACCACATCTCTGAAGCTTCTCTGACTACTCTGTCCATCTTTGACACTTTCTATTGCCCTTCCCTGCTTTTATTTCCTCCTGGGCACTTTTCACAAATTTGCGACTTACTTTACTCATTTGGTTATCATCTCCTTCTCTCTTCAAAACATTAGTAAGCTTCATGAGAGCAGGGATTTTGTTTTGTCCACTGCTATCTCCCCAGTGCCTAGACTATTGCCTGGATGATAGTAGAAGCTCAGGGCATATTTGTTGAATGAATGAATGAATGAATGTGCTTCATGTGGACTGCAGTTTAGCTAATACAGCTAGCAAAGGAAGCAGCAGTGAGAGGGGTTGGAGGAGATCCAAGAGAGGGAGTTATGTCAGGAGTGTCAGAGTTTTAAGGAAGGAGTGTGCAGTTGTATGAAATGTCACAAATCAAATAATGCAAGTTTGAATTTAGAATAAACGGGTGTTCAGGTGTAAATAAGATGTGCAGGCTACTGGGTTATTTACAATACTTAAATTTGCAGCAACTGAATTTTTTTATTGTTTAAATGTGAATTGGCCAAGATTTAACTTATACTTAATGTTTATGGGGTGCTTTGACCTTTAAAAACTGCATTTGCATAGTATTTCAGCTTCAATCCCACGAGGCAGTGTGGTGAATGTTGTTACATACTTCAAGTCTGCATTTACAGCTGAGGAAATGCTAAAACTTGAGTAAATGCCTTTTCCAAGGTCTCTGCTAGGAACTAGTAGAACAATGCAAAAAACCCCATCTTTTAACCAGTGTTACTTTCTTTACACAACTAATCTGATTTAGTCAATTTTATTTTGTATGTGTATTTGTAAGCTCATTAAATCATTTAGGAATAAAGATGTGGCATAAATTGACTAACAGTTTATTACTGATGTGACACTGCTGGGAAGATGATATGTTAAGAGGGTTCAGTTTGCTTAGTTGATAAAGTTTCATGGATTCAAATACTCCTAGATTCATGTTTACTTTTAGATTGTTTTCAGGGGATGATCATGGACAGGACTATTTTTCCCCCAACTGTAACGTAACTGAGATAAATATTGTGATAACTACTCTGATAAAGCATTTTGTGACCTTCATCTTGGTTTATTTCTGTATATTTTATGTGAAGCTGCAATTGAATATTTTCAATATCAAGCAGTCTAGGTGCTAAATAGTAACAGCTGCAAGGACCATAACAGTGCTATAGTTAAACCCACATAGACATTTTCTGAGTTGAGAGGAGCCTAGTCTGATTTGTTTTGAGGTTATTTAATTAAAGTTGTCACTTTCGTGTGCAGTGGATGGGTACTGTTGAGGGAGAAATATCTCCCAAGAGTTTAGAGTTTTGTTATGTTTTGCTGCTTTTTTTTGTTTTTTGGCTTTACCAACTCAGATGTGAATTATAGGTAAGTAGGAAAAATACATCATCTACTTTCTTAACTTTCCACTTAGCATTAGCTGACTTTTTATATGATGTGAATTCATTTTGTCCTCTCAAGTTGATTTTTTTAGCCTAACCATTCATATTTCAGTATGCAGTGAATAAGAATTTAAGCAAAACAAATTTTACATTTTCCCTAATAGAAATCTATTCTTTCAAATGTATCTACTTAGAGTTGCTAAAATTCCAAAATTCTTGCAAAAATATCTTCTAGTTTTATAAAATTCACATGGAATGTTGTTTTGGCAGGTTTCTGAAGGTTTGTGGATCTGAATTAGTACGCCTTGAATTATCTTGCAGCCACTTTCTTAATGAAACTTCCTTAGAAGTTATTTCTGAGATGTGTCCAAATCTACAGGCCTTAAATCTCTCCTCCTGTGATAAGCTACCACCTCAAGCTTTCAACCACATTTCCAAGTTATGCAGCCTTAAACGACTTGTTCTCTATCGAACAAAAGTAGAGGTGAGAATAATTCATAATTTTCATCATTGCTATTATAGTGGCCAACTGAATATTTGGTTTTCTGTAATTGCTCATAATAATGTGTTTTTTATTTTTAAATCAAGGTTATGATGCCATCTGGCTACTCTGAAATCAGTAGAGCTGATTCAGTCATTGTGAAGTTATTTCAAACCTAATATGCTTTTAAATTATAAGGAAATGTTTTTATCTGTGCTCTTAAAATTTTTGTGATGCTATTTATGTTCCCAGGAAAAAAATAAGCAGTTGGTTGAGGTAAGCCAAAATGCTGGCAGGGAATGAATTAGAGAAAGGTAGGAGGATAGTATGTAAGAGGACATTTGCTTGCAGTGGGAGGAAGCAAAGTGGTATTTATTCTGGACCAGACTTGGGGGTTAAAATTTGTAATACCATAGTTAATAAGTCTCATTAAAAAATGGAATCATGTCATATATGTTAGTCTACTTGCTTTTTCACATAATATCTCTAGGACATGTTTCCAGGGTCAGTGCATATATTATCTAACTCTTTTACTGTAATAGTATATGTTATACCATAATCTATTTAACATTCTCCAAATGATCAACATTTAGTTTTTCCAGTTGTTTTCCTTTTACAAACTACCTAGCACTAACATTCTTCTGTGCATATTTTTTTTTTTCTCTTTTGAGACGGAGTCTCACTCTGTCGCCCAGGCTGGAGTGCAATGGCGTGGTCTCGGCTCACTGAAACCTCCGCCTGGCCAGTTCAAGCGATTCTCCTGCCTCAGCCTCCTGAGTATCTGGGATTACAGGCGTGTGCCACCGTGCCCAGCTGATTTTTGTATTTTTAGTAGAGATGGGGTTTCACCATGAGCCTGTGCATGGTTTTACACATACTTACTATTACTGCTGTTGGATAGAGTCCTAGAGGTGGTATTGCTAGGTTAAAGAGTATGTGCCTGGGCCCCTGTAGTACATACTGTTTGTCATATACTTTTTCCCTCTGTTCCATGCATATTGGCCTTCTTTCTATTCCTTGAATGTTCTGACCTGGTCCCAGCTCAGGGCTTTTGTTTTTTTGCCTGTCTGGAATGTTTGTCTAGCTCATTATGGCTGCCCTTTTTTCAGCTCAGTGTTCAACTTGCATATTTATTTAGAGATGGCTTCCTGGACACTGATAAAATATAGCACCCCTTCTAGTTTGTTCCCCTCATATCATCAAGTTTTATTTCCTTTTTAACATCCTTGTCACTCTCTGAAATGATACTTGTTTTCTTGCTTATTTTCTGTCTTCTCACATTAAGATATAATGGCAGAAACCTTGTTGGTCTTTTTCATTGCCATGTTTCCAGAATCTAGAATAGTACTTGGTAAAGATTGGCAATTCAGTAAATACTTGTTAAGTAAATGAATAAAGATAACCAAATTACTTTTCCAAAATGATATACCAGTGACTTGGGAGACTGGATTAGTTCTGGTGGGAATGGTTTGGTTCCCAAGAGAGCAGGTGGTTGTAAAGCAAGGATGCCCTTTGTGTTTGGCCTCTTTGCACTGTCTGCTTCCCCTTTGATCTTCTGCCATGTTAAGACACAGCAGGAAAGCCCTTACCAGAAGCCAAGCAGATGACAGTGCCATGCCCCTTGAAATTCCCAGCCTGCATACCTGTGAGCTAAATAAACTCTTTTTCTTTATGAGCTACCCACCCTCAGGTATTTTGTTATAGCAACACTGAATAAATTAAGATGGCATTATTCTCAATTTTGGGCAAAATATTTAGCTAGACTTTAACAGGTGACCTGGCAGGGTGGAAAGAAGACTTTGATTCTAGTTCTAGCCCTGCCAGCAATAAGCGTGGTAATCTAGGTGAAGACATTGCCTCAGATTTCCAGATTTTTTATTTGTAAAATGAAATAATTATTGTCCCTGAATGCCAGATGATATTAGCCTGTGTTTTCATTGGTCTGTGGTGAAATGACTCCCCATTTGTGTGGGTATAAAATTGCTAGCTGTCTTTTCTTGGGTAGGACTGTTCATTCTGAAATTATGCCATGCCTGTTTTTTACTGGCACATTTACTATTTTATGGGCCTGTGTACTATAAACTGAAATCCTCTGAGCAAGGAGGTTTTAAATGCCTCATTTAAAATTTTCTGATTGTTTAATAAGAAATATAGCATGCATAATTATTAAATGTAATTATTAAATGAGCCTTTGAGAAGAAAAATAGGGTAAAAACCAAAAAAATATTAACTTGCTAGGCATCTTATATCTATCGTGGCTTGTGAAAATACATCCCATGAGATGTTTTTGAAATGTTATATAGTAATGTGATCTAAGTGTCAGAGAATTATTAGTCTACAGTTTTCTTAAATTTGTTTCAGACTGATAGATATGACCAAATTTTTTAAGTGTGATTTATGAGGATTAAGAAGATTTCATATCTCAGGAGTGGAAATTTATGCATACTTACCTAGGTCTAGATAGCATAAGCTCTGGTTTCCCTCAGCTACTTAACTACAGATGTGAAATCATTGTATGAATATATTAAATAAAATTTAGGTTGTACCCTCTGTTACTTCCTATTAAATTTTTTTATTGGCTCATCTGGTAAAATATAAACACTGTGCAATTTTTCTGACATTGAATATGTAGAAAAAAATTATAAAACTGAGTTTTCATTGATCTATGGTTGACTTAAAATTAAAGATGCTGTTATTTTAGTGATATAAGTGGCAAATGTGAAATTTAGAGAATCTTATCGAGGCAGTGTTTACTTTTAATGCCTCTCAACTCATTGCTTTCTACCTATACTTCACTCTCTTATTATCTCCTCATTCTTGGGATCTATGTCAGAGTCCCACATGGGCACTAAGTAAATTAGAAAAAGGAGAGATGGCAAAATAATCAGCTGACTTCTTTGAAAACAAACAGAAGCTACAGCACTAGTATTCATGTCAATCTGTAAACACCTCCATTGTCACTTAAGCAAAGCGTTATGTCGCCTCCTTCTTCCTTTGATACACACACTCCTTTTACCTTGCACCTAATGATGTTGGTGGATGAGAGCAAACAGAGAATGAGAAGACAAGATGTAGGAGACTGGTCTCTCTTTAAATGTTCCACAAAATCACTGGCAGTATATTCTCATATTCTAGACTCTTGTTTTGAAGAAGGAGCAGTAATTGATTTCAAATGCCTCTGCTTGCTCTAAGGACATACGTGAAAAGAAAAAGAAGATAATAATTTTAGTTTTCTTGGAGAGGTTATTTTGTTTTAAAAGGGCTACAAATTATCTGGTACCACTTTAACCCTGTTTTCCTGAACCCTACAAAATTCTAAAATAAGCAAAAATTAGTATTACACAATATGGATTGTATTATAGCATATTAACCTCACAGAGACCAGTTTATGATACAATACTGTTACATTCTATGTGCCTTTACATAATTTGCATTAATAAATATAGTATATTTATGCCATTTTACAAGACTTAGACAAGTCCGTATGCATAGTGAATAAAGCTTTTGAGGATTTTGAAGACCTGGATTTTTAGTCCCAAAGTTTGGGAAAACCTACTGAATATACTCTGTTGGCTGTCCTAGACATTTTGCATTATTATTTCTTTACACCAGTCTGAATAGGGTTGGTGGTATTCTCATCTTTACACATAATTAAATTAAGGTCTCAAAAGATTAATAAATTGCCTACTGGCACAAGCAAGAGAGTCAGGATTTGAACTCAGGTCTTGTGGCCTTGGTGTTGTAGTTAAAATCATAACATATATAAAAGCATAGAATAGTAGTTATTCTGATAGCTTGGCTATTTATCTAAAACAAGGATTTTCTTTACTACTTACTATTTCTAATTTGTAGTTGGTAAGGAGATACAACATAGTAACTAACATATACAACGTTATAATCCATGATAAAATACAAACTATTAAGTTTATGTTTTATAAATATCTTCTGCAGGAAAATGGATTTTTTGTCTTTTTACTATGAACAAGCTTAGTTTGAAGTCTTAGTTCTGAATTTATAAATCACAATTTGTTATTCAAATTACATTTAGAAACATTTAAGTGAAAGTTTGTAGAATCAATACATAATTAACTGCTTTAAGTAAATAGTTTATATAGGCCTACTCTCAATTTTATACTGTAATGGAGAGCAGCATTGAGACAGATAATCCTCAAAATAATTTTGACATGTAAAATGATGTGTTGTTGATAGCTAGGTTATGTGTTCTTAAGTGGTTAGCCATAGCCAGGCATGCAGCGGGCCTGATGACTCAGTAAGAATGAGACCTCAGGAGAATAGAACTGTGGCAGGGTCAGAATTGTCTTGTATGCTGATGTGGTCCCTCCCTGCATCAGTGGTTGTTCAGAATTTTTAGCCTTATAAGATAGTAAAATATAGTTCAACTTGGTTTCTTAATTTATTTCATGAGATCTTTTTCTTTTTTTAGATGTGTTTAGGATTACAATGAAAAATGACTTCAACAGAGAAATAACAAATGTCTTATACATTTAGCAAAGAAAATTCACTAAGTAAGCTATGTGCAGAGTCAGTGGCATATATTTGTTGAATTTCATTAGATGCAGAGCATTAAATACATGCCTAGTAAAGAACAAGATACTATTACATTAATAAAAGAGTGGATGGGTATACAGTAAGCCCAAATATATGCTAGCATTGTCACAGGCTTGTCTTTAGTTGGAGGATGATCTGTGTTGGGAAACCTTTTCAGAAGAAATTACTCTTGAGCTGAGATTTATGCCCTGTTTTCTGTGTAATCCCAGAATTACTAGTGAAATGGGTTGGTAAATAGGGTAATTTTTTTTCCTCCTGAATTTGGTGGATCTTTTAGAGTTGAATAGACAGCACTTTCTGCAACAGATGGGAATTTAGACAGGAAGGACACTTTGGTTGTGCTTAGTTTCTTCTACCATCCGTGGCATGGAAATAATTAGGTATTATAATGATTTAAAGGACTTAAGTTCAGTCTTTTTGGTTCTTTTCTTCTCTATTCATAAGATTCTTATTATGTACGATAAAGCATTGATTGCAAGTACTTCTTTAACCATACATGATGATGTATTTTCGTGAAAGTAGACCTGTAAAAATCTAGCCCATTCAGCTGGGCTCAGGGGCTCATGCCTGTAATCCCAGCACTTTAGGAGGCTGAGGCAGAAGGATCACTTGAGATCAGGAGTTCAAGACCAGCCTAAGCAACATAGCAAGACCCCATCTCTACAGAAAATTAAAAAAAATTAGCTGGACATGCCACTGTAGTCCCACTCAGGAGACTGAGGTGGGAGGATCGCTTGAGCCCAGGAGGTCGAGGCTACAGTGAGCTGTGATTGTGCCACTGCACTCCAGCCTGAGTGACAGAGCAAGACCCTGTCTCAAAAATAAAATAAATCTGACTCATTAAATTGATTTTTAAATACTTGGAAAAAATCTTTTATTTTGAAATAATTTCAGACTTACAGAGAAATTAAAAAAAATGATTTCTTATGTACTTTCACCCAGGTTCCCCTACTATATGCATAATTGTTTTATTGAACCATTTGAAAATAAGTTGAAAACATAATAACCCTTTACCCCTGGGGCATTATAAGTGAAAGACATAATTTGCCCCTAAAAGGGCATATATCTGTAATGTACTTTCAAATACTTGTGTTATGGGCTGAATTGTATCTCCCCAAAATTCGTACATTGAAGTCCTACCCCCCAGTACCTAAGAATGTGACTGTATTTGGAGACAGGGTTTTTAAAGAGGTAATTAAGGTTAAATGAGGTCATTAGGGTGGAGCCTAATCCAATATGACTGGTGTCCTTAAGGAAGAGGAGGAGATTAGGAGACACACACACACAAGGAAGACCATGTGAAGACAATGGAAGAAGATGACCCGCTACAAGCTAGTAAGAGAAGTCTTAGAGGAAACCAACTCTGTTGACATCTAGATCTCAGATTTCTAGCCTCCAGAATTGTAAGCAAGTAAATTTCTGATGGTTAAACTACCTAGTCTATGATACTTTGTTATAGCAGCCCTAGAAAACTAATACACCTTGTATAGGATAGCATAAGAAAAACTTTTTAACATAGTACATGAGAGTGTCTTAAAGATGAGTCCCACACATATACTAAAACAATCTGGACTAGTGTTAGAAGTTTGAACCTGTTTACCTTTTCTCTGTTTGGGGAAAAAAAAATCTGGAGTCAGGGGTGAGAGTGGGGCATGATAGGTAGCTCAGTAAGAATGTTATTCTGTTGCTTAGCAGCAGACTAGAAAACCAGGAGTGTTTTTTAAAAGTTGGAGTTATAAATGGAACACCTGCATCCAGTTTTGATTGCCTCACTTCAAGAATGATAGAGCATAAATTGAAAGAATCTGAAGAAGTGAAAAAACTGATTGTAGGTATTGTGGGGGACTAGTATATGACAGTAACCCATAAGTATGGTTCAGCATCTGTTTACTTGGCCTACTCAGCTGTGTCGACAGTTTCAAGGACCCCTCTGCTTTTATCTTCATGAACTAGAAGACAGCAAAAGAAGTTGATCTTTACTTCTGTAGAATATTAACACTCTCCTATTTTTTTCTTTCTGTGCCAGTTTATTTGGCAGAGCATATATATAAGTAAAATTGCACACCACCCTGACTGTTGGTGAAAGTGGCTGGGCTTTCTACAAAAGATGTATTAACTGTCTTTTGAAAGAGTGTGATTTAATTTAGTGCTATGAATTTGTTTTCTGACATGTGTATATGGTAGTCTCCTTACTGCATTCTTATTTGATTTAAACAATACATTATTGTATTTTGGTAAGTAGTGCAGGGATGGCCTTTCTTTTAAAAGAGCCATTGCAACTAACGAAGTCAGACTATAAGACCAAACTGATTGGCAAATGAAGAGGGTGGCTTCTCACTTACAGAGCCAGTGCTGGTAATTAAGACCAGGGTGAGAAATTAAAATAGAAAGAACCGGCTTCGGTCACCTAAATTAACTAATGCAGGATGGTGTTAGTTGTTGTCTAAAATGCAGTCTGTTTAAAACAGAAATGTTAATACAGCTAGATAATATATAAAACAAAGATATTAGTAATTACTTCGTTCTTAAACACAATCAAGAATCAATAGTTTTAATAGCTGATAATAAGTTTAATTATCACAGATAAAACTAACAAACTTTCTTAGAGTCCTTGGTATGTGTCTCTAGGCTATATTTCTGTACCCTGATTGGCCTTGTAGAACTTTCAATGGGAATAGGCGACTTGGTGGGGTGAGTGTGTGTGCCCTGAATGAATGGATTGTAGTCCAGTTACAGTCAAGAAGCCTAACTTGTGAGTGCAGTGATGGGGGAGATAATCTTTTAATGGGGGCAGACTCCTTATCAAACACAACTATGACAGTGACCAATAAGCCAGGTATAAGAAATCTACCTGGAAAGGACACCATTCATTAGAGACGGCTGATTAACCCATCCTCTCACTGTTGGCATGTCCTGAGGAAAGCCAAATTAAAGTTATAGGACTGTAATATGTAAACTGCCATGTCTTTAAAATTTTTTTTTTTTTTTTTTTTTTTTTGTAGAGATAGGGTCTCACTGTGTTTCTCAGGCTGGTCTCAACCTCCTGGGCTCAGGTGATCCTCCTGCCTCAGCCTCCAAGTGCTTGGATTATATGCATGAGCCACCACATCCAGCCCCATGTCTTTTTGACTGCAAATCTCTGCATCCATTGTAGGTTGTTATGCAAGTTGATAAGTCGACTGATCAGTTGATCAGTTGAGTACCTGTGAGGAAAGATGTATTCGACTATATTCTTGTAGGAAAGATCCAATACAGTGATAAAAATAGGCTTCAAAATGGGACTGCAGGGCAAGGCAAAGGTGTATGAACATTTAATCTTAGATTTTGTTTCATCACACACAAGGATTTTAAGAATTTGACAAATTATCTGAACCTTAAACTGAAACTTGTATGTTAGAGCTAAAATTCTGAGTCTGTGGTCTAGGGTAGCTATTAAACATCTACAGTTAGGTTTAGAGAACTTTCTTCTTTTTCCTCAAAGGCAGTGTAAGGAACTTTATTAATTTTTATGATTTATGATATTTAGCCTTTTCTTTTTAGAGATCTGTCAGAATTCTAACTCCCCACCACAATGTTGATCTTAAAGTTGTGAAAGACAGTATTATTTTCAAGTTGTGATTATGTATCAGTGTATAATCTATACCATATTGTGTATTTGAACTGTATAAAAGAATAACTTCTAGTAGATGGTTCATAGCAAATCTGGATAAAGTAATTGAATTTAAATATTCTAAAATGGTGATTATTTCTACATATGTTTAGTTTCAAGTACTTTAAATAGTTCTTAAAATACTTCAACTTTTTTTTTGTTGTTTTTTTTGTTTTTGAGACGGAGTCTCGCTGTGATGCCCAGGCTGTAGTGCAGTGGAGCGATCTTGGCTCACTGCAACCTCCGCCTCCCTAGTTCAAGTGATTCTCCTGCTCCAGCCTCCCGAGTAGCTGGGACTACAGGCATGTGCCACCATGCCCAGCTGATTTTTATATTTTTAGTGGGGATGGGGTTTCACCATATTTGCCAGGCTGGTCTCGAACTCCTGACCTCAAGTGATCTGCCGACCTCAGCCTCCCAAAGTGCTGGGATTACAGGCATGAGTCACTGTACCTGGCTTTCAACTTTTATTCTATATTCTTCTTCACCAAGTTTATTGAAATTGGAAGAGTGGAGCAAAAAAAAATTTAATTAGAGAAAGATTTACACTTATACATGTATTTTACACTCCAGTAATTGAGTGGTTGTGTTCTTAGGATTTCTTTGGAGATATTTGTTATGCAAATTTATGAATTTTCATTTAGTGAATATACTTTTATAAAATTTCACCACCTTAAACTGAGATAGTGCTCTGATGTGTTTGAAATGTAGTATAATCAATGAAAGTACATTTGTTTCTGATCATATTATATAACTAATCTATATTTTAGCTAGTCTTTGTCTGTAATGTGTACACTTGTTACCTGTCCCTTATTAATATGCTTTCTAGGAATCATGTTTTAGAATGGAGAATACTAATTTGGAATCCTACTGTCCTATATTGAGTGTTATAATTAAGGGTTACATTCTTTATTAAAGATAACCAACAATTCTTAATACTGAGCAAAAAACGTCATAAACTAGTTGTAACAGCTAAAAACTTACATTAATGTAAAATAGCAAACATATTACTGCATACATTGATTATACAAGGTCTCAGTATATTATAAAATGTACAGGTATGCATAAATATAATTCTAAGCTATAAATCTGGACTATCTAAAAGTTATATGTGAGCATAATAAACATTGGTTATTTTTATTAAGTGGTTTTGCTTAGCACTTTAGAAGTCTAGAGGGTGGGAAGTTATGAAGTTTATGGATAACGTTTCTTAAAAAGCTGTCAATGAAAATTTGAATTCATGCCTTTTATCTATAATAAATTTCTTCATAACAAGTAAAGGCATTAATAATAATTCTTTATAACTGAATGGCACTTCATGTCTGCATACACCAAACTTCCACATCTGTTATCCATCATTTCAATAACTAAAACTGTTTTTGAAATTGAAATCATTGTTTTTTTTTTGAGACAGGGTGTCACTCTGTCATGCAGGCTAGAGTGCAGTGGTGTGATCTCAGCCCACTGCAACCTCTGCCTGCCAGGTTCAAGTGATCCTTCCAGCTTAACCTCCAAAGTATCTGGGACTATAGGCACGCACCACTGTGCCAGGCTAATTTTTGTATTTTTTGTAGAGATGGGGTTTTGCCATGTTCCCAGGCTGGTCTCAAACTCCTGAGCTCAAGTGATCTGCCCACCTCAGCCTCCCAAAGTGAAATCATTTTCTTAGCAATAGTCATTGTAGTCATTGTAGTAGTCTGAGTATTTGGAGGCTTCACTAAAGGACACTAGGGGGAATAAACTTGCTAAACAAACAAGAAGGCAGTTGTGAAAGTAGGGGGAAACAGTCTTCCTCCTGTTATAATCATTGGAGTATGGTGTTTATGGACTAATTCCTTTACAGTCCTTTTCTGAGTTGTATAGGAAGGTCCGGAACCCTGATGCTATAAGCGTGCTTTACAGTTGTTTTTGCCTAATTGCATTAATAAAAACTGTTCACGTTGAACTTGTCTCTTGCTTTTCTCTCCAGTTATAACTTGTTATAATATTTTGCTGTTTACTTCTTTACCTTTGGCATTTCACAATGGCTGAGTGTCATGTAACCCACTTGAATATTTAATTATGTGTTTACTCTTCCAGTTTGGTCCCAGGTTAAGAAGCGTATGCTTCTTATGTGTGGGGAGTTGTTGAATTTATTACTTGAAGTTATTCATTGGGTTTTGAAGCTGCTGAACAGGGTTAATAGGTAGATTTTAGGTGGAATGTAAAATAAATCTTTGTTTATGAACATGTATGCTACTGCTAGATGACAGCATGCACCTAGAGTATGTTTTGGTAATTCTGTAGAAGAAATTATCATGGACCCAGTCACTCCTTAGTGAATGCCTTGCCATAGTTGTTTAAGTAAGGTTGCCCTTTGTTTGAAAATTACAAACTCATTTGAAAATGAATCTGCTGCCTTGCACTATTAAAGCTGCTATTTTAATTATATTTTAGTTTTATAGAACTACTCTTGTACTTCTATTGAATGAGTTTTTGAGACCTAACCAGCAGAATGTGTAGACTTGGGGACCTGAAAGATACTTTATGTCTTAAATAAGAGGTTCATAGAATTTTTCACTTTTCATTTCCGAATAAATAAAATACTGTGCCATTTTCACAGTACACCTAATAACATAGCTTTGATCCATCCATTTGTGTGTTCTAGATATGTAGCAGTGCTGCATATACTCATTATAGTAGAATTGTTTTGTTCTCCTAAGTAGAGATTGGCAAACTTTTTCTGTGAAGGGCTAGGTAGTAAATACTTTAGACCTTGTAGGCCCTATGGGCTCTATCACACCTACTCAATCCTGCTGTTGTAGTGTGAAAACAGTCACAGACAATACATTAATGAGTGGGTATGTCTGTGTTCCAATAAAACTTTATTTACAAAAACAGGCAATAGGCTGGATTTGGCCTGTGGACAGTAGTTTGCCAACTCCTGCTCCAAACTATTGAGTTGGTGGTCTCTACAAAATCAGGTCCTTTTGTATCTGGAAATGAAGAGTTAATTTCTCCATAGTTTATTCTCTTTGCTTTGACATCAGTAACAACATTTTAATTCTGAATACTAATGGCATGGAGAAATAATATTTTAAAGATATTTTAGGAGGAAACGGGTTAACTGGATTTAAAGACATTATAAACTGATTCCATAGGCATGTTCTCTAAACCTGGGCACTCCCAGAGTCTCTGGCTTTTGCTGATGAGCTTTGCTGGAGAAAGCCATGAAACTGTGTTAATTTGTGCTTACTCACCTCAGTGCTACCTGTCAGCCCTTTGATTTGTCTCTGTTTGACCTCTTGTTAATTCCTCACAGTATCTCTTTCAAGGTCATCGTTGTTCTTTCCATTACCATCACCTCCATCTCGCAATATCTTGGTCTCAGCATTTGATCTCACATCTCTTATTCAGCAAAGATCAGTTATATCATTCAACATAAATCTCTTTTGTTCTATGTTAATTCCTTTTCAAGCCGAGGATTTTAAAAATGATAGTTTTAATATTAAATGATTTTTTTAATTCCCAGTTTAATGTACAGACTGATATGTTACTGTAAAATATTTGCTGTGAATTCCTTTTCTATGACTTGAAATTCTCCTGGAGAAAATAATGCATCTACCATTTCACAAATGTTTTCTAGACATATATAATTAGACTTTAGTTCAAAAGTGAGTTAGAAGGATATGCTGTTAGGTCTGTGCCTTAAAGTTACAATCTTTAAGATACACAATAAGCAAAAGTTGTGATTTCTCTGAAGAACAGTCCAGACAGGTTAATATAGTATTCTTGACAATAAATATTTTTTCTTACCATTATCTTACTTTGTTTGTTTGTTTCTTTTGCAGACAGGTTCTTGCTCATTCGCTTAGGCTGGAGTACAGTGGCATGATCACAGCTCATTGCAGCCTTGACCTCCTGGTCTCAAGTAATCTTCCCACCTCAGCCTCCCAAGTAGCTGGGACCGCAGACATGTGCCACTATGCCTGGCTAATTTTTTTTATTTTTATTTATTTATATTTTTTGTAGAGATGAGGTCACACCATGTTGCCCAGGCTGGTTTTGAAATCCTGGGCTCAAGCTATCCTCCCTCCTTGGCCTCCCAGAGTGTTTAGGATTATAGGCGTGAGCCACCACACCTGGCCTTACTCTTACTTTTAATTCAAAGAACTGATTGTATGGGGAATTTATCTCAAACTGTATCATGAGAATGTTATTGTCCCAGTCTGGGGATAATCAGCTAGGTGACAGTGTTCCACCCCACCCAGGAGTTTGGATGGAAGTCTTAGAGAAAGAAGAGATTTTGTTCTGGGCAGATATATCAAAAAGTATATAGTGACCTGGCATTGGCCATGCCTCCTGGTCAGAACTGAGCTAAGCCTTCTACTGGTCCTGCAGTATCCACAGTGCCACTGCAGAGCAGGACCTCTATACCTTCAGCAGAAGTCCTGGTTCTAGAAGGGAGCAATGTGCAAGACCCTTAGACAAGGAGGAATAAAAAAAGATGGGGTCAGGAGATGGCAGTTCAAAGAAATAAGTGAAAGTACCTTGTGAAAAAGAACTAGAAATTTTGAAACATAAATAGACTAAAACAAGAACACATAGTTGTGAAAAAAACTGATTGGAAATCTAGCAAACAAAGTATAGTTATTAGGAAATAATCAATAGATGTGATAAATTCTAAATTGGACACAGGATTGCTAAATTAGAAGAGAAGTCTGAGGAATGTACTCAAATTTGTAAAAGGTATGTCAGACACTGCTGTAAGTTTTATACACACCCATACAATCTCAATCAATCAATCTCTCTCTCTCTCATTTACTCCTAAGGCAAGGCAGTCCTACTCATTTAATAAATATATATTATGCCTACTATATACTAGTGACTCTGTTATTTATCTATTGCTATATATGAATTGCTTCAAAATTAGTGGCTTAAAACAACCTACATGTATTATCTCACACGTTTTCTGTGGGTCAGGAATCTGGGAGTGGTTTAGCTGGGTAGTTTTGGCTCAGGGTCTCTAAGGAGGTTGCAACCAGGTTGTTATCTGGTGCACCAGTCATCTCAAGGCTTGACTATGACTGGTGGCTCAGCCTCCAAACTCAGGGGGATGTTGCTACAGTTACCCTTCAGCTTGTGACTAGAGGCCCCTGTTCTCTCCACACCGGCCTCTCCATAGGCTGCCTGAGTGTCCTCATGACATGGCAGCTGGCTTCCCCCAAGGGAACAAGTTGGTAGGGAGGAAGCCAAGACAGGAGCCACAGCCTTTTTATAACTGTATTAGGAGGGTTCCAAATCAGAACCAATAGGAGATAAAGATATTTATTATAAGGAATTGGCTGACATGATAATGAGGCTGGCAAGTCTCAAAATCTGCAGGACGAATTGGCAAGCTGGAAACCCAGGAGAGCTGATAGTGTAGTTGTAGTCTGACAGGTAGCAGGCTTAAGACCCAGGAAGAGCTAATGTTTCAGTTTACAACCAAATTCAGGAAGAAACCAGTGTCCCAGTTTGAAGGCCATCAGACATTGTTTTTTTTCCTGAATTTGGAAGAATTCTCTCATTTGAGGGAGGGTCAGCCTGTTTTTTCTATTCAGGCCTTCAGCTGATCAGATGAGGCCCACCCACATTAGGTAGGGCAATGTGCTTTATTCAGTCTACTGATTTAAATGTTAATCTCATCCAAAAACAACCTCGCAGAAACACCCCGAATTGGCAGGGCGCAGTGACTCACACCTGTAATTTCAGCACTTTAGGAGGCCGAGGCGGGTGGATCATGAGGTCAGGAGATCGAGACCATCCTGGCCAACATGGTGAAACCCCATCTCTGCATAATATAAAAATTAGCTGGGCGTGGTGGCACATGCCTGTAATCCCAGCCACTCGGGAGGCTGAGGCAGGAGAATCGTTTAAACCAGGGAGTCGGAGGTTGCAGTGAGCTGAGATTGTGCCACTGCACTCCAGCCTGGGGACAGAGTGAGACTCCATCTCAAAACCAAACAAACACCCAGAATTATGTTTAACTAAATATCTGGGCACCCCATGGCCTAGTAAGGCTGATACATAAAATTAACCATCATAAATGTAATATTGAAAGTGACCTGTATCACCTCTACAATATACTGTTTGTTAAAAGTGAGTTGCTAAGTTAAGCCCACTCTCTCAAAGGGAGAGGAACTAAGCTCTACCTCTGGAAGGAAAGCCTATAGAATAACATGTGGACATACTTTTCAAACCACTCTAACCGCTGGTACTAGGAGACTCCAGTGTTATACTCCAGTGTTCATTGAATAGAAGTTACTGAAGAAAAAAATGGAGGGAATGGTAGAAAAGTAATATTTGAAGAGAGTTAAGAATCATTATCTTTCATGAAGAGAGATACGAGTCTTCAGATCAAAATGGGCACTTGGGGTTTTAAACAAAATAAATGAAAATGCATTTTTAGACAGATTGTGATGTAATTGCAGGAGATCAAAAATAAAGGGACAAGAGCTATCAGAGACAAAAGATATATTACCTGCAGAGGAAAACAATTAGATTGACAATAGACTTCTTATCAAGTAAGAGACTGATAAGCAATGGAGTAATGTTTCCAGAGTGTTGAAAGAAGGTAACTGTCATCTGAAAATTCGAAATCTAGCTAAACTTTCGTTCTAGATTGAGGAAAAATCTCAAATATGCACAATAAAATTTATTTTAAAAAAAGATTGAGGGTAAATATTAAACTAAGTTATTTAACTTTCTGTCTTTCTGATTCCCCATTTATAATGATAGGATAGGTAAATAGTGATATTTACCTTATAGGTTGTTAACTGTTCTGTTCACTGTTACATCCCAAGTGCCTAAACAGTGCCTAACACATAGTAGGCACACAATAACTGTTTATTAAATGAATGGATGAGTGAATAGGATTGTTGTGAGGATTTATATATATAAAGAATTTACAGCAATGCTACCTGACATGTTAATAAGTACTCAATAAATGTTTGTTGTTAAGATTTTATCACCTGTAGACACTCAGTAAAAGAATGATTAAAAATATTTCTCAACAAAAAGACAAATTCTGTAAGGAAGTATCAGATATAAAAACAATTATGACACAGAAATTGATAAAATGCTAGTAAATTAACTAATGACCATGGAGGGGAGATTAAGAAAAATTAATCTTTTTATATTATTTCTGAAAGGTAAAAACTAAAACCTTTAAGGTGATTCTAAAGTTCACATGAAAGAGCAAAGGGCCAACAGCAGCTAAGAGATGTTTGAAGAATGAGGAAAAGCTATTTGCCATACTAGATTTAAAGACTTATGAACTATAATAATTAAGACAGAAATGTTGGTGCAGGGAATGGAAAATAGACCAGTGAAACAAAATGACCCAGAAGTAGACTCATGCATATATGGAAACCTTATATATGACAGAAAGCATTACAAATCAGTGGATACAATGAAGTCTTCAATAAATCAAACTGGAACAATGTGGGGAAAATGAAATTTGATATCCTACCATATAAGAATCAATTGTAGTTGGGTTAAAAACCTAAGTGCAAAAAAGAAAGACTCTAAAACTCTGATTTAAAAAAAAAAGAATCTTAGATTCTTCCTTAGCTAAAGAAGAACTTTTTGGAAAAAACAACAGAATACAAACATAAGGGGGAAAAGGATTAATGACACATTTAATATAGTCATATTAAAATTTAAAATGTTCACGTCTCAGAAAATCCAGTAAACAGTGAAAAGACATGCCTCAGAGAAGGTATTTATAGCTGATATAACTGACAAAGATTGGTATCCAGCCTGAATAAAGAATTCCAGAAGTCAAGAAGGAAGAAACAACCCAATGGAAAGAAAAATCAGCAAAGGATGTGATTAAGCAATTTACAGAGCAGGAAATATGAATGGCCAATGAACATTATGAAAAGATCTTCAGTCTCACTAGTAATCATACTAATGCAAATTATACCATTCTGTGCTCATGAGACAGGCAGACATTAAAAGGGATGAAAAGTCTACGTATGTTGGTAAAGATGTGGGGACCTAACAGTCTCACAGTACTGATGGGAGAATAGGATAATTTAAGCACTCAGAAGAGCTATTTTGCAAAGCCAAATAAAGTCAAAGAATACATAAACACCTGGAAATTCTCCTTCTGGTATGTTCTCGAGAGAAATACTCTTCTATAAATGCACAAGGAAGCACATAAAGGAATGTTTATTCTAACACTGTTTGTAATGGTGAAAATTGTAAGCAACTAAATATCAATCAAATGAGAGTGTATGCTATAATATATTTACATAATGGAATATTATACAATTTCTAATGTTAATATTATATGCTACTTATGGATACATAACGTATAGTAAAATTGTATATTTTCAAGCATGTTTTAAACACCAAGTCATAATAAAGTTTACCTCTGAGGAAGTACGTGAATGGATGGAAGGATACAAAAATATAGTGAGGTAAACAAAATATTGAGTTGATAAATTGAGTGGTGGCTACATGGTTATTATGGGCATTCTTTTGGACCCTACACTTGTTTGTATATTTGAGATTCTTCATAGTAAGTAATTTAAAAATAAATTACCAAACAAGTTTCATTGAAGATTAGTGGACTAGAGCTATACATGTCAACATGGACAGATCCCTCACACTGATGAAGAAGATGCAGAAGTATATTCACATTGTAATACCATTTATATAGAAACCATGTATAACAATATTATGTGCTACTTATGGGTACATAATGTATTGTAAAATTATATATTTTCAAGCATGTTTTAAACACCAAGTCATGATAAAGTTTACCTCTGAGGAAGTATGTGAATGGATGGAGCCATACAACAATGTAGCCAGATAAGCAAAGAATATCAAAATGTTGAGAGTTGATAAAACTGAGTGGTGGCTACATGGGTGTTATATTGGAACCTATACTTGTTTGTGTATTTGAGATTCTTCATAGTAATTTAAAAATAAATTACCAAACAAGTTCTGTGAATTATATGTATGTGTATATTTATCTGTATGTATGTGTATTTTTTTAATTTAAAATTTCTTACCAACAAGAATTTATGAGATTCTTTCTAAAAATTCTAATATTCTCTGGATCTTACTTAAGGGAAAATCTTATAAAACAACCTTTTAATATGGATATGGTCCTGTAATTAAAAAAAAAAAAACAAACCTAATGTTATGTTCCTGTCTGTTAATTAGTTAACATGGCTAAGTATTGTGAAGAACCTGAAAATTAAATTATCTTAATATACCCTTTCTAATGTTAACATTCTGAGAGCTACATGGGATTGTTTTGTAAATGTTGTTATCTTGAAACTTAAGTATAAAATCAATATAAACTTTTTGTTTAAATTCAAAGAAATGCTCAATAATGAAATAATTAGACTTAAGTATAATAGTCCTCTGTGGCCTATTGTAACTATTATTATTTTTGCTTTAAGTAACCTTACATTTTGAGAAATATTTTATTACTTTATTTTCTCAATGAGAATCTTTATCTGGGATTTGACCAAATGTTTTACATTTTCATTGACACATTCTTCACCTTTCCCTCAACTGATATTTTTTAGTTTCTAATCACTTGGAACAGATTTTTACGGAAGTTGTATAATATCTTAATTTTTAAATATATTTAAAAATGTATAAGATATTTTGCCATGTAAGTTTGAATAGTTTTCTCCTTCATTGATAAAAGAAAAATTAGAAATTTGAATATTTTGCATTATTTTGTTTTTCACAATTTTTCATAGCAGACTTGTTTAAAAAAATATTTTAGGGTGCCATGATTATGTAGCAGTCTTTGGGTTTCTTTAGTGGTGAGACCGTTTTCATTGCACAGGATAGATGGGCTTAAATGGCAGGAACATGACTAGAAAGCTCATGTTATATATATTTCAGTCAGCATGTTGCTACTGACAGGTGCTCAATGGTTGTTGGTATCCTTGTCAGCAAAGAGAATCTTTTGACATTAAAGTCACCAGCTCAATCCTGATTTGGGGTGACTCTATTGGCAGTTCCATCAGGCTGCAGCTGATCAGTGAATGTCAGAGCTGCAGCCGTTCTTCAGGCGTGTCACCAGCCTGCTGTGGGTTTTTGTCTTTTTGTTTTTGTTTTTGGAGGGAGGAGTGGTTTAGCTTGTCTTGTTGTTCAATCTTAGCCAGACTTTCAAATTGCTTACCTTTGGGAAATGAACCGAGAGGTCATTGGGAATATAGGTATCTTTAGGGCATCCAAAACCATATACAAAGTGATTACTTACATGGAGACTAGTAATGATTACCTTGACTCCAAGCCAATCAATGGTGGAACCTCTGGGGACTCATTAAATGGCATTTGTGGACTCTGTAACCTAGCTTTTGAGCTGCATTTCAGGAAAAGCAGTGACAGCCTTTAATGTCTAATTGACCTCTTCTCTTTGTTTCACTTTCATTCACTTTCCATATTTGCCTCTGATGTGGTCCCTAATGGCAGCAAACAGCACTGCTCAGCATTTTGAACTTCTGTTCAGAGCTTCAGCACCTCAGTTTGGGCAGTTGTGTCATGGTAAGTGTTTGAGAATTCTTTATACTACTCAATTACTTGTTCTCTTTTTCTTCCGGTGGGTGAAATGTGTCCTGACTCACCCTACCCCACACACACCCACAGTTTTTCAGATTTATGGTTCTCTTCTTTGTCCCTTGCTTTCAAACATTTTTCTTAAATTGGAAAGTATGTCTTTGAAACACTGACATTATTTATCCAGGAGAGCAAGGAAAGAAGTATAGTATGGTGGAATAGAGTATAGTTCTGCCTCAAGCCAGATGTTGTCTCCGACAAGCTAATCACCTCTCTAGGTTTCTTCACAAACTAAGGTGTCAGTCATACCCAACTGCCAATAGTTCAGTAAGTTTTTCACTAAGCTCATTTTAGCTTTTAAATCCTGAGATACTTTTCTTGAAATTTTAATGATAATAGGTAGGTTTATTTTATCTGTTTGTTTTTGTGTTTGTTTTACTGTCCTTACTGATCAAAACAGAAAGATTAACACCCTATGTTGGAACTCTTTTGTGTGTGTGGAAATTTTACTGGTCTGTGAAATATAAAAGCCTAGGGACTGTTGGACTAGATAAACTTCAAAGTCCTTCCAGATTTTTTTTTTCTTTTTTTTTTTTTTTGAGATGGAGTCTTGCTCTGTTGCCCGGGCTGGAGTGCAGTGGCGCGATCTTGACTCACTGTAATCTCCGTCTCCCGGATTCAAGCAGTTCTTCTGCCTCAACCTCCTGAATAGCTGGGATTACAGGCATGTGCCACTACGTCCGGCTAATTTTTTTGTATTTTTAGTAGAGATGGGGTTTCACCATATTGGGCAGGCTGGTCTTGGGTTTCACCATATTGGGCAGGCTGGTCTTGGGTTTCACCATATTGGGCAGGCTGGTCTTGAACTCCTGACCTTGTGATCTGCCCGCCTTGGCCTCCCAAAGTGCTGGGATTACAGGTGTGAGACACCACGCCCAGCCTAGTCCTTCCAGATTTAAAATATGATTTCATGTGCCCTTGAAAGAGCTCATGGGAAAAATTAAATCTTTTCATCTAAACCGCATAATTATATAGCTTTTAAATAAAACTGAGATATAAAGGACAATAGAAATCTTGTGTGGAGAAGGTGTGCATGTGTGTGTTTGTGTGCACACATACCGTAAGTGAATCTTCCAGTGTAACTGACTGGAAGAATTCATTCCTCCTCACTTCCTCCCCTGTTCCCTAAAACAATGTAGGTTTAGGAGATCCCCAAACCATTCCATTTCTGCCTTGCATTCACTTAGTAGGAAGACTTGAATAAGCAAAATGATTGCAAGATTCTAGATAACTTCTGGTATGCTAGGGAGTATTTGCTTTAAGTAACCTTACATTTTGAGAAATATTTTATTAGAGTCAATAGACAGGGTCCCTGACCTAAAATAAGTACTATTTGAACACCTCTTAGAGCTCAGCGTGGCTTCAGAAATGCCCCAAGATTTGGCAGTGTAGACTAAGTAGGCCTCTTATGATGACATATTTATCTCTGTGTCCCCATGGTCTTTAAAATCTTATGGTTAGGTCTTACTAAACCCCAAGTATGGGCTCAGGCCATCTCAGTCTCTAGAAACAGGCTTGGGAGCCCACTAGATTTTCCTCACTTCTGGTCAAATTCTTTCCATAGTAAGCCATTTGATAGGCTTCTGTAGGTCTCTCTAGTAACTCTTCTTGATGGGCCCAGTGACATTTGATGGCAGTTTCTGTCACAACAAACCAGCCAGTTACTGCCACTTGGATCTTCCTTATTGCTAGCCTGCCCTCTTTAGATTGGTAAGGACCGTTTAACTTTGCTTAGACGTACCTTAATTCTGCTTGTTATTTACCTCCACTTAAACTGGAGCAACATTCCTTAGAAAATCAAGCCTCTGGCCATAGACTCTTTACTGTTGGAATTATATATATGCTTATAATTGAAATTATATTAAGTTAGCATTTTCCAGAGTTGACCCATGGAAAATTAGCTCTAAAGGATAATCAATTTTAAAGGCTGTGTATTTGGGGGTGGAGTGGAGATTCCTAATGAAATTAGGAAGCCAGGTATGGTTGCTCACACCTATAGTCCCAGCTACTCTGGAGGCTGATGTAGGAGGATTGCTTGAGCCCAGGAGTTCGAGGCTGCAGTGAGCTATGGTTATACCACTGCACTCCAGCCTGGTCTTAGAGTTTTACAATGGTGTGTCCTACAACAAAGAAACTGTTTACCTTTGCTAAAACCAGTGTTTTCAAACCTTGCCTGACTACTGAACTCATTTTTCTATATTACATTTTCCATATTACATTTTATTGTTGACTGTCAATATAATAGCAATTTTTAGATTTGTGATATTTATGAAGCAACTGTTCACAGTATACATACATAGAGCACTGTGCTGACTTTCCCATGGTGATTGTGATCTATTATATACCTTCGCTGAGTATTCACCTCATGGCATACTTTCTCTGTAGTGAGTTTAATGTAGATACTAAATTAGTTGTGTCACTTTTTTTCTGAAACTAATCTTTGTGCCACAAGTGCCAGTTAGACAGATTTGCAGTGACAAAAACTTCTGAGGAGTAGTGTCTCACCTGTAATAAACCTGAATATTCTAGTCAATGCCGTAAACATGTTTTTAGGACTACTTAGAAATATTTATTTTTCCTCTTGATTGGGAAAGAGACAAATTTTATCTATTTCTTCTTACTTTTAAAAATGACTTTGAAAAGTTTAAATTCCACTATTATATAATGCTGATTGAAGTAATTTAAAGTTGCCTAAATTAAAGAATCCTAAGACCTACCTGCTATTTTCCTAAGTTTCCTACTAATTATGTGATCCTGGTCAGGTCACTTAAGTTCTTGCCGATAGTTCCTCTGTGACATTTGCCCTATTTTTAAAATTAGATAATGAATAAGAAAATAAATATGTCTGATATTTTTGGGGAAAAAAGAGTCCTGCATAATATCTAAAATTTAGAAGGAATTATGGTTAATAAAGGAGGGATAGGTTGCCTTTGTTCCAGTAAAAAGTATTTAGTTTCATTTTTATTTTCCCAGCCCTGAATTTGGCATGAGTAGTGCTGCGAAAATTTCACAACAACAATAAAAAACTCTTGAAGGAATTTCTCACTGTGTTCTATGCTGGTAGAGAATTTGTTCAAATGCCACTGAGATTGCCCAGGCACAAATTGGGCACAGTCAGAATCATGGGTTTCAGAAAGTTTTTTAATTGTTTTTTTTTTTTCTAAATAAGCTAATTGGCTGCCCTAATTATCAAACCCACAGTTTTGTATTGTTCAGGTATACTCACTTAA
The DNA here is from genome assembly GCF_028885625.2 of Pongo pygmaeus. Lineage (NCBI taxonomy): Eukaryota > Metazoa > Chordata > Mammalia > Primates > Hominidae > Pongo > Pongo pygmaeus. The sequence continues at coordinate 98,645,027 of NC_072378.2, read as the reverse complement.
GGAGATATGTTTCCCCAAACCTGTTTCTCATAGACTTCTGCACGATTCCACCATACATACACTGACATCCAGAACCTTAGAAATCATTACCCCTATATCTAATCTGTCAGCCTTTTGTTCTAACTCAAAAATGCAGCCCCGAATCTGTCGGATTTCTCCATTCCACCATTGCCACCTTAATCCAAGTCCCTGTCATCTGTCCTTTACACTGTTGCAGGCCTCTTCAATGAGCTTTCTCCTCCGTTCCTCCCCACTATAGGCCCATCCTCCAGACAGAAGCCAGAGGTGGTTTTGTGTCAGTTTTTATGTAAATAATAATATGTCACTCCTTTGCTTAGAACCCTCCATTGACTTCCTTAGTACTTGAAAGAAAAATCTAACTCCTTCATGATCTAAATGGCCTGGCCACTGCGTGACTCTGCCCTCCATAGCCCGTCCTCTCCCTCACCACCCTTGGACTATAGGGATCTCATTTTTGTTCCTCGAATGCATCAGCCTCATTCATGGAGATTTCAGCAATTACTACCTCTTCCCTCAACCCCTGACACTCTGATCACTCTCACATCACTCTGTTTTATAATTTTCCCACTGTATGTCACTCTTTGAATGTATTTTCTCCTTAATTAGTCTGTGTGTCTTTCCTAAAAATGTGGACAGTGTCTCCTTTTTTCAGTTTACTGCTGGTCCTAGCATCTGAAGTGATGCATAGATGTTTGTTGAAAATACAATTAAACAAAAGAACAAAAGGAAATAATCATTATAATTGTTTACTGTTTACTATTTTGTTTCCTTTTGATTTCTTGTGATAATTTTAATATCTGATTTTAGCAAAATCAAATGAACCTCTTAAAATAACCTATTTGAAGAAACGTTATTAAAGCATGTAAAGCCCAATAACTGAAATGTTTAATCCTTGATTAGTAGAGTCTTATCCTGTAATCATGAGGTAAGCACTGGACACCTCCAATAACTGACAGTTGATTAACATATTGTAATCTAAATTATTTTCATGTTGTATATGCAGTCCCCAAATGCCTCATTTAACCCAAAACTAGTATCCTTATTAGTATTATCAGCATTTCCACATAGTGTTTTAGAGCCTACCAGATGCACATCAGGGAGATCTTATATACCTGCCAAAGTATATTAGCCATATATAAAATGGAGGAAAGTAGGTGCTGTCAATGAGTAGCAGCAGCAAGGTTGAAATGGTGGGCATAAAAGAAGAACGCGTAATCCTTTAATTCTTCGTGAGAGACCGAAGACATCAGACTGCTTTGGGATTTTATTCATTAACATCTTCTGTCTGGAGTTCTCTTAAATGGATTTTTAAATAAATGAGTACTCCTGGCTGTTTTATGAAACAGTGGCAGATCCGTGAGGTCAGTGGGCAGATCTGTATTAACAAGGATGTGGATTTGTTTACATGGAAGCAAAGCAATAGGTTATAATTAAGAATCTGACTTACTCTAAACAGTTTGCATGTCTGAGCATAACACGTAAAAGATTGGAATTATTTGATTTCCAGATTGAAGACTATGATGTGATAGCTAGCATGATAGGAGCCAAGTGTAAAAAACTCCGGACCCTGGATCTGTGGAGATGTAAGAATATTACTGAGAATGGAATAGCAGAACTGGCTTCTGGGTGTCCACTTCTGGAGGAACTTGACCTTGGCTGGTGCCCAACTCTGCAGAGCAGTACCGGGTGCTTCACCAGACTGGCACGCCAGCTCCCAAATTTGCAAAAACTCTTTCTTACAGCTAACAGATCTGTATGTGACACAGACATTGAAGAATTGGCATGTAATTGTACCAGGTTACAGCAGCTGGACATATTAGGTAAGGTTACAATATATAAATTTGTTTTAAATGTCTGTTTCCTTGACGTAAAAGCCAATCTCAGACTTTGTAAGGAAAAAGAAAATTTTTGGATACAATAAAAATTTTGTCCTGATAAGACTGCTTGGTTTGATAGGAAATGCAAGATAGATCAGTTAATATAGGGAATAATTATATATGTACTTTAATAAAATAGTGAGGACAATAACAGAATTTTATAATTGAAATTGTAAAAAACTATAACCATTAATTCTTGATCTACTTGTAAGAGTGAGAATTTACATGAGCTGCGCTCTCCATTTTTATTAAGGAGAGAAAAGAAATTAATTCATTTGTATAATGAATTCAAGCTAGTTTTTTTAAAGTTTCTTAATTAAAATTCTTGATTAAGGAATATCATGAAATCTTTATCCCTGATAATTCTAGCGTTTAGGAGTAGTTCTACCCCAGGCAGATCTATTGAAAATCTTTTCCAGATCTGAGATTTCTTGAATCCTTCCTGCATTCATCAGAAAGGAACCCTGTGTAATTTTGTTACTTCTTTCTTTTAGCCAGGGGTGCTAGCAGTGTCACAGTAGTTATCATTGTCCACACAATTGATACTTTGTGAAGTCACATCGCACTTGCACATTTTACATCAAATGCATGGTGAAAACCATTTTGAACTGGGGTGACAGAAATAGGAAAGTCTGGAGGAGCTGATTTGAAGGGGTAGGAGGTAGGAATGAAGATAGTGGGTAGGATATTGGCAAGATTCAGGTCCTAGATGCTAAATTGGCTGGAAAATTCAACTTTTACTTTTTTAACAGAACCATTTCAATATGAAGTCATGTTTGAAAAAATGATTTTAATTTGTAAAGGGTTATTTTAAGTTCATTACAAACAATAAATCATGGATGGATTCATTGTTAGCACATTATATAAATATTATACTTAAGGTGTTTTGTTTTGTTTTGTTTTGTTTTCCCTTAAATAGGAACAAGAATGGTAAGTCCGGCATCCTTAAGAAAACTCCTGGAATCTTGTAAAGATCTTTCTTTACTTGATGTGTCCTTCTGTTCGCAGATTGATAACAGAGCTGTGCTAGAACTGAATGCAAGCTTTCCAAAAGTGTTCATAAAAAAGAGCTTTACTCAGTGACTTAATATATGTTCTGTATTAAAATTATGTGCTTTGTTGGGGTTTAAATTTGGGATGGGTTTTGGGTTTTGTTTTTAGTTGTTTTAATGGTAAGAATTAAGACATTTGTAGATTTTAAAGAAAAATATGAAATTGTCCATTAAATCAAGTAAAAATGTGCACAAATGTTTTCATAAAATACTGCAAGCACTTCTCTTCAAGAATATGAGTGGATGATATTATTTTTACCTTATGTTAATCAGTGATATGCTTTAGTCAATAATATGATTGATAAAAGAATAACATGGAAACATGCTAACTTATTTTCAAAGGAACACTGAGCAATAAAGTATCGTGGCATTTATGCAAAAAAAAGTTAATTTTTTACACCTCCGTGTAAGGATATCTTATTAAGCCTGTGACCTGGCAAGTGTTTTGTTCGGTATGTACAAAATGGTCAGAGCTAGTTGGAGAAAGAGACATGCTTTTCCAGCTGTTTGGTTATTTCTCTGGATTAACTGTTCAACTGGAAAATTTGTAGTTTTTCTAGCCAGGTGTGGTGGCACACACTTGTAGTCCTAGTGACACAGGAGGTGGAGGCAGGAGGATTACTTGAGATGGGATTTTGAGATTCCAGTGTACTTATGATTGCACCTGTGAGCAGCCACTTCACTTCAACCTGGGCAATATAGCAAGTCCCTTTCTCTTAAAAAAATTGTAGTGTTTCCACTTTTCTTCTGATATTTTTGTCTATTTCACTACTGGATAATGCCAATATAAAAATTTGGGTATAATCAAGAATAAGAGGTAAACTACTAAATAAAAAAAGCTTCCCAACTGTTAGAAGCAGATGCCTTAACATTTTGTGAAAGCTAAAGTTTTGAGGTTTCTGAACTATATGTGGATCTTCTTTATATACTAAAAAAAAAGTAGAGATATATATTATATATAATTATATATGTATATATTATGTATACACATATGTGTGTATGTATTATATATACACATATGTGTGTATGTATTATATATACACGTGTGTATGTATTATATACACGTGTGTATGTATTATATACATGTGTGTATTATATATACACACGTGTATATATGTGTGTATAATATACATACATATAGATTATATATCCACATTTATGATTTTTTAATATATATAATATATACATGTATTATATATATTATATACATGTATACATGTATATATTATATACATTATATATAATATATACATATATACATATATACATGTATACATGTATATATTATATACATTATATATAATATATACATATATACATATATACATGTATACATGTATATATTATATACATTATATATAATATATACATATATACATATATACATGTATACATGTATATATTATATACATTGTATATATATTATATACATGTATACATGTATAATTATATACATATATTATATACATGTATACATGTATATATTATATTTATATTATATACATGTAATATATAATTATGTAATACATGTATGTAATATATACATGCATCTAATACGTGTAATGTATACATGCATCTAACACATGTACGTAATATATACATACATCTAATATATATTTAAAAATCATAAATATAGATATATAATCTATAATATGTATGTATATATTATATACACATATATGTGTATATAATATATACGTATATATATTATATACACATACTATATATTATATAATATGTAATATATACATAATATATAATATATATATTATATATGTATAATTGTATAATACATATAATTATATACATATATAATATAATTATATATATTATATATGCTATATAATTATATAGTATTATATATATAATTAATTAGTATTAATTATATATAATACTATAATTATATATATAGTATATTATAATTATATAGTATATATAATTAATTATATATAATTATAATGAATTATATATAATATATAATGAATTTTATGTATTATATATGTTATGTATTATATATAATATATATAATCATATATATTATATATATAGATATATATATCATGCTAGGGTGTGCGATTGCTGGGATATAACCATTTTGCACTGAACAGGACAATGAATTTTGTTATACTACAGTTAATATTAGTTTTCTGTTCAAAACAACTGTGCCTTTTCATGCCACAAAATATTTTCTGTCTACTTTCTGAGTAGCAGAATTAATTCATTTTTTAACAAAACAATGTATGTCAAGTGTTCCGTAGTCACATGAGGAGAATGCTTCCTTTGTGCCTGGCACTATTTCTTGTGCTTTGCATTTACTAATTCAATTCTCACAACAACCCTGTAAGATAAATGCCATTACTTACCCCCATTTACAGATGAGGAAACTGAGGCAAAGAAAGATTGAAGAATTTACTCATGATCATACAGCCACTAGTGGCAGAGCCATCATATAAACCCAGGCCATCTGGCTTCTGAGGCATTGCATTAAACCTGTGCTTTTAAGTGTTCAGGGTAGCTTCTGGCTCTAGGGCAGAGGTCAGGAAACTTTTTCTATAAAGGGCCAGATAGTAAATATTTTAGGCTTTGTGGGCTAAGAGGTAAAACTGAGATTGTTATGTAGGTACTTAAATAACTAGAGAGAAATAAAATTTGCACGAAAATTTTATTGACAAAATTCAAAACAATAATTGAGAACAATTTTTTTTGTAATATGGGTTTACTAATGAAAAGAATTAAATATTTACGGGGAGGATCAAAGTTAATGTTTCATGTCATTAAAGTTGATTATAAGTACTCATTTGTTAATGCTGATCTGTAGTAAAATTTTATGTATTTTACTTCTGAAAATTCCTTGCAGATGGGTATTGTCAAATACTTAGTCCATGAGAATATGATTTTTGTTGAGCATATTCGTCACTTGGAGGGTTACTTCGTCTCTGGATATTTTCCTTTTAGCATGTTATTACATTGCAGCTTAATCACTTCCAATTGAAGATTAGGTAGAAGCTCCTCAATTGCACTGTTAAATTGATTTTGAAAAATGGAAATTTCCTTTATATTCACAAACTCCAAAAAATACTGCGGGCACTATAGTGTGAGCTACAAATTTGTGTGAGAATGGAGATCCCACTTCTTTGTCTTACCTTTTGATAGCACAAGAAATGTGTAAAGCAGCTTGTTGTTACTTGTAATTCAAACAATGTTGTCATCAAAATGACTTATGTTTCACATGTAAACACTTGTTTTGCCTTGTAATTTTGGCTTGAATTCATTTCAAAATTTTATTAAGTCTTGAGCAAACGCTAAATTCCAAAGCCATTCAGTGTTCCATAATAGTGGTCGAGGACATGTCTTCTTTTTCAGCAAAATGTCAGTATCAGCCCTGAGTGCAAAAGCTCACAATAGAACTAACACTATTATGCCAATGTGGTTGGGCAAATCAGCATATTCATCTTCTGTATCTGACAAAAGATAACTGAACCATTGATGTTTAATCTATCAGAAACTATGAGAGCAAATGAAGCTCACCATTGATACTAGTAGTTCAGTAATACAAAATTGAGTCAAATATATCCCACAGAGTACCTGCTGATGAATAATACAGTAAATAACCATAGATTTTAAATACCTTCTTACCTTTTCACAGGCTTTATAAATTTGACAAATGTAATCATTTTGCTTCACACATTTTTAACACCACCAGTTGTAACACATCTTAGCAGAGTCTACTTCAGGTTGCATGAAATTTGTGTTTTCTTCTTATAAAATATTCATGCTTGTAATTGTTCCACACAGATAATTTATAGAGACTAATTTCAGTCACTTCAACATTGGCATTGACTTATCAAATAAGCAATAACTAGGTAGTATCAGTAACATCTGTTGACTCATCAAGAGCGAAGGAAAACCACTCAGGTCATTTGCCTTGTTTTTTATTGACTGTTGATGTTGTTGCCAGTGTTCTCAATTCTTTAAACAACCATTCTTGCCAAAAGGCTAATTAAATAGTCTTAAGTTTACTTTGGACACAGTCCTTCAGCCGATGGAATCAAACATAATTTAGTCATCATTAGTAAAATGTTTTCCTTGCTTGGTTAACATCTGAGTCACTTTGGCTGCAACTTTATTTTCATTTTTGAGTTGTTTTTTTTTTTTTTTGACACTGAGCCTCGTTCTGTTGCCCAGGCTGGAGTGCAGTGGCACAATCTCGGTTCACTGCAACCCTGCAGGTTCAAGCGATTCTCCTACCTCAGCCTCCCGAGTAGCTGAGATTACAGGCACACGCCACCACGCCTAGCTGATGTTTATGTTTTTAGTAGAGATGGGGTTTTACCATGTTGTCTAGGCTGGTCTTGAACTCCTGACCTCAAGTGATCCACCCACTTCAGCCTCCCAAAATGCTTGGATTACAGGCATGAACCACTGCACTCTCCCTATAGTATTCTTTAAGAACAGCTATAATGACATTGCATATTAAACATCATACTCTGACATCTAATCTGATTTTTAAAAATTCATATACTAATGTGCCTTAAAAATGTCACTTTAAGTCTACTTTTCTTTTTTTCTCTTGTTTTGATGGTACAGGTAAGCACTAGTAATAAAAAATTTAAAAATATTGTGGTATGACAATATATGTGGCACTCAAAATGCTGGTAACTGCATTACTGCAATTTTTAGTGTGCCAAGTAGCAGTGCAAAATGATGACAGCACCACATAAGTCTCCTTTGTGTTTGTTCAGCTCTGCCATTCTAATGTGAAAGCAATCATAGACAATACCTAAATGAATGAGTGTGGCCATGTTCCAATAAAATTTCATGAGCACTGAAAGTTGAATTTTACATAATTTTCATGTGTTACAAAATACTACTCTGTTAGCCATTAGATTTTTTCAGCCATTAGGAAATGTAAAATTATTATTATGAGCTGGCTGGATTTGGCTTGTGGACCAAATTTGTGACCCGTATTCCAGAGTATTTTCGAGTCAGTTAATCCATGTTTGCCCATTCCTAATTTTATAAACCACATTCAAACCTGTTAATCCGCTGTTATCATTCTCATTTTGCCATTTAGATTTTAAAATGAAGAGCAGTGTTTTATTAGAAAAAACAAAGTGTTTACCATGACAAGAAAGATATGTAGACAAGATATTTATGTAGACTCTTTGTTCGTTAAATTTTGAAGCCAGATGATGCATTGTTAGCTTTGACAACTGACTTAAATTTTGTATAATTATTTATCTTTGCATTTTGCTCAGGTAAATTATCTTCCCAGAGTCTAGAAATAAAGATATCCCTGATCCTGTTTAAGAGCATAAATAATACTCTCAATGTAAATTGTTTTGAAATAAGATCTTAAAAATACAAAATGTAGACAATTAATATTCAGGTGCTTACTTTTGAGCCAATATGTAGCAGAGAAAAACTAATTTCTCTGTGGCAGTATTTTTATTTTTTGGCATTTCCCAGGAATTAACTGAAGACTAAAACTCTTATGTCCAAGTGTAATGACACTAACCAAAGAGTCAGTAAAAATTCCATTTGGCTACCATGTATGTGTGTATATATGTATGTATGTATGTGTGTGTTACATATTTGAGACAAGGTCTCACTCTGTTGCCCCAGGCTGGAGTGCAGTGGCATGATCTCAGCTTACTGCAGCCTCAATCTCCCAGGCTCAAGCAATCCTCCCACCTTGGCCTCCCGAGTACCTGGGACTACAGACACCACCACGCCTGGCTAATTTTTTTATTTTTTATAGAGACACAGTCTTGCCATGTTGCCTATGTTGGTCTTGAGCTCCTGGGCTCAAGTAATTCTCCCACCTTGGCCTCCTGTAGTGCTGGGATTACGGGCATAAGCCACTGTGTCAGGCCCCATGTATGTTAATAGTGAATGTTTGGCTTTTCATTTGTTACTTTCAGCTATTAAAGGATACCTATTACAGACACAGGAATTTTCATTTTCAAAGTCATTTTTGACACATCAGTGCTGCATCTACTTTTCTCCCTTTAGCACATTTGATATTGACACTTCAGAGAAACTTTTTTAACTACCCTTAAAATCTTGTCAGTGAACATTAACTGCCAATCATCACCTCATTTGCTTTTTTTGACAACATACTACTAGAAACGTAGGCTGTGAGTATAAAACCATGGCTGTTAGTATCATTTTTTTGGCAATAGCTCACATTCTGTTAAGAGTCATTTGCTTTAATCAAAGATCATGATTTATTATATATTTTTTATAAGTAGGGATGGGGCCAAGATTATTCCTTTGGCACAGCAGTAAGTGTGCTCAAGATCTTTGCCTGTAAGCTTGAATATTTGGCTTAAATTTTGTACATATGAATACTTTTAAAGGTATATTTGACTACATTTTGAAAGGAAAAAGGTAGTCCTGCTAAAATTGACATTTAGGGATATTTTAATCTATGTATTTGGTAAAGTAATTAGTGAAGTATTAGTTATAAAAATTTTAAGGAAAACATTTAAAAGCAAAATAGTCATATCAGATAAATAGACTACACCAAAGATAAAACCAGTCTCTGTTACAAATGAAGTTGTCTGTACAGACAACTGAGATATTTTATTTACATAAAAATGCTGTTCAATATCTAATGATTTCTGTTGTTTGTATTCTGTACTTTAGAGTAATAAAATAAGTTTGAGTATCTCATTAGTTCACTTTCAAAATTGATCATTTCAGGACACCGCTGAATATAATGGAAGGTTTGGGTAAATAGGTTTGCGTCACAGCCCCTATGAAATTACCAGCCTAGATGAGGAGCCATCGCCTGTGTACAGAACTCTTAACAATCCATCCACATGCTATGAAATGACATCAACTTGGGTGCATTTTAAGCCCTGAGATTACAGGAGTCTGCAACTACACTGTTATTTATTTCTGCCTTCTCAATAATTCCTCCAAATTAAGATTTACTTAAAAGTTTGATTTGCTACTTAAACCAAAATTTGATACAGGGTTTTCCTCCTTTTACTCCTAAAGTATCATGTATTTGCCTTTTGTAGAAACCAATTCCTTCATTACTATAGTTCTTCAGTTGTTCCACAGTTCTTAGGCCCAAACTACTTTTGGTGAGCTAGGATGGAATGAATGACACAAGGTAAAACACCCGTCCATCTGTTTAATCGGTATATATTGACAACAATAATACATTGATAGCTTTGAGCTAGGCACAGATTGAGGTAAGGGTGCTGGGTATAGAAAAGGCATATAAACAACCACAGAGCAATTTCCCAAAATGGTTATGTATGAAGACATTTAGGTTTCTTTACTGCTGAACTTCAGGGACTTTAAAAGGCTAATGGACACTGTGAAGGTGAGTTAAGATTTGTACTGTTTCCCAGACTTCTGTGAATACCTATCAACTTCTCTTAGAAATTAGTTTTTCAGAGCACAGTTTGGAAAATGCTACTAACAGCATTATAGGATGTATTATAAAAAGTATTCACTAAGGTCACTTTTAACCTTCTCGTTAAAGATTCTGCATTGTAATTTTGTTTCTTTTAAAAGTATTTTTTATTAAGAAGAATCCTGGAAGTCACTAATACTTTGGTGATGTGATTTTAAAAATATTTTTGAGCATGATTACTTTTTATTTTGACCCTTAATTTCTAAGTCCAATTTTTATTAATGTATTAGATTTTTAGAATATTCATTTACTTTTAGTATAGTAAAATTCTGTGAAATACAACTCATAGTCTAGTAATTGGGAATACCTTAAGGGCCTGCTGTTCCAGCTGATGATTTTAATATGAATATCTGTATGTAGGATTTAACTGTCAAGTTGCTTTAATTAATATTTATATGTCGTGCTGGTCCATAAACTATTTCAACCATCCATTGTATAGTAATGGAAAAAAATAGAAATTTTAGATTAACTTCTGATAAGTGACTATTTTTAAAATGTTTAATATGTAACTTTTAAAAAAACGTATAGTAAAAATTCACTGCTAGCATGTTTTGTTAAAGTCTGAGAATGAAGGAAAAGGGGTAGTTTATCATGAGAATCATTTCTTTACAAATGAATACTTTAAATGTGAACCCTATTATATGTATAGTCATACATATATATACACACGTATATATACACACCTACAATTACTTATTTCTTCTCCAGTAAATATATGCTAATTTTGTTAAACTTTTTTTTAGTGGGAAGTTATATTTCTATAGCATATTTATAAATTGCTGCTAAGATTACAACCACCAAGGCAAGAGAATTGTTAATACTAACATAAATTCTGACACACTATTCTTCTTACTTGATATGTTTTTTGCTGACAGATAACCCACATAGAGTCAATATTGTTGAAGCCCAGTAACTTCATTTGAAAGTCATAAAATAACTCCATCCAGTAAAACCTAAAATAAATGTTCTTAAGTCCTAATAATCAGAAGTATTCGTCAAATTGAAAGAATTTACAATGTGTGTCCCTATCATATGTTATCCAACTGTCAACAGGGTATGTCTGGACATGTGCACAGAAAAGAGAGACACTTAGATTGAGGACGGTTCTGCCTTTGTCTTTCAAAGTGCCTTCCGCTTTACAATCTATATACGCTCCTTGCAAAATCAAGAGTCTTATTCATTTCCTGCTCTAGGTGCATCCATTTTACCAGGGCCTAGAGTATGAATGGAAAGTGCTCCTGGAGCATCATCAGGCCACATTCCTCGGTGCGTTCAGCCCTTCTAAACCTGCGTAGCAAGCCACTAGCCTCAGTTCTCTGTAGCCTTAAATCTCCCCTCATAAACCATCTGGGCGATTAAAAAAATATTTTAAACATTAAAATACGAAGTGTCAAGGCGAATTTCTTAAGCCTAGTGGTACACTGATAAGTGGTTAGCTACCAACTCTTGGGAGAAAAAAAGCTCCAGTTTGTAGTGCTTCCCAATTTTTGTCATGTAATACTCCCATCTGTCTGATTTCAAGCTATCAATGTGAAGTCACTTAATGCTGAGTTGGAATGAGACGCACATACTTTGCTCTTTTGAGATGATATGAACTGGCTCCAGGTCCCCTCTGCCAGATAAAGTTATTAAACATTGATCCCATGATTTCTGAAAAATAGGCATAATAAGCTATAGCTAGCTTTCCCTCAGAGGTGGTATAATGTGTACTTAAATGGTCCTTCAAAATCTATGAAATTCCTATTTGCCATCGAATACATTATAAAAATACAATTAAAAGAAATTTTCTAAACATTCAATAATCATGTAAGAAAAGCATATTAAGAAAAGCTTTGAAAAATTTTATAAGAAGCAAGTTATTTTGCTGATGTAAATCTGACATAAATCATATACATTGATAAGCATTGTATGTTTATGGGATTATAAGTTTTTAAAGAGTTTCCCTGTATTTCCATGGCTTTGAAAACTATATCCCCAGATAAATTGTGGCATTTCCTTTGTGCATGTTGGTGCAATTTTACATTATGAAATTGTCATGTAGATTCATTACACCTATTTTCCAAACAAAAATGACCATAATTCAAATATGTACCTATCATATACCAAGCTCTAAACCGTATAAAAACATTCTATCACTAATGTATTTGCAGGCACATTAATAAGATATTTACCCATTTTTATAACAAAGATTCTTGGTCAGAAAAACCTCAGAATTTTTACTGTTGATAATCTTTCTGTTTCAGGTACCAGACTTTTGATCCAGATTTGGGAGCATATATGTATTAGCTTTTATTAAAGTACAATGGGTAACAAACTACCTCAACTGTTTCAGTAGCTTTCAACAACATATATTTTTCATTGTGCGGCTTGTTGGCTACTGTGGGTTAATTGCTGTGGCTGCACTTCAGGATGTGATTCAGGTTCAGGTTTACTCTATTCAGGCCCTGGGCTGAAAGAGAAGGCCCTACCTGGGCTATGCCCTTCTAGTGGCAGAGGGCACTAAAGCAAGAGAACTGGCAGCATTGTGAAATGCATTGAAAAGCTCATCAAGTCTGTTTGCATTGTGTTGACCAAGCAAGTCATGTGGCTAAACCCAGTCATTGGTCAGCAAAGCTACTCTTCCTATAGGGAACCATTATAAGTCACATCCAAAGGTTTTGGGAACGAATAATTCTGAATAATAATACCCGAGGTACTACAATGTACTACAAATATTTCAGCTTTCTGTAAGTAGCCAAAATATCTCAATATAAAACAAAATAACATCTTAATTTTTTAAAAAGAAGTATAATATTGAATACAGTGGTTTAGGTTCAGAATTTTTAGAAAGAGCCTCACTGTTGGTAAGATTTTCCCAAATAATCACCTAATTCCATGGGAAATAAAAAATAGGATAAACTAACAAATATTTCTGAAACAAGAGTCATGAAGAATCCATAATCAACTGTGCTACCTTTTGACTATTTTGCATCTCAACTTCCTCGTCTGTAAACTAAAAGTTGTTCCACACTTTTACACTGTTGGTGGGAATGTAAACTAGTTGAACCATTGTGGAAGTCAGTGTGGTGATTCCTCAGGGATCTAGAACTAGAAATACCATTTGACTCAGCCATCCCATTACTGGGTATATACCCAAAGGATTATAAATCATGCTGCTAGAAAGACACATGCACACGTATGTTTATCGTGGCACTATACACAATAGCAAAGACTTGGAACCAACCCAAATGTCCAACAATGATAGACTGGATTAAGAAAATGTGGCACATATACACCATGGAATACTATGCAGCCGTAAAAATGATGAGTTCATGTCCTTTGTAGGGACATAGATGAAGCTGGAAACCATCATTCTCAGCAAACTATCGCAAGGACAAAAAACCAAACACTGCATGTTCTCAATCATAGGTAGGAATTGAACAATGAGAACACATGGACACAGGAAGGGGAACATCACTCACCGGGGTCTGTTGTGGCGTGGGGGGAGGGGGGAGGGATAGCATTAGGTGACATACCTAATGTTAAATGACGAGTTAATGGGTGCAGCACACCAACATTGGCACATGTATACATATGTAACAAACTTGCACATTGTGCACATGTACCCTAAAACTTTAATAATAAAAAAAAAGTTGTCCCAAAAGCTTTCTGAGGTCATTCTCAGTGTAAAGGTCTCATTCTAATGCTTTTTTATTGTCACCTAATTAACAAAGCATATCCTTCTGCAATTTTTATTATAGTTTAACTCAGTTTTTCTTAGAATTATGGCAGAGCAATAAAACTTTAATTTTCTTTTATTCATATCCCTCTATTCAAAAATGGATTTGAGATAAAGTAGTAAGATATGATCTGCCTTGTTTTTACTTAGTATTCAAATAGTGGAACCTAGCTTTAAAATAGTCAAGTCACTAAAATACTCTTCTTTTACCATGAGAGTCGCTGATTTAAACATGTATGTGTAAGAATCATATGGAAGCTTGTTTAAAATGTAAATTTCCAGTCCACAAACCCCTGGAGATTCTGATACTACAAAGAACCCAGAAAACTACATTTTTAACAAGTACCCCAGGTTTCCAAAGTAACCTAAGCAGTACAAACCATATAAATTATTTTGGTAATAGTGGGGAAAAAAAACTTTCACATGCTGGGATACTACATACTTAGTATAATTAAAATTAGTTGTTAATACCACGTGCCTCATTATTTGGTGTTTGTATTTTATCTTTATGAATTAATTTTTGTCACTACATTTAGTGTATTGGACTATACACTAGTCCAGTGCTATAAATTACCACTGTAAGTGATGGTATTATGTTTGTATATAAATTTTAAAAATGTAGAAACCAAAATACCTTAATGTTCCTTTGAAATGAAAGTTCTTTGATTAGTATTAACATTCCCCAGAAACATACAGGGTAGGTCAATCTCAGAATGAAATACGATGAAATGAGAACTACTGTTGAGTTATTACATCCAATCTCTTTGCTTCTTCCTTGTTTCCTTACAATCTAGTGCTCCTTTTAAAACATAGTCAGATTATGTCATTTCTGTGCCTAAAACCCTTCGGAATAAAAACCAAAACCCTTTATCTTTGCTACCTGTAAAACCTTATGTCCACAGCTCCTTCCCCTTTCCGCATATATCTTCACCACTCCAGGTCTCACTTTTTTCAGATGTCTGCTCAAATATTGCCTATGCACAGAGGCCTTTATTGACCACCCAAAATAAAACAGCATATTCCCCTCTCCTCATCAATCACTAGCCCTTGTAACTTGCTATATTTTTATTTATAGCACTTATGACTATTTGACATGTATTCATTTGTGTCCACTCCTCTATAATTTTACGCTCTTCAAGCACAAGGACTTTGTCTTGGCACTGCTATATTGCCAGGACTTAGAATAGTATCTGGCACATAGTAGATACTATGTATGTAGTAGATACTATGATAGTAGGTACTCAATAAATAATTGTTTGACAAATACTGGTGATTATCCACAGGTTGGCCTGTCTCCAGTATAAGGCAAGGCTATTAAAGTCCAAATTTTATAAAGTAGGCAATGTTTTTAAAGGCAGTTTTATTTTCTGTTAATTTCCCATCTATTTTGAAAGTCATTTTAATTTATTTCAGAATTATCTCTTTTGCAAACTCTATTCTTTCCATCTTTTTCTTGTCTGTTTTTCAAATATATGAGAATTTATTTTGAATTATCGCAATTGAAAGTTGATATTTAATTTCAACAGGTTTTAATTACTTATTTGAAATATGAAACTCCAACTATGAATTCAATGTTGGTGAAAGGCACCAGATTTACATTCCCATAAAACTGAGCACTTGACTTTCATGGCATACATATATGGGAAAGGTGTATGGATGGCTAATAACATTCAGGATTTCCTCTGAAAAGTAGAAATCTTCTTGATTAAAAAACTGACTAAAAGAATAATTTGGCTAGGTGCAGTGGCTCATGCCTGTAATCCCAGCACTTTGGGAGGCTGAGGTGGGCAGATCGCTTGAGCCCAGGAGTTTGAGACCTGGCTGGGCAACATGGTGAAACCCTGTCTCTACAAAAAAATACAAAAATTAGCTGGGCCTGGTGGCACACACCTGTGATCCCAGCTATTCGGGAGGCTGAGGTGGGAGGATGGCTTAAGCCAGGAGGCAGAGGTTGCAGTGAGATCACGCCACTGCCCTCCAGACTGGGTGACAGAGCGAGACCCTGTCTAAAAAAAAAAAAAAAAAAAGAATTTGTTCCTCAGCATCCTCTGATACATGCAGTCTAACACCAACATATGTAGTGGTAGAGGTTATATGCCATAAAGATATTCCTGTCTGTAATAAAACTAAGGTTATTTAGACAAAAGGTTCAAAGGACTTTGAAAATTGAAGGGAAAAAAAAGTAGCTGTTGTATGAAATATTTTTAGTAAAGTAAGATTGAACCACATTAAAATGTAAACTTTTTAGGACATTTCTCCCTCTGTGGCCCAGACTTTTCTGCTTATTACTTTACACCTGCTCTAGTGCTTGGAAATGCCCATGTGTCTATACACTGTCAAATGACCTACAGATCTGCTTGGGCTAATGCTCAAGTAACACCTGTCTTAAGAACTTAAGCTCAGCACCAAACAGTTGAGTAGTGGACCCAGCAGTTTCTCCAAATGATGTACAGCTTTAGGGTCCAATGAGACCCAGCTATGGAATCTCCTATGTTTAGCACGCGAAAAGTCAATTCCCTCAAAATATGATTGGTTCTTGTGTCATTTTATTACCAGTAGACGTACCCTAAATTATCATGTAAGATTCCAGCTTTTATGTAATCATACCTAGTGGCAGGTTCATTACATTGGACCACTTCCATCATAGAAGGGGCAGCATTTTGTTCTTTCTGGAATAAACACTTTGGATATGGATTTGCCTTCCCCGCACACAATGCTTCTGCCAAAACTACCATCTGTGGACTTACGAAATGCCTTATCTGCCATGATAGTATTCCATAAAGCATTACTTCTGATCAAACAAGGCTCATGAGATTCACTGGTCTTACCATGTTCCACACCATCCTGAAGCAGCTGGCTTGATAGAGTGGTGGAATGGCCTTTTGAAGGTCAGTTACAGTGCCAGCTAGGTGGCAATACTTTGCAGGACTGGAGCAGGGTTCTCTGGGAGGCTGGGTATGCTCTGAATCAGTGTCAATATATGGTCCTGTTTCTCCCATAGCCAGGATACACAGGTCAAGGAATCAATGGGGGGAAATGGAAGTAGCACTGCTCACTTTTACCCCTAGTGACCCAATAACAAAATTTTTGGTTTCTATGACCTTATACTCTGCTGGCCTGGAGGTCTTATTTTTAAAAGGAGAACAGCTTCCACCAGGAGGAACAACAATTATTCCATTGAACTGGAAATCAAAACTGCCACCTGGCCCTTTGAGGTTCCTTATGCCTTTGAGTCAACAGACAAAAAGGGGTGTTGTGATGTTTGCTGGGGTGATTGATCCTGATTACCAAGGGGCAACTGGACTACTAATGGAAGTAAGGAAGCGTATGTCTGGAAGACCCCTTAGGGCTGGCTCTTAGTATTACCAGGCTCTGTGATTACGGTCAATGGAAACACAAAACAACCCAATCTAGCAGTACTACTAATATCCCAGACTTCAGGAATAAAGATTTGGGCCACCCAAGCAGGTTAAGAACTATAACCAGCTGAGATGCTTGCTGAAAGCAATGGGAATATAGAATGGGTAGTGGAATAAGGTAGTTATGAATACTAGCTATGACCACATGACCAGTTACAGAAATGAGGACTGTAACTGTCATGTCTGTTTCCTCATATTGTTTTGAATATGTGTATGTGTAGCAAATATCTGTGTTTTCTTTCCCCTGTTATCTCCCTATTATGTAATATAAGATGTATTGACTTTATTATCATAGTATTTAAGTAGTGTTAACTTTATAGCATTTAGGTTATGGGATATGGAGGAGAAGAGAAAACATCATCCAAGGACTTTGCATCCTTTTCTGAGGAAAGGCTGTATTTTTGGTTGTACATAGGGTAGTTTTATCATTTTAGGTGGAAGTATGATGATATAGTTTGGATGTCTGTCTCCACCTAAATCTCATGTTGAATTGTAATCCTCAGTGCTGGAGGTGGGGCCTGGTGGGAGGTGTTTGGGTCATGGAAGCAGATCCCTCATGGCTTGGTACTGTTTTCGTGATAGTGAGTGAGTTCTCTTGAGATCTAGTCGTTTAAAAGTATGTGGCACCTCTCCTACCCCACCTCTCTCTCTCTCTCTCTTGCTCCTGCTTTTGCCCTGTGAAATGCCTGCTCCTGCTTTGCCTTCCATCATGAGTAAAAGCTGCCTGAGGCCTCACCAGAAGCCAAGTGATATTAGTGCCATGCTTATACAGCCTACAGAACTGTGAGCCAGTTAAACCTCTTTTCTTTTATTCAGTCTCCGGTATTTCTTTACAGCAACACAAGAACAGCCTAATACATATGACTTTGTTATTGTCTTTATATGATGATTAAGTGTGATTCAAGGAGATGCATATGGGTGCCAACTTGGCAAGGAGTGGACTTGTGATGGTTAATTTCATCTGTCAACTTGGCTGGACCATAGGATGCCCAGATAATTAGTCAAACATTATTCTGGGTGTTTCTGTGAGGGTATTTTGGATGAGAGTAACATTTAAATTGGTGGACTTTGTGTAAAGCAGATTGCCCTCCATAATGTGGGTGGGCCTCATTTAATCATTTGAAGACCTGCAGAGACCAAAAAGACTGCCCTCCCTAATGCAAGAAAGAATTTCTCCATCAGCCTGCCTTTGGACTTCACTGCGACTTTGACTCTTCCTGGTTCTACCAGACTGCCTTCACATGCAAATTGGAACACTGGCTCTCCAAACTGCTGGCCTTCAGACTGGAACTTCAGAGCATCAGCTCTCCTGGGTCTTCAGCCCACCAACCTTCCCTGAAGATTTTGTACTTGCCAGCCTTCATAATCACAGGAGCCAATTCCTATAATAAATCTCTTTCTCTGTATATACACATTCTATTGGTTCTGAATAACTAATATTCTTCCCAATAAAGCAAAAAATGCTAGTGACCTACAAATTATATACAGGAAAAGAAAGATATTTTATTAACTGGATTCAAACACTTTACAGGTACTAAAGTCCATGACTCAGAGCTAACAGAAGTTTGCATTATATACACTTTATCTGAGAGATCTAGTCATTCATTGGATGTTAAGTGTGTAGACTTTTCTATTACCATGCTCTTGCCTACCTTATAAACGTCTACTTAATCTTTTTAATAAACACCATTTTTGTAGGACTTTTGCTTAAGAATATTTAAGTTAAATATTTTATCACTGCATTTTAAAAAACTCTGTAAGCTAACATAACACTGATAGACAAATCTACTTTCGACTCTCATTTATTACTAATAATGGTAATTTAGTTTCTTTTTTTATAAAATGTTTTTGATGCATTCAGCACTACCTAATATATGTAAGCTGAATACAAGCTAGGAAGCAAAATAAAAATTACATTAAATATCTTGCTACTGCATTCATTAAGTCAATTATATATGATCCTGGGCTACAGAAAAAAATTACAAAATTATGGAATATGTTTTGAAAATAATCTCAGAAACTTTTGTGAGATATTGAGGCTCTGTAGAACAGTTTACAAAACAAAATGCAAGAAATTATGTATAGCATTCGTAGGCTTCTTATAAGAAGAAAAGCAATTTTTGAAGTTCCTTCAAGGACAAAAGATAATGGATGTTTTTATAGTTTGCATCTGGACTAACTCTATTAGCATCATTAGTGGTAATGTATTCCAGAAGCCATTTAATGTAATTATGCAGATAATATTTTTTCATTAAGAATGTTGTGGAATTTCAAATAACATTTTTAAGATGAAATATTTTAATATTTTAAGAACAGTTTTCTCAAAAGATCTATTACCTATACAGAAAGAAATAGGAAAACTGTAGGTTAAGAGACTACTAAAAATCTTCACTTTTGTAACTCACCTACGTATTGGTACAACCAATAAGTTGCTAAGTCAAGATAGAAAGGAAAAAGTTCCTTTACTTTTATGTCTTAGCCTAGAGAAGTTTAAAATATAAGCATTATCATATTAAAAGTATGTTAATTATCATGGACATGATTCTTAATTCCTTTTTTTTTTTTTTTTTCCCTATTCAGCCACCTTTTAACCTTTCTTGAACTCTATCCTTTCTTTGGAAAAACACCCCTCTCAGACTCTCAGGACATGTGGTTTGGGTGGGCTATTTCCTTGGTTTTAAAGATTGATAGATGATGTGGAAACTGGGCAATCAAAGCACCTCCCCACTTCCACACTCCACGCCCACGTGCTTGCATGCGCACGTGCACACACACACACACTCAAAAAGTTTTCTGGGCCTTGGGTGGCTGGGACTTCTGGTAGTACCAAATAGATGCCTAACATACTACCAAGCTTTCTAGACATCAGAATGAGTTCACATGCCAGGAAAGGAAGAGAGCCAGACTCAGTTCTGATAATCTAATTTGTCCTCATGGATAGAGCCACTGCAGAAGTTGCATGATCTAATAAATCTTCTTTGTTTGAGTTTTTCGTTTGTTAAGCCTATTTAGTTTCAGTTGTTTGCAAATGAAAGAGTCCTAATAGTCATACAGTACTATTTTTAAAAAATACATTCTTATAAGCAACTCTTTTTCCTACCCATTTCTTAAAAAGGACAATACCCCTTTGTCATTTCCAGTTGTTCCCCACATCCTACTTCTTCCTACTTCTTCCTGCTATCATCCTACTTCTTCCTGCTAAATATCACTTTCTCACATTAATAAACTGTAGAATTGTTTTCTTATATTACCCCTCCTAGGTTTGAGTTCTTTTCCAACTAAGAATTTAAATTGAGTCAGCTTGCACACCTAATATTCACCTGCCTCTGTTCTTCTAGAGGTTGGTATGAATTTATGGACTTGGATTATAAATTCCTTATGGCAATTACAAGTAAGATTGATATTTGAGTAGTTCAGGGTTCCCTACACACTTAGAAATAAGTGTCAAGCAGTATCATTTGGACTGGTTAGTTGAAAATTGTATCTAGTGTAAAGTCCTTCACTCACATTTGACATACCTCAGAGGATTGTAAGTTGGGCAGGAATGGCACCTCAAGAACCTTTAAATGTTGAGTTTTACTATGATGCAGAACAGGTAAGATTTTTTTCTTTGTGAAAATTTTCCTATAACTTGACCTCACAGTGTAAGTATGCTAAACTTAAAACAAACCCATTCTCATATCACTCTTTCAGTTATTTATTGCTGCATTGTAACCCTTCAAAATGTATGTCTTGAAGCAATAATGATTATTTCTCATGATTCTGTGGACTGTTTGGGCAATTCTTCTGTTCTCTGGAAGTGTGTATGTGTTTGTGTTGTGTTGGCACGTATTATGTACCTGAGCTCACTTGGGGCTTCATTCAGCTAGCTGATTGGCTGGGCTTAGGGTCAGCTGGGTTGTTTGCTGGGTACCTCGTTTCTCTCTTCTCTCAGCACTTCCAAGACTGTAAAAATGGAAGTTACAAGATCTCTTAAAACTTAGCTTTGCAAGCCATCTAGGGCCATTTCTAAAACTGCATTTTTTTTTATCAAAACAAGAATCAGCCCAGCTTAGTTAGGGTTGGTGATGGTGGGAATAACTTTACCACTTGATGAGAGATGTGGCAAAATCCCATTGTAGAAAGTGTGCAGGATGGAGGCTTTTGTGACCATCTTTGGAAACAATGTACCACACTTATTTTTATTTATAATTGGAGGAAAAACTATTATACCTTTTTTATTTCTGAATCCTTTTGATGCATACAGCAGAATTCTTCCTGAATCATTTGATACTCATAAAAGTATCCAAAATGAAAAATAATGTTTTTCATTCAGAAGTAAATATTTCTGAAGTGGAAATTATTAGAACATGCAGTTATTTATAAGTCACACGTATGCTGGGATATTTTCTTTTTCTTATATACACAATTGAGCTGATAATCTGTAAAACATATAAGCCTTGCTCTTATTTAAAAAGGCAAAACATAAATATTGTTATCACTATCCATTCTGTCTTTTACTTTTCTCTGTAGCGTTTCAATTTTTTGAAAACATAAATGGTTTGGAAGGGCCATACAGGCCTTTAAACCAAAGTATTGCATTATGTAAGTCTGGAAAGTGCAGCAGTATATGCAAGATGCTTGTCTTTTGCATTTGAGATATTTTTAAATGTTCTATGAAGTGTGATTTATTCAAAAGTTTTACATAATTTATATAGTTTTAAAACAAAAACTCTCAAGAATACAAATATGTGTGTGAAAATATAAAGACATTCATAGAAATGGTAAATACCAAATTCAGCATGGTGGATACCTCAGGTGAAGAAGAGAGGAAAAGGTGATCAAGCAGCTGTAACTCAGGGGAAGTAACATGTTGGCAATACTTTATTTCTTAAACTGTGTGATAGCTGTGCAGGTAATTGTTAAATTTTTCTTTATATCTTTCTATGGAAAATACTGCAAAATTATAAAGAGAATTTTATATTTTATATTTGTCATCTAATTAAGATGCCATTCAGATCTATGCTACATGAAGTTCTTTCAGAAATAAACTTTTTTATTGGTTTCTAAAATGTTGCCTCACTATAGAGATAATTCTGAAAATTTAGCCTCCCATGCAGTACCATTTCATAATAGCTTTTTCCTTTTCTTTCCGATTTGAGAGACCATGCTAATAACAGCAGAGAGGCAGGGCATCCTGCAATTTTTCCCACTCCATACATACACCTTCTAACTCAGAGCGAATAGCCTCTCTAGTCCACTTATTGCATCTGAGAGGTTATGGTACATTTTGTGAAATATACGGGGGTATATGTGGGAGTAGTATGTCTGCATCTGAAAAAATGCTAGCAAAATGACTCCGAAAACTTTAATTCCCTTAACAAATTAGAGCAAAATTTTATTCTGACAAATGTTACATAAAATAATTTCTTATTTTTTCCCAGTAGCCTAAAAATTTTATTTTTATTTTTATTTTTTATTTTTTGAGATGGAGTCTCACTCTGTCGCCCAGGCTGGAGTGCAGTGGCGCAATGTCTGCTCACTGCAAGCTCTGCCTCTTGGGTTCACGCCATTCTCCTGCCTCAACCTCCCAAGTAGCTGGGACTACAGGCATCTGCCACCACGCCCAGCTAATTTTTTGTATTTTAAGTAGAGATGGGGTTTCACTGTGTTAGCCAGGATGGTCTCGATCTCCTGACCTTGTGATCCACCCACCTAGGCCTCCCAAAGTGCTGGGATTACAGGCGTGAGCTACCGCGCCTGGCCAAAAATTTTAATTTCTAACTAACATTTTCAGGTGAAAAGTTTTTTTAAAAAAAATCTGAATGCTATGTAGGGAGCTTCCAAGAAAAAGAAATTAATGACCTCTGGTTAGGTTTAAATAAGAAGTGGAAAATAGAACTAACTTAGGTTGACTACCTATGGCATAGGGAAGAAGAAGAGAAATTATGTGGAAGTCAGTTCATGCTCTGTTTTTATTTTTCCCCTAGCTTTATTAAGGTATAATTAACAAATAAAAACTGTGTATATTTATGGTATATAACATTTTGATATATGTATATTTTATGACATGATTACATCAAGCTAATTAATATATCATCCATCGGGAGGCCAAGGTGGGCAGATCACGAGGTCAGGAGATCGAGACCATCTTGGCTAACACGGTGAAACCCCTATCTACTAAAAATACAAAAAAAAAATTAGCCGGGCGTGGTGGCGGGCGCCTGTAGTCCCAGCTACTAGGGAGGCTGAGGCAAGAGAATGGCGTGAACCCGGGAGGCGGAGCTTGTAGTGAGCCGAGATTGCGCCACTGCACTCCAGCCTGGGCGACAGAGTGAGACTCCATCTCAAAAATAAATAAAAATAAAATAAAATAAATATAAATATATATATTCCATCACTTCATATAGTTGTTTATTGAGGTGAGTATATTTAAGATCTAATCTATTAGAAATTTTCAAGAATACAATACATTGTTATTAACTATATTCATCATGATAAACAATAGATCTCTGTAACTTAGTCACCCTGTCTAACTGAAACTCTACCCTTTAACCAACATTTCCCCACCCCCACCTCCAGCCCCTGGCCATTCCTATTTTACTCTCTGTTCTATGTGTTCAAATTTTTTAGATTCCCCATGTATGTGAGATCACGTAGTATTGTCTTTTGGTGCTTTACTTATGTCACTTAACATAATGTTCTCTACATTCACCCATGTTGTCACAAATGACAGGATTTTCTTCTTTTTTAAGGCTTCATAGTATTCGTTTCTGTGTGTATGTGTGTGTGTGTGTGTTAATTATTCCTTTATCCATTCATCCATTGATGGACACTTAGATTGATTCCATATCTTGGCTATTGTAAATCATGCAGCAATGAACATGGGAGTGCAATTATCTCTTTGACATACTGATTTTATTTCCTTTGAATATATATCTAGAAGTGGAATTGCTGGATCATAGGGTAGTTCTATTCCTTTAGTTTTTTGAAGAGACTCCATACTGTTTCCCATAATAGCTGTACTAATTTAATTTCCCACCAATAATGGACAAGGGTTCTCGTTTCTTCACATCCTCTCCAAAACTTATTTTTTCTCTTTTTTATAGTAACCATTCTAATAGGTGTGAGGTGATATCTCCTTGTGGCTTTAATTTGCATTTTCTCCGATGATTAATGATGTTGAGCTTTTTTTTCATACACATGTTGACCATTTATATGTCTTCTTTTGAGAAATGTCTATTCAGGTCCTCTGACCATTAAAAAAAATAGTCTATTTGTTTTCTTGCGACTGAATTGAGCTTCTTATATAATTTGGATATTAACCCTTTATCAGAGGTATGGTTTGCCAATATTGTCTGTTCACTCTGTTGATTGTTTCGTTTGCTGTGGAAAGCTTTTTAAGTTTGATGCAATCCCATTTGTCTGTTTTTGCTTTCCTGCTTGAGTTTTATGGTCAAATCCAAGAAAATCATTCTCCAGACCAACGTCAAGGAGCTTTCACTCTATTTGTTCTTCTAGTAGTTTTACAGTTTCAGGTCTTACATTTAATTCTTTAATCTATTTTGAGTTGATTTTTGTATATAGCATGAGATACAGGTCCAATTTCATTTTTCTATGGGTAGATATACAGCTGTCCCAACATAATTTATTGAAGAGACTATCCTTTCCCCACTGTGTGTTCTTGGCACCTTTGTGAAAGATCAATTGACTGTAAATGCATGGATTTACATCTGGGCTCTCCATTCTGTTCTATTGGTCTATGTGTCTGTTTTTATGCCAGTACTACACTGTTTTGATTAGTTAAGCTTAGCAACATACTTTGAAATCAGGTAGTGTGATGCCTCTAGCTTTGTTGTTTCTGCTCAAGATTACTTTAGCTATTCAGGCTCTTTAGTGGTTCCATACAAATTTTAGAATTGTTTTTTTTCTATTTCTTTGAAAAATATCATTGGAATTTTGATAGGGATTGCATTGAATCTGTCGATCATTTGGGGTCGTATGGACATTTTAACAAATATCAATTCTTCCAATCCATGAACACAGGATATATTTCAATTTATTTGTGTCTTCAATTTCTTTCGTCAAGGTTTTATAGTTTTCACTGTACATCTTTCACCTCCTTGATTAAGTTTATTCCTAAATATTTTATTTTTTGGTTGCTATTATAAATGGGATTGATTTCTTCATTTCTTTCTCAGATTTTTTTTTGTTAGTGTATAGAAATGCTACTGATTTTTTGTATGTTGGTTTATATTCTATAACTTTATTGAATTCATGTATTAGTTCTAAAAGTTTTTTGATGTAGTCTTTGGGGTTTTCTATATGTAAGATCATGTCACATGCAGAGACAATTTTATTTCTTCCTTTCCAATTTGAATCCTTTTACTTCTTTTTCTTGCTTAAATGCTCTGGCTAAAACTTACAATACTACATTGAATGAAAGTGGTGAGAGTGGGCACTTTAGTCTTGTTCTTTATCTAAGAGGAAAAGTTTTCCATTTTTCATATACTCTGTATTTAAAACCAGGCAATCTCAGTTAGTTTACACTATATTCAAGAGAATATTGACATTTGTATTCCACTGGCCCCTATTCAAATTGCCTTCCTTTTTCCTAACTCAAATCAATACAGTATACCACTCCCATCTTTTAAAGTCTAGGAAACCTTAGAAAGGGGTTTTTGTGTTTTAGGAAGTGATATTAAATATAAACAAATGTCTTTTCCCTAAACATGACCTCTCATAGTTTTAGTTGACTGAATGTGTTAAACAAGGAAAGTTTAATGTATGTCTAAATTTCTTTAAAATAGACTCCTTTCTTTAGCTGTCTTGGAAACAAATAAACATTTGGATCAAAATATGTGACAGAAGATACATGAAAAAGAAGTGATATGTCTCAAGCAGGTCTCATTCTCCAGCCTGGCTGCCGTGTTTCTATAAAAATTTCTCCACACCATGGATGGCACCTACTACAAATGAAAAATGTGAGGCCTCTGATTCATGTACATTTTTTCTTCCTTCATATTCTTGCAGTTACAGAGGTACCATTTATTAGCATGTATTAGGTTCTTAATGAAATTTCCTGAATTGAAATTAAGTTGTTTTTACTAGGGTCAGCATTAGAGGTAGTTTCAGTAAATAGTTAAATGTTGCTGGAAAACCTGCTATCCTGGTAACTTCGTGATACTCCTGGGAGGGGGTGGGGGAGATGGAGGAAGGAAAAGAGAAATAAACTAGTAAAACTAGCACATCTAAAACTGAACACAATTTCTACAATTCTCTTTTGTTCTCATCTCTCTATGCTTGTCCATTTGCTTCCCCCAAAATGTAATCATGGTCTCACCATTCTTTGTCTTTTTTTTCCCCCTACAGCCATTCAGGCACCAATCATTTGCCTATCCTTTTCAAATTTCCCTGACTGACCACTTTGAGTCAGATCTACACCAGCAACCTCCTACCTAGTTAACCTCCCTGCTTTCATCCTTACCACTTTCCAACCTATCCGATGCACTGTGCCAACCCTCTTCCTTCCAGGAGCATTATTTCCATCGGATCTCCCCCTCTACGATGGCTCTTAATTGCCTTTTGAGTCTAATTAAAACTTCTTCCAGACCCTCTACCAATTAACTCCATACACTGTTTCCCTTAGCAGCCCTCTCATGCCAGGTGCCAGCTCCTGCTCCCCGGCCCAGCCCAGCAAACCTGCTCGCCCTCTGCCTTTTCCTGCTTCCTGCCTCACATTGTGCCAGTTGCTTCCTACCCAGAGTGCCTACTCCACTTCTCTCTTCTTTCTGCCAAATCATTCTTCCTTTTTTGTTTTTGAGATTGCTAATTCACCTCCTAACTTTGATTACTCTAAGGATCCTAAAGTTCTGCATTTAGGTCTGTTCTTTTGGAAATGCGTGTGTCTTCACGTACCTGCATTATCGACACCTTGCAGGGAGCAGTGCCCAGATATCCTGGTTCAGGGACTCCGGCGCTTGGCGAGAAATCCTGTTCTTTGGGGCTAGTGGCTTGGTCTTTTCCACAACCTGGTGAAAGTTCCTCTACTGCCAAGGCCTTGGCTCATGTCAGACCTGCATTCTCCTTGGATGTCCTGGTTCCTGCCTTGACTTCCCTTTCCCGCCCGTAATGTGCGCTGCCCTGGAGGTCTCAGGCAGCCACAGCCGCCCCTCTCCCCCCGACCCCATTGCGGTGGAACACCGGAAGGGTCAGGGCCCTCCAGGCGTTCGGAAGGCAACTATCTAGGAGAGAGCGGCCGGGCGCCGGCTGGGGCCGCCTGGGGAGGGGACCATAGGCTGCAGGTGGCTTCCCGGCAGAGGCCGCCTCCTCGTCTTCGTGAGGCGGCTTGGCCCGGGTCCTGAAAGGTGGGGGGCTGGCGGGGGGAGCCGCCAAGCCGAGGCCCCGGTGCTCCCCGAGGCCCCACTGCTCCCCTCTGTGTAGCGGCTTCAGACCCAGACCGCCTCTCGTCACCCCCGTGACGAGAACTCCCTGAGGACACGAAGTGTTCGTTAACTCTTGACCCCAGCACAGCCCAGGAGGCCCTGCGCTGCCCACGCGGCAAGAGGGAGGCCGGGCGGGCCCAGGCGCAGCCCTCTAGCCTCCCGCAGCGAGGCCATTCCTTCGTCCCTGCTTCGGCCATCGGAGCCTGCCCGACACACACAGGAGCCCCGGCTCCCCAGACGCCAGGCCTAGCTGGGCGTCCCAGGGGCCCTCCGCGCTCACCCAAAGGGGTGCCTGGCCTAGGCCGCTGCTTCGAGTGGCGGAGGTACCCCCACATTGCGCCGGCCGAAGGGCTCCTGGGGAGGTGAGAGGACTTTCCGAGTAGAGTGGGACCCCCTAAGCCCACTCTAAGCACCCGCTTTCACCGCAGCGCCACTCCCGGCGACTCCAGGATGTCGCGGGGCGCCTGTGGGATCCACAGCGTCCTGATTTCCAAGTCCAGGGACTGGATGTGGCCCTGGGCCACTGGGGCTGTCTAGACGGGAGGCGTGTGTGGATTCGTGATAAGCTGCGGGTGATTAGTGCTGCTGCTGTTTCTTGTGTGTGCTTGGTTTTAAGTGCATGAGCCTAGTATTCTCTTCCTAATCCAGGCTGCTATAAATGACACCACAGATGGACACTATAAACGTCAGGAGTTTCGAAGATGTTGAAGAAATGGAGTGCTTTGCAAGAGTACGGGGCTAGCCATCGCATCACAGGAGCTACAGTCGCTGCAGTCACTGATGTGTGGCGCCAGGGGCCCGACTGATCGTTTCAGCTACAGGTCAGGACCTGAATATGCTAAATACAAAATGTCTCCTGAGTGGCAGCCCCAATTTAAAGCTAAGCAGAATCGGTAGTGCCTTCCCTGGATAATGCAACTGAGATGACTGTTCCTGCATTTCTCTTCCCCCACACAAATAGACATAAGGCTATACGGTTATTTTTAAGTTAGAAAACATTTCTTAAGCCGGGCACAGTGGCTCACACCTATAATCCCAGCACTTTGGGAGGCCGAGGTGGGGGAATTGCTTGAGTTTAGGAGTTCCAGACTAGACTCTGCAACAAAGTGAGACATGGTGGCACATGCCTATAGTCCTACTAACTGTGGAGGCTGAGATGGGAAGATCCCTTGAGCTCAGGAGTTCGAGGCTGTAGTGAGCTATGATTGCACCACCGCAATTCAGTCTGGGCTATGGAGAGAGACCCTGTCTCAAAAAACAAAACAAAACAACAAACATTTCTTATTAGTCACAACAGAGGCCTCCACTGGAGTTGGCAACAGTAGTGCTTCAGGTTGGATTTGTATTAACTTATACAATGCTTTCATATACATTATTTCATCTGAGCCTTACTTCAACCCTGTTGCAAAGTTTAAAAAGGAATATTATCCACATTCTGCACATGAGAAAACTGAGATCTGAAGATGTCAACTGACTTTCCCCCGTTGCTGGTTAGTAAGCATAGAAGGATAGACAAACACATGTGTTCTGACTGCAAATCCATTGCCCAGTTCCATTAATACTACTGGGATCTGCCTGAAGTCCATGTCCTTTCTCTTCTTCTCCTTGTCGTGTTACTTGGGATAAAGGCGGAGGGAGAAAACAACATTCATGGTGCAAACGGCCCATAGTATGGGAGGACAAATGCATTGGGCTCTGAAGGAAGCAAAGTTCAGCTCCACAGGCTGAACTGATACCTTTGGTGGGAGTTTCTAGGGGAATGTTTTCCCTAGTCTGGAAAATTCTTCCATGGATGAGTTTCTGTTCAAGTGATCCACTTTTTAAAAACCTCACTTTTGAATGGTAAAACTGAACAAACCTACTATAGAGCAAGAAGTGTCTGATGAAACCTGGGCTGGGTTAAAATAGCATTTCCTGGACTCCATTTTTGCTGATTGAAGCATTGTACCTGTTATTAACCGTGGCTTCTAATCTGGTATTCTGGTCTTAATGCCTGCCAAAAGCTGAGGCTTCTTAGAGAGACTGAAGACTTATCTGCTACAGTCTCAACATGTAGGAACTGAGGAACTGGGGAAGTGATTCTTTCTTTCTACCTTTGGGAAATTTTCTGGTATAGAACGTAGTGTCTTTTCTGGCTAAACTTTTCAAATATCTACTCAGGAATTACCTAGAACTAAATGTTTAGAAACCCTTGTAGGGGTTATATGCGTAGTCGCCTTCATAAGTGCCTAGGAGGGGTTGAGGGAAAGAATGTAGAGTGAGGAAGGAGAGGAGTAAGGGGAAGGAGAATTGGATCTGAAACAAAAACAGTTGTGCTGACTGGGAGGCTGTAAAATCAAGGGTAGTTCCGAGCCGATGCCACTGTGAGGCGCCAAAGTTCTACTCGGCTAAGGCCCGCCGCCTTCTTGGGTGCGAGGACAGAAGTCCTGGAGAACAGATGCACTGAGGGAAGAGAGCCGGGAGGAAGGAGGGAAGGGAAAGGAAAGGAGGGGTGGGGCTAGGGTGTCCTTTATTCTCCAGTTAAACTCGCCTGGGAGACTTTGTTACATAACAAGTCTGTGCGTGGGGGAAAGAAGACTTTGTTAGACGGAAAGAAGGAGGGTGTGGGGAGGGGGTGAAGCTCTTAGAAAAGAAGAAAATCTCGGAATACTGAGTTGACTTGGGAGCACAAACGGTCCTCGTGGCTTCAGAGACGCTGGGGCTTATTCTCAAACTGGAGCCATCACCTTTTTAAAAGAGGGCTAGCGAGGAGGGGAGATAGGTTTGGAAAGGGTACGTTCCCCGACCCAACAGATACAAACTATAGATACAAACCATAGACCCCAACAGATGCAAACCATAGACCCCGCCCAACCTCCCGGCCCCTGGCCCCACTCGCTACCCCCTCCCATGCCTGGGGGCTGCCGCCTCCAGGAAGCCGGGCTCTTTCTCCTCCGGGTAGCCGCGGCTCCATCTGCAGCCCCCGAGGACTCCTCAGCCGGGATAAAGGACGGCCTCCCCCGCCTGCCAGCGCCCAGGATGCTCAGCCGTCAGCTGCGGGGAGGCGCTGATTTCATTCCGGCGCGGCTTTCGCTGCGGGCGGCGAGGGGCGGAGGGGCCGGGGCCCGCGGGGCGGGGCGGGGCGGGACGGGGGAGGGAGGCGGCGGCCGCGACCTGGGGAGGCTGAGCGCCCCGGCCCCGCCAGGATTTATTACATCCCAGCCACTGGCAAAGGTTAGGAACGCGCATTTGGAGACGGGATAATCCGAGTTTAAATATTAAAAGTAAAAGCAGAATCGGTCGAATATTTACCTAGAGACTGAGCAGATCTCCCTTCGCGAGGGGAGAGGACTGCGGAGGAGCCTGGCTCCCAGGCCCGCGGCTCCTCTACCGCTGCGCTTCCCCAATGGCATCGCCTGGGACGGCCAGGACCCACTTCTGAAGCTTCCTCAGACTGTGGTTAAGGGGGGTGGACCGCGGATCCCCTCGCTCTCCCAAGTCTATCGGAGTCTGTGGGGCTCGGTCCAGATCTTCTGCTTTGTATATTCTCCTTTTTAAGGGCCTCCCGGACCAACACAAAAGGTGGCGGAAAGTACGTTGGATCAATAGCAAAGATTGTTATTTAGATAACGAATTAATCTCCCTGTTATAATACTTTTTATAGTGAACTTTGCACCCCTTTCATAAGAAAAAGGAATTTAAAGGGAGAAGAAAGTCTCAAACAGGATTAAGGTTTTAATTACAATTCCCTATCGAAATAGTATGTTTGATGAGCTGATCTTATCAATTAATAGTAACATTAAAGCACAAGAAACAGATTCACGGAAATATGCTTAAAGGAGCCTTTAAAAAGTAATCGCACTCGGGGAACTAGCGGGGCAGGCGGCCAGCGATGCTGCGTCCGAGCAGATTTCAGATCCCCCTCTGCTCGCACTGGTCCAGAGCGGGGCGCGCATCTGGGGCGCAGGATGGGGCGGGGGCAGCGGGCACGGCGCTGGGAGACCAGGCTACTCTGGTGGGAGGGAAATAATAAATAACAGACGCCTCTTCCAAGCCGAGGCCCACATCAAAGTTGGGGCCCCACAAGGGCCGTGCAGTTCACTGCGTTTGGGTCAGCGTTATATTCCAGGGGCAAATAAAGTAATTTGAACATGCACCAACAGTTTTCCATAAAATACGAGTTAAAAGAAGTAATAGAACTAATCACTGTCTCCTCAAATCAAGTAGAAAACATTTCAATGCACTAATTAGAGTAATTAGAATAATAAGCCTCTGCCTATATGTGGTAAGACAATGTGTACAAACAACTTTATTTAATGTATACTGGTAATCAGCGATGCGTGCCTGCTTGAATGCTTAGCGCAATAAAACTACCCTCCGTCCGCCCAAACAATCAAATACAAATTAGTTTAATGATTGTGCCTGCTGAATGTTAGAAATCTACAGGCAGAGGCGAGTAAATAGAAGCATCCTTGTTTGCGTGCCACCCCGCCCGGGCTGGCCGCGGGACCGGGTGAGTGGCCGCGGGCGGGTGCGGCGGGAGCAATCCGGAGGCTCCGCCGCGCCGGCAGAGGCCAGGCCCGGCGCCAGCACAGACCTGCGCCCCGCAGGAGCCCCTGCTGCTGCCCTTGGTCGCCTTCCCACTCCTCTCCGGCCAGCTTCCCGCCTCTGCGGCCTTGCGGTGCAGTTCTGGGCCCCGAACCCGCACATCCCCAGCTCGGCCCCATCTCCTCCGAGAGGCGAAAGGCCGCTTTAGACCTCTCCCACCGCCCGTTTGCGACGCTTTTCAGAGCTGAGTGATTTCCTCTCCCGGGGCGACTCCTTCCAGGGGCCTCGGAGGGCTAAGGGGGATTTCCGCGGGTCCTGAGAGCCCCCAGTTCGCGGAGACGGACTCTAGGCCTGCAGTACTGAGGCGCGGCCCCTCACTTTCCGGGCCCTCAGCTCTGGCTTGAGATGCCGGGGTGCCCAGAGGGTCTCCCGGGCTCCCTTTTCTAGGGGACTGACTTTCCTCTACTGGGAACTGACTTTAGGCCCAGCAGGGGAGTGGTTTCCAGGGGGTCTAAGAATTCGTTTTCCCCGTGCTTCAGCGCTTAAAGAGTAGGTTCCTCTTCATTGGAGGCAGGGAGCTGAGGTCAGAAACACCCAGAAGTTTGATGGGTGGGAGCTGAAGGAAACCTGCCTCAGAACTTTGCTCCCCAGCTCTCAGCTGTCCCCCTTCATTCTCGCAAATACCGCCCGCCCCCCTCAAAAAAGCAGGAAAAGCCCAGATTACTGTACTTCCGTGGGCAGCTGTCCCCCTTTCCTCTCTAGTCTTCCTGCACTTGTCTCATCTCTCTCTTTCTCTTGGGGCACCATCTTCCACAGTTGCCTCTCCTATGCAGGTGCAATGTCCTGGGCCCGACTCTGCAGAGTCAAGTGGAAAAGCCGGACAGGCAAAAAGCTAGGAGACTCTCCTCCGGGCCTCGAACCCTTGTCACTCCTAGGCCCACCGCACCTCTGCCCCAGCCACGCGTGCCCCCAGACAGGCCTTGCCAACTCCTGCGTCTAGATCCCACTTTCCCAGGGCAACGGCTATACCCAAGACATCTGGACTCCTCCTAACCGCCACCTCTAGCCTCTGCTGGGGGTAAACCCACCAACCGTCCCCTTTACCCCCACCCCGCTTCCTTGGGAAGCGAGAGAGTGGAACAGCTCGACGTCCGAGCTGTTGACCCTTCCCCTAGGGGTCCGGGCTTCGAAGCCTGGGGAGCCGCAGAGAATCCCTGATTTCCAGGCAGGCACTCAGGGGCTGTTGGCAGCGTCCCGAGCGAAGGCCGGGGCTGGGAGTGCAGGGAGTGCCCCGCTCCTTTCCCTCTCTCTCCTCCCCGCGCAGCCGAGCTGGGCTGTCTGGGCCTTCGCGACAGCGGCCAGGGTACCCGAGGTGGGGGGTGCGCGGCAGGGCCAAGGCACCTCTTTTGCGACTGGGCAAGGAGCAGATATTGGTCGGCAGCACACTCGCCCGCCTTGTCCAGGCGCTGCACCAATTTTGACGCAATATTTGTTAGGGGAACAACATCAACAAAAAGTTATTAATGCCAAATAATTGTCTCCAGAATCATGTGCTGTAGAACATAAAAATTCCTCTGACGAAATGAGATTTCTTAACAGGAGGAGGAAAAGAACTCCTAACACTTTCCACATAGATTTGCCTGAACCTTGAAGCCCAGTGATTTACAATGGCTAATTTGTGTTACAAACTCACAAGAAACTTTCTTTTCCCCATCCTCCTGCCAAACTCTCTGTGGCCATATTTTTTGTTGTGTGGCCTTTTTTTTCTTCTTTCCTTTTTAAACAACAAACCCAGAGGAAACACTGGTGGGAGGAAAAATATATTACCCAAATAAAAAAGGACGCGAATTCAAATTTACTCCACAGTGAGATTTCCTATTGCCGTCGCTCGACACACAGAGAGTTAATCGTATACAATTCATAACAATCAAAATCCCCTCCATATCCCTCAGATGGGGTCCTAGTGCTCCCCTGTCTTCCTAAAATTGGTGACAACTACGTCTTTGTGGGGGATTTATTTCCTTCTTTTTTTCTAGATGACAGCTCCCCATTCTGAGAGCAGAGAGCTGTTTGCCGCCAACTAGAGACCACTCCAGAGCCTAGGCTCTTCACGCACAAACCGCATATGGAAGTCCTCCCCTCCCCAAATCCCAGACAAAGAGCTATAAAAACTCAGAAAGACGTGGAAGGAATAAACTTTAGGCTATAGATGCACTTTTACTGGTGTATTAAATAACATTTCAGACCTTTTTTTTAAAAAAAGAAATGCAACTTAATGTTACCAACAATCAGAATTCTAGGAACAATAAAAGAGGCCAGGATTGTTTTGATGGGATATTAAATTATTTCTAAAACCTCTAACAGCTAAGTCAAGCAGAGGTGTCTTTAAGATAAATGAAGGTACTATATGATGAAGTTTATTAACTTTTCTTCTTTTAAAGGAGGGAACAAATATCCCAGTTTCCCACTGAACACCAGAAAAATGTTAAAATATTCATTGTTTCCTTATCTCCTTATCAGCCAAGCAAGGCCTTAGGAAAATGAAAAAAGCCATTTTCTGGTACCCTCATGCCTGCCTGATAAGGAGGCATTAAAATAACACAGGCCCAGTTCTGAAAACCTGGGTCAGTTAATTCCATGATTTGTTAGCTGGGTGGCAGGCCCCTGCCACTTTTGCCTTGTTTCCCATCCTGAATCAAATGGTGGGAATAGGTATCAGAAGCCCTGACTCTTTCCTATGGCCATCTGCCCCCTGTTAAAAGAATATGCATCATTGAAAAGTAAACTTTCCTAAACAGGGAAAATGTTTATATAAAACTTAGTTGTACATTCCATTTAGTTATAATATCAAGATTCATAGTACTCCAAGATGCGTCTTTTTCTTTCATTTTAAATAAACACTGTCCTTTGCCCTACTCACTGAAATATACAAGCAGACCCAAAGAATCACTTTTACCTTTGACCCTCACTTCACCAGCCTTCTTTTTCTGTACAAGTTCCATTCTTTGCCTCATTTTTAAACTTGTGTTGAAATTCAATAGAATCTAGAACAGAGTTCTACAAACTGTTTGAAAATTCAACCAAGACAAATCACAGAGACTAGTGATAGAAAGATAATTTAACCTGGCTCCCCAGCACTACTCAAGCTGCCTCCAAAGTAAGGCAAGTGAAAAGCAAATGAATGCAGCATATAAACATACATGCAGGTACCAATGCACCCAAATGCCACCCCCTCCCCCATTGCTGCTGTTGCATCTCTTTATTAGTTGCTTTTGAAAAAAGAAGAAGGTAGATGAGTGTCTTTACCAAAGCCATTTCACCAGAAATTTTGCCAACCAGTGTGTGGCCTCCACTGGCAGGAGCAGGAAGGGAAGGGGAAGAGAACAGTACTTTTGTTGCTACTATCTGAAATATAAAGGCGGTTACTTCGTGGGAACCAAGAATGTTTAGGACTGCCAAACATAATATTATTTGTGGCTATTCCCTCCATCTGACCTTCACATAACTCTTTTCCACATGATCATTTCTCCCCCATATTATTACATAAATTTTAAAAGTAACATGTTTTGAAGAAACACAGGAGGTCTTTGGGATAGCTGTATTCTGCATTGTCTTAGGAGAAAGAAAGGGTTTGTTGTGACGGCTAGCCAACATCTTAGGGGCAACTGCCCCACAAATTTCTCCCAGTGGCAGTGATGGGGTTTTCCACCTTAGTGTGTAACACATTCCCCAAACCAATGTGGCAACTACTCGAGTAGCCTTAGGATCTGAACAGAAAGCATGGGTCAAAATCATGGTGTGCACGTTTAACATGTGATGGTTTCCACTCAGCAGCCCCTGTGGCTAAGAACAAAAATGCCTTCTCAAGGTCCACTAAAATGCCCTGCAGAGGGCAGATGCTGCTTGTTTTCTGCCTGCAGTGGAGGAGAATATTGACCCAGAACTCAAATCTATACCCAGCTTAAACATTTTACCCATCAGCATGTCTGTGGTCACAAAACACTTCTTCTTTCTGTCACTTCTCGTTCAGACTACTGATAAGATCATTTGGTGGAATCTGTTTGAGACCCATGTAATATTGACTAGGAGTTAGAAAAGATGATCAGATGTAATAAGCCCAAAAACTACCTTTCAAAATGGACATTTATACTTAAACCAATGTTCCAAGGAGGGCTTTAAATACATCAGCAAACTTGTAAACTGATCCAACACTGCTTGAAATTCTCACTAACCTTAAAACGGATTTTGGTACTGTTTCATCTAAGATTGTCTGAAACAATCTGTTATTAGCATCACGGCTTGAATCTCTCCCCATATGTTCTTTTTTTTTCTTTACTTGCTTTAAAGCCCATTTGTATGCCTAATGAAAAATAGACACAATTGTATAAACCATTGTAAAATTCATCTTTTTATGCAAACCAAACAGGAATAATGTATAGGATCTACCTCTAATCATTTAGTAAACACACAGTAGTATACTATCAGGGTTATTCTTTGTTAAAGAGATATTTGTAAATTATTAAAAATAATAATCTACTAAATCCTGCTTTTCTGTAGATCCCAAATTATTTGAGGACCTGTGGGTAGAGATTAAAGTCCACCTAGTTCCACTGATGTTCTCCAAAACAGCACAATTGAATAAGGTACAGTTAATCTGGAAAGAAGATGCAGGCATATCTGCATATGTTTAAAGGGGACAAACATCTCTTTGTAGGACCATGAAATGGCAAACAAATTGAAGCTCAAACCCAATGACCATTTCAATTTAATGCTAAAGGCATAGTGACTGAAAGATTTGGGACTGATAGTTTTTGCAAAGAAAAGTGAATTAGACCAGTAGTCTCCATTAAAAAAAAAAAAGCCTCTGAAAGTTATGAACATGAAATCTAGCGGTATATGCATAAAATTTATTCCAAAACTTTATGAAGTATAAAGGAAGGGAAGTGTTTTACACACAACTCAACTCAGTCAATTTGTCTAGGGTTTTCCCCCCTTAAAACTTGGCACTATCTTTAAAAATAAAATAAAGATATTTCAATAATTAGAACAAACTATGAAGGTATTGTGCATTTCTGTTTTATGTAGATAATAAAATATTACTTTAACATAAATATATAAGGATCTCTGCGTTTTTATTTTCCCCACAAGCACAACCAAATGTACCAAAACAAAGTATTTTTTAAGAGACTGAACAAAAAAATTACATCCCATATAGATTTTGCTCACCTATTCATTTAAAGCTACAGAAAAACAGTTTCCAGAACCTTTTTGTTTCAAAAGAAATAAATATACATTGAGGCAGGCCACTTAAAAATGATATGAAAATATTTCCCTGGGTAGCATTAAAAAAAAGAAAAATAGACAAAGAAACATTTAAACTATTTCTGCATTTCAAAAGACAGATATTAAACATATATACATAGTGGTAAGGTTCAGTGGTAACTTTCATCTTAGTAAACCTATAAGAGTCAGAGAAGCTGTAGACACATTCTCTGAACTCCAGCTTCTGACCTTACCTACTTGGTAATAAGTATCTGAAAATTCATTTCCTCCCTTTACCAGTGGCTATTTGCCCTGCTCTGGATAGCTTCACTAAAAGCCAGTCCCCATACCTCAGGAACGAGCAGCGTGATGCACCCGAAGCAGCTCCGTGCCCATCTCCTTGTGACATTCATTGGGGGAAATGAAATACAGGCAAATAAATATGCCCATTATAAGTCACCATTTATCTTGCAAAAACATGGAAAATGAAACAATCACAGGTGTTTGAAAAGACAATATAAAGCATATTTCCTAAAACCTTAAAGACTACTGAGTGCAATGCTAATCTGATGCTGAACAATAATTTTATGGTAGTGAGACTTTCATTTTTTAAAATAAAAATTTATCTAATTCCTAACTGGAAAAAAAAAACACCAAACTTTTAAGATTAATAAAAAGTGTTTTCCCTTTTAGCGCCCTTTTGTGCTGATTTTTCTTTTAAATTTTAACTGATCACAGTTTAATGGTATTTATTTTCAATACAGTTACAAATTTTTTCACCTGCACTTTCCAGTAGAGTCTTTTGTGTTTGGGGTTAACCGTTTTCCATCAAGATAAGGTCAAAAATGCACTTAAAACTATTAACAAAGGGGAGAAAGGAAGGATTGAAAATGGCATTTTTTTTTTCACTTCATTTGCCTTCCTTAGTGAAAGAGGGGGCAGAAAGCTGTCCAAGTCAAAGTGGTATATTCTGCAATAAATTACAGGAAAAGAGGGTGTGGGACCCTAAATATGACTTGATAAACAAATGAGCTAGTGAAGACAAAACCTGTCTACTGCGTGGAGATCGTCAGTGTATGCTGTGGGTATCTGTGTGCTAAAAAACACAGTCTTATGCATACACTATTAAGTTCCTGGGTCATTTTTTTATGTAAAAAAAAAAGCTATTAGAGAAACAAAGTTTAACTGCTGCTGTCAGCACAAATAATTCTTCATAATTGTTACTAAAACTGAAGGTAGAGAACTATATAGGGATATCTGAAGATATATACTTCCCTAGTTCTCTTCAAAGTGCCACTTTCTTTCTGCTGGACAACTCTGGAAATATATTTAACCTCCACATTTCCTCTGAGCTCTTTCACAATGGGCCCGCCTGATAAAATGAAGCAATCAGTCACTCACTATCGATTTTTCTTTTTTCTTCCCTCCATAACCTCCCCCAGAAACACTGCCTGAAAATGAAGTTTACTTTGTGGCTGGTAACAACAACCAATGCTTATTTTTATATTCCAAACCAGATTCTTGCCTTTGATAAAGCGGGTAGACCATGCACATTTCCTGAAAGCAGAGAATTGTCTATTTTGTATGAAGCCAATCGTTTTGCTTTGGTAAGAGGAACAAATAGATGTTACACCCTCGTAAGGGGAATGTGAAGGTAACCAAAGTTCACAAACAGTACGAACAAGGGGCAACACAAGAACATTAGAAATAGAGAGTGGCCAAGAGCTGGCCTCAACTCTCTCCGATGAATAAAGCAAAGCAAAACAAAATCCCCCAAAACGGCAATTCCCAAATTAACGGTGGGGAGAAAGAGAAAATATGTTCATGAATTTGTTCATGTAAACTTCAATTTTCTTGCAGTGCAAATTTATGTGGTTAAATTTTGCCTATATCAAAGAACGTGTGTATTTTTTCCTCTTTCCTGATGGGAATCCACAATAAATAAACACAGCAGCATGTGCCAACTCCAAGCATCAGGAAGCTGCGTTTTGTGTTTATCATGGTTTGGTGGATATTTTTTCCTTTTTGGTAATTTATTTAGTTTTGCCAGGTATTTATCTCAGTGCTTGCCATCTCTCTATCTCTCTCTCTATCTATCACACACTCTCCTCACTCTCTCCAGGAGACACTCCACTCCATTGCCTGGTTTCTCGCCTGCAAAGGTCAAAACACATCATTACACCTGCTACCTTTAAAGGATAGTCCAGTGTCTTAGTTGCTTTCCTTTTTCCTTATTTTTTTTTCTTTTTAAGGGACGGGGAAATAATAATTAAAAATAAAAGAACAATCAGAAGTTAGAGAGGGAACAAGAGGGCCGGGAAAGGGCCAAGGACTGAAGGGGAGGGGGAGCCCCGCGCTCTGCCCCTCCCCCCGCTCGAGTTCACTGGACGGGCGTCTGCACCCCGTGGTGTGGTGGAGTGTCCCTACTCCCCCCGTACACATCCTCGGCGCCCGGCAGAGTCCCTCCGGGAGGGGTCATCCTTTTCTCTTTCTGTCTCCTGTTACAAAACCAAACTCTCACCACCTCCTTCTCCAGCTGTAAGCTGTCCGCGAGGGAGGTGATCTCCTGGGCCGAGGGCTTGGGGCATTTGAGGAAATGGCTCTCCAGAGCCCCCTTGACGCTCACCTCGATGGAAGTCCGCTTTTTCCGCTTGCGCCCTTGCGCTGCGATCTTGTCTATGCTCGTGGGGCTGCCCGAGGACGAGTCCGCCTCCTCCAACCACTTGTTCAACAAAGGCTTCAGCTTGCACATGTTCTTGAAGCTCAGCTGCAGGGCCTCAAACCTGCAGATGGTGGTCTGCGAGAACACGTTGCCATACAGGGTGCCCAGAGCCAGCCCCACGTCCGCTTGGGTAAATCCCAGTTTGATCCGCCGCTGCTTGAACTGCTTGGCGAACTGCTCCAGGTCGTCCGAGGTCGGCGTGTCCTCGTCCGAGTGCGGGTCGTGGTGCGCGCCTGGGTGGCCAGGCGGACCCTGCGGGGGCGGCGGGGGCGGCGGCTGCTGGTGCGGGTGCGAGTGCGGGTGCGGGTGGTGGTCGGCATGGTGTGGCTCGTCGTGCGCGTCCCGCAGGCCGTGGTGGTGCAGCCCGGCCGGCTGCCCGCCTGCGCCCAGCATGCCGTTCACCGTGAAGCTGGGCTGCGAGTAGAGCAAGCCGCCGTTGGACGCTCCCATGGAGGGTGGGAGGTGCGCTGCAGCCGCCGCGCTCCGCCATGCCCCGGGCCCCGGGTGGTGGTTAGCGGCGTGGTGCACCAGATGCGGCGGCCGCTGTTGCTGCTGCTGCTGCTGCTGTTGCTGCTGTTGCTGCTGCTGTTGCTGTTGCTGTTGCTGGTGCTGCTGCTGCAGGGCGCCTGGCCCGTGCAGCTCGTCGCCGCGGCCGCCCTGCTGCACCACCACCGAGGGCTTGATGTCCGGCTGGCCCAGGGGGCTGGTGGACCACGGGGAGCCGTCGCCGCCGCCCCCGCCGCCGCCCCCGCCCCCCCCGCCGCCGCCGCCGCCCCCGCCGCCGCCGCCGTGGGACAGCGCGGTGATCCACTGGTGAGCGTGGCTGAGCGGGTGTCCGTTGCTCTGCAGCGCGCCGTAGTCGCCCTGCACCAGGCTCTGCGCTTCGCGGTAGCCCCCCGCGCCCTGCTGCATGCCGCCGGGCGGCTCGGCGTGCACGATGGAGGCGCTGGAGGTGAGCAGGCTGTAGTGGTTAGACGCTGCGGTCGCCATGACTCTCGGAGCCGGACTGAGCGCTCCGGTTAAAGGAGCCGCGCATTTGACAGTTACTTTTTCGCCTCGGGCTCCCTCTCCTCGCTCGCTCTTTCTCTCTCCTCTCTCTCCCACAGCGGGCAGCTCCGACGCCCGCTCCGACGCCTTCTGTTGCTGCTCCTGCTATTACTGCTGCTGCTGCCGCCGCCGCCGCCTCCCGCCCGCCCTCGCTCTCTTTCTCCTCCTCTCCCTCCTTCTCGCTCTCGCTCACTCTCTGACTAGCTCGGCGCTCCCCCCTCTCCCTGCTCTCTCCAGCTCTCTCCCGCTCTCTTGGCAGCGCCGGCTCGCAGCGGCACGCGCCTGGGCCCCGCCCCCTCCGCCCCCTCCCATTGGCTCCGCGCCCTTTGATTTACGTGGATACCGCTAGCAACCTCCCAGGCCGGCGCCACTGATTGGCGCAGAGCTACTCCCTCCCCCTCCCCCCGGGCTCAGAGTCCTCCTAGCCCTCCTCCCCGTCCCCTTCGCCTCCCGATTCAGATTCTCTCAGTTCTCACCCCCCCGCTTCTTCCTCACCCGGGGCCTCCTCCGCCCTCTCTCGGATGGGCCCCGCCCCCCATCTGTCTCCCAGGCAGAGAAGCCGGGCAGGGGGGCGGTCCCGGAGCTCTTATCGGCCACAGACACTTGGAAGACTTGGATTGGGGTGGGGGGCGGGAGGCAGTGGTGTCCACTTTCGTTTCCCAATAGGGCTTTAAGATGGGGAAACAGAGGGGGTAAGAGAAAAGCTGGGTCGCACCGAGCCAGCGGGAGTCGGATTTTTATTCACCTAGGGACACACACACAGGGTGTATCTCTTAAACCTAGAGCCAAGAGCCAGACTTGATCCCCTGTTCAACTCTCCTTGCATCCCACGGTTAGAATTTCAGTGCACAAGTGTCTCTTGCTCCAGGGTGTGCGGACACTTCTGCCCAAAGCTGTTCTCCTTCCCCTCTACACCGCGGCTAGCACAGGCTCTCTTCCTTTTAGGTTCCAGGCCCAATTGTCTCCCACTCCCTTGGGGAAAGAACCCCGAGAGAGGCAGGCTCAGCCCGCGCCGCTGCTTGTAAGTCACTCCCATCAAGGCTCGGATTGCTTGCTCTGACAGCGTAGCGGTCTGAACTGAAAACAAAACAAAACTCTAAAAGTCTCTCCGTCAGATTCACACGCCGGCGCGTGCAGTTTTTTTGGTTTAGAAAACTAGAAGCCTGCGTGGGCTCCGTCTTGTGCGAGGCTGCCGGAGTGCTGGCGAGGGGTGTGCGGCCTCGTGTGGGCGGCGCAGTCGCCAAAGGCAGCTCCGGGAAGCCGCGCGGAGGGGCTGCGTGCGCGATTCCTTGTGCTCCTACCGCTGGTAGCTGTAACTTTTCCGTTAGCCCCTTCGGAAGGAGGAAGAGTGTGTGAAGCAAATGGGCTGATGCCAGGGGAACTTTCCTAATCAGTAACTTCTGTGGGCGCTAGCGGGTGGGGTTAGTCTATGTCTTTGGCGCTCCCTGGCTAAGCTCCCAGCTCAGCTTTCAGCAGTGAACTCCAGAGCAAGACTATGGGACCATGCACCCGCAGCGCCGCTCTACGGAGCGCGGGCGCGTCGCGCCATCAGTTCTTTAGCCGCCCAGAACAGGTGCCGCCTGCGAGTTTCCGAGCCTGCAAGCCCGGTAGCTAGAACTCGGGCGCGGACCCAGGCTGGAGCGGCGTGACCGCCACACAGGGCCGGGTGTGTACATGGGCGCTGTAAAGCGAATCAACAGTTACTGCCGGGAAGGGAATGACAGACCCCAGGGAACCTGGATCGCGTC
The DNA here is from genome assembly GCF_028885625.2 of Pongo pygmaeus. Taxonomy (NCBI): domain Eukaryota; kingdom Metazoa; phylum Chordata; class Mammalia; order Primates; family Hominidae; genus Pongo; species Pongo pygmaeus. Next base: position 98,601,775 of record NC_072378.2, on the reverse strand, counting down.
CCCACCTCTCACCCCTGGCTCTATCGCTGATTTTGTCGGCGGTCGTAGGCTTGAGAGGGCAGCCAAGTCAACGCTCAGAGGGAGCATTTTGGGGCCTCTGAGCATCTGAATCCAGACAGCAGACCGGAGCGGGCCAGAAAATCCATCATGACTAACAAGGAGTCATGCTCTTTGGAGAGTGGCTGAGCTGTTTATAAATCACCACGTTGAGCACCCGCCCGGGCAAGACGCTTTGGCTGAGAATTTCCACGTGTCCTGTGTTTATGAGCGTGTGTGGGGGAGAGAAATGGATAGGGGAGGAGCGAGCCCACAGGCCGCCAGCAGGACGGACCTGCACCCCCACCACGCGCGCACCCGCGCGGCGAGGCGAGGCGAGGACACACACAGCGTGTCGCTCCGTCCCAGCGCAAGCGCGGGGCCACTCTGGCCGCGCGCCTGGGGGCTGCTAGGAATCCCATAACTTTGTCTAGCTAGGAAAAAATGAAAAAGTCCGAGCCTCAGCGCGCAGACTCAGCGACTGGTGCCCGCGGCTCCTCAACCGCGAGCCAAGGGGCTGGGTGGCAGGCAGAACCGCCTTCTCCCGGCTTCGGCCCTGCGTCCCCTGTGCTAGGCGCGTGATTTTCCCTGGGCCTTGGGGAGCGCACAGACAGCCCACCAGCCGCATCTTCTCCTGACATGTAGTGCCTTTCTTTTCCCGGACCTGGGAGCTCAGAGCTCCCACGGACAGAAGAATCCAGCCCTGGGGAAGGGCCGCGTTCGAGTGCTAAGCAGCTCATACTTCTCCCCCACCTTTCTGGGGCAGGTGTCTGCTTTTCTCTGGATTTAATTTCACATTTCTCGAGGCACAAGGCCTTCTGCAGCCCATAGGATGATACACTCGAGAGAAGAATGAAGTTTTCAAACATATCTTCGAGGGAACTGAGGCGGCCTGGCTCTGAATCAATTTAAAAGTTTCTCCTCCTCTTATCTTTCTCTCCACACCCCACCCCACACCCCCGCTCTCCTCCCGGCATAGGGCGCTAGTGTGAGGGGACAAGAATAGGCTGCACATGTACATCAAAACTTCCTGTCTGCGATAGGACATCACCGGCGATTAATGCTGAGATCCTTCCCGCGTTGACTTCCCAGGTCTCAACTCCACCCTCCACCCCCGTCTCATTTCGCTGGCGGCCGAGGAGCCGAAACGTTCCCAACAGGGTTTTAATATACCCAATAAATCCCCGGGAGTACACAAAGCAATAGCCTACCCGGGGCCTCAGTCTCTGCACCCCACCCCCACCCCCAAGCGCGGCCAATCACCGGGCGGGCCAGGCTGGGCGCGCACCGCGGCTCTGAGCACCACCTCCCCACGAGCTACCGCCGCCTCCCCTCCAGGCGCCCGGGGCCCGGTTGGCGCGAACGCCGGGTTCCGAGCACCCTGGGCTTCCTTGTCTGCCTCTCAGTGCGGCACCTCTTCGGGGCTCCCGAAACCTGAGCTCTCGCAGGTTTTAGGTCCAGACGGGGGCCTCTCCACCGGTTCCTCCCCAGCCCCGGGCTCTCGGGGCCCATTCTTTGGGCTGACTCTGTCAGGGCAGAGTCCGCGCGTCTGCCTGCCATTCTCCGCCCGCATAAAAGCACGTTGAAGGTGTCTCGGGCAGACACCTCCAGGTTTTGATTCAGTTTATTCCCTTTCACTGTTCAAAGCAGCTGTTCAAATACACAGGCTGCTTACGTTGACGTGGAGAGGATTTCAAACAACGCTAAAATGCTTTGAACTGACAAGGTGTCTTGATATCTCCCTCACTCCATCCAGCACAGCTTCTCGAGATCACTCGCTAGGACAATGGCTGAGCAAGCGGTTTGTGCGGGCCTCGCCGCCTCGGGGCGCGGACTGCCGGGTGTCCTAAGCCCCTTCCGCAAGGACAGGATGAAGGCACCTGTAAGGAGATGCTGGCGCCACCCCAGCTTCTTCTCCCAGGTCCGGAGGGACCTCTAGTCAGTCAGTACCCTGAGCTGGACTTGTCTGAAGAAACGGAGCCGACTCCCTCTTGCCGGCGTGCGCCGAGTGGAGGGGAAACATCCTAGAATAACAGAACTACACCAAAAAGACACCCATGTTACTTCTCACACTTTCACACTCCTCGAGATAGTGAGCCGGACCTGGGTCTTAGTAGCACCCAGTACCTTGACACAAACCTTCCAAATTTCCACCTAAGTAACAGTTATGGGGTCAGTCCATGCACTGTAACTTGAACTCTAATTTATTAACTCTTTCATCTAGTAAACACACTCACACCATATATAAAATAGCATTTATTTATTTCTATATACCAGGAGTTGGCAGAAAACCCACCATGACCACTCCCATACATTGAGCTGGAGGCACACAATTACTAAAACAGAGGTGAAATGGTATTCATTTGATCTTAATTTTTTCTTATTTATGTAGTCCCATGATAATAGAAATCAGGAAACAAAAGAAAACAGAAAGAATTTTCTGAGGAGATGGCCACTGGGGGAGTGGAGGTAGCAGCTGGTTTAAACCTAGGTAAAACTAGAAAAAGAAACTGCTGTTTCTTTTTTCATATATCCACCTTGGAGGATCATGTTTGAATGTCCCTACTCCTCCTCCTCTTTTTAGAAAGCCTTGTCTCAGTCATTCATTCCTGTGCTTCCTGCTCTTCTGCTAGACCCCAGCAGCTGTTTGATTTGGTGAGACCCCCCTCCAACTTCTGAGTGGAACTTCTTTGCTAAGGGCCTGCAGAATGTCAAAACTGAGGCTCTGGCTTCAGAGCTAGAGCTTTGAACAGCCAATCCACACAAAAAGGCAGCTGGCTGCTTTAATGAAAACTGCCATAAAGCTTCAAGAACTTTAGCCTTGGGGGATGCATTTATAAGGAACATGGAAAATACATTTCCAAGTTGCTGGTTCTTGGGAGAGACATAATAAACATTTACCCAAAAAAAAAAAAAAAGGACAGAACTTATTATCTTTAATTATGCAGCAGCACATTTTTTTCCTGAAGAAATAAAGCTTCCAATAAATTTGTATGTTACTATCTATACCTACATTTTGCAAATTCCTAAATGTGCATCTGTCCTTATGTAATAAAAGGTCTTGAAGAATGAAAAGTTTTCTGAAAATTGAAGCTCTCCTACGTCGTATGCTTGGCAACTCTGTCCATACCTCACATACAAACAATTCTATTTTACCTTCACTACTGTGTAAACCAGTGAAATATAATGTCCTTAATTCAGTATTTGAAATCAAATTATCTGTATTTATATATACTAATATCTTTCCCTTTTTCTTCAAGTTATAAATTTTATCATTAAAACAGTCCCCCCTTTGTAGTCTGCAAGTGAATATTTTATAGACAGGGATGGCTTGAAGACATCTAACACCATGTCACCCAGATAGTCTAGCCGTTTCAAGGATTACTTTGAGTAATTTATCAAAGGAAGCCTGCTAAATCCTGAGCGGTGAATATGAGGCCTTAGGAGGGAGAAAACATAAAGGAAGCATTCCATCGGTGTGTAAGATAAATTCTGTTTGGAGGAGTTAATATAGCTTGTTTATACGAAATCTCAGAAACAACAAAAATCTCAGAAACAGAACAGGAGACAATTTGTGGCTTCTAGTTTGCTTCCCGCAATTTCACTTTCAAAGGACTAACAGTTAAATGACCTCTTAACAATGGAGCCTAAAGGTGTCTGTGTGTGTGTGTGTGCACGTGTGTGTGCGCGCACACGCACACACAGGCACGCTCGCATTTTCTCCCCCTAGCCTTAAAGCAGGTGGATGGCTGGCCACCAGTAGGGGATGACAACTCTTTGATAAATTAAAGTGATTTCAACAGAAACCTCCTTAGCTCTAAAGCATTTGGAAATGCACTGAGATGAGGCTCTTGCTAGAGCTCCTGGCTTCTCTCATCCTCTGGAGCAATTTTCGAAGAGGAAGGCAAGCTAGGGACGAGTGCACTAACATACACCTGCGCACAGAGGCGGGCTGGGGAAGTGGGAGGAGGGTGTACTCAGCTATTTCACTGAAGCCATTTCCAAGGACTAGGGCTGTTGCTCCAGCCCTGGGATAAACAGGCGTATTTGGTTGAAGTTGGACTTCAGTTGTCTTATTCTGCCTGCACACAGCACGAATGCAAATCCTTCTGAAGTGTACAAGTGCGCTTAACAATTGTGTCGTTAGTGTCCGGGAGGACGGCGGTGGGGGGGATGGGGGGGTGGGCGGGGAGGGTAGCAGGTGGTGCACGGGCGGGAGAGATGCTTTTCTGGAGAGCAGTTAACCACAGCCATAATAACTGTGGGCCAAAATCTTCTGCTAGGTCTCAGAGTTTCGAATCTGTCATTCCAGACAGCCTTTGGACATCATAAAGTTAGGGATGATTGTATTTTTAAAGACAGGTTTCTAGAATTTGGGTCCTGGGAACATAGAGCCAGACGTTGGCCGGAAGAGGAGGCAGGAAGAGGAAGCCTTAGGCAGATTGGAGCAGGGAGACCTCCTGGCTCCTCTTGTCTTTTCTGAGAGTTTTCGATGGTAATCTAGGGCAGCCGGGTCCCAGCATTAAATGCAAAATAGGAAAACAGAACACGGCCGAGTCATAGGCCTGATCATATTAACGCCTTAGGTCAGAGGGAGAGAATAATGAATAGGCACGGAGCTCAGTTCGTGGAAGGGAACTTAATTAACCTTGGGAGAGTGAAAGAAAGTCAGAGATCATGCCTAGTACTTCGGTCTGGGGTGCTTATATTAATACGTGTGTGTGTGTGTGTGTGTGTGGTGTGTGTTGTGCGGGGGAGAGGTGTAGTCTGCTCTATATATTTTTCTAATATATATATTTTTAACCCTGGAAAAAGCTGGAGTTACTCCTCAGGGCCATCCAAACACCCACACAATCCCCGCAGGGAACTCCCCTGCCAGAGCCCCCGAACTCGGTAGTGAGGTCCTGTGTCCTAGCCTCGGCCCGCGTGGGGTATCAGTGGGGGTAGAAAGCAAGAGCTAAGGCTTCCCAGCGCCCTGGACTGACCCCGGGAGGGACTGCTATGGAAAGGATGGAGGTGGGGGTGGCGGGGAGGGATGTTCCGTGGTCGAAGAGCGCCCAGGCAGGTCCTGGCTGGGATCCGGGGGAGGAAGACGAGGGCGAGAAGCAGGAGGCCGGGCCATTGTCCAGGGAGGGCGCATTTTTGTCCGGATGCTGCTGGTTGCTATAGCGAGGAGGGAAATCCAAACAGAAAGGCTCAGTTCGCCTCCCTCGGGCCTGGGAGCAGCCCTCCCTTCTCTTAACCAAAATAAAAGTGCCGCCTGGGGCCTGGCACCCTTTCCCTGAGAGCCGACTGCGGGCTCGAGGAGAAGGGCCCGGAGGACCGGGGCACTGAGCAAGGGAAGGGGGGCCGGCCCCGCGGGGAATGGCCAAGCAGCTTACTGCTGGAGCGGGCGGAAAGCCCCAGCTACCCTCCCCCTTTCGTCCCCCAGCCCAACTGTTTTCCTGCCCCTATTTTGTTTAGGAAAAATCCCACAACTTTCTCCAACTTATGCCTTCCCAGTGGTTGAAACCCCTTCTCCGCCTGGGCTGATGGCAGCGATTCCGCGTTGAAGGCGCGGTCCTAGCAGAGGGACCCGCACACGGCGCCGACAGTGTACAGAGGAGTGGCAATACCAGCGGCCGAACGGCCTGTTAGGGGAGTTTAAAAATCACTCAAAGGAAAACCTTACTAGAAAGAAGTGTAGTTGCAAATTTCTCACATTTAAAAGACTTTTATTTTGCAGTAGGTTTTTTTTTAAAATTCAACTTTGAAAACAGTGTGTGAAGGGAAGGTTACAATGAAGACTTTTTACCGCTTATAATTTCTCCAATAGTATAGCTCAAAAGAGTGAGGGGCAAAACAGTAATATTTAATTAATGGTGAGCTGTTAGCTTCAAGAAATTTTGAGTTTGTTCTTTTAAAAGGGCAGTTGTATAGTCTCCTCTATCTCACATAATGAGTTAAGATTTTATTTGTAGGGACAAGTTATCTATACCAGAAGGACGTGGATAGTTGGAACTTGAAAAATTGATTCTCTCTTACTCTCCTGTGACTTTGAAAGTCAGCCCCATCTCTCTTTGTTTCTTTCTGTCTGCCTTTTGCCTAGAAGCAGCATGAAAAACTAGACAGAAAAACTTTTATTTGACCTTAGGAAGCCATTTGAAAGGCACAGTCAAAGCATTTTTCTACATCCTCCATTTAAAATATATGTTTCCTTTCCAATGACAAATTCCTTTTTTAAAAAAGTTCACATAACTTTGTAAAAAGTCTCTTAATTCACAATGATATCCACATTTTAAAAAAATGCTTGAAAGAAATCATGTTAATGAAGAGAACATTTGCAGTAATTTGGAGGTAATTATCAGAATCACTACATACTCGCAGAAGCTTGAACAATACGTGTTCAGAGAAAAGCAAAACACATTATTTTAATAGTCTGATATGCAAACTATGGACCGTTCAATTATGTGGCTTAATAATGCATACATGATGTGATCTTGTTATTGGGAAGGGTAGGTTTGTGGTGAGTCACTCCTAAGACCAACAGTGCTCTCACATCCAGTAAAATCCATTGCCATGCATCAGGGGCCCATGCCAAACTACATTTAAGAGAATAAAAATTTAATGACTGAGAATTTGAGCGTTAAATTAACGTTAATTATATGACCTGCATGCTGGAAAGATTAAATTTCTTACGTCCTAATTAGATAATGTCTCCTCATACAGCAAACAATTTCTATTTTCATTTCCAGGTTTCAGGAATACAATGCAAAGTGCTGACAGGCAGTAGTTGAGGATTTTCCTTCTCTGAAGTCAGAGTTTGGGGGTGTCTACCCACCATCTCCACTGTTTTCCTTTCTTTCCTTGACTGCATCAAAATAGGAGGTCATATAAAAGAATTAAGCTCGTTCTCCACCTTGCACTAACAATGATAATTGGAGAGCAGGGAGTTGGTGGGCGGTCCCCAGGTAGACCTGGAGCATTACAGGGACATTTTACAGCTGCCCCAAACAAGCCTAGGTAACCAGTCAACGTCTCAGTCGAGGAAAATTAAGCGGCAAGACACCTGCAAGTAATGCCCAACCAAAACGCACCACACATTCGTTTCTAGTAGAAACGCCTAAGCTAGAAATGCAAGGACGAAACTTGATCCAAAGAGTGTTTGGAACAGAAAAATTGTTTTCTTGGGGGGCATGAGGGACACACAACAAAAAGCCAAGACAACAGCACTCATTTCCTTCGTGAAGAGGTTTACTACAGGTTTGTCAGCCATTTCCTCAACAGTGCCCTGACATTTAGAAATCTCACAATACGCTGGCCACAGGCGCCCACGCCGACGCGGCCAGCTCAGCGTCTGCCTGACTCTGTCTGGGATGAACACAGGGCAGGCCTCGACCAAAAGTGGGGAGTGAAAGAGTTTGGAGGGGATGTCTCCTCAACTTGACAACCTTTTGCTGATGGAGAGGGAGCAGGGAAAAGGGAGGAGTAGGAGGGAGCAGTACCTCCTCCCACCAGGATAGGTGGTCGGTGGTGGCACGTTCCTTCTCCCAGTTCCTAAGTTGCCACTTGGGGTACCCGAGCTCCGAAGAAAGCTGCCAAATGGACTCGATTTGGAAACTGCGCAAAGACTTACATTCTTGAGATTAGGATTCAGAGTTTCCTCCTAGATACACAGTGTGGCCCCAGTCCTCTCACATTCCCCGCGCTGCCTCCCTCTTCCTCCTAGCCTCACCTTTCCTAGGGAGAGCAAATGCGAGGACCTTTCGGACAGCTGCCCTGAACTTTGGGCAGGACCAGCGGACCAAGATTAAAACCTCAAAGCGGGCGATTCTAAGTCACTCAGAATAGAGTTTTCACGTGTCAGTGTTTCAATTCAGCCACTTTCAGGCTTCTGGAGAAAAGGGCAGGCGTGCGTGAGCGCGAGTCGACGCGGTCGTAAATAGTGACTTACAAGGCAGGGGAAGGGGAGTCTTAGCAAAGTTAGCAGATAGGCAGAGGCGGGGTGAGGGGTGGCTTCCGAGGGCAGGTTTTCCATTCCTTGGGGCAGTCCGCAGGAGGAGGGAGTGTCGCCCCGGGGGGAATGCGGGGCGCGCGGGGAAGGTGGTGGGAAGGGGTTCGGGACGGGGAGACACTGTCCGAGGCTCCTGGCCGGGCGGCTCCTCCCTCTGCCGACTCGCCCCTGGTCCTCTGCTGTCTGCCCCACAGCAAGAGCCAGCACCGCGCGGCCACCGCGCACTGCGGAAAGCACGCTCTGACTTGGCAGTTACTTCGCGAACTCCAAGATCAAGTGGAATCCGATCTCTGGGTTGGAGTGGACCTGAAAATTAGTCCGCCCCGTATTTGAGGCTGGAAAATTCCCGCCGCAGTTCCCTGCAGAGCCTCGAGCCTTGGGATTGTGGGGATGGGGAGGCGGGGCGGGGCTCCGAGGCCCGGAGAGGCGCCTGCACCCAGTCCTGCGAGAGCCAGGGGCTTCTGGAAAGACTGGCGACATTTGAAACTTGGCGCGCGCTCTCTCCCTCCCACGCTCCCTCTCCACTTTGAAGGGCTTCCGAGGGGAGGGCCTAAGGATTCAGGGTAATAAAGGTGGAGGAGAGTGAAAACGACTAGAAAACAGTCCTGCCTTCCCGAACAATACATAAACCTCTCCTAAGAAGGCTCTATTTTGGCAAGGGAAACGCCTCTCCTGGCAGGTCCACAGAATCAGAACATCTCAGCTCTTGTGGCAGGAACTTTGCAGCCCCACTATTTGGGCAGAGAGAAGCCTCCGCTCGCTTCCCACAGCTCCATCCCCCACTCTCCGCAGCGCTGTTTGAAGTGTTTCTGCTTTTCGCAGACCTGCCCCCTATCAACCCCCGCGTCCCTGAGAGCTTGCCTTTGCTCCAAATGGTTACTCCTTTTAGAAAGTGGAAAATCAATACTAGTTTAGCCTCTTCCGTGAGATGATGCACTGTCGAAACTCACAGGGAGGGAACCCGCGCCATCTGACTCTTGGGCGGACCAAAGCAATGCCCCTGCCCCTGGATAATTTACATAGAAATTTACAATGAATAATGTTCTTGGGCGCTCCTGAAAACATACTGTGGCTAGTGGCATTATTATAAGCCCCAGGACACACTTCTTACGTATTCTCTAGTCGTGGTTGAAGTTTGGTTAAATGATTGATCAGAAGTTTGCACCGTGGGTGTTTATTCTTCCTGTTTTCTTAAACCGCGTCTTGGATGGTTTCCTGTCAGTTTTCAGATGCCATTTGCAGCACAAACAGATTTCATATGCCTACTGCAGATTGTCTTCAAAGTTCTAGTTTAAAGAGCATTATGTAAGCCTCTCTCTATTTACATAAGAGCTTTAACTCAAACCTCTCAGAAAACCATTTATTACCAATGGAAACCTGTCCAGGGGAGCAGCATAACCGACCTGTATCTTTAGGACACTTTCAAAAACAGCAGTAGTTTATTCTTTCTGGGGGTTGGGGGAGGGGGGAGTAGATGTAACAAAGAATTGGAATACTTGCATTTTTATTCAGCTTGGTTTTGTATCATTTGAGTATTATTCTTAAGCTTAATTTAGTCAGTGGGAACTTTTATAGGATCCACTTTTTTAATTGTGTGGTCAGCACTTATCTAGACCACAGAGATGGCCCTGTCTCCCTTCCTCAAGTTGAATCCTAAATGTGAGAACAAATGTCTTTTAGTTAGTAGAATCAATTAAGTATAATTTTTACTAAAACTACTAAAAGGATTCCTGAATAAAGCTCATTGTAAGCCAAAGTCAAGCAATAAAAAAATACATATAATAAAGTTTCCTTTAAACTTTTTTTTACCACTTTTACTCTCTTCCCATTCCCCTCCCCATAAATAACCACTTTTATTTGTTTAAATGGGTATCTATCTCTCTTCCTTCTTTTGTTCCTTCATTCTTTCTTTCCATATTCTTACTAAACTTTATATATATATATATATAGTAGGAATATTTTATACATATATAGTAGGAATATTTTATATATATATATATATATATATAAAATAGGAAAGGGGCCTGGAGAGATAGCAAACTTAGTTATAAGGAGTTCAAAATTGTGATAGTTTAAGGAAGGCCAATATCTTGCCGCATATCACATGGGACACTAGTTTTCAGGTATTGTTCTATCTGTTATTGCATTAGCTGAAAAATAAGTCACTTAGACATTGGCACTTAAATGTCATTAGAAAAGATCAACAAGAGTCTTGCAGACTTCTTTGCTTAATTGTTAGGCCATTAAAAGCTGGAAATACTTCAAGAGAATTCTTAGAGTCTAAGGTTCTTCCTAATGACAGTCTTACATTTAAATGACCTACCGTTTCCTTGCAGACTCAAGGCCGATGCCATTCTTTAGCCATGTCTCCAACAAGGAACTTCTTTTGTTGAGAAAAGGGACTAGATTTCCAAACATCCTCTCATAGGTTGCCTGTTCTAAGATATAATTAAATGGTGGTACAGGTAGTGTTGTTATAAAGAGAAATTGCAAATTAGACACATTGTGCCTGGAGTGCACCACCACCCTCCAGCCCTTTCCTCACTCTTCCTATCAACCTGACCACACAGGTTCCAGACCTGCCCTTTGGGACATTTCAACCCATACAGATTCCTTCCTCTGAGGGACTCTTTACTATTGCCTTACCTGTTATCATCAACCAGATAAGGTAATAAGGTAATCAATATGAGGTGTTAAGAGATGATAAATGCTAAGAGACATTTGCCTTTTCCAAAAAAAGCTTGGAGGGTCCGTGCTATAGGTCCAAAACAATGTATCTCAGTAGTGTAACTGGAATTTAGACTGTAGTTGGCAGATGGAAAAGATATTTTAGGCTGGAGGAATTTGCGGCATTCCTAAAATATAGCCACATGGCCATGAGTCACCTTCTTTGTCCTCTCTTAAAGACCAACTCTACCTCTGTGAGCTACTCAGATATGAAATTTCTACTGTAAAAATAATGTAATTGAATTTTTATTAGTAATTGTGCAGTGTTGGAAAAGTTTTAATGGGATTGGTGTTGTATTGAATAATTTACTTCTTCTAGTAATAGGTTGAACTGATCCCATTCTGGGGAGAATGATCCATGACTGGCCAATGAAAGTATTGCACATTGTAGTGATTGGTTTAGGAAGGGCACATGACCTAAGCAGACCAATCAAGGCAACTCAACATTAGCCTCATAACTTTGGCCAGAATAGTGAGGGAAGGGAAAACTAGTTAAAGCTCTGGTTATCTTATTATACTAAGGTATATAAAGTATAAGCCTTCATCTTCTAGGAGCTCCTGTTGTGAAGACAATGTGCTTGAGGAAAACCATTGCAGAGAAAAGCAAAAGACAGAGAAAGATAAGATATAACTGAACCACTGGATTCATCTGTGCTTAAAGTGTATTCTTGGACTTTTAATTTTTTATTTATTATTATTATTATTTTTTAAGACAGATTCTGTCTCTGTTGCCCAGGCTGGAGTGCAGTGGCATGGTCTTGGCTCACTGCAACCTCCTCCTGAGCTCAAGCGATCCTCCCATGTCAGCCTTCTGAGTAGCTGGGACCACAGGCATGTGCCACCATGCCTGCCTAATTTTATTTTTTTTGGATTTTTTTGTAAAGAGAGTTTCACCATGTTGCCTAGGCTAGTCTTGAACTCCTGAGCTCAAGTGATCTGCCTGCCTCCACTCCCAAAGTGCTGGGATTACAGGCAAGAGCCACCATGTCGGCATGGATTAGGGTTATTAATACTTTAAAGTTTGGAGGAGGAGCCCCAAGGAGCTAGCACTCACCTCTGAAGAGGGAGTGCTACTCAGCTAGTGCTAGTAATGCCAGGTGAGAAAAATGGTCTTGAAGAGTTGAGGTTGAAACCTCAGGAGGCATTGCCAGCTGTTGCTGGTGTTTCTGAGGGGGGCAGGGTATGATGAGGCTGCTTCTGGGAGTGCCAAATAGAGTTGGAGACAGAAAGACATTGCTGCTGCCAGGATAAAGTATCATTGCTCTGGTGACACTGACAGGAAGAGCAAGCAAATAAAAAGGAACAAGTCCCCCTCTGCCCTCTCCCTGTCTTCCAGTTTCTCTCTACACACTCTTTTTGACAGATTTAACAGGTTCAGCTAACAAAGTAATCTGAAGAATTCCAGGCCTAGTTTCACAAGGCAAGATCTAGAAGGGGGAAATTTAGAGCTGAAGGACAATAGCTTAATAATATGCTTGTACACATATCAGAAAAAACCTTTTGTCCAATAACAACTTTGTGCTTCTGTTTAGTAAAATGCAACTATCCTTCAGAAGATGGTCTCACTCTCTAGCCTCCCTCCCCAAGAGGAGACTCAAGTTTTCCATAGGTGTTGTTTTCATATATGGACAATTAGTCACCTAAATAATGAATCGTCAATTTTACCACCACCAACACTCCTTATACAACACAATAGAGAGAAAAAAAGAATTAGAAGTATATGTGATAAGCAAGGAAGAAAATATCTGTAGCTGCTACTGCCCATGTTTCTCGAATTGGTCACAAGACTATAGTTAATTTTCATAACCTTCTTTGTCTACTAACTGGTCTATATTACTTTGGCTTTCAGCCATCATTTCAGCCAGTTCTTTACCTGGCAAAAGCCCCATACTTCCATTATGAGAAGTTTTAATCCTCAGTTATTCTGTCTTTTTTTGATTTCTTTAGTATTCTTTTAACTTTTAGTCTTATAAATGAAAATTCTGAGAGGCATCCCAGTGAGTCCTCTGGTTTTTCCTCTACCTGTATTATATAGCTGTAGCCAAATTCTCCTTGCTAATCAGGATCAACCACCACAGTCATTAGAGTAATCCCCTTCTTTGCCTATTGGCTCAGTGGCATGAAGATCCTAAAATAGACAGGTGACAGTCTCAACTTTCAGTTCAATGGAACAATTGTTATGTCTGCTTGTAGAAGTTTTCCTTCTGTGGGAATTAGAACCTCTAAACCAGAAGAGCACCAACTTGTGAGGAATGGAAAGCAAAACTTGTGCTACTGGGTTACCAGATGGAACAGTGACACTGACTACTAGACTCCTGCATTCTGACCATGGGAGAAACAGCACCATATGTTGGCCACTGATTCAAAGCATATGATGGCATTTTATAAGACATAGCCCCAAACTTTTAGGATATTCTTAACTGGAATGATAATGATTCTTCATAGATCATTTCATCATTTTGTCAGTCCAGTGCATAAGTGATGGGATACTGTGATATGACCAGTGAATTCCATGGACATAAATTCATTATTATACTTCTTTTTTTGCTGTGTTAAGGTTTTTGGTCAAAGGTAATATTGTGTGGAATTAAACAATGTTGCACAGAATATAGTGACTTAATATTGTGTGGAATTAAACGATGTTGCACAGAATATAGTGACTTAGACTTTCTATAAGTCCATGATGGTGGTGCTGTTGGAAGCAGTGAGAAAAGAGAAGGAAAACCCATTTCTAGACTACCTGTACATTACAGTTAGAACTAATTGTTGTTGTATACATAAGGCAAGGTATCCAGTGTAATCAATATACCACAAAGTAGCTGGCTGCTATTCCCAGGGAATGGTGTCATTTGGGGACTTAGCACTGTTCTCTGTAGTTTATGCATTCTGCAATGGCAGCCAAAGATCAGCCTTGATGAAGAGAAGCCCATGCTGTTGAACCAATGCATAGCTTCCACCCCTGCTATCATGACTGTATTGCACATTCATTCAGCAAGCACCCGAGTGGCTAGGGAAGAGGCTGCCTGGTATCTACAAAACATCTCATTTTTTAAATTCGATCTTGATTATTGAGAACCTTATCTGCAGTGGATGACTTTGGGTGAACATATGTCTTTGCACTCCATGTGGAATCTATTCACAAATATCTTCTTCAGTATTTCTTGCCATTTGTGTTCTGATCTTGTTCTTAACCATCAAACCTAACCAGTGGTTATTAGCCACTGCCTATGAATCAGTGTAGATTTGTATTTCTGGCTATATCCAGTCCTGAGAAAGGAGGTGATACACTTTGGATGTTTGTCCCCTTCAAACTTCATGTTGAAATGTGATCCCTAATGGTAGAGGTAGTGCCTAATGGGAGGTGTATGGATCATGGGAGTGGATCCCTCATGAATAGCTTGGCGCCCTTCCTATGGTAATGAGTGAATTCTCATTCTATTAGTTATCATGAGATCTGATTGTTAAAAAGTCTGGCACCTCCCCACTCTCTCTTGCTTCCTCTCCTTGTCTTGCGCCCTCTCCCTTTGCCTTCCACCATGATTGTAAACTTCCTGAGGCTTCACCAGAAACTGAGCAAATGTTAGTGCCATGATTGTACAGGCTGCAGAATCATGAGCCTAGTAAACCTCTTTTCTTTATAAATTATCCAGCCTCAAACATTCCTTTATAGCAATGCAAAACAGACTAACACAGGGGGCAACCAAATGTACTCTTCTAATTTCTTTCTTCTAGAAGGATTTCCCTTCCCCACTGTCTTTCAGGGACACTCCTGATTAGGGCTATAATGTTGCAGGTATCTACTTCTAATAAATGGTCCACGTCTATTCAGGATTTCCCTGTATTTAAATCAAAGTCAACTGATTAGAAACCTTAATTATATCAGCAAAACCCATTTACCTTTGCCTTATAACATAATCATGGAACTGATACCCCATCACATTCAGAGGTCCCATCCACAGTGTAAGGGAGGTTAATTATACAATAATGTGGATCAGTGGAGGTCACCCTACCATATTATCATCCCATTTTTAATAACATTTTCACTCAACATTATGTCTTTCATATCCATCTATTCTTTTTAATATTTATATCTATTGTACTGAATCTAGTTGCCACATGGTTCCTCATTACAAACATCCACCACAGTTTACTTTTCTTCTCTCAGTTATGAACACTCAGCTTCTATTAATAACTTGTTGCCACTACAAATAATTCTACAGTAAACGGATTATTGTATGTTCCTTTCTGAACATATGTAATAGTTTTCTCTCTATATATATTCAGATATCCAGGGGAAATTTTGTGTTTTTTTGCATTGTAAGGTGTTCAAATACTTAATTTGACTGAATAGTGTGCCAAATTGTTTACTCAAATGGGTACACCAGTCTACATTTACACCAGCAGTGTATGATGATCCCTCTATCCCAGGGAGACAATGTGATTTATTGTTCAACTGGGGGTGCGTTTGACAATAAAATCAGGTGCTAAGAATTATGCTGAACAACAAGTGTAAACCAGGACTGTCTCAGACAAATTGGCATGTATGGCTACCTTGCTGTATCCCCACATCCTTGCCAAATTGTTGCTGTCCATTTATCTAACTCCTTTTAGGCAAATAGGTATGAAGTTGTATCTCCGTTATTTTATTCTATTTTTCTCTCATTATGTTTGAGAATCCTTTTGTATGCTTTCTAGGCTGTGGCATTTTATTTTCTTTAAATTACCTGCTTATATTTATTCTCCATTTTTCTTTGGTTGAGATTGCTAAAGACTTTTTTTACATTCTAGAAATTAGTAATTATCAATTGTAAACATTGGTGATATAATCACCCTTTCTACTTCTGTTAACATTATCCAAGATATCCTTTATTGAACAGAAATCTTTAATCTTAATGTAATCACATGCATCAGTGTGATAGATACAGTGATGTGTGGTTCAAATCCCTCTTCAAAGAGAGATTTGTTACCTTGGCTACTGAAGGAGCTATTTGCAGACAGATGTTAATTCTCAGCCACGAATTGTCTCAGCTGGATGCCCAGTTCTATTCTATTAGTCTATATGTTGATCCTTATGCCAGCACCATACTATCTTGATTACTGTAGCTTTGTACTGTAAGTTTTAAAATTGGGAAGTGTGAGTTCCCCAACATTGTTCTTTTCAAGATTGTTTTGGATATTCTTTGTTCCTTGCAATTCCAAATGCATTTTAGAATCAGTTTGACCATTTCTAAAAATAATGCAGTCAAAATTTTGATAGAAATTTAATTGAATCTACCTATCAATTTGGGAAGTATTGCCATCTTCACAATATTGTCTCCCTATCCATGAACATGGGATATCTTTTCACTTATTTAGGTTTTCTTTAATTTCTTTCAACATGTTTTATAGTTTTCAGTGGACAAATCTTGCACTTTGGTTAAGTTATTTCTAAATACTTTACTGTTTTTGGTGCTATTGTAAATTAAATTGTTTTCTTAATTTCATTTTCAGATGGTATATAGAAATGCAACTGATTTTTATATGCAATTATGTACCACATAATAATGTTTAGTTCAATGTTGGACTGCATATACAATGATGGTCCCAGAAGATTATAATAGAGCTGAAAAATTTCTATTGCCTGGTGATGCCATAACCATTGTAATGTCATAGTGCAATCCATTACCTTTTCTATGTTTAGATATGATACACAAATACTTACAATTGCGTTACATTTGCCTACACTATTCAGTAGAGTAATATGCTGTACAGGTTTGTAGAGTAGGAGCAATAAGCTACACCATCTAGACTAGATGTGTAGTAGGCTATATCATCTAGGTTTGTAAAGTACACTCTATGATGTTCACACAATGAGAAATCATCTAATGATGCATTTCTCAGGGTGTATCCCTATCATTAAGTAACCATGACTGTAATTTATTTTGTATGATCTTGTATCCTGCAATTTTGCTAAACTCATTTATTAGCCCTACAGTTTTTTTGGTAGATTTATTATGGTTTGTACATATAAAATCATGTCATCTGTGAACAGAGATAATTTTATTTGCTCCATTCCAATATGGATAGTTTTGATAGTTTTTTTTCTTTTTTTTTCCTAGTTGCTGTGAGTAGTAACTCCAGTACAATGTTGAACAGAAGTGGTGAGAGTGAGTATCCTTGCCTCATTCTTGATCTTTGGGGACAAATTTCAGTCTTTCATCACTAAATATGATGTTAGATGTGTGTTTTTAATAGATGTTCTTTATCAGATTGAGAAAATTCCCTTCTATTTTTTTTCTGTTTAATGTTTTTATCTGAAATGGTGTTGGATACTGTCAAATGATTTTTTAAAATGTTTATTGAAGTAATCATGTAATTTTTTTTCCTTTATTCTATTATTGTGGTGCATCAGTTGATGTTCACATGTTGAAGTAACCTTGCATTCTTGGGGTAAATCCAAGTTGGTCATGGTATATAATCCTTTTTATGTATTGCTGAATTTGGATTGCTAGTATTTGCTCAGGATTTTCACAACTATATTCATAACATATATTGCTTTGTAGTTTCTTTTCTTGTGATATCTTTGTCTGGCTTTGGTATCAGGACAATAGTGACTTCATGAAATGAGTTAAAATGTATTTCCCACTCTTCTACCTTTTGGATGCATTTGAGAAGGGTTTATGTTCATTTTTCTTTAAATATTTGGTACAATTCACCAGAGAGTTTTTCCCATTGTTTATGAAGTTCACTTTGCATGGTTTCAGGTTAGTCATTTTTACATTCTCTCACTGCTGTGCAAAGTACATACTGCATGTGTGTGTATGTGTGTTTTACGATTTTTAAGAGTAGACCCTGCACAAGGCATATATTCAGTTCTCAGTATATACATATCAGAATAACTTTGAATCTATCCTTATAGCTGACCCAGTAAGATCTGCTCATCTAGTAACCTTGCTAAGTTCAATTGGGCCATCAGTCTTGCCATCCTAGGCATCCACATAATGATATTATTGCGTAATGGGATGTCAAAATTCCAGTAGGTGAAACCAGTGACTCTCTAAGGAAAATAAATCAATGTATTGTATACATGTAGCTACCTGTAAAATCATCATCATTCAAATATTTGGCTGTCTTTATGTTTTGACCTTTATTTTATATTTTGCTTTCATACCAATTGGTACTGGGTCACATACAGAACTTCTTGGAAACATTTCCTTTTAAATATCATAATAATTCCATCAAAACATTTAATGAGTATGAATTTACCAATATGTGTAAATAAATAATAAGAAAATAAATAAATATATACACATGCACCTTTTAAGCTATTTGCTATGCTGAAGAAATAATTTTGCTGAATAAATCAGTAAACATTTCACCAATGGGCGTCTCTGGCTTTGTCTTGCAGAGTTCAGGAACATTGCAGCATTACTTAGACCAGGGGAGCAAGCAAATCTTATCTAATTCACACTGCATGGGGAATATAAGAACTAGCATGCACTGAAACTGGAAACAGACATTACTGGCTACACAAAACTGTTTATAAGAAATGGCCATCCAGTAAATAATGCATTGCTGACATTAGTGTCTCTGAGCTATGAGAGGGCCTTCCTTGGGTGATATCCTCAACTCTTCCAGGAGAGTCCAAGAAAGTCCAGATAAAAGCCAAAAAAAATGGAAACATACAAGCAAAATCTATTTTTTCATAAAGAACATTTTTAATTTAATTAACCAATAAAATTATTTTCTCCTTTCTTCATGTTATTTTATTTCAACAAAAAATTGAACTCTTAATATATACCAAGCAATGCAAAGGTGCATAAGACACTGTGAGAGGAGATGGGTATAGAAAACAAATAAGACCCTATGGTTCTCATTCTCTTTGAGTTTACAACCTACTGGGGGAAGATGGATAGGTAAGTATTACAATGTTCTGTGTGACATCTTTCACTCAATCACTCACGGAATTTACTCATTTATTTTATTTAACATGCTTCCTGTGTCCTGGATACTGTGCTAAGCCTCTAAAGCGGGAGTTCTCCTAGACCTTGCTCACACTGAAATTACCTGGAAGCTTTTAAGTTTCTCACTCTCAAAGATAATGATTTAAATGGTTTGAGAGTAACTTAGGTACTGGGAGTTTGAAACTCTCTCAAGGTGATTCTAATGTGCAGCCAAGGTTGAGAACTGCTTTTTTTTTTTTTTTTGAGACGGAGTCTCACTCTGTCACCCAGGCTGGAGTGCAGTGGTGCAATCTCGGCTCACTGCAACCTCCGCCTCCCAGGTTCATGAGATTCTCCTGTCTCAGCCTTCCAAGTAGCTGAGACTACAAGTGCCCACCACCACGCCCGGCTAATTTTTTGTATTTTTAGTAGAGACAGGGTTTCACCGTGTTAGCCGGGATGGTCTCGAACCCCTGATGTTGTGATCCACCTGCCTCCGCCTCCCAAAGTACTGGGATTACAGGTGTGAGCCACTGCGCCTGGCCGAGAACTGCTTTAAAGAGATCAAGACTCTTTCTTTCTCCAGGAAACTCATAATCTCATAGGAGGAACAGACAAGTAGCCAGATGATTATAATCCAGTGTGAAAAGCCGTTTGAAGGAAAAACTGTTCCAAATGTAATTATATACATATTGGGGATATTAAACATTTCTTCTGTGGAAAAAAAAAAAAAAGAAAAGCCTTAAGGATAGAGGAGAGTATGGGGAGCACGGTCCTTCTTCCCATTTTACAGATGAAGAACATGAGGATCTCAAATTTCAACAGATTTTCCCAACAGCACAGATTGAGTAGGTGATGGAGCCATGATACAAACCTAGATTAGTCAGACTTGACTTAT
Source organism: Pongo pygmaeus (assembly GCF_028885625.2). Lineage (NCBI taxonomy): Eukaryota > Metazoa > Chordata > Mammalia > Primates > Hominidae > Pongo > Pongo pygmaeus. The sequence continues at coordinate 98,582,199 of NC_072378.2, read as the reverse complement.
CTAAGCCACTGCACTATGCCTCCCAATAGAACAAAAAAGAAAAAATAAAAACCAAGACTATTTATTTTAATTATTTTATAAGGAAATTCAGTGTTCTTGTATTTTTAAATATAGAAAACTACTCACATGACTTTCTAAATATTTGCATGTGAAGAACTATAACAGCAATAAATAAAAAAACAAAAGTGCTTTTATGATTCCCTGTTCTCAAAATATTTACTGAGATAGATATTTCTCATATAAGGAAATTCTGCATAGGCTATATTTTTATATCATGATTCCTGTATCTATTAGAATGTCCACCTAACACAATTGGGCAATGTTTATTATTCTTATGAAAATATAGTGAATATAATAATATATTATTATTTGTGAATATAATTTGGGATAATTTGGGATAATAGTGAATATAATTTGGGAATTTAGGGTAGAGGCCTCTTTGATAATCTGACCCACAATGAGTAAGCTTTGAAATATATACCACTATGTAATTTGGACATCTCTCAGGCCTTTTCAAAACCGCCATTCTAGTTTTAGGCTTTTTTGCTTTTTCAGAGATTTCACAGCATCCTCTTACTTTTTAAGCAGGAAACTGTAAATATCTGAATGCAAAGTTTCTCTTTAAATTATTCTATTTTAGTTTTTATTTTTTATGGTTTTTCTTTAGGAAAACTTTTGACTGTGGAAAAACATCTCAGCTCATCATAAAAAGGGTATATGCAGGCAAAAAGCAGAAGAACTTTTCTACATTTTGTACTGATGTTTTATACATCAGTGAGGCTGTGCATGGCATGTCCAAATTGAAAAGACTGAAGTAGCATCTCTGCGATGTCCATCTGGAGGTTTCCTGAGTAAGGATTATTAGCCAAACTCTAGAAGAAACCCTGGCCCTTGCCAAAACAAGGCTGGAGCTGCAGCTGACAAAAAGAAGTTTGAAATAAAGCAGAATTTTATTATTTTAACTAGATTTCAGTAGCAATCTAGTTAAAACAAAAAATTTTAGGTGGGATTCAACTTCTAAAAGTGAATTTTAAAAAGAGAAAAAACCTCAGTGATGCAAATACTTCATGGGAGAATAAATATTTACAAGTGTCATTGAGATATTTAATAGTTATAATATATTAGAATGCCTTTGATTCGGAGATTTCAGAATGTCTGGAACTTAAAAATACCACAGTGATTCACATTATGCATATCTGTAGGGGTTCTTTTAATGTCTTGTAGCTGTTTCATTTTTATCCAGGATTTTCTATTGAGGTTCTATTGAGCTCATTGTACGAAAAGGTCCTATAAAGTTCAAGACAAATTTTCTCTTGTAGATCTCATTTTATAAGAGTAATAAGAAATAGTTACTGCTTTTGGTCATTATGTATAATACGAATTTTAGTTATTTCTATCCATGGATTTATATATGTAAACCAGCTTCTTTCTGGGCCACACCAAAGAAGCAGGTGTCCTTCTTTTTTTGGTATCTCAAAGAGACTGGGCCCTGCATAAAATTTAACATGGGTAACTCAGCATGAAATACCCCACTCTGGGCATTTGATTCTCAGGAAGCAGTTTATGGAGGTTGAAAAGGGCTATTCCAAAATATAAGGTTATATATGTGATATAGAACTTGTCTTATATGCAAATTATGTGTTTTTATTGGGATATTGTATTGTTATGTTACTATTGTGTATGGCTGTCTGTAGCAGAAAAGATTCAAATAATGATTCCCCACGCCAAACCCACTATATTAACAATAAAAATGTCCTGTTATCCTATATACCAAGAAATTCTGAGATAGGGTAGCTCCAGCATTGTTAATTTGTTGGCTCATTGACTCATTCAGAACTCAGGTTCATTGCATTGTGTTTTTCTCCGCTATCTCTTGTTTTGTCCTTGGCTGGTTTTCCTCAGGGTTACAAAAATGGCTGCTAGGGTCCCAGGAATAACATGCAGATACTATAATGTCCAATAGTAGGAGAAGGGTCATTCATCCCACATGTCTCTTTATTTGGATATTAACTTTTTCTGAAGTCTCCAGCAGACTATGTCTATAGATTGGAACTGAGTGATATGTTCATGCCTAAACCAGTTGCTAGCAAAGAAAACAGGATCATCCTAATTGTATTCCTAATCAGGATTTACCTTGAATCATATAGGGAAGATGGACAGTTGAGTTAAATTGAGATCACTTCTGGTAAGGAGGAAGGGTGGTTGCTTGTTGGACAAAAACGAATGACTCTCTGTGAAGAATAAAGAAAGTGATGGAGAGAGAGTGAGAGAGAAAAAAATAGTTCACGAAAATCAAGCTCAGAGATGATTCTCTATGGGAACAGATGGGACTTACAGCTATAGGAAGCAGGTGGCAACAGAGGAGATGGACTTTATTTTTAGCCACCCTAAGTGGGCCTCTATGCACATCAGGTCAGGACTGTGGGTAAAACAGAAGGGGCCTTTGGAAGCCTCCTTGTACTGGTCATTGAGTTATTGTCAATTTTGTTTTTTCTTTTTAAAAACAAATTAAGATGATTTTTACAATGAAAGCTTACAAGCTGTGAGTGCAGTGTTTAAGTAACTTGCTTAGGTTAGCATGATAAATTGGATTCTTCCCTTTCCCCAAAGAGCCTGGAAACAGAAAGGGGAGTGGTCTGGAGTGCATGTCCAATTTTCCCCATCAGCCATCCATTCATCCATCCATCCATTCATTCCTTCACAAATACTTATTGAGCACCTATGTGCCAGGCATCATTTTAAGCTCTATAGTTAACCCTGAATTAAGTATGGAAAGTCTTTGTTCGCATGGAATTTAAAGTCAGTGGGAACAGACAATAAACAAACAACCAAATAAATGTATAAAGAACAGATGGTTATAAGTTCTATGAAGAAAAATAAAGCAATGTAAAGTAGAGGTGTAGTGAGTTTGGTATTTTATATGATGTGCTCAGGGAAGGTCTTATTAAAAGAGTATTTAATTGGAGACCTGAAGAAGGGAGTGGTCATGAGAATATCTAAGGGTAGAATGCTCCAGATAAAGGGAAAAATATAAAGATCCTGAAGTGGAAGGTTGCTTGGAGGCTAAGAAGGACGGTGTGATTGGAGCAGAGAGGAAGAAGAGAAGTAACAGGAGATGAGCTCAAAGAAGTAACAGGAGCCAGATCATACAGGGCATTGTAGGCCAGTGGTTCTCAGAGTGTGGTCCCCAGACTCACAGCATCAACATAACCTGGAAACTTGTTAGAAATGCAAATGTTGGGCCCCATCCAGGCTTTCTTGAATCAGAGCATCTGGGTGGAGTCTAGAAATCTGTTTTAATAAGTCTCTAGAAAGTTTGAGAACCAGTGTTGTAGGCTATTGTAAAGATTTTGGATTTTATTCTGAGTGGAATGGGGTTATATTGGAGGGTTTTGAGCAAAAAACCCATAATCAGATTTTCATTTAAAAATGATCACTCTGGCTGCTTTGTTAAAAATAAACTATAGAGAAACAAAAGAAAGAAGCAAATAAATCAGTTGCAGATTACTATAATAGTCTGAGCAAGAAGTGATGGTGACTTGGGCTAGAATGGTGGTGACAAGTGGTTGAATTCTGCATGTATTTTGAAGGGAGAGTCAACAGGAATTGCTGATGGATCATATGTAAAATAAGAGTTAGCAGGTATATAAGTATAACTCCAAAGTTTTTAGCCTGAGCAACTGGAAGGATGGAATTGCTCCTTATTGAGATGTGGAAACTGTAGGGGAAGATAGTTTAAGGGCTAAAATCAGGAGTGCATTTTGGTCATGTTAAATTTTGAAATGGCTATGCCAAGCAGGCAGTTCAGGGGAGTGGTTTGGGCTGGAGATAAAAACTTGGGAGTCGTCAGGGCATATGTGATATTTAAAACCATGGCCTGGATGAGATCATCTAGAGGATGAGTATAGATGGAGAAGATGCCCTAGAGCTGAGATCTGAATATTTAGAGGCTGGAGGAGGTGAGGAACTAGCAAAGGAGACTGAGAAGGAGTAAACAGTCAGATTGGAGAAGAAAGGAGAAATGGTGCCCTGGAAACCAAATTCAGATTCAAGAAAAAGAGAGTGAGGCATTTGCCTTGGGTACAAAATTTAACAGGGGAACCAAGAAACTCAGTAATCAAGATAATCGATATCGTAATATAACATTAAACAATACAAATTATTAAAAAATCTATGATAAAATGTAGGGAATTATCTCTTATGAATCTCTTAAAACTTGGAGGATATCAGCCTGGAGTTGTCATTTTCATAAATTTTTTTTTTTTTTTTTTTTTTTAGTTTTTTTATTCCTGAAAGTAAGTGGCTATTAGGATCATTTGTCATGGGAAAAAGAGCTATTTGATTTTTTTAGTTTAGTCAGATTAGCAAATGTCATAATTAAAATATAGTCAAATTAAATGTTTTATATTATATGTTAGCTAAATAAATATACACTGACTAAATTTTTCACATTTCAGAGAATGATCTTAGTGACAGGTAAACCCAACCAGAGTGTGTGCCTTGGATGCTCTTTTTTCTTCCTCATATTCTGCTATTATCATAGAAACCCTGCTATAAGAATGGGCTGAGGAAGTGCAGCCAAAGTGAGTCAGGGCCAGCCTGCCCATGGGGGCCTAGGCATTTCAAAGAAGTTGGAAGAAAGGAGCAAAATCTTAGGGCTATGCTAGACGACAATGCGGGGGATACACAGTGCTGAGGAACCTACAGAAGTGTCGCAGGGCTAGACTAGTACAGACACAAAAGTTCCACTTGGGAAGGGTCACAAACTGCTAGCCTGGGTTTCAAAGTGCCAGAATATAATTTTTTTTTTTTTGGAAACCACTAAGATGTCCATCTTTAAGGGAAACTATTCAAATCTCTGGTCTCTTAGAGATGATTCATCTCTAAGTCATTTTATACTTTTGAAATTTGTCAGTGATATAATGGGAGCAAAGTTTTTCCTGAGAGAAGACATAGGCTGTTTGTTTCTTGCAAAGGAAGTGAAAAATGAGGAAACCATCTGGCATTTGCTCAAAATATCTAGATAATTGAGGCCAAAGTATCTTTAAGCTTAATTTTACATCAATGAACATCCTTTATGCCCCTTCCACGTTTGCTATGTAGAAAATATCTTAAGGAAACAGTCTAAAATTTACTAACAAGAATTTTGAAATACAATGGTCATTAAGACTATTGGATGGTGTTCTCCATTATCCCTAGCTATTCTGCTGTCCTTGAATTTAATATATGTGTATATATATACATATTAATTAAAGAGTTGTGCTTTAAGAATGTTTATAGATTAAAAACTCCTGCTTTTATTAAAAATTTCATAGCATTGATCAGATATTTTCCACAGGTGATGTGATCTCTCTGCTATCTCTCAAAATTTGCATTTCAAAGCTGATTGATGGACTTTGTGAGATGAAGTTGATGTCCTTTCTGTATAACAGAGATGTAGGATGAATCTCTGCTGAAGAAAGATTATTTACTCCCGAGGTTATTTCAAAAATTTAGTTTTTCATTTCTAAATTGGAATCATATGTTTTCTACCACATTTGAAAGCTCTGTTATTAAAGCTCACATTTCTTGGGAAAAAGGATTTAAAAGACGTTTAATAGCTAGGATTCTTCTTCTCCATAAGTGTATATAGTATTGTTTAATTATTCATTAAGAAATATGATTATTTGATGATATTTTTCATGAAGTCAAGGGATGCATACTACCTTTCATTCCTAGTTTTAGTCTGGGTATAGATCACTTTTTGTTTTACTGAGAATAAATTAAAAAGATTTGGGAAACATTGTAACTTCCTAAAGAAAAATGTTTATTTATGAGAAAATAATATTAACAGTCAAGCAAATTTGAAATCACTGCATCAAAAATGTGCCAGTATATTATAGCTGGGTTCTATAATTCTTGTTATTGGCTAGTGTGTAAAGTTTGCTGTCACTTTTGCATCAAAATTTTCTTTAATTACGTCATCCTAAATGATATGGAAATATTATATGTCATGTCTTCTATTTATTTAAAAAAACTTTATAGAGACAGTCTTGCTATGTTGCCCAGGCTGGGTTCCAGCAATCCTTGCCTCAGCCTCCTGAGTAGCTGGGATTATAGGTGCATGACACCTCACCTGGCTGTCATGTCTTTTAAAATTTAGAATTGGATGATTCAATGAGGGCCTAGATTTGAAGCAAGCAATTTTACCCAGAGCAGTACAAATACAGAATTTTATGGTTTTGCTGGGAAATATATAATAATAATTATATGACAGGAACTTAGTTTTTGACTTTTTATTTTATATTTTAAAAATATATTCCCACTCCTCCTCCTCCTCCAATTTCTCCTCCTTTTTGGCTATACGTTCAACTTGATTTTGAATAGAAATGGTAGAAACCACTATAGTTAATTAGCGAAACTGGAGATGAGCAGTGGTTTTCCTTAGTTGAAGAATTAACATGACTCCTAATTTATATTTCTCTTCCTTAAGCCATTCCTTAACTAGCCACCAACTGAAAATAACTGTGGGTTATTTTGAATGAAATTTTCTTATTTTTTCTATGTCTTAAAAAACCTGATTTAGAAAGACCAGGTTTACCTTTCTACTTTAAATAACTAAAATGGGCCGGGCATGGTGGCTCATGCCTGTAATCCTAACGTTTTGGGAGGCTGAGGCAGGCAGACCACGAGGTCAGGAGTTCAAGACCAGCATGAACAACATGGTGAAACCCTGTCTCTCCTAAAAATACAAAAAGCAGCCAGGTGTGGTGGCACGCGCCTATAATCCCAGCTACTCAGGAGGCTGAGGCAGGAGAATTGCTTGAATCTGAGTGGAGATGGAGCCATTGCACTCCCTCCAGCCTGGGTGACAGAGCGAGACTCCATCTCAAAAAACAAAAACAAAAACAAAAAAACAAACAGACAAAAAAAACAACCTATAAAACTGGGGGAAAAATGAAAAGAATTTTCAAGACATTGACATCAGGCAATGAAGGACAATGATTGCCGAGAGATGGGAAACTAAAGAGGTGGGTTCTACGACTGCCTCAGCTGACTGCCCAGAAAGAGTTTCAGGGCCACTGCACAGGGCAGGAGGATCCAAGTGGATTTTGGGAGTCTATCCGAATTCTATACTCAGAGAAAATATTTTTTAAAAACAATGGAAAGATTAGGAAATCAGATATGTGAGGCCTGGAAGCATTTATTCCTAGTAGAACTATACTGTAAGAAATACTCATGGAAGTCTTTCAGGCAGAAGGAAGGTGATAATAGATGAAAATCTGGATTTATAGAAAAAATAAATGCTACAGGATCAGTAACTATGTAGACAAATATATTTCAATCTCTTTAAGAGATAATTAACCATTTAAGGCAAAATAATAATGTGTTTTGTGGTTTATGACATAAGCAGAAGTAAAACATCTAAGAATAATAGAAAAAAGGGCAAGGAAAAGAGAAATAAAAGCATGTTGTTATAAGGTTTTCATACTCTCCATGAAGTGGTATAAATGTTATTCAAAGGTATACTGTGATAAGTTACAGTACAAACCATAATGCAATCACTAAACAACACAGCAAAAGGCCTTATCTAGCAAATCAACAAAAGAGATAGAGGAAATCATGAAAACTACTCAATTAATCCAAAGGCAATCGGACAATGAGGCAAATGGGAGCAAAGAACAGATGGGACAAACAGCAAGCAAATAGCAAATGGGAGACTTAAACCAAATATTTCTTATTACACTAAATATAAATGATCTCAATATTCAATTTAAAAGGCAGATATTGTCAGATTAGATAAAGCAAGACCCTACTTGTATAGAAGAAACACAAAGTATAAAGTCAAAAATACATTACAAGTGAAACTAATGATCAGGCAAATGCAAATTAAAACCACAGTGTGATACCACCTTACTCCTGCAAGAATGGCCATAATAAAAAAATAAAAAAATAGTAGATGTTGGTGTGGATGTGGTGAACAGGAAATACTTCTACACTGCTGGTGGGAATGGAAACTAGTGCAACCACTATGGAAAACAGTGTGGAGATTCCTTAAAGAGCTAAAAGTATAACTATGATTTGATCCAGCAATCCCACTACTGGGTATCTACCCAGAGGAAAAGAAGTCATTATGCAAAAAAGATACTTTCATATGCATGTTTATAGCAGCACAATTTGCAATTGCAAAAACATGGAACCAACCCAAATGCCCATCAATCAACGAGTGGATAAAGAAGCTATGGTGTCTCCCTCTCTCTATATATGTGATGGAATACTACTCAGTCATAAAAAGGAATGAATTAATGGCATTTGCAGCAACCTGGATGAGATTGGGGACTGTTATTCTAACTGAAGTAACTCAGGGATGGAAAACCAAACCTCATGTTCTCACTCATAAGTGGGAGCTAAGATATGAGGATGCAAAGGCATAAAAATGATGCAATGGACTTTGAGGACTCACGGGGAAAGGAAGGAAAGTGGGTGAGGGATAATAGACTACAAACAGGATGCAGTGTATACTGCTCAGGTGATGAGTGTACAAAAATCTCACAAATCACCACTAAAGAACTTATTCATGTAACCAACACCACCTGTTCCCCAATAACCTATGGAAATTAAAAAATATATATTTTATATATATATATACACACATTACAAGTGAAAGGATGGGAAAAGATATACAATGCTAATTAAACAAAACTTGGAGTAATTATATTAAAATCAGACAAAGTACCATTAAGAGAGACAAATCACCTGGAAGAGAAATAGCGTATTCATTCCTTTATGTGAGTCCAAAATAAAAATATTATAAAGACTAAATTTGTCCTGATCTCACTCAGCAATGTCATTCTTTAATAACAGTTTTTAAAACTGTAGATATAGCATGTTGCTCTACGTATATCTTTCCATTAAAATGTTCTCTTTTCAGGGCTGAAAGAAAGAGACAGAGATAGGGAGAGAGAGGGAGAGCGAGAAGAGTTTGCATCAAAGCAAGCACAAAAACATAGAATGAATTCTGGCTATCCAGGTGATTTGACTGAGAAGAATAGACAGGGACAGTTTTCCTTCTTTTCTCGTGAGGACCCCCTCCTCTTTTCATTTTTTTTCTCCTTGGAGTTCTACAAATGCTGTGAGCTTCCTCCCAAGCATGTGTAGGTAACCTCATTTCACTTGATGGTAAGTTCACATTTTCAATTGCTTAGGCTAAGAGCCTTCGTATCATCCTTGAATCTTCTTTCACACGCCTAATCTTATTGTATGTCCTGTTCATTCCTTCTTTAAAATATACCTAGAATACGGCATCTTATCACTTTCATTCCAACCACGTGGTTTGAGCCACTATCCTTTCCCCAATCACTGCAATGATCTTTTATATGGATTCCCTGCTTTTGCCCTTGCCCCTCGGTAATATGCTTTACCCCTTTAATGTCAAATCATGTCCTCTTCTCTTCCACATGCCTCCTCCCCCACCCCCTGATTCTCTCTTCTTTGTAAAATCTGATATCCTTATAATGGCCCATAAAACCCAGAATAATCTCATCCCCCATTTGTCCTCTGCCATCCTCTTCTACTCTTCCCTTTGTTCACTCTGCCCTGATCACTGGCCTCAGTTTTGTTCCTCCAATGCACCCTGATGCTAACCTCTTTAGGGCTTTACTGACTATTTGCTCTGCCTGGAGCACTTCCCTCCCAGATATCCTCATAGCTAACTCTTTCACCTCATTCAGATATCTATTAAATGTTAACCTCTTAATGAGGTCTATTTGAAACCCTCCCTCCTCATTCCCAACTCTGCTTACTCTATTGTATACAGTAGCATTTATTTCCTTCTAACCTACTGTCTAATTTACTTATTTATTATGTTTATTATTTATTATCAGTCTCTCCACACTGGTATAGAAGGTCTGAAAGCTGAGATTTTTGTCTGTTTGGTTCACTGATGCATTCCAAGACCCTAGAACAGTGCCTAGTGCAAAGTAACTCAATATTTATTAATGATTGAATGGCCATTCTCAGGAAAGAATAAAGGACATTGTCAGAAAAAATCTAGCACGTTTCATCTTTTCTATCAAACTGTCTTCTACAGTGCCACATGAATCTTAATTTATATGATCAGTTGGCAAACATCTAAAGATGGCACTTTGGCAGATGAAAGAGTGACCAAAGATTTTGACTATACCTAAAATTGTTTTATTTTTGTTATATGTCTAAGGTAGAAGGATTCTATTGTTTCTATTTGAATGTAATTCTTGTACAGCTCAGTTAAATGGCTAATGCATTTTTAGGTTGTTTGGTCTAAGGGGGTGAAGTTTTATCTGCCTATTGTCAATTGTCAATCATGGGGGAAGGAATTATATCACTTAAAACAAAAAGTTTCTCTGGGTTTTTGAGTTCTTGAGAATCACTCTTAGCATTTAGCAGAAAGTCTGCAGGTGTGTAACTGGTAGTTCCTTTGTAGAGAGTTTTAAAATGGCACCTCTCACATGAAGAGAGATTTTGAACAAGAAAATAAGCTGCTGAAGCACTGATGTACTTGAGAGTGGTTTCACTGGACACATACGCATGTGTGCACACACATGCATCCTGGTGTGAAAAGATATCTCACTCCCACTATCATACTCTCCACTCAGGACAGTTGTAGAACAGGATGACAAGACAAGTAAAGCTGAGATCAAAGTCAGCCATGGTAGGAGATGACCATTCTCTTTTAGGCTTTGAGTTTTGTTTAAAGGAGAGAGAGTTTCTTCAATATCTTCCTCAGCTCTGGTTGACATTTGTAGTTTGAATTTGCTATGCATTTACCTTGTAATCTGTGTAACGTGCTATGTTTGAAGTAACCAAGAGTTATAATTGCATTGTCTTGCTCTTTATTGCAGTTCATCTCCCTGTTTGATGTGGTGGCTGTATTATCCTTTGAGCTTATCAAGGACTGGAGCCATATGCTCCATTTCTTTCATAGTCTCCCATTACAATAGTGTTACTTGCAAATGACCTAGGCTGTAGCAGCAGCAAACACAGTAGCAGGACTAACCACATCAACTGCCATTTATTAATCATCTGCTGTGTAACAGGAAATACACTAGATGCTTTACAAACTTGTAAAAATATGTTGTTTTGTTATCTTTTATTTCCTATTGTTTTCTCAGACCTCAGGACAATTTATCTGGAGGAGACATATTTGCTTTTTACCTTCCATATTCAATACAGAGAATGGACAGGGCCAGGAATAGGGGTGACAAGGACAAGAGTGTAGAATGTGTAGAGTCACTACCAGCTAATCCGCAAATAGAAAATAGATTTAGTCTGTGGCCCGAGAAAGAGAGCAATAAGCTGTGAGTTTGGCTGACGGAATTTCACAGGAAGCCCTTTGGCTAGTGTAGCTAAAAGATGAGGGATGGATGCTAAGCCTTCCCAAATAACTTCTGATAATCAACTGTGTATTCGTAGTTCAATGAGTTGTGAAAATGATTTTGAACCCTTTAATAATTTGTATTTTTTGCATGTCTCTTTCTCTATCGGGGTAAAAGTCAAAGCAAAACTTACCAATTTTCTATTGGTTCTTTTCTCTAGAGATTGTTTTCTTTTCTTTCCACTGTTGTATTTTAAATTTTATCCCCACAAACTCCAGGACACAGTCAGAGTTTTTTACTGAAATTTGGCTGCATTACATCATTGTTGACGCTTGGAGAACAAACATTTTGTGACACAGATTTTCACTGCCATGTTATTTGCAAATAGTAATGAGAAAGTAGCATTTTTTTTTTTTTTAATGAAAACCAGACCATTCCCAATCTCCTACTTTGTTTTTGGATTTGAAATGACAATTGGCTTCTCATTAACTTTATAGTCACAGATTCCCACCCATCTTCATTGTCATTGCTTTGGCTGAGTTCTTCATACTCTACTATCTGGATCAATCATTAACTCATTTATTCAACACTTACTCTCATTTATTCAACATTTACTTAGAGTATTTACTTTGGTCTATATTCTGTCCCCAGGACTTGACAAAAAATAAATCAGAAATGTATTTTATCTTCAAGGAGCACTCCCATCCTTATGAGGAGGACGTAGATATATCTATGAGGTCCAATAGGAAATCAAATATTATACTGGATATCTTTTTCTTTTTCTTTTCTTTTGTTTGTTTTTTTTTTTGGTAGAGGTTCTGGGGAGGTTACTCTGGGTATCTTAAAGAGAATTTAATATCAGGAACTGATTGCACAGGTGTTAGAAGGCTGGAAAATCACAGAGAGACTAAGGTACCCCAGAGAGAAAGTATTAATAACTATAGAAAACACCTATCACCTGAAAAGTGAGAGAACACAAGGGAGGAGATTAGGGTTACCAGACCCCAGAAGCTCAAAGAAGGGCCCTGTAAAACTGCCATTCATATCTATGAGGCTCATGAAGAGGCTGCTATCACCAAGAGAAGATGGAATCAGCTGCTCCTCTGGGAAGGAACAGCAAGCAAGTGGAAGGGATCAAGTGGCATCTCTCTCTCCTGCTTTCCCGTCTCCTAGTCGTCTTATTGACAGAATCTAACATGGAGGCAGTGATGAAGGAATCTGGGAAATGTAGTTGCCTCAGTCCCAGCTGCATCATCACAGAGAAGAGTTGAGAAGGGTAGAGAAAAAAATCTAAATAACGCATAGCATTTAAACAAAAACTGAAATTGAAATAAGGTGTGAATAGGTAGGTCAGCTGATTGAAATATACGGTGGTGATCATGAGGATCCTGGAGGAGACTGTCAGGTCCTACCTTGGGGAGAATTAGCAATACTTACCTCACAACAGGGGTGGTGCTGGAAGTGAGCCTTGAAAGACAACACAACACAACACCTATTTAGGCATTCATTAGGCAGAAGGCCGAGCCAGCACCAAGGCTTGAACCAAAAGTCAGGTGTTTGGGGGGTTTTGCCAAATGATTCAGAACGACTCAAGATTAGGGTTTGGGAAGCGAAAGTAAAGGGGGCACAGCCAAGGATTCATACATTTAGCCAATATTTGTTAAAAACTTACCATGTCCCATGTAGTATGCTGCACACTAATTTACATCACAGGAGAAGGTAGACAAGACTCCTGCCATATGAAATTTACACACCCATACCTGAAACAAGCAACCATCACATACACAGAAAAAGAAAAAGAACTACAAAATGCAGCAAAGGCAATAAATGGGGTGCTCTGATGGAGAATAAATGAGGACCACCTAATTTAGTCCAGTTAGTCTGAGAAGGTCTATTTAAGTTGATACTTGAAGGATGAAAAAGAACTTGAAGTGCCTAGGAAAGATTAGTGAGTATTAAGCTAGTCCTTAAAGCCAATAGAAGGCCAGGGTAACTGGAGAATACACACACACACACACACCCCCCCCCCACACACACAGACTCATACATATACTTTTTTTGTTCTTTGCAAAAGAGAAAAAAATACATATCTCATTAGCTAGAGCCAGAGAATGCCTCAGCTACAAGGACCTCTGTCTAGGTCAAGCTAAACATCAGAAAAGGGATGGGAGAGATAGGAAGGACCTGGTCACGGATGACTCTATGTGCATTGTCAGGATGGGAATCTGTTCCATGGCAATGAAAAGCCCTGGCACAGGTTTAAACTGAGCCATGTTGACATCTGTTTTTTTGTGTTAGAAGAATTACATTGGTGATGATGTGGAAATTTTGCTACAGGTGGGTATTAAAGACAATTTTAAATAATTGAAAGATGCCAATATATGCTATATATATGTGTGTATATATATATATAGCATAAATAACATCACATCTGCTTGATTGGTGGTCAAATCATTTGAAAGCCATTGCATTATAGTTTGAACAGAATATTGGTTTTATTTTTCCCCCCAAACAAGGTTTGATAGATGAAGTAGGGTAGGTGACCAAAAATATGATAAGACACAAATAAAATACTCTATTTAAACCTTACTTTCATTGGTTAAAATAGTTACATATACTATTTGATAAGTACAGACAATATATGTAATAGAACTAAGGCGTTGAGCTTAATAATGAAGACTACAGTCTTGAATCAGTCTTCTTACTTCAGTGTAGAACATTGCCAGTATCCTTGTGTCTACCTGTGTATTTCCTGCCCAAATCCACTTTTCTGAAAGGTCACTCCTAAATTGAATTTTGCATTAATCTCCTTGCTTCAAAAATTGGTTTCACCACACGTGTGTCTCTACAGAATATACTGTTTTGTATTTCTTGTATTTAAACTTATTAAAATGACATTATACTTTATGTAGTCTTTTTTTTTAAAACTTATTTTAGGTTCTAGGGTACATGTGCAGGCTTGCTATATAGGTAAATTGTATGCTGCAGGGGTTTGGTGTACAAATTATTTTGTCACTCAGGTAATAAGTATAGCACCCAATAGGCAGTTTTTTGATACTCACCCTTCTCCCACCCTCCACCCTCAGTAGGCTCCGGTGTTTGTTGTTTCCTTCTTTATGTCCATATGTACTCAGTGTTTAGCTTCCACTGAGACGTGAGAACATGCAGTATTTTATGTAGTCCTCTGTGACTTGCCTTTTTTTCCTTTTCAATATTGTGGTGTCTAAGATTGATCTCTATGGTTGTGCATTTTCTTTTTTAAAACGGTGTTTTTTTGTTGATACATAATAGATGTACATAATTTCAGAATATATATGATAATACATTCATATAATTTGTATTCAAATTGCTAATTTTTTTTTTTTTTTGAGACAGAGTCTTGCTCTGTCGCCCAGGCTGGAGTGCAGTGGCGCGATCTCTGCTCACTGCAAGCTCCGCTTCCCGGGTTCATGCCATTCTGCCTCAGCCTCCAGAGTAGCTGGGACTACAGGCGCCCGCCACCACGCCCGGCCAATTTTTTTGTATTGTTAGTAGAGGACGGGGTTTCACTGTGTTCGCCAGGATGGTCTCGATCTCCTGACATTGTGATCTGCCCGCCTCGGCCTCCCAAAGTGCTGGGATTACAGGTGTGAGCCACCGTGCCCGGCCTCACATTCATATAATTTGTAAGGGTCAAATCAGTGTGATTGAGATATTCATCACCATAAATATTTGTTTTATTTGTTTTTTCTTTATGCTAGAAACATTCGAATTACTCTCATCCAGCTATTTTGAAATACACAATTGATTATTGTAAACTATAGTCACCCTGTTGATCTATCAAACAGTAGATCTTATTTTTTCTATCAAACTGTACATTTGTACCCATAATCAGTCTCTCTTCAATGCTGTCTAATAGTCCAGTCTAATAAATCACAGTTATTTCTACTCTGGCAGTGGTTATGTAGGTTTTAAAAATGATCATTATTTGCTATTACATACAACATTGCTCTGAATGTTCTTGTACATGTCTCCTGGTAGATAAGTTCAAAATTGTTCCAATATATATACACGTATTCATACCTAGGAGTAGAATTGTATAATACACACACACACACACACACACATACACACACACACAAGAGCAGAACAATTGAATGTTTAACTTTATGTTATTTTCTAATAAATGATGCTGATTAAATTTTTTTAAACTGCAGAATTACTCATGAGTTACCCCTAAGTCCTGCCTCATTGTTGCATTCCTGATTCTTGGTTGCTTACAGGAATCATTTTGACATGTTAATTTTAATGCCAACTAACCTCTCTTTATTTCTGCCCTAATTATGAGAAAAGATAACCTTTAATTTATTCCCGTGAAAGGATCTCAGGCCCTGTGTTGTATGACTCAGAAGATGAAGGAGCATGATAATTTCTAGCTCCTTCCAGGAGGTGGATTTACTGTGAAGTTAAAGATGCTAAACCTTCAAGACCCCTTATTTGCCAGGGCGTCTACTAGCTTCATTTGAAAATGTTTGCTTTTGTATATACATTTTATTCATAATTTAAAAAATTTTTCTTAAAGAGGATCCCGACTTGTAAATATCCAAGGTTCCATGAAACTGGGATTTGTCCCTAGTTTCTTTTCTATTATAATACCTTTATTTTGGTGTTTAATTTGCACTTTGTAGCATTCGTCTTCAGAATCCTTTGCAATAGCTTTTACGAGACTTCCTAAAAGATTCAACACATCTTTCCTCTGAATATATAAAAAAATCACCTCAAACAACAGATGAGTCATTAAACTAACTCAACAATGAGCTATTCCTAAGGCATATCATCCCAGTTTTACTGACGTTACTTAGAAATGAGTCAGAATCCTAACAGTTTTCAACATGGTGAATTAATCTAATCTACTTATTTATTTATATATTTTAAATTTATTTTTTTCCGTAAGTTGTTGGGGTACAGGTGGTATTTGGTTACATAAGTTCTTTAGTAGAGATTTGTGAGATCCTGGTGCACCCATCACCTGAGAAGTATACACTGCACCCTATTTGTGTCTTTTATCCCTTACCCCCTTCCTACTCTTCCCCTCAAGTCTCCAAAGTCTATTGTATCATTCTGATGCCTTTGTGTTCTCATAGCTTAGCTCCCACATATCAGTGAGAACATATGATGTTTGGTTTTCCATTCCTGAGTTACTGAGTTATTTGAGAATAAGTCTCAAATCTCATCCAGGTTACTGCAAATGCTGTCAATTCATTCCTTTTTATGGTTGAGTAGTATTCTATTGTATATATATATATACCACAGTTTCTTTTTCCACTCATTGATTGATGGGCTTTTGGGTTGGTTCCACAATTTTGCTATTGTGAATTGTGCCGCTATAAACATGTGTGTGCAGGTATCTTTTTCGAATAATGAGGTGGAGTGGAAGGCCTGACAATCACTGCCTGCTCTGCTTTCTGTCCCTGCCTGAGCAAAGGCAGTGCTTAACCTTCAAAGCTCCTTACATACTCACTTTGGTATATACTTTTTGTTCATAGCTTTTTATTCTTTTTCATAAAAGGGCCCCCAGATGCATATATTTTTTAAAAAAATTAGGTAATCTCAGGAGGATTTTGGTGTTTGACAGCAGTTCTTTTTTTTTAATATCAATCATTTTGGGGGATACAGGTAGATTTTGGTTACATGGATAAGTTCTTTAGTGGTGATTTGTGGGATTTTAGTGAACCCGTCACCCAAGTAGTGTGCACTTGACAGTATTTCTTGAACTTAAAAACTCAGATTTTTCAGAATATTCCCACAGACCTCAATTTAGGCAACCCTGGGATATGAGGATAAAAGTTGACATTTTAATCAAGTTAGAGGTCCTCAAACTCACATTTAAGCCTGTGCTGTGAGCATCTTCTGTGGATGCTCCCTCCATTCAGGGAGCACTCCTGGGGTGCCCCCTTCACTCCTAAACTCCCTTCAAGAATTTCTATTGGTTAGCCCACTCCTTCCCCAGAGGAGGAGGCTGTTTCTTGTTTCTTAAAAACTCCAGCAGCACCTCTGTCTCTGTCAGGGTGTGCTTTGGAGATTTCTTTCCCCACCTCTTGAAAGTACCGCTAATCTATTCCCTGACCATCTCAGACTAGGTAATAGGATACTCAGCCAGAGGTAGGATGTTCTTAGCCACAGAATAGCAGCCTCAGTTAATTTGCACAGAATATCTTATTCCTATGTCTCTCTTATGTAACACTTTCCTTCTGGTGAATTTAAGACTCCTCAAGCAATAACAACTTGCATTTATACAGCCTTATGAACATGAACTCACATAAATCACATTCATTAGTACCTCTTTCCTTCAGAGGTTCCTTTCCCAGGTGACTAGCGTGCCTCCAGCCTGCCTTCCAACCTTTGCCTCGCCTCTGTTATTGGCATAATCATACTTGACTCTCCCAGGGGAACCCGGCCTGCCCAGTCCTTTTCTCCATTTCTCCATGAGTCTCAGTCCAATTAAGTTGAGGCCCACAAAGCCTGCTGCCTGCTCTGACAAACCCTCCCCACCTGCCCCTCAGCTCACCTAAATGTCTCTATCCTCTTGGAGTCACTCTCCAATTGTGCTTTATTGAGAGGATGGAGTTGTCTGTCCTGGGTGAGCACCAGTGTCTTACGTCCTCTCCAGCTCAAAATTCTCCTCATTTTTTTTTCACCTTCTCGTCCTTCCCATAAATATTGCCTACCTCATCAAGTGAATAAATATCACATAGCATAGTAGTTGACAGTGCAGGCTGGGGTGGACTCTAGCTTGACTACTGGAATACTTAAAAAGTTCAAAACATTCTCCCACCCACGGCTATTTTAACTAGGAGACAATTTTTAAAAACTTTCTAAGATTCAGTTTTCTCATTTATAAAATGAAATTAATAGTAGTGCTTACTTCATAGAGAAGTTGTGAGGATTAAATGAGAAAATAAATGTAAAGCATTTACCAAAGTTCTTAACACATAGTTTACAGATGATAAATATTTAGTTTTCACTCTTACAGGCACTGTGTTCTTCCATGGACTTATCCACTAGGCTAGTTTTTGAGTTGTCTGTGACAAGGAGAGTGAAAATATTTACATTTTAGGCAACATATCTAAAATATTTAAAATTTAAAATGTTACATTATGCAACATGTTCAATTTACTTTAGGGCTTTTAGTATGATTGTTACTTCTTTAAGTGTTTGAAAAGGTAACATTGCTTCCTCGACACTAAAATATTAATCAATTCTCATTTTATTCTAGGAAAGGAACCATATTTTATTATTATCATCCCCATTTCAAAGATGGGGAAATGAAGGTATTGAGAAAAAAGATAATTTGCACCAGGTCACAGAATGACTAAAGAGGAGAGATAATGTATAAGCCCAGACCTGGTTTGCTCTTTGTGCAATTTTGCATGGGTATTTTAAAAAATGCACCAAAAAAAACCCTAGTCAGAATCTTCTGAATAGTAATCATGTGTTGAAAGATGGTGTATTCTTTTTGCATAAAAGATTTTCTGCATTACAGCAGGGGGCCTTACCCTGATGTGTCAGGAGGAAGAAGAAAATTCATTTCTTATACCAGCCTGTCAGCTGCCCTTTATGATTGGACCATATACCATTAGACAATCACAAACAGTGACAAGAGCTTTTGCTCTGTAGCGATCCTCATGTTTGAATTGGTTTGCTGAAATGCCGCACTATGCTGCATTACCAGAAAACACTACAAGGAACAGATGTGCAGTGCCATGTGATATTTATTATTTAGATGTTTAATCCGGCTGTTTTAAATACTACTCCTATTTTGTTACAGTATATTAGATATTTGAAGTGTTCTTTTTAAAGGTCCGTGCTAAAAGCAAGATAAATGATGTATTTTTATGGATTAAGTAGGTCCTTCATTGTTACATCATCACATCCTAAGAGTGACTGAAAATAATATCTTTCCAATTTTCATTCACAAAATTATACAGATAATTTTCATTGTATATTTGTAGCAATTTTACCAGAGTAAATTCACATCCTCTGCAGATGGTATAATTCTTATACCTACCTTTGGAGAGACTTCTTCTATAGAAGTACAGAAGATATGTGCTCTTATTTTAACTCCCAGTAGATTACAAAAAGTAATCAGAACCAAGTGGAAGATATACTCTCCATTATATATTTTCAGACTTGAAGTAGTATTTTTTTTCCCTGCATACTAAAGCAAGTAGGGACCTTTTAAATTATCTCTGGTCCCTTTATAACTCCTTGAGTAAGTATATTGCGAATAAGTACATTTATCTTTGAAGACTGTTAGTAAAGAATATAGTATTTATTCAGACAGTTCAGAGACACAACATTTGAAGAGTTTTAAAATTGCTTATTTGGTTTAGAGGCATATTCACTTCTTGAACAAGATACTGTTAAGTGATGAAAGTTGGGAAGCTTATCACTTCACTGATCTTGGTCATAGTCAACGAAAATATTAATTTTAAAGAATTAATATGTAGAGAAAGGCTATATGAATTTTAATAATGAGTTTCATGTTTACATTATAAGAAAATTTAATAGAACATATATTCCTAAGGTTAATTTTAAAGACACTGCATTTCTTGAGTCAACATGAATGCTATAAAGAGATTTCAGGATGAAAAATTAGTACAGAACAAAGCCTACTGTGGAGAATCAGTAAGTACCAGCTATGATAAAAACCTATTACAGGACACCTGGTTATAGCAAGGATTTGATCATGGAGGTCAAATCATGTTGTCTGTGTACGTAGTGATGTGTGGTGCATCTCTTTTCCTCTAACTTGGAAAACAAAGTATGGGGTTTCTGTGTGTCCTCTGGCTCCTGCATTATAAGAGGATTCCACATAGTAAGGCCATTAAGACATTTATGAATGCATCAGTGGCAACTTAGCTGGAAGATTGCAAAATGCTTGGGGATGGGAAATTTGTGCTTACATATTCATTTATTTAGGATTTTACCCTTACTGCCAAAAGAATATGGGGTGGCTTTCATACTTAGAGCAATGAAGTAAATATATTGAAACAAATATTAGCCTTTTAGACAAACATTTTCTCATTAGTCTTCTCTGTGAACTGAATGAGGTTATAAATGGTTTGAAGTTTCTTAAGTCATTATGTTCTGTGGCTTTTCTAAAATTAGAGTGCCACAGTTTCAGTAACTGTTTGTATTTACATAATTTTATTAATTTTTATTACAGTTCAAAGCATACAACCATTTTACCAAGTGCCTTTTTGTAATTAGAATGTTATATCTTCACTTTGTTTTGGCTCTCAGTGAATACAGTAGCATCACATATCATTAGCAAATACAGAACAGTATTTGCTGATGTAATTAGACAAGTGTATTTGGTGTTTAACGTGATTTTCATCTTCACTAGAGAGAGATATAAAACTTGGGAGTCGCTTTTATCACTTTAAAAATTCTTCTGCCTTAAGTGAAAATCTCTTTTTACTTTTATTATTCTTGTTTGATTTTGTGAGGCAGCATGTCACCTGGATCTACGGATGTAGCAAATTATCTTAGTTTGTCTGGAAGAAGAATATCAGGAAGTATGTCTGTGTGTGTAAGATATAAAAGGACTATATTTGAAAAAGTAACACAAAAATGACTTTAGCACAATCTGAGAAAGTTTTTGTTGTTAGATCTGCAGCTGGTATAATTCTGGGCTCATTTGACTGGGACCTCTTTGTGGAGATCAGTGGTGGTTTAGGGTTAAATAGAATATTAACTTTGGGAGGCCAAGGCAGGTGGATCACCTGAGGTCAGGAGTTCAAGAGCAGCCTGGCCAACTTGGTGAAACCCTGTCTCTACTAAAAATATAGAAAAACTTAGCCAGTCATGGTGGCAGGTGCTTGTAATCCCAGCTACTCTGAGGCTGAGGCAGGAGAATTGCTTGAACCTGGGAGGTGGAGGTTGCAGTGAGCCAAGATTGTGCCACTTGCAGTCCAGCCTGGGTGACACAGTGAGACTCCATCTCAAAAAAAATAAAAATAAATAAAATAAAAAAATAAAACATTAGGTAGTCCCAGACAAACCCTTATTCAGGACACTGGAGAAGCAGAGACTGTAATAAACATTTATTCTTATAGCATATCGTTCTTCCATTAAAAATACAAATTATTCACTATAGCTTACTGATCTATAGAAACAACACTAGAAATAGGGTTTTGAAACATTTAAAGCTTTTTTTTGTTTGTTTTTAACAAGAAAGGCTCCTAATCATGCTGATTATTCCCCTCTCCCTTTTATTAGCAAAAGATGGGCAATGTATATCTTCCTATTTATATCAACACTATGTGGCCAGTTTTAATTTGGTTTTTTATTTCTGTATAATATTTTCCTCAGCAAGATTGCCACTAGAAATGGTGTTAACTATACGTTTTATAGGATTAGGTACTAATTATGATAATTTAAATTGATCTTTCGAAGTATATAGAGTTTGAATACTTGTGACATTTTTCACATATAAAATTGCTTCTGATATTTACAATGGTTCTTTATGATCAGGTCTTCCTCTGCAGTGGTTTTGAACTAAATTCTTAGTTTAATGGAACAGACAGATATCAGGGGATCTTTGTGACTGTCTCAAAAATTTAGTATGATAGGATAAAATATCATGTTTTTTTCTTGTGTCTTAGGCTATTTGCCATTTGTGTCTTTCAAAAATATTATTTATTATACTCTATTTTCTCAAGGGATTCAATTTACAAGAAGAATGGTAAAATACAAAATATTAAAAATAGGCTTAAGGAAAATACTAATTAGAAGAAGAGTCAAGATCAGAAATAAGATAGGGCACAGTTGTAACAATTGTGCTGTATATTAAGGTTCAAGCTTCCTAGTGGCTTAAGTGAAAAGGCAGAATTGGGTAACTGTTCAAGATGATCAAACAAACACTTTCTCTGGGGCACATAAAACTATTCTTAGCACATAGCCCTAAAAGAAATTTCTTTCATAGAACTACATATAAGAAGGGCCTGAATGGTGCTCTCAATAATATTCTTATAGCCAATGAAATAAAAGATTTCCAAAAAGAAGGTTTTTTGTTTCCTCTCAATTAATATGAAAGCTAAAGGCAGACTACAAAAAAAGTATCCCAGTATAAGCAATTCCATAAAGAATCAAGACAATATGGCACTAATGAGAGTTTTTGATATGCACCTTGGTCCATCTAGAGCAGGGGTCCCCAGCCCCTGAGTTGCGAATCAGCACTAGTTCATGGCCTGTTAGGAAACTGGCCACACAGCAGGAGGTGAGCAGTGGGCATTATCTCCTGTCAGATCAGTGGTAGCATTAGATTCTCGTAGGAGCAGGAACCTTATTGTGAACTGCACATGGAGGGATCTAGGTGCTCGCTCTTTATGAGAATCTAATTAATGCCTTGGTGATCTGAGGTAGAAGAATTTCATCCCAAAAAATCCCCCAGGTCCCCCTCTTCCCTTTGCCCCCTCCTTGCCAAAAAGGTTGGGGACTGTTGCTCTAGAGGAATGGACAGCTAGCAAGTCCTTTCAGTTCTTCTCCTGTGGATGGTAGGCAGTTTGAGGCTGTATTCTCTGGTGAGGTATTCTGTGTTGTGTATTGAGGTTATGGGTGCTCATCATGCTTTGGGTGCTCACCTCATATCCATAGTCCCTTTATAAGCAAGTAGTTCCTTGTTAAACATTTACTGCTTTGTCATGTGACCTTACTACTAAGGCCACAGCCAGAGTTGGGCCTGGGGTCAGTAACTGAGTTAAAGGCCATATTCTAGGTCAGCATTTGAGATGGGCTGAGAAGAACGCCATCCTTTATGGTTGTTCTAACCTGGATAAGGATTAATTACTCCAATGACTATCTTTGCTCTTAGGGTGGTTGACTTGAAAATGTGCAAAAAGAGGTGGAGACCAAAAAAGTGGCTCTGAAGTGAGGAGATGCCCTGAAAGCAGACAAGCAGAAGCCATGAAATAGAGGAGAGGGAAACTGAGGCACACGAATGGCAGACCCCTGGAGCTGCTGTGAAGCTTTTGACATTGCAGTGGCATCATAAGTGATGTTCAGTTTCCTTACAAGATTTTCGTGCTTCCTTACTCTCTTGGCAACCTTACAGTGAAGCTCATTATATAAGATAATCTGCATATTTTTGTTCTTTGTAACAGAAAAGAGTCAAACACAAGGGTCTGTCTGCCCATGTAATCTGAAGATTAAATGACAGGATAGTTTGTTATTCTTTTTGTAGATATTAAGGATACTAACAAAATTCTTACCAGGATGAATCACCAGGTACATTTATGTCTCTTTGCCATTAGGGATAGAAATATAGCAACTAAAATTTCCTTCTGGGATAATTATAAGTAACACCAATTGAAGATTATCGAGGCTTATGTTTTTGTAAGATCCATAAAAACATTTAAGATTTATACATAGAAATCTTGTAATGTATTTGATTCAATAACTCTGGAATTTAAAATTGTGCTGTTTTAAAATAGCATAAGACCTTTTAAAACAGCAATTCAAATGCTAAAAAGAACAGGACAGTTTGGAGGATAAGGTCTATGATTTAGTATGTCATGGAGCTGATATCTTTGATTATAATCAGAAAAACAAATAGGTTGGCTTCTTTTACTGTATTAGGTTTACGTCTTAGAGAAACAATGGCATGGTGCAATTACCCATAGGTTTATAATAAGAGGAATATGGAATCTGGGGCTTTGGAGCTCTCCTATTGTCTCTTCGTACTGTAAAATTAGAATATTGCGTTACAATGAGATAATTCTAATGAAGCAAAGTATATTCATCCTTCAGCCCCTCAAAGAGCACTCTGCTAATGTGGTCTCCTATCTTTAATGATTCAACCCAAATTGGCGATGACCTTTCTAATGGAACATAAAACCTACACTATGCAACCTTGCTAATATATTCTAATGCAATTAGGTCACACAAAAGACTTGTTAAGTTTGTAGTGTCTGCATTCACCTTTATCAGAATTCTAAGTTATACCAAAAGTTTGTCATTCCTCACTGTATCACTATTATTCTACTACAAATAAAGAAAGGAGTTTATTAAACAAAAGTTCTTCCAAATAATACCATTCTGTAAAACAATTATGGTGTTTGATGATTAAAAAATTATTAAAGGTAATTAAGAGTAATAAAGTTTTACATCTTAGTAATATCCAGGTTATGTATTATCATCTTGAAATTTAAACACTATTATGTGTATTCTTGGAGAGACTTTGTTTTTTAAATATATTAAATAGTTTCACTTTTAATAGTGTTTTGTAGTCATACCCATTAAATGATTTCCTTATTAGGAATAATTATCTATTTAGAGCTGCTGAGGCTTGCAAGGATTTTGCTTTCCTAAATAAGCATCCATATTGATGCTAATGTCGTATAGTAGCCACATTCAAGCTGCTTGTTGAAAACTGACATTTCAGAGTTACATCCTGGTTCATTAAAAAATGTACTAACCATCTGTCATCTATCGGATTGTCATATATATATATATACACACACACACAAACACACACACACACACATATCTATCTCCTAACGGCCTCTTAATGTAGAGTTACTACTAATATTTTGCATGAATAAACCTGGGGAGAGGGGAATCAAAGCCCTTTGCACTGCAAATACACCATTTTATTCTCTTATCTGGCTGCACATGGCCACTTACAAGCAGAAGTTTCTGGAGCTGCCTCTGCAGCAGCAACTTGCCTGGCCAATGGTTCTCTAGAGATAGGAGATTGCTTACTTTTCGTGTGGAATTTATGTAACACAGATAACTGTCTGCCAGAAACTAAACTGAGCCCACAAAAGTTATTGAAGGTGTGAGATTAGATTCAGCTCCGGTGGAAGGGGGATCCCAGAGGGGATTCCGAGGGAGCGCGCTCTGCCGAGGCGGCCCACATGGCCGGGTTCCTCCGTGGGGAAGTCTGGCTGGCATCTCTACAGTCAGCCACCACTGGCGGATGTTGCTGCAGGCACATCAGAATCTCTTAATGTACTGAGGAAGAAAGGCGCGAGGACAGCAGGGAAGGGAGACCAGAGGAAAAACGTCTGAAAAATTCCCCGCATAAATTAGCTGGGCCTCTTGCCGTAAAAACTAACAATTTCATCTGATGATGAATCCCGGGGCTCCTTCTTCAAGTGCCTGGAGGGATTGCATACGTAATCTACAAGGTAATTATTAAAAATGCATAGATGGCGTAGGTACAAAAAAAATGTAAACGTCACCAGGAAAACATTAAAAGGTCTGCATATGTCAATGAATTAGAGTCTGTTTGCTTCTAACAGCTGCTATTTTGGGAATTCCTCTGAGGATGTTTAAAGAGCAAGTTTTGTATATTGAGGTGGCTGCTCCATTGTCGCGGACAGTTGAAACCAGAGTAGGCTATTGAGGGGAGCTAACGGTTTTGGCACTGCTTTTGGGTGTTAAGTATCAACTAACATGTTTATGCCCGCCCTTCAGATGTCCACATACAAAGACCCCTTTCTCTCCCTTCTGGCAGGAATCCAGGCCAATCTTGGAATGCTTAGTCCCCCGCCCATCATTAAGGGCCCTGTGTTAATCGTGGGGCTTCATCTCAGAAGCACCCTGGAAAGGAATGCTCACTGACCCACAGCATCTACGTTTCCGCTTCTGTAGAAATTGCATGCACATGATCATGAGGTTCTGAAGCAGAACTAAGAAACAATCAAGCTCAAGTTCACATAAAGCTATCTAGTGGTTTAGTATTTTAGCCATGCTAGTGGGCGGGTCATTGAACTGTTGTTGTCATTGAAGAAAATCTGTATTCTATTCGGGGTGTGTGATATGTCTGTATATATGTAAATCATAAATACATATACACATATATGAGATTCTTCCTCATTATTGTTTCTATGAAGACCACAGATGCCATATGCTTTATTCAGTAACATGTAGGCCAAGTCTTAGTCTGCTAAAATGATGATAGCCTGATGTAAAATAATACGTTCAAGCAGGGTTTTGGTAAATAAGATGATAAGCAGGCAGATAGAGAACACTTTACATCTTTTCCTATAGCTTTAAGCTGAGTGTTGTAGCTATGCTGGTATATCTAAAAACTATTTTACTTTTTTGTGATTTATTTGGCATTAAAATTTTGATGTTCTGTAGGCTTTGCTGAGACTGAACATTTTAATAAGCTGTATGTTTATAAATTTACTAAAATAAAATCCACCATCAATGGAGAAGAGAAATTTGAATCATTCTACTAGTAAACAATTTTCAGGGTGATTTTTTTTGGAAAATGAAAAAAAAGGACTAGCTATTTCTATGACTGTTGTGGGTTAGACATCTTCTACTTGTTATTGGGGAAGGAGTTAAAATAAATATGGTCTCATATCTAATTATTAGGTTTTTATATTGTATATATTATGCTATTTACTTAAAATTATGACTTATTTGGGTTACATATACAGTATTATGATTCTTCTTCTGTGCTTAATGTATTTGTTTTTAGGACTCAAAAATGAGTCTTGAATCTTTAGAAAAGTAGAAAAATTATCTCCTACATACCAACAATTTTGCATGTTTACACTGTCCAATTTACATTTTTTCAAGGTATTAGTGCAAAAAAAAAGTGAGAAGTGGGTAATTTGTTTATTTCTAAACAAAAAATCCTCACAGATTAGATTTATTTATTGATTGCATTGCCAGTTTGGTGTCTTTTCTCCGACCAACACAGACATGATGTTTTACCCTGCGGGCTGGAATGGTGGTTTTAAAAATCCTTGGAGACATGGTCTGAACTTCTTACTAGATGCGATGACATCTATCCTGCTCCATACTGTATGGCTGGCACATAATTGGCACTCAATAAATAATTTTTGAATGAATGATTGGATAAAGACCTTTGTGTGGGAGGAAACATTATGCCCCTCCCCTTTTCTGAGTGTGCGTTATGCAGACACCACAGCATTTCACAGGCCTGCAGCCTTATGTGGTTAGCCTGGGTGAGGGTTCTTCAGGTTTCATGACAATAGGCTATGAACACTGGGTTTTGGTCTTCTTGATTCTCAGTGCCTGGATACCAGGTAAAAATAGTTTTTTTGTACTATTGCTGAGAGCAATCAAGTCACCAAACCTCCTCCACTGGAGGGAAAAGGAGGGCAAAGGAAGGGAGAGAAGGGCAGACATTGTTTCCGATACTCTTCCTCATTCGACTGTGTACCTCGTCTCTGATTCAACATCCCATTGACTTTATGGTGACATTCTTTCTATTTTTGATGTTTTTCTCCATTCTACATTAGTTACTATTCACTATTTAGTCCCCTGGTGTTATCATAGGTCATGCCATCCCTTTGGCATCACTTTATATATTATGTACTATTGAACTGCTCCAACTCTGCTGTTTCAACATCTCAATTTGCTGACTGATCACATCCATATTTTTTCTTTTCTCATTCACTGTCATCTCTTCTGCAGCCTAATAAGGACCTCCAATTCCTTGAACCCCTTACCTTCTAACATCTCTCTCTCTTTTCTTCCCTACTTAAATTGGGTTTTATACTCTACTCTTTTAATTGTTCTCTTTCCAGCAACTTCCCCCAATATGCTTCAGGGTCCCACACACCTGCAGAATCCCAACCCTGCTTAAATTCAGCTCTTTGGATCCTCCACCCCTACACCAGAAAGCTGTGCCCTGCTAGAAAAAAACAAAACAAAAAAACCACCCAACATTTGTCAAATCAGAAATATGGTAGTCAGTCCAGACAGCTCCTTTTCCAATTCCCCTCCTTACCGCCATCCCTAGGTTCTGTGCCTCCTACCTAAATACCTTTTAAATTTGTCCTTCTCATTTTCCCACATTGCCACTCCCTTACATCAGGCCACTATTATTACCCTTTAGCTCCCTAATGGCACTCACTTGCTAGCTGGTCCTGCTGCCTTTCTTCTTGTCCTCTTGTTATCCAGGCTGCATACAACAGCCATAATTGTCTTTGTACATCATATCATTTTCTCTTCTAACATCATTTAGTGGCATTGTTTTTGGATTTAGGACAGAAACCAAACTTTTAAACATGGTATAAATCCCTATGGGATGTGGCTTCTGCCCATATCTCCAGTTTCACCTCCCACCTCTTCTCTTTTTTCTCCAAATCTGTAAGTACAATAGCTTTGTCAGTTCAGGCTCCATGCACTCTCTTTTCTTTGGACATTCTTACTTTTTCACTCCTCCTCTTCATCCTTTCACCTTCAACTTCCTTTCTCCTGGTGACCACTTACTCATCTTTCCCTTGTTTATTGCATCAAGGGATTCTTTCCTGATGTATCCTCTCCCGCCAAAAATATCTGACTTGTGCTCTTACTAAGTGCTCCCAGGGGACACTATCTCTCCTCCATTATAGCACTTAGCATACTGTGTTTCAACTGCTTATTTGTCTATATCTTCCACTATTTTACAAAGTCCGTGTAGGCAGGGACCCAATCTATCTTGTTCACTATTGTGCCCCAGTGCACAGTACAATGCTAATAATATAGTAAGGGGCAGATAAATATTTATAGCAGAGAGAATAGAGTAATGGTTAAGGTAAAATATCATGAGCCAAATTGCCCGGGTTCAAATTCTAGGGCTGCCAATTACTTTCTGGATAAACTTGAGCAAATTACTTAAACTTCTCTATGTCTAGCTTTCTTATCTGTAAGATGGGGGTGGGCCAGGCACGGTGGCTCATGCTTGTAATCCCAGCACTTTGGGAGGCCGAGGCAGGTGGATCACCTGAGGTGAGGAGTTGGAGACCAGTCTGGTCAACATGGTGAAACCCTGTCTCTACTAAAAATACAAAAAATTAACCAGGCGTGGTGGTGTGCACCTGTAGTCCCAGCTACTTGGGAGGCTGAGGTATGAGAATCGCTTGAACCTGGGAGGTGGAGGTTGCAGTGAGATTGCACCACTGCACTCTAGCCTGGGCAACAGAGTGAGACTCTGTCTCAAAAAAACCCAAACAACAACAACAAAAAAAGATGCGGGTTATAAAAGGACTTACCTCATATGGTTGTGAGCATTGAATTAACACATGCGAAGTGTTTAGAATAGTGCCTGGTAGAGTAAATACCCAATTGGCTAATATTATTTGTTAAAACATTTAATATGATCATTAAAAATAATAGTAATCTGCCTATCTTTAGTTGAAAATGAGCATATCTTTATAAATCTTTATGAACCAGCTGTGCATGTTAAATCAAATCTGTGACCCAATTCATTATATAAACTAATAACTCAATTAATAGTGTAAACATCAACCTGGATTTTCCCCTTTGCTGATTTGGAGAACATGGCTATGTACTCTCCTGCACATTGACTTGTGTCGTTTTTTTCTGTCTATTCTGATAGTGACCTCACCCAGCAGTGAATCTGACTACCAACCTGACTGTGTCCACCTTTATGCCAGTATCTAAAACACGACATTATCAGGCTTACTGATTTTCAAATTAGGGCTTTCCTTAATTTTTAAATGCTTGGAATACTTATTCTTCTACACAAGGCAACATGATGCTGAGACAGTTACACCCCCACTTCTTTTTTAAATATGAAGGAGATTTTCAACCATCTTTTATAAGTAAGAAAATAGAAGCTTGTAAATGTTCTGTTATTTGTCCAGAGACACACATTTGTTAATATTGAAACCAGGAATAAAGAACCGGCATTGTATGGCTATCTTAAATTTACAATAAAACATTACTGCCATATATTACTAGGAAAGAAAAGCTCAGGTATGGGAACATAACATATAATATTCTTTAATATTCTTTTTGAAATTACAGTCATGAATTTATGCTACACCGGTCCAATTTCCTTATAAGGTGAAGAAAATTGATAAAAAGAGGTCCTTAATTGCATGTACATATGTATAGATAAACAAATTGTATCACCTGTGTAAATAAAGTGATCTTTGTTCAATTTTTAGATTCTCTGTTGTAGAGAGTTAGGATGAATATCTTTCATCTGTGTCCTTGATATCCTTGAGTCTTAAGTATTAGGTCTTGCTATATGAAAGCTGTACTTATTTCTCTCTGTCCTTACCCTGCCAAACTTTTGCTATGTTACATTCTTTACCCCAGAGGACACTACTTACTAACTGCTTTGCCATTTGTCCCAGGCAATCTAGTTTCTGATCTCTTCACTGTACATACAAATGGTGAAAGTTGCTGTAATCTGACATTTTCTTAGCTTTGACTCATCTTTCACTTTCTTTCTAGGTAACTCTGTTGATCAACTCACCATTGTTAAAACACACCCCTCCTCTGGTGGCAACATCTCCAAGCTTGTCTAGGTTTTGTGATACTGGTTGTCTCTTTCCTTGTTTGTCTTCGCTTACTCTGTTGGCTCCTCTTTCTTCCTGCATGTTTGACAAAGTGTCCACCAAGTTGCAGTCTTTTCTTTCTCTTCTTTAATTTCTGCCCTTTGAGCATTTCATTCTCTTCTGTAATTTGCCCTGAGTTTTGTGAAAGGAAAGATTCCATCTTTGTCATTCTTGTATCTATTCCTAACACTTAGCACAATACCTGGGGTATAGTAGGTGCTCAAAAAGTTTATTGACTTGAACTTCTGCTATGCAGGTGATTCCAAAAATTGAAATAAATAATGCTGACTTTTCTCAACTACTAGTCGCAATAACATTTCCCACTTTCTGTGCATTTCCAATGATAACAAACATAGTTACCACTTTTAAGCATCTGTTGTAACCTAGCCAGTCTGCTAGGTGAGTTAAATACATTATTTCTATGCTACACAGCAATTCTCCAAATTACACATTATCATCAATACCTAATATAGGAAAGAATTGACATCCACCTGAATGTCTAGTAAGCATCTCAAACTTAACATGGGCAAAAAAGAACTCTTTTCCCCAAACTTGCTAATACAACTCTTCTCCATCTCAGAAAGCAGCATCCCATTTATCCAGTTATTCCCCATTCAATGCTCTGCTTTCTCACATCCAGTTAGTTAACACATATGCACAGTAGACTATAAAAAATACCACCAATCTGGGCTGGGTGCGGTGGCTCTCGCCTGTAATCCCAGCACTGGGGGGGCTGAAGCAGGCAGATCACGTGAGGTCAGGAGTTCAAGACTAGCCTGGCCAATATGGCAAAACTCTGTCTCTACTAAAAATACAAAAATTAGCCTGGCGTGGTGGTGCATGCCTGTAATCCCAGCTACTCTGGAGGCTGAGGCAGGAGAATCGCTTGAACCCAGGAGGCGGAGGCTTCAGTGAGCTGAGATCGCGCCATTGCACTCCAGCCTGGGTGATAGAGTGAGACTTCGTCTCAAAAACAAACAAACAAACAGACTAACTAACAAACAAACACACCAGTCTGTCCATCTTTTTTCATTTCCACCTCCCACTCTTAGTTCAGCCCATCATTTTTTCTGTACCCGTACAAGAAGAGCCTCCTGCTGGATTCTCTGACTTGCCTTCACTCCATTCTCCACACACAAGCCCGTGGTCCTTTAAACACATAAATCAGATCACGTTACTTGAGTGATTACAACCTGCTATAGCTGCAAAAACTACTGACCCTTTGAGTTGATGGCATTGCCAATATGGCTGTACCTGTGCTCTATGTCAAATATTTAAAATTTTATTAAAAAAATTTTTAAATTTAAAATTTTAAGTGCAAAATAATATCTCTTGTAGTACTTGTATTGCCAATAGTTTTGTTATTCACTGAAATCTAACTAGTGGAATGACAAATAGCCAAAGAAAGAATTAAGATAACCAAGGGAGCTGTCACTCATTTCCATGGTTCTGCCTGTTAAACCACTGCCATGTATTTGGGGTCAAATTAGCCAGCGCTGGCTGTGAGATTCATAGATGATTCCTGCTCTGGTTGTTTCTGGACTCATGTAAACTACAGGAAGAGACACTTGGATACAAAGTGTAAGTTTTGCTTATCTTGTCATAGTGTTAAAGTATGTATACTTTTCTCATACACATAGATTCATGTTCATATTGTTGAAAAAGTATTTCCAATAAAACCTAGCATTTTTGTGTTTGAAAAATATGACTTTTAATGATAGTGATTTATCAGTAATACAAATATTCTTCTCTCTTTTAATTAGTGAAGACAAGTCTCAAGCTGAGAATTGTTAAGTGTCAGTGCTTGCTTAATTGGTGCAATTTTCACTTGGTTGAAAAATACATACTAATACCATTTGTTAAATGATCTGAACTGGCTCTCATTGAAAAAGAAAGATAGAGGCCGGGCGCGGTGGCTCACGCCTGTAATCCCAGCACTTTGGGAGGCTGAGGCAGGCGGATCACAAGGTCAGGATATCGAGACCATTCTGGCTAACACGGTGAAACCCCGTCTCTACTAAAAATACAAAAATTAGCCGGGCGTGGTGGCGGACGCCTGTAGTCCCAGCTGCTGGGGAGGCTGAGGCGGGAGAATGGCGTGAACCCAGGAGGCGGAGCTTGCAGTGGGCCGAGATCGCGCCACTCCACTCCAGCTTGGGCAACAGAGCGAGGCTCCGTCTCAAAAAAAAAAAAAAAAAAAAAAAAAGAAAGGTAGAAAATGCCTAAGCACATTCAACATGGAAGTGTTTCCTGTTTTGTTTTGTTTTTTGTAATGCTTTCGGGTTTTCCCTGAAGTCTGTGACAAACCTCTGTATATGCAATCCCAAAACATCTTACTGATGATTACTTCAAGAAGAAGAAGTTGAGGAAGCCCAGACACTAGGAAGGTGAGATCTTTGACACAGAATAAGAGAAATATGAGATTACAGAGCAGCACAAGATTGATCAGAAAGCTGTGGACTCACAAATTTTACCAAAAATCAAAAGTATTCCTCAGCTCCAGTGCTGCCTGCGATCTGTGTTAGCCCTGACGAATGGAATTTATCCTCACAAATTGGTGTTCTAAATGTCTTTAAGAAGAACCTAATTAAAGAGCTGACAGCAACAACAACAGCAACAACAAGAACATTAGAAAAGATTCTATCTTGGAATTACTGACTTTGGCTGAGAATGTGCATATTAGATTTCTTTGTTGCTTACTTGAAAATAATATAGTGATTATTTAGCTATTAAAATAATCACCAAGGGTTTCCTTCTAAGTGATCTCTTCTTCTACCTTTGCTTGAAATTTATCATCACCACTAAGTTCACATGCCTCCATGACTCCAGCTAAATCTAAGACGATGACAAGCACATTCATATCTCTAGGCATCGTCTCTCCTTAAAGTACTGTATTCCTAGGATTACCTCAAACTCAACATACTACCATGTGAACTTACTAACCACCTTAACCAATTTTCCCTTTTCTCACATTTCCACTTTGGTTAATGTGTAACCAAAGGACTCACCGTCTCTCCAGTTACTCAGGCTAGAAATTGTGTCAAACTGGACTGATCTTCACCTCACCCTCCACCTAGTGTTCCCAGGCTCACAAAACCCTGTTAATACTACCACTAAATATCTTCTTATTCTCTTTCTTCCTATGCAGATTCATCATCACAATTAAAACTCTCACCGTGTCTTACCTGTGCCTTTGAAACAAAGTATTATTAACAGGTCTTCTAGATTTTGGTATCCTTGGTCTCCGATCCATTCTTTATTCTGACACCAGAGTAACAGTTCTGTAACCACGATATGATGGTGTTATTTTTTTGCCTTAAAACCTTTGGTGGTCACACACTATCAAGCTCAAACCCTGTTGCAGAATATATGAAGTCTTTCACAACTTACATTTCCATCCTCATGTGTTAGCAGTATGGGCAGTGCTAGATGGTGGTTAGAACATATGTGCTAGAGCCTGGCTATCTGGGTTTGTGTGTTAGTTTTGCCCAAGTGAGACCTTGAACATGTTATTTAGCTTATCTAAACCTTAGTTTTTTATCTGTAAAAGTCGGTTTGGAAATTTTGAAGATCAAGTAAGCCAATGCATGTAAAGTGCTTCGAAGAGTAAATGTTAGTTAGACAATGTTAAATAAATAAAAAACTCTTTTTCTATGTGCATATGGGCTTTCACACTATTCTCCAGACAGGCCACATATTGTCTCATCTCTGGAAATTTGCACATAGATGGCAGCTCAGATGTCCTTTCTCTGGTGAATTTTTTTCCAAGATAGGCTAAGTAAGCAACTCCCTTCCTGTTCCAGTAGAGCCTTGCACAAGCTTTAGTACAACCTCTGTTAAATTATATTGCAATTGTTCATGTAGGTGTGTCTTCACACAGACTGTCAGAGTGGATGGTCTTATTCATTTTTAAATTTATTTCAGTGCCTATCATATAAGAAATGTTCAATATACATTTGTTAAAGGAATAATTGAGGCACTCTCTTTTCGTGGAGTTATGTCTCAGTACCATAAAAGATTTTTTTTTTTCTAGAGGACCATAATATTCCAAAGGGAGATTTAATAGTTTTGTGACTTGAAACAAATCCACAATTTGTTTAGAATGCACATTTTTTTCTTCTCTGCAAAATTGTATTCTGCCGATGTGAGCAAAATGTGTATAGTGTTACCCTAATTAAAATTAGCCTAGATTAGTCTTTATTTGATTTTTACTTAGAAAACATGAAATATCTAGACAAAAAATGTAAAAGATAATCCTCTGTGTTCTCTTATACAACTCTGCCAATGCATTATTGCCCTTTTATGCTCAAAACATGTTGATTACCGGGAAAGTTGTACTTTATAAGTTAGTTATTTTGGGAAGTTTTGAGTCTGCTCTTGCAAGTATTATTAGTATTGCTGAATGACAGCAAAATGTCCAATTAGGTAAAGTAACCCTGCCCCACCACCTCTGCTTCTTCTGGGATCCCCTGCATTCTTGATGGCCTCTGCTTTCCCCAGCCCAAACTTCCAGCCATCCTCCTCAGGACTCTTCCACACCTTTCCTCACCCCCTCTTGTTTATGGAAGCTTAGTGATTATTGCACTCAATTGAAGACGTAACTGGGTTCTTCAGGTCCCATCTCAAGTAAACAGTCTGCAATGTAGCATCTAGGAGAAAAAAGGCTTTGACTCATAGGAGGAGTTTACTCCAGCGCTGGCAACATCATAACTTTAACCAGGACAGTGCAGGAGACATTTTATTAATGATGAGCCTCCTCCAAATCAGCCTGCTATGGGAAAGGGAGCTCTTGACATCTGTTCTCTCAACTGTCACTGGATTCCTTTATTCATTGTGGTATAGTAAAAGGAGCACAGACTCTGAAGTCAGCAACACCTGGGTTTGAAGTTTCTCCCACAGGTCCTGCTTTGGTTATTAATGCACAGCTTCTTTCTAAGTTTCAGTTTCCAGCTATAGAATGGAAATGATACCACCTGTCTATGAAGTGTTGTTGTGAAGGTTAAATAAAATAATGTTGGTCAACTGTTTAGAAATGGGCCTGGTACACAGAAGTATCAATAAAAGACATAAATACTATTATTTTTCACCTATTCCAATTTTAATTGAGGGCTAACTTCATACTAGATATTGTATTGTAGTTGAGTCTATAAGTAATCACAGGTATTTATTTTAGCCCAGACTTTTGTGCTTGTCAGCACTCAAAGCTTTTAGCCACTTTCCTCAAATATTTTTCCACTTTATTGTTAGGATCAATTCTCCTTGGGAAGAGAGAAAAGGATGTATGTGTAAAAGGACAAGACTGTCATTGGGACACAAAATTGATAACCTGTCCTAGAATGCAATGTGCCACCATGAAAATGATTTAGAGACTGTAGAATCTGCCAAAGTTAATCAAGGAGTATTAACAGCTTGTTGAAATTCCTTATATTTAAGGGGGTGGGGGGAAAGAAGAGGCAGGCAGAAAAAGGAGGTCATTTCATTGCTAAGTGTTTAAAGGCATAAATGTAAAAAGACCATAATGTTTAGCCTGGATCAGCAGCTCCAAAATATTGTGAGTCAGCTCTAGGTTTGACGCTGATCTCTTTTCCTCATTTGGTAGCACATCTGAACTTCTTTAAAAAATGTAGTAAAGGTTCAAAATGAAGACTCAAAATTCTCAACTTAGACCACAAATGCTGCTGTGCAACAATGCTGGAGTGCATTAGGATCATTAGCATACCACCTTTAAGCAAGTTTCTCCTAAATTAAGAATATTTGATAATTGAAATCCACTGGAAGACTATTTGCTCCTTTTCCTACACAGTTTCAATGGCTTATTCTGCTCTATATGTTAATAGCACACGTTGCTTCTATCGCTGCAAGTAGAATCTTTCTAAGACCCTTTCATAGACCTTTGATTAGCTCTCAGTTGCTTGAAGGCAGTAAGTCAGGGATCATTCGAGGGCTCTGTCACCCTCAAAAAATTGAGCTGACTTCTCCAGGGGAAAACTGCCAAATTTCGTTTTTGGATGAATTTCTTCAGCAAAGATTTCATTTGGCATACGTATGGAAAATTGCATTATCCTTCCCCATTTATTTCACTATTTAACCAATAAACATCTCTTCCTGAAATGAACCCTGTAGTATAATTTTTGCTACATTCTTTTGCCCTTATAAGTGTGATGGTCAACCCATAGGCACTAAAGTTGATATTAATGTTTATGGGATCAGATTAGGTTTAAGTGCAATTTTGAATTTATCACAATTACTTCATTCAAGCTTAACTGTAATTGGAAAATTGTGACAAAATGCTTAATAGTATAACATAAGGCAAAAATTTTATGTCCTTGCACAGTGCTTAATGTGACAATCTAACAAAATAATAAATCATGAATTGATAATGAATATATCCCAAATTTCGGGCAGGATTTTAACATCATTTTAAGCAATTTTGTATTACATGAAATGAATTATATATATAGCTTGAATTTTTTTTTTTTTTTTTGCTATTAATCTTTTTAAAAACATCACCTAGAGCAATGCTTCTCAAGCTTCAGTGTGCATTAGAATCACCTGGAGGGCTTGTTAGACATGGCTGGTTCTCCCTTCCCTCCTCCTCCAGCCCCCGCCCCCAAGTTTTTGATTGAGTAAGTTTGGGGTTGGGGCCTAGAATTTGCATTTCTAACAGTTTCCCAGGTGACACTGCTGCTGATCCAGGATACACCTTGAAAACATTGTGATATCAAGAAAGAAGAGGGTTTTAGGAAACGGGTTCTTGTACCATTGGCTCCTCCACATACAAGCTGGGTAACTTTAAATAAATTTTCTTTTGGAAGGACTATGTTTTCATTTATGAGATAGGGATAAGAATGCTTGTCCTGACTACCTTCCATGGACAGGAGGATCAAATACCACATTTTGGGTAAATACAGGACACAGAACAGGAACTGCTCAACAAAACTACTGGTGCTTCTTAGGTTATTATTTACAAATAGGTACTTTGAATTAATTAAGAAGCCTTGTATTAAAGAACAGGAATTCAAACCTCTCAGTTTTCTAAGAGTTGTCTTAATTTACATGCTGCATAAATAATAATATTAGCAGAGATGCTCAGGACTCTAAAATATAATCAGGTCAGAGAAGCTGATTACAGAGACAGTAAATTCATTTTCTTTTATTGCTAATTAGCATAGAAACTGGGTTTTGAGTCTGCATTTCCTTAAGAAGACCTCCATCTACTTTTTTTTTTTTTTTTTTTTTTTACTCCATCCAAAAGCATCTATTGAGGGCCAACTGTGTGTTGGGCGCTGAGTTAGGAAGTGCAGTGGCAGAGGTGTGTTCATTGTGCTCACAGCCTGTTAAAATACTTGCTTGTAATTCAAAGTGATAACTGTTCCATAGAGGAATGTGCTAAGCAGTGCGGGAGCACAGAGGAGAGAAGACCTGATTCTGCCTGAAGGGGTCAGGGAAGCCTTCCAGTTAATGTTGCTTTCTTTAAAAAGTGAATGTAGATATATCTTTAAGTCACTTCCAAAGTCCCAGTCAAATATATCACCCCTCTAATCCAAAAGAAAAAGCAGAGTTGGATAAAGAGGAAATGCAGTATTTATTTAAGGAAAGCGAACACCTCACAGAAGAATATGATTCCTTTCATTTTAAATACTCTTGCTTCTCAGGACTAAGTAGGTTCATTCATTCATTCACGCACCCACTCACTCATCCAGTCTTTATATTATTCCCCTGATCTAGACATTTCAGGGGCTTTTCAAAGCGCTTAAAATCTCAGCTGATTGTCATGGCCATTAAGGCCATGTGCAATATGGCCATAATATGGCATGATATGGTCACTGCCTTCCTCACCTCCTTCACTTTTCTCTGCACTGTGTTGAGTCACGCTGGTTGCCTCTTAATTCCTTGATCAAACCATCCTCAGTAGTTCAATGCCTTTGCGTTTGCTTTTTCTTTCACCTGGCTCTTTGTGTGGCTAGCTCTTCTCATCCTCTGGCTTCAGTCTGTATGTCTCCCTTTCAAGATGCCTTGCCTGCTACCTGAATCTAAGGTTTGCCCCTTCACTCTCATAATCCTTTATGAGACCACTGTGTTCTGTTCTATTGTAGCATTTCACAAGTTTAAGTGAAATATTGGTTTGCACTTGTTTGTTATCTTCCTCCCTTATTCTGTCCTGTCTCCACTGTCAAGCACAATTCTTGGCATAAAAAAGGTTTTTAATACCCATTTGTAGAATGAATACATTTCCATGTTAAAAAAGTGATTGTCAGGTGAGGTGAAGCTGATAACTTTTTTTTTTTTTTTTTGGCTGGAAAGTTAAACAAGAGCGCAGCTTTCCAATAGTGAGACTGGGGTTTCAGAGCTTCTTCCCTGTGACTTGGCTCCCAGGAGGAGCAAAGGGGAGTTTAACTGCCTAGAACACAGGCATGGCACCTACTGTCCCTCCTTTGCCTTGCTAAGCAATCAGTGCCCTTCCTGAAAGGGTTGCTGTAATCGACTGAGCGCCCACGATGCATAGCATTGGAGTAAGTAGGTAGGCTATGTTACACTTTAATTCAACTCAAGACATTTAAAAAAAGTTTTGTACTTACTAGTCTGGGAGGCAGTGGTTTTTTATATGTGGTCCCTATTCTTAAGAGGCTTCCAGCTTAGTTGGGGAGATAGGAAGTATGGTTAGGTAACTGTTAAATCAAAATTGGAGAAATTTGTAACCGCAAAATGGAATGAGAAAATTGGACTTTGAATGCTTTAGAACTAAATGTTATTGTCCTATAAAATTGCTCTATTCCTACTGAAGACTAGCCATAATCTCTGATGTGAAAGA
The DNA here is from genome assembly GCF_028885625.2 of Pongo pygmaeus. Taxonomy (NCBI): domain Eukaryota; kingdom Metazoa; phylum Chordata; class Mammalia; order Primates; family Hominidae; genus Pongo; species Pongo pygmaeus. The sequence continues at coordinate 98,542,732 of NC_072378.2, read as the reverse complement.
ACTCATGACTTCAGCTAAGGCAGTATTGTCTAGCAGAAGTTTCTGCAATAAAGGAAATGTTTGATAATCTATGCCATCCAATAAGGTAGCCACTAACTACATGTGGCCTTTGAGCATCTGAAATGTGACTAGTGCAACGAGAAACTAAATTTTTAATTTAATTTACATTAAATTAAAATAACCACATATGACTAGTAGTTATTGTATTGAAAAGCTCAGGTCTGAGGGGGAGAACAGAATTTGTGTCCACTGGAAGGTACAGCAGAACCAATTCTAATGAGACATATGTTGAAAAATCTTATTATCAGAAAGTAAGTTATGTGGAATAGCACTGTGGCACAATATGTTTATTATAAAATAACAATTCTGAAGACTGTATTTGGACCATCTGTATTACCTTTAAAATGAGATGGCTTAAAGTAATGTTTGTTTCTATTTTTAAAGCATGTATTTGTGAAAATACTCCATTTCTTGAGTTTGCAAACTTTGGTGCTGAGACTTCTATAATTTTCAAATGATTGTGATGACAGAAGGAAAAAAGTAATTGGAATTGTAGTTGAAGTGGGTACTCTGCAGAATTTTCTTTCACTAATTTAAATAAATCAACATCTTTCCTTGTATGTAAAATTTTTGAAATAAATGCAAAATTGTCTTAAGAAAGGGCTCATAAATATCCATGTACTTTCTGGGTATCATTTAGTGAAAGGGCATAAGAGAGAGGGAGAAAGGGAGAGGGTGAGAGAGAGGGAGGAAGAAGGAAGCTGTAGAAAGCAGGGTTTTCTGCTAAAATTTGGGAATAGTCTCTAAGATTAGAGGACTGTCAAAGACATAATTTACATAATCCATTTATCACAACCCATCCAACAGTATAATCCAGATCAATAGCCCACCAGAGTCTAATCAACCTCCTATAAGGACACAATCATTCACCAACCCTGCCTACCTCACCCACAAAGATCTTAAAAATCTTGCCTCAGCTCCTCTAGAATATTGAGCAACCCTAACTAATTTCTGCAAAGTACGCCTACCAAATCTCACAAAACAGAAGGTCTTAGCGTATTAAAGCTTTTTACCAAGAAAAAACCCCAGCCAATTCACCAAACAAAATCTATCTGGCATCTCAAGTCAAAATTGCCATTACAGAAAATGGAGGCAGTTTTATCTGGACAGACTGAAATAACTTTCCTCATGTTTTGCAGAAAAAGAGTGATGAGATTTCGAAGAATAATCCTAATTGTGATTATAACAGGACGTTTAATAACTTGTTTCTGATGTTTTCTTTTTGGTTTTCTTTGCAACAAAGTTTCTTCATCAGGTCCCATTGGGTCAGTTTTGGTCACAGGAAGTAACAAGGAAAGCAATAAAACTTCATACTCCTTGTTGGATTATTTTGTTTTGAGGTGGAATGGCCTTTTGTTATTTTCTTAAATTTGGCAGAGAACATTTACTCGATTCTTTTTTTTTTTTTTTTTTTTTTTTGAGATGGTGTCTTACTCTGCTATCCAGGCTAGAGTGCAATGGTGTGATCTTGGCTCACTGCAACCTCCGCCTCCCGGCTTCAAGTGATTCTCCTGCCTCAGTCTCCCAAGTAGCTGAGATTACAGGCATGCCCCACCATGCCCAGCTAATTTTTGTATTTTTAGTGGAGACAGGGTTTCACCAGGTTGGCCAGGCTGGTGTCAAACTCCTGACCTCAAGTGATCGGCCCGCCTCAGCCTCCCAAAGTGCTGCGATTATAGGCATGAGCCACCGCGCCCTGCCCATTTATTTGCTTTTTAAAGAATTCTATAGGTAGAATGAATTCATGACTCTGGGGAAAGTTTATCAAAAGGTAGAAGCTGGCATCACCATAGCCAGTCAAAGTACCGTCATGAAGAGATTGAACGTGCAAGATGCTGTCAGCTCCCAAATAGACTCACTACTGAACATGTCTCCGAATTTCTCAAGTGTGTCTGACAGTCTGAGGGACTGCTGCTGCTCCCCGATTGGCAGGTGAGGGCAGGTTGGGAGGTCTGAGGAAGACCCATGCCAGATACCTGAGAACCACCCTTGTGTCCAGTGGACAGATAGGCTGGACCCAAGAAGAAATGCCTTCTCAGAGAGCTTGCTTATCTGAAAGTTGTAGTTGTTTTTCCTTTAGTAAAGAAGTGGGTGGCCCAAATATCTTTGATCTGCTTGCCTTTTCTTCCCCACCTTCCAGTGTGAAAGGTTCTTAACTTGGTGGCCCACGTAAATGGGTTTTACAGCATGTGTTCGTAGCTGAAGGCTTTGATGAGCTGTTTGGTGAAGGCTGTTTTTAGGTGATGATTTTAAAGCGCTTTGGTGGGCATAATATGGACCAGTTTAGATGTTTAATTGGGGCCCCTGGACAGCTGTCACAATCCTGCCTGGAACTAGGGAGGAAGAAAAAGTAACTAATGAAATTCACGTCAAAAAGTAAACTATCTCGTTTGCTGGAGATCATTACTTATATGAATGACAAAATGAATATTTTATGTTGACAGCTAAATTGGTTATTTTTTTAAAATAAAGGGTTTGGTTCAGTTATAGAAGTGTAAATTTCATCAAAATCTCGTTCAGGAGCTTGTTAGCTTGTTAACAGTTCTCACCCCAAATGCATGCAACTCTTATATGTTACAGAAATACCAAGCTATTGATGAATCATAAGTGGCCAATTAACCCAGATATATTTGGGTTTTAAATAATCTCTCATGTAATACATTTACTTTTTTCCCCCCAATCTGAATTAGCATGACTAATAAGGATCTATCCAAAGTTCTTTGATTGTTAAATCAGATTTTCCATGTGATGGGGTGGTGGTAGTATGTGGAGTATGTCTCTCAGGAGGCTTCAGAAGGGGTGGAAAGGTGAGCTGGTACTTGCAGCAGAATGGCTCAGTGGGTCACTTTGCAAATTGTCAACACAAACTGGCTTGGTCTCTCTTAAGAGACCAGAATTGTGTTTCTACATATGGATGCTAGTTCCTGTTTATAATACGGGGTTTTTCTTTCTTTCCTTTCTTTTTTTTTTTCTGAGACAGAGTCTTGCTCTGTCACTTAGCCTGGAGTGCAGTGGTACGGTCACAGCTCCATGCAGCCTCAACCTCCTGGGCTCAAGTGATCCTTCCCGCTCAGCCTCTTGAGTAGCTGGGGCTACACGCATGTGCCAACACACCCAGCTAGTTTTATTTCTTTCTTTTTTCTTCTTGTTTTGTAGAGATGAGGTCTCTTTATGTTGCCCAGCCTGGTCTTGAACTCCTGCCTCAGCCTCCCAAAGTGCTGGGATTATAGGCGTGAACCACTGCACCCAGCTGGGGAGGTGGGTGTTTCTTTTAACCATTGTTGATGTATTTTCAAAGTTTACTTGGATTGAGGTTCTAACGTAAAAGGCAGATAAAAGAATTGTCTAGGATCCTAAAGTAATGCTCAGCCCGAGCAGGGTGAATCAGAAACTTTAGACCAATGGGGAAAGGACACCTTCACTATGCCTAAGAACAAATATTTGAAGTATTATAATAGCCACTGATTTTATTATCTATGGTTCTGTTACATGGAGGGGTATCAAGTGCTTCAATGGGACATTGAAATTGAAAATGCGAAGTTACACAGTATATCCATGTCCTTCTGAATATTACAATAGTTTAACTGACACCACCCAATGGAAAATGTGTAGAAGACTTAGATGTCGCAATAACCAATTCTTGGGCGGTTTGGAAGGCCTATGTGCTGGTGGCCCGTTGGCATTTATCTTAGCTGAAGGGAATCATTGAAGGGGGAATAAGCAGATGCCCTGAAAGAGATACTTACAGCCACATATGTGCTGAAGGGGAGCAATGTCTAGTTTACAAAAGAAAAGGCTAGGCTGGACAGAGTCAGTGCAATTGTTTATCCAGGAGATTTATACAAAATACTCCAGAGCGAGAACCTCCAGGGTAAGGGCAGGGCTGGATCCCAAAGCCTACAGAGTCTGAGCCTGAGTTTGAGTCCCAGCAGAGCAACTGGGCAGTTACTTAGCATCTCTGTGCCTTAGTTTTCCTGTCTGTAAAATGGGAATCATACCTGTACCTACCTCATTAGATTAGTATGAAGAATAAATGAGCTATTATTAGTAAAATGCTTTCAGTAGTGTCTGCACATAGTAAATACTATCCCATTTTGGGGTGGCATGACATAGTTAACAGTTGGACCAAGATTGCTGCTTAGGACAGAAATGGAAAAGATGGATCAAATTGATTTTTCTATTATACAGCCAGCAATGCAAGCAAACATGTCTTTCTTCAGAGCACATATATGTGTATTCAGCTCCTTGTCCCTGGAGCTCCCCCAGGTGGGGGTTGTGGAGATACAGGTCCTTAAGAGCTGGTACAGGTTTCCTGAAGAAGCCACCTTTTGGAATCTAAGAGCATGAAAGGCTCTTGGGTTTACATCTGACAAGTGTGAATATCAGGTAACCAAGTAACTAGTACAGTCTGGGAATGAGAACATTAATTCAGGTCAGACAGGTAAAGCGGAGTTAAGCCAGGCTCTACCTCTGAAATGAAAATCAGTGCTATTTATAACAGTAACTGAGAGAAAGACAAAGGAGTCAGGCAGATGAAGACTAAAACTCTATCTTTATTCCTGATGGAATAAAGATGTTGGATGGAGATGTTGGATAACACAGTTGAGGGGGTGCAGCAATGAAGGACTTTCAAAAGCCAGTCCCAGGGTGGGACAGAGTTACCTATGCCAGGAAGCACAGGAGAACAGCAGTCAGGATGAGGTGAAGCTGAAAGGAGTGTTCTTTAGGGGAAGGTAGACTGCCAAGAGAGGGGAACTCAGTGACCAAGAGACCCATGCATGCATCTTTCTCCTAAGTTGGTGGTTTTCAATGTATAGTCCCAGGTTCCATGAGTCAAAACTATTTTTATGGTAATAGTAAGACTTTTTTTCGCATTTTCACTCTGTTTCTCTCAAGAGTTATGATGGAATTTTCCAGAAACTCCATTGCATGTCATATTGCAAAAAGTTGGAATCCAGAAGTTGATACTTAAATTCATCTTCTTTCTCTTAAGTCAGGCATTAAAGAGATTTGCAAAAGTGTAAATCAATGCCATTTTTTCTTACCACAGTTTTGTTGGGAAAATATAGTTATTCTTTCACAAAATGTGATGTATGTTAACATACAGTTAATTTATGATTGTTATCTTAAATGTAGTTCTCAGTTTTAATTTTTTGGTTGTTTGTTTGTTTGAGATGGAGTATTGCTCTCTCTCCCAGACTGGAGTGCAATGGCATGATCTCGTCTCACTGCAACCTCCGCCTCCTGGTTCAAGCGATTCTCCTGCCTCAGCCTCCCAAATAGCTGGGATTACATGTGCCTGCCGCCACGCCCGGCTAATTTTTGTATTTTTATTAGAGATGGGGTTTCACCGTGTTCCCCAGGCTGGTCTCAAACTCCTGAGCTCAGGCAATCCACCCGCCTTGGCCTCCCAAAGTGCTAGGATTACAGGCATGAGCCACCGCGCCTGGCCAGTTTTAATTTTTAACACAGCAAACATCAATATATGTTAACCCTCACAACTAAAAGCTTTTAGTAGTCATTAATGAATTTTGAGAGTGCAGGAATTCTGAGAGTGAGAGTGAAAACTTTGAAGATCACTTCTTAAGTAACTAATCAGATGTTTTGCATCCTTCCCTTGTGTGGAATAAATGAGGGGAGAAGAGAAACCAGAAGGTATTAGTTTAGAGTATTTTCCATCACAGGAGAAGTGATACCCACCCCAGTCCCACCCCATGAATAACCCTATTGACACTGGGGTAGCAGATGCTTAAGATGGTTGCTCCAATGTTTGTGAATAATGATGCCAGTGGAAAGTAGGGTAAAAACTCTTTCAATTTAAAATGTAGTGACAAGTTCTTTGCCCTTTTTGTGGATAGGGGAATAGGTAGCAGCTACGAATCTTTTGTTTTTGTTTTTTGCTTATCCTCAAATTTATTGGTTTTTATCTTTTGCTTTCTACGAACAGCTTTTGGTCTATTTTGCCAATGCTTTTCTTTCCTTTCTTTCTTTCTTCTTTTTTTAAAATTATACTTTAAGTTCTAGGGTACATGTGCACAACATGCACGTTTGTTACATATGTATACATGTGCCATGTTGTTGTGCTGTAGCAGCTAAGAATCTTAAACTGGATTTCGAGACAGGGAATTGTATTATAGGATAGAAGCCTTGTGTAGATTAAAGGGAAGTTTAAGAAGGACCATACATGGCTGGGCACAGTGGCTCACGCCTGTAATCCCAGCACTTTGGGAGGCTCAGGTGGGCAGATCACATGAGGTCAGGAGTTCAAGACCAGCCTGGCCAATATGGTCAAACCCCGTCTCTACAAAAATAAAAAAATTAGCCGGGCACGATGGCGGATGCCTGTAATCCCAGCTACTTGGGAGGCTGAGGCAGGAGAATTGCTTGAATCTGGGAGGCGAAGTCTGCAGTGAGCCGCGATAGCGCCACTGCACTGCAGCCTGGGTGGCAGAATGAGACTGTCTCAAAAAACAAAAAACAACGACGACAACAACAACAAATAACAAAAGAAAACCATACACAAAAGATGGTAGACCAGGAAAACAACTTCTCTGTTTGAAAATTACCTCCTAAGAATGGCTCAGGTATCCTCAAATGCACTATATTTTTGTTTTCATATTATTCTGTTACCTATGATGCAAAAGCCTCCTCTAGAGACCTCGGGATAGTGATCAATATCTACCTTCACACCAACTTGGGGAACATTTTTTTCACACTAATTTTTGTACTTGGTATTTCTTCTTGGTAATCTAAGGTGCTTTGAAATAAGGATATAATATATTTTTAACATTGCAAACTAATGCATATGCTTTAAATGCAGATTGGGAATTGAAACTCATTTGTTGCAGATGTGAAGAAAGGCCAGGTTTTATCACATCCGGATAGCCTGATCCTTGAGGTAGCAGCACCCAGACATTGTAGGGCTCAGTATTTGTTGCATAAATGGTATATTCTGAAGTTTGGTCTCCAAGTTTAAATATTTAAAGTGATGTCAAAGTAGCATTCTCCTAAACATGGATTTCTAAGCCATGAATAATTGAATAAGAATGACTAATTAAATAAATAATAATAACTGAAGGAAATGTTTCAACTTAATATTTTTATTTTTCTCTCTGAAATGACAGTCACACATGCATAGGGGTTAACACACTGACTGCCTACAACGAGGCAGGAATGGTTTTAAGTACAGTACATTGATGCTTAATTCTCATAACTACCCTCTCCACTAGGTTATATTATTATGTCTCTTTTATATATAAAGGAACTGAAAACCTAAGAGTTGGGAACAGGGTCTGAATCCAGGCAACTGACCCTGGAGCCCAACACTAGCCTGTACATGGCCTGCAGTCAGTGGCTGGGCATGTTGGAAACAATTCCCTCTGCCGCACTTGAGAAAGATTGATTCAGTTTCTTTTCATTACTGTGTTCCCTTAGGAGGATGTGATAGTATTGATTGGTTGTGCCAAAAGTTCTTGCAGCATTTTGGCCGCCAAACGTCAATGAGAGCCTCACTTAAAAGCTCATGATATCAAATCTTCCACTTCAGTTTGCTCCTCTGTAGGGTGGGTACATCTTCACTGGAGTTTCTCAACGCAGAGGCACAAGAGTGTACTGGAGCTAGAGTAGAATCTCCATGAAGGGTGAACTCTTCTCCATATGTTTCTTTCTTTCTTTCTTTCTTTTAAGTTTTTTACATTTTCAGCTTTTTCTTTTTTTTTTTTTGAGACAGAGTGTTTCTTTCTTTCTTTTAAGTTTTTTACATTTTCAGCTTTTTCTTTTTCTTTTTTTTTTTTTTTGAGACAGAGTCTCACTCTGTTGTCCAGGCTGGAGTGCAGCGGCATGATCTTGGCTCACTGCAACCTCCCCCTCCAGTGCTAAAGTGATCCTCCCATCTCAGCCCCCGAAATGGCAGGGACCACAGGCGCACACCACCATGCCCAGCTGGTTTTATATTTTTAGTAGAGATGGGGTTTCACCATGTTGGCCAGGCTGGTCTTGAACTCCTGGGCTCAAGTGATCCTCCCATCTCAGCTTCCCAAAGTGTTGGGATTACAGGTGTGAGCCACCACACCCAGCCTGTTTCTTCTCTTTCATCTGTAATGGAAATAGCCTTATTGTGCTGTCCCCCTCAATAATATACCTGATAACATGCTCACTGAAAAAAATTCAAACATCACCAAAAAACCATAAGCAAGAAAATAAATATTAACTTAAATCCTACCTCTCTGAATTTGCAGCATTAATATTTTGGTGAACATCTTTTCAGGCATCTCTTTATGCATACAAACACCTACATCATTTCATACAAGTGGAATTATATTACACATGATGTCTTTTAATAAAGGACAAAAAATTTTTAATTTTTTTTACTTCTTCTTCCTCCTCTTATATTTCTCTCCCATTATGAAACATCTGCCTTTACCCAAAGGAATCCCCATTAATAATCTGTTATATTTTTCTGTTCTTTTTTCAATAACGATCTAAAATATATGCAATGTTGTAATATATACATCATTGCTTGTTTTATAAAATATATACATGTACATCTATAAAGTTATACATGTATATATGAATGCATGTTTGTATATATATGTGATACAAATATAACAAGATGTATACACATGAAATAGAATAGGGTAGGACCAGATGTATATACATGAAATCTTTTTTCATGTATATGTATATCTACATAATACATATACATGTATATACATAATTTTTGCCATTGTTTTACAGAAAGTGAGATCAAATACATTTTTGGCTATTTCTTATTTTTCCCACCTAAAAAAACCTCATAAATATTTTGCAAATTGATTGGTATATACCTAATTCATTCTGTTAATGATAACATCCATGAGCTAAAGGTAACTGATACCTTTCAACCTTACTCTGCATTCATTTTGCTTCTCTCTTCTTTTCTAAATTAATGTTTTAAGGTTCTTTTCAGCAACTTAGAGACTTCAAAAATTTTGTTTCTGGTGGAAGTTATATTTTATGTTTCTGATTTTTGTTGAAAACATCTTTAATATTATCAGTTGATAGATGAATAATGCAAAATGATTAATATATGACATTTCTTTTGACAAAGGAAGTATTTTTCTTTGACCCTGAAACTGTACAATTTCACTGGAAAATTTGTGTAAAATGCTTACTATAATTTTTTATAAATCACAAAATTAGATAAAGCCCTCAAATAAAGAAATGACTGCCTTATTGGGGGAAAAAAAAGTGTACAAACATTCAAGGGGCCAGTTGTGGCCAGCAGAATTGAATTTCTTATGAATAGACTGTGTTTTATGAGGCAGACCAGATAAGGCAGGCTACATGCTTGTAGCTCTGATATAGGATTGCTTTCTCATTCCCTGCATCCTATGGCCAATAAGGAGGAGAAACAATACCAGCCAGGGTATTGTGTGTAATGCATGGGGTCTTATTGCCGAAAGAATGGTTCAGAGGAATCTTGGAAATAGCGATCTGAATCTCATTGTGTTTGGGATCAGGATGAAAATGAAAGTGAAACAAGATAGAGCAGAAACAAGTAAACTTTGGAAGGTTTTAATATAATGCAGAAATTGTTTAGAATAGGGTAGGACCAGATAGAAGAAAAATAAGACACAGCAATACAATTTCTCTAAAAGTCATGACAATGCCTAAGTGAATTAGCCAACTAGTAATTTAAGAATTATAACAAGATAAGGGGCACAAAAGTAATGTATTAGAGAAAATAAGATTAAAATACGTAAGAACATTTCAGCAGTTAAAGGCTGCTAATGGAGAAAGTAAAAACAGAATACAACAAAGGACATTTTAAAAGTCTCCTGGATTTTCCCCCAGACACTAGAAGGCATTGTGACAGGGTGTGTCACTGAGAATCTTAGTTAGTTCTTTCCCATAGGGATTGCAAGAGTAGGTAAAGGTTGAATTTTGAAAACTGGGATCTATTTTTCCAAAAGAGAGGGGAAGCAAGCAAAATACCAAAGATGCTCACATTAGACCCAAGGAAATTGATGAGTGAGAGAAAAAGAGAGAGAGGGAGGGAGAGAGAGTGGGAATTTTTGGAGGATAAAGACAGAGCATCTACAGGCATACCTCACTTGGAATCAATCTGATGAGTGATGCCTTTAAAATACAGGTGTAGTGGATAAATTTTTTGATGTGCTGCTGGATTCAGTTTGCCAGTATTTTATTGAGGATTTTCATATCGATGTTCATCAGGGATATTGGCTTGAAGTTTCCTTTTTTGTGTTTTGTCTCTGCCAGGTTTTGGTATCAGGATGATGCTGACTTCATAAAATGAGTTAGGGAGGAGTCCCTTCTTTTCTATTGTTTGGAATAGTTTCAGAAGGAATGGTACCATCTCCTCTTTGTACCTCTGGTAGAATTCGACTGTGTGAATCCATCTGGTCCTGGGCTTTTTAGGTTGGTAGGCTATTAATTACTGCCTCAATTTCAGAACTGTTATTGGTCTATTCAGGGATTCAACTTCTTCCTGGTTTAGTCTTGGGAGGGTGTATGTGTGCAGGAATTTATGAATTTCTTCCAGATTTTCTAGTTTATTTAGGTACAGGTGTTTATAGTATTCTCTGAGGTAGTTTGTGTTTCTGTGGGGTCAGTGGTGATGTCCCTTTATCATTTTTTTATTGTGTCTATTTGATTCTTCTCTCTTTTCTTCCTTATTAGTCTGGCTAGTGGGCTATCTATTTTGTTAATTTTTTAAAAAATCCAGCTCCTGGATTCACTGATTTTTTTGGAGGGTGTTTTGTGTCTCTATCTCCTTCAGTTCTGTCCTGATCTTAGTTATTTCTTGTCTTCTGATAGCTTTTGGATTAGTTTGCTCTTAATACTCTAGCTCTTTTAATTGTGATATTAGGGTGCCAATCAGAATGGCAATTATGAAAAAGTCAAGAAGCAATAGATGCTGGCAAGGCTGTGGAGAAATAGGAACACTTTTACACTGTTGGTAGGAATGTAAATTAGTTCAACTGTTGTGGAAGACAGTATGGTGATTCCTCAAGGATCTAGAACCAGAAATACCATTTGACCCAGCAATCCCATTATTGGGTATATACCCAAAGGAATATAAATCATTCTACTGTAAAGACACATGCACATGTATGTTTATTGAAGCACTATTTACACTATTTACAATAGCAAAGTCATGGAACCAACCCAAATGCCCATCAATGATAGACTGGATGAAGCAAATGTGGTACATATACACAATGGAATACTATGCAGCCACAAAAAAGAATGAGTTCATGTCCTTTGCAGGGATTTGAATGAAGTTGGAAGCCATCATCCTCAGCAAACTAACAGGAATAGAAGACTAAACGCCACACGTTTTCACTCATAAGTGGGAGTTGAACAGTGAGAACACATGGACACAGGGAGGGGAACAATATACACCAGAGCCTGTTTGGAGGTGGGGGGTGAGGGGAAGGAACTTAGGGTGGGTCAATAGGTGCAGCAAACCACCATGGGACATGTATGCCTATGTAACAAACCTGCATGTTCTGCATATGTATCCCGGAACTTAAAGTAAAATAAGAATAAAAAATAAAATAAAATAAATACAGGCATAACAAGCAGATATTGCAGGTTCAGTTCCAGATCACTGCAATCAAGTGAATATCACAATAAAGTGAGTCATGAAAAGTTTTTGGTTTCCAGTGCATATAAAAGTTATGTTTACGTGGCCAGGTGTGGTCATGCCTGTAATCCCAGCACTTTGGGATTCCGAGATGAAGTAGGGGGTTGGAGGGGATTGCTGGAACCTAGAAGTTGGGTTCTCATATAGTAAGACCGCATCTCTACCAAAAATAACAAAAAATTACCTGCGTGTGGTGGCATGTGCTTGTGGTCCCAGCTATTCAAGAAGCTGAGGTGGGGGAATTGCTTGAGCCTAGGAGGTCAAGGGTCCAGTGAGCCATGATCGCACCACTGCACTCCAGCCTGGGTGACAGAGTGAAACCTTGTCTCAAAAAAAACGTGTTATTTTTATACTGCACTGTGGTCTATTAAGCGTGCAATAGCATTATGTCTAAAAGAAAATGTACATACCTTAAAAATGTTTTATTGCAACTAGATATAATAGTGTGGACCTGTAGTTCCCACTACTCAGTAGGTCGAGGAGGAAAGATCCCCTGAGCCCAAGAGTTTGAGGCTGCAGCAAGCTATGATCACACCATGGCACTCCAGCCTAAGTGAAAGAGCAAGACCTTGTCCCTAAAAAGATAATTTAAAAAACCTTTATTGATGAAAATGCTAATGCTTATCTGAGCCTTCAGTGAAAGGTCTTGCATTGATGTTGATGGCTGCTGACTGATCAAGGTGGTGGTTCCTGAAGGTTAGGGTGGTGGTGGCAATTTTCTAAAGTATGACAATAAAGTTTGCTGCATTGATGAACTCTTCTCTTCAGGAAAGATTTCTCTTTAGCATGCAATGCTGTTTGATAGCATTTTGCCCATAATATAATTTTTCTCAAAATTGGAGTCAATTGTCTCAAACCCTGCTACTGCTTTATCAACTAAGTTTATATAATATTCTAAATACTTTGTTGATGTTTCAATAATGTTCACAGCATCTTCACCAGGTGTAGTTTCCATCTCAAGAAATTACTTTTTTTTTGGCCCATCCATAAGAAGCAACTCCTCATTCATTCACATTTGATCATGAGATTACAGCAATTCTGTTACATTTTTAGGCTTCACTTCTAATTCTGGTTCTTTTGCTATTTCTACCACATCTGCAGTTGTTTCCTCCACTGAAGCCTTGAACCCTTCAAAGTCATCCATAAGGGCTGGAATCAATTTTTTCCATACTTCTGTTAACATTGATATTTTGACCTTCTCCCATGAGTCATGAATGTTCTTAATGGCATCTAGAATGCTTTCCATAAGGTTTTCAACTTATGTTTCCTGGATCCATCAGAAGAATCACTATCTATGGGAACTATAGTCTTATGAAATGTATTTCTTGATAATAAGACTTGAAATTCAAAATTACTCCTTTATCCATGGGCTACATAATGAATATTGTGTTAGGAGGAATGAAAACAACATTAATATCTTGGTAAATTTCTATCAGAGCTCTTGGGTGACCAGGTGCGGTGACAGTGAGCAGCAATATTGTGAAAGGAATCTTTATTTCTGAGCAGTGGATCTCAACAGTGAGCTTTAAATATTCAGCAAACCATGCTGTAAATAGATTTTCTGTCATCCAGCCTTTGTTTTTCATTTATAGGGCACAAGCAGAGTAGATTTAGCATAATTCTAAAGTGCCCTAGGATTTTTGGAATGATAAATGAGCATTGGTTTCAAGCTCAAGTCATCGGCCGCATTAGCTCCTAACAAGAGAGTGAGTATGTCCTTTGAAGCTGTGAAGCCAGGCATTGACTTCTCCTCTCTAGCTATGAAGTCCTAGATGGCATTTCCTTTCCATAGAGGCTGTTTTGTTTGCTTTGAAAATCTGTTGTTTAGCGTAGCCACCTTTATTAATGATCTTAGATGGATCTTCCGGATGACTTGCTGCAGCTTCTACATCAGTACTTACTGCTTCACCTTGCTCTTTTATGTTATAGTGATGGCTTCTTTCCTTAAACTTCATGGACCAACCTCTGCTAGTTTCCAACTTTTCTTCAGCAGCTTCCTCATTTCATTCTGCCTTCATAAAATTGAAGAGGGTTAGGGCCTTGCTCCGAATTAGGCTTGGTTTCAGGGAATGTTGTAGCTGGTTTGATCTTCTATTCAGACCATCAAAACTTTCTCCACATCAGCAATAAGGCTACTTCACATTCTTATTATTCATGGGTTCACTGGAGTAGCACTTTTGATTTCCTTCAAGAACTTTTCCTTTGCATTTACAACTTGGCTAACTCTTTGGTGCAAGAGGCCTAGCTTTCAGCCCATGTTGGCTTTCAACATGGCTTCCTCACTAAGCTTAATCATTTCCAACTTTTGACTTAAAGTGAGATATTTGTGACTCTTCTTTTCACTTGAGCACTTAGAGGCCATTGTAGGGTTATTAATTGGCCTAAATTTCAATATTGTTGTGTCTCAGGTAACAGAGAGGCCCAAGAAGAGGGAGAGAGATGGAGGAATGGCTGTTTGATGGAAGAGTCAGAAAACACACAACATTTGTTGGTTGAGTTTGCCATCTTATATAAGTGTGGTTCATGGGGTCCCAAAACAATTGCAATAGTAAGATCAAATAACAGAGATTACAGATCACCATAAGAGACACAATAATGGAGAAAAAGTTTTTCTTTTTATATTTTTAGAATTGTTAGAATATTGTTAGAATTACCAAAATGTGACACAGACACATACATATGTGCCAATGCTATTGGAAAAATGGTGTCTCTAGACTTGCTATACCCAGGATTGCCACAAATCTTCAATTTATAAAAAATGCAATATCTATGACTACAATAAAGTGACACAATAAAATGAGATACGTCTATATTCAGTGTTTCATCAAGGGTAAATTATTGTCTAACAGAGAAAAGAAATATGCATAACAAGAAGGTCTCAGTGTTTATGAGGAGATCTTCTAAAAGTTTAGTTGAGCTTTACATCATAAACTAGAATTTTGGGCACAAAATTCTGGGCACATGAAAGTAATGAATAACTAAAATCAGCATGTCTACTATGCTGATTTTGTTTTCCCAATTTGGAGCCTCAAAAACTGGCAGTTATCACTCAACGAGTGTCAGCTGGTGAAATATTTACTTTCAAAATTGTGGTGGCTACCTCATGTAGATAAAGGAGTAACTATTACAAAAGCTTAATTATAGTAACCTAAATTATGTGATAAAATCTGTTTTAATAAATTAAACTATGATGATTTTTACTTTATAGGAAATTTATTATGGTGTTAGTATCTTATGAAAAGATATAAAAATAACAATTTAAAAAATGGATGTGATATGGCTATCTTTGATTCTCTGGCTTACAGAGAATAAAACAAAGTGAGAGCTATAACCACATATACAAAATGCAACATTCATAGTCAGTTTTGTTTAACCTTGTGTGAAATCTACCTCAATTGCTGTTGAAAGTTGAGAATGGCCTGTAACAGTTTTTAAACCATTTTAGAAACAAGTAAACATGAGTATACATCTTAAATATAAAACCCAAGGTAGCATTAAATTTGACAGTTGTAGAAAGAAAATAACATAGCTTTTGTGTAGATATTTTAGCATGTAATTTTCAGCACACAATTCATATAATCAAAAGGCTTGAGGTGACCTTGAGAGGTCGTCAGGCCCATGCTTCTGCTATTATAGGGAATAGTTAACATAAGGCACTGTGCAATGAAAGACAGAAACAGGTAAGTTAAGGGCAATATTACTCTCTTATCTAAAAATAACGTTATTTTCATTGAGTTTCAATATAAATGAATGGCCTTTTAGCAAATACATAGCTCTTTTGGAACTTACCTGAGTCTTGTAATTTTAATCAAATTGTATTTAGCATTCTAAATAACAGTTGTATCATCATGTGGTACAGAGAGGTGGTTTAATGTAGTCGTCAGGGAGATATATTGAAATAAAAATCATATTTAAATGACGAAATTTTCAGAATTTCTTCTAGGCTTAGAAGGACTTTGTATATGGCCCCGGCACTAAATTTGATCATCTTCTGCCCAGACTCTTATTGGAGATTAGACTGTGAATCTGCTTTGCAATACAGAACAACCTTTCTTTGAACACGTTTTCACAGGGGACAGTCTTGGTCTATTTTGTGTTGCTGTAACAGAATATCTGAGCCTGGGTAATTTGTACAGAGGAGAGGTTTATTTGGCTCATGATTCTGCAAGCTGGGAAGCACCAGGGCTATGGTGCCAACATCTACTCAGCTTTTGTGCTGAGTCAAACTACAGTGAAGGGTCAGAATATGGTGAAAGGTCAAAGAGGAAGTGGACATGTGTGAAGAGGCAAAACCTGAGGGGCATCCCAACTTTATGGAAACCCACTATTGTGGGAAGTAACCCATTCTCGTGAGAACTAATCTAGTCTTGCCGGAGCAGAAATTCACTCACTACCTGCAGAACAGCACCAAGCTACCCAGGAAACCAGCGCCCTCATGACACAAACTCCTCCAATCAGGCCCCACCTGCAAACACTGCTGCACTGAGGATCAAATTTCAACATGCATTTCATTGGAGACAAACAAACCATATGGAAACCATAGTGAAGAGTTTCCTTTGCATTTAATCAGTTTGATTCTAGGGATATAAAAGGCAGAATGGAGAAGGATCACAGAGTATCCCTCCTAATGTTTGGAAAGAAAATGTAAAGGGTCTGGCCTTAAATTCCCAACAGCAGTCAAGTAAACAAAAGGGTACATTTTTTATTAATAAGCTTCAAACAGTAGTGATGAAAGAAAAAAATGGAAGATTCTTGTGTATAGAGAGGTGTTATTACTTATTTTGCTTCTAGTCTTCAAGAAGCAGTACAGAGGAAAAAAGATGACTAAAAAAACAAGACAGGCCAGGCGTGATTGCTCAAACCCTGTAATCCCGTGCTTTGGGAGGCTGAAGAGGGAGGATCTCTTGCGTGCAGGTGTTCGAGACCAGCCTGGGCAACATAGCGAGACCCTTTCTCTACAACAACAACAAAAATTAGTTAGGCATGGTGGCATGCACTTGCCTAACTGGCTACTTGGGAGGCTGAGTAGGGAGGATCACTTGAGCCCCAGAGGTCAAAGCAGCAGTGACTTGTGATCACATCAATGCACTCCAGCCTCTGTGAAACTCCCTGTCTCAAAAAAAAAAAAAAAAAAAAAGAAAGGAAGAAAGGAAGAAAGAAAGGAAGGAAGGAAAGGAGGAAGCAAGAAAAACAAATGTGACAATTCTCCCTAATATCCTATTTTGAAGAAAAGTGAACTGAGAAAATAGAGTAGTTTTACCACATAAAGTCAAGGAAAAACTCTCTAAAGCAGAAAACCCATATATGATGGTAGAAAATCAGGTAGGGAGGATCAAAAGACTGTCTTTGTCATTCTTCCAGGGGATTGGGAGTGTGGGACACATTCTTGACTAAGTGAGATGACTGTGAAAATGGACATTGAATGGGATTCATCACAAGAGCCTGGCACCCAGATTCTTCTGCAGAAGTTGCGCTCAAGCCCAGCAAGTGGTGCCCACTGGCTTATGTGATAGTTAACTTTATGTCAACTCAGCTAGGCTACGGTACCGAGATATTTACTCAAATATTATTACAGATGTTTATGTGAAGGCCAAAGAATAAATAACACACAATCAAATATTATTCTAGATGTTTCTGTGAATGTTAATGAGATTAACATTTAAATTAGTAGACTTTGAGCAAAGCAGATTACCTTCCATAATGTAGGCGGAACTCATTCATTCAGTTGATGATTTTAATAGAAAAAAGACTGGCCTCCTGGAGGAGGAAAGGGGAATTCTGCCAGCAGACAGCCTTTGGGCTCTAACTGCAACTCTTCCCTGAGTCTCCAGCCTGCTGGACCATCCCGCAGATTTTGGACTTGCCAAGCCTACAATAAATCTCTCTCTCTCTCTCTCTCTTCCTCCCTCTAAACGCAGACACACACACACACACACACACACACACACACAATTATTTGGTCTGTTTTTCTGGAGAACTCTAATACAGCTTAGTAACATCTCATTTCTTGCAGACTCCAACACAGATGCTCCTGGTTATCACACAGCCTTCTGCTTAGTTAATTAGGGATCCAAGCGTTTCCCATCTTATGGCTTTTCTAAGTTTTAGGGCCATCTTGTGGTTTTATTAAGTTCTAGGACCTTGTGGCTTTATAAGTTCACTAGGCAGACATGGGGAGACAGAGAGAGAGAGAGAGGAAGTCATTCATGGGAGGTTTTTTTTTTTTTTAATAGGCTGGACCTAGCACCAGTGCACCTCATTTTGCTCATAGTCCATTAGGCTGAAATTGGTCATAGCTTAGCCAACTGCTAGGGAGGCTGGGAAACATCGTGTATTTGTGTGCCCAGGAGTACAAGCAAATGAGCTTTTGTGAACTCATAGCGTTCTCTGCCACACTCTCTTACCTAATTCATAGATTTGCTCAAATTATCAAATGTGAAAGTGCTTTGAAAACAATCAAGTCTTACATAAATGTGTGCTATTATTATCATTATTTCAAATGTTAAGATTCTGCGAAGCAGACTGATTTTTTAATTGCTTGGTGAGCTCAGATATAAATAATCAAGAAATATATTCAACGTGGAGCATTTGAATGGGCTATTTAAAATAGTATTTATTGTTCTTACTGATGATAACATACCATGTGTATTGTAGAAAATATGCAAAATAGAGAAAAGCGTAACAAAAATACCAAGCATTTCCAATCTTTTTGTATGCACAGTCTGTACAATTGAGATTCTCTAGGTTGTAACAACTCTCACTCACACTGGTTTAAGGAGAAAAAGGAATTTATTGGCTTGTGGAACCAAGCAGGGCAAGGTCTCTCTCTAGCTGTAGGCATGGTTTAATCCAGGGGTTCATGACTACAGCAGGACTCTGGCTTTGCTTCTCTGTAATTCTCTCGGCTTTGTCTCCTTTGCACTGGCATTGGCCTCAGGCTGGTTTTCTCATGACAGCAGAAATGACTGTAGCAGTTCCAGGTGGCATGTTCTTATACTCTGCTAACCAGAAGGCAGGATGGCTCTTTTAGTTGCTTTTTCTGAAGAGCTATGAAGTTATTTTCTTTCCTTCCCAGAAGCTCCCTGAAAAATCTTGTATCTCCTTGGTCTGAATTGGATTGTTTGCCCATCCCTGATCCAATAGCGAGTGTGGGGACTTGTCAGGCCAGATAAGGCTCACCCTAGGACCTGGGTGAGGAAGCAACTTCTTGCTGAGCACATAAGCCCATAGAGAACCCTTGGGTACCTGATGAAAGTTGGGGAATATTATCAAGAAGGATGAGGGATGGCTATTGGGTAGTCTAAAGCAGCAAATGCCTACCACACACCCATAAACACGCACATACCCACACCACTTTATCAGAATCAGTATTATAGTGTACATATTTTTTCTTTTATGGCCTGTTTTATTTTTTTCACTTAAGGATACATTATAATCATTTTACCATTTGTTAAATACTCTTAAAAATACAGCTGTCAGAGACTTCTCTTCTATCCTGTGGGTTTTCCAAAGTTTATTAATAATGCTATTATTAGATATATGGGTAATTTCTAATTTTTTGTATCATACTGCAATCCACATCCTTATGCATGTTTTGTGTATATTACTAATGATCATAGTGACACTTTTCACAACGATTTTAGATTAATATTATTCACACTGAGTTTAATCTGACAGTCATTCTTACAGCATATTACAAATTTCATAGCTAGTCATGAGACCTTGAACAAATTTCTTAGTCTTTTTGCGCCTCACATGTAAAATGGGTTTAATAGTAGCATCAGTTTCATAGTTGAAGATTGAATGAAATGATGCAGCTAAAATTAGTACAGTATATTCTAAGTGCTCCATTATTATTTATACATTACCACCACTCCCTTTTAGCACCTGGCTGAGCAGGTTCTCAATGACTATTAATTTGGTAAATAAATGAGGTAATATTTGATACTTGAAATACTTAGCTAGTCTTAATGTCACATTAAACTTTTTCTTATAATATTGCATAATTGAATCTTTAAATTTTATACCTATTATTGGGGTTTTTTTGAAAGTAACATAATTTCATTTCACTAATTTTATAGATGAGAATGTTTGTGGGCAAAGAAATGAAAGAATTACATGGTAAGTTCATAGCCAATGTCTTAAACCCCTTAAATTTTATACCTATGTAAGTAAGTTTTTCCCAAGTGGTGGACTAGTCAGTTAAAAGACACGATAATTATCTTTTACCACTGATATTCAGTTTCAACAAATTCTGCCCTTCATTTTATTTTCTAATAATATATTTCACAAGTCCAGAAAGAGTGACAGCTAGTGTAGATTAAAAAATAGGCAACTAAACTAGAAAGTGAAAGTCTAAGAGGACATGAAGCAGGTATTAATAATAGTTTACTTAATTTTGTAAAGTGAAAATTAAGCTACTAGATAAATATATAAATTGTGGTATATGCACAGACTGGAGTACTGCATAGCAATGAAAAAAACCCTACTTCTTTAGGTGAAAACATGGATGAACCTCCAATTATAACATCAAACAAAAAGCAAGACACAAAAGAGTATCCATTGTTTGCCTCTATTTATATGATGCTCAAAAACAGGCAAAATTAATTTGTGGTAGTGGAGATTATATTAGTGTTTACATTAGGGTAGTTTTGTCTGGGAGTTTTCTAGGATCCTGGAGATGTTCTCTCTCTTTCTGGGTAGTGGTTACACAGATGTATTTATATGGGAAAAAGTCATTGCCCTATGCACTTAGGATTTATGCCTTTTTCTATTTCAAAGTTATACTTCAATACAAAGTTTAAAGTCTTAATTAAAAATATTAAAATGTAAACATGCAAATAGGGAATGCTAAAAATAAACTTAAGTAGATGTAAGTGAAGTTTGCGGTGCAGTTGAAAAAAATAAGTTACCTTAAGAAAACATTTCTATAATGTCGTAAAACTTTGCTGAAATAGAGCAAGTCAATAATATAATTTCTGTGTTGTAGCTATTGGAACAGAGGCCTAGTATAATTAAATGAGACACCTAGTGAGAGAATGGATGTGAACGTATGTTCTAAGATATCAAATGCTATACATATATTAATTTAAAAATGACTGGAAGTAATGGATCTAGGCAACGATTATCAATGGCTGCTGTAAAGTTTAGGTTGAAGACTCATGGAAAACTATAACTAATGGAGAGGGCTGACAACAGCCAAGCTCACAGATCAAGCTTCAGTCACAAAAAGAGAAAGCCATTTATTATGAATTTCTTGTTGTGATGTGGAGGGCATACACTGCATGTTCTATGAAGCATTCTTGCTAAAAAGTTGAGTCTGAACCTGATTAAGGATCTGGCTTTTCCTGCCAGTTATCAGGAAATATAGGGGATAGACAGACATACTGTACTAACAACATGGCGGGTGTGTATTCAGCCAAAACTGGGATGTATGAAACTTTCTAGGGAAAGTGACCCTATTTTTTAAACTAATAAATAGTTGAAGGAGGGGGTAAAAAGAAGAACAAGGAAGATTTTGTTATCACAGGAGATCTAAGGAATAAGTCAACTAAATGTAATGTATTAACCTCATTTAGATTCTGATTCAAACTAAACAAAAAACATTTATGAGACAGAGACATCTGAATTTGAATTAGATATTAGATAATACTAAGAAGCTATTATTACTCTTTTAGGTGTGACAATCATGTCAAAGCCCTGTTTAAAAAAATGAGTCAGGCTGGATAAAGAAAATGTGGCACATATACACCATGGAATACTATGCAGCCATAGAAAAGGATGAGTTCGTGTCCTTTGCAGGGACATGGATGAAACTGGAAACCATCACTCTCAGCAAACTAACACAAGAACAGAAAACCAAACACCACGTGTTCTCACTCATAAGTGGGAGTCAAACAATGAGAAAACATGGACATAGGGAGGGGAACATCACACACCAGGGCCTGTTGGGGGGTGGGGGTGCTAAGGGAGGGATAGCATTTGGAGAAATACCTAATGTAGATGACAGGTTGATGGGCACAGCAAACCACCATGGCACATGTGTACCTATGTAACAAACCTGCACGTTCTGCACATGTACCCAAGAACTTAAAGTATTAAAAAAAAAAAAAGAGTCAGGGCCTTATCTCTTAGGCATGCATATTTTCAAGTATTTATTAATGAAACAGTTTGAAAATCCAATGTGTGTGTGGGCTGGGGTATAGATGAAACAAATATTCACATGTTGATAGCTTTTGATGCTGGGTAACAGATATGAGGGACTTATACTATTTTCTAAACTTTTAGTATGCTTAAAAAACTTCAGTAAAAAAGTTAAAATTATTTGGATCTAGTTGAACAATTTGAGACTGAAATTTTTAGGAAATAATGTGGGAAGAAAAGGTTTTCATTCCAATCTTTGAAACATGACACGCCATGTTCTATCTTCATAGACTATCTTCATAGTCTATCTTCATAGTCTATCTTCATAGACTATCTTCATAGTCTATCTTCATAGACTATGTTAATATACATAGACTGTGTTAATATACATTTAGATACGTTAAGTATGTACCAATATGATTTCTGAGACTAGATCTCCTTCTAAATTACTTGTGTACTTTAAACAAACTGACACCACATCCCTTATCAAAGACGGTAAAAAATTAGTTGAAATAAAACTTTTTAAAATATTGTATTCCTTTATAAAACTAGGGGTTTACTGTCTTCATTCTTTATTTTTTATAAGAGCTTTTGATGACTCACATAATTTAATGATGTATATCCTACTGACACATTTATTTGGCATTCAATATGGGTAAATTCCAAAGAAAAAATTATTATCTTTTTGTCTTAAGTATTATAATAAAATTATGTGGCATTTCATCAGTGGCTTCTCAGCATGCAGATTCCAATCCACCCAAAATCATTTTAATAGTTACTGATTTTAGAAAAAGCTATAAAGATGCATGCACACATATGTTTATTGCGACACTGTTCACAATAGCAAAGACTTGGAACCAACCCAAATGCCCATCAATGATTGACTGGATAGAGAAAATGTGGTACATATATGCCATGGAATACTATGCAGCCATAAAAAAGAATGAGTTCATGTCCTTTGTGGGGACATAGATGAAGATGGAAACCATCATTCTCAGCAAACTAACACAAGAACGGAAAACCAAACACCACATGTTCTCACTCATAAGCGGGAGTTGAACAATGAGAACACGTGGACACAGGGAAGGGAACATCACACACTGGGGCCTGTTGGGGATGGGGGGCTAGGGGAGGGATAGCATTAGGAGGAATACCTAATGTAGATGATGGGTTGATGGGTGCAGCAAACCACTATGGTATGGCATGTGTATACCTATGTAACAAACCTGCACATTCTTCATATGTACCCCAGAACTTAAAGTATAGTAATAGTAATAATAATAATAATAATAATGATAAAGCAATCAATATACCAATGATCCTCAGCTAGATAATTCTTCACTGTTAGGTATACACTACACAATATTCTTGCTTGACTTTGGGCAGGGTCAGGTTTGGGGCTGAACAGTGTGTCTCCTTATGGGAGATGCTTGGGCTGAGTTGTTGAGGTTAAGTCTGTTCGCCAGAACATCTTAGTAGATGCAGAATGTAGATGTTGCTGCATGTACTGCCTTTGAATGTCCACCTGGCATGGCTTGAGTGTAGAATCAGGCTTAGTGGTTTTGGAAGGGTTGCTGAGAAATGTTCTTACTTGTCTTCTCTCTCTCCATTCCACCATTAAATCAAAGCTAAAAACTTGGATATTGTGGTTGAGATGCCAGTCTCTACTTATGGCTGAACCTGATAGGTATAGCAAAAGTTGCCTAGAACAATTTAAAGGAAAGCTGACTTTTCTTCTCCATTACTTGCTTCCTTTCATTCAGAAATGAAGTTATCTATTATATATATTAATATCAGTTTATTAAACTTCTTTAAACAGAGTGTATATTCAATATTTTTTTGTATGCAGAATGCATGGCCTTAGTGTGTGCACTTGCATTTTCACTCAATTAGCCTATCCTCAGAAATATGCCTTCAAAATTCATGTTTAGGCTTAGTTTTAGTTTTCATATCATCTAAATATTCAGGAAGAAAATACTAAGGGTGGTATTTTTTTGTTTAATGGATAATCACAAATTGAAATTGTTAGTGAAATTGCATTAGATTTGGCCTCAAATTACTCTTAAAACATGCATGACCAAAGGACTAAAGATATAAATAGCTTTGATTGTGGGCCAAATTCTGCATAAGTTTATTTTGTAACTTGATATCTTGAAAGGGAAAAATTTTAAGTTCGATGGACCAGGCCAAAAGTAATGAGACTGGTATTTTTTGAAAACATAAAAGATCTTAAATGTTTACCCAAGCGTTATTTACCTTTGAAAAAGCCATCTTGAGAAGTTTATTTAACTACGATTATTTAAAATATGTTTGGAGTCTTTCACAAGTCATTTTAAAGTCACATAAAAATGAATCTTATTCTATATTATTTTTGAACAAAATTGTATTAATCAGCTTATTCAAACTTCTTATTTACAAGATTTTGAATATATTTTATATCAAAAAATCAAACTCTCACTTCAAGAGTAAAAGTTCTTCACTGTTGAAAATATTGTACTCAAATGAATGTGCAACTACACTGTGAATTCCAAATATTTAGGAGAGTGGCAGCAGTGTTCCAGTGCATTATGGCCTTTGTAGGGGGCAGGGTGTATTTGGATATAAAATTTTTGATGAGCTTGTTAAAATCTGTCATGTAACTGAAGTTGTGGCTTCTTAGAATTTTATGTAAATTAATTTTTTGCCAAGTTTTATTGATTTTAGTAGACTATGTCATGACTCTCTAAAATTCTAGGTTTAGACTTGGAAGGGTCAGTCCTACACTCATCTTTGTTTTTTATGTTAGTTCTTGTTTGTATTTTTTGAAATAATTTCATGTACTTAAAGACAAAGGTGATATTTATTTATTGTTTTAGGAAAGAGATTGTAGGGTCAAAAGGCACACCCAATATGAACAATTAAGTCTATCACTATGCATATATAAGTATGAAGTGCCAATAAGACCAATAATATTAGGAGTCTGGATGTTCTGCTGCAGTCATATAAATGCCAGGGTTATATAAGGTTGTCAGGTTCGTGGAAGAGGAAGAGAGGACTTATGCAACAAATTACTTAGGATCTACTCCAGATTGCAAGTGACAAAGAACTGAGTCTAAAGTAGATGAAACCAAAAAGGTATCTTATTAGCTTAGGTAACGAAGTGGTCCAGAAATACTGCTTAATCATGGCTTAAGGTGATCAAGACCTGGGCATCTTTCCATCTATTAGCTCTGTTTTTCTCTAAGCAATAACATTCTTCTCAGACTTCATTTGGAGGAAAGGTGGCAGTAACAGTTCTATCCTCCATATTTCAAGTTTCAAATCCATCTGGGAAGAGTCCTTGCTGTGTTCCAAAAGGCTCAGTGAAAGTCTCATTGGCTCTGATGGGGTCATATACCTGTTGCCAATCACTTTTAGGGGAATGGGATATGCCCATTGGTCTAGGCCAATCAGGACCCATTATTGGAACTGGCAGCTGGGTTAATCCTGCCCAAATACATGTGTGGAGAATAGAGGCCGGGTTTTTCCACAAGGCTTATTTGGAGTATGGGGGCAGACTGGCAGAAACAACAGATGTCCCCTACTGGCCCAAACATCTATCACACTTCTACTTTTCCCCAGGCAGTATGCTAGTGCTTTACATACATTGCTTTATGTAGCACACACAGTGTTTTTCTTTTTGTTATGCTATCCCATTTGCAAGACAGTCCTGAAGTCAATGTGTGTGTGTGTGTGTGTGTGTAAGAAAAAGAGAAAGAAGAGAAAAATTACTTCTTGGAGTGCTATAGAGCTCCCAATCTTATTTAAGTTGATTCTTTCACTTTGTTTTCCAATGGAAAAAAATTTGTCTTGTAACATTATTATGTGAATTGATGACCCACTAGATTAAAGATACATAAAGCTAAGTAACAACATTTGACATAGGTGGAAGTAGATAGCTGTTAGCCGCTATGTCCTGCCCCTTCCCAGGAATTCCCTGGTACTGCAGAGAATGAGTGACACAATTTCAAAACTATTTATATGTAACATACTATTCAAATACCAGGAAAAATCATCATTTTGTATCCATTCTACTGTCCAGCACAGAGGCAGGCACCAGACAGAATGATAACTGTTCACCAATGTTTTGAAATGTAGATGTAAAATTTTCTGATTCATAAGCTATGTACAGTTACTGTGACTTCAGCTTGCTGTGACTTCAGCAGCTTGAATAGATCTTGAGGAAGATTAAGTAAAGTTAGGAAGATATTATCCTTTGTGGCTGAGTCAGACATGGGACAGGAAAGAGACAGTTACTGAGGAAAGCCTCTCTCCCTCTTATTTCTTGAAAAATCTGCATTTCTTCCCACTCCTTCACGTTGCTCAGAAGGAAGGATAGGCAGAAGGAAGTGGAAGGGATGCAATATTGCCCTGCTATGTATAAAAAAATTAAACAACAAAATAAATAGTGACAAAGGAAGAGTTACATTTGTTGGATTGAAAAATATCTACTCTATCAAAAATCTATTAGAAAACTTTATGATCATCTTAAAAGTGATACCTGCAGCCAGATAAGCTACATGTTATAAAAATTGTTGTAGGTTTCACATTTCCACAGTTTTTTGAGTTTATTATTTTTAAATTATTCTAACGGTGCTTGTGCTGTGTTTGTGATGTAGCTTCTCTGAAATCAAGCATTCTCCACTCCTGGACACATATTCAATCCAAGAGGTAATCTCTGAGAGAGGTAAAGTTTTCTTTCAGGGCTATAAACCAGCCAAAATTCACAAAAAGGAAGATTTAAATTTCCACATTAGGAAGGGAGTTGTTAAAGCTGGCTTTTAGAGTGATGAAACTGCAATGTGGTATTCTGAATACATTCTCTGTTATCCCCTCCCCTCCCTCCACTCCCTCTGTCTAAGGACTTGCATTTAGAAACCAGTAGAATGTTGTCTGCATTAACATTGCCTCCTTTCTCCATTGATTTTTGTTGTGAATAGGCTTCCTTGAATTCATGGTCATCTGCATCTCTAGGGTTCCCCTAAGGGATATTGGATTTCCTGCTTCGAGGACTAATCAGAACCATTAATCAGCCATGAAAATGAGCACTGGCCTATAGAGGTCCAAGGCCTGAAGGAAATTAGGATTGGCTTATTGAAAATTAGGCAGTAGGTATAGAATAAATATATTTGTTTATGAATATTATGCAGTTCCATAAGGAATTTGAAGTGGCAAAAGAAAAAGATTTTCAATGTTTTTGTGGGTTAGGGGTTCAAGTCCTTCTTCTGGAATGAGGTAGAGGCTGCAAGGAGGTGCTTACTTTCCCTCAGTCTATGAACAGGGCCACATGCAAAGCCACAGGATCTGGGCTTTGGCCTCAGGCAGAATGGGTGACGATCTGTGCTTTGCATGCTGTAGACTTGCTGACCTCCATTTCCACATATTTAATTAAATCATATACTATATTATTCTAATATTTACAATCATTTTTCTCAGAAGTTTGTTGTAGGGATTAAATAATGCAGCATATATCACAAAATAGGAACTCAAAACTGCTAGGTCCTGACTTAGTTTGAGTTTCTCCTGAAGCAGGTCTTGCACCGTAAATTTGAGGGTAAGAAGTTTGTATGGGAAGTTCAGGCAACACTAGTAGGGAAATGAAGGGAAATAAAACAGGGGAAAAAGGTAGTGAATAAAAGGAGAGTGATCACTGTGGGCAACTGTAGTTTAAGCACACAGGAGATTTTGGGAAATGGTACAAAGTACTCCTCTCAGAATTATTGCATCCAAAGGCAGAGGGAGCTGGGGTATTTATACAAGTCTTGAAAGTTATTACTTAGGCATGTTCTCAGCAGATATTAATGCCTCAGTATTTTCTTTTTGTTAAAAAAATTTTAATGAGTAGTTTTTGGGGATTAGGTGTTTTTATTTTTTTTTTGTTTTTTACATGAATAAATTTTTTAGTGGTGATTTCTGAGATTTTGGTGCACCCGTCATGCGAGCAGTGTACATCCAATATGTAGTCTTTTATCCCTCACCCCGCTTCCACCCTTTCCTGCCAAGTCCCCGAAGTCCATCATATTATTCTTACGCCTTTGCATCCTTATAGCTTAGCTCCCACTTATAAATGAGAACATACGATATTTGGTTTTTCATTCCTGAGTTACTTCACTTAGAATAGTGGCCTTCACCTCCATCCAAGTTGCTGCAAAAGCCATTACTTCATTCTGTTTTATGACTGAGTAGTATTCCACATTTTCTTTTCCACTCAGTTGATGGTAATTTAGATTGATTCCATATTTTTGCAACTGCAAATTGTGCTGTTGCAAACATGCATGTGCATGTGTCCTTTTCATATAATGACTTCTTTTCCTTTGGGTAGCCAGTAGTGGCATTGCTAGATCAAATGGCAATTCTTCTTTTGGTTCTTTAAGGAATCTCCACACTGTTTTCCATAGTGGTTGCACTAGTTTCCATTCCCACCAGCAGTGTTAAAGTGTTCTCATAACCACATCCACGCCAACATCTATTATTTTTTGATGTTTTAAATTACAGCCATTCTTGCAGGAGTGAGGAGATATCTCATTGAGTTTTAATTTGCATTTCCCTGATAATTAGTAATGTTGAACATGTTTTGTATGTTTGTTGGCTGTTTGTATATCTTCTTTTGAGAATTATCTATTCATGTTCTTTGCCCTCATTTTGATGGGATTATTTGCTTTTCTCTTGCTAATTTGAGTTCCTTGTAGATTCTGGTTGTTAGTCATTTGTGGGATGCATGGTTCATGAATATTTTCTCCTACTCTGTGGGTTGTCTGTTTACTCTGCTGATTATTTCTTTTTCCGTGCAGAAGCTTTTTAGTTTAATGAGCTCCCATTTATTTATTTTTGTTTTTGTTGCATTTGCTTTTGGGTTCTTGGTTATGAATTCTTTGCCTAAGCCAATGTCTAGAAGAGTTTTTCTGACGTTATATTCTAGATTTTTTATGGTTTCATGCCATACAAATTCAGATTAAGTTTTTGATCCATCTTGAGTTGATTTTTGTGTAAGGTGAGGGATAAGAATCCACTTTCATTCTTCTGCATATGGCTTGCCAGTTATCCCAGCACGATTTATTGAATAGAGTATTCTTCCCCAGTTTATGTTTTTGCATGCTTTGTCGAAGATTAGTTAGCTGTAAATATTCGGTTTTATTTCTGGGTTCTCTATTCTGTTCTATTGGTTTACCTGCCTGTTTTTATACCAGTACCATGCTGCTTTGGCAACTATAGCCTTGTGGTATAATTCGAAGTCGAGTAATATGATGCCTCCAGACATATTCTTTTGCTTAGTATTGCTTTGGCTATGCGGGCTTTTCTTGCTCTCATATGAATTTTAGGATTGGAACATTCTCCAAGGTAGAATAGACCATATGATAGGCCACAAAACAAGTCTCAATAAATTTAAGAAAATCAAAATCATATCAACTATAACCTCGGGCCACGGTGGAATAAAAATGGAAATTAACTCCAAAAGGAACCCTCAAAACTAAGCGATACATGAAAATTAAATAATTTCATGCTCTTGAATGATCTTCTGGTTAATGATGAAGTCAAGATGGAAATTAAAAAATTCTTTGAACTGAATGTTAATAGTGGCACAACTTATCAAAACCTCTGGGTTACAGCAAAAGCAGTGCTAAGAGGAAAGTTCATAGCATTAAATATCTACAGCGAAAAGTCTGAAAGAACACAAATAGACAACCTAAGGTCATGCCTCAAGAAACTAGAGAAACAAGAACAAACTAAATCCAAACCCATCAGTATTTTCGTATACTTCTAGATTCCTGGTCGTGGGCAGCATGGCTTTCTGTATTCTAGGAAAATGAGTCCTCAGGCCCAGAATGTAGATCCTAACAGTCGGAAGGTAGCTGGGGCCCACTGAGAGTTCTGAGTTCTGAGTATGGACAGCTTCCTGGGTTACTGATATCATATGCAGGTAAAGGTGCTGTATTTATCCTGAAGAGCAGAGTAAATATGGTACCTCCCAAACCCACTTTATTAGGAAGATACTTGAAAACATACTCTAAAAAAATCAGGGGGTAACCAAGAACAAGAAATCATAGGATTCAGGAAATAATAGAACCAACGTAGGAAAGTTGTGAAGGGGAGTCTTAGGATGAGAGCAAAATGGCATGCCTGGTGAGCAATCAGTCTAGGTTAGAAATGAAAGAGCAACAATCTTGGGAAGGAGATTACTGGATAAAGGGAAAATGAATATAATACACAACTAGATGGAGAATTAGAAAAATGAAGATAATGACACAGACTAATAGTTGCTAGAAAGGAAAACAGTGAGAAATTCCAAGAAAGAAATAGCCGTAAATGAAACCAAATATAATTATAGTTTACTACTTGTTCTTTCCAATGAGCAATATTTACATAGTCAAATTTCCAACTTCCAATGTACAGACAATCCACAAGACTTAATTATGATATCAGAATGTAAGTATTACCAGCAAAGGTAGAAGTTGGAGGGTGAAGGAAAGCTAAAGGGAAAGAGAGTATTAATATTGTTTTCTTCCAAAGTTGGGAGTCGAAATATGTCTATGGATGTTGGAACAAAAAAGTGAGAATTGTAAATATATCAAGTATCTTCTCAGACCACAGTGGAATAAAAATGGAAATTAACTCATTCTCTTTTGGAAATAAGGAGAAAGTCACTTCCCAGCTCTTTATTTCCTATGTGACTAGTTACTTCTTATGTGACTAGTATTTCCACTAGGGTGAAGCATTTAATTGCTAGTGAGTTAGTTTCTCTCTATCCTCCACTTTCTTTGCCAATGACCAGGAAGGAGGTACTTTACACCCGGTATGGTTCCGCCATTGTCAGTCTAAGTGGCCAAAGAGCAGACACTGCTGTTGAAATACAATGGACATGGGCTATGAATGTGAAGTAAACCTTACAGTGTTAAGTCACTGAGATTTTGAGGTTGTTTGTTGTCATAGCATTGATTTTCCTATCTTAATACAGACACGAATACTACTTTTACTCGAATTAATTTATAATATTCATAAAATGAAAATTTACCTTGAAATAATTCTGCATTATAATGGTTTAGGCATGTATGAACAAGGCAAAAATTACATCTGTTTTACTTTAATGTACTCATATAGAACATTTCATTCTAAATATAAAACATACATATTTTTCCAATGGTCTCAGATTACCATACAACCTCTAAAGTGGGCTTATTGCCCTAAATCTTCATTGAAAACACAATTTTGAATTTTAGTATGTTTTTAATTTAAAAGAACTTTTCTTTAATATGTTTATTGCCAATATTAGTTTATTATCCAATGATACATTTAAAATTTCCACTTTTATCATAACATTGATAACTAAAAAATTGAAGAAAAATAAAAATGGTTTTAAGACTATCAGTACTAAAAAGAAGATGAGAAGTAATGTACTTGTTACTTAGTACTTTTACAGTGTACAGAAAACCTCTTATCAGTGAACATTTATATAGTTCTACAACCTTAATTTATGTGTATAATATCTTTTTTCCATTATTAGGATTTAAAAGTTTTACAATTTTTGGTCTTCTTCCAGTGAATTTGTATAAATGTTGACTTTCCTAATTTTGGAAATTATATGATATTTTGACACTAAAAAACTTAGTGACAAAATACTACAGTCAAGCTAATTAATATATCCATCTCTTCACACAGTTACCATTTTGTTTTGTGTGTGGTGTGAATACTTCAGATCAACTCCCTTAGCAAATTTCAAGTATACAATACAGTAATACCAACTATAGTCCGCATTCTGTACATTAGATCTTGAGAACTTATTCATCCTACATAACTAAAACTTTATGCCCTTTGACCAACATTTTCCCATTTCTCCCACCTCATTTCTAAATCCTAATGTCTTGCTCACAGTGCTATTTCTTATTGCAATTCCTCCAAGAGTTGTCTTGGAACTGTCAAGGTGAAGGTATATTTTATTGCCTCGTTCCCATTTTCTTGAGTAGACCCTTGACATCGCATGGGAAGAACCATGACTGGAAGACACAGCTAAGGTTGGAACATATTGACAAACCAGATTTTTAAACTATTATTTTAGTTTGTTGGGAAGTTTAAATGTTTAATGTCAAGTTTAGTGTTAAGCATAGTTGCATACTTTTCATGAAAGCAAAACTTAACATCATCTGATCAAATGAATAAAAGTAAATTTATTATAAATAAATCTGAATTTATTCAAAAGTAGCTCTTTGAATTTACTTTTATTCACTTGATCAGATAGTTGTTACTTACAACTAGTTACTTACAACTATCTGATCAAGTGAATAAAAGTAAATTCAAAGAGCTACATTTCATGAATAATTGACTAAGTTTCTGATATTAGTGTTTCTATGTATAAGGGAAGTGGGATCTGGCTTAGATTAGTGTTTATGAGGGTGTGTGCACGTGTGTATGCATGCATGCATATGTTCATGTGTGTAAACTTCTTTCTTCCTCTGGCTACCACAGCACTTTTCCAATCTATGATGAACAGTATCACTGACTTGCTGGGCAGTCCACATTTTCTCCTATGCTGTCGCCTCCTGGAAAGCCAATGTCCTGTCTTAACTTCTTGTCTCAACTTTGGGGATTACAGGGGCTAATATATCTTTTCTTAGCTTAACATATATTTTCTAAGTTTATGTATCATCCTTTGTACCCCTCCTCCATGAACCCAGTATGTCCTATTTTGTCTGTCAAATTTATTTATAAACAATTTTTTTTTCTTCTCCAAGGGCTTACTTTCTAACATCATTTTCGATCTTGTTCCTCCCTGTCCCAGACCCAGACTTCTCACCCTATGGCCTGTCATACACATTTACACTCTTCCTGCCTTTACACCATTGTCTGTTTCTAGTCACCCTTTTGCTTCCTGCCTATTTAGTTTGCCTGCCTTAGATCATATTACTACTCACGTATTCTAGTGGTTGTAGTTGGTACTGGTGGCCTTGATCCTTAGGGCCATTTTATCTGACATTGTTTCTGCTTTCTCCTTATTTGTATTAGTCCATTCTCATGTTGCTCATAAAGACACACCCAAGATTAGGTAATTTATAAAGGAAAGAAGTTTAATTGACTCTCAGTTCTGCATGGCTTGGGAGGCCTCAGGAAACTTACAATCATGGAGGAAACAGAAGCAAACACGTCCTTCTTCACATGGTGGCAGCAAGAAGTGCAGAGCAAGCAGGGGAAAAGTCCCTTATAAAACCATCAGATCTTGTGAAAACTCACTCACTATCATGAGAATAGCAGCATGGGGGGTAACCACCTCCATTATTCAATTACCTTCCACCAGGTCTCTCCTATGACGTGTGGGAATTATGGGAACTAGATGAGATTTGGGTGGGGACACAGCCAAGCCATATCAAAGTTCATGACCTCTTGCTTCATTTCTTGCCAACTCCACCCTCCTACTCTCTCACATGGAGGAGTTTACTCCAGTCATTGATCTCTGCACCTTTTTTTTTTTTAAATCGTTTTCTCTCCCTACCCACATATTTTCTGCTGTTGCCCTTAGCTTAATTTGCAGCTTGTCCTTAGCTACGTGGCCCTTCTTATTAATCACTCCTTGGATTCTTCAGACTTGCAGTTTCTTTCTCTCCATCATGTTGCATTGTATTTTGCTACTTGACATCAGCTACTAAGCCACATATCCAACCTGGACCTTCAGATTTCAAGGTAATGATTCACCTCTGCTAAGATAACTTCAGTGTGGAAGCCAAATCTAAGCCTAGAAATTCAGGAATACAAGAAATATAAAACAGGTGAGTCCAGTTTCACTTGGCACTATAGGATGCTCCTTGGGGCTAAGTCCCTTTCTGCTTGGACACAACCCACAGTCAATGCTTCTCCATAGTCTTTCCATTGGTTCAGGGCTTTACCCTTTAGGCTTTGACTCACCTTAGCTTCTGTTCTTCACTCTTAATCCTGAACTAGAAGAGCTTTAATTGAGCAGAATAGAGAGTTGTAGTGACTGGGTCTGTCCTAGATTCAGGTTACTACTTGTCAATATTTTTATTTCCCACTCCACAATTTCCCAGGATGTCCCCTTTGTTGTTTAACTAGATATTCATCTATTTGTAATTCTCTGCTTCCTTTCAAATACCAGTTGGTGATATAGCACCTGGTGCAAGGTAGATGCACACACCTTGTTTGTGAGAGATATCATATATTTTCTTGATTATCTTCCTTTTCTTAACTATCCTGTAACCTTTCTTTCCAATTTCCAACTGTATAAATTTCCTAGGGCTCTTAATGGTTATTTGCTCTTATCTCTGCTAATGCTCTGGGAATAGACAACTCCTGGTTTTATGGTCTTGTTCTGTCACCCAGGCTGGACTGCAGTGGTGCAATAGCTTACAATAGCCTTAAACTCCTGGGCTCCAACAATCTTCCCACCTCAGCCTCCTGAGCAGCTAGGACCATAGGTGTGTTCCACCATGCCCTGGCTAATTAAAAAAATTATTTTTGGATAAATACATGGTCTCGCTATATTGCCCAGCCTGATCTTGAACTCTTGGTCTCAAGCAATCCTCCTGTCTCAGCCTTCCAAGCACTGTTGGGACTGCAGGCGTAAGCCACTGCGTCCAGCCCTGATCTATATTTCCAACTCTCTACTGAACATCTTGGGTGATGTGCCAAGACTTTACATTCAATATATCCCAAATTTCAGTCATTACATTTCCCAGTTCAACTTCCAACCTAGTTGATTTTGCTTTGAGCTGGATCACCATATAGGTATATGATGATACCTATATCACAGCTTATTGGCTGATGGAAATGAGACAATGATGTTAAACTGCTTGGCACAGTGCCCAACACATTGTGTATGCTCAATACATTTTTGCTACTGTTATTATGTAAATGAGTTAAAAGGCTTCTAACCACCTGTATTTGATTATATGACAGTACAGTGAGGAGAAGATATTTTCTTAGATGGCATCAGTGATTCATTAACAATTAAAACTAGCTGATAACATGAGATTAAATAAATGTAAGCTATATAAATAGGGAAATACCGAAAAAATTTGTAGGAAATATTTTAGAAATAACCTAAAGACCTAAATATTTTCAGATAATTATTGTTTGCAGAAGACTAGCATTGTCTGTTCTAAATACCAAATATTTGTTGTTGCTTTTCAGATTGAAAGTTTAACGGCTAAGTGGCATTGAATTCAGTCAGCATAATCATTATTTACTTACTCTAGCCTTCACAGCTCAGTACATTTTGGTGGAAAAATCCAAAGCTACTCCTTCAATCAGTATACAACAGCTTAAATTCAGCATAGGATAAAATTAGCAACTTTAATCGGAATTTTTAAAATAAAAGTTAGAGACAGGGAGAGCTAGAACCTTTTCTGAATTTTCGTTTCAGATTTGAATTTTGATCTTAAGTTTGTGGAGTGCAGAGGGCATTCTCTACTGCTACCATCAAGGTCCTTCTTCTCAGTCAATTTTATTTATGTAGAATCTTTCATCAAAAGATCACAAAGAGCTGTCTAACCAGCTATAAAGAAACATAAATCAAAAAAGAAAATGAAATGCTCAAACAATAAAATTATACATTAGAGGCCCATTTAAAACAGAGCATTTTAAGATGAGAGAAAAGTCTTGGCTGGAGTATACAGAACATAAGTTATAATGGGAAGCTATTTCATAATTTGGTGAAAAATGAAAAAGGCCCACTTCTAATAGTGGAGAGCCTATTATTAGGAATGATCACTTGCATACCAGTGCTTTAATGAAGGGGGTGAAGAGCATAATAATGTGAAGTGGAATTGACGAAGTACCGAGGCACTCTTCTTGCTGCACCACGGAATAAAAAAATAAGAATTTTCTATTCCAAAAATAGGCACTGTGCCCAAAGTATCATTCTCTTTAGTATGCCTATTGCCTATTGCTATTGTGCCTTTCTCAGAAGGCTCTATGCTGAAGTCCCACAGTACGTATATAATATACATATCATATTTATGATATATATCTACCACACAGGGGTCTTAAGGAAGCCAAGAGGATCTTTCAATCTCTGCTGTCATCTTTACTTGCTTCTTCAGCACAGATTAATTCAGTGTCCCCCAAGTCTCAGGATATCCAATTTATGGTCTGAAAATATTCATTTTAATGTCCCCAAGTAGAGGGAAAATGTAAGAATCTGGTAATACTATTGCTCTAACAAAAACCAGCAGAAGTCTTCTTAGCTTACTTATACAGGGAAGCTAAATATTTTTGAGACATCAGTCTTTTGTTTTATTGACATTAAAACAGATATCAAGAAAATGTCATTTAGCATAAAGTTTATAACATTCAGATTAAATTGTACATTCTGAATTTTAGAATTTCAAATATCTCTGTTTCCATTCCCCTTTTGCTCAAGCCTGACTCCGACTCTTCAGATAATTTATTTTATGGCTTGAGGATTATTCCTGCTAACTTATGTAAGAAAACTTATACAAAGTGTAATATTTACACCTTTGTAACAGTTAAACTTCACGTTCAAAGCAATGTATGTTCTTTGCTTGCAATATATGTTAAGCTTAAATGATAATGGTAGTAGTATAAAATTTTAGCCTTTTATTTGTTTATGATCTAAAGAGTATGTGATATATTGTTTCTGTGCTCCCTAGCAATTAAGAATTGCCAGGTAATGGACTAATATGCATGCTAAGGAAGTAGGAAGAAGAGAAGAGAGGGAAGCAACATGGCCAAAGGATTATCTCTGCCACTTGGGATGGTCTGCTTGAATTGGTGACATTTGAACTAAGACTCAAATGAAGAAAAGGAGCTAGCCACATATGTAAAGAAAGTAAAGAGCTCTTGGCAGAGGGAACTGAATGTGCAAAGAAAGGAAAAATATTCAAATGTTTCAGGCACCGAAAGAAGTCCAGTAAACCTGAATGTTGCCAACCTGGTACGGAGTTTGGTAAAAATGAGAGTTTATAGGCCATGCACTGCTCAGGTTCTTGGTTGCAAACAGTAGAAGGCAGTTGCTATTGTCTGAATCTGTCCCCCAGAATTTGTGTGTTGGAAACTTAATTCCTAATGCAACAGTTCTGGGAGGTGGGGTCTTTTGGGAGATGTTAGGTCATGAGGGCTCAACCCTCATGAGTGGATTAATGCTACTATAAGAAGGCCTTGGAGAAGATAAATCACTCTCTCTTGCCTTTCCATCTTATGCCATGTGAGGATGCAGCAAGAAGGCCCATGCCAGATACCGGTGCCTTGATCTTGTACTTTCCAGCCTCCAGAACTGTGAGAAATAAATGTCTGTTTTTTATAAATTATCCAGAAAGGCATTTTTCTATAGCAGCACAAAACAGATTAAGATAGCAGTGATGGCTATCTTAAGAAGAAAGGAATTTATTATAAGGTAACGAATTGCAGCCATAATTGATGGGAAATAGGGAGAAAGAAGTTTGCCAAATGAACAGTAACCAAGAAAGGGTAAAAAGAGTTACAATGTCTTCAAGGTACTGCTAGTGTTTGTGTCTTCACTGGATAGTTAATCCTTCTAATTGTTGTTAACAAGGAAGAATCTCATACTTAACGGCTTTCTCTCAAGATTCAGAATTCCACCTGCAGCAGCCTAACTGGCTATGCTTAGGTCATGGGTGTGTGCGTAAGCTGCCAGTTGGTGGAAAAGGAATGCTTGGAAGACTCACACAGTGGGGATATCCCTCCACACAGGAAAGGAACTTGGGTATTGGGCTGACAAATAGCTACCAGCTAATACACAGAAAGGAATTTAGGTTTTATGTAGGTGCAATAGGAGTCAATAACAATTTTTTGGCAGAGAGGTAGCATAGTTCTATATTTTATATAAAGATCACCTCAACTTCTGCTCTGGAACACATCTTGGGATAAATGAAGTAACACTCTAATCTTCGTCATAAAGAAGAAATATAAGCCCCAGATAGTTTAATAATGTCTATAATAGAATAATTCCCTTTTCATATAGTAACTTGAATTTAAAACTTGATCAACTAAGGTATAAGTGCTCTGAATTTTGTTTTTCTTTTACGTTTTAACTGCCTCTAGCTTCCCATCTTTTCAAAGGTAGAAATTGAGGAGGGTTTAGTCATGATCTCCACTTTGACTCTGGAGGACTGAAGCAGGAGATCAAAGAATAAAACCAAGACTATATAAAGCACTGAAGCCAACACTAAAAACTTGGTAATATTTCAGTAAAACTCTGAAATGATACTGGACAGATTTTTTTTTAAACAAAGAACACAAAGCTACAAACGGAGCGTTTGGCCTTGTGAACACTGGTATGTTAAAAACTGCTACTCTTTCCATTGTTCGTCCTTTGAAAGCCATTTTGGAAAAGTAGAAATAATTTAAAATATTTTTTTGAGTCATAGATTTTCAAATCACTGCAGATGTGATATACATTCTTAGTGGATGTCTTAAAGGAAAATTCCAGTTTAGAAAGGACTGAAACTCACTGCCCATTAGTTTCCCAAAGTGAACAATAAAGAAATCATTCATAAAGGAAAAAAAATCTCTTGTTTTTCTTAATAGTCAGTGTCATAGTAGTAAAATTCAGGTAGCTAAAATATTTTAAAAGCACAGGGTTACTAACCCTGACATGATTTAATGAATTTGCTAAATGATTAATAATTCATAAAAGTCTTTTTCTAAGAAAAAATGAAAATTTCACTGAATGTATGCTTGAGATAAAAATAAATGGGAAGCATTTAATAAGAGCAGCTCTTGCCAGAAAGGCAAGTCAAGTTATAGTGTGATATGTAGCTCATCTTACCACACACACATACTTACACCCACACTCACCCCTGATTCATACAGCAAATTAGTAGTGCTTATTTGATCAATTTATCAATTGTCCTTCGGACTGTAGTTGATAGAGCCAATTCAATTTCCATTTAGGAAGAGGAGGAAAGAAAAAGACCAAATATTTGTTGAATGAGTTCTCAGTGCCAGGCACTGTGCTTGCTTTATATGTGTTTTCTTATTTAATCCTTATGATAACCTTCCAGGTAGGGATTGCTGCTTGATAGGCAAGAAAATTAATGGCTCAGAGTAATTAAGAATTTTTGCAAGGTCACAGAGTAGTATGTAGGCAGAACCAGGATTCAAAACCGTCTGTGATTTACTCAATTTATACTCTTTCTGCTATGTAATGCAACCTCTCAGAAAACATGTTTATTGAATTTTAAAATTTAGCTGCTGTAGTTTAAGGATAGAGTGTGTGCTTGTAAATTAGATCAAATCATATGAAAATTCTAACATTAGATTTTTTCTGACCTACAAAAAATAGCAATATAAACATTTTCACTGAATCCATAAAAATCTGCAAATGATGGTAAATACTCCATTGCAAATAATGATGAAATTAATTTTACCTTCAGTCATTATCTGGTGATAACATTATATTCATTCAGACAACAGTAGTGTATAAATTCTAAATATATTAGAATGATTTTGTGCAAAAGATTCTGCACAAAAGAGACTTTAAGAGACTTTTTAAGAGACTTTAAAAAGTGACTTGCAAAATATAAACAAGAATTTAAAACACCAAGAGATAAGTTAAAGTAGGTAAATTAAATCTCTCTGATTTGCCCATGGTAACCACAGCATTATTGAACATTAAGCATGCTTGTGTGAAATTGGCAACCAAAAAACACTCGGATATAAAATATCAAACCCATTAAGTTATTAAAATGATTATTTAAAATATATTTCCCTGGAACTACAAAGGTTAAAAACAAAAAGTATTCGGTAAATTTTTAAGGTGGATCTGATTGAATATTCTAATGTAAAAGTACTAGATGATAAACCCGTGAAGTACATTCACTTTTCTGATTATGTGATTAAATACAGCAGCTTTGAGTAAATCATTCGTCCCAATATGAATGCAAAATTATTGTATTCTGTATAAAAATTGATTGATGAAATTTACAGTGCATTTTTTATACATCTTAAAACTTTTGAACTAATGAATTATATGAGTTATTGGCATTAAATTGGAATTAACATAATGGAGAAGAAATGGTTTTATTTGTGTATAAACTGACACCCTATTATTTGAAGCTATATGTGTATTGGTTGTCATTCTCATCAACTCTGAAGTGGGAAATATCAATGCATTTTAGTTTTCCAAGACCTCAGAGCATATACTAATGATTAAAGAAAAAATTTAAATATTTAATTTATCAAAATCTTATTCAATATAGGCATGCCTTGTTTTACTGCACTTTATTTTCTACTGCATTTTTTTGTTTGTTTTTTACAAATTGAAGGTTTGTAGCAAACCTACATTGAACAAGTCTATCGGTGTCATTTTTCCAACAGCATGAGCTTACTTCATGTACTCTGTAACCAAAACAACAAAGCCTGGATGATAGCACATCTGTTTACAGCATGGTTTGTTGGATATTTTAAGCTCACTATTGAGAACTACTGCTCAGAAATAAAAATTATTTTCATAATGTTGCACTCATTGACGATGCACCTGGTCAACCAAGAGCTCTGATGGAGATTTGCCAAGAGATTAATATTCTCATTCCTGCTAACACAATATCCATTTTGTAGCTCACGGATCAAGGAGTAGTGTTGAATTTCAGGTCTTATTATTTAAGAAATATATTTCATAAGACTATAGCTGCCATTAATAGTGATTCTTCCGATGGATCTGGGCAACGTAAGTTGAAAACCTTCTGGAAAGTATTCACTATTCTAGATAGCATTAACCACATTCGTGATTCATGGGAAGAGGTCAAAGTATCAATATTAACAGGAGTTTGGTAGAAGATGATTCCAGCCCTCACGGATGACTTTGAGGGAATCAAAAATTCAGTGGAGAAAACAACTAGATGTGGTAGAAATAGCAAGAGGAACTAGAAGTAGAAGTGGAGCCTCAAGATATGACTTAATTGCTACAATCTCATGATGAAACTTGAACAGATGAGCAGTTGCTTCTTATGAATGGGCAAAAAAAAGGAGATTTCTTGAGATGGAGTCTTCTCCTGTGAAGATGCTGTGAACACTGTTGAGATGAAAACAAAGGATTGGAAATATTATATAAATGTAGATGATAAAGCAGTGGCAGGGTCTGGGAGGATTGATCCATTTTTGAGAAAAGTTCTACTGTGGGTAAAATGCTACCAAACAGCATTGTATGCTAGAGAGAAATCTTTCCTGGAGGGAAGAGTCACTCAATGCAGCAAAGTTTCAGTGACTGTTAGCATTTTAAGCATTATAGTTAAAAAAAATTTTTTTTTAGAGACAAGGTCTCACTGTGTTGCCCAGGTTGGAGTGCTGCACCATGATCACAGCTCACCACAGTCTTGAACTCCTGAGCTGAAGTGATCCTCCCCCCTTCAGCCTCCCAAGTAGCTGGTACTACAGGCGTGTACCATCATACCTGGCTGTAATAAAGTAGTTTTAAATTAAGGTACATATTGTTTTTAGACATAATGCTATTGCACACTCAATAGACTACAATATAGTGGAAACATATCTTTTATATGCCTTAGGTGACCAAGAAAATGGTATGACTCCCTTTCTTGTTGTTATTTGCTATATTGCAGTGGTCTGGAACTGAGCCTGCAGTGTCTCCCAGGTATACCTGTGCCTACTGTGTGTCATCAGGGATTCAAAGATTAGTAAGGCATTTCAAGGAAGTTTCAAGGAGCTAAATTGTGAAAATGTGAATACCTTTGTCTTTCAAAGGACACCTTGTTTTCATCTCAGTGAGGAAATGCGAGAACTCATTGGAGGAATTTTCTTGGCATACATTAAGAGTTCAGGAAATACTAGCTTTTTAAATTATCATATCTGGTTGTGTATAATATGAGGACAAATCTTTTTTGGTGTTTGGACTCCAGCAAGGGTCTCAACATTGCCCCCACCAAATTAAGTCCTATTATTATTAGGAGGGCCTAACACTGGGAGAGACCTTAGAATGAAAAAAGTAAAATGGAATAAATTTTTTTTTGGGGTCAAACATGTCAAAGCATGATTAACATTGGATAGTTTTAAATAAAACAAAGTGTTATGATTGTTGTTTCAAGCTATATATGTTTTTGCATAGTGGACTTGAGACAAGTGCCATATTAATCACTTATTTTGTCCTGGGATGGCTTGATGGAGGGCTAATTTAAGGAGGCCTAAAAAGAGTCAGAATTTAGCTTTGTACCAATGCTGGAGTGACTTCTGGGTGTCTGGTAAAATTCCTGATTTTGTTGTAGAAGTTTTAACATTACTGTCTCCAAAAGCCACAAGTATAGACACAGTTTGTGTACATACGTTTTGATTTTTGATGTTTGTCATATGGGTGGCTAGAGAGACACTGCCTGAATTTGTCTTCTCCATGAATGATTTTGGGAACCAGACAAGGCTGGGGACTCAGAGGACATAACTCCCAGCGTGATCATAGAGATGCCACTTAGAACACAGATTCCAGGATTAGGAGAGTCAGACTTCCCCAAGCATACATAGTAGAGTGAGAACTGAGTGTTCCCATGGGAATCACAACCATGCTTGGGGGAATTATGGGGTCCTGGGAATGGAAAACTTTTCCTTTGTCAGGCACTGTCCAGAATTCCTAGTTAAGGGTCCTTGTAGAAATTTTCATTCCTGTGCTTAGAAATCTGGCATCCTCTGGTCTTCTCTCTTCTAGTGCAATACGTTTCTCTGTGAAAGATTTCTCAGAAACCTCAGTCAGAAGTTAATGGCCTTAATGTGGTAGAAAATTGGGTTGAGTATATTCTTGCTTTTGCTGTTTCAACTTCAGTAGAATAAGAGCTCCTCTTTGGATCATGATTTCTCTTTAGAAATTTATATGACAGTGTTTTCTTGCTTTGTCACATCATGGCACATAAAAAAATGATATTTGTATATAGCCCTTTGAGGTGAAGTACTGAGGCTGCTCATAGCAGGAGACGATGAAGGTCTTGCCCATTATCTCTGAAGACTGAGGGGATCTATAACCCCAGCATATCCATTCATAGTTTAAAGGCTGGCAACTTTTGTTTTAGGGGAACTATGTCTAGCTTGCAATTATGATGGTGGATACACACTTTGTGCCATACCCTGTTGTATGCACTGTATGTGTATTACTTCACTTAATGTTTACAACAACCTCACAAGATAGATATTATTGCTATTCCAATTCTATATATGATAAAAACGGAGGCATGTGAACACTAAGTAACCTGGCCAAAGGTCATTCAATTGACAGAACCTAAATATGGACCTAAGCAGTCTGGTTCCAAGACTGCACTCTTAACTCCTACATTATATTGCTTGAAGAAAGCAGCCACAAGGAGAAAGTCTAACTAAGCCAATAACTTATGTAATATTGAAGCCAAGCCTTGTGGGTCTCTAATGATTTGAGATTTTGGGCAACAAAAACATTTCACCAATGGCAGGCATCGGACCAAGGCTTGGATTGAAATTTAGAAATATTAAATTCTTTTAAAAAAAGGTTTATTATAGAACAATTTATTATCAAATTTACATGTATGTAAGGTAACACCAAGGTAACAAGAAAGTTTGGACAGAATTACATTCAAATTTATGCAGTAAAGTGGAAGAAAAGAATAATGAAAACTTCTCTAATCTCCTTGAGAGATGAAAGGATGGGCTTGGTGATGGAAAAAATAAATACTTAATGCACAAAGTCATTTCTGAATTTAGGGGCAGGGATATGAAAATTGTGTCCTTGATTTTTAAGCATAAAACCATTAACCTTCAAAAAGAAGTGGAAATTTGGCAGAGGATCTCTTTCATACAGTGATTTTTATCTCAAGATAAAAAGGGGGTCCTCAGGTCAGCAGAAGCTCCAGACCCAGAGGGAGACAGGGAAAGGGGTCCCTGACCACAGAGAGATGGTCCTGTTCCTGGCCTGGCAGAGAGAGGCTGCTTGAGTTCCACTTGACTCTCCAAAAGAGGGCTGAAGACAGTGTGTCAGGAATCCTCAGTGAGGGAGCTGGGCTGGGATTAGTGACTCCTTTTTTTCTACCATTCCTAATGACAAAGAAATAATCAATCTGGAAACCTAAGTCTCTCCCTCTCAGCTCTTCAGTCCTGCAACCATCCCAGCTTAGAGACCTTGTTGCTCCATGCAGATAACAATAAGGAAATGAGAGAGGACAGGTTATGGTTGATAAGAGATAATATAAATTGTTGATAACTCAAAGTGAGTTAATTAGAGTCTTAATTGCTTCAGTCTTAAATTAGGCCTGAGGTTTGTGCAGAAACAATTTCCCTTGAGGGTCATCAGATGGTTGTGACAGAGACTAAACTGACCTGCCTTCTTTCTCCTGAGCACACAACTAGACAAAAGCTCTCCTGCAGTTAAGTGAGGTTCATGACTGCACTGGCTGTTGGGCTGTGCGAGGGAGTGGGGTCTGCCCCTGCCAGGACAGGCCCATAAACAAAGCCTTCCCAATCCTCTTTGCTCATTGCTTGCTCTCTTTCCTGGTCTTCTGGTCAAACAAGAAGATCTGACAGTGGACTTTAATTCCCTAGAGAATGACAGTCACCAGAAGAAAGGTACTGGGTCATTGGATCCCCACAAGGAAGAAATCCAC
The DNA here is from genome assembly GCF_028885625.2 of Pongo pygmaeus. Lineage (NCBI taxonomy): Eukaryota > Metazoa > Chordata > Mammalia > Primates > Hominidae > Pongo > Pongo pygmaeus. The sequence continues at coordinate 98,498,317 of NC_072378.2, read as the reverse complement.
TGCAGTGATCAGAATACCCAGCAGGACTTTGTAAGCACAAGACATGAATTTCTATTATGCCAAATCCCTGAGATTTCAGATTTTTCCTGTTACAGTTTCTGGCATAGTCTAAGTAATTCAGTGACAATAAAAGTATTAGTCCCTTCTCACGCTGCTAATAAAGACATACCTGAGACTGGATAATTTATAAAGGAAAGAGGTTTAATTGACTCACAGTTCCACATGGCTGGGGAGGCCTCACAATCATAGCAGAAGGCGAAGGAGGAGCAAAGGCATGTCTTACATGGTGGCAGGCAAGAGAGCATGTGCAGGGGAACTGCCCTTTATAAAACCATCAGATCTTGTTAGACTTATTCACTACCATGAGAACAGCACAAGAAAAGCCTGGCCTCATGATTCAGTTACCTCCCACCGGGTCCCTCCCATGACATGTGCGGATTATGGGAGCTACAATTCAAGATGAAATTTGGGCAGGGACACAGCCAAACCATATCAATAACCAAATAATTGACACATATATAGTGCTTCTATGTGCCAAATGCACTTTATGTATATTAACTCAATTTATCCAAGTAAAAGAAATATGAGGTAGATACTCTTATTATCCTTACTTAAAGATGAAGCACTGTGACTGTTAACTTGCTGAAGGTGATACAACTTGAGGTAGTACAGACAGTATTTGAACCTGGGCCATCTAGCTCCAGAGAGCTACTCTATTGTATTTTAGCATCAGAAGAGTTCCTCCTGATGTAAGTTTCCTGGAGAAGACAAAATGTGATCCCTTAATCAGGGGAACACAGTAAGATTTTGGCCCGTAAATGAGTTTCATAATGGCTGTGGGTCTTTCAGCCACGAACACCAGAAAAGAGAATGGAGGACCTGGCTCAGGGAAGTGGAGAATAGGGTCATAGTGTGGTTTAAAGGCAAAATAAATTAAAATCTGAGCTTCTGGAGCCTTGAAAGAAGTGGAGGTAGGGGACGGATGGGCAGAGTAAGCAGTGCCCAGTACCCCAGATGAACCTCTCTGGAAATGGATGAGGAGGAGGCTCTTGCACTTAGAAAGTACTCCTTAGCGAGCCTCCCTTTGCAGAGGAGAGCAAGGTATGGAGAGGAGAGGTTGGGCAGGAGCTGGGACAATCATTTATCTAGCTGCTCTATGTCCATACTGATTTCTGACATTAAAAAATGCTGCAAGTACATCAGCACTGGTGTGAGGTGGCCTGAGACCTCAGGTGACCTAAGGACCATTTCTAAAAAAAACCCAAAGGGAAAAGAAAATTTGTCCTTTTCCTTTACTTTTTTTGAAACTGTTAAGCAAAGAGTGATATCAAGAAGCCTGTCAGTACTGGTCCTTTGTTCTAAGCGGACACTGTATGGCTGCTGCTGCTAATAATACTTTGGAGGAACTTCCTAAGGCAACAATCATGATTTGAAGTTCTGCTTTTCACGCTATTCCATCAGAACTAGCTTACTGTGGACACAAAGGAACTCACAGAAATTTTGATGAGGGATACCTGGAAGTTACTAAGTGGATTGTTGGAAAGGACTGTTCTTTCTACTAACATTTAAAATAACCCTTCATTTTTGTAGTGATTTAGACATAGGTTCTGTAAGGCTAAAGATAAAAAATTTAACTTTCTTCCTTTTGATGTATATGCTCTGGAGTAACCTCACTATATTAATTCAGTCAGGTTTTATTGAGAATTTGTTATCAAGGTGTCAACAGCTCTGTGGGTCTTGGAGAGATGCTGTTGGTAAGGGGAGTGGGTCGGGGGTGGCTACAAAGATTACACATGATTTCTTATGAAACTACTAACTTGGTGAGGAAGACATGTATACGACTCATAAAATGAATGAATAACAAGAAATTAAGGACAGGGAACATGCTGAGTGTTAAGTTAAATGTTGAAGTAAACACTCTTTGGTTGTTCAAAACTGGTATTTATTTATTTTTTATGCTTCTCTTCACTATAATAATATATTCTTTGACCAACATCTCCTCGTCCTCTCCTCTCCTCTGGTAGACAACCTTCTACTCTCTACTTCAATGAAATCAACTTCTTTCGATTCCACATACGAGTGAGATCATGTGGTGTTTGTCTTCCTATGCTGGCTTATTTCACCTAATGTTCTCCAGGTTCATCTATGTTGTTGCAAATGACAGGATTTTGTTCTTTTTAAATGTCCAAAACAGACAAGTATTTAGAGACAGAAAGTAGCTAAGTGATTGCCTTGAGCCATGGGATGGTGGGGAGAGGACGGATAGGGTGGGGAGAGAACTGGGAAGTGAATACCAAGGGTAATGAGTTTGTTTTTTGGGTTATGAAAATGTAAAATTGATTTTGGTGATGGTCGCACAACTCTGTAAACAAAAACCAATGGGGTTTTAATGGTTTAAATGGGTGAATTTTTTGATATGTGAGTTATATCTCAATAAAGCTGTTTCTTTAAAAAATAAACTATAGCAAGCAAAAAAAACTAGTATTTAGGTGTGTGTGGGGATGAAGCAACATGGGGACACTGGGGATGGGGTAGGTATGAAGAGTCATATTTAAACCTACCCAGTAGTGATCTCATTTCTTATTGAAATGGGTCTGGTAACCTGGCACCAAGTAAACTGATTTAACTTTGGTAAACCGTTTCCCCTTGGGAAATTCCTGTGCAAATTATTATCAGTTCTTTAAGGAATTTTCACGTCCCTTCTACTAAGTGTGAGTGAAGTTCTGTGATTGACAGCAAGCTCATAAGCAGACACTATGTTTTGGGAAAGAATCCTGGCAAAGGTATATGCATTCTGACATTTCAAGGAGGACTCTGTGTGAGTTATCGCTGAGCACTCAATGGCTGCTGCATTTGTTTACACCATCCCTGCAGTATCAGTGTCGAATTGATTGTTTGTAAAGCTCTTTGGGATAATTTGTATATGAAGGATTCCATATAAAACTGGTATTTATTCCATTTTGTATTATGCTTTTGGAGCCTGACACATAAGGGTACTTTTATATGCAGCATGCTGGAAATTAAGTACTCAACTCCTATTAACACCACTAGGAACTGGGCTCCTGGCTTCTATCTGGGGCAGTGGAAAAGGCCTCACAGGTATGCAAGTAAATTGAAACAAAGACAGGGTAGAACTCAGATATTTATTCAGCTGTTGAAAGTTTTATGGGCAACAAGCCTACAAATAATGTGAGTTATTTTACTGAGCCTTTGCTGGAGAACTGGAGCTTAAACTACCCCCTTTATTTGTGGATGCTGTGTGTGTGTCCGTGTAAATAACAAAATGTCTGTTATCAGCATCTTGTTACCTGGAAATTCCTATTAATTGGCATAATTGTGATTCATTGAGGAAATGATGGTATTAATCAGCATTATAAGCCTGAGACAGTGCAAAATCCTGTAGCCTCTTCAGAATCTGAAGAAAGACATTATATTGAGTCTTATTGGGTTTTGATGTTTATTGCTTTTGATTTCTTTGAGCAGAGATAATTCCTGTGACATACATGGTGACTTCCTGAACAAAACATAGGGTTATCCAAAAATATTATATATTTAGGTCATATTGAATGAAGGAATTCACACTAAAAGACAAACCAACACACATTTCATGATAACAGCATATAGCTCATGTTTTTAAAGATGTGCAAACTAATAAATTACGTTTGTCTTTATATATATGATGTATACAGTATATGATACATACATACCTATATAAAGATACATACACATATATGTATAGATATTTTTGTGGCTCATTTTTGACTCTTAGCAAATCAAGATGGTGTTGGTTTGAAGCTTGCAAAATTATGGTCGGTCTTTTTTATTTATAATCTAATTATTAGAAAACCTTTTGGTTATAATGAAAAATGATAATACAGCAGTCAGGTGGTATTAATGGAGATGAGATGAGATGAGATGAGATGGATTTAAAGTTCTCATCTATCTTGTCCATGGTTTGATCCCTCAGAAGCCCTTCTGGGCATGTTGCACCCATTGTGTTGGATACTGAAGTATGCACACAATGTGAGTTTCCCATGTCTCAGTGACTTTAAGGTAATAGATTCTGATTTTCCCATCATGACTCTTGGAAAAGGAATTTAACTTATATAACTTGAAAGTTCACAGACCTCATCAGCGTGTGGGTTCCAATGAGGTCACTTATTATTGATGCTATAATCACAATGGTTGTGTGACTTTGGGAAGTGATTTAACCTTTTAAAAACCTGTTAGCTCATCTGTAAAATGAGGATAATAATAGGACCAACATCATTTTGTCTGCATATTGAAGGAGATGATCCATGTAAAGACTATAGCAAGTTGCCTAGTACATAAGAGCTTAAAAATAAATATTGCTAATAAAGACATTATCCTATTTATTGACTAGTTTATGCTGACTATTTTTAAAAAAGGATTTGAGGTGATAACCTTAATGTAAAAATAATCCTCAAAATAAAAATAAAAACCAAAGGTAAAGTAGGGATTATATGTTAATTTTATGTATTTATTTCTAATGATGTTTCTTCAGAGCAAAATATCTGAAAAGAAAACAGCAGTCATTAGAAGAGCAAGAGGTGTCAATATTTCAACTCAATTCAAATACATCTTTAAAAATTGAATCTTAAGAAGTGAACCATTTAATGTATCTTTAAAAAGTCACTCAATTTCTGTATTTTGAAAATAGGTTCAGTTTTACTGTTCTTTCTTGTCTACAACATGACTAAAATATAGAGTTTTCATTTGCCTATCAGACTGAGTTGCTATCAGATTTTTGTAAATGATTCATTCTGTAGGAATGCTTTGTTCTGTAACAGGCAAGTGCTGAGGAAAACTCAGCAAGACTGCGTAGCTTGTTCTTTGAAAACTAGCACTGGATAAGAGTGTTAACTTGAGATGTAATTCCAGTTAGTAAAGGGATCATTGAACACAATGGATGCAATGATTACACCATAATTACACTGTAGCCATAATTATTTTGCAAAGAAAAGGTACATATAACAAATAAAGAAAATATTTAACCATAGGCATACAAAGGAAGAAAAATCTATTACTTAGAATGAGCAAAAGGTGAAAGGATTAAAATGTATGAAAATCAATGGAAATAAAAGCAGTTTGGAAATGTTTACATTGGAATAATTGGAAGAACAAGAAGTATCATTTATGATTTACCAATCATAGCAAGACTCTCTTGGACAGGATATTTTGTAAAGTAAAAATTAAGATGGTGGAGGGAAAAACATTTGTTGAATGAACAAGTCAATGAAAGCTAAATAAACTGAAGAGGCCAGAGATCTTTAAAAAGTAGACTGTGTTACTATGGGAAAACAACCAGAATTAAGACATGAATTCAGTATAAACCTCATTTTACACTTTTTTATATATAAAGTGTTAAGCTAATTGCTTATATCTTCTCTTTAAGAACAAAATAAAGGGAAGAGTAAGTAATACTGACATTTGGAAAATAATTAGCAATGAAGACTTTACAAAAAGAGCTATTTGGTAATGGTGCAAAAGGGGAAATAGTGATCATTTACTTTTCAAGAGAAAATCTATTTCCATCAGGCATGGAAAGCTTTGTTTTTGGGGCTGGTACATAGCACTTGTGATGGGACAGGGAAAGGTAAACTGCCTAATCAGCTGACTGATAAATGGATAATTTAATCTGAACAAGGAGGTCATGGTTTTTTAGAATCTTTAATGGTTCTTTTTTTATGACTATGACCATAAATCTCAAATACATTTCAAAATTTTTTTTTAGATGTGGGTCTCAATATATTTGAAAAGTACGTATAACATTTGGGTACTTCCTCATTTAATTATTAGAGTTTTATTTGCAATTAGTTTCATTCCAAAGGAATAAGGAACTTTAAACCACGAGGGGACTCCGGTCTGTAGATGTCAAGGAATTAGTTGCCATAGATGACTATTAGCTTCTAGAGTCTCCAGAGTCTTACCCACCTATGAAGTTCCCATTCCTTAAACAGGTATCACTTTCCCTGATCCCTGGAAGTTGTAATCTAGTTCAAAAGGGAGCCATCTAGTCAGTGGTGGCAGTCACTTCTGCAGACGTGGTTAATGTTCATTATATACCAGCAGTTACCACATTCAATAAAGCCAACAGGATTTGTATCTCTAAAGCAATGACAGAAATGAGTTTACAGATATCTCAACTGCCCTGTGCCATGTGGCCATTACCCTTTAACTTTCTCAGACGAAGACCACACAGCTAACCTATATCTCATGAGGTTGGAGGTCTGGCAGCCCCTGAAAGAGGAAAAGCATTTCTGCTGCCTTCATCTCCTCCATTTGCTGAGGCTGGGAGCCTGCAAAATTAGAGCTTCACTGTGGCGCCTTCTGGTGTGTGGTCGTTTTACAATTTGCCAATTTCTTGCAGTGCTTTGGATTGCTACAATCTTATCATTTTCAAAAACTCATCATTACTTGTTCTCTCAGTGTAGATCATTTGTAGTTATGAGGAAAACCTCCCTCTGCTTTTAATCTCACACTGGGGTAGGGTTTCACGTTTTACTTTTCAAGTGCACTTCCACAAAAGAGAAATAAATAGGCATTCTGATTCTCTCAAAACCAGAATGCTATCATAACTTTTTATCTCTTACCACTCTAAACTCAAGGGTGGGTAAAGAGGCATCTTATTTTTCTCATACCAAATTACTATTAAATATAAGTGCTGAGTTTGGATTGACCAGGGAAAGAGGCAAAGAAGCTAAAAAGAACTCTCAGATAGTCTGTGTCATCAACAAGGGCTTAAACTAAACAGAGAAATATTCCTGAAAGTGTAAAGCTACATCTTAAAAAAAATATATATGTATACACATGTGTGTTTGTATGTATAATATCTATATATGTGTATATATGTATGTGTATTTATGTGTCTATCATCTATCTGTCTACCAAATATACTTATTAATCTGAAGGTTCACTGAACAGATGAAGGTTTTGAAATAAGCTATTACAATTCAGGTAACAACAATAACAGAATCAAAGTAAAGCAGACATAAGGGACTCCAAATAAAATATTTGGCCCTCTGCTGGAAGTTTCACTCTGGGGAAGCATAGCATCTAATCTGATGTGTTCTTTAGTTGCCTTGCAAAAATTAGATCCTATTTATGAAGTTACAGCTACTGAGAAAACTGGGGTGTCTCTTTTCTTTCATGGCTGTGACCCCGTATATTTGCCCCACTCAAAAATTTGTTTTGGAGAAGTCTAGAGATGTCATAAGACACAGAGAAAGAAATGTGTGTGTGAATATCAGGAAGGTATAGTGGGTCCCCAAGGTCCCCAGGAAAAAATTACTGTGGTCTGTTATTTTGATTAATAAGGAAGAATAGTCAAGAATGTGAAAATTAATGAAACTGTAGGGAAAATTACTTTTCATCCTAGAGTTTTAATGTGACAAAGGACTAGAAAACTGAACATTGTCGGATAAAATTTGGACTTTGTAAAGTAGATTTTTTAAAGCTCAGGGAAAATATAGGTATGAGTCCCTGACCAAAGACTGTGAAAATGTAGCAACTTGTGTAAGATGAGAGGTTCTGTTAAGGAAAGTCTGATGACTTCACATGATTGAAGGGTAGGGACCTTATATCAAACAAGATGGATGTAGCTGTCCAGGTCCCCTCAAATGAGCTCTGGTAATGCACTGAACATGGAGAGAAGGGCATGTCACCAATAATACAGTGGCATGGTCTTACAGACTGGAACAGGGACTTGTGAAAAACACAAAAACAATACAATGTACTTAAAAAAATAAATGTTACTTTTTTACAAATATTTGAGAGATGCATAAACAAAAGGAAACTTCTCTTGCTTTAAGCAGATATAATGATATAATAATTGGGAGAAAATAGAACCATTCACCTTCTACTTTGCATCTCCATCTGGAGAATAATTTTTGAAGTGGAGGTGGTATAACCAATATTATTGTGATGGAATTGAAGGTAGTGAAAAGCCAATCCCCCAGGTTGAGATGAGCAGCATAGAGGATGTTGTAATAACTTGCAGATCCAGTTTGACTCAGTGCCTATACACTTTGACTATGCCCTGGGTAGTCTGCTAAGCACAGAGAGATATTCAAAGGGAATGGGACAATCCAAATGCTTCTGCCACATGCCTGTTACCCACATGTTTGAGGTGTTCATGGGAGATGGGAAATAGAATTGGGAAATAGCAGCTGTTTGCCCTTGTGGATAATTGGTAATCTGCTGTTTATAAATCAGAGGCTGGCTGCCTTTGCCTATAAAACTCCCCGGTCTTTCTGATAATAAATTACATCCATTCTTGTGTCCGTATTGTTTAGTAAATTCAGTAGCTTTAAAAATTTCTGTCACAGGCAGAATTTTGTATTTTTGTTATCAACACCATTATGTTCAGATGTATTGTGTTATAGACATGATTTTGAAGACTCCAATTTTTCCCCTATTTTTACTTCTATTTGGACAGAAAAGTCTAAACTGTAATCTTCAAGAATCCAAGTTAAATGGCCCAGAATCATAATTTGGTTATTCTGATTGGCCATCGAATTGATTTGTTCATTCTAGGTAAAGATGACCCAAGAAGCAAAGGGAACTCAGGAAATAATGACATTCTTCAATTCTTCAATTCAATAGCTAACCAGCTAGGAAGAGCTCCATGTCCAGTTAAACTAAGAAGGTGTCACACGAGTGTACAAAACAATGAATAAAACAGTGCAGAAAAGCAGAGGCCATTGAACTTTATATCTCTGCCCAGCTGCAGCATTACTCAGAATTTACAAGTATGCCAGCCTTTGCACCTTCTAAACATTTTCCCAAGTATTTTAGGATTCTCACAAAAATATTGCTGTAGTAAGTATCATCAACATTTAGTAGCTGTTTTTCAAGAATAGCCAAGTGACATTATTATGGTCTGTCATCAAACCATGGGAGGTGTGGAGGAGGCCAATGTTGATCATTGCAGATAAAGTTGTATGTTTGTACAGATATGCACAGAAGAGTTTATGCCGAATAATGTGTGTATTTTTCAACATATTAGCAGTATATCAGAGTTTCCTGTTTGCTTGTGGTATGGTGCTCTTCATACATTCCATCCAAATATCCCTAATGAGAGACAGGAGTGAATTATATTTACCACAAAGATTTTTTTTTGAAGTCTTGTACTTATTTTTAAAACTTTTGGGGCCAGGAATAGTGGCTCATGCCTGTAATCCCAGCGATTTGGGAGGCCGAGGTGGGCAGATCACCTAAGGTCAGGAGTTCAAGACCAGCCCAACAACATGGAGAAACCCTGTCTTTACTAAAAATACAAAATTAATTGGGCATGGTGGCACATGCCTGTAATCCCAGCTACTTGGGAGACTGAGGCATGAGAATCTTCTGAACCCGGGAGGCGAAGGTTGTGGTGAGCCGAGATTGCACCATAGCACTCCAGCCTGGACAACAAGGGCAAAACTCCATTTTCTTTTGTTCTTGTTCATTTCCTGGCTGTCTTGAGAAATTATCTGCAGTTCTCATACTTAAGTGCATATAAGGATCACCTGGAATGTTTGTTAAAAATGTGGTTCCCTGATCTCTATATTCACCCCTTTCCTCTCGATCCTGATTTGGTGAGTGTAAGGTAGGATCTGGAAATAAATAACCCAGGTGATTGTTTCTGTTTAGGTGACCCAAGTACCATGCTATGAGATATGTGGCTCTAAGAAGCAGCCTTGGAGTGTTCTGTTACCTCACTTTGAGAAGAACCTTTTAAAAGACACTAAGAGTATTCACTGTAGAGATGAATAATCCAGTCTTCAGGTTTCTTGGTCATTCCTGCCATTCAGTCAGTGTGGACTCAACTCTCTTACAAGTCTCAAGTTCTCTATCTTCAGTGTTTTTACTAGAGGCATTCCTTTAGCCAGTCCCTATATTGGATCAACTCATCTTCAAATTCTATTGGTTCTTCCAGGCTGTCAAATGCTGCCTTTCCCACAAAGAGTCTGTCTTTTCTGTCTCATTCAGTTCACCATGACTTTTCTCCTGAGCTCTTTCTTGATCCTTGTCTTGTTTATATACATGTCTTATCCCTCCTAATTGAGCCTACGTTCCACAAGAGGAGTCCATGTCAGATAAGTCTCTAAGCCTCTAGCAGTACCTACCATGTTCCTTTGAATGCAATAGCTGCTCATTGGGAAAGGGTGATTCTATGAGAAAAGGTTACTATCTAGAATTGAGAAGGACACAAAACCAGAAAAAACAATAGCTGTTACTTAATTCTGTTAATGTGGTGATTAATAGGAGCATATTTCTTAAGTGGAAAGAAAATCCAAAAATGAGTATAGCAGTGATGCAATGAAAAATGAGTGTTTGGACCCATAGATTGTACAATACAGAAAGTAAACCCTAATGTGAAGTATTGAATTTAGTTAATGATTATTTGTCAATATTGCAACTAATGTATTGCAAGATGTTAATTACAGGGGAAACTTAAAAGGGAGGAGTTTGAAGGGTTATGTGAGAACTCTGTACATTCTACTCAAATTTTTCTGTAATCTCTTAAAATAAAGTCTATTAATAAAAACATAAAAAATAAGTAGTAATAAAAAGAAAAGGGAAATGAGTAAGCTGAAATGATAAGAAATTAATGTAATGAATAAAATTCACCCTAGGCTTGTGAAAAAGCAGGAAAGCAGGGCCTGGCTTGCTGTGGTTGGGAATACTCTTTCATGATTGTTTATACACAACACTTCTAAAGAATTCTTTGAACTCAGCTTTATCATTAGTGAAATGAGGTTTTCCCATTTAGAAACATATGATAAAACACAATTATCAATAAGCAAGCATGAACTTTATAATAAAAAATGTCCCAGCACTTTGGGAGGCCGAGGCTGGCGGATCACCTGAGGTCAGGATTTCGAGACCTGCCTGACCAACATGGAGAAACCCGGTCTCTACTAAAAATACAAAATTAGCTGGGTGTGGTGGCACATGCCAGTAATCCCAGCTACTCGGGAGGCTGAGGCAGGAGAATCGCTTGGGAGGTGGAGGTTGTGCTAAGCCGAGATTGCGCTATTGCACTCCAGCCTGGGCAACAAGAGTGAAACTCCATCTCTCTCTCTCTCTCTCTCTCTCTCTCTCTTTCTCTCTCTCTCTCTCTCTCTATATATATATATCACACACACACATTCACACACACACAAAAGTCCAAGAATTCACCTTGTTACAAATTGGAGTATAATTGTAAATATCTATAAGTATATTTATAAGGGCAGAGGTGAAACAGAGCTGTAGGGAGGATAAATTCTACGAAGGAGTTTAAAGAATACTTTCATTGGACTAAGGAGTCGTGCTATAGCATCAACCATTCATGGTTTGACAATGAGTGATGAGAGAGAGAGGAGACAGAAAGCAGGCTTCTTACAGCTGGGCTCACACATATTCAGCAGCTCATTTTAGAGGGAAAAAATAACAATTTTCAATTTATGAACAGTGTAAGTATCTAAATGATTCAATGTAGAATATCATATTGCCAACTCCCTGAGAATTATGCAGTCAGCACAATTTGCAAATTTGAATTGTTTTGTTTTAATCTTTGTCAGGGTTCTCCATTCTCCATTTAGTGTTATAGCAATCCAGGATCTTCCTCTATTTTGTTGCTAAGCCATTTTCATGTACATTAATATATATATAAAATTATATATACTTCATATGCATTTCTCTATCAATAGAAAAGAGAAGTTTGCACCTAGTGTTTCTATTTAGCTTTCTTCCTTCATTGATATGGAGAATACCATTTGTAGTTTCATGAGTGTGCTTTATGTCTATGCTTGAGCAAGGTAAGGTGGCTGTATGTGCTCTCAGGGCAAAAGATCTGGATGTAACTGGTTCAGGCCAAATCTTTTCGGAAACCTGCTCAGCACCATAGTGCAGTGCGTGCTTCTCAAATTTTAATGTGTAAAAAAAAATCCATCTAAAATGCAAATTCTGATTTGGTAGGTCTGGGGAGGAGCCTGAGATTCTGCATTTCTAACAGATTCCCTGCTGATGCTGATGCTGCATAGCAGGGAGAGAGAGGAGCCGCCTCTTCCCTGCTGGATGACTTGTATCTAATCGGATCCTTTTTTTTCTTTTTACACTTTGTAGTAAGCTGTGGATATTCCAGAGATAGAAAGTCTGAATTTTTTTGTCACTGATCCTTTCTGATACTCTAAGGACTTGTCTCCCACCTTCTGTCTATGAGGCTGGTGGGTATAAGGAGTTTGCATGAACACCTCTAAATGCCATACATGCTACAGCCTATAAAGCATGTAAAAGAGATCTTGTTAGTCAGGTAATAGATACGATAATCAGAGAGAAGACGTCTCTCCTTTCTCAGAAAGACACATTAAGGGCCGCAAAACTGGCATTTGGTTATTTTAAGTGCCAAAGAGGTGTTCTTCATGATTATTTTTAAAAAGGTAAAGTGATGATCAATTGGTAATTAAAATAGACATTTTTATGTGTTTAGAGATGATTTCTCAGTGGTCCATCCCTGAAGAATCTTCTGCCCCCCTGCAAATTTTCACACGATTTCATGACTAAGCTCTTTACAGAGAATATAGAACACCTCATATGGCTATTTCTTCTGTAAATGCATTTAGCATAAACTGATCAATGAATTCATAAAGATTGTGCACAATTTCAAATTTTTCTGCCAGATGAATGATTCAATTTGCCCAAGCACTTTGTTGAGGAGCTAAAGTTAGGGTAGGCAAGGGGTGGGGAGAGTGAGAATAATGGGAAGGAAAAGGCAGCTTCAACTGGGGGAATTCACTCCAGAGGAAGAAAATGTGTTCTGCTCTCCAACCTTGCAGGTAGCATGTTTGGCTGCCACAGGAACACACTATTTGTTCTTTTTCCCTGACACTGAACTAAAGAATGCGTTGTGGGAAAACCCATCCTGACATATGACACAGTGCAAAGGAAGATCACAGCGTGAGGCAGCATCAAGGGGTTGACATGGCCTTGATGCACTCAGGCACAGCACGGGGTCGCCGGGATGAGTGGCTCTTCCAACGGAAGCCCCAGTGCAATTTGCACAATTCTCCTGAGAGCTCTCAGTGAAGCCCCAAGCCCCTGTAAACTGGGCCAAAGAGGAGAGCAAAGACCCTGCCCCCCGCCTGGAGACACACAAAGGGAGGCATTTCAAAAGGGGCTTAGTTAAAAGGAGAAAAAAATTATACACAAATATTAGAGGAAAATTGGAGTGGATTTTTAAAAAGAGTCTAACAGGACAAGACCAAAGGGGATGGGAAGAAAATCGAAAGTGCGGGGAACTGGATAGGAGAGCACATATCAAAGCGATGTGTTAAACTTTTCTCTCTCTCTCTCTGTCTTTTTTTTTTTCTTAAAAGAGAAAGACCCTTGGGAATGCTACAAGTGAACCTGATCTGTTTTGGTGAAAAAATTTTCTTTCCTCTCACTCTCTTGTAATTTTTTAGCAGTTTCCTATGTCCAAATGGAAGTTTGCATTTTGTAAAAAAGAGAAAACCCAGCAAGCTCAATCAGTGTTTCTTTCTATCATGTCTCTGAGCAAAAGACCCGCCTCCACCCATTCTCCCTTGTTGCTCCTCTTATCATAATATGCCACATTTTGTTCATCAAATTTACATTTCAAAATTTCTATATTGCTGCCATACATTAATTATTAATCTTTCACCAATCTTTCTGTAGAAGCATTTTAAACTTTGATTTTACTATCCAGTCTGAGGAAAATAAGCTTTAATCATGACCCTTTTCTAGAGGATGCTTTCCTTTCCTCATCCTATGAAGAATTTACCTTATACATGTGCCAGACAAGTATTTAGAAAAATCTCATAGGTTTTAAAAAGCAGACTAAGAAATGTTTGAGATTAAGAATAACTCTTGTTTTCCAGAGCCATTGAAAGCGCTTTTGAACAATTCAGGGTTATGTTACGAACAAGGATTTTACTTAGATTTAATTAGAGTTACGGTAGTAGGAAATGAACCAATTTTATTTTTAGTCCATTGAATACCTGCCTACTTACTCAAGTCAACCAAAACTGTCAGATCAATTGTAAGTGTGGACCCTACTTTTATTGGAGCCTTCCCTCTGCTTGTAACCCTTGAGGTTTCCTTAGTGTTGTTTATTGACTTCATTTCACATTCAATAAAAATAAATAGATGAAAATTATCATTTCAAGTTATATTTCAACATGACTTCTTCATGGTTATGATATTTTTCTAATTTATTTCTGCCTCTAAAATCAGCTTACTAATTATAACAGCTGTTTTAAATATTTTAGTTGGGTTATGTACGTCTTTAAGAATTTGATAAAAACTAGAAGGAGGAAATGTCTATATGCTTTCTTTATGCTATTTCAGGGAATTCAGGGGGCCCCAAAAGATTACACAGAGATCTTTTAAGGTTCTTGGACTTTAGATCAAGAACTTGTGATAGTGATACAGAAGTTCCTGAATTTTACTGTCCCCTTTCTGACCTCTATTCCCATGAATCCCAGCTGAAGCCTGTGTTGTGTTCAGTGTCACATATAAATGGTCCTGAAATAAAGTCCATGTCAGTTTCTTAGTTTGGTGGCTATGCAGAATTTTGTATGTCAATTCTTACTGCTTGGTGTTGCAGCTGAATTTACGTGGTGCTATATACTACTGTGGTCCTCCTGATTTCACCTTTGCTGTTAAGCAGTGTATTTGATTTTGCAAACTACAGGAAGGGCCTCAGCTCATGGGAGAAAAAAACACAAGAGTAGGAGACAGGTGAGATGGCTCTTGCATGTTGTTCTTGCTACGACATAACTGTGTGACCTTGAATAAGTTGCTTTATCTCTCTGGGCTTCAGTTTTCTAATAATAGCTATTAGTTATTGAGTCCATGCTATGTGCTGGCTAAGTACTTAACATACATCCTGTCACTTACTCCTTACTATTACCCTAAGAGACAACTTCTGTTGGCCTTAGGTTATAGTTTAGAAAAACTGAGATTCAGAGAGGTGAAGGAGGCAGAGCCAAAATTCAAACTAAGATGAGTCCAATTGAAGAGTCCAAGCTTAGTTACTTTCTTACTCTCTGTTCTATACAGCTCACTGTGTAAAATGAGGCAGTGGGACTCGAAGCCAACTTGAACGTTCCACAAGTCTGTAAGAAGTCACTGGGAGCCATATTGATTAGCAAATATTCTAATCCCCTTTTTTTAGATCTTAGAAACAACTTTATTGAGGTATAATTGACATACAAAAAACTGCCCATATATAAAGTGTATCTTTTGGTTAGTTTTGACCTATGTACACACCTGTGAAGCCATCATCACAATCAAGATAATGAACATACCCATCACTGCATAAAGTGTTCTTTTGCCCCTTCTAGTACTTCCCTGTACGTCCTTCAAAGCTACTTTCCGTCATCTACTTTCTGTCACTATAGATTAACTTATATTTTCTTGATTTAAAAAAATAAATAGTGGTATCTCATTATAATTTAATTTTCATTTCCCCAGTGAGTAATGATGTTTGGCTTTTCATATTTCATGTTTTCATGTGCTTCTTCACCATCCTTGGAGAAATGTCTGTTTAAATCTTTTGCCCATTTTAAAATTGAATTGTTGATCAAATTATGAGAGGTCTATATTTTCAGAATATAAGTCATTTATTAGATAAAGGACTTTAAAACGTTTCTCATAGTTTGTGGCTTGAAGAATCTTTTGCACGACAGAAGTTTTTAACTTTGGTAAAGTCCAATTTATTGATTTGTTCTTTTATGGACCATGTTATAGTTGTATGTAAGCATTTTTTGACTAACTCACGGTCACATAGTTTTTCTTCTAGAAGTTTTCTAATTTTAGCCTGTTCATTTAGGTCTATGATTCATTTTGAGTAAATTTTGTGTATGGTATGGGGTATAGATCGAATTTCTTTTTTTTGTATATGGATATCCAATTTTTCCCACAATGTCTGTTGAAGAGTCTATTATTTCCTTACTGAATTACCTTTGCACGTCTTTCAAAATTAGTTGTATTTGTATGTGCAGAGATCATTTCTGGACCCCATTTTGTTTCATTTATTTGTCTGCTTTGGTATCAATACCAAACTGTCTTGATTACTATAGCTATAAAATAACTCTTGAAATGAGGTAGTGTTAGTATCCTAATTTTTCCTTTTTCAAAATTATTTTGGGTATTTTTAGGTTTATTAAATCTCCATATGAATTCTTTGAGGTCTACTTTGTCTGATATTTATATACTCACTCAGTTTTATTTTGATTACTGTTAACATAGTGTATCACTTCAATTCCTTTACTTTGAACCTATTTGTACATTTATATGAAAAGTATATTTATTATAGGGATCATATAGTTGAGGATTGCCTTTTTATCCAATTGGAGAACTAAACAAATATTTACATATTCATATTGTGTAAATGGACTAAGCATCTCGACTACAATTTTAATTTTTGCATATGAATGTGGGTGCTTAGGCCATTTACATGTATTTTGGTTATTTGTGTATTTAGATTTAACTCTATCATCTTGCCATTTGTTTTCTGTTTGTCCTGTCTGTTCCTTGTTTTCTTTTTCTCCTTTATCTGTCTTCTTTTGGATTAACTGAATTTTTTTAATCATTCCATTTTATCTTTTTTTGTTGGCTTATTAGATTAACTCTTTATTTTAGTTCTCAATTTAGGGTTTATAGTATACATATTTAACGTATAATATGTCTATCTTCAAGCCACATTGTATCACTGAATGTATAGTAACAAAAACCTTATGATAATTCCATTTTCCACCTACAGATCTTGTGCTGTTGTTGTCATATATTTTACATACACAAACACACACACACACACTAAACCATATACTCCGTTGTTACTATTTGGGTTTAAACAATCAGCTATGTTTGAAAGAGATTAAGTAATAAGAGACAAACATGTTTATCCATGGCGTTACAATTTCCTCTGCCCTTTATTTCTTTATGTAGATCGCTCTTTTCATCTGGTATCATTTCTTTTCTTTCTGAAGGATTTCCTTTACATTTTTTTGTCAATGAGAAATTGGTTCTCATCTTTATCTTTGTTCCCTTGTATATAACATGTATTTTTCTCTGGCTGCATTCAAGATTTTCTCTTTATCACCATTTTTGAGCAAGTTGATGATGATGTGTAATTGTATAGATTTCTTGAATGTTTCTTATGCTTGGGGTTCTGTGAGTTTCCTTGATCTGTGAGATTATTGTTTTTAATCAAATTTGGAAAAACATTGGCCAGTATTTCTTTAAATTTTTTTTATGTCTTCCCTTTTAATTATACGCTTAAAGTTGTCCTACACTTAGCTGATGCTCTCTTCATCGTTTTGGCTCTCTTTTTCTCTCTGCATTTCATTTTAGAGATTTTTTAATTACTATTTCATTTTGGATAGTTTTTATTACCATTCCTTCAAGCTCAACAATCTTTTATTCTGAAATGTATAATCTAAGACTATACCCAGTGCATTTTTTATTGAACACATTTTAATTTTTATTCTACAAGTGTGATTTAGGTCTCTCTATTTCTAATGTCTTTGTATGTTAATTCTAACACCTATGTTAGATTTATGGATTTTTCTCCTCACTGTGAGTCATATTTTTCTCTTTCTTTGCATGCTGGGTGCTTTTTGATTGGATGCCAGACCTTGTAAATTTTAGCTTATTAGGTGCTAGATATTTTTCTATTTCTGAAAATAGTCTTACATATATTCTAGGATGCAGTTATATTATGTGAACAGTTTGATCCTTTTGGGACTTTCTTTTTATTTGTTAGATGGGTCTGGAGCAGTGCTTGGTCTAGGGCAAATTATTCCTCACTACTAAGATAAGACCTTTTCATGTACTCTACCAAATGCATTGTGAACTGTGAAGTTTTCCAGGCTGGTTGTGGGAACAGGCACTATTCCTGGTCCTGTGTGAGCTCTGGGCACTATCAACCCTAATCCTTTCACTTGATTATTTCCTAGACAGCATGTAGTTTTCTTATGCACATTCATGGATAGTTACTCACTGTATTCTCAAGGGGACCTCCCTGCAAATTTTGGAAGCTCTTTCTCTGTTTTTATTTAGAAGCTGTATTTATGCAGGACAGTGAGACTTGAGAGATGTATATGCTTTCTATAGATGAAAAGGAGACTACAGAGTATGGAGGCAGGAGAGTTCCCAAAACACATGATGCAGCAGCCAATAAGAACCACCTAAAGGAATCCCTCCTGGAGACAGTGAGAAGACTCATTCAATTCGAGCCGAAGTTGCTTGTGGTGTGAAAGAATGTGGTGGTTTTGGAAAGGTAGGCTAATGTCTTTTACGAGGGCATTTGACCCAAAGCAATGAAAACTGGAGCCAAGCATGTCTCTTTAACTATGTGTCTCGAGGGTCTAACTGTGTTAAAGTGCTGGACAGGAGGTAGACACAGACATCTGAGTTTCTGTTCCAAGGAGCTCATCTTTAGTGCAGACAATACAGTTGGAGCAAAGCACAGATTCAAGAGTTTTCACTTTATTCCTTAGAGAGTAGGGATCCACTGACTACTTTTGAAAAGCAGCCTGATGAAATGCAGGTCATGGTTTAGGAAAAATTTGGCAGTTGCATGTTGTGTGTACAGGATAGGGAAGAGCCTGGAGAAATCAGCAAGGAGAACATTTCAGAGTTCAATGTGAAAAGCTCGGATGGAGACAGTGGGGGTGGGCAAGGAATGGGAGGTATCCAGGAAAATGAGTGGACTGAATATGGAAAAATACTTTATACGCAAGGTGAAGGCAGGAAGCAGTCGAGGATGACTTGAAGGCTTTGAGGAGACTTGATTGATAGAATGCTGGTACCAGGAATACAAATAATGATGACAAGAGAGGAG
Organism: Pongo pygmaeus; assembly: GCF_028885625.2. NCBI lineage: Eukaryota > Metazoa > Chordata > Mammalia > Primates > Hominidae > Pongo > Pongo pygmaeus. The sequence goes on along the minus strand of NC_072378.2, from coordinate 98,479,461 downwards.
CTTGTTTCAAAGTAAATATGACAAATTTATTTTTAGGTGTTTGAGTTTTGAGGTGACAGTGGTATACAGAAGTAGATATGTACAGCTGTTGTTTGAAAATATGGTACTATAAGGAAAGTTCAGAGCTCAAGATATAGATTTGAAGGCCACCTAATGAAATTACAGTTTAATTCATTCATTTATTTACCAAGTGATTGGTATGAACAGTTTATCAGATACTGAGCTCAGTTCTGGGATGCAAAGACACAGAAGTGCAGTCTCTATCCTTGAGGAGCAGGTAAACACTCGATGTAATACTGTCTGGTGAGAGCTATGCCTGTGGTAGAATGGCAGCACAATGGGGTGACACCCCGCTCACAGTAGGGAGTGCTGGGAAAGCTTCCTGGAGGAGGTGTCACCTGAGCTGTGTTTTAGAACAAGTAGGGGTTAATCAAGCAGAGAAACATGTACAGGGTATTAGAGGCAGAGTGGACAGCATGTGAAAAGGTACAGAGGCAAGGGAGAGCATGGCATATACGGGATCTGGTTGAAATGTATGCATGTGAGGGAGAGAGAAAGATAATACTGCAGGGGGAGGCAGGAGTTGAATTATGAATGGCCTTGTAGGTTGCTTGCTAACTTTGGGCTGCCATGTAGTACATCCCCATGGAGATGCCCAAAGCCAGTGGGTACCATCCTGTGGGTGACGGGTTTTTTGGCCAATTTAAACTTGAAAGCAATGTGATCAGATTAGAAATTTAGAAAGACTGCTCCGGCAGTGGTGTGATGCAGTGATTGGAAGGGCTAAAAGCTGCATTCAGGGGAACTAGTTATAATTCTACTTTAGTTATGAAGGTGGAATGAAGAGGGTCTGAATGAAGGCAGTGTCAATGGGAAAGGAGAAAAAAGGACAGTTAAAAAGTTAAAGAATTTTAATAGGCAGAATTTCATGAAGAATCAAACTTAAGAGATTTGAATTTGGAGTTTATTAGCTTGCAAGTGTTTTGAGTCACTCAAAGGAAAGAGCTGTCCCAAGAAGCGTAGTGATAAAAATAAATGGCGTCTATTTAAGTGGAAACCCTAGATGTCCCAATCCTGAGATTCCTGTGGCTTGATAGGCTTCTGACGAAGAAGATGTGAAGAAAGATATGAAGATGGGGGAATAGAATTAGGTGGAAATTGGCATTTAAGAGGGCAGGAAGAGGACAGGAATTAGCATGGGGAATAATAGAAAGAAAATAAAGAGGGCATAATGTCATAGAGGCTCACCAAGAATCTCAGTAGAGAAAGCCCAGTCAGCAGTGCTGTTGAGAAGGATAACTGAATGGATAGCACCTTCGGGGCATTAGAAGGTCCCAGGTGACTGCAAACAAAGCTGTTTCAGTACAGTGTGAGACAGCAAGGCTAATAATCCAGAGTGGGACTGAGATTTTGAGGAAATGGATTTAGTAGGTATAGGTGAGACCAGTTACATGATGCTGAGCCTCCAGTGTGCCTAGTCACCTGAGATATAGCAGAATCTCACATAGTGAATTTAATTCTGATAGTTTACCACCTATGAATAAATACTGCAGTAGAACATGAGCATAATGGCATTTTCTGTAATATTGAGCATATATACCAAAAACATTTTAGGGAAAACAATCATAAAAGATAAGAATAAACACCCTCAAGGAATTGAACAGAGTTTAAATATGACCTTGCATCATCAATCTTACTTTCTGAACTATGATAGCCCATAGTTCCTGTTTCTTTTGATACTGCATTTTATCATTTCTTGGTCTCATGACAGAAATTTTTCTAAGCTGAAAAATCCCTTCTGTGCTCTTTATCATGTTAGTTGACTTCCTGACTTGTTGTGAAGCCTGTTCCTTCTATGTGAAGCAGCAGATCAGAGGCTGGTGAAAGCCAGGTGGGATGGGAGGCCACGGAGTCAAAGCTGTGTTTCCACATTGTAGCTGGGGATGCTTAGCAGACACCCAGACTATGCCAGCCCAAACACTCGAAGAAGCTCTTTCTGACCACATGTTGGTCAGCAGCCTTCTTGCTCTGTAATCTGCTTTCATATAGATTTTTCTTTTTCTCAAATTTTACTTTTTTCCTCTGTTGCAATCTCATACCCTGAGATTTTCAGTGATGTGAATAAGCCGATATAAAAAAATTTGTCTATAGACCGTTTTGCAGTTTAGTCTTTTTATATATTTGATCTCATTTGATCCCCAAAAAATGTTCTGTAAAGAAATCACTTTATGTTGCATAATAAGTAGAAAATACACTAAAATTAAAAAAAAAAAAACTACTATTGTTTTTTATCAAGACTGTTCAGTAAGAAATACCTGACCCAAGTGCATTGTCTGAATCTAACGCTGGACTGTCAGTGGAGATTAGGAAAGAGCACACGAAAATCTTTATACCACATAATCCTGAGAAATTATTTGGGAGTATCAAGGCTCTGTAGCAAGAGGTAAACATGGTATTAATTGTTCATAAGAAATTTTTACATTATAAAAATATTTGAGTACTTATAAAATTCAAGAAAAAACAAAGCCAATATTTTAAAAGTTAATTTCTCTCACTTTGGTTTTGAGTTTAGAATTTAACGTTTTAGTGGTGGTGAAAAGTTTAGATACATAGCCTTTCTCAGTTCTCCTTATAATCGAGACTAAATTTTCAGACTAAAAATAAATCAGGATATGTGCCTGGCAAGTACAGACACCTATGGGGACTGTGGAACAGCTATTTGAAAGCATATTTAGAACCTGACTGGAGGTGAGTGGAATCCACGACTGAGGGACCGAATTTTCCTCCTTGGAGAAAATCAGCATGATGGGGACCTAGGGTCTTGCTGATATGTTGTTAATTAAAAAGAATTCTACTAAAGGGGTAGAGTGGCTTAGAGAATGGTGCTAAATCAGAAAAAATTAGAATCAATACAGTGTGAGCCACTAGAAATCATTAACCAGCAGGAAACAAGCCAAAACAAAAGTTAAGATTCATTGCTGAATGACATTTTTGTTCCATCATCAAAATATATATCTTTTAAAAAATCATCAAATCATTAGTTTGTCACTGGTAATTTTAGTCTCTACTCAATTGAGATGAATCTATGTTAAATAAATGGACATATTTTGGGGGATCCAGTTGTAGTCATAATTTGCTAGCAGTTTAAATATAGTAGATTCCCAAATTCCAATCCAATATTTACCCTTTTTCTAATATAGATGACTCTGCTTTTTCTTCCTATAGATGAAAATAAATACATGAGTTGTTTTTGACACAGATTACAAATGTACTTCATAATATTTCTGGGATACGTTTTATTTTCTAGTTTATGTGCTCTTATAATTAACTAGATATCTTCAAAAGAAAGAATTCTAGTTCAGGGCTCAAATTAAGAGCAAGTAACTATAAACACAGTGCTTGATTCTTAAAAATAAACAGCACATATGGGCTTCTGCTGCAGATGTTATACCCTGGAGTGTGCCCTGATTTCTTTTCAGCTAAATAAGAATAGTACAATCACATAGATGTGTAATAACATATGAGTGTCAGTTATATTAGAATGCATTCTATATGCAAGTAAGACAAGAGCATTTGCAAGTAGATTTTATTAACCTCTGAAACTGCAAAGTGTTGGTCATATTATTTTTTGCTTTACAGAGGGTAAACTCTCCCAAACCTGCTAGTACCCTTTATCTGCCATCACTCAGTCCTCCGGGTGTTTTGTGCTTATGCAGAGCACTGTACACATGAATATGACCTCTTCATAGGGAAGTTAAAGAATGGACATTTTAGGCCAGGTGTGGTGGCTCACACCTGTAATCCCAGCACTTTGGGAGGCTGAGGCAGGCAGATCACGAGGTCAGGAGATTGAGACCATCCTGGCTAACACGGTGAAACCTCGTCTCTACTAAAAATACAAAAAAATTAGCTGGGCGTGAACCCGGGAGGCGGAGCTTGCAGTGAGCCGAAATTGCACCACTGCACTCCAGCCTGGGTGACAGAGCGAGACTCCATCTCAAAAAAAAAAAAAAAAAAAAGAATGAACATTTTATTGAGCATTTGATATGTGCCATGCTCATTTATTTACATTCAGTTACTGTTTGCAAATAGTTTAAGAAACCCCTCCAAGCCCCAATATTTGTGTCATTTATTAATAGACTACTCTGCCTTTTTTTTTTTTTTCGAGACAGAGTCTTGCTCTGTCACGCAGGCTGGAGTGCAGGGATGCAATATTGACACAATGCAACCTCTGCCTCCCAGGTTCAAGCGATTCTCCTGCCTCAGCCTCCTGAGTAGCTGGAACTGCAGGCATGCAACACCATGCCCAGCTAATTTTTGTATTTTTAGTAGAGACAGGGTTTCACCATGTTGGCCAGTATGGTCTCGATCTCTTGACCTTATGATCCGCCCGCCTCGACCTCCCAAAGTGCTGGGATTACAGGCATGAGCCACTGTGCCCGGCCTCAACTTGTATAAAAGATAAAGATAGTCAGCTGGAGGGTTCATGGTTTGATCCTCTGAAAGGGCAGAAAACACCACATAGTGAATAGCTTTCTATCAGCAGGTGTCTTACATGAACTCTTAGCAGGCACAGCTCTTATTCCATTCCTGATGATGATGCTGTCAACAAGCAATCATATATTCTAAGCTGTAGATGTGAGCAAGAGTTGTAAATCCTGGATTGAGAAGAACAATCCTGGGATATCATGAACTCTCTTGCCTTGTTTTTCTCAAAATATTTGATTTACTTTTTGATGTTTTAATACATACCATTTTTCCAGGCTGCTGGTTTGGACATTTGCTAAAGAAAAAAAAAGGTGTGTGTGTGTGTGTGTGTGTGTGTGTGTGTGTGAGTGAGGATCAGTAAGGCTAACTTCAGTATCCTGTAATGGCTCCCTTTGGACCTTTATTTTCCTTGCCATAGGGGAGTTCCACAGAGCTCTTTTTGCCAGAGTCCAGTGTAGAACTTAATGTGCTATGAATCCTTATGGAACTGAAAGGAGACCAGTTGGGTCTGGGAACCAGCTCTGATGAAAGGCAGGTGTATTAGTTAACCACTGCTAGGTAACAAACTGCTGCAAAATTTAGTGTAGAACAATGATTTATTTTTATCTCTCATGGTACTTTGGAATGAGCTTTGGGCTCAGGGTCTCATGCAGGTCAGATGAGGGCTAGGACTGAGTCATCTGAAAGCTCTGCACATCCAAGATGGCAGTTCCTCTAAGAGCACTGGAGCAGCTAGGACTGGCTGGGTATGTTTCTGTCTCCATATAGTCCCTCTATCTGGCTAGCCTGTGCTTGTCCTAAGCAGGTGATCTCAGAGCAGTCAGATCTATGTAGTAGCTGGCTTCCCCCAGGATGAGAATTCTAAGAGACCCACGTGAGAGCTGCGAATCTTTTCATGATTTAGTCTCTAAAGTCATGCAGCATCACTTCTGCCAATTTGTACCAGTCAAAAGTGAGTCACAGGGCTCATCCCAGATTCAAGAGGTAGGGGTTTCAACCAAGATATTAATCAAGGAGGCATGGCTCATGGCAGAGCCAAATTTAGAGACTAGCAACTATTGCAGAACAAGGATTTTTCTTCTTTAGAATTTTAGACTGAAGTGTGTTCTTGGCCTTGGCTCAATACCCCCAAGGATACTGAAGGGATCTCCAGACTGGAAACAGGTGTTGTGAGTTCATTCTATGGTCACAAACCACAAACTATCCCTGAAGTTTTGGTAAAAAGAATTCAGTGTCAAAGAAAGTTTTGGTCTTTTGTTAGAATTCCTTATTTTAGAACTGGACAAGTCAACCATTAGATTGTGAACCATTAGATGGAAGTGATCTGACAGATGCTTACAGAGAAGACTGCACCTGTGAACAAGTGAATATTGCTTCCATAGACCTACACCTGGAGAAATCTCTATTCTCAGAGTCATTATGAACACTATTAATACTATTCATATTAATAAAGCAAAGCAGGATAGAGAGAACTGAGGGGTATTTCTCTGACCTATGGTCTATTGGTAACATCCATTCACATCTCACTGTAGAGGAGTTTGTTTATGAAATCAGCTTGTTGACACCTTGTACTACCCTCAGTACTCTGAGTGTGTGGAATGTCAGACAGACAGGTTATGCATGGAGCAGGGAGAAATGGGTAAAATCGGAATTTTAAGGTGCTGCCCCAGAGATTATCTTTCCAACCCTCCAGAAACTACCCTGTCTCTTTTCTTCATAGACTTCCTTCTCACTTCCCCTCCTCTTTTGAAATTTGCATAATAATAATCACAAAAAGAAAAACAATAAATACAATAACAAAAATAATATACCTAAAGACAGGGTGCCCTCATACATTTACAGTTCTCAGACACCTTAACCCTGGTAAAAATTTATACCAAGAGTGTAATTTTAAAAATCAAGCAAACAACCGTGGATGGTCCCAGGAGAGTGGATAGAATAAAGATCAACTTAATAAATGCATTGCATATCCAGTCTTTTGGGGTCATGGTTTCACAAAAGAAAAATAAAAGAAACAGCAAGAAACAGTGTGGCAGAGAAAATAATAAAGGGATAAGAGAAGGAGGGAGTATCAGGAAGTTGAGAGAAATCTACAAAGAGGTTGCTCTTGTGGAGGAAAATACAATCACTACCAAACATGTTTCTTTGCATTTAACGGTGAACATAAAAGATATAAAGTTTATAATAGTAATTTTTCTGAGAGATAGAAGTGGAGAGAAGATGAGAATGTCAGAGGGGGGATCTTGGGATAAATATCATAGTCACAGTGATTTAGGGAGAGGGTTGAGGGCAATTTGTTCTCCTATGGTAGCTTGAAAGCAAAAACTTTATGAATCGGGCTCATCCTCACTTTTCTCATGCCAGTATTTTTGCTAGTAGGATTGTGGAAATGCTCCTACCTCAAGAAAAACTTTTCATTGCAAGAGATTAATTTCTAAAACTCCCTATAAGGCCAGGCGGTGGCTCACGCCTGTAATCCCAGCACTTGGGGAGGCCAAGGCAGGCAGATCACGAGGTCAAGAGATCGAGACCATACTGGCCAACATGGTGAAACCCTGTCTCTACTAAAAATACAAAAATTAGCTAGGCATAATGGCACACACCTGTAGTCCCAGCTACTTGGGAGGCTGAGGCAGGAGAATCACTTGAACCCGGGAGGTGGAGGTTGCAGGGAACCGAGATTGCACCACTGCATTCCATCCTGGTGACAGAGCAAGACTCCGTGTCAAAAAACAAACAAAGAAACTCCCTATAAATTAAGATGTAGCCAAGAAAATGAGAAGTCATAATTCATTGTGTAGCTTTGGAGTCCATTCCTGCCTCTGCCCATACCAGTGCTGTGGCCTGAACACGTTATTTATCTTTATTCAGCTTCAGTTTCCTTATCTATAAAACGGCACAGCAAAAGAACATGCCTTATCTGGCTCCTGTGAAGATTAGATGGAATATGTGTGCAAAATCTGGGCACATTAATGTACAACCTCAGCACATAGTAGTAGCTGGTATTATTATTACTCCATTGCTATTAGTAACGATAGCATCTTTCAACTTTCTTCTATATGATTTTAAGTTCCTCCTCTCCCCCAAAAATGTACTCTCTGACTGTAAAACCAAATGTATTTTTTTTTTTTTGCCCAGTACACACTGATGCTAATGAAACACTTCCAAGAGGCCACAGATGAAAATGTTTTGGCAGGGATGCAGTGTTTACCCAGATATACTGGTTTAGCCACAAAAACCTTTTCCATTTTTCTGCCCCTCAATTAGCTTTAATTCTTGACTCCACTGCTCCTGATTTTGGAGTGAAAGGGTTTTTGATGGTCCACTGGGCAGCTGGATTAAGCTGTACTTAAGTTACTTATATGCAGAAATAAACTTGTCCTCTTTCCTCTCATCCTTCCTGTACAATGGCACATTCCTACTAATTACATTATTCTCCGTGATTCTCCAGGGTCCTCTGGATAACAAGTAGAAGCAATGTTACAGGACATATGCTTTTACGCTTTATTGGCCACTGTTATCCACGGGCCTGACACTGAAGCTGAACAAACAGTCCAGACCCAAATGTGAAAACCCACCGATCGTCAATTGCGTGAAGTCTGAATTTGATTAGAGTGTCATTTCCCTGCCCTTTCCCCTATGCTCATAAAAAAGGAACAGCTCTGAAATGCCTAAGAGATGCTGCTTGATTTAAGCCCTGAGAAATTCTAACCTAAAGGTAATAGAAAGGAGAAACCAAGCTTATCAAATTTTCTTTAGGAGCATTGGTCTGTTTCACCTGTGGTAATTGGCCGAGTTCAGGCCTGCACTCCGACAAGCTACAGGAAGTTGCCGGAAAGAACCACCAATAAATAACCCAGTGCTTCGGAAAACAACCTTTTATGCTCTCTGATACTGATTTAGATGAGGTCTAAGAGAAGTGTAGAAGTACACAGGACGAGTAAGTAAATTGGGGTGACTTTTTGGGGAAGCAATAGCTATTGGTTAATTATGAGAAGAATTTTGATGGTGTGAGGTTGTTAATTGGATGAAGGACACTGTACAGAATGAAAGTTGGTTTCTATTAAAGCAGTTTAATAGAGGAAGAAGCCAACAAGAGAGTTTTACCTTCTTTTTCAGACACAGATAATTTAACCTACTTATTGGAGCATTTTGTAAGAAATAAAGAAGAAAAAAAAAAAACAAATACCTCACAGGTGTCCTTTTAATTGAATCAGCACAGTTGATTTTGTGACCAAAATTGCTTAGGCTGCAGGGCCTTCTGCTAAAAGGGCACTGCATAGAACCATCCTCTGGAAAGGTGTCAGGAATGAAACTGTTTATGGCATAAATAGGCAGATGAATCTTAAATAGCTTACTCTGTAAATCTGATATTAAAAATAAGAAAAGTCATCAGAGCATTTCAGGTATATTTGACAGTCATATACCAGCCCGCGTCAGCTTTGCCAAGCCTGCTGTTCACACGCACAGAACAGCCCACTATGGCTCGATGGGTTTTGATGAAATTGAAAATTGGAGACAGAGTTGAGGATAATTTGATTCATAGAAAGGACCAAGAGATCAAAAAAGCCCTTATGTTGTTAGTGGCCACGTGCAACTTGGCTGCTTTTGAGGGTGGAGCAGAGGGTAAGTGTGAGGAAGACAAGAGCAGGATCATGTCATGGCAGTTTTGCTCACCATGAATCAGGAGCAAGACAGAAATTGGCCCTGGTGCTTGGACTTTGTCTGTTAAAGGGAAAATGATGCTTTTGGATCATCAAGTCAATTTTTTTTTGTTCTTTTAATTTTGTATGAAATACAAGGTACACCTCACATCAAAGCAAGAAAGGAATTCCAGAAGTGAATTTCAATTCAATGCTGCAAATATTTATTGAGCACTATTATACTGGACACTGCTTCTGGATCTGAGCATGCTGGTAGATAAGAGATGACAAGCAATAATCAAGAGCAGACCATCCCTTTCCTTCAGAAGAAAAAGTCCAAGTTTCAGGTAACTCATCCCCAGTTATTCTGTATGTGAGGCAATATTTGTTGTACTCCTCACTTGAGAAGGTCCACAAATGAAGCTGTTTCTCTGGCTTTGTGCTAATTTAAGCATAGCTGAAATGCCCCTCTGAAAGCATTTACTTCACAGTTGTGTCATTTCCAATTTCAGCAAATATTAGGAGAAAATAATTTCTCTGTATTGCATAAAGCCATACTATAGGAAATGGGGGAACCAGAAAAGCAGCAGGCATGTTACTAGGAGTGCCAGATTCTCCTGCTGTCCCAGGCTAAATCTTGGCAAGGCCTGGGCTCCGCAACCAGGAGCTTTGGCTGTTGCCAGCTGCGGTGACACTATAGTTCCTTTGAGGACTGGGAGAACGTGCCCAGGATAACAAAGATATACATGTAAATAAGAAGTCTCTGGGGTTTATAGGCTTTTGACAGTTCACCACTGTCCATTTGTTGAATTCCACATTAGTGAAGCATTAAGAATCATCTCTGACCTTTTCGTATGAACAAGAAGACCAACTGGGGGACTGAAAAGTACATAATGACAAACTGGCAATAATATTAGCAATGAAACTTTTGACAAATGGACGTTTCTGGGTCTCTCTCTGGCCTGATTCCTATTCCGAGCCTTGGCTCCCTGGGTTGGAAAAGCACGCATCCCAGTTCTCTCTCTCTTGGGAGCCACATGCTGTATGAGCTGCTTTCTCTGGGTGGGTTGGCCCATCTCTTTTCGGGTTCTCCCCACAGCTAGCCTGGGGAGTTGCTATAAATCCCCCAGGAAGGCACTCAGCCCAGATCTTTGCTTCTGAGCCCTTTTCAATTTACTGGGGATAATAGTCCTGCGTTGGGAAAATGGGTAAACATTTTAGCATATTTAACACTGAAATCCAGAGAGCACGGAAGACAATGCTTGCAAATCATGAACTATATCACTCATTTGACACTTCATATGTAATACTTTATGCTATTACTTACCTGTCTGGAAATTATTTTTTTTTCTGGATTATAAAAAGACTACATGCTTACTGAAAAATCTTAGACCATATACACGAAAATAATGAAGGATGAATTATAGAAATTACATAACAATTTCTATAACAATTTCAATTATACATTATTTTCATGTATATGGTCTAAGATTTCTCAGTAAGCCTGTAGTCTTTTTATAATCCAGAGAGGAAAGGAGGCAAGAGAGAGACTTGAAAGGGGAGAGGGAGGCAAAAAAGTCATATTTGCTGATAGGGTAAGGTGAGGGGTATTACAGAAATTCATCCTTCCTATATACATACATATGTACACACACATATATATACCTATATATATACACACACACATACATACACACATAGGTAATAAAGGATGAATTAGAAGTCGTTTATAATTTCATTACCTAGAGAAAGCCACTGTTAATATTTTTGCATTTATACTTCTAGATTTAACTTTATGTTGATACACATATATTTGTTTGTCAAAAACTTGGCTATACTATGCAAACTGTTTAGTAAACCCCTTTATGTTTTCCATATCAACTAATATAGATCATAATTATTTTTTGATGTGGCCTTGTAGTATTCCATAATATAGATGACCATAATTGACTCAAGCTATGCATCATTATTGGGTATTTGGGTTATTTTTAATTTTTAAAGATTTTTGCTCTTATATAAACACAGCTCCAGGGGACATTCTTATACATGCTTCTCATATACTTGTAGATTTTTCTTTTTGATAAACCCCTAGAAGTGTAACTCCTGAGTCAAAGTGTGTAAGACTTTTAAAGGCCTGTGATACATATTATAGTTTCCAGAGAGGTTGTACCAGTTTATTCTTCCAGCAGCAGTATATGAATGTCCATTTATCCAATTCTCACCACAACTCTGTGAGTGTCCTTTTCTCCATTCTGATGAAAACTAAGGTATTGACAACATTTTGATCATTACAAATGAATTGTTGTTTTATTTCACTTTTGTTGATTACAAGTGGCATTGAAGTTTTTGTCATGCATTTATTTATTAGTTTACTTGTTTCACTCATTTTCAAATGTCTTTTAAATGCCTAGTGTGTGCCAGGCATGTGCTATGACTTGGAGAAGCAGTAGTGAGAAAAAAACAGTTTTCTCCTTCATGGAGTTTAGAGTTTGCGGGGAGACTATTAGTTTCCTAGGGCTGCCATAAAGAAGTAACACATCCGGGTGGCTTAAAACAACAGAAATTTATTGTCTCAGTTCTGGAAGCCTGAAGTCTGAAATCAAGGTTTTGGCAGGGCCATGCTCCTCCAAAACCTGCAGAGGAATATTTCCTTGCCTATTTCTCGTGTCCATTGCTTTGCCAGCAATCTTTTCATGTCTTGGCTTGTAGATGCACACTCAAATCGTCTGGTTTTACATTGTGTTCTCCGTCCATCTCACATGAATGTCTTCTTAACGTCTTAAAAGGACATTAGTCATATTGTATTAGGGCCCCACTCTACTCCAGTATGACCCCATTTTAACCAATGGTATCTGCAATGGCCTTGTTTCCAAGTAAGATCAAATTCTGCTGCACTGGGGATCAGGAATAATTTAACATACCTTTTTTGATGAGCACAATCAACCCATAACAGACAACTAGACATTAATTAAATAATTAGTCAAATAAATACAAAATTATATCTGGGTCATTGTCTAGGCTGGGCATGGTGGCTGACACCTGTAATCCCAGCACTTTGGGAGGCCACGGTGGGTGGATCACCTGAGGTTAGGAGTTCGAGACCAGACTTACCAATATGGTGAAACCCCATCTCTACTGAAAATACAAAAATTAGCTGGGTGTGGTGGTGTGTGCCTGTAGTTCCAGCTACTGAGGAGGCTGAAGCAGGATAATTGCTTGAACCCGGGAGGCGGAGGTTGCAGTGAGCCGAGATTGTGCCACTGCACTCCAGCCTAGGCGACAGAGAGAGACTCCATCTCAGAAAAAAAAAAAAAAAAAAAGAGAAAATTACATTTGGGTCATTGTCATGGGGTGGTAAGGGGGCTGTGAGAGAAAGGGTTGAAAGAAAGGGGAAGGTATGGGGAATGAACAGCCAGCAGGATCCCAAAGGTGTCTAGAGGGCAGAGATGGGCAGTTTGGGGACTGAGGACCAGTGTGATCAGAGTGCAGAGAGCCAGGGCCAGGTGTGTGAGGCGAGACTGCAAAGATCAGATGTGTGAGCGTGATCCTGAGAGCAATGGGAATCTACCAAGGTGATTGTTGTCTGTGGTAGGGGAGAGGATGACAGGGTTGGATTGGTGCTTCTAAAACGGTCACTGTGGCCTCACTGTGAGAAATGCACTGAAGGGGTCTGAGTGGATGTCAGAGCCAATGGAAGGGGTTACAAGCTTTGGATGAAAGATGGTTGTTTGGACAAGAGTGGTAGCTGTGGAGAGAAGGCAAGAGGACAGACTTGAGAAGGAAGAGGGAGGCAAAGAAGTCAGTATTTGATGATAGGCAGGGTATGAAAGGTGAGAGGGAGGCAATGTCAAAAGTAAGTCTAGAGTTTTCAGTGCATGCAGCAAGATGGATGATAGTCCCCTCCCAGAGAATAAGCAACCCTTGAAAGAGATCCAGGTTATGGATTTCTTTGGGATGTATGGGTGGAAATGTTGAGTAGGTAATTGGATAGCTGGGTATGGGGGGCATAGAGAGAGCCTGAGGTTGAAGATAGACCTCTGAAAGTTATCTGTATATAGCTGGTTAATGGTGTGTGGGTGAGGAGAAGATGGCCTGGGAAGAGGGCAGAATTAGGAAAACCTTTTCATGTGTGTATTTGTAAATTTTCTTTTAACTCTTTTGGGGGTTGCCAATTGCCATTTTTGCACACTACTGTAGGGATATTGCCATTTTATTTTTCATTGATTTATAAGGGCTCTTTATATGTTAACACGTATTTTAAATATATATTATATTATTTTTTCAGTTTGTTGCTTGTTTTTTAACAAGTTGGCCATTAGGAGAGTTTTAGATATTTACATAATTTTAGTTATCAATATTTTTCTTTATATACAGTGTAGAGTTTAAGAGCTCAAGTTTTCAAATCATGCTGCCTAGGTTTGAATCTGTCTCTACCACTTATTTCCTGTGTGGTGATGGGCAAGTTATCTAACTTCTTTTTGTTTAATTCCCTTTTCTGTAATATAGAAATTACAGTTGCTCCTATCTCATTATGGACATTTAATAACTTAATACACATGAAATCTTGAAAATAGTGCCAGGTATCATATATATATAAGTCAATAAGTATTAACAATTGTTGTTGTTAGGGGGTAAATATGACAAAGAAAATGGCAATTAAAATATATTTATAAGTTCAACTTCAAAGAGAATTTTAGAAATAGGTAGAATTAACCATCTGGGGAAACAAAAGCTGCACAAAATACCAGGACCAAAAAGTACAAGGAGAGTGGAAAACATTGAGGTCAACTTAATACCACCTATAGGCAGTAATAGAAATTAAACCTGTGATACTTTGAACATTTTAATCACAGAAGCAAAATGTGGTGTGTACATACTTGAAAGAAAACCAGCTAGGAGAGTCTCTAAGGGCGAACTGTCCAGGCTTCATGAAAGAAAATCTGGGACAACAGAATATGACTTTGTTATGATGAAAAGATCATCTATAGAGGAGGCTGTAACAGCCAACTTGGGGCAAGGCAACAGGTAGCACTTGGGGGGCTGCTCAGGCTGGTAGAGCTTACTGCAAGGGGGATATGCCAAGGTTGAAGTGGAGTGGAGTCAAAAGCAAGAACAGGGGGTGCATTTGGTTTGGAATAAGTGTGTAAATGAAGCAGGTAGGTTGAGAGTTTCTGGGGTGCTGAATACTCATGATTCCTCTTGCCAATTTTCTGCCCAGCTGACATTGTTAATCAGAAACTTGGGGCTGGACAAGGCAGAGGAATTATCCAGATGCGTAAGGGGTTGGCTCAGGATTTGGATGACCTAGGCTTCCCTTTGCTATCACGTGAAGGCCTGTGTCTTCTCAGAGTGGGGAACTGATAGTCTACAATTATTATTATTGCTATTATTAATATATAAATCATCATTATAAATATTATTAGTAGTGGTTTGTGTCTCTGATGGCATGCTTAGAAAGACCTTCATGAATTTGAGATTCAAAAATGTGTATCTCTATTTTCTTTCTTATACTTTTATAGTTGTACTGCTTTACTTTAGAGCTTCCATGTTAATAATTTTCGCATATATGTCTGTCTCCCTAATTTCTTTTTAAGCTCCTAGAGGTCAGGAAAAGTGTCCTTGTTACCCTGAGACCCTGCACAGAGCCAGCCCTGGTGGACCTTCAGGAAGCGTCTCTTGATAATGAGGGTGATGTGACATTGATTATAAAAGTCGATGTTTTCCTTTGTGATTTTGTGTTTGGTGAGGCTTTTGTTTTAATTTTTGAATGGTGCTCACTGTGATTGAGGTAGCCAGATTAGGCTCTCTCACTAAGTGGTCAGTGCCCTCTATTGTTGGGGTGGGCTCAGGAGGACTCCTTGAGGACAAGCCTGTGGGATGCTAAACGCACACCATCACTCCAGACGGTGTGACAGCAGGAGTTCCTAATCATTACCTCCCCTTTTAAGGAGATAGCCCATGGCTGTCATTACTTTCTCGGAGAGAACAGGGACTAACAGGTGATAAGGAACCATTGCTCTCTGCTCCTATCCAGGGTGATTGGCTGTGTTGCAAGTGAACTGTGAGGACTTCATTGTCTCATTTTCCCCTTCCTGGGTTCGGCTGCCATAGTGGGAGAGAAGACTCAGGTAGAAGGTAAAGGGGCTTTTTGCCCTGAGGCCCTCAGCAGAGCAGGCTCCAGGGGCCACTGTGGCCCTTAGTTTCTCTAAACTCAAGAAAAGTCTTCTGGCTTCAGCCTGGCCTTGTTTTGTCCCCCAGCTTCAAGGGGGGAAGGGGAATAAAAGAGAATTTAGAGTCAGCCCAGGATAGAGTTCCCTGGTCCTCCCTTGTTTCTTTATTTTTCTTTTGACTGCCTGACATAATTTGATTGATTTCTTTGCTTATATGTTTAAAGTGTGCTTTTTGTATTAGGTTGTGAATTACATGAGAGCAGTGGCCCCATCTACCTTGTTCACCACTTTATCCTCAGCAGGAAAAATAGTATTTGGCACATAGTAGGTATTCACTATTGACATGTTTTAATTCATAAGTGAACAGATTCATGTTGAATTTTTTTTTTTGACAGCACTAAATGTTCACTTAGCTAAAACCTTTAAAAATGCCAGAAATTGTCAAGACAGGCAGTGTTGACATGACCATTCACAGCCATGCTGCATCTGGATATGGGCACAGAACACACTAATACTTAGAAGTGGCCGAGTTAATAATCTCTGCACACCTCCAAAACATCTGTTTCCAGGGAAGTGAGTTCAATGCACGGACATAGTAATAAATATCTGTAGATAATTAAGTGAAGTTACAAGCCCACAGTTTATGCTAACCTAATCATGACTCAAATTGGGATCAGCTTTCATTATTCTGAATGGCCTTTGGTAGCAATGGATGTGATTGTTGTCCAACACTCAAAGCCTTCACTCATTCAGAGGCCTCATCTCGGCCAGTGGATTCAGATACTGGGGCCATGTGGAAGGGAGGGCTCCTCACCTTTCTTCTCTCACTGGAAGCTTCCTGATTACTTGTGCTTACAGATACTATTAAGTTCTGGAGCTCAGTTAGAGCTTCTACTTCCCGGGGGGGCAATGGAAGGGAGGGCAAGGGAGAAAACACTGAACTTTATTTGTGTAAGAGACATTTATGAAGTGCTTCTCAATGCCAGAGACTGCTGGCCCAATGTGGAAGCCCAGGTGAACTTTCATTTAGCCAAGGAAGAAAGCCATAAAAAGGAAGTTAACACTAGCCTTTATGTCTAAGATGAGAAGGATGAGATGCCTGTGAGATGGTGGTGAACAGCTTTCTTCATGTTCACTAACGATAGGCAACACACAAACAAACAATCCCCCAAACCCAAACCGATGACATTTGGGTTAGAAGTGACTGTAAACTGAACTGACGTAATTGTAGGGGAGCATATTTTCTTAACTAGAAATTGAGTCACATGGTCTAACACATAATCTGAGAGATGGATGGAATATTTTGGATTATGACTGTCCTAGAAAAATCTTGTACAGATGGCATAAGTATAGTACATAGTCATCAACGTGACTTGAGGGGCATGGAGGAAATGCCATGCCCTTCTTCAAAATATCTTTTCCAGTGTTTCATATTCCACTATCAGAGATTTATTTCTGTGTCCTGTGCAGGCTTTCAGATATTCCAGCCTGCCCTATGCAAATGGAAATATTTCTGGTGTATAACATCTTAAACTATTTTCAAGATACAGCTTTTGGGGAGGGGAGTTTAGTTTTGAAAGGAAAGGTGTGAAGAATTGAGAAACTTCCAGGAAAGAGGAGTGATGGGGGTAAAGAGAAACATTCTAATATTTTGCCTAGAGCTAGCATCAACTACAAGAATTGCCAGATGGTGTCACAAATACCCAGGGAAGTTGCGAATCTCTTCCTTGGAGATTTGAAAGAAGGAATGGCTGGCCAAGGGGCAACCCTGCCTGGCAAACGTGAGCCCAGAACCAGTGCTGTTCAGCTCACAGCTGAACAGTGAACATGGTGCATAAAGACACATTAGGCCCTTTCTATCCTGTGCATATCCAATTCTGTGAATCAGAAGGAAAGTTCATGGCAATATCATCTCAATAAAGCAAATTCCTGCCTTTAAACTGGCAGGAATTTATGGGGCAAAATTTTATGTGAGATTATGACAGAATTCCACATTCTTTTATTATTATTATTATTATTATTATACTTTAGGTTTTATGGTACATGTGCGCAATGTGCAGGTAAGTTACATTCTTGTTCATGTCCCATGCCCATGATGATTTAATGTAAAAGCTATTATTTTTTATGGAAAAAATGATCTTGAAAGATGTCAAATTTAGAAATACTTACGTCATAAATTCACTGGGTGGAGAGCAGCTGAACAATCAAAATGTTCCAATCCTGCCCAACTCACACCTCGACCACAGGCAACTCACTATGGGCAGCATCTCAGCAGACCTTTCTTAACTGAGTTTTGCGTCACCCCCAGTCTTGACTACATGTTAATCACTATCAGAATATAACAAAACAGAAAACCAACAAATGGAAGAAGACACAAAGTGCATAAAAGATACTATGTAAGCTCCTCTGCTAGAAAGCAAGTTGCTTGAAGGAAGGGTTCAGGTTTTATTATTATTATTATTTTCATTTCCTGTCCCCTCCTCCAACCACAAAATGGCTTTAATATGGTAGGTTATTATGTAATTCATGAGTGGATGGCTCAACTAGGCAGAAGGCAATTTTATTTATTTTTATTTGTTTTTTAAAAATTTCAACTTTTATTTTAGTTTCAGGGGGTACATGCGCAGGTTTGTAACATGGGTAAATCGCCCATCACTGAGGTTTGATGTACAAATGATCCCATCACCCGGGGACGTGAGCATAGTATTTGATAGGTAGTTTTTCAACAGATGTCCCCCTCCCACCTCAACTAGTCTCCAGAGTCTACTGTTCCCTTCTTTGTGTCCATGTGTATTCACTATTTAGCTCCACTTGTAAGTGAGAACATGCGGTATTTGGCCTTTTGTTCCTGCGATAATGGCCTCCAGATACATCCATGTTGCTGCAAAGGACATGATTTCACAGGAGGCCTTTTTAATCATGAAATTTTTCTAACACCTTTTTATGACTCAGTTTAGATTTAAAAAAAGATTTATACCTACCCTCACACTTGTACAGCTCATGAAACAAAAAAATCTCAAAGATGGTTCAGAAGAGGTGAGATATATATATATATAATATATATATTATATATATATAGTTTTTAAAAAGAGTGAAAGAGGAGGATGCTGCATGATGTTCATAGCACCTGTATAAGTTTTTCTGTAGCTATCAACGACTGTTTAATACACTGCAGTTCTCAAAGCTGGGAATCTATGAAAGATCATCCTGCTGTAGAACTTCAGTTGGAGAAATAAAATGGATTGGGAGGAACTTATGGGTAGAGAACACACCAATTTTCTCTGTTTCCTGAGTGCTCAGCCCAGTTTCTGGTGTATAGCTGTTCAATATTATTTTGTGAACTAAATAGTGGAATAAAGCTCTTCTAGCGGTTAAAGCATGGACTAAAAAATTCTTTACTTAATTGCCTTGTGAAAATACTTTGAATAAGCATAAGAAGTCCCTATTTTACATGCTTATTCCTTTTGGCACCTCTGAAAAGCAGATCATGCTTTCATTTTACAGGATGTTAGTGTACAAGGCAATACAGAGAAATAACATCCCAGTGTAAATATGCCAGGAGTTAATATATAAATATATATGTGTGAGTGTATATATGTGTGTATGTATATATATGAGTATGTAAATGTGTGTGTGATCTCTCTCTGTGTGTGTGTGTGTGTGTATATATATATATATATAAAGGCATGCTTTAGTTCAGACAGCTTTTGTGAAAGAGGTGAGCTCTTGTGAGCTCCTTCAGGGGCAGAAGAGGTCTGGAGTGCTGGGAAATGTGAGCAAGAAACTGTTTGAGGCACACAGTGCTGTTCAGGGACAGGTCTTGAAGAGTGCATGTGACAGCTGAATGAAGCTGCTAGTTTTTGGCAGAGAAGCCAGAGGGACATGCACTCTGACCACATATTTTAGCTCCAGTATGTCAGAGGGAGACCAAAGGCTGTTTTATTCCTGTTTTTCCTGATACTGAAAATAAGTTAGTGTGTAAATCAGAAGTCTTCAGGTAATGTAGTAAGGGGGTGAGAATTTTTTTTTTAGGGGGGGACGGAGTCCCGCTCTGTCACCCAGGCTGGAGTGCAGTGGCGGCACAATCTCAGCTTACTGCAACCTCCGCTTCCCGGGTTCAAGTAATTCTTGAATATATATATATATATATATATATTTTAAATTTTTTTAGTTTTTTTATTTTTTTTGGGTAGAAACAGGGTTTCACCCTGTTGGCCAGGCTGGTCTCAAACTCCTGACCTCAAGTGATCCATCCGCCTCGGCCTCCCAAAGTACTAGGATTACAGGCGTGAGTCACCACGCCCAGCAGGGGGTGAGAACCTTTGGGCAACATTTCTGTTGATAGGCAGGGGATAGGCTGATCCTTGTCGTGGCATGTTCTTTATGAGGAAAAACCTACTGGTTCTGCTTCCAGGACATGAGCTAGAACACAGTGCAAAAAAGGGTAAATGAGTGTGTGTGTAAGTGTATATGTGTTAGCGTGGGTTTATTCTTGGTCTCCTGAAAATGTATAAAGTGATTTTTCCAGTGTTAGGTTAATTCTTTCCCATCGGAGATGTAAATACCTTCCTACCTTGTGAGAAAATAGACTATGTACTGCAATGTATGAAGTGCCCAAATGAAAAAAATTAAAGGTAAAATAAAGAGAAGGAGATAGAGACAGAGAGAGATAGAAAAGTGAAACATTGGGTGTTGTTAGTCAGGGTTATCCAGAGAGACAGACAGAATATAATTAATATGACACACACACACACCCACACACACCCACGCACACACACCCACACACACAAACACACATATATATATATTTCCATAATCGTGTGAGTCAATTCATTAAAATAAATCTCTCTCTCTCTCTATTTCTTTCAATTCATTTTAAGGAATTTGCTCTATACGATGGTGTAGGCTGGCAAGTCCAAAATTTGCAGGGTAGGCCATCAGGCTGAAGACCTAGGGAAGAGCTGGCATTGCAGCTGGAGTCTGAAGGTAGTCCTTACCCAGAATTCCCTCTTTCTCTAGGAAGTCAGTCTTTTATCTATTAAGGCCTTCAACTGTTTGGATGAGACCTATCAGCATTATGCAGAATAATCAGTTTTACTGAATGTCTACTGATTTAAATATTAATTTCATCTGAAAAATACCTTCACAGAAACATCTGAAATAATGCTTGACCAGGTATTGTGTCAGTGTATAGGTGCAGGTATAGGTGCACTGACCTAGCCGCGTCAGCACATGTATATATGTACATATATTGCAGAGTGTGTCCATATGCAGTTCAATCAAGGTCTTCTTGGCAGCTGCAGTCATGGTTGGGCACCAGAGAATGTTCAATAGGCATTTGTAAGCCCCCTATAATACACATGAAAAATGATTTTAAGATACTTCTGTCTCTTTAGGTGAGGGAACTATTGATGTTTTGCAACCATGCAGGCATGTATGAATCAAACCAAGACCTAGGACAGCTGGGATATAGAATGGTACAACCTAAGTAGCCCCAAATAAAACTTATATTTGTATTTATCTATATAATTATATTTTAACATATCAGATTTTAATAATTACTTTAGTTGTAATTTATATTTCTAGCAAATGTTACTTATAATGTAACCTAAGGTGTGCATTTAGGTTCACATAATCCTCAATATATTTTTGTATCATCAGGTTAAGAAGCTGAGTGAATGAGCAGTATCTATCAGTTAAATCAGGGGAAATGATACTAATTTCATTATGAACTCTGCTCATGTAAATTCAGATGAACTCTGGTACAGTGGGAAAAGCACAGGTTTTGAGTGCCAGTTCTGCCTCGTGCAGGTGTGCCAGTTAACTGATGCAATTATCATTTAAACTCTTGGAGGCTCAGTGTTTCCTTGTTAAATGGAGATCAGACACCTATTCTTTAGGGTTTTTAGACTACGATTATGTAACCAAAGCACTGAGTAGAGTTTCTGAAAAAAAAAAGAATTAGTGCTAAAAATTTGTTACTTACCCTTCTCCTCCTGGGTTGGGTCAGAGTTGGCACGTCTGGCAGGTATTGATAGTTGCCTTTCCAATTACCCTCTTCCCTTTTTTCTTGCTAACAGAGCTTTGATTTGGTTCAGGCCACACTGAGTTAAAGAAATCTATATTTTCCAGTTCTTTGTGGCTATGAGAGCCATTTAACATGTTCTGTTTAATGTGACATAAAGGGAAGTCATCTACTTTGCTGATAAAAGTGCCACCTCTTTTTCCTTCTCACTTCCGTCTTCTCCCTACCTGGTATGCAGATATGATGGCTGGAGGTCTGGCAAACATTTTGTGTCCATGAAGAAATGGACAAGATGTTCAGATGTGTCAGCACAGATATCTTTGTACCGCTGAACCAATACCAGCAACTATTTTATCAGGATGACTTCAGGAAAAATAAAAGCTTCTAATTTGCTTAATAGACTGCTGAACCAGGTTTTCTGTTACTAATAGTTGTTGCATCTAATCTAATCTAACTTTAATATGGAGATTAAGCTTAGTATTAAATATGACTTTTTAAAAAAAGTTCTGTTAGGAATATTATTGACTACTCAAAAAGCTTCCCTGTAAATATATATTACTGGTGTCAGTAAACTATGTTATATGATACAAAACACCCCTTCTCATGCCCCACATGCCCTGCTGTATTAACTAGTTTCCAGAGTCTTGTGGGTTCCCCTCCTTTGCATTCTCTTTACCTTTTGCCTCTTCCAAATTTTATTCATCTTTGTTTTTCATAATTGATATCACCCTAGATATCACCCCATAATTGATGTCACCCCAGACAGAATTATCTCCTCACCATTAACCTCTATTCTTGCATAGCAGAAGGAAAAAAGGATTGATAATCTGTTCTCAGAAAAATACATTTAAATATTTCTATAATATTTAATCTAGTTTTATAAAACCAGAATCCTTTGTCTTCCATTTACCGAACACTTTGAGGTTGCCTCTTAGGTACTGGCACTGTGCTCTAAAGCACTGCTGTGGTTAGTTGCTGAACTGCAGTGAGATGATGCAGACATGGAGAGTAAGCATTTACAAACTTTCATAACAATTTGATGTGACTAAAACATTCATTTTTATTGTATTTTACAGAAGTATTAGTCTATTTTGAATTGGAAATTCGAAAAAAAGTTTCTCCTCTTTGTTTCTTCTTTTTTTTTTTTTTAAAAAAAATAGATGTTTGAGAAGCACAGCTGTGATGAGTAATTATCAGGTAGTATAAAATGTCACTATAGAGTTTGTAATTATTTTGAAAATTAACCTTATTTAACAATGGTATTCCAATGGTATGGGAAACAAACCTACT
This sequence comes from Pongo pygmaeus, assembly GCF_028885625.2. Classification (NCBI taxonomy): domain Eukaryota; kingdom Metazoa; phylum Chordata; class Mammalia; order Primates; family Hominidae; genus Pongo; species Pongo pygmaeus. The sequence goes on along the minus strand of NC_072378.2, from coordinate 98,456,845 downwards.
GAGTATTTGGATAAGTGAGGATTTGTTAGTATTTTAGTTCATGTGTACACACACACACACACACACACCTTGTGTGATTAGGAACCAAAATGAATACTTACCGGACAATGACTCCTTTTTTTCCCCTTAACTAAATGTGATTGGCCCTTTGCTTATATAAACTAATACTTCAATACACAGAATGTTAATGAATTATTCTCAGAAGTAGGACATAATAGTGTCTATAACACATCAAGAGAAATTTAGAAATAGGACTATCTAAGACAATAAGAGGCAAGTGGGAATTTGGAGAAGATAATTTGACGTATAGAAGTAATTATTATGAATTTTAAATTATTTGCTAAGTATAGCAACATTGAGATGTTTTTGTTAGCCAACTTACAATTTTTTTAAAAATGAGAATATAAAAATGTAGAACAGCTGCAAGTATTTTGTATTCTTTAAGCAACAACAACAGCAAAAACAAACTTCAATCCCGTAAAGCTCTAGAGAAAATCTAGGACCAATCCAGGGTGGAGGAACTGGAGTTTCTGTGACTGGCATTTTATACAATAATCGTTCCAGGAAAAACTGTGAACCACGTCAGCCGGATGATACAGGGTATTTTGGCTTGCAACTCTTTGGCCAACACTTTCTTGTTTTCCTTAAAAAGAGACTTACTTGTGTGCTGTTGACAAAGACTTCAGAGTGCTGCTTGCCATTTTAGCTACTAACACAAACAACCTTGACAATTACAATCTATTTTTTTATCCCTTTTCACCCAGACAAGTAAGCAGTCATCAATTATAGGCCCTCACATGAAATACAAATTTAGTACCATAGAAATGAAAACTAAAGCAATTTGTACCTTTACTATTCCAAGGGGAATCATTCTTGGTCTATTTACTATGAAATATTCCCTCTATCTTATACTATTCTAAGTTATATCAATGTCATCAACCATAACTTGAATTGTAATGAGTAGATGATATCTTACATGACTGGAATCATGTCATCATTATTAGATGACCTAGTTAGCATATGTGGTTAAAAATGCCATTGCCTTTTTATTTATTGACTTATTTCAGAATGGCCTAGGTTATATCAGGACTGGGCTCCGGATGTGTTCTTATGAAATGGCATAACGTTTTGTTTATTTCTTTAACCCATGTACACTATCCACATACACTGAGCCATCCACACTATTTTAAAATATTTCTTTACAAACCATATTTTTTCTATGACTTTTATTACCAATGCCTCTGGAAAAAAAATGTAAAACATGAGCAAAAAAATGTGATAGGCTTGTTTCAAAGCCTTGGTAGACTTCAGGAGGAGCCTCAAATTAAAAAGGATGTCAGTGAGAAAAACAAACCTTCTTCCCTGACCCCAAGGAGGTCAAATGTGTGCACAGTGTGCTTGCTTTCACTGGGCCTGTGTACATTCATGAGGGAAGGAGTGGGTGGATTAGCACTCCCTGAGGAGCTTTCTTGATACACCACATCCAAGGTCAGAAATCTTGTCACTGTTTCTTGCTTTTGCTTACAAATAAGAATATACAAAGGAAGAAAGAACCATTTGCCTTAGAGATGATGCAAGAATGTATCCTTACTTTGACTCTTCCTCGACTGAAACCTTCAGTTTGCCTTTAATGATTACTTCTTGCTGGTGTAGTTCCCCCACCCCTCATCTTCCTAGGCCATTACTCTCTTCTCTTCAGGGGGGACCAAAATGCTCTAAATAAGCTAATTTTGAAAGAACTCACTGTCTTCTTTTCTCTGATTTATTTATTTTTTCCAAATTCTATTCAAGTCTCCTCTGCTCCCTAGGCATTCTTTGGAACACATTCTTAGCATATATGGGTCTGTTCACTTATTTGCTAAATTGGCTTATACTATTTCTCAGTATTTAAAAGAAATTAGGGTAGATTTTTAAAGTTAGGCAGCATACCTACGGAGCAATGAAATGTATTTTCTTTAAAATCTTTGTTCTCTTATAAATGCTCATTAAAGACTTTGGGTTCATAAGGAAACTGAGGTTTTCTTCATATAATATGACAAGATCAGTGATTCTACAGCATGTTTATTTTCTGACCTACGTTATGATCCTACTGGGTTAGTTGCATGATATCTAACTAATTATGCAGTTGGGATCTTACCAGATCATTTAATGATAAGTTAGCTATAAGCTGGTCAGACTGGCTGAGCCATCTTTATATGGTTTGTGTTTTCTTTGCAGACCCAAACTGTGGGTAACAATAGAAAGTAAGAGTATTTGAATGAGTAGCACTTCTAAAGGCAGTAGTGCTTCTAAAGGCAAGAGACAATGCCCTGTAAGTTACATTACTTACTTATTGGGAGTTAAATGAATCAATTTTTAAATTTCTGTTATAAACCTGAAAACAAACCCTACCCTTTGAACCATTACTCTCACTGTAATGCTCATTAGCTGATGACTGTCTTAATATAAAAATACCATGGGTTTCTTTTTCAGACTGAAAACTTAGCTTGCTGAAATGTGACTTAACCTTGATCAACAATAATCTGGCTATACTAATTAATTCCCCCTCCTTTCTCATTTTCTTCAATAGTTATTTTTTTCTTAAAAAAACCCCCAGTATTTAAGAGTGTGGATGTGATGTTCAATTAGAAATCAAAGTCACGTTACTAAGGAAATAATAAACTTTGCTTCCCAACTGTATGCCCTTGTGACTAGTGTGTTTTATTGCAAAGTTTCTTATTTATGTTAATCGTTGGCCTGGATTTGTTGTCCCTGTTCTTGAGCATGTGGTATAGTGAGTTGTAAAGCTCACCAGAGCAATCTTCACTGCCCTGTGCAGAAGCACTTGCATTTCTGAATAGAACATACACCAGAAACAAAGGCCTGGATTGCAGCTTTAATATCAAAGCAATGTTTCAATCGATTAAGCAGGCCACTAACAATTTAGATAAAAGGATGCAATGTAACAATTAATGAGCTTTAAAAACCCCTCATTGAACATTAACCCTTTGGAGCACATAGGTATGTATGCGCATCATAAGCATTTATTTAGTTGGCATGTGAAAGCTTTCAGGGCTGCATTCTGTTATTTAAATTTTCAATTAGCTGTTTATACTTACATAGATGGAAAATAAAGGAGTCTGATTCTAAACTTCATTGCTCTGATTATGAAGAATTCTTTGAGGCAAAATTGAATTGAGATGGAAACTGAAGTCGAGGTTAAGAGTCACTCTGACAACCAATAAATGTTTAATAAATGGCTTCTTTAGGTATAGACCTGTGTAAAGCATGGTGGCATATGGAAAAGAGTCTTAAGTCATGGCCCTATGCCTCAGGATTACAATGAAAGAAGATAAAACTAGCAGTCATAAAGCAATTTAAGAGTTAATGGTATAGTGGTGATTGAAAGCACTGAGTTTACAGTATGGAGGGAAAGCGTCATAGCCTGGACTGGTTGGGAAAGGCTTTATGTGACAAATGGTCCTTCACCTGGACTTTAAAGGAAAGACTGAATTTGGATGCAGAGAGGTAAAACTAGGCACAAAGGTATACTAAGGGGAATGAACATGGTGTGTTCAGGGGCACAGGGAGGACTGATGGACGAGGCAGGAGCTGAAGAAGAAAGCAAATGAACACAAGATAAATTGAGTTGGCAATCTGATATTTGGGATTAGTGAGAAGGATCATGGATTAAATGCTGAGTTCTGAATCTTGCCGTTGCTGACCAGGAAGGGGTTAATGGGCCCCCTTGGAGTCCCATTAAGCAGACTAGGAACCACTGGAGGTATAGAAGTGGAGCCCAGCTTCTGGATCTTGAGTGTTGGAGAAAATGCCACGTTTGCAGAGGGAAGGACTCCTTTGGGCACACAGAGCTGGTTTTAGACAAATTAGTGAAACATGGAAGTTAGTCTTTGACGTCTCTCCTTTATCACTCCTGGGCCTCTCCCATGGGTTGGTAGGTTTGCTCTGGCTGTGATTGCACAGTCGTCTCTTTGTTTTGCTTTATTGCAGCCTAGCTTTCACTTTACTTAGTCTCATGTCTTGAAGGTCATAATCTCTGAGGTTTTGCCAACGATTTAGTATACATTAAGAAGATAACATCTGGCACTACTGACTTTGGAGACAATATTGCTTTCCTTTTTTCGGTGAATATTTTTATATTCTTTTTGTTAAATAAGTCTTTTTTAAAAAGGACTTTATTATTTTAGAGAAGTTTTAGCTTACAGCAAACTTAAGAGGAAAGTACAGAGATTTTTCACTATCCTCACTACCTCCACATATTCACAGCCTCTCCTATTATCAACATCCCCCACCAGAGTGGTACATTTATTATAATTGATGAAACTACCCTGACATGCCACAATCATTCAAAGTCAATAGTTTATATCAATGTTCACTCTTGGTGTTGCATATATTATATGGATTTGGACAAATGTTTAATGATATGTAATCATTGTTATAAAATTATCCAGATTATGTTCTCTGCCCTAAAGATCTTCTGTGGTCTGCTTATTCATAGTCCCTGGCAGCCACTGATCCTTTTACTATCTCCAGAGTTTTGTCTTTTTCAGAATGTCATGTAGTTGACATCATACAGTATATAGCCTGTTTAGATTGGCTTCTTTCGAGATGCATTTGAGTTTCCTCCATGCCTTTTTAATGTTTGGTAGCTCATTTATTTTTAGTACTAAATAATATGCCATTGTCTGGATGTATTACAGTTTATTTATCTATTTATCTTCTGAAGAATACCTTGGTTGCTTCCAAATTTTGGCAATAATCAATAAAGCTGTTATAAACATCCACATGAAGGTTTTGGTGTGGAAATAAGTTTTCAACTCCTCTGGGTAAGCAAATACTAATGAGTGAAATTGCTGGATCATTTAGTAAGAGTATGTTTAGTTTTGTTAAAAAAAAATCTGCCAAACTGTCTTTCACAGTGGCTGTACCATTTTCCATTCCTACCAGCAAGAAGTAAGAGTTCCTGTTGCTCCGTATCCTCACCAGCATTTGGTGTTGTCAGTGTTCTGGATTTTGGCCCTTCTAACAAGTGTGTAGTGGTATCTCATTGTTGTTTTAATTTGCATTTTCCTGATGCCTATGATGTAGAGCATCTTTGCATATGCCTATTTGCTCTTTATATGTCTTCTTTGGTGAGGTGTTTATTAAGGTTGTGGCTCATTTTTACTTGGGTTGTTTATTTGCTTATTGTTGAGTTTTGAGTTTTTGTGTATTTGAGATAATAGTCTTTTATCATATATGGCTTTTGCAAATATTTTCTCCCAGTTTGTGGCTTGCTTTTTCATTCCCTTGTCAATTTCTTTCAAAGACCAGAGATTTTTAATTTTAATAAAGTCCAACATATAGATTCTTTTATGGATCATGCCTTTGGTGTTATACTAAAAAGTCATTGCCATACCCAAGGTGTTCTAGGTTTTCTCTTATGATATATTCTAAGAGTTTTATAGTTTTGTATTTTACATTTAGGCCTGTAATCCATTTTGAGTTATTTTTGTGAAAAATAAAACTGTGTCTAGTTTTATTTTTTTCACATGTGGATATTCAGTTGTACCAGCACCATTTATTTAAAAGGCTACCTTTGGCCCATTGTGTTGCCTTTACTCCTTTGTCAAATATCAGTTAACTGCTGAAATGTGGTTTGATTTCTGGACTCTCATTCTGTGTTATTGATCTATTTGTCTATTCTCTTTCCAATACCACACTGTCTTAATTATGGCAGCTTTATAGTAAGTCTTCAATTTGTCAGTTATCCAACTTTGTTTTTCTCCTTCATTATTGTGTTGGCTACTCTAGATCTTTTATCTCTCCATATAATGTTTAGAATCACATTGCTGATATCCACAAAATATCTTGCTGGGATTTTTATTTGAATTGCATTGAATCTATATATCAAGTTGGAAGAACTGACATCTTGACAATATTGAGTCTTCCTGTCCATGAACATGGAATATCACTCCATGTATTTAGATTTTTGTTTTTGTTCATCAGACTTTTGTTTTCCTCCCATGACTCTTTGACATATTTTGTTAGATTTATACCTATGTGTTTCAGGTTTTGGGGTATTAGTGTAAAGGATATCATGTTTTAAATTTCAAATTCCAGTTGTTTACTGCTGGTAGATAGGAAACCAATTGACTTTTATATATTGACCTTGTAGACTAAAACTTTGCTATAATCTCTTATTATGTCTAGTTTTTTGTTGATTCTTCCAGACTTTCTACATAGATGATCATGTTATTTGTGAACAAATACAGTTTTATTTTTTCCTTCCCAATCTATGTACTTGTTATTTCCTTTTCTGGTGCAATGCTGAAAGGAACTAGTGAAAGAGGACATTCTTGCCTTGCTACTGATCATCGTGGGATAGCTTTGAGTTTCTCACCATTAGGTGTGATGTTAGCTGTAGGATTTTGTATTCTTTATCATTGAGAAAGTTCCCCTCTATTCCTAGTTTACTGAGTTTTTGTCATGAATAGGTGTTACATTTTGTCAAATGCTTTTTCTCTATTGGTATGAACATGTAATTTTTCTTTTTCAGCCTTTTGATACAATGGATTACATTAATTGGTTTTCAAATGTTGAACCAGGCTTTCATACTTGGGATAAATTCCACTTGGTCATGGTCTATAATTTTTTTATATATTGTTGAATTTTACTTGCTAATAGTATAGATCTTTTAGTATCCTTAAAATCAAATCATGTAGCCACCCCTCTCTACTTAGTTTTTATATGGCACTCATGCTTCATAAATTCTGATTTACTTAATTTTTAAAAAATCGCCAAGCACTTATTAAATGATACAATCTTCTTTTGGTTTTGGCTGGCTAATTCAGTTATTTAAATCATATTATTAAGGCAACATTTCCTTGTATAGGCCATTTAACCTCACAGAGATAAAACTGTAGTTCTGTACAGAGAGATTTTACTCCCAGACTTATATATAACCCTACAAGGGCCTTTTAAAGGGATCCAGGTGGTTTACTGAAGCAGTCCTTATCACTACTCAAAGTATGTACTTCTTGATGCCTTGAGAGTGGCAAGAAGAGAGGACTGCCAGTAACATCAGATGGGAATACATAAAACCATTTTTATTTTTGGAGCCTGACTTTATTAGTCTAGAAAATAATTTGAAATCCCCAAAGTTGCTCCATGAGTTCTGCATCAGTTACTTTTTAAGATGACATGGTGAGTTGCTAATTTGATTGATTCTTACCAGATTTCATGTCTGAACTTTCCTTTAAGATCTGGCTTTTGAGAAAGAAAATATAGGGCAACAAGCATAGGAAATAAGTCTTCAAAACTCCAGGATAATAGGAGGAAGATAGCAACTGAATTTTGTTCAGCATCTCAACTCTGTTGAATTTCTCAATTGAACTTAATTGTTAATACTTGAAAAATGTTACTGGGCAATTTCAAATATAATGTATCTATAAGTTGCCCAGTGCCAAACTCTGGTATGGTGATGTTCATCATCCCACTGTCTTGTTTTGCAAGGGTGGTATCCAATAAAATTGGTTTATTGAATAATTAAATGATTGAAAAGTGAGATTTTCATTGTAACTGGTAATTTGGCATTTATAATTATTTGACCATTTGAAATAAAGAAAATGGAAAATAAGGTAAATCAAATATAAATCTAAATGCTAGCCATCAGCAACCTGTTTTCTTTTAAGTCACCAAAGGTTATAAATGAACATTTCCCATGATTAACTAGGATTAGCTTTTCGATTTTTTTAAAGTTTAAAAGACTGTATAAAACTACATTTTATGCTTTTAAGCAAATACATTAATGTATTAATCTTTTTCAAAGGATTTATAATTAGTGCATGATAAATGCAATATTGTTTGTTTGAATATTATATATTAGTAAAGCCATGTAATTTGGAAGACTAGATTTGATTTTATCTTATTTAAGTGACCTTCTTTAAAACACGTTCTGTATATGATTTGTACAGAATTCTGATCAGTTACTTTTTACATAGGTAAACCCTGGCCATTGGAAGATATTTATTGCAGAAATTTTGTCAGTTCATTCTTTTAAAGATTATGTTCTTGTCATGTTACATGTCATTGTTGACACCAAAAGAGGTGGGAAAAAAAATTGCAACTTTTATCCATCATTTGAAGATTTCTCACTAGACTTTCTACCACAATTTATTAAAAATCTACCCTCTTAAAGTTAAACATTATATATAAATGTCATATGGAGAAAATCATTAAAACTGAATTTTGAAAGTTTGCCTCCTCCACTTTCATTTGATTCTTTATGGTAAGATGTCTCTCCCTCATGTCTCTTATCATCATCTAACTGAAGTCATCTGAATCTTGTTATCCGAAGAGATAGATTTCTATAACCTACAAGATAAGGGATCATTGCACACCATCTTACGTTCTACTCATTAAAGGTGGAACTGTTCTAGTCCTTTGGGAGCAATTCTAAGTATCATGGTTTAAATATGAATTTCAGAGAACCTTAGGCAAAAACATGCATAGAAAGGTTACTGTCTTATTTCATACTAGTTCTTTTTGAAATCAAAACTAACATTCTGGCCAGGCATGGTGGCTCACTCCTGTAATCTCAGCACGTTGGGAGGCCAAGGCGAATGGATAGCTTGAGCCCAGGAGTTCGAGATCAGCCTGGGCAACATAGCGAAACCCTGTCTCTACTAAAAATACAAAAAATTAGCTGTGCATGGTGGCATGCGCCTGTAGTTCCAGCTACTCGGGAGGCTGAGGCAGGAGAATTGCTTGAACCTGGGAGGTGGAGGTTGCAGTGAGCTGAGATCATGCCACTGCACTCCAGCCTGGGCAACCCAGTGAGATGCTGTCTCAAAAACAAAAACAAAAACAAACAAACAACAATGAAAAAAACACGTAACATTCTTCTCTGTAGGGACAGAGTAGGTGCAATTCTTACCAGACAGAATAAAATGGATTCCCTTCATAACATTTCCTGTTGTGGCAGATTGTTATAATAATGTCCTTTAATGAGTTATTTCACCCTGTGTCCATGCCCTTTTGTAATGTGATGCTGCTGCTCCCATTATGAAGAGGTAGAATTTATCTCTCCACTCTGTTGAATGTGAGCTGGTGTGTAATTTGCTTTGACCAATAGAATGTAGCAGAAGTGACAGTTGTGTGAATTCCAGAAGCTCAAGATACTTTGAAGATTTTTCTTCACTTGCATGGAACCCAGAGACCATCCTGCTGCATAGAAATCTGAAATGAAAGATCATATGGCAAAAGGAGTTCCAATCTTCCCAGCCAACAGCCAGCACTGACTGACTGCCAGGCATGGGAGTGAGGCCACTTTAAAATTTCCAGTTTAGACTAGCTGCCACTTGGCTGTAATCGCACAAATGAGCCCAGCCAAGATCAGCAGAAGAGTCATTCAATCAACCCACAGAATAATGAGAAATAACAAAGTGTTTGGGTGTTAAACTACTAAGTGTTGGGGTTAGAAAGACAGCTGAAACACCAATGAAACACTAAGTTTTGTTGTATGAAAGATAACCCAACTCTGTAACTTATCCTAAAGATTACTTTCAACTTTTATTTTTCCAAACACTTTGTACTGATCTTTGCTAAAATCATCTAGCTGACTGGAGAACTTCATCATTTCATAAAGGATCCTTGAAGTTTAGTCTACTACAGAGGCCATCCCAGTACTCTGTATTTCTTTGTTGGGTCTTGGCTGTACTGTGGAATGTGCTTTGATTGAGCTGCTTTTCATATCCAAGGTAACCCAAATTACTTCACAAAGGAATGTACTGGAGGGTATTGTCTCTGCAGGCCATAAAAGAACAATTATGTAATAGCTCATACACCACTTAGGATTTTAGAACTTGTCTTACTGAGAGGAAGTGTGAAGAAGAGGGAAAGTAATAAATAAGTATTGGACCACAAATATAGAGAGGAAGTAATAGATAAATTACGACACCACCAAAACTTTCCACGTAATCCTATACTTTTGCAATTTGCTTTTTAAAGGACATCAACGAAGTGCTGGTTAAGTAAGTCATAATTCAGTTCTGGAGGTGTCCTGAATAATTACATACATTTCTTGTTTCTAATTAGCAGAAAAATAAAATTATATGTAACTTAATTTGAATTCGTTCATGTTATATATTCTTTAATTTATTGTACAGTAAAATTTACCTATATTTGAAGTCCCTTTTGATATACTCCACATTTATGGGCACCATAGAAAATAGGCATCTGAGTCATGTGTATATATAATACATACTGCAACAAAATCACAAATATTGTAATCAGTGGATTATACTTTCCCCTTGTTACCACCTTTTAAAATAGGGTCTATTAAAATGTAGAAAAACAATAGCTTGTATAAACTCTTATAGTAGAACTTAGACGGAGAAGGATCGGAGAAAAAGTGCTTTAGATTCCAGCTGCTATACCGAGGACTGAGGAAGGAAAACCTATTTTCCATGATCTAGACTTTTGTTACCTCTGGCACAGAGTAGTAGGTCTACATTAGACTAATACAGGGTCAAGTTTTCATTTTTTAAAGTTCAGCTTATGTTTCCTCCTTGCTTTGCTTAAATAATGCTCTTCTAAATAGGTGTGGATTCCTTAATATCACTTTTCGGTTTACTGTGCCTGTGCCTGAAGAATCTAGGTTACCAGGAACATTGTAATTAAGCTCTGACAAGGAAGTTTGGGAAATATCTGCACTGCAAAGCTGAGGGATTCAGCAACTATCCTACGTTCTGCATTAGGCATATCTGAGAACCTTAATGTACCAAATAACCCAGTTTCTCACTACACCTCAAGAATATATGTTCCACAGTTTTTAGGTAATCTTTTCATCTTAGATTTCCTCTTCAAATGTTCCCTCAAAGCTTTCCATAGTTTACCATCCTTTAAAGTATGCACAGTGTAGTGGAGGAGAAGGACTTAACTACTTAAACAATAGAGTGTGTTGAGGAAGATAAAAGAGATATGGACAAAGTGCTAAGAAGGGAGAGTCACAGGAGTATTGATGTCAAGGCATCAAGACAAGTTTACTAGACTAGGTGGAGAAGAAGGGGTGGAATACTCCAAGTCGAAGGGACAACACATATGAAACCACATAATGGGTCGTTTAGAAAATAGTAAGATGCTTCTAGTGAGTAATTGAGTTTAAGGTTTTTGAGGGCAAGAGCTTTGACCAGATTGTGAAGGAAGTTTTATGCTACAATGAGAAAGAAACTTAGTTTTGAATTTAACTTGTTGATGGTTGTGCAACAATAACTTGACCCCTGAATGTTGTGCCAGGGGTAGTTCTTTCTAGGAGACTGCTTCATTATGCATAAGACTCAGGTAATAAGCATGCAATCCACTGACATAAAATTATTTATTGTTTAATTACGTGAAATCATAATGGTGAGTATCCAAGAATTTGGCTTTTTAAAAACTGAAACCCGAATAGTTAGAATGATATAGAACATATAGAAGCAAATTAAAAAGTTGTAACTAATAGATCTGGTGCTAGTATTAATTGAAGGTAATTAAAGAACAGGATCTCTTTATTGTAATGAGTTGAGATAACCACCTAAATAATTGACATCCAGTACCCTTCTTGACCTGAATTACATGAGGTTTTTGGCTTTAATGATGTGATTAGTTGCCACCAATTCCCCATTTTGCTTTGCGAGCATACTACAACATCATGAATAAATAGGCCACCAAAAAGGAAATGAAGTTTTCTGCAAAGATGATCAGAAACAATTTCAAAGGGCACCTGACAAGCAGGGGAATAGTAGTTATGGGGTGAATTCCAAAGGAAAAACAGAACTTTATTTTTAATGCTTTTGACCTAAGGTAAAATTATTCCTTATTTTAAGAAAAATCAATCATTTCAGTTATGCTTAAATTGCTGCAATTTAAAAATTACTTCATACCAAATGAGGACACCTTTCTTTTCCCTCAATTGTGTTTCCTAATATAGTTTTGTGCATGGGTACTTCTACTATGAAAGTTTTCTTTGCTTAAACATTTGGTTTCTGCTGTAGCCTCTGGAGATGTACCTCTCATTTGTGAAGGCTGTGTAGAGGACAATGATCACATGAACCTTACTCTCATGCTTGCACACAAACAGAGCCATTTAAAGCAAATATCAGATGTTAATAATTTACAGCAGAGACAGATTATAAAAGATGAACATATATTCGTGCTTTAGAAAATTGGTGCTTAAGAAGTACAGACCAAAAAATTAATAAAATATACTCACCACTTTTTTCTCCTTGGTGCATCAAAGTTAAAAATTAAATCAATATCATTTCAGCATAAGATAGTGGTGACAGCATGTGGACATCACTGGAGTAATTAAAAAGCCAATGAGTTTACTTGGTAAGATGTAATTCAGCCATAGTCAGTAACTGCTTCCAAGAAATCTATTTACCCCCAGGTATCCTCAGGCATGTATGGGAGAGTGAAATGATTGAGTTTGAGTTATCCTCATATGCAGCAAATTTCAATTATAATTCCTACTGTAAAAAAAATTGTTATAGTAATATTATTCTGAAGTTCTTCAAGCTTACAGGCACAAGAGATTTAAGTGAAAGAACATTTCTGTTTGACTGATTCTAAACACCTCATGTCATAGATGTTTTTTTCCCCCATTGGTTGGAAATTCCTGGATTCAACTCACAGTTTTTGCTGTTTCTGGAGCTTAGATGAGGTGCCTGCTTAAGAAACAATTTGTGGAAAACAGCAATAAAACTTTGCTTTCAAAGTTTTTTTGATACCTTGTGCCCAGATTCTCTAAGGAGTTTTTTACCCGCAATTTGACACATAATGAGTCCCTATTACCTGCTTACCATTTTTATGACACACTTCAGAAAGACCAAGATATGTTTAGAAGCATAGATGTTGAAAAACAGGTTTCAGCTCAAATGCCAATCCCAATAGACTTAGTGGGGCCTTGTGTTGAGACAATCAACAGAAGAAAAAATGGCCCAATTCATTAGCATTGTCTTCTGTGCATACAGGAACTGAGCAGGCCACAGCTATCCTTGCTTGGCTCATTAGGACAGGCTTTTAGAGAGCGCTTCAAAGCAAGGCTAAAGATTTGCATCATTTGTTTTTCTTCCAGGCTTCAAGAGCCAGGTTCTTGTACTTTACCTACAATGCCTAGAACAATTCTTTGAACTTGAAGACCTGGCAAACACTCCTCTGATTACTTCAGAGTCCTCAAATAGGAAGCAGTATCTTTGCCATAGATTTGCCTTAAATGCCCGGGCTCTAGCTAAGTGTTATCCGTAATTTTATATTATATCCTTTCATTTTAAAATTTCTTAATTTTTATCACAGAAATGTTAGTATAATTATGTTTTCAAAGAAAATATTTTCCTAAGCATAAGTGATTATAATCACATATCATAGTCTTATTTTCTTAATGTGTTTCACATAAAAAGAAAGGTTTTATATTCATCAATAAAATCCTATGAAGTCATTAGTACCTTTTGGAAATTTTCTAATTAACTAATTTGCTTTACCATTTCCCACCTAAGAAGTAGAAAATTAACATTTACCATTCTTCTTTAGAGAAAGAGGAACATTGATCAGCAGGATACATTATATCCTCTATATTGATAGGGCAAGTTTGAGATTGTTTTCCAATGAGAAGTTCTAGAACTGTGCCCTTCTCAGAAACTTTCCGGCACTGGAGCAGCAGTGGAATATCTTGCTCAAATATTGAACACATCCTATGGAGCTGCACTGCCCAATACAGTAGCCACTAGCCAAATATGGCAATTTTAATTAAAATTAATAAAAATTAAATAGAATTTAAAATCCAGTTCCTCAGTTATAATAGCCACATTTCAAGTTCTCCATTGCCACAGATAGTGTGTGGCTTCCCTTGTGGGACAGTGCAGAGCAGATATAGAAAATTTGCATCATCACAGAAAGCTCTATTAGAAGTCCTGTTTTGAAGGCTTTTCTGTTGGTCAGACAGTGGTGGTTCAATTCCCACACTACTCCCTCACATAGCATGAACATCTATAATGGCAAGAGACATTGCCAGAAGGTAGATTTTCCTAATATATATTCAGCCTGCAGATTTACCTTTTTCCATTTATTCTACAGATCAAAATATTTACTTATAGAAATTGTCACAATAGTCTTCTCATTTTAAGCTAGACTTTTATCATCCTGTTGTCTCACTCTGTTATCTGTGCTTTATCTATGAGACTGTGAGTTAATGAAGGCAGGAGTTTGACATAAACTTATTTTGTATCCCAACTACTTTTTCCTTCTCAGCATTGCTACCAACTAGACATTTGTTGAATTTGAATTGGACTATTTTCTTTCCTTCTTTTCTTCCTTCCTTTTTTTTTTTTTTGGTTTTGTTTTGAGACAGCACCTCATTCTGTTGCCCAGACTGTAGGACAGTGGTGCAGTTAAAGCTCACTGCAGCCTCAATCTCCTGGGCTCAAGCATTCCTCCTGCCTCAGCCTCCCGAGTAGCTGGGACTATAGGCACACACCACCACAGCCAGCTAATTTATTTTATTTTATTTTTTTGTAGAGATAGGGTCTCACTTTGTTGCCCGGGCTGATCTTGAACTTGTGGCCTCAAATGATCCTCCCACCTTGGCCTCCCAAAATGCTGTAATTGAACTATTTTTCTGACTAAAGATTCTAAGTTCTAGAGTAGGATACTCTGGCAATGGTGATTTTTTCCCCCAAATGACAAACTTCAGCGTTTATATCAAATAGAGTGGCTTAAATATATTTTTTGAAGGGTGATGTTCTAGGATATATTGCTTAAAGACCTCATTAGTGATAGGAAAAATAAAAAGGATCAAAAATTATTTCTGCAATTCTATGTATTTCTAAAGGATAATGAATACATATGTATTTTTACATACCTTTTGGGCAGTAAATAAATCTAGAGAAAATAGTGCAATAAGATCATCACATACACTGTATTTGTAGCTTAAATTGAACAGTTTAACACTCTCAAGCTGGTTAAAAAAAAAAAAAAGAATACAGGCAATTCTTTGAAGTGGTTGTATGTGCATAAACTTCTTGTCCCCTTGAGCAAAAAAGAAGAAAACAGGTTATATTTATTAGGGACTGGAAAATATTTGTACTGTGGGACAATTGCTTGTTTGCAACATTAGGGAAAAGTTATAAAAATGTTTTATTTGCAGTTTTTAATGGAACTGTGGTTATTTCTGACTTTTATAGTCAGTTCTGCCTTTGGATTGGCTTGCACCCAAGGAGCACGCCCCTTATAAGTTAGAGGTCTGGGCCCTCACCTGGCTGCATGCACGGCTGGCCCTTTTGCTGTTGCTGGAGCACATGTTCGACATCTCCCTTGTCTAGAGACTTCTGTGAGGTCTACAGATTAGCAGCAGCCGGGAAGTCAAAGGCTGAAAGGATGGTTGACTGACTCAGTGAATAAAGCTCTGGACATTACACTACCTCTGACTTGGAGCATAAGGAATCAGTCCTGTAGGTCTCAAAGGGGTGGAGAAAGAATCTTCCACCAGCCTGGCATGGCTGGTCTGTGTGTGCTGAACCAAAAAGCAAACTGAACAAAGACATCTAAATTTACAGCTCCAGTTAAAGAGCTGAGAGGCTAATCCAGTATACAGAAAGTAACATTCAAATTGCAGTTCTTTGCACATTTGAATGTGTGCTTATTCCCAGGCATAGGAAAACATTATACTTTTATATATATATATATACATTCCTTCCTCTGCTCCACCTCTGGCTGGTGTCTGAAATAAATTGATTTCTAAAACAATGATATACATAAATAACATAGTACCACTTTAAAAAATAGATCTCTTTAATTTACAAAAGGCTTGCACGTAAAAATCTGCATTTGTTTCATGGTAGCACTATACTATTACAAGGACATTGAATGTTCAGTACCTAACTTAACCCCTTGATAGTCAGCACATCATATAAATCTGAAGTTACAGATTTCTAGCACACTTCTATTTTCAGTCATTTGCTTTGCACCATGCTATTTAGAAACAAAAGGCCTCAAGGAGGTTGCTAATAAATCTAGATGATTATGAAAACTAGTCGTTTGCATTTTGAAATGAATTAAAGTCCAATGAATTAATTTATTAAAAGAGGAAAAAATATACAGTAGTTACAAGCAGGGACTCTGGATCTAAACTGCCTAGATTCAAAACGTGGACTTGCCATTTACTAAATAAGTGATGTTGATGAAGTTACTTCTGTGCCTCAGTTTCATCATCTGTAAAATAGGGGTAATAATAGTACCTATCTAATAGAGTTAATAGTAGTAAATGAGTTAATAAATGGAAAGCTTTAGAACAGTCTTTGCACATAGTAAGCACCATTTGATGTTGGCTATTATAATCATTATTCTAAGTTAAAAGTTCTTAAATAGATATTTTATTGTGAAAATATAGGCATCCTTGTGGTTTAGGTGGTGAATATTATTCCCAAAGACTTGCCCAGATTCTTTGCTTTCTTAAAAGTATGCACATCAAAGTTTTTCCAAATATTCTTCACCAAGATAAAATAAACCTACAAAAATTATAATGAAAAATGTGTATTTGGTATATGGCAATTTATAATGTGTTTTTCCCACCTTTATAATTTCTAGATATGATATCATTATTTTCAGCTTATAAATAAGTTTCTGGCAATTTTTATTTGAAATTAATTATATGTTTTATGTAATTTTTAAAAGTCTATCATACTCAATGTTATAAAAGATTAATTTTATTTAAAGTGTTTTTTTCATTTAAATATGAACCTCTTATCTGCTACCTACATTTTTTAATGTAACCTTTAGTCTGACACTTGTTATATTTGGAAAAATAAAGAAAAGATCGAAGAATCAAATGGAAAACACCCACAATCCCAATATCCAGAAATAGTCATTTTTCCAATTTCAGTGTGTTTACTTCCAGGCCTTTACTCCACGCATGTGTGTATGTATCTCTATGTATCACATTCATAAAACAAAAGATATTTAGGATCACACCACACCTACTTTTAAGCACCTACACGATAGTGAGAGGCAGGGAAACCCAGAGATTATGAGTGGGGAGTCAGTCACACTGCTAGAGTTTAAATCCTGGCTCTATCATTTCCTAGTGATCTGAACATAAATGAATCACTTATCATCTCTTTATCTCATTTTCCTTACCTGTAAATGGTGATTATAATGATATTAAAGCATTGTTGTAAAGATTACTTAACATGCTTCAATAATAGCTTTTTATTATTTTTAACAATACATCAGGAAGGTCTTTTTTATTTTACATATTTATGAATTACAAAGCGATGTTCAATATGTGTATATACAATGTGTAATAATCAAATCAGGATAATTAACATATTCATCACCTCAAACATTTATCATTTCTTTGTGTTGCGAACATTCAGTATCCTCGCTTCTAGCTTTTTGAAACTACACAATAAATTACAGTTAACCATATTCATCCTAAAGTGCCGCAGAATACCAAAACTCATTTCTCTCATCTAGCTGTAATTTTATATCCACTAACCAACCTCTCTCCATCCTCCCCTCCTCTCTACCCTTCTCAGCCTCTAATACCCACAGTTCTACTCTCTAATAAAGATCTATTATTAAATAACTTTTGAAACATGGGTTTTAATAGAAGCAGATTTTTTATGGTTACACTATAAATTATCTAACCATTTGCTTCAGTTCATTTGCTTTTCACACTAGGTAACAGAAAAGCCAATTAAAAGTGGTCTTAACAGTAATGATTTTTTTTTTATCTCACATACCAAGAGGTCTTCAGCTAAAGCTTGTTTCAGAGCGGATTAATCTAGCAACTCAACAATAGCATCAAGGGCTCATGTTCTTCCCATCTCTCTACTGTTCTATTCTTAGAATATGGATTTGTTGTACTAGGCTAGATGCTCTCATGGTTCCAAGACACTGGCCCAGTTACAGGCATTGCATATGGACACCTCAATGCTGACAAGAAGAAAACAGAAGGTCTCCAACTAATGCCCTTTATAAAAGTAAGGGAAACTGCCCGAGGCCAACTTGCCTTCATATTTCATTGGATACAAATATGCTGCATGCTTATTCCAAAGCATGCTATAGAAGTGTCATTATTCTGACAGGCTTCACAAATCCTGGGCCAGAGAGGACACATCCTCACTGAAGCCCATGGCTGCCCTACACATGAATTAAATTAGGGTTCTATTAGTATTAAGCACCCAATACCGTCTGCCACATTATTATAGTTTTGATCGTTCTTGTTAGTTATAATTTTCTTATTGTGCTACCGCAATCTTATTCCTGAACAAACTTACTTGTTCATATCTTTAATTGGGTCCCTAATTTAAATTTCTAGAGATGGAATTCTTAGGTAAAATTTATTTAGTTTAAATCTGTTTATATATATTGTCAAGTTACCCACAAAAAATGTTGCAGTAATAGCTTCCTCAGCATCTATTCATGAGTTTATCCTTTTTCTTACACTCCAGCTATCACAGGGCATTACCATTTTACAGGTCTTTGCCAGGTGAAAGTTGGTATCTTTTTTTATGATTAATATTTTCTTGATTACTAGCTTCCTTGCTAAATTCTTTATTTCTAATTGACAGGTTATAGATAATTTCTAATTTTCCACATAGATAACCATATAATATAGCATATTAATAGTTTCAATTATTTCTTTCCATTTCTTATACCTTTAAATGGTTTTCTTGTATGCACTGTTGGCTAAAACCTCCAAAACAACGTTGATTTAAAATGATGATCTAGGACAGTTTTGTCTTGTTTTCTGACTTTTAGGAGAGACTTTCCAATATTCAATGTTTGCAAAGGCTTTTTTAAAAAGATAAATATCCACTTTTAGGTAATTCTCTTCCTATAATAGTAAACATTTTTTAATGTTAAGAAGTGTTGAACAACGAGAGCACATGGACACAGGGAGGGGAGCATCACACACTGCGGCCTGTTGGAGGGATGGGGGGAAAGGGGAAGGAGAGCATTAGGACAAATACCTAATGCATGCAGGGCTTAAAACCTAGATGACGGGTTGATGGGTGCAGCAAACCATCATGGCACATGTATACCTATGTAACAAACCTGCAGGCTCTGCACATGTATCCCAGAACTTAAAGTAAAATTAAAAATAAAGAAGTGTTGAAACTTATCAAATGTTTTTCTGTATTTATTGAGGTGATTTTATAGTTTTTTTTTAAATCTATTATACTGGAGAATGACATTTACCAATTTTTTAATGTTAACTTACCCTAAAATTCCCTGGGATGAATACATTCTGACTATGGTAAATTATTATTTTATATACTCCTGGATGCATGTAAGATGCACTCTGTGGGCTCCTCAAAGTCTTTGGGAAACTAAACAAAAGTAGCTGGAAATTTCATTATAGAAGGTAGGGCCAGAGCTGTAGCTGGAGAAACACAATTTGTTGCTGAAATTGCAAAACTATGTTTGTTCTGTAACTGTGTGGTTTGAAGTGTGGGCTGCAGAGCTAACAAAAAATTAAGACTATCTGGCCTTTACTCTGAATAATATTTGCTTTAACAAAATAGTCCTTACTGGCCCAGGATCCAGTTAATTTTGTAAAGGCTTGTTACCTGAGATACATGTGGCAAAAAAAAAAAGCAGTTATTGTCTCAATATTGCAAAGAATGCAGAATGTCTGGGCTCTATGGGAACTCTAATTAAGGCATACTGATTACCTGTGTTTAGAGTTGAAGGGTCATTCTCTTTGTTGTCATGTGAGGGCTTTAAGCTCTTAAATCAATACCTCAAAAACAATGTGATATGAATAATGTAAAGATGTCATAAATGTCAATACAATGATCTCACAGAATAATGTGCTAATTATTGCCTAAACAAATGACAGGCAAATATTTCTTTTTGGTGAAGGATATTGAAAAAAAGAGAACAACGAATTTATGTTATTTTAAAAGACATGCTATTGAGATATTAATGATTATTTGAAATAGAAATAAGTTACAATCAAGAAGGAAGAAAACAAGGGGGCACAATTAATATTGATTAATTGAGTACCTATTATGTACTAGGAACTTTATTCCCGCTATGTCTCTTCATCCAAAAACTGTCATGTGACCTCCACTTTATAGATGAGGAAACAGAAATTTGGAGACATTAAGCATCTTGCTACAACTGTACAGTTGATAAGGGACTGAGCTGGGATTCAAATTAAGTCAAATCATCTTTAAAATCTGGGACCCCTTTTCACTTTGCCACCCTGAAAAACATGAAAGAAGACAGTTAAAAATTATGAGCTCTTATGCCACTGGTGAGCATATGCCTAATAAAAAATATTAAAGATACTTACTTGTGATGAAATTTATCTTATTTTGAATATCTATGTTAATTTTTTCACATTTATGTACCTTCTAATTATACAGACACTTGCTTCATTTTCACTTTGTTATTTTGACTTTTTTAAAAATTGGAAAGAAGCTTTCTAATTTCATTCAGTTTTTCCTTCTAAAACAAAGTGGAATGGAAATATAGGGATAGAGAACTACTTGGGAATAATTTAGTTATTACTCATGTTGTGCCTGTATAACTTTGGTTTAAAAAACCTACTTGCCTTTCCAACAGAAAAATGGACAAAGGACAAAGAAAGGAATTTGAAAAATATATAGAACAGGTTTAATTTCACTGGTAAATTTTAAAAATGAGAATAAAGTAAGTGTATAATTTCCAACTTATAAATTTAAAAAAACTGTTTAAGATTATAATGCTAATACTAGCATGGGCTTGAGGATGTGGGCATGCCTGTACTTAGGTGGTTGAAAAAGAATTGATATAACAGACTGCTCTACTGGAGGGCAGTTTGGCAATGTGTACAAAAATATACAAAATATGAATACACTATGACCCCATATACAGAGTACAGAATATAGCATGGAGAGTACAGATACCCTGTTATTAAGCAACATATGGATTCACTAAGACAGCAAAGAGATCAAGGCTGAACTTCTGGGAATGACTTCTAAAGACACCTACACAACTGGTCACCCAGGGCAAGCCACTGACATGGTCTGTTAAACTGGGAAGTACTTCTCTTGGTGCTAGCTCCAGAACCTTGCTACTTCTTCTACAACTGATACTAAATAGATGCTTCAAGCCCATATTTGTCTCTCCAGTTCTGACTTCAAGATGCACAGAAGTACATTTCATAGCAGATTTTAAAAAAATCTTTTGACATGTATAATTATATATGTATCTGTGGAGTACCAAATAATGTTGTGATACATATAATGTGTAGTAATCAGATCGGGGTAATTAACATACCCATCATCGCAAACATTTATCATTTCTTTGTGTTGGGAAGATTCAATATTTTCCTTCTAGCTATCTGAAACTATGTAATATGGTTATTGTAACTATGACTATAACTATAGTCATCCTGCAGCACTAAAGAACCCTAAAATGTATTCCTCTTATCTAGCTTTAATTTTGTATTCATTAACAAATTCTCCCTTATTACTCACCTTCTCCCTACCTAGTATTTAAATGACATCTGGAATTCTAGCTGAGTTGGGTTCTGGTGACGTAAGTTAAAGCTTCTCAGCTTTTGCTGTTCAAGAAGGCATTGAAAAAGAATATTGGACTAGATATTGATGAGTCAACCCTCAATTCCACCACACTTAGCAATTCTACTTCTAAAGAAATTATGCACATGCTCAAATACATAGCTCAAAGAATATTCATTGCAGTATTGTTTATAATAGTGGAAAATTGGAAACAATTTAAGTGACCAAAAACAGAGCATTTATATTAGTTATAGACTATTGTAGAACCATTGAAAATGAGATTGCAGGAGAAAATCTAGATGACATCGTTGCAGTGAGTTTTTAAATGTAACACCAAAAAGACAATTCATGAAAAAAATTCATAAGTTGGACTTTCTTGAAATTAAAAACTTGTGTGCTGTAAAAGACAGTGCTAACAGAATGAAAACAAAAGCCATAGATTGAAAGAAAATATTTCCAAAAGACATATCTGATAAAGGACTTATATCAAAACCATACAAAGAACTATTAAAACTCAACAATAGGAAAAAAACCCAGTGAAAAACTGGGCCAAAGACCCTAACAGACATCTCACCAAAAATGACATACAGACAGCAAATAAGCATGTGAAAATACGTTTCACATCAAATATCATTAGAGTATTGCATGTTGAAACAACAGTGAAATATAACTGCACACACATTAGAATGGCTAAAATACCAAGCTAGAGCTTGCAGAGACATGGAATAAGAGGAGCTCTTATTCATTGCTGGTGGAAATGAAAAACAGTACAGCCACTTTGGAAGACTGTTTGGCAGTTTCTTACAAAGCTGAAAAGTCTTAACATAGGATCCAGCAATTACTTTTCTAAACATTTATCCAATGTGTTGAAAACTCATATTTACACAAATACCTGTACATAAATGTTCATAGCAGCTTTATTCATAATTGCCAAAAACTGGAATTAACTAAGATGTCCCGTTGATGAATGGATAAGCAAACTGGCACATCCAGACAATGGGATGTTATTCAGTGACAAAAGAAATGAGCTATCAAGCTATAAACAGACATGGAGGAAACTTAAATCCATATTACGAAGTGAAAGAAGCCACTCTGAAAAGGCTATATACTTTCAAATAGATGGCACTCTATAGCACAGTAAAAAGTTGGGGCTGGTTGGGGGCAAAGGGGATAGAAATGAACAGATGAAGTACAGGAGATTTTTAGGGCAGTGAAACTATTTGGCATAATACTTTAATGATAGAAATACTTTTATAACAAGAAAGAAGTAGGTTTTATTTAATAAAAAAAGGCCTCTCCCTAAATATCAACTTCAAATAATTATTTTTTAATTGGTAAATGTTATTGGTAAATTCCATAAATGGTAAAAAAAATTTTTTTCTTAAGAAATAAACCAAATCCACCTAAATACAGTTTGAGCAGTTGTTTTTTCCAAAGTGATGATCATTTTGTAATGCCCAATAGTTATTTTTGCATAGACATTAGGCTGCAAGATCAAACTCACACAGTTTGAAATTGAAGTCATCGTCTTTCTGTCTATATGTGCTCCTCTTCCAGCATTCCTTACATCTAAAAATTGCAGTACTGCCATCCCAATATCCTAGAATCAAAATCACAAGCATCTTTCAAAATGTCTCCTTCAGCTTCTAAATCAAAATTCTTTCCTGCCTCCCCAGTACATCCATTGATTTTTTTTTTGTTATCAAAATGTCCTTCAAAAACCACCAGTAACAGCATTGCCTAAGGACTAGGATTAATACCCTAGTCAAGTGTTTGAAGCTTTCGTTTGTCCCAGTTTACCTCTCCAGGTGTATCTTCCCGGATAGTCATGTTTCCTCCCAATGTGCCCTACACAAGATGACTTTATTTCCTCCACATTATATACATTACTGTGTTAAAACTTTCATTCTATATCTTAAACTTGAAACCTTCCTTGTAACTAATTTATCCACCACAATGTCTGTGGCTCTTGAAAGTCTATTTTTGCTTCAAGTCTTTAATCAGTTCCTTGAAACATTTACTGTTTTATTTTATACCCATAAAAATCCATCCATCTCCTTTGTGCTCACCTAGAACTGTGCTGAGCCTCTATTATAGCACTCTTTGTAATCTTCATTGTGTCATGTGAGTGATGTCCACATTCATTTTCCTCTATAGACCACAATATCCTTTAGGATAGGGACTTTGCTTTTGTATCACCTAAAACACACAAAGTGCAGATCTTTGCACAATAAATGGCTGTTAAATTGAATTGATTTAAATTACATTAGAAGTCATTTGAAAGTGCTAGCAAAATACCATTAATGGTGTCTGTGTAAGATGCTTTAAATTAAATGTGAGGACAAATACATTAATGCTAACATGCTCTCAAGCAAACACCACCAGCTCTGTGGTGAATATTATCAAACATCAGCTTTCCTGCACAAGACTTGTGATTAGAATGCCTGATTCTGTAAGTTCAGAATAAGTTCATTTTTCTTATTTGAATCAAGATCAGAAGACTACATCATAAGATCAATGTAAGAAAAAGTGTAATAGACACACAATTTGAGAAGAAGTGGCCTGAGATCATTTTATTTCTAAGAATATGTGTTAATACAATGAAGGGGTAGTGAAAGAAGCAGAGGAAATAATGTGTGACCATGTTATCTTCACCCCTCCTCACCCACAAACCAAGCTAACAAACAACTAATGATCCAGACTTTTCTTTTGTTGAAAATTAAATAACCTTCTTATAAAAGTTGTTATTTGATCATTACTGTAAATGGGAACATGTAAAATGTGGTTTGCCATCCCTTCAAAAAAGAAACTAATATGTTAGTTTTCAAGGTACTCTGTGAATTTGTGAAGCCTTTTAATAACTGATTTTTAATTTATTAGAAATGGAAGAAACATCAAATGACATTTTCTATAATGCATTTTTAAGAATCCACTGTTATTTCCTATCATGGAAACATGTATTCATATGGAAACCCAAGACGCTGTCCATGGTCCTTAACGCTTGCGTAACACTGGAGCAGCAAAATCCTAGATTTAAGAACCGCAAGAGGAAGCTTTCACTGTGCAGTAACTTCTTATAATCACTTATTTTTCCACTTGATTCAAGAAGGAACATTTTGCTTAATTTTTTATTTATTCATTTGCATATAAAGTTGTGGCCTGTATAGACTGTAAACCACTAACCCCTTTTACACTGTTTAATGTCATGTATTTTGCTGTCTAGTTTTATATAGCTAAAAAATAAGCTTTGTGTAATAGTAAAACAATAAAATAAATTATTAAATCATCTTCTGATGATTTAATAATTTGGTAAACATGGTAACATGGTAAATATCTGGGGCGTGTGTATGTGTGAGAGGTAGAGAGAGATGCTCATTTTTTTCTTAGCTTATGCTTTCAGATGGATTCTTTTGCTCTGTTGTATACCAATAGTCTATGAAATAATTGGCAATAAAAGGCTCTACATACAACATACATGCAAAATTTGTCAACTTCATAAAAAACTAACTTCTTTAAAAATATTTTAAAAAATCCCAAAGCATCCCATATATGTGCATACATGTGTTGGATCTCTTGATAGTAGTGTTGTTTAGATAAATTGTTTCAACTGCCATTACATCATAAATCCTGAAAAAATTCTGCAATACAATGTTTCCTCAGTAAAAACAACATACCCAGCAATAAAAATAATTTTAAATCCATAAATATAACTCAGGAATTAATTTATTCCTCTGTGTTCAGACAGTTGGTGGGAGGTTGAACTGGACAGGTGATACAGTGCAGCAAGCACTAAAATTTAGAAGCATGATAGGATCAGCTATAAGAGTGCTATGTTTAGTTTGAATTTCTTCCATTTATCATCTGCGTCACACCTGAAATACTACCCAAATTCAGTGTGTATTTTGTATGTGTGGTAATCTAACTTTATAGGGAATAGTCTAGTGATCCTTGTTTACTATCAAGATGTAATGCTGGTGATTAAATTACAGATGACACACCACATCAATTCTTATTAGAGATGTGCAGGCAGTAAAGTGTTTACATTCCAGTAGATGATTTGAGCTGCTCCTCTCATCCACTTCTCATTGTATTAAACTTTGTGATTATCAGTGGGCACTTCAGACTATACTTGCTCAAGTTACATGTTTGCCATCTTATTAAGGTGGGTCAATATATTCACATACTAGTCCTTCTCTAGGTAGTTGTAAATATTGAATGAGAAGATGCATATCAGAATGGTTTGTACATTTTAAAGTCCTATAAAAATAAGATGGGACATTATATTTATGCAATAGATATTTATTTAGTACCCATTTTGTATTGGCAATTTCTGTAGGTGTTGGAGCTAACTTAGTTAGAAAAAAAATCCCTGCCCTGGTGAAGCTTATAGTCTAGTGAAGAGAAACAGATAATAAAGAATTAAAAATATAGAATTTCATGAAGATAAGTCCTGCAGAGAAAAATGAAGATGATAAGAGGGATAGAGAGTAACAGAGGCACATATTAAGCACTGAAATTTAAAATAGGATGGTAAGGGAAGTCTTGTGAGATGGTGAATTTTGAACAAAGATCTAAAATAGTCAGGGGAGGGATAACTGGGAGAAGACTGTTCTAAGTAGAGGAAACAGCAAGTTCTAAGCTGGAGCTCGCATGAACTGTTTGAAGAGCATCAAAGAGACTAGTATGCCTGAAGCACTGTGAATAAGGAGAAGATGAGGAAGGTAAGGTGACACAAAGATGGGATAATGTAGAGGCTTGTCAGTCAGATAGGATTTGGGTGGCCACATGACTGGCTTTGGCCAATGGCATATAAGTGGCAGGGACTGTTATTCTGAAGAGCCCATGTGCTCCTCACTGTTTTCTTTTCCTCTGAGCTGCAGTTGACAATGTTACAGTTGGTAGCTCTTACAGTGACCTAGCTCTTGGGGTGTTTGAGGTAAAATGACTGGAAATGGAGTGTTCATCTGCCCTATAATGGACAGATAATGTGAATAAGAAATAAATCTGTTGTTTGAAGATACTGAGATTTTGGCTCTGTTACTGTAGCATAATGGAGCTCCTTTTAATTTATATAGAAAATCATTGGAAATTTTTGAGCAGAGGAGTTATATAATCTGACAACTATAACAAGTATGTTGTTACATCTTCTGTGTCAAGAATAGTCCACAGAGGGCAAAGAGAGATACAAGAGATGAGAAGGATGCTATTATACTTATATAGGCAAGACTCAACCAAGGAAATAGGAGTAAGGTAGTAAAACATGTTAGGATTGGAGGTATAATTTGTAAGAAAGCATATAGAATTCACTGATATGTTGGATATTGGTATGAGGGAAAGAAGAGAGGTAAGAATAACTTCAACTTTTTTTGGCTTGGACAAATGAAAAGATGCACTTGCTATTTACTGAAATGTGAATGTCTATAAAGGAAATGAGTTGCAAGTGGTAGGATCAGGAATTTTATTTTGTACTTTTGGGTTTGAAATGTGTATTAGTCATCTAAATGAAGACATGGAGTAGATAGTTATCTACAAGTATGGAGTCCTGGGCAGAAGTCTAGACTGGTGGTAAAAATTGAATAGTAATCTGTATAGATGATATTTAGTTATTTTAAAATAATTTTTCACCTAACTCCAGTATCTCGAGCCTCTGTGAATTTGTTTCCATTGTCTTTTTTAAAATTTATCTCTTTATAAAAGTAATGTGGTATTTTCTTTTGGTATTTTTAGTAATTTTTGGTTGAATGCTAAATATGAATTGAACAACAACATCAACAACGTCAACATTGCAGAGGCTGCAGATGATATTATATTTCTCCAGAAAGGATAGAACCCACCTTTATCTAGGCCAATAGAATGATGGCTGATAAGGCTGGATTGTAGCACTGTTAAGGCTCAGTCTAACTCTAATTCACCCCTAATCCTTTCCCTGATAGGTCCTGAATTCCAGTCTTTGCCTTGTGAGGCTGTTGCAAGCTTTGCTCTGCTTTGGGGGGCTTTCTGCTTAAGTTTTGGGTCCCTCGCCCCATTCAACACTAGGACTTGGAAAATATCTTGAAAGAATAACCAGCTGTGTATAAGGTTACACCAAGTCTCTTATAAATCTCTGCTCATTTTCCTTGTCCCTGGAAATGGCTCCCCTGTAGGTAGACAGGCTGAATTCTAAGAGACCTTTTATTTGCCCAGAATAGACAAATGGGACAAGTACAATGGCTAAGGAAGTCAGCTCACTTCTAGGAAGTTCATATCTCTTCCAAACTTAAGCAGTTCCATTTATTACTGCCTCAGCAGCACTCTGCTGACTTAAACAGATTATTTTTGAACTTTATTTATGAACTTTATTTAACTGTGAATGTTTTCACAATTGTTCTTGGTGAAAATGCTGGTCTTGTGCTATCCACTCCTTGCTGTCCAGAAGAAGTGTTCAGATAATATTTAAGGTCATGAGAATGGTTAAGATATAAAAAGGAGTGAGTGAAATAGAGGAGAAGATTGAATACTAAAGTCTGCAGGATCCAAAAATGGAAAGATATCCATAAATACAAGGAAAAATAATCATATTCTGTACAGTATTAAATTGTACTTAAGAAGACCATATTTTACAACCGAATTGCCTATTATCACCTTTGTTATATTTCCAATATTTATACTTTTTCTTTCCAAACAATTAATTGATTAATAGCTTTACTATGGGACTCCAGTTGGCACAGATTCTTCTGGGATTCTTCTAATAATTTCCTTTTCTATCACAGATGAAATGAAATAGGTGATTTTGTTAACAATTTTATTCATGGGTTAAAGGCAGAAATAATTTTAATATGAGTAGAATTTAAATATGAATAAAATTGTAGAAGCTTCTGAAACCAGTACCTTTAATCTCCTATGACTATTATATTGATTAGTATTCTGGTAGGAATGAGATAGGATGGTCAAATTGAAAAATTTCAAGGGGAAGGCCAGGCGTGATGGTTCTTACCTATAATCCCAGCACTTTGGAAGGCCAAGGAGGGCAGATCACCTGAGGTCAGGAATTCGAGACTAGCCTGGACAACATGGTGAAACCCCGTTTCTACTAAAAATAAAAAAATTAGCCAGGTGCTATGGAATGCGCCTGTAGTACCAGCTACTCAGGAGACTGAGGCAAGGAGAATTGCTTGAACCTGGGAGGTGGAGGTTGCAGTGAACTGAGATCATGTCACTGCACTCCAGCCTAGGCAACAGAATAAGACTCCACCTAAAAACAACAACAACAACAACAACAACAACAAAAACAAACCCAAAAAACAAAAAGAAAAATTTCAAGGAGAGTTTAATGAAGAGGCAGTTTATCAAGAGGAGGGCAAGGAAAACACAAAGGATAGTGCTATGCCCTAGGGCTAGAGATTTAGGCATTGCTATAACCCCTAAGCCTGAAGGGGCAAAAGAAGGAAATAGTTACTAGAATCTAGAGACTAAGGGGCTGGATGCTGACAAAGGCCCATGGTGATCTCACAAGAAGGTTATCTCTCTCTCTTTTATTCTCTCTCCTTTCCCAGAATTGACAAATGGCTCTGGAGTGAACACGGCTGTAGTACTTTATAGACTATGAGAAATAGAGCATGCCTTTAGCATTACTCACACAACTTTGCAAGTTTATTTAATAGAACTCAGATACCAAAGCTGATAAAACTCTAAAGATACAAATCGGACTTAACAACAGGACTTAATGATCCTGTCATGAATACAAACTATCAACTATTTCCTCTTATGTAGCATGTATATACAAATGAGTTTGGGAATAGTTTGCTGAAAATATAAACATCAGAAAATTAGATGACATGGAAGGTTGGGAACCAACGTGTAATCCAGTCCACATTCATGGGAGCTCAATCTAGAACCTTTGAGGCTGAATGTTTTACTATTTGCTTTTACTTTTGAAATATATAATTTTAGAAGCTGAGATGCATATTTTAATCCAAATTCACCCTTCACATATAATTGATATTGTCATTTAATTTCACTGTAAATAACAATAGAGAAGTTATAATGCCTGTGAATATGGAGACTGAGCTAAACATCTCAGAGTAATGGGTTACTAGAATATCATGATTACAATATTGATTTTGTAAATAATACAAAAAGCTGACTCAGAAAGCTGCTTTGAGGTCTCATAATGACTCTGCTTGTGGGGCTCCGAGCTGAGTGAAGAGGTCTGTAACTGAACTCACTGCCCTTGAAAAGCCTGCTACCCTTCCTCTCTTTTTTTAATTATTATCAAAGATGTCATAATTCTCTAATGATCTAGAAAGAAAACATTGAAATGATGTATTCATATTCACTAATTTACTTAATCAATAATCGTGTAAGCATATATTATACTGGAGAGAAAGACAAATGAGGCTGAGTAGGCCTCCTGAAGGACCTCAGACTGGAAGGTATGATGGAAAAGCTAACAGTGCCCTAAGTCTTATAGTAAATCTTTGCTCAGTGAGTTGCTGTCATCCTGGAAAGACACCAAAGGACCCTATGTGTGTACATGTGTGAGGAAGTTTACTCCGGGAAATGTTTACTCCCCTTTTCAAACAAGGAACACTCCATTTCTCAAATGCTTCCTGGAAATCATTCTTTCTTCTTTACTGTGGCTTCAGTTACCCTAGTCAAAGACTTATTACCTTATATTTGGCTTATTTGCAGTAAGACTCTTAAGCTCCAATTTCTCCTGCCAATAACTCACCCTACATATTATGGCTACGTGATCTTTTCTGGAGGACAGTGTCTGTACCCCACCTAATACTTGACCTCCTCATCTACTCCTGAGTGTTTGTTTACCTTGTTCTCTCTGGAATGCCTTTCCTTGCTCATCCTCATTTCCATTTTTGGAATCTTGCCATTTACTCAAAGGCCAGCTAGGTGTAAATATTCTCCCTTCTAAGCTCTCACAAATTTTTATATTTTTCATAGTATTTATGTTAATATGCTTTGCTTTATGTTTATGCTTTTTCTCCCTTGCTAGATTGTAACATTTTTGAGGGCCCTGATTATGTCATTTATTTATTTTTCTGTGTTTCTCATAGCAACTGATTGGATATCTTTTTATATGAGGAGTAAGAGGTTCAAATGTTTTAAAGTCAAATCACAGACATCTTCCATAAATATTAAAGCAGACTATAGATAAACTCTAATTTCATCTGCTATTAACAAGTTTTGATGCTAGGTGGAATCACACTGAAAGGACATTAAACTTGTCTATTAGTTAAATTCTGTGATTAAAGATACAATTTAGTGAAAGCAGCAAAAGTTATAAATTTATACACATCGACATAGCAAAATCTCACTGAGAACATTTAACAGCCTCATATGTTTGCAGATGTGTGATCTTTTTTAGCCTGGATGTTGCATGTTGAAACCAGACCATTGAAGCAAAATACTTCACTTTTTAAAATGTTGTAATTTAATAGTTTCATTTTCATGTTAAAAATGCTTCATACAGAGCATAATTTGAAACACAAACATCCTAACTTAAAAATGATCCATTTCTTCCCCTGGTAGAGCTGTCAGAAAGGAGAGTTTCAGTAAACTGCATGTCACTATCAGCCATTGATAGCCAGTGATTTGTTCTGAATCCAAAGGCTAAACCAAACCTCATGCTGCTGTATGTCAGATACGATTGGTCCATAGTCAAAGTTTTACAGCGCAGACAGGGCACACTTTATCCTTCAGGCTGCTACTTAAGATAGCCACGACCCTGAGGAGAACCAGTCAACAAAACAGACAGACAAGAGGATGTGATTAGTATGCATCCCTGAGCCAGCTCGCATCACCCCTGACCTGCAGGTCAGGCTGCAAATGACAGCAGAGTGCATGCACCTGATCAGACAGAATATTCTCATTATAGAGCCTGGGAAGAGAAAGAAACTCCTCTGTGTTTACCCTCAGACCAGCTGCAATCTACCTAGGAAATGAGCAAAAAAAAAAAAAAAAATGCTGATTTACCTCAAGAAAATGTGACTGACACATAAGTACCTTATAAAATTTTAAATCAATAATTTTTTTCAGATAAACTTGTGTGAACACAAGATAATTATATAATACAAAGGAAGTTTAGCAATGGGAAGAAGTAGTTTGTTTAGTCACAAATGGACAATCCAAAGAAAACTAACGTGATATGACTAACTCTTATTGAATTACAATAGGGCAACTTTTTCAAAAACATTTGGCCATGATCATTTGTTCATTTGTGTTAGAACAGGTTTTTGTTAAGCATGAATTTGAAATGGCGGTTCAAGCCTACAAATGTCCCATCTTTTAAATAATTGAAGGTGGTCTCATTTTTATATTTTTAAAAGAAATCTGGATTTCCAAAATGATCTATATTGATATGAGAGTTACTTTGGAGGACATAGACTAAATCACTATGTGTGGTAATTATTAAAAACAGGGAAGAGAACCTTAGTCTTGACTTATTAGAATTAGCTTTGCCTAAGGACAGTAGAATAGAAGAAATGCTCTCTGGGAGGTCCTTGTGAGGACTCTAATTCCTAGTAGCAGTATCCTAAGTACAGTAGAGATTCATCATAAAACTGTTCTGACATACCACGGATGAAATTTCACCATCCAAATTGTAATAATTACATACACAAAAAGTCCATCATTACACAGTTGGTCTGTAAAGTGGCTATTAATCCTGTTTCTGAAATACTTGAGTAATGAAAAGGAGCTTACTTACATATGTATACATTATTGTAACATATTTCATCATAAACAATGTCTTTAGCTCTATACACACAAGAATACTGAATTGATGAATGTAATTATGGAGACAGGATCCCTTAGGGAGCATCAATGCAACCAACACTAATCAACAATGTTTAGTTTATGTCTCTAGCAACATGACATGGAAGGGTGGAATAATTCAACTTTCCAACAATAAGCATTATCTTTGCCCTTAGACCGTATGGTCACAACTTCACAGACAATGTCTTATCTATCTTTGCATTCTCAACATGTAGTGCAATGCCTGTTGGCTCTGAAAAAGACCTAGGCTTGAAGGCATCTAAGTAATCAGGCAATAAACCCTACCACTGTTGTTTACTAAGGCAAAGCAGGCAGAATTCCTTCTCTTTCCTTTAATGTTCAGTTAGGCCTCTTAGATTTCCTTTTCTGCTGGGCTTGTCCTTCATGTTTATAGAAATCAAATTTTAGCTTTAGTGTTTTTTTAAGTCTTTGGGCTGCAGAAAGTTCCTGGAGATAAGGGAAAGAACATTCAAGTGCTAGCATGTATGCTAATCATGTGACCTTGGACAAATTACTTAAATATTCTGACAGGCATTTAAAAAAATTTTGAAATATATCTATAATTAGGCTTATCTCATAAGATTGCAATGAATATTAAATGAGAATGTATAGAAATTATTTATAAAATGTAAAATGCTATTAAATGTGAATCATGATTTTTTCCCCCCTTTGGAGTGATTCAGATATCCAAGGATCCAGAGATCCAAGGTTTTGTAGTCAAATAAAGGAATTTGGTTTAGTAATACAGAACTAGTAATAAGTCTTGCTATATGTTCTGTACACCATCTCATGATGTGATGTTAAATATCAGAAAGTAGAAAAAAGAAAAGAATATGGTATTCATGGCCAAGGGTTGCCAAATTTAGCAGATAAGAAGATAGATACAGAGTTAAATTTTAATTTCAGAGAAAGAAAAACTATTTTGAGATATAAGGAAGTTTCATATAATTTTCAAATTTAATTGGTGTTCTGTATTTTATCTGTCAGTTCTACTTCTGGCATAAATCAACAATCTAAAGACTTAATTGTAACACAACTTTGGTCTAAAAGTCTTGACTTCCTTGTTAAGTGAGTCTTATTATTTTATCTTCATTTGAACTGTATGATTGCACAGATTGACAGGTACCTAGCTAGGCATTAGCAGGCTTAGATCCACACTCACCAATTTATACTGTCCTTTGTATTGCTAGGATTGGAATTCTGCAAACTCTATGTTCACAGTTCCTTTACTATCTAGCTTGCTATTAAGTGTTTGCTAATGTGATGCACTGCAGGTAACTAGAAGGTGAGGAGAAGGGAAAATTCCCCTTCCCCTCTACTAGTTTCCAGTGGTATCAGGTGTGGATGATTAGGAGAGATCGCAGATGGCCATGGGCTTCAGCAGCAACAGCACTAATTTTAGGTTCTTGGCTACTTGTACTGTGGCAGTAGTGTGATTCCTATAGCAGCAGCGGCAGAAAAGGCCATGCCTCCAGGGAGCTCAGCAGTGAGTGTGGGCCATGAGACCACACTTAAGCCCTGTGCTTTTCTAGTTTTCTTCTATATTCTTCTTGCTCTTTCACTTTTTCTGGTTAGTTTGCGATCCATTCCCTGTATTAAAATCCTGATGTGCAAAATACCTGAAGTGGTTTCTGTTTTCTTGACTGACATTGACTGATACAAAGGTTTATTAGTGGAAAAGTCTGAGAACCCCTGCTAAGGCATGACTCTTTTAAACCACAAAGACCTTTTAGCATGGAGATTTTGGGAATGAGTCTACAATTACTTATAGGCTAAGAGGAAATAAGATCCACATTAAAGGAGTTCTCACACGGCAAGGGGGAAGGTAAACATTTATGATCAAATTTTGTGTTCTTCACCACCCATGAATAATGACTTGACTAGACTGTCATTAACAGTAATACATGCAATATGAGAGAAAACAAAGTAATAGATACCATTAATATAAAATAAAACGATTTTCTCTGAAATTCTATCCAGAGGGAAACTTATTGGAAAGGTAATCTACATTTCACATAATTATTTTGTTGAATTGATTTTGTTTGGTTTACTTCTCTGCTCTTGGGTGGATCAAAGCCTTAACTAATAAAAGGTTTTCAAAATACCTTTTAATTTAATCTGCTGCAATATTTTATTATCTTACAGTCAAGACATTATATCTTATCTCTAATTAAATTTTCTTTTCTTGAAACTCCAGTCTATTTGCTCTTTATCTTTTCCTCACTTGAGAAGAAGAATGCATATTCCTGAAGATAATTAATCAGTAGCCCCTTTCCTTAGTGACCCCCTTTTTTCAGGTGAAGACATCTCAATTCCATTGACCTTTAGGCGTGGCTTTTGTTTCCATCATGTTACATGGTTCTCTGGACTGAGTTATAATTGATATGGACTTGCTCATTTTAACTGCCACAATTAGAGCTAAGGTTTCTCTAATTTCATTAAAAAGGGTTATCTAAGTTATTTAAAAGAAAAATATTTGTTTTGCTTTCACAAGAATGCAAAAATTTGTATGGAGAATATATTACTAAAGTATGAATGCAGCTAGAAATTAATCAAGAATATTGATCTAACTTCATAAAATGCTTTCTAAAGTCATAGCATGGTGGACCAGGTGTTTCAAAATTATCTTAATTCAAAGCAGCATATTTCCTCTTTTTCAAGAAAACATTCTAAACCAAGTCTAGAAAGCCAAGTTAGTTAAGTGCACTCACTAAGGAAACTGTAAAAAATCTGGCTTCAGATAAAGACTGAACTGAAACAAATAACAAAAGATTGGTTGTTGGTTTTTGTCATTTTTGTCCTGAAACCACTATACCTTTAAAATATTGAAAACTTAATGAAACCCTCAAAGGAAAAAAAAAAGTGTTCATTTTTATAAAGACTTTTATTCAACTATGTTGTAATACCTGGCTCAGGGTCATGCACATAGTAACTACTTAATGCATGGTATAGAATTAATTATTAAATATTAGCAACAACAGTACATTTAAAGAAGTAGTTTATTAAGGCGGAGCATGGTGGCTCACGCCTGTATTCCCAGCACTTTGGGAGGCTGAGGTGGGAAGATCGCTTGAGCTTAGGAGTGAGAACAGCTTGGGCAACATGGCGAGGCTCCCCCTACAAAAAGTTAAAAAAATTATCTGAGCATGGTGGCAAGCGCCTATAGTCCCAGCTACTGGGGAGGCTGAAGTGGAAGGATCTCTTGAGGCAGGAAGGCAGAGGTTGCAGTGAGCCGAGATCGCACGACTGCACTCGATAAAAAAAAAGCACATTTGATTATCAAAGTATATCCAGGTTGCTGAATTTTAAAGTTTGTAATGTTTATATAACTGCAGAGGTTTTAATGTGATTTTTTTCGGGGCTTGGTGAGGTAGCAATGTTAATGCTTTTAGATTGATATTAAGAAGCTTCTTGTATTACATAGTAACTTTTAACTTACTGATTTAATATTGTTTACTTTATCTGAGTTTACTAATTAAGAGTCATTGACTAATAATCTGGTAGAATTTGGTTTTAAGAATTATAATACTGGACTGAAATCAAAGGACACAAATGCAAAAATCATAAAGTTACAGTACTGAGGTTTCTTTCTTTTTCCTATCCTCCATTCTTCTCCCTTCTTCCCTCCCCCGCTTCTCTCTCTCACTCTCTCTCTGTTTCCATTCATTGTATCTATTGACCAGGAAATCTTAATATTACAAATTCAACACCATTTTTTAGTACCTTATATAAAATCATAAAATCACCTATAATAATGGGTGAGGAAGGGAATTTAGGTTTCAGAGTAAGATTCATTGTGATTTTACTTTATTAGCTATGGAACCTGAGCATATTACTTCATCTCTAAAAGTCAGTTTTGTCATTCACAAAAACCTAGAAATTTGCACCCCCTTCAGATTTTATGGTGAGAATGAGACAGTGTATACAAATACTTAGCATCATACTAAGCACCAAGATTTATAATTTATTATGATTTTGTTGTGCTTCAAGTACCATAGATAAGTAAGACGAAGTCCTTTCTCCACTTTGACTTTTCTTCTATGAAGAATGAAATTGTTGGATGGTCTACAAGTTTCCTTTCAGCTGCAAAATCTGTGGATTTATAACCCCTTCTTTCTTAATGTATGCTCATGTCATGGGGATACCTACATGGTCAACTGGTCTTTCTTAAATAACTTGCAGGTGAATGAATGTTTTGAATGAGAGACGCATGAGCCAAAGACTAACCCCATGACCTGGGTTCAGACCCTTTCACAACCCAGACTGACTAACAAATCTGTGGTATTAATTCACTGAAAGTAGTTTTACAATTTTAATTAGTGAAAAGATTTTGGAGTAATCCAAATAATCCAAGAAAACAGATTAAACAATAGCAGCCACAATAGCAACCCTGTCTTCCAGAAATATTGTAAAGAATGAGTCAAGTGAAATTTTTTATAGTGTCAGATTGGCTGACAGTAGCTAGATCTTAACAACAGTAACATTTGTTGAGCTCCTATTGTATATACAGTCTTCAAGAAATCAAAGGACAGGAAAAGAATGTGATGGGATATGGATGCTAATATCTAAGACGTCCTTCTAAGAGGTCCTTCTAGATCCTCCAGTACACATACTGCCTGTTTCTAATGAACTTATTATTGAAAGTTCTCACAGACATCTTATAGAAGAGGTCTATGTCTGATTCCTTCTTCTTTTTTTTTTTTAATTGCTAATGTCCAGCCTCATTACTTGGATGAAGGAGACACTTCAATGAATATTTGTTGATAACAACCCTAAAAACAGGAGTAAAACTTTGGAAGATGTCAATCGTTTATAGGATAAGTTCTGAGATATCACAAGTTTCAAACATGCAGGAAGCCTCAGGGAATAATAAGGATTATTTCTTATTTAGTACAGTTTAAAAATATGAAGAGCATATTTCACATATATACCCACAATGAGAAAACTAACTGAAGGATTTTTATTTTCAAAATTAACCAAGTCTTTTGTTTGGGAAATGACATTAAAATTTTCAACAAGAAAGTCTCTCTTCCCACTGCCGGAAGTTACAATATTGAAAACATATGATAGTTCTAGTTTCTGCCACAAATAAATATTGAACTGGTCAATTGGAATTTTTACTCTCTGTATGAATGGATATTCTTGAAAAAAAATTATTTAAATAAGTAATGTCAAAGATTAATTTGTGAATGTTTTAAAAGAATACTCTTTGCTTTTTAGTAGTCATGTGATAAAATTCATAAATGTATTATGATTACTCATATGTGGCTGAGGATGGTTCTTTCTTTCTTTGATGATCCATTCTAATAACTGAATAGCATCTCCCAAATCAGAGAGTCTTTCTTCAGATAGTACCCTTTCCTTCCTCTTTGTCTGACAAGAAAACTACTAGGCATCAAACTTGACTCTTGGAAAGGCACTGCAAACTCTATGAATTTCTACCCAAGCACTGAAGAGTAAGACAATTAAGACAATTGTCAAGAATTAAGACAGATAAAAGCAAGATTAGAGTTATTTTCTGGCACACTGACAGCTACAGAGATGGTTTTTAGTCTTTGTAAAAATGTGCTTTTGGGTTTAGGGTTTCATCACTTCCTTCTATTCATCTGAAATGAGTGAATACATATGTAAATAAAACATCTACAAGAATTCTTATGTAAATAAAAAAAATATAGCATTCAGAGAAAGAAAAGAGCAGTTGATAAAGGAGAGCCAGTGCTGTGCGGCTTTGTGAACAAGGGAGGAAAGGATTTCTTTGTGCCACAACAAAACGTAACCCTGCCCATGAAAAGAAGGAGACAGGCTAGTTTCTGCTAAAAGCCAGGCTTCATGTAACTGACCCAGTGGAGGAAATCCTGGTTCTGTCTCTGGGGCTCCTTAGCTGTACTACGTGGATCGTACAGGTATGCAAGATACCTGTGTTTGTTCTGCTGACCTGGGCCCCAGCAGTGGGGCACATTTTTAAAACAAAAGTGAAATAGCTACCAATTATTTTTAAAACTATATTTAAGAATTATATTTAAAACTGTTTCTACTGAGTTCTGTTATTGTTTAAAAATAAAGACAAGCTAATAAACAAATTATGCCTTTAATAAGTTGTTGCATCTTTGTTGTAATGCTGCTGGTTGCTAACCAGAGGAGAATGTACTTCCTTCTCTCCTATCCTCTCAGATTAGTGGCCTACATGTACATTTCCAAGTTCCCCATGGAGCTAGGCATTTTAAAGTGTGAATTAAACTGGCACCACTTGAGCAAAATATCAATCACCCTTTGAAGCTGGCAGCCTCTCAACATATTTTTATGAAATGTTACCTTACTTTATGACAATTCTCATCCTGGCATAAGCCATGATCAGTTATATATGGGAAGCAAGGTTCTGTGAAACAATCACAAACAATGAAGTCAATAATCCGCAAATTATGGACATTGATGCTTTTTAAGATTAGAGTAATAAAAATAGCTAATCACTGTCTTATGTCTTTTTATCAAAAATCTTAGACAATGAAAATTTTGAAGGTATTGCTTTCATCTTATGTTGCTAATCTTTCATTTGCTACACAGCAATTGTTAGGTTTAAATAAGCGAGATGAAACATTTCTTTCAATAGACTTAATGTTAAGCACTTGAGTGAAAACATGAGTCAAATGTTTTACATTAATTTTCCTTCCTCCCTCCAGTAATATAAGATTTTTGTGACCTGAAAGTTATGCAAATTTGCAAGTAGATTAAAAAAGAAAAGTAACATTATAGAAAGAGATCCTCACAGTAATTATTCTGATGCTTCATTTGTTTGCAATTTTTTTTTGGCTATAGTTTGGATGAAAAACATACAAACCTCCTTTTATTTGGCTTTAGGCTTTTTTATTTATTTTTTT
This sequence comes from Pongo pygmaeus, assembly GCF_028885625.2. Taxonomy (NCBI): domain Eukaryota; kingdom Metazoa; phylum Chordata; class Mammalia; order Primates; family Hominidae; genus Pongo; species Pongo pygmaeus. The sequence goes on along the minus strand of NC_072378.2, from coordinate 98,417,670 downwards.
AAAATTTGAACCAACCATTCAAAAATGACATGAAAAATCTGTCATTTGTTACAAATTAATTAATCAAAAAGTTAATAAGAACTCTTATAGCTAGATAAAGAACCCCTTTAAACAAGGTGAAAACAATCAAGATAAAAAAAATTCCCATATAGGATAAAATGCACCCACAAATAAGTAAGGACCAATTGCTACTCAATACACAAAAATAAGCAAAGATTCAAAAACAGAGATAAAGCTATTAAGAGTGGCTTTATCCCAAAGGTGATTATTGCTAATGCTTTTTAGGGTGGGAAAAAATCCTACAGTAACTTTCAGTATGAATCTCACTGACCCCTATAACAACTTTGATGTATTCTCACTATAACTCGGCTAATAGAAAAGGCATCCTGCTTTCTAAATATCACACCTGCAGTTGTCTACTCTTGGGAATCATTCAATTCATTGGTAAACACAACCCACACGCATCAAAAGTTTCCACTTTTTCCAGCTCTTTTTAACACTAGGATCCCTCCCCTCTCCCCAGGCTCCTTGCAGCTATCTAGGGAATCTTTCACTTTTTGTCCTTTCCCGACCCTTCTGGACCACATTTTCTCTTCTTATTCAGGCCATCTGCTCTCAAGGAAGGTAAAAGTTCTGCTAGGAAAACAATCAGCATCCCTAGCCATTAGTTGCTTTTGTGAAATATCCTTTTAGCCACTGCCTATGAAGACATACATTGTGCAAATCACAAGTCAAATTATGATGGTCGTTTAAAAATAGTTTGTAATTGATACATTTCTGGCCAGAGCCACCCCCTTTACTCTGGTAGTGGTACAATCTCCTTGTTCTTGACAGAAGTCTTTCTAAAGACCTGCTCAAGCCTCACTAAGCAGCTGTGAGTTAGGTCATTTTCCCAGGAGTTTTACATGTGGAAAACTGGGTATTAGTAAGGCCTCAAAAAGGACACCATCTGGCCCTAGTGAAAAAAAGGATCATGACACTTCCTGTGGTACCAACAGACCCTGATGAACCAGAAAGGAATTCAGTCCTGGACTGTGATCCAATAGAGACCGGCCCCACAATCACCTCCGTGACAGCCAACTCCATTCATCTTAGCAGTTATCTCATAGCACAATGGACTTTTGTGCCGTGCTGTTTACTGGAGGCGGAGTAAAATCCATTTTGATTTTTGTGTTTAGTCTCAGTGCCTGTCCTCTTTCCTGGAACACATACCACATCAGGAGAGACTGAGCTGCACAAAGAACAGTTCTTTCAGTTCCCATTCAAACTTCTTAATTTCCTTCCCACTGTACATGGGGCATAAGAATAAAACGCTGGACTCTTCAGAGGCTTCAGAAAATACCTTTTCTTGACATGAAGAGCCTCTCCTCCCACTTTCAATAAAATTTTTTGAAACTGTTGAAATCAATCACCTTTTTTGGAGATGAAAATTTAAATTTAAACAGATAAAGAAATTATTACTAGAAGTGTTTCACTGACTCCATTTAGTGTTCGTGTGTTGAAAGATTCTGTTAAAAACTACAGCAACAACATCAAGTAAACCAGGTTTTCTTTTCTGAAAAGAGAAGTGCCTGACCAAAGCAATAGGAGGGTGGATGCTGATGACATCTTACATTGTTCTATAGTTGTTTTCAGCTTACAAAGTCTTTTTATATTTTCTTTTTCAAAAGATAGAAATGGGGCAAGTCGGATTAATAAAATCAAATCTTTAATTGTTAAACTTTTTTCTTTGAAGATATTACAAAACAAACAACAAGGAAACCTCTTAATTAACTCATTATCAACAACTACATGTATATATTTTTTAAACATAAAATATTATTTACGGTGGCTGATTACAGACCCTGAATGTGGTCATCTCAAAAATGAACTGTTGCCATTCAGGATAAATAGGGGCTTCCATCTGAGGGCTTTTATGTCATGTGGGCGGCAGCACAATGAGGAGGAGATGGGTGTGAAGGGAAGGTGCTTTCTTAGGTCCGAGAGCTCTCTTCTCACTTCTAACGAGATTCATCTTCATTATCCACTTTCCATCTTTTTTTTTTTTTTTTTTTTCATTCTTGCAACCGTATGATACTAAACCTCATTTTGTCTGCCACTGGGGCTTCGTCTGTACACAGATCTGAATCCTCCCCCACTGTTGGAACCTTCAATAGAAAGCCATATTGCCACACAAAGGGACTTGGGGGTTAAAGAAAACGGTTAAGGCCCATCGTTTTATTCTCAGAATTTAACTTGGGGAGAGGAATAGAGAGGCTGCTCTTCTTCCAAATAAATTTCTCTTGCCTCGATTTTGAAGAACTTAAAAAGCCAACACAGAATGAGTAGAACTTAATGAAGGAAAACATTTCTCTGACTCTCAGTCGCTAATGGAAATGATCAGGCTCTATTGTGGGAAGACATAGCTGTTCCTCACTTATTAACATGTGTGTCCAAGGCCTAATTATAAGCATTCTCTTTTAATGTAGAATTGTCACCATTGGTGTTATTCATAAAGTGCCCATTGTGAGAAGTTCAAAACCGCAACCTTTATCTGTAGTCATCAGTGAATTTTCTCTGGATTCTGTAACCACTGGCAGCATATTATGACTACAAAGCCCAAGTTTTTGTGTATTACACTCCTCGTGTAATAATGAAAATGCCTGCAAGTAACAGCTTGATTAGAAATGAAGTGGGGCGGCAAGTGGGGGGTGGGCAGAGGGGAGAGTAGAGACAGAGAGTTTCTATTTTGAAAGATCTAAAGCAGAATATGAAACAGCCAGCATCCTCTTGCTGAAATGTCTGCACAATTATGCACACAGTTACGAGTTACAGTCTTTCATAGGATGTGTCTCACAGCTTAAGTAAGGAAACTACCAAAGAAACTTTGAGGTAAGGGCCAGCAGTTAAGGCCACAGACCTCAGTGCCTGAAGGCTGGTTGAAAAGAGTAGGCGAAGCTGAGCCACGAGGCTCAGGGAGGGCATGGGATGCAGATATTTGGAAAACTGCCTTTTAGGTAGCAGAGGCAATTCCCTAAAACAGAAAGAAAAGGAGAAGAAAAAGGAGTAACCTCACCAGGAGGAGGAGGAAGCCCATGGTTTCCTCAGTGCTGCTGAACATAAAAGCCACTTAGATGCTAGAAAAGGGGGTGAAAAATCCAGACTTACACAGGCACATAAATGTTCAGTAATTTGGGACACAAACTCATTCTTTCCATAAAGATCATAAATACTCCCTGTAAGAGTAATGAAGTTCATTTTTTTCTTTTTTAAACAAAAGAACCATTGAAAACCCCGTAGATCATAAAATAATTAATTTTACCTATTATCTCTTCTGCCACTTTTCTTAGCATTGATTTTTACATCATTAACATATTTGCTTAGTATTAAATGATTTTAGGGGACTAAAATGTTAATTAAAAATATAAGTGACATCTCAGTTGCTGGGAAGGCCAGTGAGAACATTGTTTTAAACTGGAGGCTTGTGCGGCTCCCCTACCCCACAGAAGCTCTGTTTTAAGGCAACAGTCTGCTAGGAAGAAAACGACAAAATCAGAAACAATTTGCTCCTTAAAGGATTTGAGAATGCTTATGTTGGAGCCTTACAAAAGCGGCGTTATGTCCTTGAGCATTCTAAAGATCGTTGTTAATAGGATCAATTTTTGTGTGTTATTCAGCTGGATCGTTCATAGGTTGTAAGAACTGCATTTTAGTAGAGGGACATGGTGGTGATGGGGGTGGGGGTGGGGGGGCAAGGGAAGGCCCAGCAAATTCCATGTGATCAGTTCAGCTGCAATAATCTCTTTTCTCCTTCTTGACGAAGCTACACATGAGAGCACTCTGGTGTCTTTCATCATTATTTGTCACCCTTTTGTGCAAAACAACTTATATCCACAGCCATTCCAGCAATTAAAATGAAAAAGAACCAAACAGTATTCTCATTGAATACTCAGAGGCCAGTGCCACCAAGTGCCATCCAACCTATTGAATGTCGGATACCTAATGCCATTAGAGCTCTGTCAGTATTTTGTGAAAAAAAATATTGTTACATGCAGAATGTAGAGAATGATTTACAAAGATAAAATCTTTTAATGCCCTGGCAGCAGCTAGATCGTCTGTAACAGACTCTCTCTCAGTGACAATGTGAAGGAGAACTAAGCAACTGACAGGGATTCAGACTCACTTCAAAAGACTGAGAACTTTGAATTTTGGTGGACAAGTAGTCACAGGGTAAAGTCAATTAAACAAGAATAAGTTAATTTTGTTTCTGTTGAAATATTCTCTGAAAATCCCAATGAACATTTTATTAGCCTGATTTTTATTAAATACTTCTCCAAAACTATAATGTGCCACCACAATTCCAAGAAAAGTACACTTTAATTCCTTTTTCTGAAAAAGGGCAAACTCAAAGAAAGTAAAGATAAACCAACTTCCCCAATACCACAGACAGAGAGAATCAGGGTTGAGGAATGATGATGACTTGGGCAGTGGTGTTAATTTAGGACAACACACTCCAGGAAAAGAAGAACCAAGACGGAGATTTTCTCATTCCATATGCCACATATTTTTATGTGATTTCCATCTGAAAACTTTAGGGTTACTACAAGATCATCAATTTTGAATCAATGTATTTGTTATTCTATTCGGGTGTCACTTTTAGAAAATATTATTAATAATGTTTTCTGAAATACCAAGAATGTACTTTACTGAACACTGTAATACCAACTACTTATAGATCCTTGTTCTGCATTACAGTTTAGTTAGAAAAATATACGTTTAAAAATGTAATTAGCATTTAAGGTAACATGTTGCTGAAATTCTGAGAAGCTATCAAGTACTTAAGTAGACAAAAGGAACCTTCTGGAGAGTGTCCTGATAGACGAAGGAAGCAAAAGAGAGCCTGAGTGAGCAAAGGGCCAAGGCATGTTAGAGATGGCAAAAGTAATTAAAACCTAGTAAGCACCTTATACAAAGACACTCCCACCTGCACAGCAACATCTAGAAAGGGCTTCATCCTCTTATTGCAATTTTGATGCTGAGTAAAGCTGTTTATCTAATGCAGAAGGGTTGGAACCAGAATTCCCAAATTGTGATTTGTACTTTTATGCTAGTGGCAGTGGAGTCACTGAAGGGGTGACAGCAACAGTGAACTGTCTCCGGCTGACTTGGACACAATCATTGAAAATGGCCAAATGCTGAGGGCAGAGGTGAGGCCTATAATTCAATATTGCAGGAGAAGGAAGTGAGAACTGTTATTTTTCCCGCCACATGACAGAAATGTCAGAAGAGCTTCCCCCAGCATCCCAAAGATCCCCATCAATGATCTTTAGGACCACTTGGGGTGGTTGAGGGCTGGCCAGATTGTGGTCCAAAAAAGCACGTTTTGTGTAACATTCTCAGGATGCATCATGACTAGGAAGAAAACAGCAGATACAGAATGTTTCTTCCCTTCTCCTAAGCTGGGATTTGGTAACAATCTCTTTACAACCTTTTGGGAATGCAAAATTCTAGAATTGGAAGAGTAAACTTTTATACTTAACATTCTTCCCCTGTAATTTCATAAAGAAAGCTGCATGGGGATTCACTGTGGCTTTTACAGATCACTTTAAAGTAACTACATAACGTTTATAAATGGCAAAGATTTCAGATGAAGCCCTGCTAAGTTTCCCCCAAAATGTCCTTGTTTCTAAGAACAATAATAATAACAACAACAAAAAGAATTGGAATAAATTAAGTAGCTAGCCTGGGTTGGTCCAGGTGGTTCTGCTGCTGAATAATGATTGAATATGTCCCTTTAAAGTGACCATATTTTCTTGGTGCATTTTGTTTTTGGCAAAATATATGACTTTGAGATTATCAGTAGGGAGTGTCTGGCAACTTGGCTTTAATTTTTGTAAACTTTCTTGAATGCTTAATTGTTTGCTAAGATGTCAGCTGCAAGATTAGTGGAGCTGGAAAAAAAAAAAAAAGCCTGCATTCACATTGGCCCTATGTCTATTTTCAGTGTGAAAGGAACTGGCTGGAGAGTGTTGCAAACACTTGAAGCTATGCATTCTGCATTACAATGAAATGGTGCTGTATTACACAATACCGAGGGTTTCTTTCTTTTTTTTTTTTTTTTTTAAGGGCATCATATCCAAGCCCTTTGAATGCACAGCAAGAGCAACACATGACAAATATTAGGATGTGTTAAATGCCAGAACAATTACATTAAAATGGATTTCTTCCAGAGTGAATCCTCTCCAACTTCTATTTGGTAAATAATTAGATTGAATACACAAGGACTCTTATAAAATACTGGAATGAAGATGAGTCAGGATTTTAAAAACAAACTAACTTATCTTTACATCAAGAAAATGGTGTCTGGCGATGTATCCATAGATCAAATGTGTACAGGTCTCACGAAATTTAAGAATGTGTCATTTAACGTAGTCTTCTACCTATCTGTGAGAAAGAAAAATATCGTGAAGTATACTTACAGTTTGAGTTTCTTTTCCGTATCTTTTAGTTATTGTAAATACAGGACCTTTAACTTTCTTGTACTAGGGGAATCCCTGAAAATGATGCATTTACTTCCTCTCTCAGTAATTCTTTTTTCAAAGAGCAATATGTATTATTTTTAAAGTGAAAATAAATGAAATTTAGCAAAATTACTTAGCACTTTAGGAACAAATAATAAATACATCTATAATGCAATTTAAAATTTCTAATTATATTTAATTATAGTGAAGTAAGCAGAGTTAGGACTGAAACATCCAGTTCTTTATGCACAACTCCAAATCAAGCACGAAAATATGTTTGCTATCTGATGCATGGTAAAGAAAGGACAGAGTTATTGAAACTTATATAAAGCATATTTTAATATTCATGGGCTTAGGACTCCATTTTCTAATGTATATTTTCTATTTAGCTTCTGTGATCCCTTCAGTTGGAAATCTCTTTTCTTTTGGACTTCCATAACACTTCTGATCTATGAGACATTTGGCAGTTGTTATATTTCGCTGTGTTAGCTACTTTATTTTGGTGGTGGTTGTAAGGGGGAGCTCTGTTTTATTTATCACAAAGCACAGAGTCTGACATATAGTAAATGCTCAATAAATATTTGTAGGGTGAAGGAATGAGAGCATGAAGGATACGTGTATATATTTGGTCTCCTGAAAAAGCAGCCAGCTCCTGGAGGGCAGAGAAGGCATGTTACACTTTTGTTGCCTTGCCCCTGGCACCTGGTGTCCTGCTGTGACAGATTATATGGTAGAGTGACAGCATACATTTGATAGTGACAATAACTACTATGGAGAGGAGAGACCAAGAGAAGAGATGAAGCCAGGGAGGAAATAGAAGAGAAGAGAGAGACAAAACAACAAAAAAGGAAAAGCTAGTGCAGAGAACCAAGCTCAGGTCCAGCTTCACCCTTGTATTAACTCAAACTTTTCCCTTGTTTTAGTCAAAGGGGAGATGTAAAGCATGAGAGGAGGGAAATTCAGAAAGTAGAAGGGCATACATTATGCCTGAGATTGTGATCAGTATTCCAAATTTACCAAACCACTTGCCAATGTATGCATAGCAAATATTTTTAAACAGTTCCTAGTTTAGTAAACTTAAACCATTATTTTGTATTCTAAAGTTATAGGGAAATTGGAGTTTATTAGATATTGTAGAGAATTTCAAAGAAGTAATCCATAAAACTTGAGAAATTGTAATTATTTTTTCTAATGAGTACACTTAACAGGCTACAAACTCTCCAATGTGATACATTTGGCAAAGAATAGGCCCTGTCATGAAACCTGAAAGAGGTCTATGCCATTATTAATCTGCTACCCAGGCAACACTTTTTGGGCCTTAATGAATAGCCTCTAATTGGCTGGGATTGGCCCACATACCCAGGAGCTATTCACAAAATACATTTTCGTCCCCCGAACTTCACGTCTTTCTTGCATCTGCCACAGAGGAAGACTATCCTGCTCACATTATAGCATGGTTTTACTAGTTATGACAATGACTGATATAAGTAATTACTCCATTAAGATTTAAAAATATATATTTATGATTGTATACATATAATATAAACATATTAATAAAAAGAATAATTATTGAATTACAAATAACTTTGATAGTAAGGGACATCTATATTCAAAACATAGATCACTGATTCTCAGAGCCTAGATAACACAGCTACTTAGAAAAAAAAAAGGTACTTTCTTTTTCATTGTTACAAAAAACAAGATGTGAGAAGATTCTATTTTTATGTGTTTAATAATTGACCTAAGGGTTAAGGAGGGAATCCTTTGATTCATCTACTGGTGACATTTGAGACACCTGAGGGTAAGGACCGTGGCTTCCCCATTTCCTTGTCTCAGGATCCTTGGCAATGTGGAGTACTCTCCTAGGGGCTCTCCACAGGGTGAGGTGTGTAGGTGAAACGGCACATCAGAGGAGCAGAGGGCTGAAGAAAACTGCTGACTCTCTGCCTCACCCACATTCCACGGGCATCAGGCTGCATTCGCTCAGCAATCCCTCCTCTGCTCTCTTCTCTAGCACCTCTAGGGACCTCTTGAATACCTTCAATTGTTTTATTATTTGCTGGTTTATTGCTTCAGGGATGGTTTATTGCTTTCTATAAAATGTTTAAAAGCTTTAAAAAATCTGTAGGTGAAAGGATAGCATATTTGTGGTAATGTCTAGAAGCATTTTGGTAGGGATCTCTGGGAAAGAAAACATGACTCCATAGTATAACTACCTCCCTCTAATGTAAATAAAATTAAAATTCACTAACTGGGCCACAATGCCTTTTCCATGAACACAGCCCTCTCTGTTTGAAGGCTTCCTGTACCCAAGCACCAAGACTTTGTTGTCAACTTAGAACTCCACATCTTGGATGGCCTGCTAGAGGACATCATTGATCCTTAGACAAAGAGTGTTCTGCCTCAGAAAGAAGGCATGGCCAGAAACAGAGACCTTTGTAAAGGGATGCAATATGAGGCACACAGGAAAAAAAAATCAAAGGAATAAAGGAATGAGAAGTAGGAGAAAGAAAGGACCAGGTGAGTGATGGCAGGAGAGGAAAGTATCCAAACAAAGGCTGGCTTATGTGGCAATCTGATGTTGTAAAAGATTTTGCATGCAGATGAGTCATGTATTATCATCTTGGACAGAAAAAGGAAAGAACCAAAGGGGTTTCCTGGAATAGGGCAAGGTGACATTAATATATAAATGAAGTAAAAATTGGATAAGTGAAGGTTTCATTCAACATGATAATGATGCAATGTGTATTCCTGCTATGGTGCTTATCTGAACATAGTTTTAATCTTCCTGAAGAACCTGGTAGCCAGATACTTATTCTTGAAGTACTATTGTTACTAAGTCTCAGAACTCTAGGAGGGTATAATTTTGTAACTCCAGAATGCCCTGCACCATTGCTGAAAAATTTAGAAAACACTGTTTCTTCTTTGCAAGTTAAGTGTTTGTATTTTAACTAGGGAGGAAATGAAATAATTGGACTTTTGGGTGTTTTGTGTGGGAGGAGCGATAAGGAATTGAGATAGGCAGGGGGAAACAGATCGTGGGGAAGAAGATAGAGAAGCATCACAGAGTAATCTGTAGGAATCAGAAGTCCGTGGAGAAAGAAGACACACAGCAAAATTTGGTGTCATAACTGCACTTCATGACAAGACTGTAAAGGTGCTAGGTAGCTGCGCACCTGGCAGCCCACTATAGGCTTTTCTGTTATTTTTCTTGCTCCTAAAATGTCACATCACTTATACTATTTTTAATTCTTTGTCAGTGGACAGATAATTGGCAGAGAAAACTGAGAACAGAAATTTTCTCAGAACATCCTGGTTATGATTTACAAGCTTCTGATTTTTCCTGTCATGGAGAAAAGTACCTGAGAACAAGAGCTGGGAAATGCTTAGCTGGTATCAAAATTCCTTTCTTTGTATTGAAAGCTGCAGCATTCAATCATTTCCAAGAATATTCAAGACCAAAACTGGCATAAAATTTAAGGTTGCATCCATCTAAATATGATATTTGGGATGTTCCCAATAGAGCAATCAAAATTCACATTTCTAAATCAGCCAAATTTTCATGCTTTGGGATTTTATTATAGATTGAAAATATGACAACTATTTTCCTTTTAAATTGTATTTATTATTTTATTTTATATGTAACACACATCAGTTGTGACATGTTGAAACAGTACCAAGGTATATAATGAAAAAATTATCACCTCTCCACCTATTGCCATTTCAATGAGGCCAACCTTATAAATGCTTGGTGTGCATCTTTCCAGACCTTTCTTCTTGCTTATACCAGCATGCACAAACATATCTATGCATATATAGTTTTGCTTTCTACAAAAATAATGCCATATTGTATACACTTTTCTGAAACTTGGTTTTATTTTAACCTAATAGTAACATATCACAAATATCCCCATGGTTAGGTACAGACCCAATTCATTCTTTTTATAAGAGCAGCATAATAATATTCCACACCACAGAGGTAGCATCTCTTCAGCCATTTCCCAATTAATGGGCATTTAAGTTTTGTACCGCTTTTCTTTTCAAGTGTCACAGGAAACCACTTGAAATATTTTATACTGTTTGTTACTACATCATATTAGAAGACAAGTCAACCAGAATTAACATAAATGTGAGACAAGGCTGTAAATTAGGAGAGCCTCAATAGCTGCTATACTGGGTGCATATGGAGAGGGAAGCTGGTTTTGAGGTTTGTATGTAAAGAGGAGTTTAAACCTAAAATATACAGGTTTGTGTTATTGAAATAGGATTTTCAGAAACTCAGAAAACTAGTGAAAGAAACTAACAGATAAGCAGGACCTTGTACATTTATGGTGCTTTCTTCCAAGAAAGGCCAAGTGCTTTACAGCAATTCTAACTGTTACGAGTTAGAAATGAGGGTACTTGTATATCACAGAAGGGTGTAGGAGAGAAGAATAGGAAACCAAGTCTCCCAATACTAAAAATAGACTAGATATACATTGCTTAAAGAACACACAATCTCCTAAATTCTGAAGAGGAAAAGAATGAGCTGAGGGGTCGTAATACATGTTCATAAAGGGCTCTGCTTTACAAAAGGACTTACCACTGAGTTTCTGAAGCAACCTATGCATACTGAATGGCCCAGGAGCAGGGCTTCATAAGGGCATGCCTGTGGCCTCAGGAACAACTCCAGACTAATGCACTCTACATCTAAGCATCCACCACCTATCACGCACATTCAAAAGTGAACAGACAGTAACACTGACTCACCACTCCTTTGGGATATCTAAGAGTTCCTGTAAATAGAAAGCTCTGTAAGTGCATTTAAGATCTAATTAATTTGGAAAAAAAGAGATTTAGGATAAAATGAGGTCCATATTTATTCTGCATTGTGGACCTGCTAAAATAAAAGATTTCTCTGAAAAGGGTGAAGTTCACTCAGAATAATAAAATCATTAACAGAGAGCAATCAGTTGCATAGTGTAGGCTGGTCAACTCAAGTTTCAATCTTGTCTTTAGGTTAAATTGATAATCTGATTTTGGATGGATTTACCCCCTAATTTGTTCATTTTCCAATTCTTAATACATGGGAGTGGATGGCAACTATTATGCTCCCCATTTCTGTGTAATGATGAAAAACTGCTATTATCAGTCTTATATTTGAGGTTGGGGCAGAGGCTGGCTAAGCTGCCCAAAAGGACATAAAGATGCCTTGGATAATTCTTGGATAATTTTGTAGCTCTGACATGGGATGGAGCAAGAGAGACAAAAAGGATCAAAAATTTATCCAAAAGCTCTGCTGTGTTCCCCGTGGCTCTGCCTTTCCCTCCAGACTACGTAGGAGCCTCAGGCTGCATGGACATGGGAATACATGTGTAGGAGGAGCAGAGAACTGGGATCATTCCCGCTTGCTGTTTTGTAACCTAGATTTTCTTCTCTGAAATCATAAACTTGATGATGCTGTGTCTACTTCCAGCCTCTCTGTTGCTGCTGAATCCAGGGCACTGCTGTTTCACAGCCTTCATCCTGTCTAACAGTCCTGGGAAGAGAGCACAGCAGGTATTTTTGCTACTTTCTCTTTGTGCCCAACCAGTGCCTGTTAGTGCAAGCATATAGTAGTTGCTCAGTGCATTGTTGATGAACAGTTGAGTGACTTTTCCTCCTTCTTTCAGTTGTTGGCTTACCCTCCTGTTGGAAACACTGGTATTTTTCTACATGTGAACCAAGCATAATGGGAGAAAGCAGTTATGTCAAATTGTCCAGGCATTTTGCTTCTACTGTCTCTAGTTAACATTTTCTCCCCTCCACAAAACCTGCACTTTGGCTGCCTATTGATTGTTTCCTGAATATGCCCAGAGCATTCCCGAAGCCTTAGGTCTGCCTCTGCCTGGGACTCCTGGATTTTCTCCTCTTATCCAGGTCAGTTCAATGGTTACTGAATGCTCATGGATTGCAGCCAGTCCTTGCTGAAATTTTCTGAAGGGAAATGAGAAAACAAACCCACAACCACATACCCACTCCCCATCCCCCCCGCCACACACACCAGGATAATTTATTTCTCATAAGGTCAAATTCATCCAATTTAAAGAATTGTACTTCATTTTGAATTTTTCAAAAGCATTTTTAGTGTTAAAATATATCTTCCTAAATATAAAATGATGGCTATTCCAAGGTGGAATTATTTTTGGTTTTAATTGCATTACTTGGAAAAATTAAGAGCTGGCAACATTTTACAAGTCTGCATGAAAAAAAATGTTCCATAAAATCTTAATATCTAGAAATTCACTTTTCTAAATCTACTACCTCTTTTACAATGCAACTCAGTCTAACTCTTCTGGCAGGAGAGGGCTCATTCTTAATAATCACTTTCTCCTGAGTTCCTCTGGCATTTGCCACCCTCATTATTCATTCAAAGTGTATTTAAGAACTTACTACAGAATAGGTACCAAGCTGATCATTGGGCATATACATAGTGGTAGAAAGAATAAATGCGATTTCTTCTTTTATGGAGCTTACAGTTTACTAAGAGAATATAATTACAAAATATTAATTAAATTACAATTGGGAAATTATTTTGGGAATTTCTCAGTTGGAAAAATGCTGTGAAGGAAAAATATATTGTTGAAATAATATAACAGGTGGGATTTTTTTTTTTATGTTGGGGTATAGGATGGCTTCTGAGACCTGCAGGGTGAGAATAATTTGTTCAGGTGAGGTACAGTTGTGTTAATGTGATAGGAGGGACAGGGGATATCCTAGTCAGAGAAGGAACATTTGAGTTGGGAAAACTCTTGGTGAACACGAAGTCTAGTAGAGAGAGATGGAATTAGAGATGGAGGAACTAGAATTCCTAGAGCTTATAAGTCATGTTTAGGACTTGATATTTTATCCCAAGTTTAGTGGACAGCCAATGTACAGTTTAAGCAGGTAAGTAATATGATGATTCAATTTGCATTTTAAAATGTGAAGGTGGGCAGGATGGAAAGTGGAGATGTTAGTAAGCAGGTCCCTTAGAGTCCGTGTGTAAGATTATGGATTTGGAAATAGAAGAAAGTAGACAGATTTAAGAAACCCATGCCTATCCTATTTATTTTGTAAGTACCCTTAGCACCAAGAGTAATTTTTAATGTTATTATATTCCCAAAGAAGCTAAAATATGCATTATAGGTTTGCAATATGATGAGCAATGGTTCTAGGTACCGAGAATGTATCTTTAGCTAAGAGATAGTTGGTACTTGTCCTATGGAGTTTGCAGTTCAAGGCAGGGACATAGAGAAACAAAGAAGCTTTACATTATTTAGTGGTAAGGACTATGGCATGCATAGGCACAGGGTACTGTCTAAGAACAGAGAAGTGGCAGTTTACTAAGCCCGTTAGCATGTTTGGGAGAGAGGAATGCCTTTGAAGAAGGTCATGTTAGTATTGAAACAGAAGAAGAATGTGAAATTAAATAAATTTACGTGATAGAATAAGTTATGTATTATTTAAAAGAAATTCACGCAATGAGTAGGTAAGAGTAAGGACAAGATAGGAGGTGCTGTGGGCATGTTCCAAATACAAGGAACAGCACATGCAAAGGCCTGAAGATGACAGAGCTTGGTGTAGAACAAACGTTATTGATTATGGCACTCCACTGCTTGTTGATATTTCCCAAATCAATCTATTGTATTATCTTATATGAAAATTTAGTGGTAATGAGATGGATGCAACAGGCTTAATTACAGTAAGTGAGAAAGGGTTAACTATAATAGTTGTGAGGAACAATACATTATGACCAGCTTGCTCCAGCAGATAACATCTAATTTTCTCGCTGCTGAATCACGTAGAACTGTGTTTTCTGGTTGGCATCCACAGAACTGAGGAATTGCTACTTTAACACTTTTGATATTTCACAGGGACTTGTGCCTAGTGTTTAGAACATCAGGTACATTAGTTGTACTCTACAAATTGCAATGTGTTAATTTTATAGTGGTGGCAGGAAAAGGTAATTGCTAAGGCTAGACAATCTCAGAAGTAGCCTACATTATTTTTAGTGGATTCCCCAAAGAGTTTCCTTGTAAGGAGGAAAAGCTGCAGCAGAATAATAAAAACTGTGTGACAGAGGTAATAGACATGGAGAACAGAGAACAGAGATTCTAACTAAAAATTAAAGGCATTCCAAATGAAGAAGCAAACAATTGGCATACCAAGCTATTTTCACTATTGTAGATTTATAATATATTTTAATAGCTATAAAATAGATTAGGCCACTCTCTTATTTTTCAAAATGTCTCTGGTTCTTCTTTCATAAAACCATGGCAACTTTTAAAATTAAGTGCTTTAATTTCTTGGTAGCAATGCTTTAAATAATTCTATACTTTCTTTTCTTTTTTATAATTTCCAAAACTGTTCTTCTTAAAGACCTATCTATCTATCTCTATATATGCCTACTTACTATATAAAGAGTATTTATTTAGACTCATAAAATGGGCAGACTTAATATTCATTAAATATACATTATATAAACAGGTTAACACTTTTAGTTATTGCCTGCATTGAAAAAAAGTGAAAAAAGAACTTTAAAAATCAGTTAAATGCACTGACCTGAAAACACTGACATTTTTAACTTTCATAGTTTAAAGTCCAGGAAACACAGTTCTTGCGTAGAACAGAAACACAGAGGAGGTCAAAAATGACTATTTAGCAGGAAGAATCTGAGACATATTTCGACAGTGAGTACACATGACCTGTAATTGTCACACTTCATACTACATTTTTGTGCTAGCTAGCTTTTATTAAATAGAATAATTCAAGTTTTGAACTAGTTTCTTTAAAATGGAGCTCATTTTTGGTGAGAAACAATTCCCCTTTCTCCTTTTCCATGCAATTTACACACTCCAATCTTCTGGAAGAAGCCAATTTAAAATGGCAACTTTGGAGTTATAATAAACTTTACAGATACGTTCAGTGAATTGGAACCTCAAATTTATTCCTAAATATTTTCGGAGTGGATCACAGATTTTCCATCTCCTTTTTTTCAGATAATGCAGCAACATAATTCATTAGATGGACTTCAGCTATTTGATTAATAGTGAAATTATTTTAGCCTTATTTTATCTGATTTACAAAGATAGGATTATTTTGCGTTAGTTATGACTAATAATTATGGTTTACCCAGAAGTTTGTGTAAAAGGAGCTTCCTTCTGATCTACCATCTTCCCAAGTGTCTTTGCGACAGAGTGAAGACCTCTATCTTGTGACTCCAAGTCCTAAAACTGGGGTTTGGCAAAAGCTTTATCTATGGATAGTCCTGCCTCTTTTAGCCATTGAAAAGTAGCAGCTTCAGCTGCAGATGAAAGGATTGTATTTTTGTGAGGACAGGACACTTGGCCTGTCAGTGGCCCTTTCGTGCAATGAGTGTGAGTAGTTTTGTCTTCACTTATGAAGAACATGCTTGTATGCTAGTATGTACATGTGTGCATGTGTTCATATGCCCAAGCATGCACACAATTAATCAAATATCATGTTGAATTATTTCAAGGTTCGGGTATTTGTTGATTGAAACTGCACATGCATTCAAGGGAGCATATTTCCCACAGGGTCAGATCATGATGGCTAAAGAAGCTTGTTTTTCTGGTTTGGTTTTTGCATAGTGCATTCATTCTCTTTTCAATTGGATCACTAGGGGGTTATTAACATTGCTCTAGTTGAGGAAATGGAAACCCAGTAGCCTAAAAAAGTCAAGACACTTACTAAACAACCTAGTTCATAGTAACATTTCTCTATCTATTTTCTTAATGGGCATGGGTGTCTACATGTTCCTCTGTGTGTGTGTGTGTGTGTAAATGTGTGTGTATGGTTCTACACTAGATAAGGTTTCAAAAATCGCTAACAGGATACTTGGACAAATATTTTACTTTCTCTACCCACTAGACCATTTATGCAGTGCCTGACATCTCTATATTTTTCATAGAGATTCCGCTGCTCTATCAAATCTGACTTTCCACGGAAAGTTATCTTGGCACAAATTTATGAAGAGTTAAGGTAAGAATTTTGGCTTCTTTGGCTCCAGTGGCACGATTGGTTAGTGCGCAGTACTTATAAGAAATGTTGGCTTATCACTAGGCAAAATTACAGATTCTTAATCCATGAATTTAACCAAGTCTCTTCCTTTCATTGAATGAAATAAATAAATGGCCTTTTAAGACCAATAATAAAAGAAGATATAGCCTGTCTGCCTCTTCTTAAAGGGTCTTCTTATAATGTATCTGAGAAAAAGGAACACATCTGAAGTGTGGTTACCTCTCTGCTTTCGCTTTCTTTCCTCCATCCCTTCTAGGCCAGCCTTGGGTATCTGCTACCCACAAACTAGTCACTTCTAAAATTTTAGAACCATATCCTCTTTCAAAATAATACTTTGGTCTCAGCAGTGTGATAACATTGGGAAGGTTGTATTCTTTCCCTTCCTTAAAATTCCTCACTATGCCATCGGAACAAAGCTAGTGTCATTTGTGGTGGGGGAGGCAGGGGTGGTGGAGAGGGAATGAGAAAAATCACATAGCACACTGAAGTCCAGCAGAAAGGGTAAACTTTGATGAGCCAAGTCAGATCCCCTTCCACCTGTGTGAAGAGAAAATATGTCCTTTGTTTTTCCTGTGGTTTAGGTTAAAATGTATGCACAGATACACACCAACATAAATATACACACAAACTACACACACAGACATGTCATGTGGTTATTGAGCATATGAATTACTGGGCATATGAAATATGAACTATGGGCTTAACAAATTGAGATATGCTATAAGTGTGAAACGCACATAAGATTTGAACACTTAGTATGAAAAGAGTAAAATATCTTATTAATTTTTAAATTTTGATCACGTGTTGAAATAATATTTTGGATTGATTGAATTAAAATATATTATTAAAATTAATTTCATCTATATCTTTTTATTCTTTTAAATGTAGCTTCTGGAAAACTTAAATTTATATATATGTATAGCTTGCATTTTATTTCTATTTTACAATGCTGTTCTACAGAGCTATATAATAGAAGAAGATTTTCCTAACAGCAATATAATTGGGCATAATTTCTGCTGTTAAACTTCATAAAAAGTAGTTGTAGTTACCATTTTTTCATTCTCCTACTTTCAGATCTTGTCAACAATGTACCTCAGAATAAGCTTTGAATTTGCAATTTTATCTTTACTTTAGATCAGATTAAAAGTTTAAGTAGCTAGACTTTCTTGTCCCAAGTTCCTATAATCAGAGGAGTAAATACATAATTTATTTTTCCGTTCTTCCCAGACAGTCTTTCCATGTTGGGCAGGATAGGGGCAGGATGAATTGTTGGAATTTTATCAGATTATCATTATTTATTCTGTGTCAGCTCCTCCTCACAACCTAGCACCGTTTGTTTCATATACATCCAAAAAGGTATTGCCATCTATATTTTAGGGATGAAAGAACTGAGGACAGCAGAGGTTAAATGACTTGTCTAATGCCTATGGGTTAGGGAGTCCTGGAATTGCAGTTTAGGAGCCACGTCTTCATTCTTCACTGTGCTAAGTATCTTCAAGGCAGAAGAAATGCATTATGCATTTAACCTATGATCATAATATAAGGATCAACTAATTACTATTAATTTGCATGTATATTGTACATCATACGGATGACGATATATTTGGCATTTTGGTCAGTAGAGAGAAAACTGATTCCGAAAACCATCAAAATAAGGAGGCGAAATGGAAAATGACTCTTTGTGTTCAAAGGCAGTAAGTATGAAAAAAATTCATACATAATTTGAAACAACAATGATTTTATAAACAATGAAATTAATTAAAAATCTTCAAAGTGAAAAATACCGTTATGTTTATTAGCCTGCTTTTGAAGTCAACCTTTCTTAACTTTTTGAAATTATTGAGTTAGTTGCATCTTTCCTAAGACCCTAGATCAGGCTTTCATCCAAATTTGTGTTTGTTCTATTTTCTAATATGCAAAGGGTCTAGTTTATGAATATGCATGGCATGAATACTTGGCAAACCCTTGGTGAACATCTACCTTATTCCAGGCTTTGAGTTATATGTTAGGAAGACAAATATGAATATGACATGATCCCTGCCTTCCTAGGATTCAAAGTGTGGTCAGTGTCAGAAAGGGATATAGGAAAAACTCATCGTGGTAAGTGCTGTGGTGAGCAGAGAGGCCCTTTGGGAACCACTGGATGGAAACTTGGTAGGCAGAATTCTAAGATGGCTTCCAGAATTCCCACCTTCTAATGGATACATCATGTATATGTCCTTCCTTTTGA
The DNA here is from genome assembly GCF_028885625.2 of Pongo pygmaeus. Taxonomy (NCBI): domain Eukaryota; kingdom Metazoa; phylum Chordata; class Mammalia; order Primates; family Hominidae; genus Pongo; species Pongo pygmaeus. Next base: position 98,398,899 of record NC_072378.2, on the reverse strand, counting down.
GTGTGGGAAGAACCAGTGAATATGATAGGACAGTACTCTCGTGAGTAGGTTACTAATAAGTTGAATTTTAAGTTAACCCAAGGGCAATTATTTAGGTGGGACTGACGTAATCAGACCTCAAGGACTTGGTCTTTGCTGAAGTCAGAGATATTAAAGTGTGAGAGGATCTGTGGAGGAGGCCACATAGCAAGGACTTGGGAGCAGCTTCTAGAAGCTGACAGCAGTCCCTGGCAGCCACCTAACAAGACAATGGGGATCACAGCCCAGCAACTCCAAGGGAACAAATTCCACTGCCAAGCTGAAGGAGTTGGAAATAGATCTGATCCTAACTGGGATTCCAGATAAAGACACAGCCAGTTGGCATCTTGATTTTAGCATCATGAGACCCTGAGTATGAGACCCAGTCATGCTGTGCCTGGGCTTCTGACCTACAGAACTGTAATCTATTAAATTGTGTTGTTTAAAGCTGTTAAGTGGTGGTAATTTGTTGGGCAGCCAACAGTAAACCAATACATGTCCCTAAGCCAGCATGGAAGATCAGTTGAGTTCAGGAAAGACTTCACAGAAAGAAAGAATCGTGGAACTGTATTTTGTTGGATGGGTAGAAGTGAGGTGACAAATAACTGAGTTGCAAAGTACGATTTAGGGTCAGAGTGTCTCATCCTTAGCTACACACTGGAATTACCTGGGAATATTAAACATAACTGATGCTTTGGTTCCTCCTCTTGAGATTCTGCATGACTTGTCTGGGTTGTAGCCTGGGCATTAGGAATTAAAAAATCTATTTGGCTGGTGCTAATGTGCAGCCAAATTTGAGAACAATGTTTTAGACAGAGTGAGAAAGAATGGAACTGCAAGTAGCTCAGTGTTGCTGGGGCAAATGGTAGGAATGGAATGGGTAGCTGGTTAAAATAAAAATAAAAATATAGACCAGATAGAAAACTTGCATTAAAAAAATCAAATTTCAACTTAAACTATTAGCAAAAACTTTGAATAGAAACTTACCTGGTTAGAAAGTGATAGATGTGTGGTGTGCTAGAGAATGAAAAGGCAAGAACTCTGTAGGGACAGGGAATATTTGTAATTTTAAGAGTTAAATTTCAAGCTTATTTTACAGCATTGAATACAATCGGTGCTCAATAGATGTTTGTTTAATGGATGAAAATTATTGGGGGTACTCAGGAGAGAAGCTGTGGAACTATACCTTGTGATCTGTGTGATCATACCCCATCATCTTCTATCTTTTAAGGCACAATAGTCTCCCAAAAGATTAATCGCATTTCTATTGATTGCCTCATTGCTATAATCAGAAATGAGAGATAATCATTCATTTTTGTTACTATAAGCTTAGTATGGCTAATACTGCCAACACACAAAAAAAGTAGATCTTGGGTTACTTTAATACCTTTACAATGTCTAGCCCAAAAAACAGTTCTATAGTAAGATGGGTGGATGAGCTCTGTATATATAAGGGATATTTGAGAGATAAAAATATTTTAGGTTGGGCACGGTGGCTCACACCTGTAATCCCAGCACTTTCAGAAGCCAACGCTGGCGGATTGCTCAAGTTCAGGAGTTTGAGATCAGCCTGGGCAACATGGCAAAACCCCATTTCTATAAAAAATACAAAAATTAGCCAGGCATGGTGATGCGTGCCTGTAGTCCCAGCTACTTGAGAGGCTGAGGTGGTAGGATGGTTGAACCCAGGAGGTCGAGGCTGCAGTGAGCCATGTTTGCATCACTACACTCAAGCCTGGGCAACAGAGTCAGACCCTGTCTCAAAAAAAAAAAAAAAAGTATTTGAGCAAATTATGCCCAGAGTCTTTGCATAGCTAGGGTCAGCTGAATGAACTACATTTTCTTTTTCATTTATTAAGTGCTTACGCTGTGTCTGGTACTGGGCAATGAGCTCTATGTTCAATATGAGACAGCACCTCATTTAATCTTCATCAAACTCACTGAGGTAGAGGTAAATATCTCTATTTTACACATGGAGATTAAAAAAACAAGGTCACTTAACTCTAAATAATAGATCCGGGATTTATAATGAAATCTGTCAGATTCCAAAACTGTGCCTTTGACCATGATGTTAGGAGTAGTCCTGTTTGGGAAGGGTTATACTAAAGACTAGGGAATTCATCTAATGTTGCAGAACAAATTCTATCTTTAAATTTATTAGAGTGAAGAATTTCATTTCTAGGAAATGAACTAATTGTCCTGTACATTTCTATTTCATGTAAAGTAATGATGTAAAAATCAGTTTTGGAATTACTGAGTTAACATTTGGAAAATTTTTGGAGTATTAAAATATTTCAGTACAATTTTTTTTTTTTACTTCGGAAACAGGAACAAACATATGAGAGATTGAAAATGTGAATCATCTGAAAGTAAATTGTCAATTTTGTAACTCAGATGGCTGTCATCCCTAGTATATTACATAAATATACATGTATAAATGATTTTATAAAAGATTATCAGATACATATATTCAACAACTTAGCTCTATACATAATAAGCAATGCTTTCCAGATATACTTTCTTTGATATTTAAGCTAAAGTTTCGAACTTTCATTATATAAATGGAAAAATTTGATCTAAAACATGCTTTTGTCTGTCTGATCATCTCTTTCCAATGTAAACTCTCCAATGTGCAAGGATCCTACTTTTTCATGTGGTGGGCATTTAACTCTTTGGGCATAGCATACCCTCTGGGTAATATACTAAAAAATGGGAAAATAAATAGTTCATTACCTAAAAATTTGGGTCATTTTATGTGTTTATAATATTCATAGTGTAGCTGTAATAATTGTGGTGCATCTTATGGTTATAATCATGTAATCTTTCCATTTCACTTTTCAATTCATTTAGTTTTATTTTTAGTTTGAATTTTACCACAAACATTTTTCTGTTTAATTCATCATCAGCTGTAAAGTTTTGTCCTAAGAAGTCACATGTGAATTGTGTAGAGGTGACAGGCAGAATGTGATATTAATAGGTTATTGACTTGTTAGGTCTTAAAAAGCCAAAGGGAGCGTCCTTTGCAGCCCCTGCAGTGCACTGGAGGTTTGTTTCATTGATTGGTCTGTTTAACCCATCATCTCCAGGCATTTAAACAATGATATACGCTTGACAAACTTAATATTTCATTTTTTATCTGGGGACCATGGAACAGAAATTAAAGAAAGACAAATGGACAGATACACAAGCAGAAAATGATGATAAATGTGAGAGGAAGGAAGAGACAAATATAACACAGACAAAAATTTGGATCAGTAAATTCTGGAGTCAGTAAGTGTACAACCTAACAGCAAATGTAATCCCCAGGAGGTGGTTAGAGGAAAGCAGTTAACATTTCTATGGTAAGCAAAATTCAGATTCAGATACAGAACATCCAGTAAACCAAGTAAGATATCAAATATGTAGTGGTTACTTTTTGGATGAGAGAGAGGAGAGACAGAGAGAAAGGGAGAGGAAGAGGGAGAGAAAGAGGGAAAGAGAAGGCGAGGGAGAGAGAGAAAGAGAGGGAAAGAGGAACCATTCTTTAAAGTGTTTTGGATACTTCTGTAAAGAACAAATCTAGGCACTTTATTTTACCCAAATTTGCTTTGCAAACCTTGAAGGAGGTGCCTGACATGACAAATGCTTGCTTGCTTGCCTTCCTTCCTTCCTTCTTTTCTGCCTTCCTTCCTTCCTTCCTTCCTTCTCTCTCTCTTTCTTTTTTCTTTTTTTAAATTTAGGTTTTTCTTTTGTCACCAAATGGACACAGGGATACTTTAAAACAACCTGCCGGCTGGGCGCAGTGGCTCACGCCTGTAATCCCAGGACTTTGGGAAGCCAAGGCGGGCGGATCACGAGGTCAGGAGATCGAGACCATCCTGGCTAACACGGTGAAACCTCGTCTCTACTAAAAATACAAAAAATTAGCTGGGCCTAGTGGCGGGTGCCTGTAGTCCCAGCTACTCGGGAGGCTGAGGTGGGAGAATGGCGCGAACCCGGGAGGCGGAGCTTGCAGTGAGCTGAGATCACGCCACTGCACTCCAGCCTGGGAGACAGAGCGAGATTCCGTCTCAAAAAAAAAAAAAAAACCTGCCTCGGATTCCTTAAATCTTTTTCTGGTGTGAAAGAGAATGGAACAAATAAAAATAAATATATAGAAGTAAATATTCCCTCAAAGAGTAGTTATTCTGTGAGACTTGGTATGATTAGAATTCTATCCTTAATATACTGTGCCCCTGGAAACAGAACAGTTACCCCATGTCGTGTCTCAGGAACACAGGATGAGGAGAATCTATCAGGATAACTAACAACACATTTAAGTCTCTTCGTCTTCTGGGAAAGGCAGGACATTGAAGAATTTTTTAAAAAAATTGAGGATCAAGTGAACCACATCTTCATTCACACTCTTTAGTATTTGGAAGTTCTGTGATAAGTGATTCTTTAGATTTGGGGGTGTGTGTTCTACAAAAACATATTCTAGATTTAATCTGCTTCTCTTAACCGTGACATCTGCAAAGTAACAGTATTTTAAATGCTGAAAGTATACCAATTCTTTCTGAGCTCTTTTAAGAACTCGAAGGATATCACTGTATTAACAAATAGTTGATTCCTATTTCTGTATGTGGTAGGTGTGGGGGTAGAGGGTGGGGATGGTAAAAGGGAATTATCAGAAAAAAGTTCTTGCCACAAGAAGAGGAGAACAGAACTGAGTTGTTTAAGTGGAATTACATGGTATGTGTAGAGTTTTCATACTCTAGGACATAAAGGCAGGAAGGGTAAGAATCTTGTGGGAAGGAGAGAACTTGGGCAGGGTCCTAAGTCATTGGGGAGGAAGAGAAAGCAACAGTAGCTGGAAGAGATACATTGAAAGGCAGAGAGTTTGGAACTACTGTGGGCTTTGGCAGCGTCATCACCTAAAAGGCATTGAGGGTCAGCATGTGCCTTCCATCAGCTCCCGGTTCAAGTCCCTGCTCCAGCAGCAATCCAGCCTTAGGAAAACCATTGCATATATCCCTCACCTTTCTTCATCTGTAGATGTAGACACCCAAAAGGTATCCTCAGTAGGTATTAGCAATTATTGTTATTTTAGAAGCCAATCATTTTGAAGGTAGAAAAATATAATGTGGTACAGAGTGATTGTAATTGATTTCAGAATTTTTCATTTCTACAGCACAGAGGAAGTACACAAAAATATAAATTTTTAAGGCCATAAATCATCAACCAGCAAACCTGGAAGCTTCCTCTCTGCCCTCTGGCCTACCCCTTGCCTTAATCTTTAATATTATTTTTTCTTGATCACCTCCTAGTTCACTTGATAGGTATTATTATATAAACATGTACAGCCTTAAAATCATAAGAGTTCTCCATTAAGATAAATGAAATCATAATGCTTTATACAATTCAATGTTCTAGGACTTCATAATATAGCACATCTAATCTGTGTAGAAAGTCACTAAAATGATTTATTAACTCAATGAAAAAATTAGGCAAATGTATTTGACTTCATTTACTTGCAGAAAATAAATTGAGGTTATAAACTATTCATCAACTGTCCATCCATCAATCCATCCATCCATCCATCCATCCATCCATCCATTCAAAACGTTTACTAAGTCCATGCCAAGTACTGAATATCTGAACATTCAAACACAGAAGTTCAATTAGAAGATGTACTTTTACATTGAGGCCAAAATAAAAAGGAATTGTGGCTTTAGACAAATGCTCAAGTAGAGGAGTTGAGATGATAAAGTTATCTCTCAATTATTTAAGATGGAGGAATTAGTCATTTTTCTTTATTTAAACTCTATTAGACAAATATATATTTTGCTTCAATTTCCAAATAAGATTTATTCAGGCTCCAGTAGAGTATTAGGTCAGTTCTCATTATGTAACAATAGTGTCAAATAATGATAGTAATATTGAAATACAAACTTTGACATCTGGAACTAAGTGGTAAAATTATTGGTACTGAACATAGAAATAGGGGAATATTAAGCCATAAGCTTCACCTGGCATCTTTCATTAGAATCTGAATACAATTCTTCATTGGAATTTGCAACACTGCTTGTACTTCATCTTATTACTTTTACAGGGGACAAACAGCCATGTAATTAGAATGTATTTTCAGTATTACATGCTTATTTGTAGCCTGAAGATTAGATACCAATTGGATGTTATCATTTAATGGCAAATATAATTATCACGAAGCTTGTTCTCTGCATCTAAGAGTTTACATTTTAATGTTGCTACAGTCACCCAATTATTTTTCTGTTGGCTTATATCTGTTATTATTTAATAATTGTATTCATACAAGATGTAATAAGATCATTTTAGAGTCACTGTTCAAAAATGAATCAGCTATACATAAGAAGTACACTAAAATATTTTACATTATGGCATCTTCTATTTTTATACTAATTTCCAATGCAAGTTATCACAATCATATATCTTGTTTCTTGGGAACATACATGGTGTGTCTTCAAGAATTTGAAGCTTACTATAATAATACTAATCTGCCATATGTTTGTATGGCAGCACTTTTTTTAAAAGTGCCTTCACAAAAATGAAACTTTCTGCTATCCTAATTGGTTAGTGAGGAGGGGGATTAAGTGACTCTTTTAAACAGAAGGGAATTTGAGATACAGAAGAGTTGTTCTCATAATCCCAGGAACAAAATTGGTATCTTATGAGTCATAAATAGTGTTTGATATAGTTTGGCTATGTCCACACTCAAATCTCACCTTGAATTCCCATGTGTTGTGGAAGGGGCCCGGTGGGAGGTAATTGAATCATGGAGGCAAGCCTCTCCCTTGCTGTTCTCATGATAGTGAATAAGTCTCATGAGAGCTGATGGTTCTATAAGGGGGAGTTTCCCTGCACAAGCTCTTTCTCTTTGCCTGCTGCCATACACGTAAGATGTGACTTGCTCCTTCTTGCTTTCTGCCATGATTGTGAGGCTTCTCTAGCCATGTGGACTGTAAGGCCATTAAACCTCTTTCTGTTGTAAATTGACCAGTCTTGGGTATGTCTTTATCTGCAGCATGAAAATTGATTAATACAATAAATTGGTACCAGGAGTGGGGTGCTACTGAAAAGATAGCTGAAATTGTGGATGCAACTTTGGAACTTGATAATAGGAAAAGGTTTGGAGGGCTCAGAAAAAGACAGGAAAATGTGGGAAAGTTTGGAGCTCCCTAGAGACTTGTTGAATGACTTTGACCAAAATGCTGATAATGCTATGGACAATGAAATCCAAGCTGAGGTGGTCTCAGGTGGAAATGAGGAACTCACTGGGAACTGGAGCAAAGGTGACTCTTATTATGTTTTAGCAAATAGACTGGCAGCACTTTGACCCTGCCCTAGAGATTCGTGGGACTTTGAACTTCAGAGAGATGATTTAGGGTATCTGGTGGAAGAAATTTCTAAGCAACAAAGCATTCAAGAGGTTACGTAAGTGTTGTTAAAGGATTCAGTTTTAAAAAAGAAAAAGTGTTGCAGGAAGTCAGGGACCCCAAACAGAGGGACCGGCTGAAGCCATGGCAGAAGAACATAAATTGTGAAGATTTCATGAACATTTATTAGTTCCCCAAATTAATACTCTTGTGATTTCCTATGCCTTTCTTTACTTTAATCTCTTAATCCTGTCATCTTCATAAGCTGAGGATATATGTCACCTCAGGACCCTGTGATGATTGCGTTAACTGCACAAATTGTTTAAACAATATGAAACCTGGGCACCTTGAAAAAAGAACAGGATAACAGCAATGTTCGGGGAACAAGGGGGATAACCTTAAAGTCTGGCTGCCTGTGGGCTGGGCAGGACAGAGCCATATTTCTCTTATTACTGAAAATGGGTAAGAGAAATATCACTGAATTCTTTCCCCAGTAAGGAATATTAATAATTAACAGCCCTGGGAAAAGAATGCATTCCCAGAGTGGGGCCTTTAAAATGGCTGCCCTGGGAGTGTCTGTCTTATGCAGATGTAGAGAGGGATGAAACACGCCCTAGTCTCCTGCAGTGCCCCCAGGCTTGCTAGGATTAGGAAATTCCAGCCTGGCGAATTCTAGTCAGACCACTTCTCTGCTCTTGAACCCTGACAATGTGTGCACAGTGGGACATGGAAGTTCATTAATGATCTAGTTTCGCCCTGACCTTCTGCCTTGTGATCTTTTGTCGCCCTTGAAGCATGTGATCTCTGTGACCCATACCCTATTTGTACACTCCCTACACTTTGAAAATTGCTAATAAAAACTTGCTGGTTTCACAGCTCTGGGGGCACCACGGAACCTGCCGACATGTGATGTCTCCCCTGGACACCCAGCTTTAAAATTTCTCTCTTTTATACTCTTTCCGTTTATTTCTCAGACAGGCTGACACTTAGGGAAACTAGAAAAGGACTCATGTTGAATTATCGGGGGCAGGTTCCCCCAATAAAAAAGAGCATAAAAGTTTGGAAAATTTGCAGCCTGACAATGCGATAGAAAAGAAAATCCTATTTTCTGAGAAGAAATTCAAGCTGGCTGCAGAAATTTGCATAAGTAATGAGGAGCCGAATGTTAATCACCAAGACAATGGGGAAAATGTCTCCAGGGCATGTCAGAGACCTTTGGGGCAGTCCCTCCCATCACAGGCCCAGAGGTTTAGAAGGACAAAATGGTTTTGTGGGCTGGGTCTAGGGCTCCCTGCTTTGTGCAGCCTAGGGGCTTGGTGCCGAGTCCCAGTTCCTCCAGCTGTGACTAACAGGGGCCAAGATAAAGCTTGGGCTGTTGCTTCAGAGATTGGAAGCCCCAAGCCTTGGCAGCTTCCACATGGTGTTGAGCTTGTGAGTGCACAGAAGTCAAGAATTGGGGTTTGGGAACCACTGCCTAGATTTCAGGAGATGTATGGAAATGCCTGGGTGCCCAGTAGAAGTTTGCTGCAGGGGTGTGGCTCTCATGGAGAACCTCTGCTAGGGAAGTGCAGAAGGGAAATGTAGGGCTGGAGCCCTCACACAGACTCCCTATTGAGGCACCACCTAGTGGAGCTATGAGAAGGGGGCCACCATCCTCTAGACCCCAGAATGGTAGATCTACTGACAGCTTGCACCATGTGCCTGGAAAAGCCACAGAGACTCAATGCAAGCCCATGAAGGCAGCTGGGAGGGAGGCTATACCCTGCAAAGCCACAGGGATAAAGCTACCCAAGCCCCTGGGAGCCCACCTCTTGCATCAGCATGTCCTGGATGTGAGATATGAAGTCAAAGGAGATCATTTTGGAGCTTTAAAATTTGACTGCTCTGCTGAATTTTGGATTTGCCTGGGGCTTGTAGCCCCTTTGTTTTGGCCAATTTCTCCCATTTGGAATGGCTGTATTTACTCAATGCCTGTACCCCCAGTGTATCTAGGAAGTAACTAACTTGCTCTTGATTTTACAGGCTCATAAGCAGAAGGGACTTGCCTTGTTTCAGATGGGACTTTGGACTGTGAACTTTTGAATTAATGCTGAAATGAGTTAAGACTCTGGGGGACTGTTGGGAAAGCATGATGGATTTTGAAATGTGAGGATACGAGATTTGGCAGGGGTCAGGGGCAGAATTATATGGTTTGGCTTTGTCCCCACCCAAATCTCATCTTGAATTCCCCCGTTTTGTGGGAGAGATCTGGTGGGAGGTAATTGAATGATGGGGGCAGGTCTTTCCCATGCTGTTCTCATGAAGTGAATAAGTCTCATGAGGTTTGATGGTTCTATAAGAGTGAGTTTCCCTGCATAAGCTCTCTCTTTGCCTGCTGCCCTCCATTTAAGATGTCACTTGCTTCTCCTGGCCTTCCACTATGATTGTGAGGCTTCCCCAGCCACATGGAACTATAAGTCTGTTAAACCTCTTTCTTTTGTAAATTGCCCAGTCTTGCGTATGTCTTTATCTGCAGCATGAAAATGGACTAGTACACCAAAAAAAAGCCTGCATTGCCAAGACAATCCTAAGCCAAAAGAACAAAGCTGGAGGCATCATGCTACCTGACTTCAAACTATACTACAAGACTACAGTAATGAAAACAGCATGGTACTGGTACCAAAACAGAGATATAGACCAATGGAACAGAACAGAGCCCTCAGAAATAATACCACACATCTACAACCATCTGATCTTTGACAAATCTGACAAAAACAAGAAATGGAGAAAGGATTCCCTATTTAATAAATGGTGCTGGGAAAACTGACTAGCCATATGTAGAAAGCTGAAACTGGATCCCTTCCTTACACCTTATACAAAAATTAATTCAAGATGGATTAAAGACTTAAATGTTAGACCTAAAACCATAAAAACCCTAGAAGAAAACCTAGGCAATACCATTCAGGACATAGGCATTGGCAAGGACTTCATGTCTAAAACACCAAAAGCAAAGGCAACAAAAGCCAAAATAGGCAAATGGGATCTAATTAAACTAAAGAGCTTCTGCACAGCAAAAGACACTACCATGAGAGTGAACAGGCAACCTACAGAATGGGAGAAAAGTTTTTGCAATCTACTCATCTGATAAAGGGCTAATATTCAGAATCTACAAAGAACTTAAACAAACTTACAAGAAAAAAACAAACAACCTCATCAACAAGTAGGTGAAGGTTATGAACAGACAATTCTCAAAAGAAGACATTTATGTAGCCAACAGACACATGAAAAAATGCTCATCATCAGTGGTCATCAGAGAAATGTAAATCAAAACCACAATGAGATATCATCTCACACCAGTTAGAATGGTGATCATTAAAAAGTCAGGAAACAACAGGTGCTGCAGAGGATGTGGAGAAATAGGAACACTTTTACACTGTTGGTGGGACTGTAAACTAGTTCAACCATTGTGGAAGTCAGTGTGGCGATTCCTCAAGGATCTAGAACTAGAAATACCATTTGACCCAGCCATCCCATTACTGGATATATACCCAAAGGATTATAAATCATGCTGCTATAAAGACACATGCACATGTATGTTTATTGCGGCACTAGTCACAATAGGAAAGACTTGGAACCAACCCAAATGTCCATCAATGATAGACTGGATTAAGAAAATGTGGCACATATACACCATGGAATACTATGCAGCCATAAAAAAGGATGAGTTCATGTCCTTTGTAGGGGCATGGATGAAGCTGGAAACCATCATTCTCAGCAAACTATCGCAAGGACAAAAAACCAAACACCGCATGTTCTCACTCATAGGTGGGAATTGAACCATGAGAACACCTGGACACAGGAAGGGGAACATCACACACCATGGTCTGTTGTGGGGTGGGGGAAGGGGGAGGGATAGTATTAGGAGATATACCTAATGTAAATGACGAGTTAATGGGTGCTGCATACCAACATGGCACATGTATACACATGCAACAAACCTTCACGTTGTGCACATGTACCCTAGAACTTAAAGTATAATAATAAAAAATAAAATAAAACAAAGAAAATGGACTAGTACAGTGTTCTTTCCACCAGCTGTATGTTGTGAAAATTAAACAGCATTGTGATCATAATTTGAAAACAATTTCTGAAGGATTCATTTATTTATTCATTCACACTGTGAGTTGCCAAACAGTCCTCAATAGGGTTAACTCAGGACAAAACTGGCTTTGTTGGGAAAGCTGCAAACTGAGATCAAAGTCATCTACTGGTCCACATGTCATCCAGAAGGCAGAAGTACCAGAAGATCAGGTGTTGGGAGACACTAGAAAGATATTTCTAGAGTCAATGGAAGGAAGCACACGTTATACTAGATGACCCACCAATATCTTTAGACCAGGGGTGGGTTGGTAAATATTTAACAAATAGCTCTCCAGGGTGATCTGAGCTCCAATTTGTAGCATCTTCTGATTTTTGTGGTGTAAATTATCCCACCAGGGTTTATTTTAACCTACCAATGTGATATCCCTGATTGTGGAGTTAATAAGGGACACGCAGTAGAATTATACTGTATTTCCATTATATATATACAATGGATATATATAGCATAGCCTTAAAAGCATAGATCATAGTAAAATGGAGAGTTACTAGGTGGCGATTAGTTCTGAATATTGATTATCTTGTTTTAAATAAATTAATTATCAGTTCATATAACTTTATTTTAAATAATGGCTCTTGTTTGTGTGTCAATTTACTTTCAAAATAACAAAACTAAACAATTGCTTCTCTCCAGCTGGTGCTATAAGTTCAGCACACCATCGCTCTGGACCCTCACTTTCCAAAATGTAGAAAGATCCAGTTGCTTGCCCTCAGTATTAGTTTGCTAGGGCTGCCATGACAAAGTGCCATAAACAACAGAAATTTATTGTCTCAGAAATAAATTTAAATGTAAATTTATTCCGTGGCTTAAACAACAGAAATTTATTGTCTCACAGTTTTGGAGGCTAAAAGTTTGAGGTCAAGGTTTCAGCAGAGCTGGTTCTTCTGAGGGCTGCAAGGGAGAATTCATTCCACATTTCTCTGTCAGCTTCTGGTGACTTGCTAACAATCTGTGGCGTTCCTTGGCTTGGACATAAATTACCTTGATCTCTGCCTTTGTGTTTATGTGGCATTCTCCCTGTGCACATGTCTGTTTCTCTGTTCAAATTTCCCCTTCTTATAAGGACCTAGTCATACTGTATTACAGCCCATCCTAATGACTTTATCTGAGCTAAATACATCTGCAATGATCAATTTCTAAATAAGGTCATATTCTGAGGTACTAGGGGTTAAGACTTAAGTATTTGAATTTTGGTGGGGACACAATTCAACTTAAAACAGGCCCCCAGACTTTGAGTGTTTTCAGTTCTCTCTGCTCAGAACATTATTATTTCCCTCATGAAATAGATTGGTAGTATACACTGATTCTTCAGGCCTGGAGGCCCTTACCCATTCATCCAACAAAATTCCTACTCACCTTTTAGGGGACAGCTCAAATTTCACCTCCCCTTTACACCTTTCTCTGACCCTTTTCTGTCCTCTTAATCCCCAAACCATGCCACCATGGTGGCAGACTTGCACTCCTATGACATAAGTGGCATGTGGTATAGACTTCTGTTAGAGACAGTGTGACCTCATGGTTAAGTGCACAGGCTGCTCTGAATTCAGAGCTGGGTTTGAATTATTGCTTCACTCCTTTCCTGGATAAGCCACATAAACTCTATGGCATCTGTTTCCCCATTTCTAAAATGTGGGTAAAAAATTAACTTTCAGGGTTATTTTGAGGATTAAATGAGAGAATGAATATAAAGATCATGGCATAATACCTGGTACAAACCAAAGGCTCAATAAATGTTGGCTGCCATGTTGGGAAAATACACTCTCTACAGTATGTGGTATGCATGCAGTCTCTATGGATTGGTGTGTCTGTTGTTCACCACTAGGTGCTTAACTCCTAGAAGCCAGAGGCTGTGTTACACTACTTTACCTACTCACAAACACATAGATTCTACTCAATAAATGTTGGTTGAAGGAAACTATACATTTTAACTATATTTTATCCTTATTACTGATGATAAAAGTCTCATTTCCTGATTTATAGTTATCTCTCCATTATATCCTAGACTAGGAAGTACATGTGTCGTTTAAAGCTGATCTGAGAGTTGAAATACTTCAGCTATATTTCTATCACTGTACAAACCCAAAATCCAAAATATGACATGACTTCATACTGTGTTCTCATTAAACTTTTTATTTTGAGATAATTGTGGATTCACATGAAGTTGTAAGAAATAACACAAAGAAATCCTATGTGTGTATTCTTTACACACTTTCCCCAAATGGTAACATCTTGTTAAACTACAGTATAATATCACAACCAGCATATTTACATTGATACAGTTAAGATATAGAACAGGTCTATCATCACAAGGATCCCTCATATAGCATTCTTGGCCACTACCATTTTTCTCCCACCAAATTATTTTATAGAATGGCTTACCATCGTACATTCCTACCAGCAACTTATGAGAACCAGTTTCTGTACATTCTTGTCAATATTTGTATCACCATTATTTTTAATTTTAGTCATATTTATAGATGTGTGGAGATATCCCATTGAAATTTTAATTTGTAATTCCATAATGGCTAATGATTGAACATTTTTTCATGAGCTCATTTGCCATCTCTGCATTTTTTTCAGTGAAATATCTCATGTCTTTTGTCCATTTTCTAATTGTATTGTTTGTTTTATTGCTGTTGAGTTTTGAGGGTTCTTTATATATTCTAGCTACTAGTTCTTTTATGGATATGTAGATTACTATCTGTAGCTTGTCTTTTCATCTTTTTAACAGGTCTTAGGCAGAGCAATAGTTGTTAATTTTGATGAAGTCCGATTTATCAGTTTCTCCTTTTATAAATTGTGCTTTGGGTATGAAGCTTAACAACTCTTCGCCTTGCCCTAGATCCTAAAGATTTTTCTCGTATGTTTCTAATAGAAGCTTTATAGATTTGTGTTTGACACTTAAGTGTGTGATCTTTTTGGAGTTAATTTTTATGTAAAGATGTGAGACTTAGTTTGAGGGTTTTCTCTTATGTGTATGTGTGTGCTTATGTATGTTCAATTCTTTCACCACCATTTGTCAAAAAGTCTGAGTTGCCTCCATTGAATTGTGATTGAGTGTTTGTCAAAAATCAACTGGGCATATTTGCAGTGGTCTGTTTTCAGGTTATCTTTTAATCTATGTGTGTATCCCTTTGCCAATACCACACAGTCTTGATAACTGTAGTAATGTAATGTGTCTTGAGATTGCGTAAACTGATTCTTCCTACTTTATTCTTTTTCAAATTATTTTGACTATTCTAGTTTCTTTGCCCTTTCATGATACTTTTTAGAATGATTTTATCTATAGCTACAAAATATCTTATAAGAATTTTTTTTTTTTTTTTGAGATAGAGTCTTGCTCTGTTGCCCAGGCTGGAGTGCAGTGGCATGATCTCGGCTCACTGCAAGCTCCACCTCCCGGGTTCACACCATTCTCCTGCCTCAGCCTCTCGATTAGCTGGGACTACAGGCGCCCACCACCATGCCCAGCTAATTTTTTTTGTATTTGTAGTAGAGATGGGGTTTCACCGTGTTAGCCAGGATGGTCTCGATCTCCTGACCTCGTGATCCGCCCGCCTTGGCCTCCCAAAGTGCTGGGATCGCAGGTGTGAGCCACCACGCCTGGCCCTAAAGAAATGCCTGAGCTGGTTATTTATTTATTTATTTATTTATTGAGATGGAGTCTCACTCTGTCACCCAGGCTGGAGTGCAGTGGCACTATCTTGGCTCACTGCAACTGCTGCTTCCCAGGTTCAAGGGATTCTCCTGCCTCAGCCTCCAGAGTAGCTGGGATTACAGATGCCCGCCACCATGCCCAGCTAATTTTTGTATTTTTTTGGTAGAGATGGGGTTTTGCCATGTCAGTCAGGCTGGTCTTGAACTCCTGACCTCAGGTTATGTGGTGGGACAGGTGTGAGTCACCACACCTGGCCTGAGGCTAAGAATTTTGGTAAGAATTGCATTAGATCTGTATACAATTTGGGTTGTATTGACATCTTTATTCTGTTAAGGCTTCTAATCCATGAACATGGTATGTTTCTCCATTTATTTAAATCTTTACTATCTTTCAACAGTATTTTGTCATTTTCAGTATACACATGTCCTGTGTATGTTTTAGATTTACATCTAAATACTCCATTTTTTGAGCAATTAAAAATAATACTGTATTTTTAATGTAATATTTTCACATTATAATATATAGAAATACAGTTAATTTTTGTGTGTTTGTCTTGTATGTTGTGGCCTTGCTGAACTAACTTACAAATTCTAGAAGTTTTTTTGGTAGATTCCTTGGAATTTCCTACTTAGATATAATCATGTATCTAAGGGAAAGGCCAGGCATGGTGACTCATGCTTGTAATCCCAGCGGTTTGGGGTGGCTCAGTTTGGCGGATCACTTGAGGCCAGGAGTTTGAGACTATCCTGGGCAACATGGCTAAACCCTGTCTTTACTAAAAATACAAAAAAAAAAAAAAAAATAGCCAGGTATGGTGCACATGCCTGTAATTCCAGCTCTTCGGGAGGCTGAGGCACGAGAATCACTTGAACCTGAAAGGTGGAGGTTGCAGTGAGCTGAGATTGCACCACTACACTCTAGCCTGGGTGACAGAGCGAGACTCTGTCTCAAAAATATATAAAAATAAAAAATAAATAAAATAAAAATAGGAAGACTTGTATTTTGCCCTTTAAAAAATGTGTTTGCCTTTTATTTCATTTTTTTTGCCTCATTACACTGGTTAGAATTTCTGGCTGGAATTTCCAGGCTCACCACATGGTCTTCATTAATGCCATGGGAGAAGTCTCATTACAATCTGGTTAGGGTGGAAGTCCAGATTTCCCACTCAGCTTTTGCTAGTGAGATTAGGGGTGAAACCACAGTTTTCTCTGTGGTGTTTGCAGACAGCAGTTATTGTCCAAAAGTTTTCTGTCTTGCTAGACTGGCCGTTTCCTAGTCCTTTGGACAGAGAAATCAGGCATTTGTGTGTGTGTGTGTGTGTGTGTGTGTGTGGCTTTTTCTGTCTACACTTGTTGGCATTTTCAGGTTGGTGACTCCTCTGGCATTTAATATGGGGTATATTATTCCAGGGTATATATATACCAGGCAAAATGAAAACCTGGTAAACTATTACTATGTTGTTCCTTGGTCCTGAGATCATTAGGAGGCCTGCCTTTTCCTCTCTACTTTTCAGTCTTATGCTTCTTTTGTATATAATTTCCAGAGTTTTAAATTGTGCTTAGCAGAGACAATCAAGTATGTCCACTTCTTCTCCCTGGGAGTGGTAGTCCAACTTCACAGTTTTAAAGATAATGTACAATGCATACATTTTAAAGGTTTACAAATGTTTGCTCAATTTTGTAAGTAGACAATCTTTAATTTTTTACATATTTTAGAACTTTTCATTTTAATTAAAAAAGAAAAAAAAAACACCAAGATTACCAATGACAAGATAGTAAGAAAGACTTCTGAGGTTCTAAGTTTCTATAGTAAAAATATGGTATAATTAGAGTAAAATGTTAGATAATAGCATATGACATTTTATCAACTAAAGAGATACAAGTAAAGTAAATATAAAATTTATTATTTTGTGGGAATATATAATAACCATTGTGAGAGTGATAGTCTTGCTTTCTTTCATACATTTCAAATATAACGTCTTTAGAGATATAAAAGCAGCAAAACATTTGGAATGAGACAGCTGGGTTTGAATTGAGTTCTGCCTATTATTTGCTTTGAAATCTCAAGATAGTTTTTCAATGTTTCCTTGTCTGTAAATCAGGATGGGGTTGGTTGTGAAGATTAACTAAGATAACATACATAAAACTCCTAACAGTTTCCAGCATATAGCAGCTACTCTACAAATGGTAAGCCCTTTTCTTTAACAAGATTAGAAGTTCATGTTAATTCAGGATGAATTGCATCTCATTGTCCTAGGCATGTGTCTTTGTAATCTCTGTAATTTGCAAATAAAATATGTATTAAGAAAATATCAAAGAAAATTTCTTATAAAAAGTTGGAAACAGAAGTTTAACCTACATAGAAAAATAACGAGCCTGAGCCTCACTATTTAAAAATAATTTCATTGAATGTCTATGCAGAGAAGTTGGAAAGGGAAGCAAAGTTTTCTTGTTAGGTATCTGTTGAGTAGGCCACATAGAAAACTTTAAAACCAACAACATTAATTCCATTCTAACTCCCTTTTAAAACAATAGTAAAAATTCTTTACATTTGTATACTGCTTTACAGTTGACAAAGAGCTTTCACATACATTATCTCCTTTAAAAGAGACTGGAAGGCACCTTTCCTGCCTGATTGATGTTTATGAATGTACTACTTTCCCCTGGGCTGCAGTCATCAATAGTTAACGAGAAGGAAGGCTGGCATTTTTGGAAATGCTCTGCTGCCAGGTAACTGCATTAACTCTGCTATTGTTGAATAGGGCTATGTATTAACTGTGCCACAGGATATCATCCATATCAACTAATGAATATTTGAATGCTTGTTCCATGTGGAGCAGTCTTTGAGACCCATTCCTCTCTGCTTGTCTAGTGTCCTCCCTCAGGATCAATATCCTCAATGAAGTTCTGATGGCTCTAGCCATTTCAGAAAAAACCTACACAGAGGATACTTCACTTAGTCCTAAAGAAAAAAAAATGTAAAAAGTACATAAATAGGTAAGCTGTTGTATGGAACAAGGGTTATACTGTTCCGATGACAGAAATTGATCCTATTTATTGACGTCATGGGAGGCATATTTTGCTTTCATATAAGAACTTTCTATAATAAAAATTAGAGTACGCTAATGAGATCTCTGTCTGTGGAAATATTTATCAGAAGTCTGGGATGAGACAGAAATTTCTGATTCCAGGTTCTCTGCTTCCAAGATTTTTATTTATTTATTTATTTATCTTTTCATTCTCTAAGGAAACATTCCTTATATTCCCTATATTTCTCTGTATTCCTCATGATCTCAAGCGTGTTCACAGCCTGTTGACTAAAAACTGAGGCAAAAATAAACCAAAAACCACATTATGCTTTCTAGGAAAATCTGTAAGAGTAGAAGTTTAATTAAACTGATGAATCAGCACCTCTGAGGCAGGACATCTCAGTTTTGCTTTGTTTTAGGGCTATACAGAATTTCTTCAATCTTATCCACCAGTTCTAATCCCCATAAATGATGATGCTCTTGACATTTTCCCACCAAAACTCCTAAAGCTTCATCTTGAATCCCAGAATTCAACAGGCCAGTTTCAACCAGCTGCTGTAATACCGTAGAGGGAGGTCAGCCAACTCCCCATCGGAGGACAGGGGATTCTCTCTGCAACTGATCCGTGTCTGCACTTCAGGATCTGTCACTTGTGATGGCCAACTTCCAGGAATTAGTTTCAGAATTGGTCATATCTCTTTTGGTTGCAAGTGGCAGTAAACCAACCCGCATAACTAAGAGCTCCAAAGGAATTGATTCACTTGGTACTGGGAAGTGCTGGGAAGTGAAGCAGACCTCAGTCACACTAGTTACTTATCTTTTATTTTTATTATAACCTAGTCGTTCTGAAAGAAAGTAGATATAAGGATTAGAGATGCAGGAATCATCTTTAACAGCTGAAAACTAAACTTTGTTTTAGTGATAGTTGTCAAAATACTTCTGTAAGTTTCTCTCTCATAACATTCAGCTAGAGGCTCAATGAGTGATTGTTACCCATGGAGTTATAACAAAAGGTTCTTTGCTAATCGATAATGATATAAGAGCAAGCTCGAGAAAGAAAGAAAAAGTGTAAGAGAATCATTTCAAATCAAAAGGTAAGATTAATTTTTGAGGAGGGTACCGTGAGCTACGGGAACACAGGAAGGCCATGCCGTAAGGAGAGCCACCATAATGCATAACTTCAGAAATCATAACGCACATTGTCGTCTGTATGAATGGAGGGCACATGCAGTTACCATTCACATAGCTTCTTGATTGAATAATATGAAATTGTTGATACTTAACAATATTTGGTACACAAAAACAAAATGTGAATGTGCCCCCTGGAACTAAGCCACATGGAGTCCCCGCATGGGGAGGAAGGAAGAATCAGATTTCCCAGAGGCAGTTATATCGGAGGTGAGCCATGGAAGATGAGGAATAATCATTGTAGTGAACAAGTGGTTGAAGACATAGTAAAGGGGATGACAGATCTTAAGAACAGAGGTGTGACACGGCGTTATGAGGGGCAACCAGAAGAAATTCAGTGTCTCAGAGGGTACAGAAGAAGGCAAGGTGAAATAGGACAAAAAGCTGAAGAGGAAGGCAAGGTTGGATTATTTAAATACTACAGATACTATAGTCTTGAAGCATGATTACAAAGTGGCTACTGGGGAAGACGCTAATTCTAGAATCTCAGACAATCCTGTGGGTAACTAAATTAGATATTCCCTCCATCATGGCCTTCTCTAACTTTTCAGTTTAAATCAGGTCTGCCCCCCAGTCTCTTTTGTGGCAACTTAGTCTTTCCATTCATAGAATTGGCTATATTTTGAGATTAAAGGGTATATTTTTTGTATATTTATTTGTTTAATGTCTGTTTTCCTTACTAGATTATAAATTATAGGAGGGCAGGAACCTTGTTCAGTCTGTTTAAAATTGCCTGTTCGGTGCATAGTCCAGTGCCTGATAATAAATAAGGCCTCAATAAATATTAGTTGAAGCAATGTGTGGGTAACAAATATGAATTTTTTTAAGTCTACTATTCCCATACCAATTTCTCCCTGCTAGAAACACTTTAGAAAAGTCCATTGAAGGAGTTTATTGGAAAGTGATCTGTAGTGCTTGTCCCAATTACCTAATTCACATGAAAGGAGGCCCTTTAGCAGAAGTACCAGGTGCATGAGAGAGACAGCTTCCTTTCCTCCTGACTCCTGGGTGCTTTGGACCCAGCCTGTGTAACACCAGGTGACAAGTCAGGGTTGGGTGCATGCCAAAACAGAGAGAGGTGGAGAGAAATGTTTCATATTTTTCTTTACACTAACTCAAGGCTTCTTAACTAGAGATGAAGAGGTTTGAGTGTTAGGGGTAATACAAAAAAAGCATATTTTACATTTTTTACTAAACCCCAGGCTGTTTGTCAGGAGGGTCATCTGAGAGACATGTTGGTTACGAGAATGCAGAGTGTGATTCAATTTGGCAGACATTTGGATATTGTAAGAAGTTGAATTAGATCTTGTAGTTCATCTTTAGCCACCAAAGGGAGTGGAGATATTGTTGTTTGGCTCTGGCCTGTCAATATTAAGTATCTCCTTGCTATACCATATATACTTTAAAACTGTAAGACAAGTTTCCTCTTGTATCCAGTTTTGTAAATTATGTTCAGATAACTTCAATAGAAAGAGAGAAACAAGCTTGAGAGACATGTCATACATGACAATTCCTGCTCCTCTGAAATACCCACCGCACTCTGACAAAAACCTGAGTCCCTAAGTACTTTTTCAAATTACATAAACTATCAACTTGCATGTCAACTGCATTTACCTCTGCTTAAATGTGGAAATCCACTTTCAGTGAAAGTGTTTAATATATGAAATATTAAATATGAGATGAAGTATGAGATAAACCACCTAATTGTGGAGAGATAATATTCATTCAAATACAAATTCTTCTGGAGGCCTGGTGTTGGTGCGTACTCAGAGTATTTTAGGCTTAGTCCTTGAACATTCACAATGTCTCCTTTCTCCCCTAAATACAAAGTCAGATCATTGTCCTGGGTATTTGAAACAAAACATTTATTACTAATTTTAAGATGAGAAAATACCTATATTGAACAAAGAGTTTAGAGAAGAACCTTATATTTGAAAACTTTGATAGGTCCTTAAATATTTCTGCTTTTAAGAGGTATCACATAAACATTTTTTTTTTTTATATATATATTTTTTTAATAAGAATTAATTTTATTTTTTTCCAATAAGAGCAATCTGTTGCAGACACTCCTGTACCATAAAACCTAAAGTATAATAATAATAATAATAATAATAATAATTACAATAAAAGAAAAAAAAAAAAAAAGAAAAGCAATAGGGGCCTTGTTAGCATATTATAATGCCAAAGCTTCACAACTTGCCTCACAATCTGGAATCCAGGGTCTCTGAAAGTAACTGGAAAATGACCCCCTGGTTATAAACATTTTTTTAAGATGCCTCTATCAGTGTTTCAGTAACTAGCTTTGGTTCTCGTAGAGTTAGATTCAGTTGATATTATCTGGAGCTATAACTAAAAATTCACCTGGATTTGGGAGTACAAATTTGTAAAATGATTTAAAACAATGCTATTATGTGCCTGCAAAGACCCGTGGAGATAGTATCATCATCAATGCTTGGCCAAACCAGAAATCCAAGTGGAAGTTTCTGCTAAATAAACCTTACTTGGGGCCAGTGCCTATTGTCAGAGTTAAGTGTGGGGAAAACATAATTATTTTATTAGGCAGCCATTAGTACTAGAGATTACTTTAATTACCTGCAAGAATTAATATGGCTCCTTAAGTGGTAAGCTAAATAGTTGGTAGTTATGTTGACACCCGAAGAAGAAATTTCATTAAGTAAACCTTTAAAAAGTAGACCCTTCTCTTTAGGAATTCTCAGACCACATCCTCATTCACAGAGCTTGAATGATCCATCCCTAACCTGGAGACTGAATGAGGAAAGAGCAAAACATCGTGTACCAGGACTTATTTGTGGAAGAATAAGTCCTGAGCCACCAGATGCATCTCATTATAAAGTTAACTAGTTAGCCTAAACTTTACTTGTATTGTGATTAATATAAGATGCCTTTCAACACAATGCTTAGAACGTTTTACTTAATTTTTCTCTTCTGAAAATCTACTGGTTTAAGAAACTAACTACCTGTTGAGAAGAAACAAAGCTAAAACTAAAGACGGGCTTCCAGCAGAAGGATATTAGGGAGTCTATGATTTCTTCTTTAAAAAAGTTTAAAAATGTAGCTGGGAGGTTTTTACTTTCACACTCTCTTAACTCAGCTGGGCAGTTCTATCAAGGTAGAGCACTTCCTTTCTCTGCAACCCTTGTAACCCTTGGAGAGAAGCAAAAGAAGCCAGTGCTCTTAGGAAGGCAGGCTGGATTGGGAGGGGCTCCTGGGAGAGGAGAGCAATTAACTCTCTCCCTCAACTGTAGAGAACCAGGTTTCTCTTGATCTCACTGTAGACTTCAGCCAGTGGCCAGGATTCTTTACAGCGAGTGAAATGGAGAGTGATGCTGCAATACCAAAGAGGAGACCCGCCCTGGTCTGGCGTTCATAGTGAGAGAACTTTCATAATGAGGCCTGTGGATAAAGGACTGAGATCCTTTACAGTAGACGGAAGTGCAAATAGGGTGCGTCTGAGCTGATCTCTTGGAGCCACTTCACCTCTGAACAGGTTCGGAGCTTTCAAGCCCCTTGAAGTTTTAAAAAGGCACTGATTTCAGCATGAGATGTTTGCGGCACTGTGCTCAGCTGGAATGAAATGAAGGGGAGGAAAAGTAGCTTCTTTCTTGCATTCAGAAAGCAGAGGCCAATTGAATGGATTCTACTCAAACTGATTGCGTTTGTAGTTTTTGAAAAGAAAAAAAAAAGCTAAGAAGTTTAAATCCTATTCACTAAGTTCACAAAAACAAAACCTGGTCACAGAAGGACTCTGAGAAGTGCACACATCCTTACAAGAGATGGACAATTTAAAACAAGCTTCATTAAATAAGTCCCTTTCAAGCTGACTTCATGGGATAATTCAGTAGCTCACACTTCTCTGCCTTATTTTAAGGGGGTCTTTCCTGTGGGTTAGTTTAAATCAACTGTTCTACAACATTTTGTAAATTTACAAGAATTTATTGATTCATTAAAAAACAAAAATCTTGGAGTATACGTCTGTATCTTCCCTTCAATTGCCAATTACTACTGTGCTATATAACAGGGAACCCAACAATAGTGTTGAAAAGTGAAATCTGGTTATTTTTTATTTGTTTGCTCATTCTGCTTATCTGACATCTCCACTTGGTCAAAATGCACAGAACACTGACAGGAGCTTTTACTGGCCTCTCTTCCATTCACTCATCCTTTGCTTATGCAAAATGTTATGCATTTATCCATCCCTGTAATTCATGCAATGCTTTAAAGCTTATTCAGCTACCTGAATCTTATCTGCCTGCTTTAGCATTTTTGTTCTTGGTCTGAAGGCCTCTAGAGGTCAGGAAATTGGATATTACCTCACTTTGTACAGGAACTGGGAGAGCATCATATACAACCCTGTGCTTAACAAAAGCTTTTATATAATGATGACAGTGATAAGGGAATGCCATCCCTCTGCATATGAGGAATCTTGTAAAAAGTGGGTCAAATGTGAAAGATATTGTACTTTGGAATTTGCATTTAAGGTGATGCACTGGCCAGTTCAAGCTACTGAGATACCTGCTTGGTGCCTAGGAACAGGACTACATTTGGTTAAGTGATCTGTGTCATTAGGCTGTTAAATTAATGGACAGAAGAATTTCCAGCTTTATCTTATTTTTTGATAATGTAAAATAAATGGGACACTGAATGGCACTTAATATTGTCAATTAATTAGAAATTTATATTTTAAAATTGCATTTAAACTTTTTTTAGACAACAGTTCATGATGTGTGAATTTGCAGAGGTGGTAGTTTCCCATTTTTATCTCTATTTTAGGGATTAAGATAATTACTTCCAAGAAACTGAATGAAGTTGGAAATATCCCATGCTAGAATCACCCAGGGAGCTAAGATTAGAGGTGAGATTAGCTTACTTCTTTTTCTTCTTTTTTTTTTTTTTTTTTTTGAGGCAGAGTCTCACTCTGTTGCCCAGACTGGAGTGCAGTGGTGCCATCTCTGCTCACTGCAACCTCTGCCTCCCAGCTTCAAGCGATTCTCCTGCCTCAGCCTCCCGAGTACCTGGGACTACAGGCACATGCCAGCAAGCCCGGCTAATTTTTTGTATTTCGGTAGAGACAGGGTTTCACTGTTGTTGCCCAGGCTGGTCTCGAGCTCCTGAGCTCAGGCAATCTGCCCACCTCGGCCTCCCAAAGTGCTAGGATTACAGGCGTGAGCCACCGCGCCCCGCCAGCTTACTTCTAATCTTACACATTCCATGAGCCCTATGCCACTAGTTAAATTATTGAATGCCATCTATGATACTGGTTACTTTTATTTTCTATCCTCATCATTCTTAAATTCCATTTAGATAATGCTGTTACCCAAGTATTTTCTTGGGTACAGGCAGCAACCACACTGAAGAAAATTCAGAGCTTTCCATAAACAGTGGTATATGTGCTGTGGGAGTGTCCCCTGCATGATGCTTCAAGAAATGTCATTGCAGGAAATAATGAATAGCTGGTGAAAATAGTGTTGCTGCAATACTTTTACTACTGAAAGATGAGTAATATAGGAATATACAAGGTACATACCATGTCCCCATATGTGCCAAATCCGCTTTCTTCTTCAAATTTGTGGAAGTTGATTCCCAATACTAGCTGCTGCTGTCACTCTTTTCCTCCTCTTCCTCTTTTTCCTTTCCTCCTCCTCCTCTTTCATGTTATTAAAATGACTGACTTGGCTGATATTTCAAACCTAGATTTGGAAGAAAACTTAGCCATCTGCATCTCTAGGCCTACCTTACAAAAATACTTTTGCCTTCAACTCTTATTGCTCCAAGAAAGTGCAAGTCAATTGTGTTTCCTTCAAGGAAAATGGTGCAGTTTGTCTTACAGGCTTCAGTTTTTTCTGTGCTTTCTCTTTTCTAATGATTACTCCGACACCTATGTACTTTAATTGCCCCAGTTAACTTATACTTTTTTGATTAAGGTAAAATCTTTGATAGTAAACATTTTACCTTGACTGGGTGCTTAATTTGTCATTTTTTCCCTCTGGTGGAAGAATAATTATTTCTCTCACTCTTGCCCCAGTTAAAGGGAGTTTAAGTATCAATAAGCAGCATGGAGTTGTTTGGGGGGTGCAGGTGGAAGGGGGGCAGTGGAAGTGAAACTACACGTTTGACTGTGATGGTAGGTTAGATTTAACTTTTCAGGCAAAACAGGTGTGCTTTGGTTGAGGGGGAATGGATCAACTGGATGACTGAGATTTCTATCTGCCTTGGTGGCTCCCTGCTCCCCTGGGGAGGATGAATCCTAGGTTGATTCCACTGAGCTGCTGGCAGGTGTGAATCCAGCAGGCCCCTTCTTATCTTTCTATGAATCATGGGTTTCTTTTGACTGGCCTAGGAAGTTAGATATGTCATGGGATCTCTTGATGAGCACTGGACAAAAGAAGCTGGCTGGTGTCTTAGTGGGAAAGACAGTAAGGAAATTTCCATGCCAAATTGTCTTTCAAGCCAACTGGATTAAAGATATTTGATTGAATAGTAATAAATATACAGAAAGTTCTGTGCATAATGGTCAAACTGAATGTAAGAAAATTCTTTTAACTTCTATGGCATTTGCCCAAGAAGTCTGAAGGAACTGAAAAGGACTCTAGTCTAGAGAAATAATAGCTGACACTTGATTGGAGATGATAAAAATCATATAGGAGGATACCCATTAGTAATGAAATAAAATAAAAAGAAAAATTCTTTTTCAATAATATTCTCTGTCTCTAGTGAATGACAATGTACTTTGAAGCATTAAATTTATCTTTATGTTATCCTTGAGATGCTGGTGTAAGTCTGACTCAAGTTATCTAATTTATCTCACTGGGTGGTTTCCAATGGAAAAAAAGCTTCACATTGAGGCTGTTTTTCATCTATCTTTTAAAAAGATATAATTATTAATGTTATTTTTAATGACAAATTTTTAAAAGTAGTTTTAGAGTTACAGTAAAAATGAGTGAAAGGTACAGATATTTTCCATATACCTCCTATTTCCCCCCATGAATAGTGTCCCTTATTATCAACATCTTCCATCAGAGTGGTGCATTTGTTATAATTGGTGAACCTACATTGACACATCATTATCACCCCAAATTCATAGGGTGACACATAAGGGTTTGCCCTTGGTGTTGTATTCTATGGGTTTGGACAAATATTAATGACATGTTTTCATCATGATAGTGTCATATGGGGTCTTTTCACTTCCCTAAAAATCTTCTGTGTTTTGTGTGTTCATCCTTTCTTCCCCTGCTAAACCCCAGCAACCAATGATCTTTTTCCTGTCTGCGTAGTTTTGCTTTTTCCAGAATGTCTATAGTTGGAATCATTATAGTATGTAGCCTTTTCAGATTGACTTCTTTCACTTAGTAAGATGCATTTAAATTTCCTCCATTTTTTCTTCCGTGGATTGATAGTTCACTTATTTTTAGTGCTAATAATCCGTTGTTTGGATGTACC
Organism: Pongo pygmaeus; assembly: GCF_028885625.2. NCBI lineage: Eukaryota > Metazoa > Chordata > Mammalia > Primates > Hominidae > Pongo > Pongo pygmaeus. The sequence goes on along the minus strand of NC_072378.2, from coordinate 98,372,041 downwards.
ACAATTTATCTATCTACCTTCTGAAAGACATCTTGGTTGTTTTCAAGCTTTGGCAATTACAAATAAAGCTTATATAAACATCTCTGTGCAGACTTTTGTATGAACATAAGTTTTTAACTCCTTTGGGTAAACAAATACTAAAGAGTACAATTGCTGGATCATATGGTAAGAGTATGTTTAGTATTTTAAGAAACCACTAAATTGTCTTCTAAAATGGCTGTACCATTTTGCACTCCCACCAGCAAGGAGTCAAAGTCCCTGTTGTTTCATATTCTTGCTAGCATTTGCTGTTGTCAGTGTTCTGGATTTTGGCCTTTCCAATAAGTGTGTAGTGGTATCTTACTCTTGTTTTAATTTGCATTTCCCTAATGACATATACATCGGAGCCATCTTTTCATATGCTTATTTGACATCTTTGGTGAGGTATCTGTTAAGGTCTTTGGCTCAATTTTTATCATTTGTTTTCTTATTGTTGAGTTTTAGGATTTTTTTGTATATTTTGGATAAGAGTCCCTTATCAGACATGTCTTTTGCAAGTATTTTCTCACAGTTTATGGTTTGTCTTTTTATTCTCTTGACAATGTATTTTGCAGAGCAGAATATTTTAATTTTACTAAAGTCCAGCTTATCAATTTTTTCTTTCATGGGTCATGCCTTTGGTGTTGCATCTAAAAAGCCATTGCCATACCCAAGGTTATCTAGATTTTCTCCTTTGTTATCTTCTAGAATTTTTATTGTTTTCCATTTTGCATTTAGATCTGTGATTCATTTTAAATTAATTTTTGTGAAGGGAATAAGACGTGTCTAGATTTATCTTTTTTGTATGTGGGTATCTAGTTGTTATAGTGACATTTGCTAAAAAGACTATCTTTGCTCCATTGTATTGCCTTTTTCCCTTTGTTGAAAATCAGTTGACTATATGTATATGGGTCTATTTCTGGGCTCTTGATTCAGTTTCTTTTATTTGTCTATTCTTTCATCAGTATCACATTATCTTGCTCACTGTAGCTTTATAGTAAGTCTTGAAGCTAGGTAGTGTCAGTCTTCCAACTTTCTTCTTCTCCTTCAATATTCTGTTGGCTATTCTTGGTCTTTTATTATTTTATTTTTATTTTTAGAAAAGTGACATATATACTTAGTTAAAAAAAATACATACATTTGGCTTTGGATGGCTTTTTCACAGAACATTTTCCCTAATACCTAGAAAGAACACAAATACATAATAAAAATCTCTTACCTATGTTATTGCAATAGCCTCCTAATTGGTCTCCCTGCTCTTACTGTTGTCCACATACACTCAACACTCAACAAAATAGCCAAAATAATTCTTTAAAAATTTTAGTCAGATCATGCCTTTGGCTAAAACCATGAAACTCAGAGGTAAAATCTTTCAATGACCTACAATACCTTGAATATCTGGCCACCATTACCTCCATGATCTTAACATACGCAACTTTTTGCTTCCCTCTCTCTAGTCCAGCACTCAAGCTCCTTACTTTTATTATTTCTCAAACAAACTGGTGTGCTCTAACCTTAAGGCGTTTGCATTGGCTGCTCCCTCTGGCTCTAACACTCTTCCCCTAGAGCTGTTCATGGCTCATTTCTTCACTCCTTTAATTAATTGCTCAAATATCACCTTTTAAGGATGTCTTTCACGATTGCCTCGCTTTCTACTCTCCCACTTCCCAACCCCAGTCTTCCTTAGACTCTTCTGCTTTTCCTTTTTCCCTCATAGCACTTGGCACCTTCTATCACATTATGTCATGTGTAATTACCTCTTTCTTATGTTTCTTGTTTATTTCTTCTCCTTCCTCTACACCTTTACGAACAAGCTACAAGTGTTTTTCTAGACTGTTTTGTGCAATAATATATCCAACAGTCTAGTTCCTGGTGCACAGATACTTAATAAATATTTGAATGAATGCATATAATACACACAAATTTCTCTTTGGTAAAGAAAAAAATTAACATTGAGATTGAAAGCATACACAATACCCCAGGAATTTTTATATGGAATATTCAACATAGACACATATCATAATTGAGGTACTGAAGTTCCAGGATTAAAAAACAAATTCTTTATACATATAAGTAGGTGAAGCCGATCACCTACTATGGCTTAGAAAGCAGCCAGTTCTCAGATTTCTTCACAGCAACGTTCAATACCAGATACAATTGGTGCTATTTCTACAAAGTTTTATAGGAAAGAAAGAAAGCTAAGGTGTCAATAGAGAAAAAGGCAACAAGCAGACATTCTCAAACATAAAAGAACTCATGGAATATGGCACTCTTAAGTCCTTGAAAAAATGCTTGACAATGAATTCTAGCTAATTAAGAGATAAATCAAAATAAAGAACTTGGGAATTGAGAAGCTCAAATAAAAAGGACTGATGGTGTTTGAATCCATTTAAATATAGAATTAAGACTAAACAACTGAGGGAATTATTGCTATAGAACAGAATGTGAATGTTATTAATCAGAACAATGTAAAATTAGTAGCATAAAGATAATGAAAAAGTGTGGGCAAGGAAGATATTCTCAGATTTCTAAGCAGGAGGCTACTGATATTGTCTAATATTGAAATACATAATAAAACAGTAATGACTCCAACTCTTACTGTTTTTTCATATCCCCCCTCCCACCCTTTCAAGCTTAGAGAGTTCTACGTCTCATGGTGAGGAACCACTTATTTGAAAATCAACAATTTCTTTCATTTTGCTTCAGTTTTTCTTTTTACTATTAAAGTAAAATTAAATACTTTGCTATTAAAAATAGTAGCTAATATAATCCCATTTTAGTGAAAAGCAATGTAATCAATCTCTATCTACCTAATTGTTATTTCTGTCCTTATCTGTTTATAGCTATATAATAACATCTGAAATTGTTTTTACCTAGTGTAATGGCAGTAATTTTTGGACGGTAGAATTTGGAAGTGGCTTTTTATTTACTTCTTTGTATATTTCTGCATTAAGTACATTTAATGAGCATTACCATTCTTTAAAAAATGACAACTGAGGGAAACTTTAAAGTTTACTACCCATATCCCCCCTGAAAAAAATCTGGAAGAAAATAAGGCTACATATTAACAGTAATTAATATTTCGTATAGTAAACATAGATAATTGGTTTATTCCATCTTTATAGCTTTCTGTGTTTAAAGAAAAAAAACAAAAACAAAAACACTGTGTATTGCCCTGATCTTTTTCTCATGGCTTCATGCCAGAAAGCCAACAACTTGTAACCCTTGCAGATGCTTCTTCTGATATTTATCTACATGTGTTTATACCACTTTCTTGATTTTAGACATCATTTATTTATTTCCCAGTTTTGCAGTAGAGACTTTACCTTCTTTATATCTTTTGTCCCTCACCGCTACCATAATTTTCTCTTCTACCTCCCTCTAATTTAGTTGTATTGAAATCTTTTGTTAAATAGAAATAGTGTTTACATTACAATGACTACATGCATGTTTACATTTGGGCCGTTAGAGTGCTCTGATATTTTTTTCCCTCAAATGACCCTTTGTTATTCCTGGAGTTAATAATTGCTTCATTTTAATAGTTTGTTTAGTTTTATACATACTTATCCCCATTTCCCCAGTGCTTTAATAGATGAATCAAATGCCTCGCAATAATTGTTCCAAAACGCTCAAACATATTGTCTTTCAATTACATCTCTGTATTCGTCAATCATCCAGTTTCTTGCTCCAAGCTAGACTGTTCTTCGAAAAACCCCTTCACAGGTCTGTATTACTTCTCTCTTTTTTGGCTCCAATATCTCCGTTTCATAAAGATATTCTTAATTTTTGTGGAATACTTACTTCAGTCCCTGCCTGAAAAAGAGTAAAAGTTTTAGAGCTGCATACTTGAAATCTCCTTTATTCTGCTCTCATACTTCCTTAGTAGTTTGACTGGGCATACAATCCTAGAATGAAAATAATTTCATTCTGAATTCTGAAGGCAATGTGTCAATCCCTTGGGGCTGTTAATGATGATATTGAAAGTCAGATGTGAGTCAGATGACTGAGCCTTTGTAAGTGTACCATCTCAGGAACAGGTCCTATCTCTCCAGAAGATTTTAGGATCTTCTCTTTGTTCCCATTGTTTTGAAAATATGTGATCATGTGCCCTGGTGGCATCCTTTCTATTCAGAGAACTGAGCAGGAATCAGGCCCCTTTAATCTTGATGTTCTGTCCCTGTGTTGGAAAAATTTCCTCGTACTTTTCTTCCATTTCACCTCTTTCTGAAACTTCTCTTTCTGGAACTCCTAGTTTCCAGTGTTGAACTTAATGAATTGATTGTCAAAAGTCTTTCCTTATCTCACTTTTCCATTGCACAGCTTTTCTTTTGTTTGTGTGTTTGTTTATTCTCTGCAGGATGTTCTCAACTTTATCTTCTGCCCATTCAATTTTATTTCTAATTTCTTCATCCACATATTTAATTTCCAAAATCATTTTCATATTCTCTGATTTTTCCCATAAAAATAACATCCTATTTGTATTTCATAAGTGCATATTTATTCTTTTTTATTTACACATATTAATTATAGGTTTTAAGGTAGCCTTTCTTCTTCCTATACTGACTCTGACTCTTCTGAATTCTTCTTTTCTGTTGATGTGTTCTGGCCCCTTTATTTCATTTTGGAGAATTCCTCAAATGTTTAGTGATCCTTGGCTTTCTCAGATATTTAAAACCAAAGCTAAAGAGCTGATAAGCGAGCTTATTTTCTTTAATGTGTGAGTGTGAGTGAGCTTATTTTCTTTAATGTTGAGTGATAATGTTTCTTTAATGTTGGGCAAATAGCTTTTTGTTACATGTGGAAGCCCCAAACATGAGTTCTCTAGGCCTTTTTCTCAGGTTCTTTGATTCTTGAAAGAAAATTGTTTAAATCCTTGGGGAGATGGTTTTATATCTGGCTGCTGATAGACTAGTGGAAAAGAAGTGGACTGGAGACTTTACCTTTTAGGATTCATACTTTTGTATACTCTTTTCATTTTCTTATATGATGTTTTGCTCCTGCTTTTCATTGTGCCTGGTATTTCTGAGTCCAGACCATCTCAGGGACAGTTTCTCTAAATAATAAAATTCCAGTCTCCCACAGAGTAGATGAGGAGTCTAGCTGTTCAGGGACCCTGAGGTCTCTATGTCTATTATGCAAATCTGAATCTATGCCCTTATCTTTATTATTCCTCAGTATCTGGTACTTCAAAAATCCTCAGATAGTCTGGGTTAAATGAAGAAAAACCTCCTTGCTTCTCACAGACATTTCCCTCTTCAGCTCCAGGTTCGTTTTGCTTCCTCCACTTGTCCAGGTCACTTTCCTCCTGATGTGTTTTTCATCTGCCCAACTTCACTGACATCTAGTCCTTTATTGTCTCCTCTCCCATCATCTTTCCTACTCATGTGTTCCACGTCTATTCCTGCTGTATCTTTTAGTAATATTTTAGAAAAGTAGATCAAACCATTACATATAATAGAGAGTGCCTATAAGTATTAATTTAAAAATGATTTACTTCTATTCAATTTGAGGAGCCTTAAAATTAAAGCACTATTATAAGAAGAAGAAGAAGAAAAAAAATTAACCTGTTAAAAAAATTAGATCCAAGAAGTAAAAAGGAAGAAAGAAGGCCAAATTTGATGATAATCTGACTGAAAAAAAGCTGTGGCGATTGACTAAATAACTTGTTTTCAGACTGTTAGTCACCAGTGCAAAGAGAAAAACACCTTTACCATTTGTACAACTTCCATTGTTCAAAGGAAAGAAGAACCCTTTTCACTAGGAGGTAAAACATTCTGGCTGTGAGCTTTGAGGGTAATTTGTTTATATTCAATCCATCCATCATTTTACTGGTAGAAAGATCTTTCATTCCCACAAATCTCATTATGCCATTCTTTTGCTTAAAACCCTTCCTCGGCTCCCATTGCCCTTGACATGAAATCTAAGCAGCATTTGCTCCCTGTTCGTTTTCATGCCTCCCTCTCCAGGCTCATCTGCACCTTCATGGGCCATACCCCGTGTACTATCACATTAAACTCTTGCAGTGCCTAAATGAGTCATGCTCACCCCTTCCTCCAGCCTTTGGAACACCCTTTACTTCCCTCAACGTATCCACCTGCCTAAGTCTTCACCCTTCAAGGCTCACTCAAACTTGTCTTTCTCTAAAATCTTCCCTTGTTCCAACTTCTCCCAGGTAGGTCTGTTCTTCCCCTTGCTGTTTCCTTGATCCCCTGTGCATACTTTATCATAACACTTAACACATTATCAAAACTGTGGGTTTGCTCCTCTCTGTCTCCCTCCTCTCTTCCCTTAGTCCATAAACTGATTAAGTACAGGCACAGTTTGTTCATCTTAAGGTCTGCATTATCTCTGGCACCTTTTCTCCTGGAACATAGTAGGCATTTAATAAATACATTTAAAGAATAAATAATAAATGGGACATAGCTATGTAGCTTTCTTCAGTCTTGTTACATGAATAAGGCTTGGAAGATCTTCAGCGTTCACATGTCACAAAGAAACCATCTCAAATATCAGCTGTCTCAGACCTTGGAGAGCAAATAAATAGCAGAAAATTGCAGGCTGAGGTTGCTAGTGAGAACCTGAAAAGGAAGTATTCTGCATTGTTGGCTGAAAGCAGAGCCATATGCTCAGGATGCCAGCTGATGTTTTACTGTGGGAATCTAGGGCCTTCCTGGATTCTGTGCCTGAATGAGGGCCATGCTGCTCATGTCTGCACAATTGCTCCTTGCTCTTCACGTTTTCTGGAACGCTCCTTCTGCCACCCAACACACCTACCCCTGCTTATGGCAGCAATGCTGGCCATCCTGCTGCCAGTCCTCAGGTTCTGTAATTCTCTCCTTTGAGCAAACAGCTGTTTGCATTTGTCATATTTGATTTAGATATTTTATAAGGTATTAAATATTTTAGATATAGCAGAAGCTCCATTTGTAGCTGTCCCAGATCCCATCATCCTTTCTTCCCCCTCACACCCAGGGGTCCATTCAAAACAATTGTAATACTTTTATGGATTGATAAGGCAGCAGGAAATGAGATCAAGGAAAACTTTCTGTTCAATAGCACAAGAAAGAGGGAACTAGGTGACTATCACTAAACCACCACTAGTTAAGAGAGAGCAGATTTATGAGCATGAGTTTCTACCTTAGGCCTGTCATATTTTTTCACCTTTATGTTAGTTAATTGCAGAGTAACATAAATTAACTTTGGAACACAAGCAAAAATGGGAACTTTATTTATGAATTTCTTGGATTTCTTTACCTCAAGCCAAACAACTAAATTGCTACTTAGCATAAATTATTTATGGGTCCTGGCTCAATACCATCCAGCACCAGCCCCCGGAGGTATGGGAGATATAAAAGATTTAAAGCATCACTGCAACAGTGTTGGGGCCGCCATGGAGCTGTGTTTCTTTCCAGAAGGGTCCACTTTATTTTGTTGTAAATAAATAGAGGCTGGATTTCCAGGGAGGGAAGTTAGCTTCCAGCAGGACGGTGGTGGTGTTTTGCATATGTTAATTACACAACCCTTTTATGACAGATAGACACAGTGTTTGCATAGCTATTTCTCAAAAGACCCATAGACCAAAATGGATTTTTTCATTTCCTGGCGCAGAGTAGTTTCTTTCATTTGATCTCACTTCAAAATCTGAAGTTATCAAAGCATGCCACCCCAACTAGTCAATTAAAAAAATAGACCTATCTATACAATTCCAGCAGGAACAAATGCACATCTTCTGCAATCTTTAAAATTCAAACTTGACATGCCTCACTGACACCTGTGACAAATCCATTGTCACTTCCTAGGTTGTCTTTCCATAGCTCTAACCTCAGCATGTCACCCTTTGCTCCAAAATACCCTTACATACCTTGTTTCTCAGACACAGTCTGTTTTTAAGACAAGGTCATTGCCTTCTTTTTCTTTAGGTTAGACATATTTCACTTGGCTTGCACAGTGTTTAAAATCAGAGTACTTCACATAAAAATGTAAATGTCCAGCTTTTCCTTCCAAATTGGAAGGCCTAGCAATCCTAGGCTGTTGTTTCCACCAGAAGCTGTTGGCATAATCCTAGTAGTTCTTCCCTCTTCTCCTCTCTCCTGTTTGCAGCAGTCCCTACTACTCCTTAGCATACACCCAGTCCACGTCACCCAGTTAGGTTACCTCCCTAGCCCACGAAAGCATTTGTGTTTTTAATCCCTGATTTAAGCCATGCCTTGGCTGATACATTTATAACTTTTTTGTTTATCTTGGGTAACATTACATATTATAAATTACTGAATCCAAAATAAAGGAAGATAGTGGCAGGCTATAACAATGAACCATAGGTGTGACTGTCATTTTTTGAGATGCAGAGATACAAATATATTTCCACTTAATTTAAACACAGATTAGACAAATTGGATCTTTTTTTTGTTTGTTTTGAAAACCATACTGTGTATAATCACATTCCTCAAACAACAGAAAATGTTTCCATGTCATTCATTTGGCTAAATCTTTGGTATAATCTTTGAAATGCCACTTTGGCTTATTGATTTGCTCAACCTAACAATAGTCCTCAGGCTCTTACAGTCTCTTTCAGACAAGCATAGTGGGCCTTGGGTCTGCTCTGCCTGGTCTGCATTTTATTCCTCCTCACTAGATCCACAGTTCTGTTGGTGGTCCCTTTGTCCTTCCAAGCATCACATCTGGGTTCTCTTCTCAGCTTTGAATTTGGGCAGGTCACCGTTCTCCTTAAACATGCTCAGGAGTTTCTTTCTAAACTGCAGATTCTAAGTGTCACCCTCAAAGACTATGACCAGATCAATGCAGAAAGCTTAACTCTACTCTTCCATCCACCCTTCTGTTTTAAGGGGAATTTAAAGCAGTGTAGAGGGGAATGGTTGGGGACTTTGGAAACAGACAGTCTCAAATTCCAAATTTCACTCTGCCTGTGTAAGGCCTGCCTTTACCTCAGTTTTCTTATCTGTAAAATGTGGAAAATTCCACCTACCTCACAAGGTTCTTCTGAATATAATTGCAAATGTGTATTTTTTTTTTTTTAGTGAAAAGTTTGACAAATTTAATTTTGAATTCTTAATATCTGAAACATCAATTTTTTTTCCTTTATACTTAGTCCAAAGTGTATCTGTAATTTATTTTTTTATTTTTTATTTTTTTATTATTATTATTATTTTACTTTAAATTTTAGGGTACATGTACACAATGTGCAGGTTAGTTGCATATGTATACATGTGCCATGCTGGTGTGCTGCACCCATTAACTCACCATTTAGCATTAGGTATATCTCCTAATGCTATCCCTCCCCCCTCCCCCCACCCCACAACAGTCCCCAGAGTGTGATGTCCCCCTTCCTGTGTCCATGTGTTCTCATTGTTCAATTCCCATCTATGAGTGAGAACATGCAGTGTTTAGTTTTTTGTCCTTGCGATAGTTTACTGAGAATGATGATTTCCAATTTCATCCATGTCCCTACAAAGGACATGAACTCATCATTTTTTATGGCTGCATAGTATTCCATGGTGTATATGTGCCACATTTTCTTAATCCAGTCTATCATTGTTGGACATTTGGGTTGGTTCCAAGTCTTTGCTATTGTGAATAGTGCCGCAATAAACATACGTGTGCATGTGTCTTTGTAGCAGCATGAGTTATAGTCCTTTTGGTATACACCCAGTAATGGGATGGCTGGGTCAAATGGTGTTTCTAGTTCTAGATCCCTGAGGAATCGCCACACTGACTTCCACAGTGGTTGAACTAGTTTACAGTCCCACCAACAGTGTAAAAGCATTCCTATTTCTCCACATCCTCTCCAGCACCTGTTGTTTCCTGACTTTTTAATGATCGCCATTCTAACTGGTGTGAGATGGTATCTCATTGTGGTTTTGATTTGCATTTCCCTGATGGCCAGTGATGATGAGCATTTTTTCATGTGTCTTTTGGCTGCATAAATGTCTTCTTTTGAGAAGTGTCTGTTCATATCCTTTGCCCACTTGTTGATGGGATTGTTTGGTTTTTCTTGTAAATTTGTTGGAGTTCATTGTAGATTCTGGATATTAGCCCTTCGTCAGATGAGTAGGTTGCAAAAATTTTCTCCCATTTTTAGGTTGCCTGTTCACTCTGATGGTAGTTTCTTTTGCTGTGCAGAAGCTCTTGAGTTTAATTAGATCCCATTTGTCAATTTTGGCTTTTGTTGCCATTGCTTTTGGTGTTTTAGACATGAAGTCCTTGCCCATGCCTATGTCCTGAATGGTAATGCCTAGGTTTTCTTCTAGGGTTTTTATGGTTTTAGGTCTAACATTTAAGTCTTTAATCCATCTTGAATTAATTTTTGTATAAGGTGTAAGGAAGGGATCCAGTTTCAGCTTTCTACATATGGCTAGCCAGTTTTCCCAGCACCACTTATTAAATAGGGAATCCTTTCCCCATTGCTTGTTTTTCTCAGGTTTGTCAAAGATCAGATAGTTGTAGATATGTGACGTTATTTCTGAGGGCTCTGTTCTGTTCCATTGATCTATATCTCTGTTTTGGTATCAGTACCATGCTGTTTTGGTTACTGTAGCCTTGTAGTATAGTTTGAAGTCAGGTAGCATGATGCCTCCAGCTTTGTTCTTTTGGCTTAGGATTGACTTGGTGATGCGGGCTCTTTTTTGGTTCCATATGAACTTTAAGGTAGTTTTTTCCAATTCTGTGAAGAAAGTCATTGGTAGCTTGATGGGGATGGCATTGAATCTATAAATTACCTTGGGCAGTATGGCCATTTTCATGATATTGATTCTTCCTACCCATGAGCATGGAATGTTCTTCCATTTGTTTGTATCCTCTTTTATTTCATTGAGCAGCAAATGTGTATTTTAAAGACATTCAGTGAGTTAGTCCTATGGGTCAGTGTCACATGCTATATATCCTTTTGTTCCATTCCCCATCTCAGATTACCATACATTTTTTCAGTCTTTATTTGCTGATGAGCACACAGAGAGAGAAAGTCCTTTCTTCATTTCTTCACCTTTCTTCCTGCCACTATCTATGATGGATTGTATATGCCTGAAAATTCCTTGACTTTGTCCTATTTTAGCTCTTCCCTAGAACCTGTTACATACCAGGGAAAATAGAAGCAGCTTCTGCAGAGCTGGGTTCCAGTAAAGCTTGGGTTTAGGTTGGAGAGACCGTCCTCCTTCAAGAATACAGAGGGGGCATCTTCCTTTGAGGTCTAGGGAAGCTTGTTCTTTTATCTCTCTTACCTCTCACCCCCAAGGAAAGGAGAATAAGGCTGCACATAAGTGATAATTCCAAAACTGCCTGTATTGAATATTTTTATAACCAAATTGCATGTGTGGATATTATAATAGATAATCTGAATGTGCTATACATATCCTACATAAAACATAAAGGGTTGCTTGTGTCTATCTCACATGCATTTTAAAAGCTCATTTTAATGTTTAATGCTCCTAACAGTCACCTAAATCTCAAAAGGTAAGCAGGAAATACCATATAAAAGACCCAGAGTCTAAAACAAATGTTACTGATATAATCTGAGATTTTCTTTCCTCTTCCCACACCCTAAATACTCCAACTCTCATTATTCTAGTTTCTAGAGACCACAAACATGGCAAAATCCATTTCCTCCTTTATAGCTGTATGAAGTACTTTTGAAGTGGAAGTTATGAAAAGATACAGGGAATATCCACACTCTTATAGCCAGTATTCATAAATAATTTTTAAATTCAGCCTTTTGCATTTTTTTTCAATTTGCATTGTTAATTTTTAAATATAAATCAAAATTATAGTGTATTAGGCAACACTCATCGCTTAGCCAGTCAGTCTAATGACTTCGGGGACTAGAGTACGTCAATTTGTGGTGGCACTGAGGGGCTGCTATCTTTAGCAGCTGGTGTGCGGGGCAATTCTTTGGCAAACTTGCTAAATCCCCTGGCCCAGCTCTAGGCTAGGCTATTCACTTGAGTATTGGATGATTCCTCAGCAAAGTGAAGAGAATGCCTTTTAGCGGAGATGTGGTTGCTTAGATCATTCATTTAAGATGTAAATGTCAGAAAACACTAGGACTTTTTATTTTCCTGTTTTGATCTTGATGAGTATTTCAGTGTCTTTTGTATGTGTAGGCATGTGTGTGTGTATGTGTGTAGATTCTGGCCTGCTGGGTGATTGGGTATTCTCTGTTGGTCTACTTTTCTATTGTGTGTGAAAATGTGCTTTCTGGAAGAAAACTCTTCTCTTGCCGAGATGCAGGGGAGAGCCAGAAAGTGGGAAGCAAGGGAAAGGAGAAGTAAGAGAATGGTTTTAAAAGAAGAAACAAAGGAAGGAAGGAAGAAAGAAGTTCTTTTCTCTCCATTTAATGAAAAATTAAACTTTAGAGGTAATCAGGAATACCAAAAGATTGGCTGAATTTTTCAAGCTCACAGTATAGAATGAGTGTCAATTCCTTCGCTTCTGTTAAAAGATCATCTTTCCTTTGCTTAGAATCATGTTGCAGCTGTTCTAATTGGTCTGAACTCAATTTTAGTGGGAGACTGTGTGCAGGCTGGTGAAGAAAGAACATGGTCAAGTGAAATTTTTAAAATGCACGCTTTTCTGCTACAAAAGCAGTTTCAAAATCTCCACTCTCCTCTTCTCCCCAAAACCTGGACTCAAAATGTATGAACTTTGCATTTCAACTTTGAATGTGTCTAGCACAGAGTAAGGACAGCTCTCCTGGGTAATTTGGGGAAAATATATGTATTAAAAATGAAGTTATAACAAATTGAAAATTGCTTTTGAACATCCATGGTAGTAAAATCCATATACCGCTATTTCCTTACTATTTTAATATAGAATTTTTGCATGAGAGTCAAGTAGCCATGGCTTTTAGCTTCTGAGAAGAGGTAAATCATGCCTTCTGTATGTAGTTATTTTATTTTTGTATATAAATGCCATCTCCTAATATAATTTGTGCTCTAGCCCCTATTTTTTTCTTTTTATTTAAAGGTAAAAAGTTTCTAAATGCTTTTTAAAAGGTGCTAGTATTTTAAAAGCATAAACAATAAAGAAAACTAGTTGCAATTCATAATTTCCAATCAAATCCCATTTAATAATTATGAATTTTGGATCTCTTTTTTTGGTGAGGGAAGGCTAGGAAACACATATTTTCCTCCCATAGTTTCCTCTTATGTGGGACAGGACGTATGCTATCCTATTCCTCATTGTCATTCTTCATTTTGATCAAATTTCTCTTTGCATGTGGTCTTCATATTGAAAGGCAGCCATCAAAAGGGACTCCTCTCCTCATCCTCAGACACATTCCCTCCTTTTGCCCACACAGGGAGAGGCATGTGCCTGGGCACCCCCAGCAGAGGGCAAAAGTGGGTTAGAGAGGCAGCCTTGGAAGACCTTAACTTTCTGATGGCTGAGTGAGCCCTCCTTAACGGCTTCTTCTTTCCTCCTATGCATATTTATGGATCTTTCTTTTTTCTTCCAGAATTTGCTAAGAACAAACAAAATAGCAACAACAACAAACACAATGGGAAAAATCTTGGAAAAAACTCAGTATAAGTTACATTTTTAACCACAATATATATACTTTCAACTTCAGGTTTTTCTGAAATTACCATGGTATATACAATCTCTAAGATAAATGGACCAACTTATAAGTGGATATGCATTTTGATAATTATTTTGACCCCACTTTCCTAAAATAGGAAGTGATGAGATATCTGAAATAGGGGGCCTAATTTCACCCTCTGAGTGGACAGCAGAAGTGGGAGGAGGGTAAGGGAGAGGGATGGACAAGCCAGTGGTTTCTCTGTGTGAGGAAAAATCAGGAGTGAGTAGAAGAAGGGCACTATAAGAAAGAGATTATATGCTATAGGAGAAATAGCACTGGATTTAGAGTCAAAACACAGGGGTCTTAGCCTTTGCGCTGCCATTTACTGGTGGCATAATCTTGGGTTACATGGTCTCTCTAGATTCTATGTTCTCCTCTAGACTGTTTTGAAACAGGCTTCTCTTCTAACAGAGACTGCTGCTGTTTCTACAATACAGTGAGTTCTCATATGCTAAGTAACTCAACTGTGTCCATCTGTACTAGGATCCTCTTGAAGTCCCAATTAATCTAGGCCACAAATGATTCTTTTCAGAAAGGCCTGACTCCCCCCAAGCATCAGTTTGCTCAGCTAATTCTGCTGGAAACTTCAGGGACAGATAATTCCTCCCTGCCTCACAGCCCTAATACACTTGTCACCACCCTTTGGTCATCTGTCCATTTGCATAAGCTGGCTCTCTCCAGAGGACCAGGCTTCCTCTCTAGCATAGGCTCAACTTAATGTGTAGTTGGAAGAAAAGGTCTGTGTTCTTCTCATTCTCCAGGATTGCTTTCAGGTTATTACACCTTTACCCTTGGCCAAAATCAACCCAATTCTTTGAGGCTTCATGTCTTCCCACGGAGCAGTCATTTAATACCTTCTAGTTGGTGACATCTACAAACCTCCTGGCCTTCACTGATGACTTTGAAGCCTGGTTCACTCTCTTCCATGCCAGTTCTGACATGATCCTGGCACCTTGGTGCTATGTGAACAAGCTGGAATGCTAGACTATGTGTTTCTTCACTTATTGAATTCTAGTGTCCTTTGCATTTAGCTATTCATATCTCTTCACTGCCCTTAACTTTTTCAGGAACTATTCCACTAGTGAACCCTTGAATTCAGCACTCTAGCAAAAAAATCTTGCCATCTATTACTCCCAATCTACTTACCCATAACCTCCTGTAGTTACTTGCATGTGCCAAATTGATTGTCTGTAATTGGGTTAAAGACTAGATATAGGAGAAGTGGGATTTTCACCTGGATCTTAGAAAGATTGACAGTTTTTCATGAAGTCAGGGAAGTGAAATTTGTTGGTAGGAGTGGGCGTTGAGGGAGTGGAAAAAGGGAGTCGATTTGCACCTTGTTTATCAAATGACTTTCCAGTAAAAGTTTAGATAGCAACTCTGAGGCAGAATTCAACATCCGACCCACTTGGGTTGTTTTTGAAGTGCCTAATGATGAAAATACATTTTCGTCTAACTCATTGTATAAGAAATTTATTTCTGGTAAGTTAAAATGTATTGTTGAATTTCTCCAGACTCACTCCTCATGGTGTTCCAATTGTACACAGGCGATACAACTAAAGAAGAAACACAACTTGCACACTCTTCTTCCTTTCTTCTTTCCTTCACTCATTAATTCAACAGATATTTTCCAAAAACCTACAATGCACCTGATTGCATACTTGGTTTATCTATGTCCAGATGCAGATCACCTGATACATTCTTGACTTGTTCTGTTAACTATTTCATTCCTCACAAACTGAAGGAAGCAACAAGGGAAACTGCTACTCTGTTTGTAATTCTTGCTAATAAGAAAGGTTCATTTAGTCAAAAGTACTGTAGGACAAAATGACCATTTCATCTTGGAGTCTAAAAATCACAGCAAGCATAACCAAACCTGTGCCCTCAATATTTGAAAAACATATTTCAATACCTATTTACAGAGAAGAGAGATGTGGCCTCATGCTTGGGACCCTGCTAGATAAGACTCTAAGAAGGATAGGGATAGGGAGAGGGGATTAAAAAAGTGGTTCTGATGGTAAAATCGATGGCCTTGATTAACATAAAAAAGGAGCATCTTATCATTCATGAAGAAAACAAGTGAGATGTTAGGTAGAGATGGGAACATGTCCAAAGGTGAACACACAAAAATGCAGCTTTATTAGAGAAAAGCCTCTTAGAAAAAGTTTCTAGTATAGTCTAATGTGCTTAGTAAGAAGAATAAGAAAAGAATTAGTTCACTGTCTGGGAGTGGTGGTACCAGCCTAACTTAATGACAGAGTAGAAGTAAAACTGCTTTAACATATTTTGCCTTTTTATTCTCTGTCAAGAAACATGAGCTTTAAATTGAAGAGGGTGGAGTCAGTATGATTTAGGATGAAGTGCTGCCATGCTGAACATGAAGACAGGAGATCACCCAGCTGCTCAAATGAGTTACTCTCCAGTCTAGGAGGAATGAAATCATAGAACTCATAAAGAAATTTCAAATGGGGCTCTCTGGGGGAAATCTTCAGAAAAAGGAGGTGCCAGAACATTCAGGATGAGTACATGAAATTCTGAATTTTAAATTTACGAGTGGTTAGATTATAAAAACTGCAGATCACTGAGGCTTTATGGCAATCTTAGCATAATTCTATGAAAAAAACCTTAGTAAAAGATTTTTGAGTACCTGGAAAAAGAGGTAGCAGGTTAGCAGGTATATGATATAGAAAGATTGATTCACTAAGAGAAAAGTCTCCATGAGTTTTTATTAGGTTTTTGATTGTCAAGTTTGATTTCAGGGGTTTTGTCTCATAAATCAAGAATTCTATACATATACAGAATTCTGATTCCTTGCAGACATTTGACAACATTTTTTTATGACACACTTGTAGAAAAGTTAAAAGAATATGTTCTGGATAATAGAATTGTGAAAATGTGAGTAAAGAATGCATTGGTTTGCCAGGAGTGGTGGCTCACATCTATCATCCCAGCACTTTGGGAGGCCAAGGTGGGTGGATCACTTGAGTTCAGGAGTTTAAGACCAGCCTGGGCAACATAGTGAGACCTCATCTCTACAAAAAAATAAACAAAATTAGCCAGGCATTTGTGGCACACTCCTGTAGTGCTAGCTACTTGAGAGGCTGAGGTTGGAGGATTGCATGAGCCCAGGAGGTTAAGATTTAGTGAGCCGAGATCACACCACTGCATTCCAACCTGGGCAACAGAGTGAGACTCTGTCTCAAAAAAAAAAAAAAAAAAAGAAAGAAAGGGTTAATTGTGCATCATTAACTGGAAATGTAGCTTTAGTGGAATACCACAAGACTGACTGCATCCTGTTGTGAAAATACCATATTCTATAGAAAAGTTTTAATAATGGCAGTTTATTAAGACTGTACTATATTTGTCAGATATGTAAATAGAATACCTCTTTTAATTGTTGGAATCAACTTACCAGGCTGGAATTATTACCCTATTTTATAGATGAGAAAACAGTCATTTCCAAGTGCCATACTGATAACACTGGGAGGTTAAGAAGTGTACCAATGTTACAGAGCTAATATGTGGCAGAACTGGAATTCAGAACCAATTCCATCTGATTTCAGAACTCACTAATGACTCTATGGGATCATTAGAAATTCTCAGCCCCAGTTTTCAGGTAAAGAAAAAGAGGCTTGGTGAGTATGAAATTCACCTGTGATTACAGAGCTAGTAAAATCAAAACCAGAACTTGAATTCAGTTCTTTTGATTCCAGGTCCAGTGTTCTTCATAAAGATATGAACAAGTAGAACAATAGGTTAAAACATAAAATAATAATAATGATGATGATAGGGCTAAAATTTAAATCTTTCATTTAGATTAAAAATTAGTTGGGGAAATACATAATTAACCTCTGACTTACCAAGAATTTCTGTAAAGAAAACTAAGGCATATTCTCACTCATAGGTGGGAATTGAACAATAAGAACACATGGACACAGGAAGGGGAACATCACACTCTGGGGACTGTTGTGGGGTGGGGGGAGGGGGGAGGGATAGCATTGGGAGATATACCTAATGCTAGATGACGAGTTGGTGGGTGCAGCGCACCAGCATGGCACATGTATACATATGTAACTTACCTGCACATTGCGCACATGTACCATAAAACCTAAAGTATAATAATAATAATAATAATAATAATAATAATAATAATAATAATAATAAAAGAAAAAAAATTAAAAAAAAAAAAAAAGAAAACTAAGGCGTAGTCCTCAAAGTGTGGTCCCTTGACTAGAAATGTCAACGTCATATGGCAAATGCCAAACCTTGTGCTTTACTCAGAGCAATTAAATCAGAAACTTGGTAGAAGGGATTGGGGAGAGACATGGTAGACTTCATTTTAACAAGTCCACTAAGTGATTCTGAGGCATACCAAATTTTAGATCTACCAAGCTAAGGAATTTAGTTGAAAAGTAGTCATCAAAAGCAAAAGTGAGGACACAAACATGTCACTAGGCTTACATCCAGGGAACAGCACCCTGGATGCTTACGTATTGAAGAACCTGTAGTGTCTAAGCCTGCTCAAGATGACTAACATAGCTTTCATGTGAGAGAGGAATTAGCTTATTCTGATGTCACAAAATTTAAAAAGTGAGTGCATTTTTGAGTTAAAATAATTCCCAGGAAGCACTGCTCTGACTGAACTCCCTTATGTGATATGAAAGGAGACTAAAGTGAAGCAGTTTGCCAACACTCATAGAGCTGGCCAGATATAGTCTGAAACTCATGAAGGAGGGATTCTATCAACTTTTTTAGGAAAAGAACAATTTTCTTTTGTTAGAATCCCTTTTTTGTTTCAGTTTGCTTATATCCTCCCTTACCTTGGAGAGTCATGAGGTCCCCATCCATGGTCATAAAACATATGGAGTGAGTACCATATTGTCAGAGGTTGGTAGGGTGAGGATTCCTGTGCCTATTAGAGTGTTGGACTAGAATTGTTTTATCTTTTAAATATTCGATCTTACCAATAATTGCATTTGGGATTTTGAGGAAAAGTGGTAGAGAATCAAAATCACCTTTAAATTTATTATTACTATTATTATTAAAAGTAAGTGAGTTAAAAGTAAGGGTCCAAAATAGTGGCTGAAAGAGAGAGCATAGCTCTTCCCTGGAGAGTCATTTTTCTGCCTTGTATTTCTGGATTTCCTTTCTAATGACTTCTTGGATAAACCCTGTGGCTGTTTTGCATTAAAATGTGCCCCAATCCACACCCTAGTAAGAAGCAAGTCCTGACACAGTGGAGTTGCTAATGGCCTAAGTCTGGTACTTCTTCAGTTTTCCAGCTTGTTGTACTTTTCCCCAGTTTATTCTTTGAATTCTCAGTTCTTAATCTCTAGCTTCAGCCCCTCACTATGGACTTAAAATTTCTTCCTAAAGCTCTCCCAATTAATTGTTAGATTATCTTCTTGTATCTATGGACCCTTGTTTTCCCTCCCCACCTCTGAGCTATATTTTCTCTTTGGATCGCTTCTGGCTGTTCTGAGAAACACTTCAGTGGGGACCAGCCACTCTGAAGGTCACATGGCTAGGGTCCTCAGGGGTTCTCCCTTAAGCCTGACAGAAACACTATGGCTACTTCTTGGAATTTAAAGTTTGCTACAATTAGCACATTCAAAACACTTGCAGTTGAGTGTAGGAAAATCTTGAATTAGGAGGAACACAGGTAACTTGTAGAGAGCCAAAGGTGAAAGCTGGATAGGAAAGGTTGTGTTGATGCAAGGTCAGATGGATACAGAGAAGGGCCACAAGTAGAGGTAGGTTTTGGAGTGAGTTTACTAACTAATTCTTGGCCACTCCAAGGTAATTTTTGGGTCCCCCAGCAGGTATGCTGGATGAACTTTAAAGTTGATTTAAACTCACCAGATAAGTCCATGAGTTGGACGATAAAAATGATTAATTTTTTAGACTAATTTAATTTCCTCAGCTCCGCTTTGGGTAAATCCATCAGGGGATTGATAAAATATATTGCTGGTGGTAGATCAGGGAGTTTAAACTTGTAAATATACCAAAAGTCATACCTTTTGGGAACCTTGTTCATAGTAATTTGTTGTTGGTTTCTTCATACAGGTCTTGTTACTCATAATTACATAGAATGCAGTTGGCAGACTATGGCAGACAGGCCAAATTGGGCAGGAGCAGCCTGTTTTTGACCCTAGAATGATTTTTACAATTTTAAAGGGTTGTAACAAAGAAGTGTATGTGACAGAGACCATAAAACAAAGTGAGAAGAAAAACAAAGAAAAAAAATGTGTGACAAAAACCGAATGTGACTCTTTACAGAAAAATGGGCTGACCCCGATGCAGAATTTACTCACTGTAAAGCTATTCTTTATGATCCAAGAGCCAAGAAAGTTTTGTTTTACTTCACATTTGATAAAAATCCATTGTGACTTTTAATTTTATGCTTAATTTTACCTGTATTTCTCAGTACTATATTCCTTTTCCAGTTTCACTTCATAAGGAAATTAAATAATGTTTCTATTTATTTCTGAAATTAATTAGATAATGTAAGTATCTGTATAGATGAAATCTATTAACTTGCTGATGTGGTCATGAGAAGTTTGGTATTTTTATGGGGCTTTCAAATGAAGATGCTTGGGAGGAGCTGAAACCACAGATCTGGAGTTCAAGACAGAGGTCTGGGTCAGAGGTAAATATTTTGGAATTTCTGCCCTGTAAGTATGATAACTGTCCATTTCTGAGGGTTCAATATATCTATGGGAATATCTATACTAACTTTAACATTTATTTAACCCAAGCCTGCAGCTTGCTTTAGTTTTCGAGTTTAACGGAGTAGGCACCCGTGTTATTAGCATGTCCACAAAACAGTATCTTTTCTCCCAAAGTAGTATCTGTTAGCTCCTCAAAGACAAGGTATCTACTTTCTGATTCCTGAACCCATGGTGCCAATTGAGTGACTGGCACAGAATGGGAAATCAAAAGATGTTGAATCAATAAATGAATGGACCAGGCAGACATGGCAAGGCATAATTATGATACATCATGCAGAAGGCTATAACAGTGATATTAACAATGTGCTCTGGAATGTGGAGGTGTGGAACCTGCCTGGGTAAGTCTGGGAAAGCAACATGAATTCAATTCTTTAGAGATGAATAATTTGCCACATAGAGAAGAAGGGAAAAGGAATTTCAGAAATTGAGAAGTATATGCAAAAGTGAAGAGGAATACAAAATATTCCAAAAATTCAATGTGACTAAAAGTTTGGTGCAAGGGAGCCTGTATGTGTGAGGAGAAGGCAGGAGACTAGTGAGGCTGGTCCAGGGCTTTTGGCATTTTGGGGATCTGGAACAGCATCCCAGAAAAAAATAAGTGCTAAACAGGGACAGAAGACATGTTGGCTACTCTAATGAACAACCAGGCCTTTGCCTTGTTCATAGCGGCTTGAGCTAGGCTGGGTTAATCTGAGACACAAAGTGGTGTTTGTCTGGAGGAACAGTGGTTGGTATTTTTAACGTGTTACAATATCTTAAATATATTCCCGTGATTTTCGGCAGGTGGAAAAGCCTTAATACAGAGGCAATGAAAACAAATTGTCCTGAGCAGGAGCTTAGGAGATGAGGATTCTATTGATCTTATTCCCAGCTCTTAAGCCTCTAGCTGTAAAACCTTGGGCAAATGCTTCCTTGTCCTCGATCTTAACTCCTCTAGGGATTCCTGTTAATCAACTTTGTTTCCCTACCTTCAGCACTGATTCTGGCTCATAGAGAAGTTCAATAAATGATTGTTAAAAAATACAGAACTTTGTCCCTTTTATAAAAAGAGGTCATTAGATTAAAATAAGACAATCAACAAGGAATATTCTAGTCTTGACATTTTATGACTTTATGACCTTAATTTCTTATTTTTAATAGCACAGACAAACCCATAACAAATGGAAACATCATATTTGTGCGTTGCTTAACAATTTACAAAATATTTATACCTATTTTCTCTCAGTAAAGTCCAATAACCCTGATAGCTAGGTTTAATCATTCACATTTTAAGGACAAAATTGAAGCTAGAGACAGGAGCTAATAAAGAAATGGAGCCTGGATTTAAATCCAAATGACCTGATTGCAAATTGAGTGTTTTTCCACCCACTGCATGTCTTCTCCCACCATTTTGAGAACCATACTTTTCTTGTCTGTGTCACATCTCCCTTTAGTGCACTTGCCCCACCTCTCTCCGTAATATGACATTGCAACGTAGCCTGTTGTGGAATTTTAGATGAGAGAATGCAGCTTATCTGAGGAACCTGAGACAGAGCCAACATGTCTAGCAATAAAAATAATAATGACATTTTGGAAACCTCACCTTTCAATTATCAGCTGTGACAGTGCGTACACATTTGCAAGGATGTAACCGTCTCTCCCAAAAAGCAGGAAGGGCCCATTGCCTGGAATCACGTGCAGAGATAACCAGACACATCTGTTCTGCTTTCCACTGTGCTTGCCTTGAGTTTCTTGAGGAAGTCTAATCTTGACACTGAGTGACATGAGGCACTTGGTAAGTTGAATGTAAATGAATCCAAATTCTGAGGAAACAGAGGAAAGCCCATTTTTAAACATTCTATCAGAGTTCTTTGGATAAAGGCTCAATTACATTAAATTAAGCAGCCGGCTAGCAAGGCTAAAAGAGTTAGTAGACAAATACAATGTGCTCTTTTACAATAGCTCCAAGAACTATAGGTCAGCTTCTACTTCTGTTGGGAAAATAACATGAGGGGGACATTTGTAAAGGGCCTATCATTGTCTTGATAAGTTGATACCGAAACTGGTAATCAGTGAAATTGGAGGCATCCTATTTCTTGTTTGAATAGAAGTGAGGCAGAGACACAAAGGGAGAGTCCATCTCAATTTGTCCTAGTATTTCCTGATTCAGATCTCTCAAGCTAGTATCTCTTACTTAGCCATACCTTAGGTGTAGCTTCCAGGGAAAGTCAATGATAGAGTACACGATAAGGAGTAATTATAGGAGATTGGATTAGGTGATTTTTCTTTTACAAAAGCAGGCATACACAATAGAAGTTCTTATTGCATAAACAAATGGAAAAATATTTAAGTAGATTCTCCTGAAATGTATCTTTGAGAATAGTAAAATTTTGTTTGCAATGAGGTATAATATCTTCCAGTTATTAAATGCACAAGTGCTCTTGTGTGTAAGAATTTCTAGAAGGGAAAACCAAAACCACTGAATATTATGTTAAATCCCTGGTTTTATATGGGAGAAAAGTGTTACCGTGTACTGTTTGAGGTGTCTGGATATCCATATACTCAGCTACAAAGGCATTTTGGTCCACAGATAATTGGATATGCTTTAGTTAGGAAGGAATTTTAAGTGCCTTTCCCTTTGCTGTTTCTGATGACTCTTTCAAGTATTTCTGTGGTTAGAACTTGGGAATTGGCACAGACACCACTGCTGCAATTAATTGTCTCCTTTTTACACCACAAGCCACTATTGTCTGTGTTCTACTGAGTAAAGGCCATACCTTGCCATTAATTCTTTCCCTACACTGTCTACTTATTGCAAAGGGAGTGCTGCTCCCAAATTAATGGCAGAGAATGTCCCCAGGTACTTGGAGGTTTGCAAGTTGTGGTTCTCAAAACCATGAATTAGACAGTCAGGATATATGGGCACAAGTGACATCGAAGGCATTTTAACCCTCTGTCTTCCAAAGTTACGGTAAAAAATGCCCCAATGCAGTTATCATTTATTTTCTGCCTGAAATTTCTTCTTCCCTATAACTTTGTGCTGTGAATTTAATATTGCACTATTATGTTTCTCTGAGGATGTGCTATATATACTTTTGAATAGTTATGAATATCATTGTGCAGCCTCTGATCAGACAATCATTTCTTTCCCGCCCTGCAGGGCCTCACTTACTACATAGCTAGTCGAGAGCTCAGTGTTCCTCTCTCTCTCTGCCCCAGTTTATCTATAGTACATTTATTCTGTAGCACATTGTGAGCCCAAGATGCTTGACCAATGCCTCAGATTCTTTGGGTAAAAGCAATTCTAAAACAAATGATGATTTCTCATATTTACATAGTTATCAAATCCCTTTTACACATAAGTCTTTCTTTGATCTTCATAGCAGTCTTGAAGGTGGACTGGCCAAGTATTAGAAACCATTTTCCGTGGGTGGGTGTAAGTAACATATTCTCACGACCATCAGGACACCTCATCTATAATGGCTATTTAACATCAATGATGCGTTTAAATTTCAGCTATACCACTCAGTGGTACTGTGACTAGAATAACTTTCTGGTTTAAATAACTGGAAAAAAAAAAAGCTTTCTTTTTGTCTGTTATTTGAATTAGGTTTAGTTTTACTGTAGAATAATTTTCTAGTAACTAGAAATCCTTATAAAAATCCTTATAGCTGGTGGTAAAACGATTGATGTTACTTCAAAAGTTAGATTAAGAAATCTTTTTATGTAATTGGTAGTCATTTGGAGTTTCTTTCTGTGACGTCTGTGTTCAGGTTATTAGCCAATATTTTTATTAAGTTATCTAATTTTTCTAATTAAATTTGTAGTTTCCTTATGATCCTAATTTGATAAGTTATCAAAATGTTTACATATTAATTCATTATAAATAGCAGTAATAAACCATACATGTTAACACAATATATTCAATGAAAAATATATGTTCAAAAATAAAACTTAATATAAAGAATAACATTGTTTTTTTTTTTTTTTTTGTAAATCTCTTTAATGTCTGGCTTAATAGAAAATCACTAAATTCCAATTCCTACTTCTTTATTTAATTTGCTGTGATTTTTTTTTTTATTTGCCTGGTATTCAGTGATGTGGGTGTACTAGAGTTGTTCAACTATTATCCAACTGATGGAAATTTACTTTGTTTCCAGTTTCATGTTTTTTGTTTTGTTTTTGACATCACAAACAATGCTGCAATAAACATCCTCATATGTTTAAAAACATTTTCGGAACTACTGATATTTCTTAAGAGTCTAACATGAGTCAGAACTTTTTACTCGTTAGATCCTATAACTGGCATGAAAAAGCTAGAATGAATTAATTACCCCCGGTTACGTAGTAAATTGCAGACCAGGGAGGCAGAGGCAGGACTGCTGATTCCTACCTTGCTATCTACATCTGGCAGACAGGACTCTGGTTGGGCATATCCAAGGCCCTGTTCAATCACGTGATACAGCTGCTTCTCTGAGCCGTGGTGCTCTGTCTCTTACCGGAGGTCATCAGCTGCTGGCTCCATGCCCACTCAAGGCCTGACAGCCTTCCCTTTAGATCCCAAGAGTGGGTCGTATAGGGCTGCACCATCATGTCATGGAGACTGAGAAATTGTTCCTTCCTTTAATCCTAAATCCACAGGGGGCTCTGCTCCATGAATTTGTGATGATATATTTTCTCTTGGTCTTAAGCTCAGAATATACTGACTATTGTTGAGAAATTCAAAAATAGTCTGTGCTTTATAAAAATCAAAATGACATTCCTGTGAGGTTGGCAAGGGAGCAAGCCTTTTCCTTTTATGGATGATGAAATCAGCTCATAGAAACATTAAGTAAAATGCTGAAGATCACACAAGTAATACACACCATCCGCACTAGGAAGAAGGTATGTGGAATCAAAAGCGCCACTCGTGTTCCTGGGGCCATTCCTTTTATCTGCCTTGGCTTTTGTGGAGTGAAGCATGTTACTGAAAATAGACTTTCATGTTCTGAGAGGTCTTAAAATGCAGATTTGATGAACACTACTTTCATACTGTTCAGAACCGTTCTGGAATTCTTCCAACTGAAACTTTTGTTTGCATCGTTTTATATTGTTTATTCCCTTCAAATTGCATATAAGGCAATTTATGAGAGAGCCATATATAATAAAACTTCTAAGGTAAGTACAAAAACCCACAATAAAATCAAGTAAAAGGGGAAGGAAAATTTTTCTTACTGCTTGCCTGCTTTCCTGCCTTTCTTCCTGCCTGAATAATTTAGTCCAAAAGTTATTATGTGGGGTTGACCAAGGTGGGGATTCATGAGGGTGTTAGGAGCTGGGAGGGCAACAGCAGAAGCAGATTGGCCCGAGTTGTCAGAGTCTGTGTACACTGACAAAAGATGTCCCCGAGGGTGGGTGATGGCAATGGCCCAGAGTGAGGTGTGGGAACCATGGTGTGAGATGTTTAGGCACAGCAGAGATTGAAGTAATAAATATAATAAGGATAATATATTAGTATAACAATGATAACAGAAATTAGGTTCCTCATTATTGGAGAATAGTGCCAAATATATGGAAAGGGAAAAAGTAGAATAAACATTGTGATGTTGAATTGGATCCATATATATATATATATATATATGGGTCTAGGAGCAATGACAATTCAATAACAAAGAAAACATGAAGTGCCCGGATCCTGGTTTCTTAAATACAATTCTCCCCTAAAAGGATTCAGATCCCCTTGGAAAAACAGTAGGTTTTATGGTTGGGTCTGGGCAAGTAAAACATAACCTTGGACTATCTTGCACCAGAAACTAAGGAAGTGCTCAGCACAGATGCCAGCTTGAAGGGACTCTCCCTGCCACAATCTGGGATAATTTGAGCCTCAAAGTAACAAATATTCATATAAAGATATAAATGAATAAATGGTGAAAAAGAAAGCTTCTATTAACTAATGAATTTACAAGGTGTGATTGAATTAGGATACTAATACATACAGAGGGGAGTCATTGATTAGAAAATCACCATTTGTCAGACATTAAAAGATGCCAAACACCAGTGGGTAAAAGTTTGGTAAGTATTGGAATCTACCTAGTCTCAGAGTATCTCCCCTAAATACTTACTAATTACAAAGAGAAAAGGAGGAACTTTATGGTGGAGAAACCTAGCTAACTCTACAATCATCAAATTATCAAAGGTGACATCATAAATAATAGAACAACTCAAAATCATGTGTCATTTGATAAGAATCAAAAACAAGAATATAGCATAACTTCTGTAACCTTTCTGCCAAAAATAATTTAAAAAACCCACCTCAACCTAATCATAAAGAAATATCAGATAAACCCAGATAGGGGGACATGATAGAAACTGGCCTTTATTATTCAGAACAGTCAAGGTCATACAAGTCAAGGAAGAAATGAACTGTTTGAGACTGAAGGAGACTAAAGAGATACAACAACTAATGTAATGCATAATTTGGGACATCCGTTTGTCACTAATGACATTATGAGAACAACTGGTGAAACTTGAGTGAAATCTGTGGATTTTATGATGATAATGTATCAATGTAATTTCCTGATTTTGATGTTTTTATTAAGGTTATGTAGGAGAATGTCTTTGCAGGAATTACACACTAAAATATTCAGAGGTGATGGGGAATCTTGTTGGTAAACTTACTTTCAAATGGCTCAGAGGAAGATGTGCTTTTTTTTTGTATTGTACTTGCAAATTTTTTATTGTTTAAAAATATTTCAGAGAAAAAATTAAACAAAAAGGAAAAGGGAGAGCTGTATCAAAATGTCTTAGTTAAAACTGTACTCAGATTGAAGATACAATTTAGTTTTGAGTTTCCAGCAGTTAACATGGCAAGGTAAACAATAAAGTTAGGTGGCAAAACAGCCTGTTAAGAGCAACCAACTTTCCTTGTACCAAAGTCCATGAGAAGTCTATGGTATGGAGTTTATGTTGGTAACACCTAGTTAATTATAGTTCTTCCATACCATAGCTCAATTTACAGAAGCAGTTACTTTCTAGCCTTATACTTTTCTTGTAGATGATTTTCACGCTAGTTTTAGTCATATTCTGAAATAGTTTAGTCTCCAGACAAATATTTTCTGCAGTAGGTTGAAATAATCACTTCTACATGTCCCCATTTGATTCTGTTTGTCTGGAGAGGGATCTTGGGTGCCAGAGTATGTGGAGGGTACACTTTTAGATAAGAAAGAACAACTCCTGGATTTCTTCTTTACGATAATAAATATTTCTGATCTAAAGGTACACTCTGCCATGACATGTATTTGGGAAACTGAATAAGCATTTGTAAATAAGTATGTGGTTGTAACAATTCAGGTAAGTAATATAGGGAGGATTGGTTGCTGTACACAAACATTAAAGTCTTTTTCATGACATGTCAAACCCATGTATATCTAACAATAAGAGCTATACCTTATGAACATCTATTATGTACCAAGCACTCTGCCTATATTAC
Source organism: Pongo pygmaeus (assembly GCF_028885625.2). Taxonomy (NCBI): domain Eukaryota; kingdom Metazoa; phylum Chordata; class Mammalia; order Primates; family Hominidae; genus Pongo; species Pongo pygmaeus. The sequence goes on along the minus strand of NC_072378.2, from coordinate 98,344,257 downwards.
CTGCAGTCCTAGACAGAGCCTACAAGGAAGGTGTAATTTGTGTCCTCTTTAAAGAGAGGAAGCTGAAAGTCAGAACACTTAACTGCTATGTCTAAGCACACAGATAGTATTTGATGGAGTTGGGATTCAACCCCCAGTCTGACTGGGTCCAAAGCTTATCTTCTTTTCACCATATCTGTGGTCGCTGTTATCAGTTTTATTTTCTATGCTCAAGGGAAATTAAGTCTTAAGTTAGATTCCTAAAATTAAGCTTTGTCCCTAAAGTGTTTAAGTTAAATATTAGCAGTGAGATATTGCTCTCAGTCCTCAGTATCTGAGCTCTAGAAATAAGATACTGCAAGGACCTAAGCTACTTCTTGTGTTCAAATTAGGCACAATTAGAGCTGTCATATTAGCTTTTCCAATTCACCAAGACATTTTAAAGTAGTGTGTGCATTTTGAAACAGCTCTAATCTCACCTATGACTTCAAGTTCTGAAAGCATTATTATCCTTCCTATTGGTTAAAATTCCACACTAGGTTCTTGACAGGTCCAGAGGCATATGATTCATAATAGGCTGTATTTCATTCCTAATTGAGAATATGATACTATCCTGGGAATCGTGTGGAACCTTGTGACAGAAGAGCCTGTGTCTAAGTAATACTAGGGCTGTGACCATTATCCTGTCCTTGGCATTATGGGGATAGTCAACACCTTGGATTTGGGCTTAGATGGATTCCAATTTTAATGCTAGTCTGTGCCTGAGAGATGATACATGAGGTATGTGTATCATTTCTACCTCATTAAAAAATAATAAAGGAAAGACAACAGAAAGAGATTTGAGGTAGCTGACTCTGTTTCCAGCTCTATACCCATCACATTCCCTAGTTCTTTATTTCTTCAGTTGTCACAATATCAGTAATATTAATATTCACTTCACAGGATTGATAATATTACTTAATTCTTATGGTAGTTCTTAGATTTCAATGAGTTTATACATATAAAGTAGATTTAAAAATACCTGGCTCATAGAAAGCCCTTATGAATATTTGTTATTATTACTATTAATATATTTAAAGGGATTAACATACAATTGTTGTTCAAAAAATCATAGTTTTTTTCATTTCTTAAAAAAATTAGAAAAAGCATAAAACATTTTTATGTGTCTTTCCTTCAAAGGCTCAGTAGAGCTATTTGTGATCAGAGGTGTATCCACCCACATTGCTACAAAAGATCAGAAACTATACTAGGCATTTGCCTTTGACTTTTGGATGCTACTAATGGTGATGTAACGTACTGTTTTTGATACACCAGTGAGTTGGTCTTGCAAGCTATATTTGATATATGTATAACTTTCTTCTTGTTATATTGTTTCTGTACACATAATATGTATCCCTCAGGATAAGAAATCATTCATGTGGAATAAATAACACTTTCTCTATGTAGGTGTACAATTATCTGAAATGTAAGGATTGACAAATGTTTGGTTAATTGAAAGTTTTACAGTAATTCAAGAGTTTGAAACAATTTTGAGATGGTGTTGGCATTCTCTCTTTTTTTTCATTACCAGGATTCACTGGTATCAATGATTGGGCATATTCTACAAGTGAGTGATTTAAATTCATGGTTAATCATAGCACCATGAAATTTTGTTACAATGAGAACTATTCATTGTCTTCTAATCCAGGGATCAACAGACAATGGCCTTAACCCAGAACTAGCCAACCACCTATTTTTGTTTGGTGTGTGAGCTAAGAATAATTTTTACGGCAGGGCGCAGTGGCTCACACCTGTAATCCCAGCACTTTGGGAGGCCGAGGCGGGTGGATCCAGGAGGGCAGGAGATCGAGACCATCTTGGCTAACACGGTGAAACCCTGTCTCTGCTAAAAAAATTAGCCCGGTGTGGTGGCGGGCGCCTGTAGTCCCAGCTACTCCGGAGGCTGAGGCAGGAGAATGGTGTGAACCCGGGAGGCGGAGCTTGCAGTGAGCCGGGATCGCGCCACTGCACTCCTGCCTGCGCGACACAGCGAGACGCCATCTAAAAAAAAAAAAAAAAAAAAAAAAAAAAGAATAATTTTTACACTAAAGCAAATAAGGATATGCAACTGAAATCATATATTTGATCTACAAAGCCTCAAGTATTTAGTTTAGCCCTTTACAAAAAAGCCTACTGACCCCTGTCCTAATCCAACTCTCCCAATTTTTTAAAAAAGGAGAAACTGACACTGAAAGAAGTGACATAATTCTACTTAGGATAATCCAGTTCATTGGAGGCAGCTCTGGAGCTTGTGCCAACTTTCTTGACTCCTGGATTTATGCTGTAGCAGCAACATCCTGCTTTCTCAGCCATTTTCGTCTATAGGAGCTTTTACCCAGCTAATAAGAAGAATTGCATTTTAAAAGATAACACGAATATTTTAAACTTACGTGGCATCTACTCCCTGAAGATCTCAAGGCACTTTCACCTGGATTGAACCATTTTTGCCAGTGTAGGAGTTGCTTCTGGATGGGAAACTGGATTACTAGGTAGCGACAGCAATTTAGGTCAACTAGTTATTACATATCATCTGGATTAATAATATCTTTAAAAGGTAAGAAGTAAACGTATTTAACCTGCTTATAGGGAGCAATATGATACTTAATAAAATAATCATGTTATATATTTAGGCTCCCAATTGAATTACCAAAACCCCAGACTAATGGCATTAGCTTGTCCATCCCAACCTACAGGTTTAAGCCTTGATAGATAATGGTAGAGGTGGCAGCTGTGGTATTTCAAAGTTTGGGATATGCTCAAAACTTCGGCTAAATTTTCATAAAATTATAATTTTAATTTAAACAATAGATATTTGGACATCACTGGAAGGATCCCAGATGAGGGAAATTGCATAATCCTGAGTAGATTCTCCAAGTTTACCAGTCAACTACCCCCCAAAAACCTCTTTGTGAGTTAAATATTTATTTTTAGTCTATTTTTTCCCTAAGATATTGGAAATAAGGCATACTTCAGAAAAGAATGCCCAGTAATTTCAGATTCATCCTTTTAATTTTGACTTGTTCGCTAACTCTATACCAAAATATTAAAGATTAATTTAATATGTGAACCAATTACTTCTATAAATTTACAAAAGACTTGCTAACTTAGTGTATATTGCTCAATATGTTTTCTATCCAATATGTTCACTCTAAGTCCACTTATTTTCATAAAATCCATTTTATTAATTGAAAAAAATAAGTCAATAACTTTTCTTGAAGTCAAAACTGCAAACTGGATCTATTATCAGCAGTATAGCTACTTTGATCAGTATTCAGTCTTTGCAAATGCTAAGAGTAAGAATGTGGGTGTAATTGGGTGGCGTGCATTTAATGCTAACTAAATGAAAATCCTTCTATGGAACTAGCAGACAGGTGGATTTCGTGGAGTGTCTTTTTAGGTCCTTCTATTATAAACATTTTTCCAATCAGCTGATGGTTGATAAGGAGCTCTTTAACAACATGGATTATAAAACATTGCCCAAAGAACTGAAAAACATATGCAAATTTGAGAACATAAAAATGTGTTTGGATTTGATACATTTTTTCAAATGAATGACTTGAATTGAGACTCAAATGTTCTATATATGTTTATTTACAGGACTATCCATGTATTTTATAAAGTATAGCATTAATAATATGATTTTCACTTTAATATCTATAGCAGAATACATTAAGTCTGTATCTTATAGGTATCCAATATATATATATATTTTTCTGATTCCCCACGTTTAATGGGGGGAGAAACAATAGCCACAGCTATCCAAATTATTATAAAAAATTTGCTGAGATGCATTACACCAGACACAATATGCTCCAACCAATTACAAAAATTACATTCAATATTATTTAGACATACATGTTATGAAACTGCAAAAGGCATGATGAGTATCAACAAAAATTACTACATATGTAATTGGGCAAATTACTCGATATATTACACGTCTTGGTCATACCTAGGTTAGAAAGCTATTTAGAGCGTGCTGCTTCAGCCACAGACTGTTTATTCCTCACATAATTCTAATCACAGTGATTGTGACTGTCTCTGTTACGTCTGGCAAAGCAATGTGTAAGAAGTCAGCTCTGGCCAGGACAGCCAGTTGAACACACATGGTAGCAAGAAAAATTCTGTTTAGCTAGGCTGCCTATTCCAGGCCGTTTACTAAGGTTCCCAAATCACTGGAAATAAAATTAAAATTTCAATGTCTGGGTATCTTTTAGTATTTCCCTATTTTAGTTTGATTAGTTTGATATTTGGATAAAATAAAGCAAGTGATAATTTTTTGTATTGTTTAAATACATTTTTTATTGCTTTTCTCCCCCCTTGCCATCACATTTTCATAATTTTACTCCCAAGAGAGATGGAATACGCATCAAGGAGCTATAGCGCTGGGGATCCTAGCTCACTTGGCATAACAAACATGATGCCCTTCAAGGCTTGCCAGGTAGGCTTTATCCAGAGAAGAATGTGTGGCACTTCAGGGCATTTCCTGGGCTTAGTAAAGTAGGGACCACATGCCTACCTAGCATTCTATTCTTGGGCTCTTGTTTCAGAATAATCTTTCATCTATACATGTCTCTCCAATAATATTCCCATTTAAGGATTAGCTTTTATGAGTTAAGGACAATTTCATACTGAGATGGAAGTTTTGTCAAATCTAAGCCCATTTTATAGCTACAAAAGCCAAGGCAGGCCGGGCGCAGTGGCTCATGCCTGTAATCGCAGCATTCTGGGAGGCCAAGGTGGGTGGATCACTTGAGGTCAGAAGTTTGAGACCAGTCTGGCCAACATGAAGAAACACCATCTGTACTAAAAATACAAAAATTAGCTGGGTGTGGTGGCACACACCTGTAATCCCAGGTACTCTGGGTAGCTGAGGCAGGAGAATTGCTTGAACCCCGGAGGTGGAGGTTTCAGTGAACAGAGATCGTGCCACTGCACTCCAGCCTTGGCGACACAGTGAGACTCGGTCAAAAAAAAATAAATAAATAAAATAAATAAATAAATATTAAGGCAAAAGATTTCATTTATGTGAAGTCATGCAGTTAGCCACTTTGTGAAAAAATCTATGATTCACCATCAATCACAGAGACCTAAAATATTCCTTTTGGGTGTTGCTGCTACTTGAAGTTGTTGCACTCCAAAGATGAAGGTTACATCCACTCAGAATTGAATGCTTAACATTATTTATTTAAGAATGCGATTTGTAGCCAACTGACTTTTTTAGAAATTAATAACCTACCTGAGTCAAAGTTGGTCTCAAGTCTTTAAGAGTTGTACCGTGATTCTCCTTTGAATGATTTGCATTTATTGCCCTAATATTGAAGATCTATTTAGTTGTAGTGTTACTTAGAGTACTTATGATATACAGCATAGCATATTTCCAAAATGTTTTGTTTCTTTAATTCTAGCTATAAAAGGTTTTTTTGTAATAAGTGACTAGAACATTTCAATTTTAATGTCTGTATACACTTTATAGTTTCATGTATTTATTGCCACAATGTAAACAGTCCACTGTAGAATGTTACCTAGTTTTTTCCCATTGATTTCCTATCTAGTATGATACTGCGATTATATATTACTTGGTGTTTCTCTTTATTATTTCCCCGGATATTAACTGTGCTATTTTAAAGCATTTAATTTGATGGTGTGAACCCTAATCCCATCGCAGAGCACTTACCTATGTGTCACATTGCCATAATTTAGTCCCTAGTGTAAGTCTAGGGGGGTACTTGCTTTTATTTAAGAAAATCACTGCATGCTGAATTCATCATACATTGGGAAAACAGATCCTTATTCATTCAGTGAACAGACCATGCAGGTTTCTATGACATAGCACTGTGTTGGCCAAGGCTCTGTGGGAACAACTATCTATTGTAAAATGGTAGGAGGATAACTGTGAACTTCTTTTGTAACCAATAAAATTCAGAAATGGCACATTGTAACTTGGTTTGCAATTTTTTTCCCAATATTTTCTTAAAGCTTTATGTATGGAAAATGTCTTTGTTTTCACTCCATTTTGCATTTTGCCAAGAAAAAGTGACAAAACAGTACTTATCATCTTCCTTCAAAACATATGGCATGTGCCCACGGAATATTAAATGATCTTTTACAATGACAACAAATGTTGTGATATTTCATCTGAAACTCTAAGAATGTAAGGTTTCTTGAAGCAAGCAGGAAAAGCTAAAAGATGGTTCAGGAGGATTGGTTTGCTGGTAGAGATGGTGATGAAAACATATGCTACTTCAAATCTGAAGGAGTACTGCGTATATATGAATCTATAAGTGGGAGTGGTAGAAAATCTATCATTTATTTGGACTTAAAGATCTTTAAGCAGATCCTATAGCCAGTTTAGTGTCCTCTGGGATGAAAGAGACATGAAATTGAGCATATGTGGTTGTCTTTTTTTCTGTTATCTTTCACTGTCAGCAGAACAATTTTCCAATGATCCCAGATTACTGAGAAGGGGACTTCCTAATTTATTTTTCTCACAAACTTCTACCCAAGGAAGGAGGAGTCCTTTATTTGATCTGTAAGCATGGGAGAAGGACCCAGGCATGTGTAAGTTGGTCTTTCCCTCTTATCTCTCTCAAATCTGCCTGCTCCAGTATGAACCTGTTTTGCTTTCCTCTTGCCCCCACGTGATGAACACACTATTTTAGGTCCAGACCTGCCTTCCAGAGGCTGATGTGCAGATCCATCCCTCTTGTTCCTCACTGTCAGGGCTCTGCAGTGTTTTCCATTTTAGTCAGCCTGGTAAAAAATATCTACTCAGTAGACCCAGGCTCTTTCTTCAGTGGGTGGTCCCAAGGTCTAGACTGTAGGCGGGTGTAGGGTTGCAGGTAGAAAGACCCTTGATTTTTGCCACATGTTAAGTCATATTTGCCCCTACATTTTTTAACCAACAATAAAGCATACATTTTAATCTCTATCTGTTCATATTTGGAGTCTATCTCTTAGTTGGCTTAGAACTCAGAGGGGAAATGCATATTACTATTTACCATTCCTCAATACCCCAGCATGCATCATAAGGATTAAATGTTATTAGATACTCACATTCACATAAGCATTGAATGCCAAGCTAACAGTCACTTTTTTTGTTTGTTTGTTTGTTTTGTTTTGTTTTGTTTGAGATGGAGTCTCGCTCTGTCGCCCAGGCTGGAGTGCAGTGACACGATCTCGGCTCACTGCAAGCTCCGCCTCCCGGGTTCACACCATTCTCCTGCCTCAGCCTCCAGAGTAGCTGGTACTACAGGGGCCCGCCACCACTCCCGGCTAACTTTTTGTATTTTTTAGTAGGGACGGGGTTTCACCGTGTTAGCCAGGATGGTCTCGGTCTCCTGACCTCGTGATCCGCCCGTCTCGGTCTCCCAAAGTGCTGGGATTACAGGCGTGAGCCGCTGCACCCAGCCAATAGTCACTATTAATAACAGATCCTGGAGAACAAGTTTTTATTTAATGCCACAGCACTCCTTCCATATTCATATTTGTTCAGATAGTAAAACAAAACAAATAATATTTTTCAAGAAAATTCTAGCTTAAGTATACTTTAAAATTGTAATATATCTTGTCTCACCTCTCTACTCCTTTATTAAAAAATATCAGTTGGGAAGTTTATAATGCTTAATGAAAGATAGAAGAAAGAAAATTTTGTGTTATATTAGTAATAACATTATAAATAATAATATTGTTTTATTAATATTTTTAATAATATCTTAATATTAATTAATTTCATTAAATTTCTATGGAAGTTAATATTTCACAGAGAAATCAGGTATCTTTGGTGTAGTCCTCCTGGCCACTACTTCTGACTGACTACTTTGGCATTAACAGACTCAATATTTTTATTCCTAGCCAAATGATGTCAAAAGCAAAATCATTCTTTTGTTCATCAAATAATATACTGAGAAACTACCACATGCTAAGTATTTTTCTAGGTTCTGGGGTCACATTAGTGAAAATATAGACTAAAATCTAGAGATTTTATTCCCAAGGAAACTCACATTCTAGTGGTAGGGAAGATAGAGTAAATAATAACAAATATGCATTTTAGTGTTTTAGAAGGTGATAAGTTTTAGGAAAAATAAGCAAAGCTGAGCACAGACTGCAATTTAAGTAGGCTGGTCAGGGTAGACCTCATTAAGGAGATATTTGATCAAAGACTTGAAAGAGGTAGGGAAGCAAGCCAGGTAGACATCAGTGAGAAAGACCATTCCAAGCAGATGGTACAGCCATTGTGAAGGCCCTGAGGAAGGGCTGTCTGTTGGTGTTTGAGGAATCAGGAGGAGGCCAGTGTGGCTAAGGAGAGGGAAGGACAAAGGTAGGGAAACAGGGAAGGAAAGAGGGAGGCAAGAGTGGTAGGAAATGTCACCAGAAAGAGAGATCAGATAGCAAATTATTGTGCCTTATAGGCACTGTGAGAATTGGAATTTTTCTCTGAGTTAAATGGAAAGCCATTGGAAGAGTTGAGAGATGAATAACACCTAATGACATTGTTTAATAGGATTGTTCTGGCTGTTATGTTGAGAATAGACTTTTGGGAGACAAGAGTACAATTAGAAAGGCTAGTTAGGAGGTCACTGTTACTAGTGAGGTGAGCAATAGTGGCAGCTAGAACGCATGCTAGCGGTGGAGGTGGAGCAGTGGCTGGATTCTTCATATATAGTGAAAGTTTATCCAAAATGGTCTTCTGATGAACTGTAAGGTATGAGCTAAAGAGTGGGGCAAGGATTGCTCCAGGGTTTTGGCCTAACTAGAAGGATGGATGTTTTATTTACTGAGATGGAAAACATGGTGGGCAAAACATGTTGGGAAGGATAAAATCAGGAATATAGTTTCAGACCTCTTAAATTTGAAATGTTCATTAGAAATCTAAGAGAAGACATTGAATATGCTATTGGATATATGAGTCTGGAGTTCAGGGGAAAAGTCTAGGCTGGAGTCATAAATTTGGAAATTGTCAACATAGAGATGGCATTTAAAGCCTGTGTGGATGCCTGGACAGAACACTCTCAATGCCTGTAAAAAAGAGACATTCCAAAGTTCTCTGAAAGGTGAGCTTTTCTTTTTAGCCATGTTTGAGATTCCATAGAGGTTAACATTTTAAAAGGGAACCATTGAAAGATGAATGTTTTCCTGCTGAAGTGACATTAAAAGAAAAAAAATGCCCTTCAATATCATATGCACCTTCACCTCTGCAGGTAAAATGAAAAGAATTCAGATAATCCAGAATTAATTTAGAGAGTTCTGACTCAAGCAGGCACCAGTTTCCACCATCAGAAGTGCTTCAATTCTGTGTGACTTCTGCATACCTTTATGTTTACGTTGGGTGTCACTTTGTGCTAGATTCGCTTGCAAACAAAATCACAGGTCTTGCAGCTTCCATGGCAGAAGAAAAAAAAATGACTTTTCTGCCTAATAGTCATGCCTGCTTAATTTTTATACTCATTTTTTAAAATGGTACAAAGTAGTTATTAGATGCTACGCTATGGACCTGAAAGAGTTATTTGACTTCTCCAAAGATCCCAGTGTAATCCTAAGGAGTTTCCACATTGAGAGAAACTGGCTCAAAATAACAACCTACACAAGACTTTCTGAGTCAGAAAACTATTTAAAGATGAGAGTGCTAAACACTAGTTCCAATAAATACTGTTAACTCTTTTGCATGTGAGCGCACCACAATACAAAGGGTGAAATAACTATCTTTAAATTACAAGGCAAGATGGGTGTGAGGAAGAAAAAAAAACACTAGATTTTTGCCTGTAGGTTGTGTGGTCAGGTCCTTGTGACAGGACTCAGATGATGACAGTTGAGTGACACTAGTTCTAACACTGTCAACCTGACTTTCCTTGTGATTTACCTCTTTGGCACAGAGTCAGGTAACATCATTACTCCTGAGAGATTGGCCTTAGAAATACTGCATTGAGTTTTCAATACCCATCAAAAGAGAATACTAATGTTTTAAAATACATAAGACAAGATTTTTGCCAAATCTAAGCTTAACATAATTTTTCTTGAAGAAAGAGTAATAAAAATATTTCCTGTTACTGTAACTGCCATCTTTGATAGAGATTTGAGAATGCGAAACAGAGAGGTGAATATCAAGCACATGCTTCAGCACCTTTGGCCAGCGTAAAGCCAAAGTTCAATAGCTTGAAAGAAGATCGGCGATATCACTGTGAGAGGTGAGGAGAGAGATCTGGTCCATGTTTTGGGGGTGTCCCTTGCTTTCCTATCCCTATAATCCAAACACAGACACTGTGACCTGTTTCTGTAGAGCATCTCCTCCATTTGTGGGGTTTGATCTGAGCTTGGTGGGAGAGCTGAGGTCTCGGTCGATGGAAACTGAAAGAGTACTGGGCACGAGTCCTGGCAACAGATTTCCCCTTCCCACTGAGCTTTCAGCCACACACATGCACACTATTTGAGTGCTTATCACTGGTGAGCTGGGGATCTGTTCCTTCAGAAAGCACAATCTGGGAACAACTTTTCTCATTTACATAGAGTAGAGGGAATACTAATTAAATCTGTAAATCTGCTAGATATCCATCCATCTTCATGGTCTGAGCTTTAACCAGGTAGGGAGATGGAGGGAGGGAGGAGGGAAGGATGCCGAGTCAGGAGGCTGAGGTTCCTTCCTTCCAGCTCGTAGAACTCTGGCTTTAAGAGGAGGTAGGCAGTGATTTTTAGTTGACTCACTTTCTCATCATTTAAAATGGTTTAGTTTAGAATTGGGTACCCTTGTGTTTTGGGTCCCCTGTTAAATCTTAAAGAAATTATTTCTAATGTCCATGGAATTCTAAAGAAACAGCCTGCTGAGGAGTTGTATAAGAAAAAAAGGCAACTTTACGGCCCCACTTCTGGCATACTGTACTAGGGCCTGGATGTATTTGATTAAATTTGCCTTAATGGGTCACGAAGGTGCCCCTCAGGTCCTCTGGGGTAACGTTAGGAATACAGCAGCCTTTGGAAACTGCTACCAAGTGAATAAAGGGTTGATCTGATTTTTTTAAAAAGCACTCATTTGCTCTCTCCAGACCTCACATGTTTGTTAAATTGGGAAAGCTCAGCAGGTGGTGTGTCTGAAATCTTTTTTTTTCTTCTTTTTCTTTTGCACTTGATACTTGAAACTGACACAAAGACAACTGAAGCTGCTCGGTCAAATTTCCTGTCTCAAAACAGAGTGCTGCTTCTCTTCAAGAGAATGAACCCTTAGCTGATGTGATGCAGGATAATTGCTCTCTAAGTAGTCCGGTTCCCTCTCCTTGAAGGAGATTTTAGTTAAAAGGCCCTGCGGTCTGTGCCTCTAGCTACCGAAAAACTCTCACCTACTTGTAGTACAAGTGGAACCTGCCTGAAGGAAAACCTGAAGTATTCTTCTAATTAATGATTGAAGGCACTTGCCTCTCTGTAGAAAGAGCATAGGCACTAGCCTTCCCACAGTGAGTATTTACTCACATTCCTATCTGCCTCTTCTTTCCTCTGTGGGAGCCCAGCCCAAGGTCACCTTCAGTGCTTGTCATGTGGATCAGCTGACATCCTCCTACTCTGTCTCACAAGTAGCTTTTGGCTGACTGAGGACTCTGAAACTCCTAGTCTAGGCTATTTGGCTCTCCTAGTTTATGGTGCTTCATACTTTCCAGTTGGGTCCTTTGCCTTCTGCTTTTGTGAGACCTGCTAACTCTCTTCAGCTGTATTTATCTGCTGCTTCTTCCCCAGGCTGTCCCCAGGCTGAGTAATCTACATCTCATAGTGCAGTGCAGCTCTTAGAGATGAAATGACCTGCATCCATGCCTTGGTCTATGTTTTTCCAGCATTCAAATTAAAATGAAAGGCATCCTTCTCCATGGAGCCTTCGATAATATTACAAAAGCTCCTCTGATCTATTTAATCCTATCTCACCAGGAACTTGTATCTGAAGTCCATTGACTCCTGTTTTCTCCCTGAATCCCAGAGGTCTCCCTATCAGTGTACTCCTCATGCTGGCAGCTCTGGGTGATGAGGAGAGACATGATGATGGTGATTATACCTCTTGTTTTTCTCTCCAGGACCCTACACAATCCCTGGCATTGAATGTTTCTTGAATATATGAAGATACAGATTGTCCTTCTTTATGCCTTAGGTTAAAATCAGAGGATCTAGGCAGAGGCTTTGGAGGAGGAGATGGGACTGAGTGCTGCAGATGAGAGAGGTGGCCTGCAACCCTAGCCAGTTTTCTCTTGTCCATCTTCTGTTCTGTCACTGCATATGCCACCCTGGGTTGTCACTGGAACTAGAGTCAGGGATTAGAAAGGAAGAGGGAGGAGGGCAGGGAAATCTTTTGGGGATAGAGGAGAGGAAGGAGATTTTCTTGGCAGCCACTCAGGGTGTATGGAAGGTGAGTTTACACAGGAGCTACTTGCTTGTAGAATGCTCACAGATGGGAGGGCTTAATTCCACCAGATGCAAGCTATAGCCCATTGCTGGGGTCCTCCCCTCAATCCTTCCTCACAAAGCTCTGCTCTATGTGAGATTACATCCACCTTTCTGGTGCTGTGTTCCCTTCAAACAAAGGCCACAATTTCCCTGAGATAGGATAGATCTGGGATATATACAACCTTTGACAACTGTCTCCTTTCGGGGAGATTTCAGTACTCTCCAAGTATTAACATTCTTAGCCTTTCTGAGCCTGGGAATTTTCTTAATCTAACACAGGCCAATGGGTGGTCCTTAACAGCCCCTCCCATTTGAACATACTGGGTTTCAGCAAATCTTACTGTTAAGTGAATTTAGAAGGGTGAGGCTAGAAGGAAGTACAATGCATTTTGGCTATTACCTTCTCTAGACTGAACTTTTCATAGGAAAGAAACAGAATCCATTGATTACTAAAAGTTGAGGTAATTTGAGCCTTGTGTTTTGAATTCATACAGTGGAAGTTTTATTTTAAGAAAAGGAAAAAAATTCCTACTTACATATTTGAGCATTGGAAGAACTCATTTCATGTTTATAATTGTTAAATTAAAAAAAATTGAATGAGCCTTTCAAAGTGAGTAATTTTTTATTTGAATTCTACATCCTTATGTATTATGTAACAATTAGTAATGATGTGACGGATAATTTTCTTTGGAACAGTTCCTGATTCCATTACTCAACTACTCGATCGACCAGTAATTATGAATCATATCTTTAATTAGCTGGTGCTCTTCAGAAACACATGAAAGCCAAGGGCATAAAGTAATTGGCATAAAAGTTTTCCTAATTAATTTATCTGTCCGTGTAAGTAACCAAGGCTAGAGTCTGGGGATCATTTATAACTCCAGGAAGGCCGGCCCTAAAACTCACTGTTGAAGGAGATTTATATTTGTGAATTATAAAAAGACAACAAGCCACAAAATTGCATTATCCCCAAACTCTAACAATGTAGCCTGTAATGTGCTGTTCAGAGATGAGCAAAAAGTTCCTATTGATCCAATTCATTTTCATCATATCCTCCAGTGAATCTTTCAAATCTCTCTTGCCTTTTCCTCATTCAACATTGTAACAGTAATCAAGCACATTAAGCAATTCATTAAACAACAGCCCCGCTGACCACAGGGAGTACTGCAGCTAACATTCATTAGGCAGCCAATAACTTTATTTAAGTAGCAAAGGGCTTGGGAGTAAAAACCAACTCCTTTGTCTCTCTCTACGGAAACGCACGTTTCAGCGATGATCAAGGTGTACACCCTCTGGCCCACAAAGGTACTTTCAAATGAAGATCTAGCTCTACATAAAGCAAAATTAAGGTAGGGTTAAGGTGTTCTGATTATGTTCTCTCCTTGACAAAATGGTAGTATAAGACTTAAATCACTGCTAAGCATGTCTATGGAAGATTTATGCCTAGTATGGAAATGGAATGTTCAAATATTGACATTTTGATGCCAGATTTTCAGATCTGACTTTCAAAATGCTAAATAACATGGGAGCTAGGATGGTTGTGTGGCTTCAGAGAACCTGGGCTGGCTTTGTGTTGTTGATAAAAGTGATGGATGCATTTTATTTCTTGACAACAGAAAAAGAACTGAAATAACAAAGCAAGCAGCACAAATTGTTTCTTCAAACCATAATTAGAGGTATCCTAGACAAGCTGTACTAGTCCCTCTGAGGTCTGGGAGGAGTCCTGGGAAGAAGGTAAAGAAGGAGGTGACTGGAAAGTGTCACTGAAACTGTGCTTTTCAGAGAGGCACCTGGCCAGTGCCCCTGGGGCCTGCACCTCTCACACAGCTGTTCTGCACTTTTCTTTAGCAGGTGAACTTTGTTTTAATGGAGCAACTTGAGACCATTGTTATGTAGGCTAAGTTTTCATAAATAACACTATCCACGATTTGAAGAAACTATTTTCAGAAAAGATTATTTTCTTCCTGGAGGGGACCAGAGGAAAACCCTTTTCATGAAGCATTATTTTATTGCCTGAAGAGTGTGTAGAGGAAATATATGAGAGTCTCATTTATAAAACTTTCTCTCTTCCACCTTTAAATAGTGGGCTATGTGTCTAAATTAACCATTATTTGATAAATTTTCTTCTTAAATAATGAAATACTCTCTTCTTCTAAACCTTTCATTTCATAGGAAAGGTGTTGGCATCATTCTTTCTAGCCTGTATCTATCGAGTAAGCTACTGACATTGTTCTCAGTAAGTAAAATTGTCTTCTTATTAGGGGCTACTTTGCAGTACAGCTGATAAAAGCAGGCTGCATAGCAAAATTAAATGTGTAATTTCCTTCTCTTCCCTGCCATGTTGGAGATGTGGGTTTGGAATGGGGCTCCTCCCCCTGCTTGGGTAACATCTGAGATTATTCTCTGAGCTTCTGAGAAGGGAGAATATACATGAGGCATGAAGCAGAGAAAGACCCTGAGTTAGAGCAGAGGAATGGGAGGTCTTGAAGGCCAATGTTAGGAGCTGGGTGCGAATAAACCACCAGAGTTAAAAAACTATTCTAGTAAACAGTAAGGATTTAACATTTTCACCTTTAGAGAAAGTGCTTTAAAAGAAAATTAACAAATGCAAATTTTACTGCCTCATGGGTTAACAACAAAGTCAATTTTGTGTCCTTAAAACATTCACTTTGTATACATTTTGAACCATTGAATCCTACTTTTTGGTCCTAATGATCATATATAAGATTTTATGTTTCAAAATGGAGCAAGTTTTTGTGTCTCCTCTGTTGTACCACCTGTGCTGCTACATTCAGGCTATGGCTGAGGGCAAAGGAGAAGAAGATAAAGGAATTGTAGTTTATCAAAGGCAATATTGCTGAGGACATAGAGATCAGAGTGAAATGTGGCTTTGCCTGAGATTTAAATCCCCTTTAACCATCAGCTGTTGTGGTTGAACTCATTTTTAATGCCAATATGTTGAATATAGTCATATTCTTTCTCTGGGTAATTCCATGGTGTTATGCTACTTTTTTGCCTTAATGTTTAGAAATATCACACATAGGGATGGTCAAAATTTCTTTCGAAAGAATAAATCTTAAAAAGCCAACCTTTGGTGACAGTTTACCTTTATCCTGCTTAATAATAGAAAAAGCTAACATTGTTTGAATGCATAATAAGCGTTATACATTCCAGGCACTGTGACAACAGCTTTGCAGGTAGTATTCCATTTAATTCTTTCAATTATAGAGTGAGGCAAGTATTCTTATTTTTTCTGTTTTATAATTTATAAATTTGGGGATTAGAGGATTTGTATGACTTGTCCAAGGTCCAGTGGTAACTAGAGCTGGCTAGTATTAGCTTAAGAACACCAGTTATGCTTATCTCGTCTCAGCTTCCATGTTTAGTGACTTCATGGTGGTATAGTGGGAGCTGGCTATAGTGGGAGCATTTACACCGTGGAAATAAGCAAATGCTACAATTGTGGATCCCCTGCATCCCAAAAGGCAGTTTCTAAACATTTACTAGCACAGTGCATCCATGATCATGCAGGTAGTAAATGGGAGGGCCAGAATTTGAAACTGAGTTTGCTTTACTTTAGAGCCCATCATTTTTAGTAGTATATTAAGCTGCCTCACTGAATTATCACTCAGTTAATGACATTTACTGAACACTTTTTTTCCTACAAAGTCTGTATCTAATGTTTTACAGTTGATTTTTTAAAATCCGAGTTTATTTGGGAAGACCAAACATCAAACTGGGACATTTAAGGACATCCAGCCAGCTATACGCTCTTGCAGTCTGGCCGGATGAGGTGACAGGGCCAACTGTCTTTAACAGTCCTTGGTTCCCCTGCCATAGATTCAGAGGGATAGATGAGGTGGTTATTTTTCGAACTTTTCCCCTAGATGTTGACAAGATAGGCAAATTGCAGAGAAAAGGATTGTTGGATTTATTGCAGTGGAAAATAATAAAACCAAAACAGGGGTACAGACATAGATTAGACATCTCCTAAGTGCAATGACAGATACCAGCCATGGCACGGGTAATAAAAAGGAATAAAAGGAAACTGTTAAATTTTTATTTTGTGGATGTGTTATAAGTATTGTAGTTATGTTTAAATGGTTCCTTTTCTTTTGAGATACTGGTACTGAAATATTTACAGATGAAATGATATGATCTCTGTAATTTGTTTCAAAATAATCTGAAGGAAGAAAATCTGGGGATAGGTGGGAATATAGATGAAAGAAGATTAACCATAATTTCAGAAACTGAGTAATGGGTACATGGAAGTTCATTTTACTTTTCTCTCTGTTTTTGTATTTATTTGAAATGTTCTATAATAAAAAGTAAAACAAGCAAACCACTAGATCACAAAGGTGCAATTTGGTGTTGTAAGATCAGTACAAAATTTATTCCAAATCTATGCATATCCAGGTTTACAGATATTAAAATACAGTAGCAGAATATCAATGAAAACTAAACATTTAATAGTTAATTTTAACAAAAACCCTATTCTATAGTAACCAAGACTGAATATAACAGTAATATAAAAGTAAGAAGGGAAGCTTCCAGAAGCTAGTTATTTATGTCCAATGGATGAACTTCATGTATCAATTTTTATTTTTATTATTTATTTATTTTATTTTATTTTATTTTTGAGATGGAGTCTCACTCTGTCACCCAGGCTGCAGTGCGGTGGTGCTATCTCGGCTCACTGCAAGCTCTGCCTCCCGGGTTCACGCCATTCTCCTGCCTCAGCCTCCCTATTTTTATTTTTTTGATGGAGTCTTGCTCTGTCACCCAGGCTGGAGTGCAATGGCAGATCTCAGCTCACTGCAACCTCTGCCTCCCGGGTTAAAGCAATTCTCCTGCCTCAGCCTCCCGAGTGCTGGGGTTACAGGCACGCGCCACCACGCCCGGCTAATTTTTTGTATTTTTAGTAGAGATGGGGTTTCACCATGTTGGCCAGGCTGGTCTCAAACTCCTGACCTCAGGGGATCCACCCGCCTAGGCCTCCCAAAGTGGTGGGATTACAGACATGAGCCACTGCACCTGGCCCATGTGTCAAACATTTTAACAAACATTCCTTTTTTGCTTCCAGATACCAGTCAGGATTGTTACACTGGCTTTACCTTTATCAGTTTAGTTCTGCAAACTTTCTGAGCTTCCTCCCCAGAAGGGAAGACAGTGAATCAGACACAATAATGTAATTTTTTTTCTAAACTTTGAGTGTTTATACAGCATCTTCAGTAACTTTCTAATGAAGACCACGGCATTAAAACATGAATGGCTGCTACTTGTCATCTGAATATACAGCTTTTAACATAGTAAGATTTTAGTAGTATTAAGCAGGAAAAAATATTGAATAATAAAACTTTAGGGCCAGTTGTGGTGGCTCATGCCTCTAATCCCAGCACTTTGGGAGGCTGAGGTGGGTGGATCACAAGGTCAGGAGTTCAAGACCAGCCTGGCCAACATGGTGAAACCCTGTCTCTACTAAAAATACAAAAATTAGCTGGCATGGTGGCGGGTGCCTGTAATCCCACCTACTTGGGAGGCTGAAGCAGGAGAATCATTTGAACCCAGGAGGCGGAGATTGCAGTGAGCCGAGATTGCGCCATCGCACTCTAGCCTGGCCGACAACGCGAGACTATATCTTAAAACTCTAAAGTCAACTTTTAAAATAAACCCTTAGATAAGTTTGAAGTCTTTCCCCATAATAATTATCTTTTTCATTATTGGTAAATCTTCATTCTCCTTTCCTGTGCTGTCCTTGACATACATACATACATATATATATATATATATATATATATATTTTTTTTTTTTTTAAGCTAAGCAATCTTATCCTAACTTGGAGCTAAAATGTTCCTTGGACTTTGACAGCCCTGTACTTGAGGCACACTAGGGGTTAAAGACCCAATCTCTCTTCTCTCAGCTTTAGCACTGACTTGTCTTGGTCTCTGCCACATACCATCATCCCACTTAGGTTGCTAAAACTAATTAAAAGAAGGTCTTAATTTTCAACCTAACACTGTCAATCAGCTAAAGAGGTTTATGCTGCTCCTTCAGTTCTTTTGCTTTGCATTTCTCCATGAGGCCAATAATATTCTTCCTAAAGAGGAAGAACAGAAAGAGGAGCATGGAAGTGGCAGGAATGTTGCCCCAATTTTACACAAGTGTTTTCCTACTTTTTCTTTTTGAAAGCATTAGGTCCAATTTCTCTCCCTCAAACTCTCAAGGAAAGAAAAAAGTCATTTATTTTAAGTTTGCAGATGTTATTATTTTCCTTTATGAGCCCCCACCTATTTGGTGCCTTTTCTGGGTCAGGCACTTGTCTGGATGCTTTAAACACATTAACATTTAGTGTTCAGTTATTATGTCCCTTTTTAATATAAGGAATTGGAGATTAGAGAGACAAAGATGAAGTAACTTGTACAACCAGGATTACAAAAGTAGTATTAAAGGCAGAATTCAAACCAGTATCCCCTACCTCCAAAGCTTGGAGTAGTTCCTATTGTCTCACAGGTTATTTAATTAAATGTTTCCCAGCAGGCTCCCATTGGCAACAGTTTTCAGCTCTGTACAGCAAAGTTTATTTAAAATGAATCAGAAAAAATACTGTTTTCTTTGTAGAGGTTATTTCATAGTGGTCTTCAAATAGCAACTTTCTCTCACTACAGCACTCAATTAATTATTGGCATGATAACAATATTTGTTGAGCTGTCCTGTTTCAAACTGGGTAATACGACAAAATCATACAACACAGTTTCTGTCTTCAAGATGTTTATAGAAGCATACAAACACAACATACTCTTCCTTCTGCACAATGTTAACTTCATGAGATTAGTATTCAATTTCTATTTCTGCTTTATGATTTAAAAAAATCTTTAAAGGCAAAGTAAATTCCACTGGAGAATGGTAATTGTTGGATGAAGACTTAAGGCAAGTGAGAGCACTTATTCCTCTTCCCTGGACTAGCAAAATTGTCTGCACTGGGAATAAGAATGGGAGGAACAGGCTGGGCGCTGTGGCTTACGCCTGTAATCCCAGCACTTTGGGAGGCCAAGGCAGGCAGATCACAAGGTCAGGAGATCAAGACCATCCTGGCCAACATGGTAAAATGCCACCTCTACTAAAAATACAAAAATTAGCTGGGCATGGTGGCGTGCGCCTGTAGTCCCAACTACTCAGGAGGCTGAGGCAGGAGAATGGCTTGAACCCAGGAGGCAGAGGTTGCAGTGAGCCGAGATCAATCCACTGCACTCCACCCTGGCGACAGAGCAAGACTCTGTCTCAAAAAAAAAAAAAAAAAAGAATGAAAAAGAATGGTAGGAACAATGGTCTCTGTACGTGGTGGAGAGAATTGGTATGTTCAACTACTCCTCCGACTCTCCAGACTTAAAGCTTCAAAAAACATATCCATTCTCTGCACCTTTGTGTACCTATATACACACATATAGATACACATACTACATACACATTTATGTAGAGAATAGATATGTTTTTAGAAGGTTAAAGTCTGGAGAGAGGAGAAGATGACTACACAAGTCATATGGCTTCAAAGTAGAACCAAGGGGTCAAAGAAAAATTTTAAACCAGGAGCTTGTCAAAGAGACAGTTAATTTTCATAGTTATTTAAAAATTTGCTTGAGCAAAAGTATAAAAGTAGGGACATCATCAAGAACAGAGATTTAAGGATAGAGGGATAGAAATCCAGTTACAGGAAATCTTTATTTGGAAGTGAGGTTGCAGTAGAAATTGTGACTTTCAAACACATTTGCACAAGAAAGCAGAGTTTGGGGATCACATGGCTATTGGTAAAAGAGAGACACACGTGTACAATCATAGATGATGTCAATGATTCTAAGGCCCAGTGGAAGGACACAGTGGAAAAGAATTAAGAAAAGACCAGAATTTAGTCTGTGAGCAATGAAGTTGGACAGGACAAGGGGATTTTCAGCCTTTATGTGGGAGAAAAGAGAAGATGTAGCATTGAACAGCGAGGCAGAGGTGAATATTGGAAGGTAAATCTAGAAGATAAGAGTGAAGTAATAAAAAATAAAGCATCTTGGATTGGTTTATAGTTTCCTTTGCTTTAAGATGGACATTCTGTCTACACGCTTCACAAGCAGCTGATATGCCAACATTTTTGCCACATTCTAGAGGACATAAAATGCTTTGTGCCAACATTTTTGCCACATTCTAGAGGACATAAAATGCTTTGTGTTCCTTCCTTCAATGAGATTTGGGATTAAAGACCAATTCAAACTGTCCAAGTAGAACAACTATGGGAATTTTTTATTAGTGATAGTGAGAAAATATTATTAAAAAAACATCTGGAATATAACATGTTCTACTGATTAGATATATTCCCCTGACTGCCATATGCACAGAAATACATGAATTACATGTGTATATAAAGCTGTGAATATATCTTGGCATCTCTCCTGGAAGAGATGCCAAGTTTTACATATCTATCTATATATACATACATATAGATACACATATACATACTACATACAGAGATGAATTAGATCGTGTTAGATGTTTGTTTAGTCCATTAGACACTAACAAGCTATTGAATAAGTAAAATCAGGAGACAGTGCCAATTGAACCTTATGTGCTTGTTATGGTGGATGTGCAGCCCTGCCTCAAGGCAAGGAGATAGGCTCCTGCTTAGCACCAAGCTGTGTATCCTGTGGCACTCAATAAATCCTTGTTAACTGATTGACTGACTAAATGACCCCTCACTGCTCCTTCTGGCCCATCTGATACACAGCTAGGGTGAGTTCTGATGTTAGAGAATCTCCAAATAGTGAGTACAGCAGGACTATACATATATATATATGTGGGTAACTAGAGATAGAAAGGAGCAAATGTGTTATCTAAATACCCTCTCTTCCAATTGCTAATACCACATTAGATAAAACACAGCCCCCTTTCTCTTTAATTACCGGAAGTACTTGAAGACCTTTGTTATAAAACAGTGGTCTCTAGAACACAGCCTTGTGGCCAATGAATTGAGAATGATATTACCATGTTCAAGTACACAAATTCTGTTTATTGAGTGTTCCTAAGAGCCAAGTCTGAGGCAAAGACACACAGTTCTCAAAACAATAAAGCAAAGATAGGAATCTGACTTGATGTTCTTTCCAAATGAAATTCAGTGAGATATTTTTTGTTGTGATTCAAGAGAATACGTTGAAACATATTTTTTCTTCTCTTTAATTGTTGAGACTTTTTATTGGTTCTAAGACTATTCGAGGATATCTAATATTTTCCATATCCAGTCTTTTTATTCCCTTTTGTTATCAGATTTTTCCCATTTTTAATTAGTCCATTGATTTTAAAGAGCTGCAAATACCTTATAGGAAAACTTTCCATAACATCCTTCTTGGAAGCAATTTTTTGTGCATGTCATTTATGTTCTACATTTCTATTGTTTTACTTCTAAAGTAATTTACATAAGGTACTATTAAAAATAAAAGGATCTGAATTTCTGATCACCTGCTTTATATTTGAAACAGATCAAAATTTTGAGTTTCTCTTCCAGACATCATAAGTAAGTTCTTTATTTTTAACAAAGGTTTATTTTTCAAGTGAAGAACCACTTATCTATAAATATCACTGAGTCATCATTGAAGGCTTTTTATCAATTTAACTGATCTTAATCTATTACTGTCTACTTGTAGGGTGTGATCACAAAACTATAGAGGTTTCATGAATTAGTTTGAATCAATAAAACTTCAATAAATGTGTTCCTGCATATGTGTTGTTTT
This sequence comes from Pongo pygmaeus, assembly GCF_028885625.2. NCBI lineage: Eukaryota > Metazoa > Chordata > Mammalia > Primates > Hominidae > Pongo > Pongo pygmaeus. Next base: position 98,322,061 of record NC_072378.2, on the reverse strand, counting down.
TAAGTAGGAATATATGCTTATAGATAACTGGGATATTTGCTATGTTTATGACACACACAATAACACATACATATAATCTATTCTAAAATATATATTGATCTAAAGTATTGAATAATCATATTTAGTATGAGATTGAGTAGCAAGAGCCTATAAAGTATTATAAAACGTTTCTTTGTAGATTCCCTGAAAACATTAACATGACTTTTACTTTACATCCTTCAGGTACATTGCTAAGTGACATTCTCTGTCCTGAACACTAGGACAGAGGAAAGCCCAAAATTTTAACAGTCAGAAGTGATGTTCGTATAGAGATTTTCTATTCAATGAGTCTGCCCGATCAGGGTCCCTAAGTCTTACTTAGTTACTTCTTGAAGTTTAAACACTGTCTTATGGCTTATCTGCCTGTGACTGTTTGGAAGACTAATTAGCTAATGTGAATTTGTGGCTTATTAATTGGTCACAGCTCTTCTATGAAAGACACAGTACAAATTATTAATCTGTATTTATTTTAAATGAAATCTACTGGAGTAGTTATCATTATTTGCTTTTTTGGAGAGAGGAAGTGCAGCCCAGAGGTTGAGGCAGAATATTAGCTCCTCAAAGCTGGAAATAACGTTAAAGGTCATGGAGGCCAATTATGAGATTGGCAAGGAACCTGGAATCCAAATATTCGATTTGTCTCAGTCTCCATTCAAAAGACCAGGACACATATATACTTTCATTGTTTAAAACTGAGTTGGAGGGAACAATCATCTGCAAAAATTTTCCAATATTTCTCTGAATGCAAAATTGCTTTATAATAGAACTTTTTCATGTCTTTATTTTAAATCATGACAAGCTTCACCCACTTTGGACAGCTGATTTTAGAGCTGCTTGAAGGCTGAATTCTGCTACCCTCAGCTGAGGGTAAAATTAGCTTCGGCTCTGGGAGTTTTACATGATCTGGGGACTGGTTCAAAGCATAAAAGGGACCAGAAAGACGTATCAGGCGATAATTGGCCCACATAGGGTTTATCATGTCTCTATGGGGAAATGTTTGGGAAGGGATATTTCCTACCTATTCATGGGAACATTCCATGTATTTCTGAGTTATGCTTGTCTGGAACTTATGTAAAGGGATTGTGATGGTGGCTATAAAATTAGTTAGACAGCTTGGTCATAGCTCGATAGACCAAAAGAGAAAAGTCGATAATTAAATTTCAGCACTTCTTTCAAGATGATAGCTTAAGCTATCAGATAAATAGAAATGTTCTTACATATTGATCAGTAGAAACAACAATGTTTTATAAATAACGTCAGAGGAAAAAAATCATGAAAGATGTTTGGATACTGACATTATAATTCAGTGATCTTTCCTGGATTTAAAACTCCTCCTCTCTACTATTTTGCTAGGACGGTAGAATAATAGAGAATATATGTTTCCCTCTACAAGGATTTTGCTTCTTCTAGCCAGTTCTACGTAAACCCTCAATTTGTTTTCCCAAATCTTATATACACCTGGCTCCTACATCAAAGCACCATTGACTGAAACTATATAAAATCCCTGACCTCCAACCAGAGATGGCCTAAATGCAGGAAAGTAAGGATAAATTAAAGTGACAGGGTCTCAGCAGTGGAAATTAGTGCAACTCTTCTAATTGCATGTCTAGCCTGAATGATGGGATACTTAATTCTTACACATCCCAGACAACTGCTTTATACTAACATGAGCTCTGGGAAAAAGGCAGATTCTACAGACATATGGAGAAGTAGATGGAGTGGAAAAATAAATCAGAGGCCCTAGCCACTCTGGAAAAAATATGTTTTATCTACATTGTTAATAAAGATGTTGCTACTGTTCAACAATATTGGTATTGTCCTCTTGGTCCATTCTTTCCATAAAATCTGAACATTAAATAATTAAATGGCAGAGATCCAACCTGCCTGTGTTAACTCTTGTGCCACAAAACAACAACAAAATCATGATGGGTAAAGGCATAGTTCCTTTCGTAAGAAAACAAGGCCACAAGCCTAAGTATGAATCCCAGGGGACAAATGGATCAGGAACAACAGCATCCTCTTCTCCCACTACTATAAGAAGTGCTAATAAAAGCCTTCAAAACTAGCATGGGTTCTTATATCTATTTAACCTTTCGCCCCAAGAAGCAAAGAGCATCTGGTTAAGTGGAGAGTAAAAGCACAGCAACTTTTCATTATCAGAGCTTACAGGCAGAGTGTGGGGAAGCTGGAGCTGCCAAGCCTGGGTTAAATGCTTGTTGCCTTCACTGCCTGAGGCCATCTAGCGTGTTTAGAAATGATTAAGTACTGCAGCCTAGAAAGGACCTGTCCTGAGCGTTCATCTCTGACTTCCAGCAGAAAGGAGAGGCTGGCAATGACAGAGGCAGATGGATGAGTCTCATTAGTATGGCGAGGCAGCGAACCAGACTGCCTTCACAGAGCTGTCCAAAAAGAGGGAGCAAATTAAAATAGGATCTGGGAAAACCAATGAGCAAGTGTTTTAACTCTCTGCTACCTGGTTTCTTCAGCTGGGAGGCTATAAGCCAGCTTGGTTTACTCTGAAATGCTGCTACACTATGAAATGAGAGAATGGCTTTTGCAAACTCACAGTTACAGTCTGTCATCTTCTTTGCATCCTTTAAAAAATGATTCTTGCACTTTTTACAGCTGAACAACACAGATGATTTCATTCTTAAGCATGTGTTACCACCACTGAGCAGAGCAGGGTGGAAGGAGAAGGGTAGAGACTTCCACCTGCAGAAAAGGTGGGAGGCCGTGCATTACACAGTGAACCAGGTTGACTAGGAGATGTTACCTAAGGATCAAAGACCTGCTTGGGAGCCAGGGTTTCACATGAAAGGGCTGAGGCCCTTGCTGGAAGAGTGGTAGTTCTATTCCAAGTCCATTACCTTTTACAATGAAGAAACTTCGGTCATGCTGAGGACTGCCTGACTGGAATTTCAGAGACTGAAAGTCAGCAAACACTGACCTGAGAGAGCTGTTCCTGGGGAGTGAGGTGCTCATAAGATTCCGTGATGTTCTCTTCGTATGGCTCTTACATTAAGGGAGTTTGGGAACCCAGGGCCAAACCTGTTAAGGGTTTTCCAAGTGCTATCAAACCAAAAGTAATGGGCAATTCATTGAACAATAGACTTGATCTGATGAAAGCCTTCTGGCCTTCCCCTTTTCGGTTGCTTGCTGACATTTTGAGCTTGGGCAGGAGATAAATGGTATACTTAATGCTATGGGGCAACCCTTAAGGTTTTGGAAAAAGTTGGTAGAAATTATGTTTATTCATTCATTCAGCAAATATTTACTGTGTCCTTCGGGTTATATGAGGCCCAGGGAACCAAAGGGGAAGAAATATTTCCTGACTTCCTTCAAAGTTCTAAGTCTAGTTGGGATAAGACAGAGAAGCAAAATAACCATATGAGAAGTCTCTAAAAGAGGATAGCCTTGCTCCAAAGGCTGAGCGGAGGCTAAGCACTGATTGATACAGAGAATCTGCCATCAAGGAGCTTATGGTTCAGGGAGGGAGCCAGACATGGGAACAATCAATTTCAAAGCTGACTGAAAAAAGTGCCAACTAGATGTACAAGAACCCTGTTGTGAGAATCCTGATGCAAGAGCAATTAATTCTGCCTGGAGGGAGAGCAAAAGACTTCACAGTGTGGTTGGCATTTATGTTGTGCTTTGCAGTGTACACTGAGGGTATATTATTTAAATAAAGAAAATTTATAAATAAATAAGTGTTTTTATTCAAAAGAGACCATATAATTTTTTTCCAAATGTATTTTTGCTTAGTCAAAATCCTGTCAACATTAGGCCCTACTTCATCATGACTTGTTTCAGTTGATTGTGTGCCAAAAATGGAACCGTCTGAAGCTCCATGAGTGATCATAAGGAATAAAGTGTGGGCTAGGAGGTGAGACTGAAGTTGGCTGAAAATCTTTTTGATGCTGGATAGATTGTGTGCTCCTCTCTCTATAGCATGCAGAAGCTGAATTTGGAAAGAGCTGCTACTTTTCTTTCAAATGAATACACATTTTTTTCTAATTAAAAAAAGCAAGAAAACAAAAAATAAAAATATGACAACAAAATAGGTGAATTGGGATTTTATCCAGCCTTAGGTAAAAAAAAAAAAAAAAAAATCCTCTACAAGTAAGACACTTTGGATTACAGAATCTGAAAAATCCTCAGGGTGTACATTTTTCCTGGAGAATCATCATTTTTACAAATGTAAACGTAAGTTGGCAGGTTTCCAGTTAGACATCTAAAAAAAAATCACATAACCTGTTCCAAATTTACAAAAGTATAAGGTTGTATAAGCTATACATGGGAAGAAAAATTGTTTTTGGACAACAAGTATTATTCTGTAACTTACCAACTAAACCCAACCACCCAATTGTAAATTCCATAGCACCATAGTAACTTTTACCTGGAGTTAGAACTTGTAAAGAAGCAAAGAGTGAGCATCCTGGTGATGACATGCCTAACAACTAAAGCAAGAGTTTAGTGACAAGTAAGAAGACATTGTGCAGAAGAGGGCATTCTGAGTTGCCATGAAGAAAGACATAAGAAAAATATATATTATCCCTCAGGTCACTATTGCTATTCAGATAGATTTTCTTTGTACACATATGTATCTGCTTTTGACATCAGGGCCTGAGAGGCTAAGCCAATTGACTTTGTATTTTAGAGTTGCTTCCTTATCCCACTCAATATAAGCAGAAACCATTTCTCATATTTATCCTCATGTAAAATGTACATGGATAAATCATTTAACTAAATGTAAGGTGTCAGAAAATGGCTCATACAAAGAAAATAATATTATGCAGTATAAACTCCCATTAAGTTGTAATGTGGCTGACATTGATTGAAGGAGATTAAGTCTAAGACTCTTTTTCTCATGACATTTTTTCAAATAAATAAAGGTAACAGGAGGGAAATGTTGATGCTTTTTTTCTTATTTTGCATGTAAATTTTTACCTGTGTGATTTTTTTTTCCAGACACTTTTGTTCCTAGTGCAGTATTACTGGGGTCTATTAACTGAATCCTGGATAGCAATGATAACTGTCAGTAAAGCAAAGTCAAAATTGACCTTTATCACTGAAAAAAAGGTTGGCTACCTAAAGATAAACTTTTGTGTGGAATTTGGAATGTAAAGAGGAAGATTGAGGCCATGAAAGGAGCAAATCTGAATAGAAATCTATGAATATTTCATGTCTGAGAAGAGGTTGGAAACTTAGTATGACATTACCCTGACCCTTGTCCTAAAATACTTTCAAAAGAGTAGTCTGATCAGCAGCAGACCACGTCAGAAGGGACAGGTTTTTCTTACTTAGTAGGAAAATTAAATTGTGGTATAAAAATATCTCTACTTCAAGCTATTCTCCTAAATGAACTAGACTGTGTGCTTATGTTCTGTAAGGGTGAGGCTAACCAACTTACTCCTTGGAGTAACTTTGCATGTCCCTCCAGATTTGGAGGCCTAGGTGCCCCCATAGCTACTCTGCTGCCCCAGATCCAGTCGAATAGACTGAGAAGAGGCACTGCTTTCCCAAACAGCAGCACAAAACATTAATAAATACTCAGTGAACACTTATCTGATTAATTGGATATGTTGTCCTTTCTACCCCAAGATACTTAGGTTCTGTTAAGCTAGAAATTACGTAGTTAACAAGGAAGGGATTTATTGAGAAATGAATAGATGTCGAATGATATGCTAGGCTCCTTGAACATTTCAAATAATAACATAAACAGCTAGCACCAGTGGAGCACTTAATATCTACCAGGCATTCCATTAAATTCCTCAAGTATGTTATCTTGTAGAAGTAGGCACCATTGTCATCCTCATTGCACAGATGAAGAAACTGAGGCACACCGCAGCCCACACATTTTTCTGAGATCACAGAGTTTCTAATTGATTGAACATGGAGGTGCCAAATTGCTTAATCCTATAGTCTAGCAGAGAAGATCATCTTAGCAAGCAAAAAGCAATCAGGAAAAACAAAGTACTTGTGTGGTAGAGATGATATATGTGATAGAAAATCAGAAAAATAAATGTGTAGTTTGAATCAGTCTGTGAAGAATTTAGAAAACAGTAGCCTTTAGGAGAGAAAGAAAGGAAAGAGAGAAAGAGAAAGAAGAAAGAAAGAAAGAAGAGAAAAAGAAAGAAAGAAAGAAAGAAAGAAAGAAAGAAAGAAAGAAAGAAAGAAAGAAAAAGAAAGAAAGAAAAGAAAAAGAAAGAAAGAAGAAAATAAAGAAAAAGAACAGAAGCATTCTGGGGCAGAGAATGCAGCAATGAGCAATGGTGTTTTCAGTGTGAGGCAAGAAAAATAGAGATTTTGTTTAATTAACAGTGCTAAACAGCTGCTGAGCATATAACTTGTGTGATCTGGGTTGTCTTTGATCCATAGCACCCTTAAGAGACTATGTGAGTGCCTGAGGGGATCTTTGTGTTCTTCCATTAAACTCTTCCCTGAGACTGTACCTGGAACATTTATTTCAACCTGGAATACCCTGGTCTTCTAGATGCCATGGCCTGGCATCCAGTCAGGATCTGACACGTTCTCAGGGTTGGAGGCACATTCTCCTCTGTGTATTGATTTCTAGGGGACTTCCTGGCTTCATTTTAAGCCTAGACAGACAGAAAAGGGGAGAAGTGTGGGGACAAACGGGTTGAGGAAAGAGACCATTGACATTGGATTCTAGGACCTGTTTGGACTAAATAAATAAATAAATAGATAGATAAAGCAACCATAATATGCTCCTAATCAATAACCTAGTTTGGCAGGTAGACATTTATACTTGGTACACAGGCGAGCCGAGGCTGCTTCTTTTTGACTGAAAGTCTAACCAAGAAATTCATCTAATGAGAACTGTGAAAGCACAACATCGAAGGAAGCATATCCACTAGAGGATTAAGAGAGCCTTTGGTGTCTACAGGCAGTGTAAAAACGCCTTTAAGGTTATAAGTGTAAAATTGGACTCTTTCAGGAAGCCCATAAACTTGCTCTGGGCTGAAATTCTCCAGTCGAGCATAAAAAACAGCAGTTGTGTATACTTCTGGTTATGAGCTAACAGGTGTCTGGAAATGAAGAATCGAGTCACATTTCTGTGATACAGTGCCACACAATTTCAGAGCCAATAATTTTTTCTTTGAAAAAGAAATTACTCTGTTCTGTCATTACTGGTTTATAATAAAACAGAGCTTGACCTGCAAGTTAATAAAGAAAACATGTTTACTAATTAGGCTTTATTCTTGTTGTCCCACGTTAATTGCAAAATATCTATCTATCTCATTTATGAATATGTTAATTTATGTCAGAGAGGCATGAGTTTTGAGTATGCACACTCTCCCTTTAATTAGATCCAAAGAAGGTCCATTGCAGCTTTGCAAGATGGATTCTAATTTTTAATCAGTAAAATAAGTTTGGCTCCTAAAAGACATCTTCTTTTGACAGTTGGAAAACACTAATTAACAGACAAAACTGTATTAATTGCATTATATCACCGCATTCTTATCAGTTAACTTATGTTGTCTGCTTGCTAATGCAAACAGTTGTGGCTTTGGTGAAGTCACCTCATAAATGTCTTTCTAATGCTAACTAGCAATCAATGCATGTAAAATTTCTAATGTTTCTTTAGGGAATTTTACATAATAGATGCAGTCTTTCTTTTGAGTTATGCCCTGCTATTTAGTATAATTAGTCCTTAAGGCTGCACCTATCATATTATCAGCTTCCTGAGAGATAAAGAACACTTTATTTAAGAACAAAGAATTATAACAGTTTACTTTAGAAATTTTCCTTCAGTAGGTTCAATGGAAATCTGTGACCTACCAAATAACTTCAAATTCATAACAATTAAAAGTTTGTACCTTTAAAAGAATCCATTACAAGACTTTAACAAAGGGAGAATATCTGGGAAATGTTTTGTATTGTTGGCCCTGGAGTCTGTTAATAGACATTTATCACAAAACCCAGAACACAGTGGCTGTTTCTCCTGATTCAGGTCCTTCTGACACCCTGGCTCTGTTCTGCTGCCAAAGCTCTCCTCAGACACCGAAAGGATAAAACCTCATTGACTGCACAGCCCCCTTCTAGGGCCTGCGACGAAGCATGCCACTTTGTGTTAATTGTGAAAGTAATTTTGAGTAGGGACATCTTTGCTTCTCCCTTATAGGTGTGCTGCTGAAATTGGCTACTCTTCTCACACGGGTGACTGAGATGTTTTAAGACAATCTGGGCCACATTCTGTTTGTGCTCTAGAGGTCAATTTTTTTTAATGTCCTGTGAAACATCAGATGTAGGACCTTTGTTTAAGCCTTGATAATGGGGCATTAATATGTCTTTCCTACCATATAAAAAGTATTCCCAATAAAAATATGCAGATTGAATTGCTCATAATGAATACTTCATGACTGTGAGACTAGGTATAGAGAAAAGAAGAATCATGCGGGGACTCACAAGACTATGGAAGTGGTTGCACTGCAGTTAAGTCAGACCAAGGGGGAAGCTATTAGGACCTACTTTGGAATCCTCTAAACCCACATTACAAGCAGAATCTTCCAGTGCATGGAGAGACCAGTTCTGCAGATTTTCTAGACACTAAGTAGGCTCACTTATGTATGTTAAGTTAATTTTCTTGCAAATTTGTACTAGATTCCAAAAATCCCATGCATTCACAATAGAAAGAGAAGTAAAACTGACATTTATAAAAATACTATCCTTGCACTTTGAAGGTTCTCAAGACCACAGGCACACACACTCCACAAACTAATCGTACAATGCAAAAATGTCACTGTTTCTAGAGTAGGCATCTTTTTACATAAACTCATTTATCATCTAGTATTATGGTAATTTAAAGGTAAATTTTCCAGTTGGTCTTTTCCTTTGTGTTTCTACCGTTTCCACCTCCCCTTCTCACCTCACTGCCCCCAACAAGAAAATACAAAAATAACAAATAAAAATTGGTAGAGGGAGCTGGGAAAGACAATTAAATTGAGTGGAGAAGGCCAGGGCTAGGTGAAAAGAACAGCTGAAGAGTTTCTGACAAGGAGATTTCATTATTACCAGTTGTTTCCTAGTAGGCATTCATGAAAACGTTAGCTGTTCGAAGGTACACCAATATGTTCCTTTGCTGATTCCACATGGGAATTTCTGCACAGACCACTGAGTGAAGGAAGCCGACATTTAGGTATCTGGGCTCAGCAGCCTTCTGTTTATATCTGACTGCTTGTCCATGGGCCATACACCTGGTTTTCTTCACAGCAGAACATTACTAATATATGGTTATATATTCTAAGACATCCCTGCTTCTGGAAGCACTGGATGTGAAGAACAAGCTGTTTCCTGTGAAGTCTAGTATAAATCTCTAGATTCTGGTACTGTACAAAACTTCACTGCCAGAATTTCCTTGTGACTATAATATTTGCATGTGAAAAGTTACATTCACTCAACTTTCTATAAACTTTTCTGAGGGGGAAGTGTCTCCAGGGCCAAGTCATGGAACCAAAACGTAAACAAATTTCTTTAGGATTTCAGTGTCAAATATATTTCAAAACAACACCATTTTTCAAAAATGAATCTTTTGTTTGCATATTAGCTAGTTTGATTCCTTAGTCAGTTGCCCATACAACTGAGTACTTTTCATATGTTAGACATTTGTTTTTAGAGAATGCAATTGATACTGATAGCCATACTAAATCAAACCTAGATTGCTTTTTGTTCTTTATGACTCTCATATGAATTTTGTTATGTGGACACAAACTTTTGTTTCTGGTTTTGCCTACATTGAATGAATGTTTATAGTGATGCATTATGTGCCAGAACTTTCTCAAGTGCAAAGATAAATACTGCCTTTGTTTTTGGTGAACAGATATAAAAATTAATAAAGTAGAAATAAAAGCCTTGCAAAGGGTACAGCCCCCTGAACCTTGTGAGGGATGGATGGCCTAGAACTGATTAATTGTCTACTTAAATGTCTCCCGAGTTACACTCAGACTGAATGTTTTTTAACAAACAGCACGCACCTATTCATCTATCATTCCAAGGCCACAATGACGAGATGTGCTGGACTTAGTATGCCTTCCTTCTCTCTTTCAGTTTCCCTTTATTGAAAAGGCAAAGTGGTTGAGTGAGATCTGCGCAGGGAACATTTAGGCATCCACCAGGTGGCTCTTAGGGTAAACTGTACTTTTTTTATTAAGTAGTGGAAGAGCACAGGAAGTGATGCTAATTCCTGCTCCCTGCCTATTCTGATGATGTTATCACATGCCACCAGTCCATCAAAGACCAGCTCTCAGCAGTCCACTAAAGACTAATTCTCAGAGCTTCCATTCAGAATCTTTGTGCAGCCACCGGCTGCCTCCTGCCTATGGGAACATACTCTGATTTCTACCTACTTCCTGCGACTTAGACCTCTCACTCTGGGTATTGCCCTCACAACTTAGGAATCCACCTCAATTCTCCATTTCAACTACTTCTTTCTTTCTATTTTCTGGAAGGTTCTCTTTCCTAGAATCTATTTCTGAATCCCATAGCCTTTTATTTCCATTTCCCTCATTTGTTTCTTTCCTCCTATTAACGAGGAGTTAAATATGGGCTTTTTCTCATCATCCTATTTTAAGAAAGAGCTACTTATCCACTTATTTATTTTTCTATTCATCTCCAAAAAGAATTTTTAGCAATTAGGACACCTGTTTTCCTTTTGAGCAATTATTAATTTAAAAATTGTTAAATATAACAGGAAAAGCTTTTCTTTTAATAGGTAAAAATATCTCTTCAGAGTATTTAAAAATGAATTTTTTAGTGAGGCCAGAAAGTTGCCTTAAAAATTTTTAAGGTGTCCCTTTTGGTATCTAATTTCCTGTATCCTGATACAATAAGAGTCTTTCCTTTTGGAGTTAGGAAACAGGATGATGTCATCACCCTGAGACAGAGAGAACATGACATCTGGAGCCATTCAGACCTGAATCTAATGCTGGCCTACTCACTGCCATTTAGTAAGCACACGACTCAGGTTCTTCAGTTTCTTATCTGTAAAATGGAGATAATATTAGCTGCATCAATGACATGTGAATGTTCAATTTTACAATTTCAAAATTATGAAAAGCACTTGAAAGATAGTGAACACCTAATTCAATTTAGCACCCACTTTGACCTTTCTCCACTACTGGATTTTTCAAGAAGAAAAATTAGGCAACAATAAAACAGATCCCAGCACATCAGAACCATACACTTATGCACATACATGAGTTCTGATGGACCATCTTTGCCTGGGCACAGGGGGAGCAGTGAGTACACGGTGGATGTTGCAGAGGTTGGTCCTGATCTCTTCCCCAGTCTGCTTGGAGTGGCACCTAGCGGGCCTTCCCCAATTAGGCCTTCCCCAGTTATGGAGTGTGTAATCACTTCATAAAAGACATAAAAGGGACCCCAGAAGAGGAAACATGCCTTCTTCCCTCCTAGAAAATCCCAAAGTAACTACAGGAATTACAATTCCAGAGTTAAAGAAAAAAAAACCAAAACCTCTATCAATCCACAAAGGCCCATTTGCTTATAAATTTCTGCTAAAGGGGTCAGTCCAGTTATGGGCAATGTACATAACTGGGTGAAATGGAAATGTCTGTGCATTATTTATTTATTCAGCAAATATGACATTTATAGAGGACCTATTTCAGTGCCAGGCATTGATAAAATATAACAATTAGTAAAAATAAACATGGTCCCTTCTGTCACTGAGCTTATGGTTTACTAGAGAAAGAAACAGTCAAATAATTACACAAATAAAGGCAAACTTACACTACTAATTAGAACATCAATGAGAGGCACATGGTATACTATGAAGCTTGTGATAAGGAGATTTGAACTGGTTGGGGAGTAGATGGAGAGTTGGGGGAGGAGGGATGTGGTCAGACAAGGCTACCTTGAGAGTTTAAGGTCAAATAAGAGCTGCCTTGACAAAGAGGGGAGAAAATAGCAGAGGCAAGGACCAATGGCAGAGGGAAGAGGGCGAGTACCAGAATCCATCTGCAAAGGTAGGCAAATGCGAGGTTATTCAGATCTTCATGGGCCATTGTTCATCAGAGTTGCAGCATTACCAAAAAATGGGTGAAAGTATTAATTCTAAAGCTGGGGGTCTGGTTTCAAATCCTGCCCTGCTTCTTCCAAGCTATGTAACATTGGAAACATTGCTTAACCTTTTTGAGTCTCTGTATCTTTAACTTTATGATAGGGTTGATAATAGTTAAACTTTCATTTATTGCTAAAGGCATGAGGCTTTGGATTAATATACTATTTTCTGTCACCTACCTCTTGGGACTTTCATGCAGATTAAATGAATTTGATAAATGTAAAGTCCTTAGGACAATGGCAGGCACACGGTGAGCACTATGTGTTAGCCATTACTATTATTTTGCATTTATCTTATGAGCAATGAAAATCCACTTGTTTTGTGTTTCCCAGTGGAAGGCAGGATCAATCCCCAACTCCCAAAGGATTTGGATGTCAAGACTAATGATGACATGCTTGCATCAGATGAGTATAAAAAGATTATTACACACATAATAAGACTTTCTGGGGAGAGCAGGGCAGGCACCAAAGCCACTACAAAACGGCTTGAGTAAAAGGAAGAGTGACTTTTTGAAAATCATGCTTATTGAGGGTAGGCTTGTGTGGTTTGAACTTCACCAGCACCAGGGGAGGGAGTGCTCAAGCTTGCCTCCTTCCTTCCTTCCTTCCTTCCTTCCTTCCTTCCTTCCTCACTCCCTCCCTCCCTTCCTTTCATTTCCTTCCTTCCCTCCCTCCCTTTCTTTTTCTTCTTCTTCCTTTCTTTCTTTTTTCTCTCTCCCTTCCTTCCTTCCTTGCTTCCTTCCTTCTTTCCTTCATTTTCTTTCCTTCCTTCCTTCCTTCCTTTTCTTTCTTTCTGTCTTTCTTTCTTTCTTTCTTTTTCTTTCTTCCTTTCCTTCTTTTCTTTTTTTTTTTGGACAGAGTTTTGCTCTTGTTGCCAAGGCTAGAGTGCAATGGCGCGATCTCGGCTCCCTGCAACCTCTGCCTCCCAGGCTCAAGTGATTCTCCTCCCTCAGCCTCCCAAGTAGCTGGGATTACAGGCATGTGCCACCATGCCTGGCTAATTTTGTATTTTTAGTAGAGATGGGGTTTTACCGTGTTGGTCAGGCTGGTCTCAAAATCCTGAACTCAAGTGATCCACCTGCCTTGGCTTCCCAAAGTGCTGGGATTACAGGCGTGAGCCACTGCACCCAGCCACAGTGCTCAGGTTTTCTTACCAAGCGGGTAAGATGTGGGGCAAAAGAAGGGAAAAAGGAGAGGTAGAATTTGAAAGCTGTCATTGATCCAACATCAAAATTAAAAAATGGAGTCAGACTCTTTATTTCACCATCAGAGTGTTTTAAGAAAGCAGATGATTTGGTTATGAAGATCAATCTGGCTGCAAGGATTTTTCTCTTCTTAATAACATTAGTTTATCTCTCATACTTTCTTCAAGAAACAAAAAACTTATTTAGTTCCAGGACAACAGAGGGATTCTATTGATTTGGAAAAACATTTTGTCAGCTTGATTGTGCCTGTGTGTGTATATATATATATATATATATATATATATCTTTAATTCTTGGCCATTTGAATTGGTTAATAAAAGTTAGGTAGGCAATGTATATCTCATCAGCGATATAGTTTCTAATAGAATTTTACAATAATCCAAATATTGACTGAGGTTATGATCTGATGCTGTTTAATTTTTTGATCATTTTTACATTTGCATTCGATATCATTTCAAAATGGCTCAGAATAATTGGTGCTGCTTAAAACGCAATACTGTAATTTATATATTTTTAGTTAAAATGTACAATGCTTCCTTTTGTCTCTCTGTCTCTGCTCTTTTGTTCTATTAGCTTAACTTAGGCTAAACTCATTGAACTTTAGCAGAAGCAGGAGCACAAGATGGGTATTCTATATTTCTCTTTATTTGAACTGTTATAGGATCCTTCAGTGTCTTTTTTTCTACGTCAGTTTGGGTTATGATGGTCTGGAAAACATACTAAGCAAGTTGATGTTTTCTTCACTATACTTTCACTTAAACATTGAAATAACTCACTCCGAGCAATGAATCTGTTATTTCATGCAGCGCAAGTGCTTGACTACAATCCTGTGTAGCATCTGCCATGAGTGCATTAAGACTCATTTTAACATTTAAATTTATGTGTGAAACCAAACTCCCTATCTCACCTTGCTCTAAATCTTTCATTCTTCTGATTTCCTTCACAAACATTAATGTTTCACTCACCAAACTCTCAGTAAAGTAGATGTGAAAATTAGTCATCCTCTGACTCTTCCTTTTCTTTTGAAACTGTTGTCAAATCTCATAAATTCAGTTTAAAAAATTTTTAATTTATATTTTTAATCAAAACAATGTATGTGCATGGTTCAAAATCAAATGATTATAGAAGAATTTGTGACAAAATAACAACTCCTTGCCTCATCCCAGGCACGGTCACTATTTTCCTTCCTTCCTTCCTTCCTTTTTTCTCTGTCTCTTTCTCTCTCTTTCTTTGTTTTTTGGCATTTTGGTAAGATTTATAGCTCTAAACAATGTCTTTGTTCTATTATTTCTCAATTTATCAACTTCAGGTGTTGTCTGTTGACTTCCTTGCATGAGGATTTATATTACTCACACCATCCTTTCTCTAGCTTCCCCCAACCTAGTTATGATACTAGCTTTAATGCCTTCACTGGTTGACTCTAGAACCTCAATAACTCTGCTTAGACCTCTACTTTTTGTTTGATCAAACATGAGCAGTATTTCTTGACCCCTCATATTGAGAGATAAGGACATTAACGCTCACAGCTTTTCCGTCACCTCTTCCCCATTCTGCCTCCTGGTCTCTGATAGCAATGCCATTATTTTGATATTGTGAAAGTGAACAGTGTTGCCCTTCTCTTCTCTTGTAACAGAGATTTTCCATAATTTGTCAGTTAATTATAAAACAAAAAAAATTAACATCATTTACAGTACTGCGATTTCATAGATATTATATACTTGCAGAATAAAATTCCGCCTGTTCTTCTCTTGCACCATTTGCCATGTCTTTCTTTCTGTTTCATTCCTACATTTCTGTCCTAATTTGCTGTACCTCTTGCCTATCCTAGTGTAGTCATCTCTGATTGGTCATGATCTCGAGTCTTTCCCTGTTCAAACTGATCCCACAGTGACGTAAGATGAATCTTCCTAAAGCACAGCTTCATTTATAGAATGGCTACTTTCAAAATCTTCAATGGTTTGCCTGAAACATCTTGTTAAAATTGGTAGCTTGGCTTTCAATATCTTTTATAAATTGTGTCCCTCTGTGTAGGCTCTCATTTCTGCCTCTATCCATTTTATGCTCTCCAGTCTTCCCTGTAAAAGCTCTATTCCGGTCTATTCTTATACTTTTCCTTACAGTGCACCCTAACCCTGGATGTCTGCTTCCAGCCTACTCCTGGTAAAAGTCTTCTGAAAGGCTCAGATCAAATGTCTTCTTCATACCTAAGGCCATCTGACATGGCAATTTTCTTGTTGTATAAGCATTGTCTTATACCATCTTTACTTTCACCTACTTTGGTGCCCTACTTGGATTGTGTCTTTGTAGATTTTTTTGTATATTTCTGACAATATCAGCGCAATAAACACAAATCATACTCACTTAACTTAAAAGTTGTTGAATTGGGCCAGACGTAGTCTGGAGCAGTCACTCATGCCTGTAATCCCAGCACTTTGAGAGGCTGAGGCAGGTGGATCACGAGGTCAGGAGATTAAGACCATCCTGGGCAACATGGTGAAACCCCGTCTCTACTAAAAATACAAAAATTAGCTGGGTGAGCTACTTGGGAGGCTGAGGCACGAGAATCACTTGAACCCAGGAGACGGAGGTTGCAGTGAGCCAAGATTGTGCCACTGTACTCCAGCCTGGCAACAGAGTGAGACTTGGTCAAAAAAAAAAAAAAAAAAAAAGAAAAGCTGTTAAATTGAATATACTTTGAAAATTTTCTGCAATTAATAAGAATACTGCATTGCCAAGGTTTTTTGTATTCCTTTGTGTGTTTGATAGATAGCAAGAAGAATTAGAAAATACATTTTGTGGTTTGTAAATAACTTTGAGTCCCACTGAAAAGAGACATCTACATATGTAAAAGATAATAAGGCTAATGGAAAATTTTATCCTTCAAATGTGATTGAGTATATCTGTTTTTTGCTGTTGATTCTAGAAGCATATAGCAATTCAGAATACATGTACTACAATTTCTATGTCTTTGTATATAGATGGCTAGTAAATAGTTGCAAAAGCCAGCCAGCATTTGGGTATTTCCTTTTCCTTTCAATGTCTCGGTGTTTCAGATAAAGCCTGTCTGGGATTTCATTTTGTTCATGGATGTAAGCATGATGATTCTTTCTCCTCTCAGTAATATGCTCTACTGGTGACAGTTCTTCTATGAATGGAGATTACTAATATGAACCAGTTGAATCTCCATGGTCCCTGTTCTTTAGGTAGGAAAATGGGATCCTGAACCATTTCTGCCATGAGCTCTTTCCTCTCTTTCTTTTGCATAAACGTAGGCAACTTTGCAAACACGTATGCATACTTGGAAACTTATTTTTAGACACTATTCTTCTAGAGAATTGTATTCTTTTCCAAACACATGTACATCTATCTTTTATTTCACTTACTAAGAACCTACAAACATAAACTAAGTGGGGGCATTTTTTATATTATTGTACAAAACAAGCTGGTCAAGGCAATGACGGTTTCATGGCTAAATGATAAGAATTGAACCCGGATCTCCTGGCACCTAGTATTGCTTACACCATGATGTTGTGGAACTTCTCATTTTGTAGCTTCTTAGATTCACATTTAGCTACCATGTTTAATTTAATAATGAAGAAAATAATAATCCCTAACATGCCAAAGAGGAAGTTATTCAGTTTAATATCCGTATGTATCATCTATTTGTCATTAGGAGAAATGTTTCAATTTTTTTTCTATTCCACTTCTATATGCATAGTATTCTCCTCTATAACTCACATTATTTTATGAAATATACAAAAGCAAGATACTGAGCTGTGGAGACTATTGTGGTGCCCATAGCAGCATATTCCCTTTTTATACATAATTAACTTTGATTTCCACAGATTTCTGGTTGGACCATTTACTACCAAATATCCTTGATCAAGTTATTTTGAATTCATTTTCCTCCTCTTTAAAATAGGGATAATAATATAACCTACATTATGTGTTGTTGTGAAGATTAAATTAGTTAACATAAAGCACTTTAGAAAAATATTTGGTATAGACGTATTGTTGCATATGAGTTTTCCGTTTGTATAAGGGTTCTGCAGAGAAACAGAACCTAAATACATAGATATAGAGAGACAGATACAAAGAAAGATTTCTCAGGAGAAATAGACTCATGAAATTATGAAGGCTGAGAAGTCCCACAATCTGTTCTCTGTAAGCTGGAGGAAAGCTTGTGGTATAGGAAAGCCTGTGGTACAGTTCTAGTCCAGACTGCAAGAACTAAGAATCAGGAGTGCTGATTTAGAGGGCAGGAGAAGATGGATATCCCAGTTCAAGCAAAGAGCAAATTCGCCCCTTTTCCTGCGTTTTGTCCTATTGGTGCCCTCAACAGATTGGATGATGCATACCCACATTTGTGGAGTGATCTTCCTCTCACTTCTTACTGATCCAAATGCTAATGTCAGGTTCTAACTGAGGCCCAAGAGGAGTTAGTGGGCGAGTGGCAGGTAGCTGGAAAAACACTTGAGGAATCGTAGAAAGTTTCAACATTGCTTTACTCTCTCTCTGGGCAGGAGTGAGCCTGTGTATGAGCCATATGTACAGCGTTAGCAGGGTAATTATACCTTTTACAGACAATAGTGGTTCTGAGCCAAGCACAAGCTCATGTGGGTAATCATCTAATGCACTTCATGGAATGGAGTTGTGTACCTGCGCTCCAAACTCACTAAGTCATGCTGGACCAGATGTCTGCCTCGGCCTATTAGTGACCACAGCACATCCATTTTCTTTACACTCCACCCACTAGGCTGAGGGAGACATAGGCTTTGGACACACAGGTTTGACACATAGGCCTCATACATAGGCTCTGGGCACACAGGCCCCAAACACGCAGGTCTGACACATAGGCCTTGTACGTAGGCTCTGGGCACACAGGCCCTGGACAGACAGGTCTGATACATAGGAATGTATTCCACCTCCTAGGCTGAGGGAGTTTTTCTAGTGGGGAGACCCACCCACAGGGTGGAACCCTGGACCCAGAGGCTACAGCAGTAATACAAGGGGCAACAACTCTAGGTTATGGCAGGCAACCACCCTATGGTGACATTACCCCAATGTTGCTTTATACATTAAGCCAGGTTTTTATTTCCCTACCTTTAGGGGCATTGGGGCAGCCAACAACAGGTTACCATTCGTCCCCATATCTGGCCGGAGGAGGTCATCCTTCCTCCCATAGGTTTTGCCATGTGGCTTGGCCCTACATGGGCCAGTGACCAACTAGCCACTTCTGTAACTTCTAGGTAGTTAACCACAAGGTTAAGCCTCGATAAACTGCCCAGCTATCGGTGTAGATTACCACAGGTGTCGCCTCCTTGGTGATCACCATTCACACTGCCCTGAGTTCAGCCCATTGGCTACTTTGTTCATAGCTGGTATCAAACCATATGGTGTCAGTACTAGCTGGACCATGACAACAATCCAGGCAGTAGCAGCACCCTGGCTAGACCCATCCTTATACCATTCCTCATCAGAAATGGGAGGTGCCTTTCCTTAAAAGGTGAAGGCTTGGGGTCTAAGGGTGCCTTAGGCCCCATGGCCTTATCTTGCATTAGGACTACAGGTCCCAAGACCTCTTACAACTCTGCTGCTAAGGGGCTTGTATTCATCATACTTCGCTGTTGTAAGTAAGCACCCACTTTGCTAAAGTGGGTGTCTGTGCTGTCCCAGTCCGGGGGTTTGTCACTCATGAATGTACCCACCCCACTATTGGGTAAGTTGCCCTCATGATGACTGTTGCCCATCCTGTCACACTCTCATGAGCCTGAAGGGTGGCATATGCAGCTTCTAGCTGCTTTTCTGTCAAGGAATACTGGAGCTCAGCTCCTTCTACAGTTGGGACCAAAAGCCTACTGGCATTCTCAGGCACTCTATGTGTTGCCACAGGCCCCAACCGAAACCATCTGTGGTCACATGCACATCCAGCTCAAATGGGCACCCCTTGTCAACCAGCTGTAGGGCTTGTGCCTGCTGAATAGCCTGCTTGGCTGCCAGGAAGGCGGTCTCAGCCGCATCATTCCAATCTCAGGCAAGAGGATGGTTGCCGCTTCTAAATCTGCAAGAGAATCAGAGGCTAACATAATATTATCAACAAGACCATGACATATGGCAGGGCTATGCATACAGCCCTGCAGCAACACTGTGAAAGTCCATTGTTGCCCTACCCTGAAGGCAAACTGTTCCTGGCTCTCTAGAAAAAAAATGCAATAGCTAAGCCCACCACAGTAGTACTGTCCCAACTCCGTCATCAAGCGGTTCATCAAATCTGTGATAGAACAGCTGCCAAGCCGTGTAAAACATCCACCCCGACAATGTATTCCGGTATGGGAGAGACATAAACAGTATATAAATGGGGAGCCAAACAGCCGATGCCAAGATGCAGAGATACAGATTTCACTTTCACTGACTGGCCTCCATAACCGTCAATGTGAGCAGGTTTGCCCAGAAACTTATCTGGGTTCCAATAAACAAGGCTGCAATCTGCACCAGTATCCACCAGTGCCAGCGCCCACTATACATTGGTGGGGGACCGGTGGATCACTAATTCCACTTGTGAACTCTGCTTGTCCGTTGTTCTCCCAAGCTGGGCACCTCATCTAGTTCCTTAATCAAACAGAAAAGGCTTTACCCCTCCACCAGGCTGCAGCATGTAGCCTTTGAACTGGAGTACTTGGGTGGGACTGGGTCACACAGCAATGTCCTTCTCCCTCCTTGGGCATTTTCTGGAATTGCTGCTCTGGAGACAACTGTCTCCACAAAGTTAAGAGTACTTCATTGGGCTGATTATCAATTTTCTCTCTATCAACCCCGGCCAAAATAAAATCTATCCACATCTGTGAGTGTGTAACTCGTTGGGGCTCCCTTTGCTCTTGTTGGGGGGGTCCCCCGCGGGTGGGACATCTTCCCTTTCTTTATGGAGCAGACCCCTAGGTCCTGCCAATGACCTCCAGGCCTGCATTTCCAGCAGCCTCTAATTCCTTTTCCAAGCTCTGTAGCCAGGCCTCCAGGTGCCCCGCCTGTGCCTGGAGGTTCCCATTCACCGCAGCTTCTAATTCTTTTTCTGAGCTGAGTAGCTGGGCCTCCAGGTGCCCCACCTGTGCCTGGAGGGCCCCCACCTGCGCTGCATCCCTCAGGGACTGGGTGTGCACTTCTTGCAGCACAATCAAAAATGCCCATCTAACCCCACTGGCAAAAGCTCACTCCCTATGGGTGCTCTGTGCTTCTAGCTGCTTCAGCACCTTCTCCAGACAATAGTGGCTTTTACAGACAATAGAGGCTCTGAGCCAAGCATGAGCTCATGTGGGTGTGGCTATATAATAAGCAGAGTTGTGTGCCTGCGCTCCAAAGTCACTGAGTCATGCTGGACCAGATGTCTGCCTTGGCCTATTCTTGACTGCAGCACATCCATTTTCCTTACACTAATTTCTCCCAGAAATACCCTCAGAGACACATCCAGAGACAGTGCTTTACCAGCTCTCTGGACATCCAGTCAAGTGGACACATAATATTCATCAACATATTATGATTATGATTATTGTAAGTTCAGGAGAGAGTAAGAGTGGACAACTGTCATGATAAAGATAGCATCATAGCAAAAATAGCTGTGTTTTCCTGTTAATTCATTTATCTGACCAAGATGACTGTCATTTTAGTTTTCTTGCTTGCATTGGTTGTAACCTCCTTAATGTCATGTGATCGCTATGGTCTGTTGTCAAGGATGGAACACATGTAGCTCTAAGGCCATAAGCCTCAGGCTACTAGGTCCCCATCTCTGCACTCTTTCCGTCCCTGGTCACTCATTTGCCTTCTGATCATCTCCATTTTTTTGTTTCTGCTCCTCAGGCTTCCCCACTTCCCTTTCTCTGACCATGAGCTGAGTTTTCTGAAATTGATCAGGCACTGGGCATGTGCCCCTGTAGTCACAGCAGTGGGTGGGCGATGAGGCAGGGAATGTGGGGAGCAAGGAGATGTTATTCCTCACATGGGTTTTTACATATTAACGATCTCCCTTCCTGGGAAAGAAGTGCTAACCTGTTAAAATTTCCATTTTAAGATTCATAATGAAGAAAAATTATCTACCCCAGAGAGTATTTAGAATAATACCAGACTGAAGCTATGGTTAGAACTTAGAAGAACTCAAAAAACTTCTAAGCTGTCTAAGACTTAGTTAGCTTTTTCTACTTTAATGGAGGAAAAAACAGGGGGAAAAAAAGCCTACCATAATAAAAAAAAAAAAAAAAAAAAAAACAAGACATTCAGTTTAATTTTTACCCCTTGAGGTCACTTTCACTTTCAAGTTACGAAAAGAAGAATTTTTCTTTTTAAACTAATTCCTTCTCAGTCTGCATCTAAGAATTAGGTCATAAAATTTATCTTTCTAAAGTGCCATTCCATGGAGATGAGGGTGAAGTGTCTTCTTAGTCATTTACACACGTAACTGGGGAGTTAAACAGCCTGTCTGCAGTGATAACAGGTGACTGGATCTATCTCCCTCTTGTCAATTCTGGGGCAAACTTCAGGAGAAGGCCAAGCTGGTCATGTTTGCATGTTTGTGCCTAGGAATAGAGGAACTTGGTTCCCTTTTACAGAGAATTAAAGAAAGGAGTTAAAATAACCCCTTCCTCACTTGGTTTTTCAAGCTTCTCTGTCCTCTGGAAAGAGTGACCCAGACTCTGTGTTCCATATTCAGGCTCATCAGAGGGGCATTTATGCTCGTCCTCAAAGACAACTGAGATTGTGCAGACCCAGCAGTTGCCATCACATCACCATAACCCTAAAGGCAAACTTCCGTATCTTTGACTGGTGCAGAGCAGATTCCTTGAAGATTCGCCTAATGGTGAGAGTCATGTTAGGCTTTTTCTGAAGGCCTTTCAGTTTTTCAAGCAGTTCTAGTAGGTATAGAGTCCTAAGATGGCCTCTGAGAGTCCTGGCCCCGGGTATGTACACACCTCCTCCCACTTATCCAATCAAACACTACTCTGGATACTTCTGTGAAGAGATTTTGCAGATGTAATTAAGGCCTGAAATTACTTGCCCTTAAGAAAGGGAGATTATCCTGGTTGAATCCAATCTAATCAGGTGAGTCCCTAAAAGGGACAGGGCTTTTCCTGAAGAAAGAGATTTGAAGTGTGAGAGGGATGTGAAGCAAGGGAGATTCTTTATTGCTAGCTTTGAAGATGAGGGGGTCACATTATAAGAAATGGGGGTATCGTCTAGGAGCTGAGTCTAGCACCTGGAGGAAAGCCAGCAAGGGAACAGGGACCTTAGTCCTACAACCGCGAGGAATTGAACTCTACCACCACTACATGACCATGGAAGAGGACTGTAAGCTCCAGATGAGAATGGATACCACCTGAATATTAGCCTTGTGAGACCCTGAGCAGAAAACCCAGTCACACCATGTCCACACTTCAACAGATGGAAATTGTGAATCAATAAATGGGTGTTAGAAGCTGCTAAATTTGTGGTCCTTTGTTATGCAGTAATAAAAATCTAATACTGTGGTGGCAGAATAGCATGGACTGTCATAAAGTCACCTTTCAGTACAAGCTGAAAAGTATGCATCCTTCTTTGTTCTCTTAGAAAGAAATGATGAAGCTCCCTCTCTCCTACTGAAATAACCCCACTAAATAAGTGACTAGCCCAGAACTAACCGATAGTAAAGGAAAAATATTTATCTTCTCTTATTCTCTCTAGCCTTATATGACATGCCTAGAAGAGCAGCACACACTGTAAACTCAAAAGTTCTATAAAGTGTACATGGCAATATTTTTAGGTATTTCAGAGAACTTTCTATACATTTGTGTAAGTTCTCAAAGCTACATCTGAAAGTTCCTCTATGTGCTCGTGGTTAAGTCCCCACATGACAAAGCTGTGTAGGAAAGAGAAAGGGTGCCCTGTGCTTGTGTTTCCCTTATTTTCTGGGGAAGCAGCTTAGTTTTTGCTTTTTTGACAAGTTCCCAGATGCTTTTCACAGTCCACTGTTTAACTTTTCTTGTTTTTCTGTAAATAATCTCTGTCAATAGAGTGTATTTTTTATAGGTAACTGAATCACTGCTGCTAAAGTTGTGGTATTAATGAAGAAGTCAGAGCTGTCCCTGTAGGGCTGTAAGAAAGAGCTTAGAGTGTCTGGTGAGAGCCCAGCCACTTTGCTGGAGCAATCATTGAACACCGTTTATTGGATCGAGGCCCATTATCCAGGTCGAGTCCTGACACTTGTCAGGCTCCCCTGTTTACTCTTTGTGAATACAGGGAAGTCTTGATGCCAGATTTGGAGTGTGGCTGTCCCTTTTACTGATTCCGGTAATGTATACTTGACTCTTGTTCAAGGGAGTG
The DNA here is from genome assembly GCF_028885625.2 of Pongo pygmaeus. Classification (NCBI taxonomy): domain Eukaryota; kingdom Metazoa; phylum Chordata; class Mammalia; order Primates; family Hominidae; genus Pongo; species Pongo pygmaeus. The sequence goes on along the minus strand of NC_072378.2, from coordinate 98,298,380 downwards.
CAGGAGGATATTCTCCATATTACTAAAGACATATATGGTGCTTATGTAATTAACTTCTTTTGGACTGAGGACCTTAAAGACGATTAAAATCTTGTATATGATGCTAAACTACTTTGTCTGACTTTGCTACACGAATAATTATTTATTGTTATGGGAAGGTACTGATCATTTAAAACTGTTAATTCTGTTTGCTCTGATTGAGCAGGTTTCTTATGTTTAAGTGACCCCATAGACTATTGCATCCTGAGGTGCATTATTTTAAGAAAAGAAGAGTCTGGTAGGTTTATCTAAGATTACATCAAACTGGAGAAAGCCGAAGTAAGACCCCTCGTCTCACTGCTGAGCCAAATAAGCACTGGGGCTGAGCAATTAGTGCAACACAAAGGCAACCATTACCGTATCAGAGCAAACCCCCATTGTCTTCTTGCACCCTGCAGGCTTGACAAGTTTTCTCCTGGGCTGCAGCAACCGTGATTTGGAAAGTAAACAATTTCTATGTCACATGACTGGATTCTTCCTTTAGGCATCCAGATGCCTGCCATGATCTCGGGACTCCAACCTCAGCCACCAGGCTGGTAAAACTCACTGAGATTGGTCCGTGTATTGGGGATTAAAATGAAAGGGGGTGGGAATAGGCGTCTTGGTATTTTATCAAAGCATTGTGTTTCGAGGTCTAAAGGACATGAGTGGGAGTGAAGGTGATGGAGGCTGTTGGAGGTGGCAGTGCAAGGAAAGTGCCAGCAACGTGCTTTAGATTTGAACTAATCCAGGAGAAGTTGGTTTGGGAAATAGAAGAAGGAGACAAAGACTGCCTCCCTGTGTTCTGGAGTCTCTGTCTTCTGGATAAGATAGTGTTCCTTTCCATGGCAAAAACCAAAATTACTTTTGCACCACCCTATAAGATGTGACCCTTCAACTTGGAGAAGTCCCAGAAAGCTATCCCATAGCAGTACTGGTGCCCTGTAAGTGGGCGCAGATACTTTTCTGTGCTTAGAGGCATTTTCTTTCTAGGTCTACCCACTTGGGAACCAGATATTCATATTTTTTACTTTTCTTCACATATCATCTACACAAAGACATATAGAAACAAAATCCTCAAGAACAAAACAATATAGTGACGTAGAATTTATCTTCATGCTATTATCAAGGAGAATTCCTTTAAGTAAATGAACAATGTAGGCAGAAGGACATACCCAAATATTCAAAATAAAATTCTGATTCTCCTCTCCTTTTTTGGATGTACTGCAACCACAAATTTACCACAATTATTTCAGTTGCAGCAAACATGTCCACTTACATTCCTCTTATGTCTCCAGTTATCCAGCTTTATAATTGGCTAATGAAGATTAGAAGCAAAAAAACCTTCAGAGCATGCTTTCTAGAGAAATCATTTCTCTCTTGAGTGATGACTTCAGGACTATATGGGATCTATGGAGTTATCTGATTGATGGCATGCCACTCATCCATAATGATCTCTATAAAGCTGGACAATCATTCTCTAGATTGGTGCTGGTCATTGAATAGGGTGCTGGGCAGTATTTTAGGCCATTGCATGGTGCAAGAGGATATGGATCTATTTATGATATCTTATGCAAATTTGCCCATGCATAGAAGTAAGTGGCTTCAGAGGTTTTTTGTTTATATTTAGGCTGTCCCTGGGAGGAGTGTGTCATATTGTGGCAAGTGTATATTTCATTTGACATCATATTTTAAATAACCATTGGAAGAATTTAGAAACTGATTGTATTGGAAGTTTCTTCCTAAAATAGCCATTTATTAATTAACTCATATTTAATTTTTCAGCTGCTCTACATTTCGTATTTCTCCATCCCTTTTTTCTTCCCTGATAAACTTATAAAATTTATTTAAAAGAAAATGTGCTTCAAAATTGCTTATTCTTATTAGTTAAATCCAAAATATGCATTAACTTATTGCATACAGTAAGATTTATTCTGGTTAATTCCATGTCAGGAGACAGATTGGGTTATGACACGGCTTTAGCAGGTGTCTCATTTGGGCTGTATCTTAGCTGAGTCAGATGTATAAGGTGCTGACCCAGGCTGTATGGCAGAATAGTTAATTCCACATACTTTGGAGTCAGAAAGATCTCTGTTGAATGCTGATTGCACTATTTATTGACTTGGTGACCTCTGTGATTTTCTTTAAGCCTCAACTTGCTCATCTATAACATGGGCATTCTATTTCACAAGGCCAGTGTGGTGAGGATTAACTGAGATAATGTCTGTGAAGTCCTTAGCAGAGTGCTCAGCACATTATAAGTCCTCAAAGATGGCCACTCTTAATAGTCATACCATCACCATTATCTAGCTTTTGTTGGAGGTATACAGTAATTCTCTTAAAGGCTATAGCTAGAATAACCTTTTGTCCCATGCTCTACATCTGTCCCTGCTGGAGTCTGCCTGATGATGACACCTATGGTATAATTTGTCCACTTCATTACCAGCTCTTCAAAGGTTCTTTAAACTCTCTTAACCAAGGAGATGAGAAAACTGGTGAGCTGGGTTGAACTCCCTCACAGCAATTTCAGTGCTTTGAAGCAATACTGCAAGTGAGGGCAAAGAGGGGTAAAGATTGGAGGACAGTCCAGGGACCCATTTCTAGTGCCTCACCTACTTCTCAGTTTCTGGAAATTGTACTGTTGCTTTCTATTCTTGATTTCCAGAGGGCCTTGGAATAATCCTACATCAGACAGTAAGTAATGTTTGCTGTCCCACAGGCATGAGCAGGCTTCACTTCAACTCCAGCCACCAAACTCCTATTAGCAATTTCTGACCAGCCTCTCTGGGATCAGAAAACCATGCAGGCCTTGTCAAACCATGTCCTTTAGAAAAGAGCTCTGGTTGAATAGTTGTGGGAGATGCTGTGTATACTATTACTCTCTGGAAAATTCAAAATGTGCATTAGCATACTAAAGGCTCTACACCTGAACTAAAGGAACTTGATTAAACAAGCACTTCATCAAACATATTTAACCAAAGAATCATCAACTGCTTCCTAGACTCTTAAACACAATATCTCACTCTTTGGGAGACTTTGGAATAGTAGTTTGCTCTGCCATTGTGAGAAGCATAATTTTCTGTTGACCATTTTACTTCCATGCCTGCAGAAGAGGCCATGGTTAGCCAAAGAAGGGATTTTTTTTTTTAACAGTTCTGCTTTTACTTTATTTTATTTTATTTTTTATTATTATACTCTAAGTTCTAGGGTACATGTGCACAATGTGCAGTTTTGTTACATATGTATCCATGTGCCATGTTGGTGTGCTGTACCCATTAACTCGCCATTTACATTAGTTATATCTCCTAGTGCTATCCCTCCCCCCTCCCCCTACCCCACAACAGGCCCCAGTGTGTGATGTTCCCCTTCCTGTGTCCAAGTGTTCTCATTGTTGAATTCCCACCTGTGAGTGAGAATATGTGGTGTTTGGTTTTCTGTCCTTGCGATAGTTTGCTGAGAATGATGGTTTCCAGCTTCATCCATGTCCCTACAAAGGACATGAACTCATCCTTTTTTATGGCTGCATAGTATTCCATGGTGTATATGTGCCACATTTTCTTAATCCAGTCTATCATTGTTGGACATTTGGGTTGGTTCCAAGTCTTTGCTATTGTGAATAGTGCCTCAATAAACATACATGTGCAAGTGTCTTTCTAGCAGCATGACTTATAATCCTTTGAGTATATACCCAGTAATGGGATGGCTGGGTCAAATGGTATTTCTAGTTCTAGATCCCTGAGGAATCGCCACACTGACTTCCACAATGGTTGAACTAGTTTACAGTCCCACCAGCAGTATAAAAGTGTTCCTATTTCTCCACATCCTCTCCAGCACCTGTTGCTTCCTGACTTTTTAGTGATCACCATTCCAACTGGTGTGAGATGGTATATCATTGTGGTTTTGATTTGCATTTTTCTGATGATGACTGATGATGAGCATTTTTTCATGTGTCTGTTGGCTGCATAAATGTCTTCTTTTGAGAAGTGTCTGTTCATATCCTTTGCCCACTTTTTGATGGGGTTGTTTGATTTTTTCTTGTAAATTTGTTTAAGTTCATTGTAGATTCTGGATATTAGCCCTTTGTCAGATATAGGTAGGTTGCAAAAATTTTCTTTTAAAAGAACTAGAGAAGCAAGAGCAAACACATTCAAAAGCTAGCAGAAGGCAAGAAACAACTAAGATCAGAGCAGAACTGAAGGAGATAGAGACACAAAAAACCCTTCAAAAAAAATCAATAAATCCAGGAGTTGGTTTTTTGAAAAGATCAACAAAATTGATAGACCACTAGCAAGACTAATAAAGAAGAAAAGAGAGAAGAATCAAATAGATGCAATAACAAATGATAAAGGGGATATCACCACCAATCCCACAGAAATACAAACTACCATCAGAGAATACTATAAATACCTCTACGCAAATAAACTACAAAATCTAGAAGAAATGGATAAATTTCTCGACACATATACCCTCCTAAGACTAAACCAGGAAGAATCTGAATCCCTGAATAGACCAATAATAGGCTCTGAAATTGAGGCAATAATTAATAGCTTACCAACCAAAAAAACTCCAGGACCGGATGGATTCACAGCTGAATTCTACCAGATGTACAAGGAGGAGCTGGTACCATTCCTTCTGAAACTATTCCAATCAATAGAAAAAGAGGGAATCCTCCCTAACTCATTTTATAAGGCCAGCATCATCCTCATACCAAAGCCTGGCAGTGACATAACAAAAAATGAGAATTTTAGGTCAATATCCCTGAGGAATATCGATACAAAAATCCTCTATAAAATACTGGCAAACCGAATCCAGCAGCACATCAAAAAGCTTATCCACCATAATCAAGTGAGCTTCATCCCTGGGATGCAAGGCTGGTTCAACATATGCAAATCAATAAACATAATCCATCATATAAACAGAACCAAAGACAAAAACCACATGATTATCTCAATAGATGCAGAAAAGGCCTTTGACAAAATTCAACAGCCCTTCATGCTAAAAATTCTCAATAAATTAGGTATTGATGGGACGTATCTCAAAATAATAAGAGCTATTTATGACAAACCCACAGCCAATATCATACTGAATGGGCAAAAACTGGAAGCATTCCCTTTGAAAACTGGCACAAGACACAGATGCCCTCTCTCACCACTCCTATTCAACATAGTGTTGGAAGTTCTGGCCAGGGCAATCAGGCAGGAGAAAGAAATAAAGAGTATTCAATTAGCAAAAGAGGAAGTCAAATTGTCCCTGTTTGCAGATGACGTGATTGTATAGTTAGAAAACCCCATCGTCTCAGCCCAAAATCACCTTATCTGATAAGCAACTTCAGCAAAGTCTCAGGATACAAAATCAATGTGCAAAAATCACAAGCATTCTTAAACACCAATAACAGACAAACAGAGAGCCAAATCATGAGTGAACTCCCATTCACAATTTCTTCAAAGAGAAAATACCTGGGAATCCAACTTACAAGGAATGTGAAAGACCTCTTCAAGGAGAACTACAAACCACTGCTCAACAAAATAAAAGAGGACACAAACAAATGGAAGAACATTCCATGCTCATGGATAGGAAGAATCAATATTGTGAAAATGGCCATACTGCCCAAGGTAATTTATAGATTCAACGCCATCCCCATCAAGCTACCAATGACTTTCTTCACAGAATTGGAAAAAACTACTTTAAAGTTTATATGGAACCAAAAAGGAGCCCGCATTGCCAAGACAGTCCTAAGCCAAAAGAACAAAGGTGGAGGCATCACGCTACCTGACTTCAAACTATACTACAAGGCTACAGTAACCAAAACAGCATGGTACTGGTACCAAAACAGAGATATAGACCAATGGAACAGAACAAAGCCCTCAGAGATAATATCACACATCTACAACCATCTGATCTTTGACAAACCTGACAGAAACAAGAAATGGGGAAAGGATTCCCTATTTAACAAGTGGTGCTGGGAAAACTGGCTGGCCATATGTAGAAAGCCGAAACTTGATCCCTTCCTTACACCTTATACAAAAATCAATTCAAGATGGATTAAAGACTTAAATGTTAGACCTAAAACCATGAAAACCCTAGAAGAAAACCTAGGCAATACCATTCAGGTCCTAGGCATGGGCAAGGACTTCATGTCTAAAACAGCAAAAGCAATGGCAACAGAAGCCAAAAATTGACAAATGGGATCTAATTAAACTATAGAGTTTCTGCACAGTAAAAGAAACTACCATCAGAGTGAACAAGAAGGGATGTTTTAAATGAAATAAACTATTGGAATTTATCTACTAAACTGTATGGTTCTCTTTGTGAGAAGAGCCCAAACATATATTGCTGATATTACACCACTTTTGAATCGGGCTCATTTCATAGCTGTATCCTCTATTTTTGCCAAGATTTACTTACTGCTGGGACCAGGAAAAGAACAGACATAGCACACGCTGTAGCCACGAGCAGTTTCCATACATGCTGATGAATGTTTACATTTGTTGCATGCAGTCATGAACACTGTAATTAAACATAAACAGAAGTAATTCTGATCACAGTTGTGAGTACAATTTGCATTCAAAAATTAGAAAGTAAAATGTAATGATATATCCTAACCAAACCAAACCAAAACAAACAAACAAACAAACAAACAATCCCCCAACTCCCGTCTTCTCAAATATATATGTCGGGCCTTCCTCTTTGAAAAAAATCTGGTCAAATGAAAATCACCGTCTCTCCATAGCAATGATTGCCATGTTGCACTAAGTTAGCTGACTGTCATGAGAGGATATTATGGAAGAAACACAGAAAATTAGGTTGCTTCATGGATATTTAGTTTCACACTTCTGAGGCTTTACAAATAAGATGATTACTCATAATGTTGTAATGTTAGCTTTGTAAATGTTATAATTAAACAACTGTAATCTTTTCTTTTCTATCTTTCTCTTTTTACACACACACGCTATGTCTCATCTTTGCACTGGATCTGTCCTTTTAATTAGAAAACCTTTTGGAAATTTTCAAGAGTTTTTTTAGTTATAATTGATATTTCTGAAAATCAGAACTAGGCACTTCAGTAAAAGGAAATTTTTGTCTTTGTGTGTAAAAACATTGGGTTTTTTTATGACGATGATGTTAATCAGTTTTTAGGGTTCAGGATAAGTTTTGTCAAATTATTCTTTAAAGCTCATGCAAGTGCAAAAGAAAATATTAATACACTGGCATCCAGAGAGCAAGTTCGTAGCTTTCATAACTCACTTCCATGGCATTTCAAAGTTAGAAAGTTTGAATCAGTTCTGAGTTGAACTCAGGTAGAATTCTTAGATGTTACTGAATTGGTCCTCCCTAAGCCACCTTATGTCACCTCATCTCAGCTTCTCAGTCTGCAAAATAGAGGATCATGATGTCTTTCTCAGCATACTTTATGAGAATGTGTAAGTGATTAGTCAAGCAGTATTTAAGTGCAGTTTGAATTTATAGAAGAAGATACCAGGTTATTGGATTAAGTAATAGATTTTTCTTCCTTCCTAGGATGTGAACAATAGGAAACATTAGAACAACGAGAAATATATTTGATATTAGATAGTAACAACCAGTGATCGTGATAACAACACTGGACCTGAGTTTACGGACAGCATTAGGAATGGAGCATTTTTTAAGCACTGGTTGATGTGTATCCGAAATGTTTATAGTGGCTGTCAGGTCCCTTGCGGCTTTGTCCTCAGCAGGTACTGGGATCATCTCAGTCCTGACCAGTGGTCAAAGCATTGTGTCTGAGAGGCTTCCCATCAACACTTCTGTGGTTCTTATGACATTAATACTATATGGACACTAATATCACCACTATAAATTGCTTTATTCATGAATACAAGACCTAGGTTACTTACTACCTTCCATGTAATAAAAATAGTCACGACTATAATAAATGCTTAATATTTACAGTATGTATAGATGTGGATATTATAGGAAGAATGTTCTATGTAGTTAGAAAGGAATAATAACAGTAATAAACAACGCACAGATCTTTGGGTTGAAAGATCATTGTTATAACAACACTACAAAAAATACACTTTGAAAAATAGTCTTTGGAATAAAAATAAACAAAGAAGAAAATGATTCTGTGAAAAAACACTGTTTGAAATATGTTCATTTCATTTCTATAGTTCTATGTGAAAAATGTGCAACTTTCTGAAGCAGAATGACAGCAAGTAATACAGTAGAATGACTTGGCTGTGTTACATATTTGGGTGTGAAAGTGAATTTCTTTGAAGTCATAAATACACTCCGGATATTTAGTTAAAGTTTAGATTTCCTAAAAGTTCTGCTACAACCAGATTTTTGAAGCCAACCAAAACAAAATCTGTAATTTATTTTCCTATTACCTTTTTATGAGGTCTTATAGCCACCGTAACTTCTTTTGTGCTTTGAGATTTACAGGTTAGGTCCTGTAAAAGGGCACTTGTGTGACCCTCTAGGCCTGCGCTGTATGTCTTGTTTTCATTTCCAGCCCACCAAAATTAATAAAAGCATCTTTATGTAAGGGTGTCCTTATAATGTTCAAATGACCGGAGTACAAGAGGTTAAATAATATTACCACCACTGTTCCTGAATTTCCACACTACAATCAAGTGAATTGACATAGAAGATAGAGTCGGCAAAGCTCACAGTCCCTTGTGCCAGATTTCAAATGGGAACTAAAATATTGATAGAATTCCATTTGGGATATTATCAAGAGTGTGGTATCTTTACTTTGAATTTTATTCGTGTTTGCGATATTATTCAAAAATTGAATGCGCCACACTGCTGCTGTCACTCAGAGTGCCCTTGTTGTTTGACTAAGGGAGACTTCAGCTTCAGGGCGCTGTGCTATTCAGCAGAACATGGTGCCAGGAAGGGCAGCTTTGCCTGCCTGGGAGAAATATCCTCCTTTATAAATAGCCCTACGTTGCCAGTGCCTTTTAGACTACTTAAAGCATTTTTAGCTAAAAATACACAGCTATTCACAACAGAAATTTTTTCTATCCCCATCTTTCATTTTTTACCTTCCAATTTACTACATAATAGGAAGAGCATTTCATGCCCCAGCATTCTTTTCTTTTAATATCCTATATTGTACAGTGTTTTCCCCCCTTAAAGACTCCTTTAAAGTACAGTAGCAATATTTGGACTTCATCATAAAATATTACCTTTTTATTCCAAGACAATAATGACTCTAAGATTAAAAAATATATATAAAAAAGAGAGAAGAGAAAGAAACCCCAAACAAGCCACACCATCTAGTTTCGGCCAAGCTGCCAAATCCTATTACAGATTCAATCCTATTAAAACGTTCCCAGGTTTAAGCCTGCTTTGGAGTTTTTCATAGGAGTGCATGACCCCTACCCAAACCCCTACATGTGTGGTCAGGGACCTCAGGATAATCGTAAACTGCCTGGACTCCCATTAATCTCGCACAGTCAGATATTAGTGCTTGTAAATCAGCACCTAAACAAGAACAATAGTTAAAGCCATCAATAGTCTTTTAATGAGGCAGATCAAAAACAAATGAAAGCAGCAGGACACTCGGATTTGCCAAGGAGGGGAAGGGGAAGGCCGTAAGCTTTGTCTGATTTCTTACAGAAAAAAGTAGATGGATTTAGTCCAGGTCCTGTCTTCTAAACTACTGCATTCACTGTTAAAAAAAATAAAATAAAATACAACAAGATTATTTCCAGGAATTTTCTTTATTTTCTTTGTTTGGGGCATAGCAGCTGTCACTTTCTTTTCTTTCTCTTCTTTTCTCTTTATAGTTCCACACACACATATATCGACATATGTACATTAATGTACACATATTTAAAAGAGGAGGCCATTGCAAATAATAACTGCATGTAGACACATTAGGCAATGATCAGTTACACTTTGTCAAGAATTTTAATTATTTATCTGCATCCTTGCAGGCATTTTATGTGCTTTTGAAATTCCCACAGATGTTTTTTGTCCATTAGAAAAAGGGGGAAATATCTTGTTTTGTAATTCCTTGTTTTAAAGAAGGAGAAAAATAAAGCAAGATAGGATTTATTATCTAGCACGCATGTGCAGCAGCATTATAATGGTTGCCAAGCAACCTAAAGGAACCATATCATAGTAAAGAGAGGGGCAAATGAATGAACAGATGCATGGGATTAGATATGGGAGGGAAAGGGAAGAGGTTGCCTTGAAATGAGCTCACCTTGGCACATTAGTTTTTTATTGTGATTTGCTCTTATTCAGGTATATTTATCTTAAATAGTTCCTTTTGATTTTGCACGATATTTTTATTTTTGCTACCGTTTTAGTTTACTATTTGACTAAAAGGCTCAAAAAGAAGAGGTGGGAAATGTTTGTAAAATTTGTGTTCTTTTATTGTTGCCATTCTTTCAAGACAATGTTTTAAGAAGAGGCAAGGTACAAAAACAAGTGTTCTTGTACATTTGCTCCAACATCACCCAATACAAACACACACATTCAAAAGTTGTATTTCTTTGGTAGTGTTAAAAAAACATATATTTACTTCAAATTGGCAGCTTACTAAGCCACTTTCATTGTTGTGTTAAAACCTCACTATATATATAATTTTATGTATTTTTATATATAATTTATGTGCATGTTCTCACAGATACACATAGACATTACAGAGAGCCTATAGATAAAAATAAAACGCTCTCTCTTCTTGTTGCCAGATTACAGATGTTTAGGATGTGCACCACACCTCTCCTCCAGGGGGTGAAGACAGATTCATAGTGTATACCCAAAACAATTTAAATGGTTGACTTGACAACACCTATTCTTAGGTAATAGCATACAACCCAGTTTGTTCATTTAAAGTACAAAAACTTCTAATTCCATGGATTTAATAGCAAATATCACTAGATAATCCAATCCTGCAGTAGAAGTAAGCTCAATGTTAAATTCTAGAAGGCAGCCTGGCCTCAGCGCATCCTGGAAGCCCATTTTCAGCCTCCAAATGGGAAAGAGTGTAAACTATTTTCAACTCCTTTGAATTATTTAATAAACAAAACTGATCATAAATTAGTAAATGTCTCAAGTGAGACTGCTGAATAGAGAACATTCAACTGGGAAATGCCTACCATGATAGTTTCTGAAAACGCAAGGTATGAACTGTCAGTTTCTCAGAACTAGCCACCAAAAGAGCACGACAGGTTTAATTGATGTAACAGGTGTATGATGGCAGAATTCACACCACCTGAGGGCTTCTGTTACTTCCCACCTCACAGCAGCTGCATTCATGAGGAGGGCTGGTATTGTAGCAAGATGTTGACTGGGCCAGTTCATGCACTTGGGGACTTTTCCTTTTGGACTATGTAATAAAATTGTAGCTCTGTAGTTTTCTCAAGAAATGGCATGTGGAGTTGCATTTTAATCGTAAATTGACATTAAACTATTGCGGAATTATACTGTGTCTACTAATATATATTCCACCTCTCTTGCCCTAATGAGATCACCTTACACTCACTGGCACTGATGCAAACATTTAGAGCTGAGTGCTCAAAAGAGGCTGGAGTACAAATGGTACATAATTCATTACCCTGGGAAACACGGATTTCAATGCAACATAATGCAAGGTGCTCTCAAGTATTCCTGAGGCAGGAAGAGTGTACCACAGTCATGGTGAAGTGACTGTTTACACCAACCTGATTCCACTTGTTCTTTACTAGAGCTAACAAGCCCTCTACTGTATTATCGCACCCACTTCTACTTACTGGACTCCACAGATAAGTCCTTGCAGCTAGAGGAACAAACCCTTTGTTGCACAATCTATGAAGCAGCAGAAACTTGTGTGAATAAAAAAGAAAAATTCTGGAAATTCTAAAGAATGTTTCTCTGAGCTTTTTAAATAAGGTCTTAGCAACCTGGAGAATTTGCATTTAGAATAACGAACTATTTTTCACCCCTCACTTTTCCACCCCATTCACTCTTGTCAATAACCAAAAGATGGCAGCATTTTACCCATCATTCATGAGTGACACCTTTGGTGGAGCTAGGTTTGCAATTTCACTTTCATGTGCATTGTTATTTCCTCTTGGTACTAAATGTGGATTGATAACACTGTGGCATTTATTAACAACAGCAACAACAAAAATGCAATTTCAAAAAAGCTCAGAAGATTAATTATACAAATTATGGTGTAAAGCGTCAGAGTTCCTCTTTGATGAGGAAATACACACCAGTCTGACTGCAGTGACTCCACAGAGCAATCAAGCTTTGCTAGTGGTATCAGAACCCAAACACCTTGTCCCTCCAGCCATTAGGCTTTCTTCTTGGCTGTGGGCCAGGGAAAGGAGTAGGGACTATTGGGCTTGCAGGCCGAACCTAATGTGGGGAAAATGAAAAAGGGCACTAATGAACATATCTGACAGGGTTTCCACCAGGCCAGGCCTGCTCCTCATCTCTTCTCAAAGCACTTCGTAATAACAAGGGCAAGCAAGGTTGGTTAAGTATCTGGAAGAGGGTGTGCCAAGCACATTTACTACTGGGATTTGAAAATGGAATAGATCCTTACCCATGAGGGTTTAGGGACACTTCTCTCCAAGATGCCTTTCAAAGCCCACTCTAGACATTTGTCTGAATCATTTGATTCCCAAGAAGACCAACGGCGTCGTTTAAAAAATCTCATTGTGAGAAGCAGGAGAGTATAGCTTTGCCACAGTTGTATGCAAAAGGGAACGTGGTCCTGTTTTTCTGAGTGTTCATTATAAATAGGGTCGACATTTGAAAGCAATAAGCCTCATCAGCTTCCCGCTCACTCTGTGTAGTCTGCTCATCCAGGCTGTTATTTTCCTCTCCTGCATTGTTGATTAGCATTATCAAGATACAGTGATAGGCCTCATTCCCTCCTAAGTACCAAGATTCGCATTTTTCTTGAAACGAGGGCAGAAATCCCTTTATGATAAAATAGGGGTACATGCTCAAATTTGATTAAAATGACCAAGCAAAATGTAGGCAAAAATATTCTTTAGAAGCCTCTGGTGTTTGTTTAAAAGAAATCAATTATTTTGGGGTTACTTAGAAATATTTTTAAATATAATTTCAACATCTATTTTAAAATTCAGGGCGCATATGTGCAGGTTTGTTGTATAGATATATTGCATGATGCCAGGGCTCTGGGTATGATTGATCTTCTCATTGGGGTTACTTTTGCCTTTGGACACAATATATGTAAATCTGAGAGAAGGATTTTGTTCCTCCTACTTTTGGGTGCACTAACAGAGCTTATTTCCCACTCCTACCTTTTTCTAGGACTCTAGGACATTATATTGGTGTGTGACAGCAGAAATGTGAATTCCTTTATAGTATATAATGGGCACCACTAACCAGAATGATAAATATTGATCTGTCATAGAATCGAAACTGTAGAGTGACTTTATAGACATAATCAACATGTGTACACTGCTTATATAGTTAAATATGTACAATGGAACATAAGATTGAGGTGGATTTATATTTAAGAAACTCCATGAAGGGATTCAATAGGAAATTGTAATTCAGTTTCACAAGTGTCTAGTCTTTAGAAATAATGCATTTATGTATAAATAAACTTGAATGCGAAACATCTAGAATTATACGGAGAGCAAAGTTGGCTGGTAAGAGTTGGCAAATGCAAGCAACTGTCTAAACATGAGTTTGAATCCCAGTTCTTTGTTTTCAAGCTGTGAGGCCCCAGGGAAGTGCTTGACTTTTCTGTGGCTCAAGTCCTTCATCTGTAAAATGGTGATACAAACAGCTACCACATGGAACTCTGTTGGGATTAAATGAGATGTCCATAAAGCACCCATCCACCATGCTTACCATGGAGGAGGTGGTATGATTCTTCTTATTAAGACATGTATTAATATTCATAATAATATCTGACTATTCGAAGGCATAACCCTACCAAAAATCAGTAAGTTGTGGGCCTAAAAAAGACAATAGTGCATTTCTATTCTTTCCTACTCTTCTAAAAAGTAGGAATAATTTCTTTTTCAACATGGCAACTTTACTTCTAAATCAATATTTTTGGTGCCTCCCTTTTTCCCGACATACTGGCTCTCACTTGTCTTTCATTTCTGTCAGTGATATCACCATCATGTTTTTAGTGATTAAAACGTACATTTGTTCTTTTACTTATTTATCCAAAAGTTATATGGCTTGCTGTTATCACAGAGCACTATTCTGGGTGTTGTGGGGGAGGCGAAAACCAAAGTATGTTAGATTTTCTGCCTTTAAGACTATATTTTATTTAAAAAGATTACATAAACTTAGGTAACTGTGACTCAGAGGACTGTCAGGTAGCGTTTATATTGTTTGTAGGGGAGCTCTTCCATGACTTCCTCCCTCCCCCACACATACACTAGGATTAATGTCTCCCTGCTAAGTGTTTGCATGCACCCCCAGGTATGCTTCTATTGCATTACATTATCATCAGCATTGATTTTATGCTCTGTCACTCCACACATCCAATTCATCAGAAAGTCTTATAGACTACCTCCAAGTAAGTTTATATTTAATTTGCCCATTTCTCACCATATTTTCTAAGCCTCCATCAGCTATTTGCCCAGGTTATTGCAAGAGCCTCATAATTAGTATCTGTGATTCCATTCTTGCTTCCTTACAGTCCACTCTTTCCCCAGAAGTCCCTTACAGTTCCAACTACAACCTTTTCAGTTCTTCAAATGTGCCAAGCAAGTTCTGGCTTTATGGTCTTTATAGCAGCTATTTCCTCGGCCTAGAATACTCTTTCCCCAAGCTTTATGTGTCTGCCTTCTTGTCCTTCATGTATTAGATTAAACATCATTCCTATCTAAATCAGCCAAGCAGCCACTCCCTATCATATCACCCTATTGCAGTTATTAGTACAAAACTTATCACTATCTGTTATGTTCTTGCTGATCCACTTAGAGCAGCATCCCCAACCTTTTTGGAAACAGGGACCAGTTTTGTGGAAGACAATTTTTCCACAGACCAGGGAGCAGGGGATGGTTTTGGGATGGTTCAAGCAGGTTACATTTATTGTGCACTTTATTTCTATCATTATTACATTATAATACATAATAAAATAATTATACAACTCACCATAACGTGGAATCAGTAGGAGTCCTGAGCTTGTTTTCCTGCAACTAGATAGTCTCATCTGGGGGTGATGGGGGACTAACAGATCATCAGGCATTGGATTCTCATAAGGAATCCACAACCTAGATCCCTCACATGCATAGTTCATATTAGGGTTCGTGATCCTATGAGAATCTAAGGCTGCCGCTGATCTGACATGAGGGGTAGCTCAGGTTGTAATGTGAGCAATGTGGAGTAGCTGTAAATACAGATGAAGCTTCACTTGCTCACCCACCACTCACTTTCTGCTGTGCAGCCTGATTCCAAACAGGCCACTCTATCTTGTCTACGTTATATCCTCAGAGTCTAGAGTGGTGTCTAGGATATAATTGGTGCTTGATAAATATTTGTTAAAGTAACAAATAATTGATGATGGTTATGCATTTGTTTCTACTAATAAATATTGAGACTCTTGAGTTAGGGACCATAGCTCATTTGTCTTTGATTCATTGGTGCCTAGCATATAATAGAAGTTCAAAAAAAGCCTAGCTGTTTTGAATTGAGTAAATCAAGAAATGATTTCTTGCTGGAGTGATTCTGAAAAGCATCATAGAGAAGGCATTTGAGCTGAAACTTCAGTAGATGACAAAAGATGATGGTACTTCATTTCAGGCAGCAGGTACTATGTGGGATAAAGTTTGAAACTGGAAACATTTAATGATTTTTTTAAAGGTAATGGTGAGTAGTAATTCAGATAAGTTGGAGTTTCTATAAGAGGATAACATAGGGCAAAGATGGCAGGAAGGTTGGGAACAGTTAAGACTGATCTCAAAAGCTTAACCAGCAATATGAAGTACACATATTCAGTAGGCAGAGGAGAGATTCATAACTGTGATTTAAGGGGTTTAAATGGCAGCTTTGTGAAGCATAAATTGCGGGAAGGAGATGGATAAGAGAGCTAGTCAGGGGCTAGTATAATAATTTGGAATAAAGTAACCAAAATTAAAGTGGTAGTAGAATGTGGAAAAAAATACAAGACCAATTAAAAAGCCTGATAGAACTTGATATAAAGGGTTCAGAACAGAACTCACTTTGAAGTTCCAAAAACGCATTATGGGGAGAATGGATTATATATAAAGAAAATTAGAGAGAAGTCAAAAGGAAACTCAGGTTTATTGTGAGACTGATAAGACCTGATTTTATTTTTTGCAAGTGAATTTTTAATTTATGATAAAAATTTCTACAGGTATTGTCTACCAGGCAGCGTGAAATGTGATACTGGAGCTCAGAAGACTTCTATAGGTAGAGGAGATTTGGAGATGATCTCTTTGGAGGTTCTAGCTCAAGAGAATCTTGGTGCAAAGTTAGAAAGGACCTTGTGAACTGCCCATAGGTCTTGAGAACTGCCCACGGTCATTTTCTTTCAAATCATCTTTTCAAATCATGAAATCATTTTGACTTTTATCTTTATTCCCCACATCTAATCAGTACTGAATTACCACCTTCCTTTTAAATGTGGTTCACATTTAAGGGTTTTCCTTCCCTCTGCCCAGAACATTGAAATTGTTTCGTAACTGTTGCTTCCTACTCTTCCTGATCTAACCTCTGTTGTCAAAGAAAGTTGTTAGTTTCCTTATCTTGGCTCATCTCCACAAAGCCTTCTAGATGTGTGCCACTTTGTATGAAAAGAATTGATAGGTGCAGTGGGAAAATACACCCTTAATCTTGGCAATGTATTGTAACTAAAGTCATTTTATATGGGCAAAACATTGCAGCCTGAGCAAATGGGGATGAGGTTTAAGTTGCAGCTTAGAGAGGGGTCATCTGGAATAATATCTCTGGTCCGGATATACCTGTGCTGTCCAATATGGTAGTCACTAGCTATATGTGGCTACAGAGTATTTGAAAAAGCGGCTAGTCCAAATTAAGATGCAGTATAAGCATAAAATACACACCAGATTTTAAAGATGCAGTATAAAAATAGCATGTTATACAAAACGTAAAAGTTATATGTTGAAATAATAATATTTTAGATATATTCAATTAAATGAAATACATTTTAAAAATTAATTTTACCTGTTACTATGGACTGAATTATGTCCCCCTCAAAAATCATATACTGAAGACCTAATTCCCAGTGTGACTGTATTTGGAGATATGGCATTTAAGGAGATAAAGTTAAATGAGGTCATTTGGGTGGGCCCTAATCCAACAGGACTGGTGTCTCTATAGGAAGAGGAAGAGATGTCAGGGTTGCATGTGCATAGAGAAAAGGCCATGAGAGGGCACAGCATAAAGGTGGCCATCCACAAGCCAAGGAGAAAGGCCTTAGAAGACTCTATCCTGCAGCACCTAGATCTTGGAGTTGCAGGCTTTAGAATGGTAAGAAAATACATTTTTGTTGCTTAAGCTCCCTAGCCTGTGGTATTTTGTTGTGGCAGCCTTAGCAAGGTAATACATTTATCTTTTAATTTTTTTAAAAAATGTGACTATTAGAAACTTTAAAATGACTTACCAGGTTTGCATATGTGGCTTGCATAATATTTCTGTTGGACATTGTTCTAAACTCATGGAGAGCAGGTGCAAGCATAGTTTTGTAGGAGCCAAGATGATTTCACAGATGACAGCTCAATACTCAAGAAACAAGAGAATCATGCTGGGTTTTGGTGGAGGAGAGAATACAGTGGCAGTAGGAGCTGATATTGGTTCTCTGTAATCCAGCGGGCCTCAGTGAACTTGCTTCAGCCCCTCCCCAGCAAAAGCATCAATAATACCTTTTTGGACTGTATAAAAGTGATTTATTGAGGAATTAATTTGGGTGAAACATAACTTATCTTTGGTTGGAGTTAGCAAGAGTTTTGAAAAAATGTGGAAGCATGAAGAGAAACAGGTGAGTTTGAAACATATTCCAGTCTGTGGTAGGTAAGGTAACAAAGACATGACTGAGAAATGTGCCAGACTAGGAGCTTTTGAGTATCTAGGACACCTGAGAGATGAAAGGAGAAGGTTCTGGAAGAGCTATGAAAGAAGAATCAAGAGATGATTTGGCTTAGTCCATGTCTCATAGGGTGTAAAATGATTAAATAAGTTATGATTAATATAGAGCTTCAAACAGTTCCATGATATTGTTCTACTTCACTTCTTTCTTTAATCCTGGGGACCCAATAAACAGGCTTCCTTGTCCTAAGAAGGGACGTGATGGGGTGAGGAGCCTCATCACATTCCCTGTTCTATACTTGTTCCATGGAGGATTTGGGGCACTTACAAGTGGGGCACTGCAGTAGAACTTTAGATGACATCCCCAGTGCAGGAATCAGATAACCTCTTTGAAGTTTCATCTTACACTTGACTTCAAATAATACCTATATGAATTTTTCTGTTTAGGCTCTTTTCAGAAATATTTCCTTCTCCATGACACATTTGTGATGCTGCATCCAAAGGCCTCTTTTAAGGACATGATACAGATTCTATTATCTGCCTTCATGTCCAGGTCTCTCTTCTTCCCACTCTTTTTGGTGTGAGAATGCCTAGGTAGACATTGGGCAAAGACAGGCTTGGGGATACCCCATCTGGGTTATAGGAGCTTGGTTCTAGGCATTAAACAATTGTTGAGTAAAAATTAGCAAAAGGCAAAGAAAAGATTAATTAAAATTTTCTTTAGAAATTTTAATTTAGAAAATTAGAGAAAATTTTACTTTTCTCTAATTAAAAAAATAAAGATTATAAAAAATATACAACATAAAGAAATCTTAAACATAAGAATAAAAGACTAGACTTCATGGAACAAAGTATTGCTTGTAATTCAAAAGTCTAGCTGAGGAGTTTAGCTATGAGCTCCAAGCTATAAACTTGCTGAAGGCCAAAGTTAAAAATGGATGGAATATGAAACATCTTTTGCTTAAAAATGATAAGGTTTACTTTTTACTTAAAAATGAGTCATAGCCCAGATGCTAAAAGGAATTGATCATAGATGTCTACCCTATGTGACGTCTTTCACATATAGGTACACAATACATTTTTGCTGAATGTAGAATGGAGTACCACTTGGCATTTGTACCATCTGACCTTGCATCCCATATGTTTAGCTCTGCAATTATTTTAGGAGTAGCAATATTGGCCAGGTGCGGTGGCTCACGCCTGTAATCGCAGCACTTTGGGAGGCTGAGGCGGGTAGATCACGAGGTCAGGAGATTGAGACCATCCTGGCTAACACGGTGAAACCTCGTCTCTACTAAAAATACCAAAAAAAAAATTAGCCGAGCGTGGTGGCGGGCACCTGTAGTCCCAGCTACTCGGGAAGCTGAGACAGGAGAATGGAATGAGCCTGGGCGACAGAGCGAGACTCTGTTTCAAAAAAAAAAAAAAAAAAGAAGAAGTAGCAATATTTGCCTATAACTTGTACTGCGTTCTCATCCTCCTTTTCCTCCTCCTTCTTTTTCTAAGAAAACGTAGTTGACTCATACTCAAATAAATGATCGTTTCCAGCTTGGCTGATACATTTGGTCAGTAAAAAAAAAAAAAAGTGACAGGAACAAGATACAGATAGTTTCTTCTACCAACTCTAACATTTAGCATTATGGACTTGCATTAACAAATATTGAAAAGGAGTAAATTTTTACTTGTTTTTATGCCAAACCCTATTGATTTCCATGTGACAGTCTATGTAACAATTATGTAACAGTGACAGTAATTAAATAGAGAAATGTGGAAGGAATAGTTGAAGCATTTTCTGTTTTATCAATATATGAAAAATAGTACTTCATTATTAAAAATAAAAATATAATGGACTGCTTCAATCCTATGTAGGTTTAAATCCAACTAAGAGTCAAGAAAACCTATCTATACATATGGTAATTCTATAAATCTTATTTTCAAAATTATTAAAGTATATACATATGAGATACATAATCATGGTTATTTTCAGTGTGTATATGTCTTCGTAATTTAGATCACGTATTTTACCTGTAAAACAATCTTTGACTATTTGTTTTTCATCCTATAATATTTTTGAACAATTTCTTATATTCAAGCAGTTTCTCAGGATTTGGCATAACCTGGACATTATGAGTTTCATGGTTTTTCTCCTCCCATTTGCCTCTAAAATTAGATGTAATAGGTGCAAGTAGTCCCCCTCTATGTACTTCCAAAGTCATTTTCTTATATACACACGAATGTCTTCTAAGATTGATCACACCTGGGTTTCTGTGTGCCAAGTTAAAAGGTGCTTGGTGAGCTCACAAAATGGAAAGCAAATTGGAAAAAGAAGTGAACTAGGAAATACATGGACATAGATTATATATGTAAGCTTCTTTGCACTGAGATGGTTTTGCAAAGTAAGTGAGCATTTTTGATAATTTGGTTTTCGATACATGGTAGAGACATATGTATCTGGTTCTTAAAGCGTCAGAATTAATTAGAAACTTTTTAGAGCTTTTTAGTGTAGCCCACAGATTTATTACTAAAACTCTGCTGTTTAGCACACCATTAGAATCTCTTGAAAACTGAAGTTAAATATGAGCCACATTTTAACTGTATTTATAAACCAAGTTCTTTTACATTTCATCATCAAAATATTGTCCTTTTCATTACTTAGGGTTAGGGCAATGACAATCACATTTATCATAGCTGCCAAAACATTTGCTTGCCACTTCAAGTCTCCTGGCTACTTTGCTCTTTTCTAACTTGCCTCTTTTAAGTCATATTCAATCCTGGAACTGCTTTTGAACAATTCATTTTTTTTTTTTTGCCTTAGAAATTGCATGCTTAGAGCAAAATAACTGGGGCATAAGCTAACAATCCAAATAAACTTGGAGGGGGATTTCAGAAAATTTGGTCAATATTATACTTAATTTCTTAAGCAATGCTTTCCTCACATAAATTTCCCTCTTAAAACATCAGGGAGAGGTTCTTTTATCTACCCTTTATCCATTGGCTATCCAAAAGTGTGTAGTAAAGTGACAGGGCTGATGAAGAAATGATTTTTACCTGTTGACTTGGAGACATATTCTATGAAACAGGCAGTCAGTCCTAATAATTGGAACTATGTAGTCTTAACAATATCAAAGTATCATTACCCCATGGAAAGAGACTTTCAGTTGAAGCTCTCAAATACTCAAGACTCATTTTCTTAAACTGATAATAGACATCTACGTAGCTTCCTCAATTCAACTGACCACCTTGGTACGATTTCTTACACTGAAGCAACAAATGTTTTTAAAGTTCCTCCAAATTTAATAAAATATATGGCTGAAAACCATTCACTCCTGATCTTCAGAGGACTTGTTAAGAGTAAGTTTAACAGAACACCAAATGGTATATTTATAGGAAACTGAATTGTATTTTTATTTGGAATTTGGACCAAAAGACTTTTATAATTCCAAAATCATATTGAAATTGATAATACTATAGGCTAGTTATAGCTTTTTCTACTTGAAGAGAATAGAGAATGAGGCTTTTATTCCCATTTTAATATTTTTGGAGGAAAGGTTATATTGCCATCTTCTAGGGCAGTGTGAACCTCAGTGACCTGTCTCTTCAATTGTCTTGATGGCTGGAAAAGGTAACTTAAAAATATATCCTTTGAGTTTTTTTTTAAACAAATAATTCTTTGAGTTTTCAATATGATTTAAAATTATGAGTAATTAATATATTTGTATCTTTACCAGGGAAATTAGTCTTGCAGACTTTTAAAAATAATTTCTGATTAACCAAAGGATTAATAAAATGTGCTTACTTCACACCCTTTTCTGACAATCTACAGCAAAATTAAGGCAAATATTATTTCGGAGAGTCCGCTAACTGGTCACATAACCAACATTTTAGTTAAATTTCTGTCAGCTGAACTGTAAAAAATTAAAGATCCAAGATAAAATGTGCTCCCATGCTTCAAATCTGACCAATTCCATTACGTGCACTATTGAAGTATGAAGGGTTTCTCCTTGATCAAAATGCTGGTGAGAATCTATACCTTTTTTTTTTTGTCATGAGTACTCTTGTTATGAAAAAAAGAGTAGGAAGGCCAAATGAAAGACTGAAAAAAGCAGCCGTAAAGTGACTTTTTACATTTTTTAAGTAGGTCACAGTAAGGTATATTATTCTTACTGCAAAAGTCAGTTTAAGCTTCTCAATTAAGAAAAGATGCATTTATAGAGCTCTTCCATTTTTATTGATTTTTGATGTCATTTTAAAAATGATGAATAACCATATTGTAGGAAACTGGACCCAAGGAGCATTTCTTTCCTATCTTTAGCTACTGCCAAAGAGCATGGTTCTGGCATCTACAGGTCTTGGGAATATTACCTTGTAGAGCAGCTGGGATGATCAGCCCATGAGGAAGGGTCATTGTCTTTGACATTTATGAATATATGAGTGTCCTTGTCCTGGTGCTCTGCTATACACCTGAACATAGCCCATGCTTCAGACAAAAGCAAGGTCTCTCATTTGGAACAAGGATAATCTGCTTAAAAATCTAAATCTCTAATAAATGGCTGACGTGTGCAAGAATATCATAGTACATAGCTCTTTGTAAGGTAATTTTAAAAGAAAATGATATGCATTTTGCTCAGCCAAGCAATCTGAAAGTTCAAAAGGTAAGAAGCACTTCTCAGCATGAAACTGTCAAACATATTTGAAAAGAAAGTTAATTACAATTGGCATTTTCAGGCCTTCTGCTGGCCATGGCTATCTTACTGAAAGGTGACATTAGTGACATCCATTGTATAGGGGCTGAGAAATGAAGGGTATCAAAAAACTGAAGCTCTGCATTTCTGTAACATAGGATGAACAACCCCAGGGCACTGGTTATTTTTTTTGTAGATATTTTGTAGCTTTGTGCATGTAAAGTGATTGAGAATAGGTACAAACTAGATAGAGAGAAAATAGTGGTATTCCAAAGAGGTCATCTGAATTCATCCTTTCCATGGAAAAGAGATTGGAGAGGATTGATGGTCACACAAAAACACTGTCCAATTTTCCTCACCTCTGAGTTTTCCTGGGTGGACTTAGATTTCTCTTTGATGACTTCTTGGTTACTATTTAGCTATGTTTTTTCTCAGAGAGAAAGAGAGAAGAAGGGAGGGAGGAAGAAAGGAAGGGAGGGAGGAAGGGAAAAAAGGAAGAAAGGCAAGGAAGGAAGGAAGAGAAGAGGGAAGGAAGGAAGGAAGTAGACATCTAATCATTCAGATGAGTTGAGCTTTGGCTAGCTCCCAAAGAAATCTGATAGTAGAATATGACTAATCTTTCATGTATTTCTAAGCTGACAGGGGAATGAAATGCCATTTGGGTTCTGAATGACCCTCAGCAAAACTAATAAACTTCAGTTGTTTTTTATCTTTATGTTGACCTCTAAATATTCACCTAAAACTGGATTATGTCTATGCCATTGAGTGGATAAGGTGTTGGAAATAAGAAAAGCTAACAGAAGAAAATGGACCTTCTCCCAAGAGTATGAATTTTATTTGGATTTTTGGGAAAAAGTATTCAATATTGAAGTAAAGGTATATGTTATAGGAGTAGAATGCAAATATTCACATCTATGTTTCAGATAAATTGAGGCATGTCAAAAAATTGTTTTGATTGTGTGTGTTGCTTCAACTGTTCCACAGTTCCCAGGAATACACATTTCATTTCCTCATTCACTAGGAGAGTTTTGTGGAAATTTTGATTGTCACTGAATTTTAAGGCTGCAGTTATTAGTTAGAAGTCATTGAATAAAAATTGCTGCACTGTGCAATTTAGCCAGTTGGTTTAAATATTCCCTTAACAAAATCCACATTATTGTTTTATGCACACCTTTAGCCCTTGGTAACTATGAGGGGCATTGGGATACACACTGGGAACCTTCCATAAGTCAGAAAGTTTTAAGTATATAAACATGGAAGACAAAAGAGGTCACTCTGAGCCAGCTCGTTGGCCAAGAGCAGTATAGCAAGCATAGAGCTCCAGGTAGGTATGAGTAAGACACACAATTTTTAGTATATTTAGGATAAGAAACATTTTTAGTAATAAGTTGTTCAAAGCACCAAGTCACACAAAACAGCATTTTCACAGTGTTCTCATAGGACCTAAATTAATACGATTATTCTTATTTGGGTAAGAAACTAATGATATGGTGCTACTATTATCAACATATGTGAAACATTTGTTTGACATATAGCATCATACTATTTTTCTTGCTAGCCAACCCAAGACAAATAAAAGTGAGTATTGAATTACCACAGTGTCCTAACCATACGGGTGTCATAAGCTACCAATGCTTTTTGATGAAATTATCAGTGTGAGGTAAGTACTCCAAAGTGACAAATGAAATATGCCCTAATTTTCAATTGCACTTTTTATTTTTTTTAGTATTAGATATTAGGCACTCATATTTGAATTACCATAATCAATTAGAAAAAAATTGCTTGACTTATGTCTTCAAAAATGCCATGTTCACATGTTTTCATGCAGCTTTTATTAGTTTGCCTTGTCTGAATACCCAGTTGTAATGCATGAACCTAAACTTTCTGCTCTGAATAGTGATATAAATATGGACTCTTCCAATGGTATACTGTTTTGCTCAAATGTAAACGTCCTAGAACAATACAACAAAATCTGTAAGCCAAGTGGTTTTTGAAACTACTTTCAAGGTTTAAATAGTAATATAAATAAATTCTGGGAAATGACCAAGTCATACACATTTTACAAATACCATATAGCCAATATTATAAAGTCCTCCCTCAAAGGGAATATGTTTATTCAGTTTAATGAGGAATTTATAATTTTGGATCCTGCACGTTCCTTGATAGAATGAGTAAAAAATAGCCACTGGGCTGAAGCAAAGGTATTGATGGTACTAGGAATTAAAAAATCAAACTTGAACTACATTTGTTGCCATGCCAAACAAGATACTAAAAAAATACTCTGAGACAGAAATCAACAAAGCTAATTTTGTTTTTTTCTGGCTTTGTAGGGATATGACAGTCAAAGAAGGAACTAGCACGTGACATCTTAAGAAAGTTAGGATTAGAAAGCATTGGATCTGGACGCTAATTTACAGAAGCTTAGTCTTTTTGTTTATGCCTCAGGAAGTAATAACCATATTAATTCATCTAATAAATGTTTATTGAACACCTACTATGCACTAGTCACTGCTCCAGGCCCTGGGGATACAGCAGTGGGAATGAAGAAGCAGACAAAATCCCTTGCTCTCAGGGAGCATGCATTATAGTGAGGAGATAGTCAACAATGATTTTTTTAAAAAGAAAAACACTCATTTATAAGATAGTGATGTGTGCTCATTCTATCTTGATTTCATTACTCATTTGAAAATGTAGGTATGTTGCTGTGTGATTCTAATTCTTATGGCCTTCGGAAAAGTTACAAACTAGAAAAGCCCTATTACAGCTATTAGAAACTTCTTAACTAGGAATTGTTTTGTTCAGATAAGAGAAAAGATTATATATTCCAGTAAAAACTAGAAAGATATTTTAATCTTATTTTAAATATTATCTTGAACCATTTTTGAGACTGAAATGCCATACAAAATATGCTCTTTAATTAATGTCTAATACATTTGAAATGTTTACATACAAATTATAATTTCCATTAAATGCATGATGTATTAGGCAAACTTTGATACACCTTTAATTTTTATATCTGATATTTAACACTTCGATTTGATTTTTTTTTCAGATTGGAGGATTTTATGAAATGCTTTAAAAATAAAAATAAAACTTTCTTCTCCATTATGGCTAGGAATCATCATTATTATCATTTTTGGTAGCATGTAAATCTGTAGTGGTTCTTATTACAGTCAAGTAGCAGTTACTGGTGAGGGCATAGATGATCAGTTTTAGACTTGTGTGCTGCTGAATTCAGCCAACAACGTGCTCATCATGAGTCTAACAGATTTTTCTGCTATTCGGACCACTGGGAACCTTATGAACCGGTTAGCTCTGCCCTCCTTCTTGTGACAAAGTGCCAACATTGTCAACATCTAGGAAACCAAGTACCAGAATCATTTGCTATTGCAATTAGCTTACTTTCAGAGTATAAAACAAAGACAAATAATAATTTTTTTTCAGTCTCTAGGCTTTAAAAGCTCTGAAATTTTCTGGCAAAAATTTCCAGCCAAAAGCTAGGAATATACTTAATCTGAAAATATGAGATAATTGTGTGTCTCTTTCTCTCTCTCTCTCTCTCCCGCATTGAATGGTGAGGGATGATTTCTCCCTTATATAAAGAACCCCACAATTTTCCATAATTTTAGAATTGGAATAGGCCCCAACTCCTTCACTTTACAAATAAGGAATATGGGGTCCAAAGTTTCGGTTAACATCCAAAGCCAGGGAATAGCAGAACTGGTCTCTAGTTCTAAGTTCCTGATTTGTAATCTAGTTATTTTATTATCCCATTCCTGTTGTCCCTGCTTGCATTATATTATACTTTTGCTTATATGTTTAGACATCATGGTTTAACTGAACATGTCAAATTAATAGAATATTATCTCTCTTAAGGACAGATTTTTTTTTCTTTTTTGTTCATGATTCTATTCTCAGTACCTAAACAGTGCTTGAGACATAAGAAATGCCCCAGAAATATACGTAGGAGGAGATTAATGGTGATCAAATAGGTGCATTAGTGATTGGTCTACAGTTAACCTATTTTCTATTTTGCCAAAGCTACCCCAGAAAGAACTATAAATTCTACTGGGAAAATAGTTAACTAACTTTCTGAAAAGACTCAGTTAGTAATGAATGGGGAAGTTAATGCTGGGAATACCATTTAGTTATTCAGAATTTGACCAAGCTTGACAAAATGCTCAAAAGATAGTGTGAAACATGATAAAACAAACAAACAGTGATTAAGACAAGAATGAGAAACACTGCAATGGCGAAAATGTATTTTACGTTTATTTTGATGAAGAAAGTTGTAACACATATATAATTTCCCTTGCCTATATTTTTGTAAGGTAAATACTGAAGGTATGTTTTCATTTTGAAAACGGAAGTCTGTAATCCGTGGAAGTCAAACCATTCGTCTGAAATTAAAGAAAATCAGAAGAATGGCTGGAAAAAAGGAAAGGCGTGGTCTCACTATAAGTTCAATTCTGCTTCCATTTAGACCATGCTGCTTCTGGTTTGGTTTAATCAAAACAATAAAATCAGTCAATAGGCCACTGGCTGAGCTTTAAACACTATTTTAGGCAGAATAAAGAAAGTGCATAATCATCTCTGTTTTTGACAGTCTTCACAAATGAGAAAAGAAATTCAAAGCTTTAGCTCCATTGATATTTGAAACATGACTGTTTAAGGTCGTACCTTAGTTGCTGAGCAATAGAGGAAGTATAATTGAAAACAATGACTGACTCTGCAAAACCCACAGAAGAGATCCACAGTGCATTGGAATCAGATGTGTGCTGGAGAAGTCGCCATGAGCTGCTGTCTGGGTGATGACAGAGTGGCACAAAGCTGAAGGCTGACTTCTGCTGTTAGATTCACATTCACTGTCTCTTTTGAAAACAACCTGGGCTTAGATGCTACTTCTGAAACCAGACTTTTTTTTTTTCCACAGAATTAATTTATCCTCTACATCATGAATCACAAAAACACATTTTTGCTTGAGCACAGACATAAAATATAATTCACTTCCTTTGTTGCTGTCCAGAAATGCCCTTCAAAGCACTTTGGACACAATTGTCAAACAAGCATGATTTACTTTATGTGTGATGTTTTTGCTCAAAAGTAGGAATTTTCTTTGTGTTTTCCTTAGAAAGGACTACTACATTGCTTTACCCCTCTTCTGCAACCCTAGTGCCCTCCTCACTCCCACACCCCCACACAAAGACACTCCTTAATTGTATTACTGTTAGGCTGACCTCCAACCTCAACTAAAATGAGGACAAGGCTAGTTTTGTGTTTCGTGGGATAACAATTTATGAGCAATTAAAAATGAAGGGACACAAAGCATTCATCACAGTCTCAGCTAGACAGGCAGCTGAGGTCAAAGGCTCTAGCAATGAAGTGTGCACAATATATTTTTATTTCTGTTTTCACTAAGAAGGAAACGGGTTAGCTAAAAATTATGGCATGCAGCCTCTAGTTCAAAATAGGTGCACTTAATCTTTGGAGACAGTTCACGCTTGGCCAGATAGGTTATGACAGTGCATGCAAAGACACACACACAAACGCATACACACGCAACCCGAGTACTATGCAATATGGTGTGGGAAAATGAAACATTTTACTAGTTTAATTCACATACACTTTCTAAAAGAAAAATATGCTGAATAAATATTCATTATGATTTTATAGCCAAATACACAATATTTCTCTCCTCTTGCCCCTATTATGGAAAACAAAATAGAAGATTTTAAGGTATAATTCCTCTTGGCACATTTCTCAATCTGTTTGGAATAACATGAAAGTCTTACAATTTTACTTTCCTGGAGCATCAATGGTATATTACATGAAGGTTGAGATTAATGTCTTGCGTGCTGGGCTTCAGTCAGTTACGTATCAAAGCACCACAGAAAATGCCTTTCAATGGAATGCTGTTGGTTTTTAGAATTTTTTTCTTTCCTGAAACACTACAGTATTCAAATATGACACTGATATTCTGATTTGAGGTCTTGGCCTGGCACAGGTAAAAATAGTGAATTGACTGTTAGATTATGCTATTAATTGACCTTGCTGTTGTTTTATAATGTATCCAATTCAGAAAGAAAGAGGTCTATAGCAAGCAAATCATCGGTTTTTATTCTACATGTAGTTTTGCCTACTTAACCAAAGTACTGCCATGTCAGAATGAACAAGAACTAAATGGTAATGATTGTTAGGATTAGATGCTACCAAGGAGGTGGCAAGTTCACATGTAAAATTTTCAGATGATAGGAATAGAGAATTCACTATCACAAATTGAGAGTCTTTTACTTTCTTCAGTAATTTTCTATCAGAAAGCGAAGTACATTTTAAAAAAGAATTCAATTGGCACCTAAACAATATCACTTTGATAGAAGATAAAAATTAAAACTACCAATAGGCAGGCGTGATGTCTCACGCCTGTAATCTCAGCACTTTGGAAGGCCGAGGTGGGCAGATCACCTGGGGTCAGGAGTTCAAGACCAGCCTGGCCAACATGGTGAAACCCCATCTCTACTGAAAATACAAAAATTGGCCAGGCATGGTGGGCGGCGCCTGTAATCCCAGATACTTGAGAGGCTGAGGCAGGAGAATTGCTTGAACCCGGGAGGCAGAGATTGCAGCGAGCCGAGATCACGCCACTGCAGTCCAGTCTGTGTGACAGAGCGAGACTCCCTATCAAAAAACAGAAAATAAAAATAAAAATAAATAAAAGCAACCAATAGTCAACACAGATTAACACAACCTTTCTCTCATACTCAGGGTTTTTCCCCTAGTGGCATTCTGAAATAAATTGAGTGTTTAAAACAATATCACTTTTTCTTATAAATTTAACTAACTAAATTATCATTAAAATGTCACTTAAAACTAAATTAGCCTAATTATTCACAATTTAAGTTGTTAGTGACTGTGGAAGCTATTGTGTTTATTTATTTATTTTTGTTTTTGCCAAAATTGTTATGAGCCTCTAGAATAAAGTGTAATGTTAAAGGAATAAAAGATGGGGAGGAAAAAAAGAAAGGAATGAAAGAAAATTTAAAAAATCAGAATTCTATTAGTTGGAAGATTTTCTCTTCAAGAGTGATGAGAAGTCAGAATTTGGCAGTGGAAGGATCTGATTTGTGCACTCTGCTACACATCCCATGGGATACAGAAAGCCTTTGAGGAAAGACAAATAGGAGACTGATTTATATTTAGACTTAAAATCTGTATCTTCTGTTAGTTTAATAAACCTGAACCTAAACAATCCAAAAGGAAAGAAAATCTGTTTCCCATGCATATCATACTACAGAGATTATACAGTTTCACCGTTGACAACAGACTTACTTTCTCTCTACCAACCCAGCCCACTCTTAAGCTACTTCCCTGACTCCATCCCAAGTCTGTGCCCCTCCTCTGAGCTGATATGGATATACAGTCATCTCCAACATCCTTCATTTATTATTCTAAACCATCAGTCTCTGTGCCTGTCCTTCTTAGCTTTAGCCTCTTTGAAGGCATATTCAAATGCTTTATCATTATACCTACCCCCTGACACACAGCCCTATATAATTATAAAATATCATAATACTCCTTGCAGTAAGCTTGGAAAATACAGGAAAACACAGACAAAATACATTTCTGACAATCATACCATCCAATGACTATTACTTATAACATTTTAATGTAAGTGCTTCTAATGTTTTCTTCTATTTATACAATATTTTTAAGTAACAGCATACACTACTTTTTTTTTCTTTTGCTCTGTGAATATTGTTAATTACTTTGATTTCCTAATGTTTAACCAACCTTGAATTCCCGAGATAAACTGAACTTTGTCATGAGGTAGTATCCTTTACATTAATTGCTGAATGTTATTTATTAGTATTTTGTTACAGGTTTTTGTTTCTTCATTCATTATAAATACTCATCTGTAATTTAATTTTTTTGTAATGTCTTTGTCAGATTTTGGAATCAGAGTTTTGCTGGCCACATAAATTGAGTGCAAAAGTGTTTTCTCCTGTATTTTCTAAGAATGATATATGTATATATTTTTTTACATAAATATATTATAAAAATTACCATTGAAACCATTTGGGCTGGTATTTTTCTCAGTGGAAAGCTTTTGATTATAAATTCAATTTCTTTAATTGATACAGATCCATACAGACTTTTTATTTCTTGTACTAGCTTTAGTAAGTTATGTTTCTTAGGAATGTGTCCATTTCACCTAAGTTGTGGAATTTATTGCATAAAGTTGTATATAGTATTTCCTTGTTATCATTGTCATGTTTGTAGGACTTGTTATGACTCTTTCATTTCTCATAGTTTTTTTTCTTAATGAGTCTGGCTAGGGGTTTATAAATTTTACCAATCTGAAAAAAGTCAGCTTTTGACTTTATTGATTTTATCTATTGTCCATTTTTAATTTTAATTTCATCTTTCATTTTTATTACTTATATTGCATAATTTACTTTGTAATAAGTTAACAACTTAATTTGTTCTTCTTTTCCTAGCACCTTAAAAGGGAAGCTTAGATAATAGATTTTGTACTTTTCTTCTTTTTTAATATGGTAGCCTCTCCTTATCTGTGGGGGATATGTTCCAAGACCCTCAGTGGGTGCTTGAAACCTCAGATAGTACAGAACCCAATACACTATGTTTTTCAATCTGATAACCAAGATGGTTGCTATGTGACTAACTGATGGGTAGATATGTGGATATACTGGATAAAGGGACGATTCACATTCCAGGCAGTACAGAGCTGGACAGCATGAGATTTCATAATGCTGCTTAGATTGGTATGCAATTTAAATCTTATGAATCATTTATTTCTAGCATTTTCCATTTAATATTTTCAGATCTTTTTTTTTTCTTTTTAAATTTTTAATTTTTATGGGTACATGGTAGGTAGATATATTTATTGGGTACATGAGATATTTTGATACAGACATACAATGCATAATTAATGCGCTTCTGTCACATTTTTTTTCCTATTTTCCAATGAGGCAACTGTGGCTTGAGAGGCAATAATTTGCCCAAGATCTCATGGCCTGTAGGGTACAGAGCTTATAATCTACCCACATCCACCCATATAGTTTAAATAATTTCTCAATTATTTATAATACCTAATAAAATGTAAATGCTATCTTAATAGTTGTTATACTGTATTGTTTTTGTTTATTTGTATTATTGTATTGAGTTTTTTCTGAATATTTCAACCTGTATTTGGTTGAACCTGCAGATGTGTTGTGGAATCTGCAAATATTGAAGTTTCACTTTATACGCGTCAACATCTTTCTTTTGAAAACTATGTAACTGTAATTGACAGAACATTCCACCTACTGACTTACATACAAGCTGTTTTAATATGACGGTTTGATTGACTGTTTTTCTTATAGCAAGCATTGCTGTACTCAACACACATTTGACATTACATGCACAGACCAAATTCCTACAGATAGCTGGATTTACTGTTGGTATCTTTTGATTTTAGTAGATACGACCTTAATTATACTCCATATAATGTTTTACCAATAGACATCTTCCAACAGTTCACAAGAAGATGTTTTAACTCAGACACTGGCCAACTGTAGTGTATATTGACATTTTAAACTTTTACCAGATTAATGGATAAAATAAGGTATTTCATTTGCTGCCTATTTTGAACTTCTTTAACAACAAGTAAAAACCTGCCAAAGGTTTTTCCAAAGAGGATGTGCCATTTTGATTTCAGTTCCTATCAGCTAGGTATGAAAGTTCTGGTTGCTCCAAATATTTGCCAATATTTAGCATTTTAAAGATTTTTAATTTTAGCCACTCTAGTGAAAGCAAAGTATTAGCACATTGTGGTTTTAACTTATTTCTCTGATGACCGATAATATTGAGCTTACTTTCTTGTGCTTATTTACCAGGCACATATCTTTCTTAGTTGAAATGTCTATTCAAATCTTTTGACTATATTCTTATTAGGTGGATTATTGAGTGGAAGAGCTGTTTGTATATTCTGGATACAAGTCTTTTAACAGACATATGTTTTGCAAAAGATATCTCCCAGTTTGTAGCACATCTTTTCATTTTCATAACAGTATTCTTTCAAATATAAGAGTATTAAATTTTGAAAAATTGTAATTATCAATTATTTTTTTCTGTTAATATTTCTGATCTTTGTGTCCTTTTTGAAAAAATATCTGATTAACTGGAAGTCATAAATATTTTCTCTTATAAAGTTTCTAGCTCTAGAGTTTTACAGCTCTAGTTTTTATGTTAACGTCTATGATCATTTCAAGTTAATTTTTGTATATGCTGTTAAGTAAATACTAAAGTTTATTTTTTGTCTCTTTTTTTTCCAGTTTTTGGGTTTTTGTTTGTTGGTTTGTTTGTTTGTTTTTTGCAAATGGGTACCTAACATTGCAGCACCATTTACTGAAAAAATGTCTTTGTCCCACTTAACATTTATTGTGAAGGAAATAACCAACATCTGACTGTTTCTATACGGTATTGATCTGTATGTCCATCCTCATACCAACTTAACACCATTCTGATTACTATAATCCAATAAAGTCCATACTATTTACCTGTTGCTGCATAACTAATTATTCCAAAATTTAGCGACTTAAAACAATAATAACCATGTATTAGCTCAGAGTTTCTGTGGATCAGAAATTGTGACAGAACATACAGGGGTGCTTTACCTCTATTTTGCAATATCTGGTGTCCCAGTTGAAAGACTCAAAGGGTGGGAACCTAGAATCATCTGAAGACTTAACTGAGGTTTCAGGGTTCACTTCCAAGGTTGCTCACTCACTTTGCTGGCTAGTCAGTCCTGGCAAGATTGTTTCTTTTGCTGCATGGGACTCTCCACAGGGCTCCTGGAGTTTTGTCATGACATGTATGCTGGCTCTGTTTCCCCAGACTGTGTTCCCCAACAGTGAGTGATCAAAGAAAGGACAAGGAAGAAGCATCGATGCCTTTTATAATTTGGCCTCAGAAGTCACTCCACTACTTCCAACAGATTCTAATTATAGAAGTTAGCAACTTCATATTACCTACAACCAATTGGAGAGGAATTAGCCTCTACCTTTTGAAGGGAGAAGTGTCAAATAATTTGCAGGCATATTTTTAAACCATCACAAGTAGATTTTGAAATCAGGTTGTATAAGAATAACTTTATTCTTCTTTTTCAAAATTCTTTTAGCTATTCCAAGGCCTTGCATTTTCATACATATTTGGAACTCATTTGTTAATTTCTACCAAAAAATGCTGGGATTTTGATTTGGATTGCATTTAATTTGTAAATAAATTTGAGGATAAATGCTGTCTTAGCAATATTGAATCTTCCTGTCCATGAGCACAGTCTATCCCTCTTCTTATTTAGGTCTTTTAAAATGTCTTCTGGCAAAGTTTTGTAATTTTCAGTGAACAGGTTTTTAAAATATTTTGTTAAACTTTTGCCCATGTATTTTATGTCTTATGCTATGCTATTTTAATGGTATATTTAATTTTAATTTCTAGTTGTTTTTTGTTAGTGTATGGAATTACAATTGATTTTTTAATATTAACTTTGAATCTTGTGGCCTTACTAAAATTGCTTATTAGCTGTAGTAGCTTCTTTGTAGATTCATTGAGATTTTTTATGTAAACAATAATAAATCTGCTAACTAAATTAAGAGGTCACAGGTTATTCTCAAATTTGTTAAGCAATGTATGCATGTTTCATTTGCATGAAATAGTCACTGACGTATACAAAAAAACTTAAGCAAAAATCTTTCTAAGCTGAAAAACCGTTAGAGCTGGAAGGAAATTTTTGAACTCATCTTTCCTCCTCACACTACCACTAATTTTATGGATGAGCAAACTAAAATCTGGAAGCTTAAAGGCCTTCCTCAACATCATTCAGTGAATTTATTTTATAAAGATTATGAGTCTATATAGTATATAACATACCAAAAGGCAATGTGGGTTCTCTATCTGTCCGTTTATACATACTTTTAGCAAATATGAATTGATTACCAATTTCATGCTAGACATGCTCAGTGCTGTACTGTGTTCTGTAACATTTCTGAGACTGAGTGCATTCTTGCATCCTCATTAGTATCCACTTGTCCTATTGCTGCTCCAGGGACAGAAATGAGAAAAGCCAGACTTCGAAGCCTAATTTTCAGTGGCTCACATCACTTCTGTTCCTGTGTCGTGGGACCACCCAGCAGGTATGTTATCACAGTGAGTACAACATGGGTGTCTAATGGTGCTCTGGATGCAAGCCCAACTGTGAATAATATCCAAGGTGGAAAGACGTATTGAAAATATTTAGAAGTACCTATGCTTTTTAGTGAGGAGAAAACTACTCTTTAATGTTCTTAGCTTTTAAAATTAATAATAAAATTTAGTAGAATCAAAGTAATATTTACAGAGGAGATTTCTTTTAAGTACAACTGGCCTCCATCCAATCTCATGCCAAGAGGAGTGAGTTAGAATATTAAAATAAGAAAGGTGCATAGGGGGTATGGGAAAGGGCAACGGTGAGTCGCCCAGTTTAAATCTCACATCAGACTCATGTTTGGTAAGTCTCAACACTGGTTGCATGTTAGAACCACGTGGAAGCTTCATTTTTGGATTTAATTGGTTTAGAGTGAGGTCTGGAGATCAGACATTTTTTTATGTGCCCCTCTCCCAAGTAAGTCTAATGTGCAGCCAAATTAGGAAGCACTAATTAAAAACACCATCAGAATCAAGTTTAGAAAGAAAAGGGAAAAATCATGTCTTTTTTGCTATGGTAGAAAGACTTGACTTTGTAGTCAAAGAGGAATACAATATAAAGCTAGAGTTTAATTAACATTAAGCCTTCGACCATTGGTGCAGAATGGAAGGTATGCGTATGTGTGCAGGTTTGGACTAAAGGCAGAAAGCCAGTTGCAAGATTGTTACAATAGAGCAGTTGGGAGGTGGTAAAGGTGTAAAACAGGGTTAAAATGGGGGAAAAAATAAAGAAAGAAAACACTTCCTTCCAGATACGAAAAAGAAGCAAACAGAAAGGAGTATGCTCCTTCTACCTCCTCCAAACTATCAGTCTCATTCTAAACTCAATTACATGTTGTCTTTCAAATTGCTTAGTGTATATATATATATATATATATATACACACACACACACACACACGTACACTGATATGTATATACTGATAGATATATATATAAATGCAAAAAGGATACTTTAATTGCTCATGTAAAGTGACCATTTCTTCGCCCTAAAATAATCTGAG
This sequence comes from Pongo pygmaeus, assembly GCF_028885625.2. NCBI lineage: Eukaryota > Metazoa > Chordata > Mammalia > Primates > Hominidae > Pongo > Pongo pygmaeus. The sequence continues at coordinate 98,262,449 of NC_072378.2, read as the reverse complement.
GGAATAAATTTTGTACATGTTCTAATAAATAATTAAAAAATTTTAAAAATATATTAACTTACACAAATCTAAGTGAAAGCAACACATGTAATTACATGTAATCACATATCAAAACTTTTTCTGGAATAGAATGCAGAACATATAGTGCACAATTAAAGATTGCTGAAGGGACTTCATATCAAGGATAAGATCCTGGAACAAGAAGTAAGTGGAAACAAGCATTTTTGGTATGTGGCTTGTCTACATCAGGCTCAGACAGCCCAGAGACAAAAGATGATCTTACTAAATTGAAAAGTTTCCTATAGTTTGGGCTTGTGAAGCCCAAGTCAATATTCCTTTGTAATAAAATAGATGAAAGGAAATCAAACTATTTTCTGGCTATGGCCCTACTGATTATATTTCAGCTCCTTCAGTGTGCATTGGTTCTTCCCCTCTTTCCTCCACAGTGTTGACATAAGGGGTTCCTGTGGGAGGTCTCTTTTGAGGTGCCACGTCTTCTTAAAAGCCCTCCTTGACCACACAGCCCATGCTCTGAGCATTCACTACCAGATGCCTCTTTCCTCAATATTACTATCACTATCTGCAATTTCAGTGCCATTTTATAATCAACTGATTAGTGTCTGTCTGCTGGACTAGACTGTGAGTTCTGTGATGGTAGGAACTGCATCTGCTCTTGCTTACTTCTGTATTTTTAGTTTCTAGGGAGGTGCTGGACACAGAGCAGAAATTCTGGGGTCTGACAGTGAAGAAAATAGAAACCATGCCACTTTCCATTTTATAACATATATAATTTAACATGAAAAGATATTGTGGCATACAACAGAGTACAGAAGGGTCAATCTGGAGCTGGGAGTTAATAGGTTAATAAGTAGCACACCCAGATAAATGCCTAGATACACCTAGATAAGTGTATTTTATAACTCCTAGATAAGTGTATTTTATACTCCTAGATAAGTGTATATATACTAGTATTTTATAACTCCTAGATAAAGACACCTAGATAAGTGTATTTTATAATTCTTAACACATAAGAGTTATAAAATACGTATTTGTAGAGTAAATGAATGAGTCAGATAAGCCAAATTAAAACAAAAATAAGTGGGAGTACATCAAACTAAAAAGCATCTGCACAGGAAAGAAACAACTGACAGAATGAAAAGACAACCTATAGAATGGAAGAAAATATTTGCAAGCCATATACCTGATAAGGATTAATCCATAAAATACACAGGGAATTTATACAACTCAGTAGAAAACAAACAAACTAACAAAGAAACTAATAGCCCAGTTGAAAAATGGGCTAAGGACTTTCTCCAAAGAAGACACACAAATGACCAACAAATACATGAAAAAATCTTCCATGTCACTTATCATTAGGGATATGCAAACTAAACCACAATGAGTTATCACTTCACACCTGTCAGAATGGCTTTTATTAAAAAAAAAAAGACAATAAGTGTTGGTGAGGATGTGGAGAAATTTAAGCATTTGCACACTTTTGGTGGAAATGCAAAATGATGCAGCCACTAAGGAAAACAGTACAGAGGGTCCTCAAAATAAATAAATAAATAAATAAATAAATAAATAAATAAATAAATAAAACTACCATATAATTGAAGAATCTACTTCTGGATATTTATTCAAAACAACTGAAACCAGGATCTCGAAGATATATTAGCACTCCTACGTTCATTAAACCACTTTCATAACAGTCAAAATACATAAATAACCAAAATGTTCATTGACAGATGAATGGATAAAGAAAATGTGGTATTTATGTATAATAGAATATTATTCAGCCTTAAAAAAAGAAGGAAATTCTGCAATATGTGACAACATGGATAAACCTTGAGGATATTATGCTAAGTGAAATAAGCCAGCCAGAGAAGAACAAATGCTGTACATGATTTTGCCTATATGAGATGCCTATAATAGTCAAATTCATAGAATCAAAGTGTAGAATAGTGGTTGCCAGAGGCTGGAATAAGGCAGAAATGGGCAGTAACTAATCAATTGACATAAAGTTTAAGTTAAGCTCTAGAGATCCGCTTTATGACATTGTACAGCAATGTCAGTGATAATGTACTGCATACTTAAAAAATTGTTAGAAGGGTGGAGTTCAGGTTAAGTGTTTTTATCACAAAAAATAAATAAATTCAAAGGAAGTAGATAATAACGAAAAATGAAATGTACTTGACTTATGAGACAATGTAAGAGTTCTAGGCTAGGATCCTGAAATATGGCTTCTAACTCCAAGGCCATATTCATTCAGCTGTGGGTCTCTGAGGAAGTCACTTAACTTTTCTGTTTCATAGATGCCATATATGTATACAACGTGCTGTTGGGCAAGATATTCTCCAGTGTCTTTAGCCTTGAAGTTGCAGTCTCTTTTAGTTGATCTCTATGATCAAGATATATATGAGTGCCAATCCTGCTTTACCACTTTCTAGATATGTGACTGGCTATTCAATATCTCTGAGCCTCAGTTTATTTTTCTATGTAATGGTAATAATCATGCCTTTTCTTGGGTTGTTCTGTGACTTAAATGATATGATGACTATTAAAATGTTCTAACTCAGCATTTGCCATAGTAGGTGCACAACAATTGTTAGCTCTTTTCACTTTTGTTTTGTCAGATTGATGAAAAAAGAGGGGGTAAGTGTAGGAGCTCAATACAGCCTCACTAAGTAGCTTTGATCAGAAAGCGGGCCAGGCCTGATCGAGGTGGGCTGGATAAGAATGGGTTAAAGGAGTTAAGAGGCTGCCCAGCTGGACTGGTTCTCAATCAAGGGCCTGCATAAAAAGCCAGCAGGAACAGAAGTGGGGGCTGGCCATGCTGAGAGTGCCTTGGGAGGAGGCCAGCAGCTGAGAAGTTGCTCATCTCTTGGTTCAGCCTGTTGTTAAACTATGGAGTAGGGGGTTGTGGGGTAGTAAACTGGATGGCCTGTTAAAACCCTGAGAGAAAGAGAGTGAGAGAGAGAGCAGTGTTTTATATTGAGCCTGACAAATAAAAGACCAACCTGAACCATCTGGTTCTGTAACATATGGGAAACACAGATTTCTATTGTAGATGACCAAAATATTAGTCTATTGAATCTTAAGGCATTTGACTATCAGGAAGAATTTGAATAATGGGATAAATAGCTCTTAGAATGGTGATCCTTATGAGGCACCAGATAGAAGAAAAGGTTTAGATATTGTGGAATGATTGCGGATTTTGGCACAACGCATCTCATTGCAGGCCTCCCAGTTGTTTAGAAATATTAACTCACTAATTCTTATAAATATTATAAATATTCAGTGACTTAAATGTTAACTCACTGAATCAAAGTGCTTTGGATGTTGCTGGGTATGAGGGAGCATTGCTCCAATGGAGGGGAGAAGAAATGTAAGTTAGCTGAATAATTAGGAGACTGCTATTCCTGAGCAGAATGGGTCAGAAAAAAACAGTAGGACTGCATCCTGTTCCTATGTTATAATGTCTTTGATTCACAGTGAAACAAAGATTAAACACAAGAACCAGAGCCTGTTTGTAATTGCCCCCAAGTAAGGGCCCTAGAAAGGTCTGCTAGTATGTAAGCAATTAGTTTAAAAAATGTATCAAATAATTTGATGATCAATCAAGGATTATATTTTAAAAAGCTATTTTTCCTGTTGCTTTTGAGGTCATGTTCTTTAAGCCTTAGTAAAAGAATGGGACCAAATTAATGCAAAATTCCATTGTAACAGTAGTCTGAGAGAAACATGGCATAGGTTGCTAATTTCCAATCTAAGCATGAAGCATTGTACAAAGTTTGTAGTTGAAGAGAATGGAACGATAAAGAATGACAAGCCGAGTGGATATACTACAGCTAGATTTTAGCAAAACATTCTGTAAACTCTTACAATTTATCCTTCAATCTAACCCAAATTGATTTGGGCAGGCTTAGGAGTAACATAATGCTTTATTAAGTGGATATTTAAATGGTGGGGTGCATTCTAACATATCCAAAATTGAGATAGCACACAGAAGGTCAAAATGGGTATTCAGTGTTGCTTAATTGTGTTGCTAATTTGTAAAGAATGCTAAGTGACATCTGCAAAGACAGAAGGGTGACAAGTGCCAATATTAACCAAGGGTTTAAATAAAGAGGCCCAGAATAACCAGAAATATTAGCAAGAAGTTAATGGGTAACAGCTTGAAAAAGTAAAGATACATTTGTGAGGGTACAGACTTTGGGCATACTTTGTCATGACAGGGAGCAGTAGAGTAGATAATAATAGTGTCTGGTATTCATAAAGCATCTGTCTTTGGGGATTTCAAAGCGCTTTGGATGTGCATTATTGAATTCAGCACTGCCCTCTTTTGTCTGGAGTGGCCCTAGTAGTGTCAATGGGGGATGTGGCCAGCCTGCAGGCTGGAGACATTATCATGCGTTTAATGATATAGAGGCAAAGTGTCTGGGGCAAAGGGCAGTTCAGGGAGCTAAGAAACTCCTTGATTTTGTACTCTGAAATTTCAGCTGGCAACTGGGTTGTGACCATTCTCAGCCTGGTTTTTAGCACATGATTGTGATGGGGGATGAGGAGGTAAGGTGAGTTAAAAAGGCTGGAAAGAGGTATTATCTTGATGAAACTGAGGCACACAAATGAAGTGGGAAAGGGGAGTTAGTCTCTCTCATGAGTCAATTCTGGGCTTTCTGATTGTGTGGCTGCATGGTGATGTCCTTTAACATGGAGGTGGCAATAAAAGAGGTCATAGAATGTAGGCAACGGGATAGAAGAGGCAGTATATCTACTCAACTCTGGCAGATAATCCTAGAGAGTGAAAATATTATCTGAGTCCCTCCTTACCAGGAAGATGGAGACAAGCTGAAGGCAGATCAGAGCAGGAGGGATTGACTCATGGCTAAGTGAGCTGGAAGTGGTGGGGACATGCTAATTTTACAGCTAGGGGAGAAATTATTTAGAATGGTATATGAGTCAATCTGGGAGTAATAGGATGAAATTAAGAATGCTTTTCATCAAAAGAAATGTTTTAGATGGTGGGATAAGTCTCACTAAGTCTATTTTTTGGTTGAAATCATATTTTGGTTGAAAATATCATCTCGTGATAAGGTCTGTCTGCTTGTTAGCCACTGAAACACAGCTTGCAAGTGATGATTATGAAGCAATCAACAAACACCTTGCAAAGGTGTGTGTGTGTGTGTGTGTGTGTGTGTTTGTGTGTTGGTCCTTACTTTACAGCAAGCAACAATAACTAGGAAAGGTTAAACTTTACATAATCCTTGTAAGGAAATATAGTTCCTAAATTTATAGTCAATACTTTTCATTAAAAGAATGAGAAGAACTTGACAAAAGCACATAATCCTCTGTCCAGCACAGAATCATTTGGAACCTACTTTTGTATCTTCCCAAAAGCACCCATGTGACGGACAGCTGCTATAGAGAAAAGTAGAAATTGTGATGATGCGATAAAATGTTGAGCACTTTGCTGTAAAATCATATAAAATCTCTAAATACATGCATTCAGGTGGAGCTGGTGAAAAAACTTTCAGAAATAAACAGCATCATGATTCCTTCAGGAAGTGGTAGCTATAGCCAATATAAGCCATTTCCTGTGTGATTCTTCAGTGGTCTTGAATACATCCTCCCTCTTTGTACTCATAGTAAAAACAACTGATTAGAGTAGGGGAAACAACAGTCAAACAGCCACATTATACAGAGAATGCACACAGACAATTAATGAAACGTGATCAGTCCCGACATTTTTCATATTGCAAGTGGAAACGTGCGTAGGATCTTATTACCTAATAAACTCTTGAGCACACTGACAAATTCTGAACACAGAGATAACTGTTCTGGTGCACACATACTTCTTACTTTCCCAGATTTCTGCTAAACACACACAAAAATGCTCCCAAACTACAAGTAGAGCTGCTCGCATGCCAAATCCCGTTAATAACATATAATGGCTTTCTTATGATGCATTTTAAAAATCATGGACCTTACAGATTTTATCCATAGTATTTTGATGTCCCTCGGTCATGCCAGGGAGTCTCTGCTCAATTTCTAAACATCAACAGGATTGCTCAGACATGAAATCGCTGTGTCCAAAGAAGTAAAGCCAGCTCCTAGCTGTTTTAAAAGAAGCCCCTTCTGTGCTGTGAATGTTTTTGGGGGTATTAGAGTTATATGATTTGATCAAAAGACAAAATTAAATAAATGAGCAAGTAATAGTATGTAGCCATTTCTTCAACTTTTTTTGCTCAATCCTGCTCAAATGAGTTGGCAGACTTTAGAGGCTGGCTTAAACTTAAACAATTACAAGCTTCCAAACTAATTAGGGAGCAGAACATTATAGGGCTTGCAGAATTTGGCAGCTAATGCTAGAAATAAGAGTTCAAAACTATCTGATATGAAAACGATTTAAAGGATCCAAGGAACAGCAATAGTAAACTATCAGCATGGCCCTGAGCAGCTCGACTTCCTTTTGTATACCTTTTCTTCATTTTTCACGTTAGTTGATAGAGGAAGCCACACAGCTTTCTGCGCCAAAACAATGCCACATGCACTTGGTCTAATTTACAGAATCAATGCATCAATGCCTTTATTATTTCTACTATAAAATATCTATAAAATTTGTTGAAAGTTCTGAGGTTAAAACATTATTACAGTTGTCTCCAAATATTCCATTGTGATACTAGATTATTTTTTTCCTGCTAAAGTACTGCTGCTGCTTTAATATGATTTCTGAAAGAAAAGATTTTCTTTGAATAAAAGCTTCCTAGGAACAGTTCATAGACCGATGAAAGGGCACACCTACTAATTTATAATTTTGAAGTAAACTATAATCAGGAATGGATAAATACAGCCTAATAGAAGTAAAATACTAAGTAAAGTGTTGTGAAGCAAACAAGGTCTCAAAAAGTGAGGCAACTTCCTCCAAGTTTCCATAACATGTTTGCATGTGATGAAACTTGATAAGAAGAGAACTCTTCGTTTCTGCCTTGTTATCCACACACAAATTAGTATACCAAAGTCTTTTACAGCACAGGACAGAAACCCTAGACCTGGCTATAGGTGTGGGAATGATCATGAATAGATTCATTTTGATTCTTGTAGCAGAAGGCTTAATTACTGATCAACCCCATAGCCTTATTTGTAATGCAGTCTTAACACATGTCCCCAGAACAGAGCTGTGTTGAGGCCACAATGCATATACATTCATGCAGATACATAGGACTCTATTATCTCTAGCACATCTTTTCTTGCTCCTAACAACTTACCAAAACAATAAAAGACAACAGAACAATAGAGGTAGGAAACAGAATTGCAATCATGACACATTTGGGACTCAGTACTTCAGCAAAAACATCCTGTTGCTAACTTGAAAAATAGTGCTTAGCACAGAACGTAGCTCATAGAGATGCTTGATAAAAATCTGCTGATGGGTAGAGTTTTGGGCAAATTGAAGAGTGTTCTTGTATATATTTGGAAAATATTGCTATACATTTCTCTCTTCTTTTTTCTCCTATAATTGTAGCAGCACATAATTGAAAGTCATCTGACTCACAGGATTGGGAGTGAACCTGGCAAGCCCTGGAACAGACCTTCACTGACTGCATATGTGTGAGTCAAACCCTCTGTTAATATAAATAGCTTATCTTTATTCAGACAAAGGTGATGTATAAATGCAGCAGAGGAGCCGACACTCTTCCTTCTCTTTTGATCCCCTCACTTCACCCTAACTTCCCTTTCTCATTTTAATGTCTCAAAGTATTTGTGTACACTTTATACCCATATTTTCTTTGGTATCTATATATTTTTTAAAACCTTGCAACTTTTCCATCACTCCCACCACCCCAGTGATATAGCTGAGATTTCTTAAAGGCCAAATTGAACTGACATTATGTGGGCCACAGCCTCCTGGTCTTTATGAAGCACTGAACATTGTGGATCATCCTTTTTTTCTGGAAATTCTGTGCTTTCCAAAATCTCATTGTGACAAACTCCATCTGAACCCCCTTCACATCCTCTTTCTGCCTTCCCGTAGATACCTCCAGATGCTGGTGTTTCCCGGTTTTTCTTTTTTTCTTTTTAAATTTGTATATATATATTTTATTATACTTTAAGTTCTAGAGTACATGTGCATAACGTGCAGGTTGGTTACATATGTATACATGTGCCATGTTGGTGTGCTGCACCCATTAACTCGTCATTTACATTAGGTATATCTCCTAATGCTATCCCTCCCCCCTCCCCCCACCCCACAACAGTCCCCAGAGTGTGATGTTCCCCTTCCTGTGTCCAAGTGTTATCATTTTTCAATTCCCACCCATGAGTGAGAACATGCAGTGTTTGGTTTTTTGTCCTTGCGATAGTTTGCTGAGAATGATGGTTTCCAGCTTCATCCATGTCCCTACAAAGGACATGAACTCATCATTTTTTATGGCGGCATGGTATTCCATGGTGTATATGTGCCACATTTTCTTAATCCACTCTATCATTGTTGGACATTTGGGTTGGTTCCAAATCTTTGCTATTGTGAGTAGTGCCGCAGTAAACATACGTGTGCATGTGTCTTTATAGCAGCATGATTTATATACCCAGTAATGGGATGGCTGGGTCAAATGGTATTTCTAGTTCTAGATCCCTGAGGAATCGCCACACTGACTTCCACAATGGTTGAACTAGTTTACAGTCCCACCAACAGTGTAAAAGTGTTCCTATTTCTCCACATCCTTTCCAGCACCTGTTGTTTCCTGACTTTTTAATGATAACCATTCTAACTGGTGTGAGATGATATCTCATTGTGGTTTTGATTTGCATTTCTCTGATGGCCAGTGATGATGAGCATTTTTTCTGTGTCTTTTGGCTGCATAAATGTCTTCTTCTGAGAAGTGTCTGTTCATATCCTTTGCCCACTTTTTGATGGGGTTGTTTGTTTTTTTCTTGTAAATTTGTTTGAGTTCTTTGTAGATTGTGGATATTAGTCCCTTGTCAGATGAGTAGATTGCAAAAATTTTCTCCCATTCTGTAGGTTGCCTGTTCACTCTGATGGTAGTTTCTTTTGCTGTGCAGAAGCTCTTTAGTTTAATTAGATCCCATTTGCAATTTTGGCTTTTGTTGCCATTGCTTTTCATGTTTTAGACATGAAGTCCTTGCCCATGCCTATGTCCTAAATAGTATTGCCTAGGTTTTCTTCTAGAGTTTTTACGGTTTTATGCCTAACATTTAAGACTTTAATCCATCTTGAATTGATTTTTGTATAAGGTGTAAGGAAGGGATCCAGTTTCAGCTTTCTAGATATGGCTAGCCAGTTTTCCCAGCACTATTTGTTAGATAGGGAATCCCTTCCCCATTTCTTGTTTTTGTTGGGTTTGTCAAAGATCAGATAGTTGTAGATATGTGGTATTATTTCTGAGGGCTCTGTTCTGTTCCATTGGTCTATACCTCTGTTTTGGTACCAGTACCATGCTGTTTTGGTTACTGTAGCCTTGTAGTATAGTTTGAAGTCAGGTAGTGTGATGCCTCCAGCTTTGTTCTTTTGGCTTAGGATCGACTTGGCAATGTGGGCTCTTTTTTGGTTCCATATGAACTTTAAAGTAGTTTTTTCCAATTCTGTGAAGAAAGTCATTGGTAGCTTGATGGGGATGGCATTAAATCTATAAATTACCTCGGGCAGTATGGCCATTTTGATGATATTGATTCTTCCTATCCATGAGCATGGAATGTTCTTCCATTTGTTTGTGTCCTCTTTTATTTTGTTGAGCAGTGGTTTGTAGTTCTCCTTGAAGAGGTCCTTCACATCCCTTGTAAGTTGGATTCCTAGGTATTTCATTCTCTTTGAAGCAATTGTGAATAGTTTTTCACTTTAGTGCTCTTCCTTTCTCATTTCAATCTGTTTGCTGATGACCAACTTTACCTTTAGCCAAGATTTTTATTTAGAATTCCAGATCCATATGCTTAGCATACTGATGGCATCATTACTGAAATCTATCACAGGCATTTCCAACTGAACTTGTTCAAACTATCTCTCCCCCTTGCTCCCATTGCCCCTGTCTCCCACCCTGTTTTTATTCTCATTTTAGTTAATGATTCTGTTCTCCAATTGGTTATCCAAGAAATAAATATGTGAATTATCTTGTTTCCCCTCTTTCTCTCACTCTTCCTAATGGTTCCATTCAATCAAATGGTTATTAAGCTCTTCCAGTGCACTTTGTAAACTTCACTCAATTTTGTTTATCCCCTTTGCTGGTGATGTACTCCACATCCTCGTTATCTCTCTTGTGGACTTTTGCCATAGCTTTCTTCTGCACTCCTTTCTGTCAGGGCTGCCCTCTTCTACATCAGTCTCTACACTGTTGCCAGTTTCTAAAATTCATACCGGGTCATGTTACTTTCCCCTTTAGAATGCTACAGCAGCTTCCCAGGATTACTGGAATACAGCATTTGAGGTCCTTTGTGATCTAGCCTCTACTTAGCTCTGTAGTTTCACCTTCTAATGTGCTGTGTACACATTTCAGCTTCCAATTGTAGTAAAATATTTGTAGCTGATTCACTTTCCTTCTCTTCCCTCCTTTTATCTTTTCTCCCCAGGTGATTTTTACCTAGCCTTTTATCCTTTTAAATACTATCTCTAAACTGACCATTCTCAAAATTACACCTTTTGTCTCAGACTTCTAGTCATATATTCATCTACTAGATGTCTAATACACATCTCAGACTTAACATGTTCTAAAACACACTCCTAATCTTCTCCAAAATGTCCGTTCTTGCAGTCTTCTCCTTATCAAGTTAGAGCAACTCCCTATTTCTGGTTGGACAAGGCAAAACCTTGGAATCATTTTTGGTGTCTCTCTCATATCCCATGTCAAAGTTAATAAGTAAATTTTGCCGACACTCTCTTCAAAACATGACTACAGTCGAATTTACCAATGTGATTCAGGCCACCATCATCTTTTGCTGGTTTGTTATGGCCCCCTAGCTGGTCTTCCTGCACATGTTCTTGTCCTTTTTCAGCCTATTCTTATCAAAGCAGTCACTGTGATCCTATTAGAATGTATGTTAAATCATTTCACTCTTCTGCTCAGAACCCTCCAATGACTTCCCATTTCACTCTGTAAAAGGCAGGATCATTTTCAGTTGCTCTTCTTTTTCCAAGAAATGTTCATTTTTCAGTCCCTGCATTAATCAGAATCCTCTGCTTCTTTCTGGCTTCTAAATTTTTCAGAATCCAACTCATTTATCAATTAATGGTACAATATTTTTGTTGCACATTGTTATATAAAATAGATATTGTTGTTTAACCTTCGATGTGCTTGTCTGTAGCCCAAGTGTACAACATGAACAGTAAAGTAGTGCACCTTACATTTCTTTTTATCACTTACATCTTGGCCCATTGTATAAAATCCAGCAGTGTTTATTCAAATTATTGCTAATCTTAACATTACAAAATAAGTGGTGCTAAGCCACAGAATTTTAAATGCATATATTTCTTGGCAGAAGCATTAATTTTGGTGGTTCAGTAGTCCTAGACCTTGTTCATCTATGAAGAAGAAATAGCTTCATGTGCATCTTATTAACAATAGCCACAAAGCGGAACTCGGGGAACCAAGTATCAAATCCATCTCTTTTGTCAATACTAGTGTCAGAACCCCTGAAGATATTTCTAATTGTGGCCATATAAATTACATATCTTCTTGAGATTAGAAGGATACCCTATTCCAATAGACCAGCCCTTGGAGAGTTTACTTTTGGCTCTTAAGCTTTTAGATATCATAGACTGCTAGAAGATTTGGTGAGAGTTGTGGCCCTTCTCCTCCCCATATGCCTATACACATAACCACTTAATATTTCTAAACTCAAGTTACCAAAATACTATCCATGAATTTTCCAGGATACCATAGATCCCAGGTTAAGGACCACAGAGCTCATGACCAAAATATATTTTCCCCTTACTACCATAAATGATTGCATGATTTTAGTTAAAGCATATGCTATGTTTATTTGTGTCTCAATTTTCATCATTTACAAAAAGAGGAAAAGCTCCTAGTGTCAGTTTAGCACACAGAGGGTGGGCTAAGTCCCCTGGGCACTATGCAAAGTGAAAGTATAATTTCATCCAAGAGGAGAGTTGAGTTAACAGCAAAGAAGTGTGGGGCTTTTAAACAGTAGTAACTTACCTTATTCAATGGTTATGGTAAATTGAACCAGTTCACCTAGATGCAATGGAATATAACTGAAAGAGATAATTAGTTTATGTGGATAAATGCTTCATTTGAAACTAAATAACTTTAGATTTTGGAGCCAGCAGGTCCCTGCTCTACTTTTCTTAATCTGTAAAACAGCTCTTAGCATCAATCTTTCTTTATCCTATGATTAATTAAGCAATCATCTCTTTTAAAGATTTATTTCTTTTTTTGTAAAAATGGATGGCATGTTTTTAATGAAATTGTAAAATTTAATCAATGTCCTCCAATTCCACCCCCACACCAAAGAATACAACACTGTGTGCAGAGCAAAGATTTTTTGAATCAATCCAAGTTTTATTTTTTATACATCATTTCTTCCCAACAGCAAAAACAAATAAATAAAATAAAATAAGTTTAAAAAGATTTTCAGGCAGCAAAAAGGAGCAATGTTTTAAAAACAGTTCTCCTAGATACTCTGGCATTCTAGAAGTCTCAGGGAATGATATGGCCCTACGCAGGGCTGCCAGATGAGCTTTACAGCTCCCTCCCTAAAGAATGGCTTCTCATCCTCTTGTATAGCTTAGCCAAAAGCTAACCAACATGTCACATGCTCATTACACCAAGCACATACCCAGGCTGGTTGCAAAGTGTCTAGATTGTTATGTTGCCTGTATCACTTATGAATCTTGTGAATGCAAATTCATTACATTATATTCACATCTCACCTTCTTCATTTTCTTCCTCTTCCTCCATTACTGAAACACCAGGGTTTCAGTCTAGTCCCTGATGCTCACCACACAGAAAGCCAATCATGGAGATGATGAGTATTGCCAAGGAAGAAGGCTTTAACCGGGTGCTGCAGCTGAGGAGATGACAGGTCAGTCTCAAATCCATCTCCCTGACCAACTAAAATTAGTGGTTTAAATAGCAGGGAAGAAATGTAACCACATGTAGGAAAACAGGAATTAGGGAGGAGTAAGGAAGAGGAGTTGGTCAAAAGGAAGCAAGTGGTTAGTTAGGCAATCATGATGGATGAGGTCTGATGTCTCACTGGTCAAATGCAGTGATCTGGTGAGTTTCAGATCCTTGATACTATCTGGGAGGATTGATCGCTGGTTTCCTGAGAACGAAACTCAGATAAGAAAAATGTAACTTTCTCAAGTTTTAAGACTGGGTGGATCAATTTCTATGTTTATTCAAAGAAACCATAAACATCAGCTCTATGGGACAGTGGGGTCAGTTTCACCTCCTCCTCATTAACTCCAACTGCCATTTACAGAGCACCTAACAGGAACCAGGCATTATACTATTTTTCTTTTCTTCCCCCCCCAACCAGATTTATTGAAAGTATAATTAAAAATAAAAATTGCATCTATTCAAGGTATAGAAATGATATGATAGATATAATAAGCTGTCAAACTATTATCGCAACTAAGCTAATTAACACATCCATCACCTTACATAGTTACCATCTTTTGTGTGTGTGTATGGTGAGAACTCTTAAGATCTACTCTCTAAGCAAATTTCAAGTATTCAATACGGTATTGTTAAATATACTCACTATACAGTATGTTAGGCCCTCAGAACTTAATCATTTTATAAACGAAAATTTGTACACTTTGACAAAAATCTCTCCATCTTCCCCAAGCAACAATCATTCTACTATCTTCTTCTATGAGTCTGACTCTTTCAGAATCCGCATGTAAGTGAAATCACGTGATATTTGTCTTCCAGTATCTGGCTTATTTCACATACCAAAACATCTTCCAGGTTCATTTCATCAATATTGTTGCAAATGACAGGATTTCCTTGCTTTTTACATTAGAATTATATTCTATTGTGTATGCATATATATATTATATATTTCATATATAACTTTATACATCATGTAAAATTCATAATTTATGTAAATGTATATTTATTTTGTATTTCTTTATCCATTTATCCATTGATGGACACTTAAGTTATTGTGAGTAATGTTGCAGTAAGCATGGGAGTGCATATAGCTGTTAGATTTACTGACTTCATTTCCTTTGGATATATACCCAGAAGTGGGATTGCTTTGTATGGTGGTTCTATTTTTAATTATTTCAGGAACCTCCATAATGTTTTCCATAATGGCTGTATCAATTTACATTGCCACCAGCAGTGTACAAGGTTCGCTTTCCTACACACCCTCATCAAGACTTAGCTCCTGTCTTTTTAATAATAGCAGTCATAACAGGTATGAGGTGGTGTATCTCATTGTGGTTTTGATTTGCATTTCCCTGATGATTAGTAATGTTGAGCACCTTTTCATATACCTATTTGTCATTTTTATGTCTTAATTGGGAAAGGGTCTATTCAAGTCCTTTGCTCTTTTTTACTTAGGCTATTTTTAATTTTCTGTTATTGAATTATATGAGTTCCTTATATATTTTGAATATTAACTCTTTATCAGATATACGGTTTACAAATATTTTCTCCCATTCTGTACATTGCTTTTTCATTTTGTTCATTGCTTCCTTTGCTGTGCAGAGCTTTTTAGTTTGATGTAGTCCCACTTACGTATTTTTGTTTTTACTTGTGTGTGCCTTTGGTGTCATATCCAAAACATCATTGTGAAGACAAACATCAAGGAGCTTTTTCCCTGTTGTTGTTTCTAGGAGTTTTGCAGTTTCAGGTCTTACATTTAACTTTTGAATATATTTCTTGGGTAGGGTGTAAAATAAGGATCCAATTTCATTTTTTTTTTCCATGTGGATATACAGTTATCCTACACAACTTATTGAAGAGACTATCTTTTCTTTTATGTGTATTATTGGTACCCTTGATAAAGAGTAGTCAATAGGATATATGTGGCTTTTTTCTGGGCTTTCTATTCTATTCCATTGGTCTATGTGTCCATTTTTATGCCAACACCATACTGTTTTGATTACTATAGCTATGTAATACAGTTGGAAATCAGCAAGTGTAATACCTCTAGATTTGTTCTTCTTGCTCGATTGCTTTGCTATTCAGGGTCTCTTGTTGTTACACATGAATTTCAAGATTATTTTTTCTATGTCTGAGAAATGTCATTGGAATTTCTATAGGAATTTCTTTGAATCTATAGATCTCTTTGGTTAGTATAGACATTTTAACAATAGTAATGCTTCCAATCAATGAACAAGTGATATCCTCTCATTGATTTGTGTCTTCTTCAATTTTTTCGTCAGTATCTTAGAGTTTTCAGTGTACAAATTTTTCACCTCAGTTTATTTCTACATATTTTATTCTTTTTGATGCTACTGTAAATTAAATTGTTATTCTTTTTTTGCAACAGTTTCTTTCTAGTGTATAGAAATACAAATAATTTTTCTATATTGTTTTTGTATTCTGAATTTTTACTGAATTTGCTTATTAGTTCTAATAGGCTTTTTGGTGGTATATTTAGGATTTTCTATATATAAGAAAATGTAATTTGCAAGTAGAGACTACTTAACTTTTTCCTTTCCAATGTGGATGCTTTTTATTTTTTATTTTTTGGCCTAATTACTCTAGCTAGCACTTCCAGTACTATACTGAATGGAAGTCATAAGAGGAAACACCTTTGTCTTTTCAGACTGTGATGTTAATTATGGGCTTGTCGTATATGGCCTTTATTATGTTGAGGGACATTTTTTCTATAGTCTTGTTAAGAGTTTTTATCATTAAGAAGTGTCATCATTCTCAGTAAACTATCGCAAGAACAAAAAACCAAACACCGCATATTCTCACTCATAGGTGGGAATTGAACAATGAGAAGACATGGACACAAGAAGGGGAACATCACACTTCGGGGACTGTTGTGGGGTGGGGGGAGGGGGGAGGGATAGCTTTGGGGATATACCTAATGCTAGATGACGAGTTAGTGGGTGCAGCGCACCAGCGTGGCACATGTATACATATGTAACTTACCTGCACATTGCACACATGTACCATAAAACCTAAAGTGTAATAATAATAATAATAATAAAAAGAAGTGTTAAACTTTGTCAAATGCTTTTTCTGTATCTATTGAGATGATCATATGATTTTTATCCTTCATTCTGTTAACACGATGTATTATGTTTATTGATTTTTATATATTGAATCATCCTTAATCTGAGGGATAAATCCCACTTGATCATGGTGTATGATCCTTTACATGTGTCATTGAATTTGGTTTGCTATTATTTTGTTGAGAATTTTCACATATATGTTCATATCAATATTAATCTATGATTTTCTTTTCTTGTAATGTCCTTATTTAGCTTTGGTTTGAGTTAATATTGGCCTTAAAATGAGTTTAGAAGTATATTCTACTCTTCAAATTTTTGAAAGAGTCTGAGAAGGATTGGAATTAATTCATCTTTAAATGTTTGCTAAAATTCACTGGTGAAGCCATCTGGTTGTGGTTTTTTTGTTGTTGTTGGAGCTCTTTGATTATTGCTTCAATTATGTTGCTCATTGATCTTTTTAGATTTTTTATTTCTCCATTCAGTATTGGCAGGTTATATGATTCCAGTAGTTTTTCTATTTCTTCTAAGTTATTCAATGTGTTGGCATATGTGTGTTTCACACTGGTTTCTTATGATCTTTTGTATTTCTGTGATATCATATTTAATATCTACTCTTTCATTTATAATTTTATGTATTTTAACCTTATCTCTTGGTTTGAAGATTTGTCAATTTTGTTTATGTTTTTAAAAAGGCAACTCTTAGTTTCATTGATCTTTTCAATTGTCACTCCAGTCTCTATTTCATTTATTTCCATTCCATTGTTAATTATTTTCTTTCTTTTGCTAACTTTGAACTTAATTTGTTCTACATATTTTAGTTTCTTGGATTATAAAATTAGGTTGCTTATTTGAGTTTTTTAAGGTAAGCATTTATTTTTATAAACTTTCCTTTTAGAGCTGCATTTGCTGCATCCCATGAATTTGCATAGGTTGTGTTTCTATTTTTGTTTGTCTCAAGATCTTTTTAGATTGTTTCCTAATTTCTTATTTAACTCATTGATTGTTCAGGAGTATGTTGTTCAATTTCCACGTATTTGTAAATTTTCCAGTTTTCCTCCTGTTATTGATTTCTAGTTTTATGCCATTGAGGTAGGAAATGATGCTTAATATTATTTCAACATTTTTAATTTGGTAAGACTTATTTTGTGGACTAACATGTGATCTATCCTGAAGAATGTTCTTTGTACACTTG
Source organism: Pongo pygmaeus (assembly GCF_028885625.2). Classification (NCBI taxonomy): domain Eukaryota; kingdom Metazoa; phylum Chordata; class Mammalia; order Primates; family Hominidae; genus Pongo; species Pongo pygmaeus. Next base: position 98,245,080 of record NC_072378.2, on the reverse strand, counting down.
ACAAGAATGTGCATTTTTCTGCTGTCTGACAGCACATTCTGTATTTATCTGTTAAGTCTATTTGGTCTACAAGTGTTATTTATGTCCACTGTATCTTTATTGACTTTCTATCTGGATAATCTATCCAATGTTTAAAGGGAATTATTGAAGTCCCTTACTATTGTTGTACTGCTTTCTGTTTCTCCCTTCAGTTTTATTAGTATTTGCTTTATTATGTTTATATTCTGCAATGTTGGGTACCTATATATTTACAATTGTTACACCTTTAGATGAATTGATCTCTTTATCATTATATAGTGACCCCATTTGTTTTTGCAATAGGTTTTGACTGGAATTCATTTTTTTTTTTTTTTTTTTGAGACAGAGTTTCGCTCTTGTTTCCCAGGCTGGAATGCAGTGGCATGATCTCGGCTCACTGCAACCTCCACCTCGGGGGTTCAAGTGATTCTCCTTCCTCAGCCACCCAAGTAGCTGGGATTACAGGCATGTGCCACCATGCCCAGCTAATTTTGTATTTTTAGTAGAGATGGGGTTTCACCATGTTGGTCAGGCTGGTCTTGAACTCCTGACCTCAGGTGATCCACCTGCCTTGGCCTCCCAAAGTGCTGGGATTACAGGCATGAGCCACCATGCCCGGCCTTGAAATTCTATTTTGTGTTATATACATATAGTCACCCCTGCTCCCTTTTGATTGCTATTTGCATGGAATATCTTTTTTACATCCTTTTGCTTTCAACCTATATGTGTTCTTAAAGTGAGTTTCTTGTGGGCAGCATATTGTTGGACCTTGTTTTCATTTTTAATCCATTCAACCACTCTGCCTTTTGATTGGAGAAAATAATTCATTTATATTAAAGCAATTATTGATATATAAGAACTTACTATTGTGACTTTGTTAATTGTTTCTGATTGTTTTGTAGTTATTTTGCTCTTTTATCCTCTCTCACATCTTCCTTTTTGATTTGTTGATTATTTTTATTTGTGTGCTTTGAGTTTCTTCTCTTTATCTTTTGTGTATATACATAAAGTATCGTATAGTTATAATAGTCTATTTTAAGCCAGTAACTATGTAACTTTTTGATGCTTACAAAAAACTATGCACTTTACCTCTACCCTCCCCAACATTTTATGCTATTGATGTCACATTTTATATCATTTTTGTGTTTTGGGCCCATTAACCAATTATTGTACTAGTTATTATTAATACTTTTTATTTTACATTTTATATTAGTGTTAAAAATTATTTATGCATCACAATTATGGTATTAAAGCATTCTGAATTTGAATATACATTTACCTTTACTGGCCTACAAGGTTTCTGCTGTGAAATCAGATGATAACCTTACAAAGTCTTATTTGTAGGTGATGAATCTTTTTTCTTTTTTTTTTTTTTTTTTTTTTTTAATTTTTTTTTTTTTTTTCTTTTTTTTTATTTATTTATTTTTTTTCTTTTATTGTAATTATTATTATTATTATTATTATTATACTTTAGGTTTTATGGTACATGTGCCCAATGTGCAGGTAAGTTACATATGTATACATGTGCCATGCTGGTGCACTGCACCCACCAACTCGTCATCTAGCATTAGGTATATCTCCCAATGCTATCCCTCCCCCCTCCCCCCAACCCACAACAGTCCCTGAAGTGTGATGTTCCCCTTCCTGTGTCCATGTGTTCTCGTTGTTCAATTCCCACCTATGAGTGAGAATATGCGGTGTTTGGTTTTTTGTTCTTGCGATAGTTTACTGAGAATGATGATTTCCAATTTCATCCATGTCCCTACAAAGGACACGAACTCATCATTTCTTATGGCTGCATAGTATTCCATGGTGTAGATGTGCCACATTTTCTTAATCCAGTCTATCATTGTTGGACATTTGGGTTGGTTCCAAGTCTTTGCTATTGTGAATAATGCTGCAATAAACATACGTGTGCATGTGTCTTTATAGCAGCATGATTTATAGTCCTTTGGGTATATACCCAGTAATGGGATGGCTGGGTCGAATGGAATTTCTAGTTCTAGATCCCTGAGGAATCGCCACACTGACTTCCACAAGGGTTGAACTAGTTTACAGTCCCACCAACAGTGTAAAAGTGTTCCTATTTCTCCACATCCTCTCCAGCACCTGTTGTTTCCTGACTTTTTAATGATCGCCATTCTAACTGGTGTGAGATGGTATCTCATTGTGGTTTTGATTTGCATTTCTCTGATGGCCAGTGATGGTGAGCATTTTCAATATCATGAAAATGGCCATCCTTCCCAAGGTAATTTACAGATTCAATGCCATCCCCATCAAGCTACCAATGACTTTCTTCACAGAATTGGAAAAAACTACTTTAAAGTTCATATGGAACCAAAAAAGAGCCCGCATCGCCAAGTCAATCCTAAGCCAAAAGAACAAAGCTGGAGGCATCACGCTACCTGACTTCAAACTATACTACAAGGCTACAGTAACCAAAACAGCATGGTACTGGTACCAAAACAGAGATATAGATCAATGGAACAGAACAGAGCCGTCAGAAATAATGCCACATATCTACAACCATCTGATCTTTGACAAACCTGAGAAAAACAAGCAATGGGGAAAGGATTCCCTATTTAATAAATGGTGCTGGGAAAACTGGCTAGCCATATGTAGAAAGCTGAAACTGGATCCCTTCCTTACACCTTATACAAAAATCAATTCAAGATGGATTAAAGACTTAAATGTTAGACCTAAAACCATAAAAACCCTAGAAGAAAACCTAGGCAATACCATTCAGGACATAGGCATGGGCAAGGACTTCATGTCTAAAACACCAAAAGCAATGGCAACAAAAGCCAAAATTGACAAATGGGATCTAATTAAACTAAAGAGCTTCTGCACAGCAAAGGAAACTACCATCAGAGTGAACAGGCAACCTACAAAATGGGAGAAAATTTTCGCAACCTACTCATCTGACAAAGGGCTAATATCCAGAATCTACAATGAACTCCAACAAATTTACAAGAAAAAAACAAACAACCCCATCAAAAAGTGGGCGAAGGACATGAACAGACACTTCTCAAAAGAAGACATTTATGCAGCCAAAAGACACATGAATCTTTTTTCTTTTGCTGCTTCCAAAATTTGCCCTGTCTTTGAATATTGACAATTTCATTATAATGTGTCTTAGGATTATCTTCTCTGAATGGATCTTACTTGAGGACTTTTGTGGTTCATAAATCCCTCCCTAAATTTGGAACATTTTCTGCCATTATTACTTGAAATAAGCTTTCTGCCCTCCTTTTTTTCTTATCCTTCTGGGACCCCCATAATATATATATTTGTTCATTTGATAGTATCCCATAGGTCTCATATACTTTCTTCACATTTTTTCATTCTTTCTCTTCCTCTAACCTACTAATTTCAAATGACCTGTCTTCTCATTGATACTTTGCTCTGCACACTCAAATCTGCTGTTGAAGCTTTCTATTGAATATTCTGTTTCTGTTATTGTATTCTTCGGCTCTAGGATTTCTGTTTCATTTTTTATGTTTTCTATTTTTTTCCTATTAACCTTCTCAATTCATTCATCTATTATTTACCCGGTCTTGTTTAGTTGTTGATCCATATGCTCTTGTGTCTCACTGAGCTTCTTTGAGTTGACTGTTTTGAACTATTCATTAGGAAATTCTTAGATTTTTATTTTTTGGGGGTTGATTATTGGAGTTTTATAAGTTTCCTTTGGGAGTGACATGGTTGCTTGATTCTTCATAACCTGTGTAGTTTTGTGTTAGTGTATGTGCGTTTGAAGAGGTAAACATCCCTTGAAGTCTTCATAGATTGGTTTTGGATGATAAATAACTTCCCCTGTTGGCCCTGTGGGCTAATGAGATTGATCTCTATGATGGCAGTAGGGTGCACATATAGCTGGATCACATGGTTGCTCCTGGGTCTGCAGTAGTCTACAATTGGTAGGCCTATTACCAGAAGTTTGGAAAGTCATGGATCCTACCTGGTCTCTCAAGAGATGGCACTGCTTTCAGGACCTTGGTCAGTACAGCTGATGCTGGAGCAGGGTCTGCAGTTGGGTGTGCAGATGCCAGGCCTGTTACCAGATGCATACATGGGTGTGGCTCCTATTAAGTCCTGAGAAGGACTCCCTATCACTGGATAGGCATGACTGACCCCACACTGTGGTTGAGAGACGATGAATCTGAATCACAGGGGAGTGTTAGGGATCTCCGGCCAAACTAATTCCAATGGGCCTGTCTCAGGGTGCATACAAGAGTAGCTCCTGCCAGTGCACTTTTTGTTTATGGATAGCTGCCAAATTATTGCTGCTTTGGATATTTAAAGGCGGCGACTTCTTATTTCACCATTTTGCTGATATCTTACCTAAGATTTTTAAAAACATTATTATATTATCAGCACAACCTTGCAAATGGGCTGTTATTAATCTAATGTTACAGTTGAGAAAACTGAGGCTAAATAAAAAGGTTTAGTAATTTTTCTTAGGTCTTTAGTAAATTGTGGCTAGTGGACTTAAGAGAAGTTAAGAAACAGTTATGTGAAGACAAACAAAAATCAGGAGGTGGCAAGTGGGAGGAAGACTGTGAGAGAATTAAAAGTGTTCTAAGAAGCTGGGGACAAATATGATCCCACTAAAAGGAAATCTTGCAAGTAGAAAGGAAAATAGAAGTGTGTATTAACGTTGTTTGAAAAATAGAACTATTAGGGCAGAATGCAATGCTATACACAAAGAAACTAGAGCTAACAGTTTCTCCTCTTTATCACTGTAAGCATAAAAATGTTATTTCTTACCTCTCCACATGAGCTCCTCTTCTTACATGCTTACACAGAGAGTTAGCTCTTCACAGAGAAGGTGATGAAGCAGGACACCTGGAGAAAGGGTCCAACCACTCCGCCATTGTCTAGAGTAATTCTTCTCTTGTCCCATATTTCATATTCCATGCCAGAATGTTTCGCTGCAGGTATCCCAGTCCACATCCTTGATGGCCTTTTGCTGTTCTTTGAGCTTGCCTTTTTAGAAGTGGGCATCCTACCCTTCACCACATTGACTACATTTATTCCTGCACTTGAGAAGACTTCTGATCATTAAATTTGGTTCATATCATCTCAGTAATGTTTTAGCACCCACATAGATTGGCAACATGAGCAACTGTCCAAAGGCCTACACCTTAAATCTATTTCTCTTTCTAGGCAGTCACTAATATAACCATTCATTCCACAATCATTATCATTTTTTCCCTGCTCTAATCTTTATGAACAGAATAGCGAACAAAATAGGCATCACCCCTTCACATGTGAACCTTACACACTCCCTCTCTCTCTCAATCTGAGGAATAATGGGAAAAAGGAAATCAAGTATTCATTCTATGTTGATCATGGACATCTTTTTTACATATGAAGAAAGAAATAAGATCACATCAAAAGCCATTGTTTCCTTTAATCACTTTTATCACTTAAATTTCAGTTGTAGCCTTTTGTACTATATCAACAGGCAGAAAGAAGCGGATGTGACAGTTTTTGGCTCAAATCAGCCTTCCTAGGTTAAAATGTATATAACCTACCTTCCCAGCAGAGACAATGAATCTCTCCTCACCAAGTTGCTTGGATCAAACCCACTCTTGAGTCTCTAGGGCTCAGGGGAGTTCAGTGGGCTAATAGACAATCCCAGTTGAACCTTGGCAGACCTTCCCATCAAACCTCAGGGGTTGCTGGATTTGTAATACAATCCCAAAAGCATTTATGAATCAGCTGCAGTGGAAGCGTTTGCCTGTGGCATTTTGCCAAGACCCTATTAGAAGTCTCTCAGAAGAGCCTGACAACAGATATTATAAAAGCTGAAAAAGGATGATTATGGTCTGCCATTTGAAGAATCTGGACATGGACTACACATCCAGTTTTCTACATTATAGATGAAAATGCAAATGTCCCTAAATATAAACTGTCTATCCAGTACCATCTACTATATATTGGCTGCAAATACAGTGAAGATGTTTGTAATCATCTCAACTCTTCCTTGGGATATTGGTAAACTTAAATGATAGAAAGCTCATATTCTGGTACAAATTTGGTATCCTAACCATATCAGTTCCTGACTTAATGCATCATATTTTATTAAACAGTATGACTAGCCACTGAAAAAGGCTTATCTTCTGGGGCTGGTACCTGCTTTTAGAATCAGACATACCCTAACTGTGTTAAGCAGCCTGAATCTGAGAACTTTAAAACATTGACAGAATGCTGCCAAGAAAGAAAGAAAGAGAAAGAGAGAAGAAGAAGAAAGAAAGAAGGAAAGAAAAAGAAAGAAAGAAAGAAAGAAAGAAAGAAAGAAAGAAAGAAAACTGTTTCTTATGAAGACTAATTGAGAGTTTTAACACTTGCATAAGAAAACAAGGCAATGAGAAAAGACAAGAAATTATGATTGAGTGGTGCTCAAGTTAAATAGAAAAGCTTTGGGAAAAACATTCTTTTCAATCCTCAATCCTGCTTTATTAGACTAGAAGTAATTATAAATAAATGAATAGATTTTTAACCTCAAAGTTGTATAAATATAATTTTTCCCTTTGCTGTAAAGAAAATATAAAGAAAATAAGCCCCTTTCTGAAACAGCATACCTGCTACAAAGATGTTATAAGATGAAACAGATACAGTCTTTTGGGGAGATCCCAAAATATGATTAATCTCACATATATTGTGAGGCTGATTTTAGGCACAAAATAGTTCCTGCTCTCTATGATCAATTTCAGATTTGCTTCAGCAGAGTTACTAAAGGGGGGTAAGGAAAATATATTTGATACGTAAGTAGGGAGAAAGGTAAAGAAATTGCCCAGAACTATTATATGTTGAAAAAACATAGTTCTGAGAGCAGCTGGAGGGAAAACCACTACCATGCAGATTACTGACATTATAATTTCCTGGTTTTCAGTTTCAAGTTGGCACTGTGTTCAAGCTGACAATGTGTTTACTTCCTGATAGTCAAGATACTTAGTTAAATACGGGTGGTTCCATTCTTAGCCATTTAAAACGTGTGCAAATTCACTCAGCCTCTGACTCCCCTTCATAAGTGTATCTGTGTTGGTGCATTTCTTATTTCCTTCTTCCGTGTTCCTGATCAATTTTCTTTCATCCTGTAGGACATCAGTCCAGTGGTTTATCTCTTTTACTTGTCCCTTCAATGATTCCTCACTAGACGATATTTTCTTATGAAGCTAAAAAAATACACTAAATTTATGCATTCTAAAACAGTCGTTGATAAATGTACAAAATAGTGACAAGTGGAAAGGAATACAGAGCTGTATATGTAGAATGAACTCAATGTCAAAAAAAATTGCATAGAACAAAGTCTTGAAGCAAATAGAACAAAACTTTAGTATTCTCTGAGTCATGGGATTTTAGATTAATTTTATTCTTCACACTTTCTCATAGCCTCCAAACTTTCTACAAGTTAACATACGTTATTATTTACAGAAAGACATTTTTTAAAAATACGTTTGCAAAGACTTATAGTATTATGTAATATTTATCCAGCCAAGCAAATATCTGTATTTACCCAATTTCTTCAGTTTCTGTTCATTCCTTAACTCACCACTGTCTGAATTCCATCTTCCCTGCTTCACAGAGAAGCTCTTGTAGGTTCAGGCTAACCTTCATTCTTGCCAAATTAAAGAACTATCAATCCTTGTCATGAGGAATTCCACTGTTGCATTTGCCTTTGTTGACATCTTCCTTCACTTAAAACATTCTCCTCCCTTAATTTCCATTCATACGTTTGGGTCTGTCTCCATCATGATACCCTCTTTCTCCTCTAATTCCTTAAATGCTGAGACATTTTAAAAGGCTTAGTCATAAATCGGCTGCTTTTCTCTCTTTTTTTGCCCTCCCAGGGTAATACTATTCACACAAATACTGTAGATTATCCAATGCGCATATGCTGGCCATTCTGAAATTCCTAGTTCTTATTCTGATCTAAACTGTTTTAAAGTTTAGGGGACATAAAAGTACTTCATGTACATAGTAAGAGATATAATAGCTATTTTAAAGAACATATTTAATAGATTTTACAATATAATATATTTTATGTTTCAGATAGAAGTTTGGACTTGTACATGTAGGATAGTTCTTATTACACTGGGAATAATATACTCAGATACAATCACATAACAAAAACTCAAAGATGTGTATTTTCATATTTGATTTTATTGGTGCTTATGTGGTAGATTTTACATTTCAATAAAACTGTAAATAAAACTGAAAGAATGCAAACACAATACAACAAAAATACTCCAAAATAAAAGCAAAAATGTGTACTATCACTTGAAGAGAAAATTATTATGACAAGTGCTGTAGATAACTGATTATTTTATTGGTCACATATAATCTTACAGTGAGTGATAATCAGACATTCTAAAATATCTAGCGAAATTTTATAAATGGTAATGACACCGTAGCTTGAATTTTTCCTTTTTTCTGTATTTTTTCTCTCAAGGATGTCCAAAAGCATTAGAAAATCAAATAACAATGTACAGTTATCAGACACTCACTTGGCAAATGGTTAAAGAATGATAAAAAGTGCTAATATATCCATTGAACTGTTGAAAAATTAACTAAAAAATTAAATTCCTACTTGGTGTAATTAGTCTTCCTAGTTCTTTAAAACAGAGATGTCATTCCTTTTCAGGAGCCTTGCGCCATTCACAGTGCCCTAGATTGTGAGTTAACAAACCTGGTTCAAAATTGGGCTCTGCCTTAGACTTTATGTGAATTCTGGGAAGTCATTTTTACTCCTGAGCCTCATGTTCTCCAACTGTGAAGGAAGTAAGAATATAGCAGGATTGTTGTAGAACAGTGCATGTAGAAGCAAAATCACTCTGTCAAACACTGTCTGGAACGCAAAGTCCATTGAATTTCTTGAAATAATCATTAAATTCTTAATTTAAAAGGAATAGAGAGTATAACTTTCACCCCAAGATAGGATTAATTGATGTTTAAAAAGTACACAAAAAGTACTTTCTGAGGTTTTTACAAAGAGCAGTATTTTTGCTCTTACTTTTCACAGGTCTTGTACAAGCAGCTCTGATTAGGTGTGTACTGGTACGTTCGCCCAGAGAGGGTAGAGCTGGGATCACTCTCAGCTTCTAAGGTCTGGGAACATTGGTGTGCTTTTGTTTCTTCATTCAACGGTTATTTAGTGAGACTTTACTGCATGCCAGCAACTAGTAGATACTGAGCATAGTGTTGGACATAAACCTGGTTTTATTATTTACTCTTCTGTTTACTAACTGGATAATCTTGGGTCAGTCACTTAAACTATCTGGCTCTCAGTTTCCTCAGGCTTAAAATGAAATGAGATAAATTATTTTTCTACTCTGTTTCTATAATCCTAAAACTGATTAGGAGGTGAGATACTTTCTAAAATATTAATATGTTCCTTTAATTATTCTCCTTCTACATATATAATTTATTTAAAAAATGTTTTAGAAAACATTTGGAAAATCAATGTTTAACTTAGGCTATTTTGAAATCTTAAAAACTAATATGCTTTTTCTTTTGCTTTTCATAAGTTTCTTTTGGAAGTAAGTGTGTAAGTAATGAATAAAACATCTAACTGCATATGTGTGCAGATGCAAATAGAATTAGGCATTTCATAGCTGGTTGGAGCAAGAATTCCTATTCTGTCTCTCTCTTCACTTACACTGCTGCTTGGAAAAGGCAGGCAGAGAGAGACATTTCGTATCCATGCCTAGTCAAAGTGACTGTTTTCTGGGAATGGGAAGACAGTAATGACATCCTCTAACTCTGGAAAGCTTTACCACCAGAAGTTTAAGATCTGAGACAATCTGGGAGAATCACTGGAGATTTAACATAAACCCCGAGGACCACCTTTGAGGCAGCAGGAATTACCTGGAGTCTGTAGAGCGCTTCTACCCACAAAGGACATTCTTCCTATGGAGAAGATTATATCTTTCCCACTGTCACTTTATGATACAGTCCCAAACAATCAGGACAAGTGGGGAAGTTTCTCAGGTCTCACAACTCAGCATGAGATAAGATGACAGAATTAATAAAAGCAAAAACATAGTATATGTCACTGAAATTAATAAGTTTTTAAAGTAATTTGAATAGTCTGTGGGAATCTGGATTTGTGTCACTGACATATACCCCTTTCTGGTGATCCTGAATACTACTGGAGGGTTAAATTCAAATTTTGGGCTCATATTTAAAAGCAAGTTGAAAACACATAGAAGTCCCAACATTTCTGTTTCTATAAATGTTTATATCTGGGACCATATAATGTTGAAAACACAAGGGAAAGATAAAACATACATCTTTCCATGTTTTAACAATTCTAAATAAGAAATTAGTGTTCACTAAAACCTTTTCTATAAAGAGACAGACCTAAAAGTGATAAAAAGAAATAGCATTGGAAGGCGGCGGGGGCAATGTCATGTATCTAGTGTTGTATGGTTTACGCGTTATCTGCTAGTATGGTTGCACCGCAAATTTATTGAAGCTGGTGCCCATCATACCCTGTGCGTCTCATTTTTAGAACAATCATTTATGGGTGTGAGAGGATGCCTAGGAGAGCATAAGGGTTCTGTGTCAATCAAAGCTAATCACTGGTACAGGCAGAGGGTTTTGTTGGCCTCCATGCTCTAAGCCGTGCTTCCACATCTGTGTTTGAAGAGATTAGAGAGGTGCTTCATACAAGAACTGTATTAGTTAAAGCTGATCGACAGTATTTGGAATAAATCATGAAAAAGTTGAGTGCCAGAAGGGAAGGCATGGCAAGTGGGAGATTGAAACTGACGGGGACTAAATCCCTCCTCCCTTTTCCCCAATTTGATATTTGGGGTTTGCTCACTGGAGGGCATACCAGGTGCCATGCTGTTGCCACTTCCTAGCAAACACGCAGTAGCTCAGCCAACAAGCCCGGCGCCAATGCTCTCAGCGACATGCTCACCACACTTTGGCAAAGGGTTCCAGTTTTATTTGAGGTGCTTCATGGAAAACAGATTAGCCCAAGCCAGTAAGTGGGATTTTAGGACCAAGGATGGGAATGAATGAAAAGTGAAAAAGATCCCAGCAACAATGAACACCAAAGCCCCTCTCTGTTTGCGGCACTTTTCTCCCTGCATGAAGGCCATACACGGGCAAATAAATTATGAGTGACAAGTATTTGAACCAATAAAGAGGGCACTATATTTTATATGCAGTAAATTTAATTCCAGATTGTGTTTCACCTCAGCAGGGTGACATGTTTATTGCCAGTGAAAGATGAAAGCCGAGGGAGTTAGAGACAAGCGTCAGCAGTTCTAGTGGGCACCCGCAAAATGAAGATTTGACAGACCAGTGGCTGAGCCCTTGAAATGAAATGCCAGATCAAATTTTACCCCAAAGGGGTCAGATGTACTGTCATGCCCCCAAACTCGCAATACCAGCTGAATAAATGAGCCAGGTTCAGCTGAGAGCAGGAGGCCAAGAGCATGTTCTGCGAATTTCTGCTCACAGGATCATCAGCTTTTCCAAGTGCAGCGAGCCTGGGAGTGCCGGATGAGGTGTGTCTGAGGGAGGATGTGAAGTGCTGCTGCCTCCATGGGGCTCTAAGTGTCATTTTAAAAATCTATTAAACAGATCGAAAAGTAGAAGTGAGTCTAAATTGATCTGCCCGTCTCTCAATTTCATCTTACAAGCGCTCAGCTCAGGTGTTCAATTTATTGAACCATAACCTCTTTTTAAACAATCAGCATCAACACACAATAAATATGCTTTACAAGGGCAATATTTACATGCATGACTCATTGTTTTGGAAGAGTTATTTATGGAGGAACTGACTGGCAATTATACTGGAGTTCCTTTGGCAGACTGTGGCACAGTGGCATGCGGGCATGGTTCTGGTTACTGCAAAAAGTAAGCACATTGAAAGAGACTAATTCTTTTTTTTTTTTTCCCCTGCAAAACAGGCCCTATGTCCTCATTGCAAGTGTGGGGAAGAATTTATGTTGTAATCTATACATGACTTCATTCTTCATCTAGAAAAAAAAAAGGAAAGAAAAATAAAAGTAAAAGAATGAAAATAAAGAGAAATGAAAAGGTTCTAGTCTAAGGAGAGTATGTCCATGAAGAGTTTACCTGATAATTCCTATAGTGATGTTGATTTATACCCATCTTTCTTTTCGTCACTTACAAAACAAGTTCTATTATCCAATATATGGATTGGGCTAGTCGAGTGCTTTCAAACTCATTTGGGTAGACATAGTGTCATCAACTCTTGAATCAATCAGAAGGGTTAACATTTTAATCAGTTCCTTTCACTGACTCTGCCCTGTAGGGGAGACAGTAGAATCTACCATGTATTTAACTTTGCTTAATTGTATTTTAAGCATGCTTCTCATAATTCAGTGTCATAAAGATGAAAATGTAAAATTTCTGGACCTTGTGATTTCAGAGTTACTTTCTTTCTGTCGTGACTTACTTTGCACATCTTCTCTTGACTTTGTACATCTTTTACATATTATCACTGAAGCTATGGAGAACATGTGTTTTCATGCCTGGATGGAGATCTGGGAATTTGAATAATGTTATAAGCACCACCTCATTGATCTTTGGAGCTTTAGATGATGGACTTGTTTCCTGTGAGAGTGACCTCATATTTGGCAAATGAAGCTCTGGAGCAAGAGCAAGGGAATCTGGACTCCTGGTGGTATCCTGAAACACAAGAACACTTGTGATGTAAGTAAGAATAGCTACAGTGAACAGTAATTGCCTCTCTAGTACTCACTCCTTGAATATATTTTGAGAGTGAATGATGGTCTGAATGTGTTCAAATTTTTTAAGATCTTAAAATGAGAGTTGTTGTACGAAGGACACTTCCACACACAGATGAAAGACACTTAATTGTGGAGCTTATGGCCATTCGATCACCATTGCTAATACCGTAGTCCAGCATTATTTTCTGACCACCAATTTATTCTAGTTATTCAATCCTTTTTCCATGTTCTCCCTTGTAGCCTAGTAGTGGAGCATTCTTAAGCTCATTTTCTCTGTGCTGCTCCAAATATTCTGGAAGTCTGTCTTTCATCACATCGATTGCATCTCTCTTTCCCCTAGGTTCTATGTGCCCTGACCTTCTGTATCTCTATGTTCCCCACTGTTTTCTCCGTTTTCCTTTCCAGGCTTCTTTGTCTGTTCTTTTAAGCCCTCCTGTGTGAACTGTGCTTAGAATAGAGTCTCATTTGTCTGGCATATGCCCTTCCTTTTGGCCCAAGATCCCTCAAAGACTCCACAGGCTTTCAAAGCCATACAGCATGTGTTCCTGCCAAATTAATCTATTCAGTTTGTTTTCCTTTTAGCAGTTCATAATTATTGACCTTACTTATAATTCATTATAAGTTCTTGGAATAAAAGAAGGGTGGGAGGATGGGTAGTTTCCACACAACTGAAAATATTAATGATGTGAGAAGAGAAATGATATTTGACTCAAGAACGGTCAAATTTGTTATAATCATTAATGTACAAGACTTCCAATACATTTTACAGTTAGCATGAATACATTTCACATCATGGACACATGATAAACCTTCTATTCCTATCCTCTTTTATTCTGTTCATCCTGAAACCCTGTTGTCAAGTACTTTTAATACCTTCTCTCACATTCCTCTTAGATTTGTTTTTCCTTTTCAAATCCACAGCGAACTTCAACATTCAGGCATTTTTCACTCTAACCTAGGCTACCTCAGGGACCTTCTAACCAGGGCATGAAATCTTTCTCTCTGTACCATGGCTTCCTGAAATCTATTTCCTTTGTGTCTCCCCTATAAAATTAAATTCAAGCTACTTGTCATTTTGTTTAAAATCCTCCACTCTCTCACCATCCCACACCCACTAACCTGACATTAGGTGTATGGTGTAATTATTGGAGGCTCAGTTTCCTCTTAAACATTTGCACTCCCACAGGTTTTTTTTTTTTTAAGATAGTGATAAGCATGTATAATACTTACCATCATGCCTAGCACAAAATAGGTGCTCAATAAATGACACTTTATTATTTATTATGACAAATGGTCCTTCTGTTTCTACCCAGCTAATCTTTACCTTCTTCATAGAAGATGACTTTTCACATTCCTCTCCATCAACTTTATTCATGCTTTTTTATTTATTTATTTATTTTTTTTTGAGACAGAGCTTTGCTCTTGTTGCCTAGGTTGGAGTACAATGGTGCAATCTCGGCTCACTGCAACCTCCACCTCCTGGGTTCAAGCGATTCTCCTGCTTCAACCTCCCTAGTAGCTGGGATTACAGGTGCCCACCACCACGCCCAGCTGACTTTCATATTTTTAGTAGAGACGGGGTTTCACCATGTTGGCCAGGCTGGTCTCAAACTCCTGATCTTAAGTGATCCGCCTGCCTCAGCCTCCCAAAGTGCTGGGATTACAGGCGTGAGCCACCGTGCCCGGCTTGTTCATGCTTTTATAGGTATATTCTCCTCTTCTTCTCCATCCATAAGACCTGGCTTCAATGTCTCCTCCTGCTAGAAACCTCTCTCATTGAGTACTTTCAGTGTCTGCATGCCAGAAAGAGAATTAATAGACATTAGGGCAGCTTTGTAGGTTATGTTTTGAGTAATCCTATGTAGCTCCTATAATTTAGGATTATAGTTTGGAAGAATACCCAAATCTGTTTAATAACAACTTCTGCTGAATTATGCTAAATATCCTATGCATGTTTTCTTATTCAAGTTCTAGCATTTCCAGCATCCTTTAAGGTCCAATTAAATGTCTACCTCCACTTTTTCCTGACCCCTGTCCACTAGGTGATCTTTGATGATCTTTGGTCCCAGGGGAAGTGATTGTTTCTTAATCCTTAATTTGTTGAATCACATGGTATTAAATGTTGTGGTTGAACATGCTCATTTCATATATGTCTTAATGAATGTGGAAAGGGGAGGGTACAGTTCAATCTGATAAATGTTTACTGAAGTTCTAGAAGGCCACCGAGTCTGGTGGTGGAAGTGGTAAAACATAGTGGCACATACGGCCTCTAGCTGACAAATACTTACATTTCAGAAGGGCTGGGGACAGCTGTGAAAGGAGAATGACATGGTAAAATGATCAAGGATAAGATAATTCATAAATGTGAGTTGGCTGTCCAGGTTTAGTGGACCACCACTGAAAAAATATGGAAGAATTTCAATTTGACTCTACTTGCATTACAATCTATTAAGTTTTCAAATAGACAACATTATTTTAAAAATATTTAGTCGTGTATCATAGGGTCCCCAAATTGTATATGGTTAGCGAATATTTGTTGAATGAATAGAAAAGTAAATGACATGTGGTTACATTCTTTCCATATAATTGATTTTTTTCATTTTTATTGATCTTAGGAAAGTCTACAGCATCTGAATTCTATAGTATATGTTTCTCTCCTACAGTGTGAGTCACTGGTATGGTAATCTGTAGAACCTGAAATTGATTATAAATGAGTCAAAGTTGAACTGATTTTGAATGGACAGTAGTTGAGTTGAGACCAAGGAAGTAAACAAGAGAAAGAGTTGCAATTACAGTGTAAAAATGAGCATTTTAGAGCAATGTTGAATACAAATATTGCCTGGGATAGCAAAGTTCAATTGTGCTTACACTGCTAAGATTTTTTTTAGCTCTTCCTCTATATACTCTTCCCCCAGAAGGTGTTAATTGATGTTGGCATTGAATCTTTTGAAGCAGTGGGAATTCATACTTTAAAATGTCCAATTAGCTGCAAAAATGAGTGATGGAATGGGTAGCTGAATATTTTTAAAGGCTGAGAAGCACCTTCATTTGAGGGCATCTAAAACAATGCCCCAAATCAGCCTCCAAGGATCTTTCCTTCAACTTTTGCTTTATCTCTTTGTACAGAGGCTAGGATAGCAGCATACAGCCCCCAAAAGGAGAATCCTTACAATTTTCTTCAGAATGCCAAGTGTTATAGTGAACGATAAATAACCTTTCTGTAACAAGCAGGCCTTTTTTCCCCCACTGGAACAAACTGTTCAACTCTATTTGAATAAAAAGCCCACACATATATCAAATTAAACAAAATAGCATTGTTCCAAATACAGATCAGGCAGTCTTCCCAGACTTGTGTCAGTAAAATTTCATAGCACTCCACACCATTGTATAGAAGCTCTTTCTCTTCTTCTTTATGTGTGAATGCAGAATCACTATTCCTAGACAAAGGAATGCAGACAGAGGCTATGTTCCCCATGCAGTTGAATAAAATAAAGGTCCAACCAGGGACTTCGATGGCAAGAAAAAAGAATGCACCACTGAAAATACAGGTGGAGACAGTACTACACAACCACATTAAGAGCAATTGATCAGCAAGAAGCTATTTTGCTTATTGCCTGGACAAATATTTCCACATTTGATGAAGCGTAACTCTGGGCAGATCCTAATGAACCAGGAAGCTAATTGTGTGCTGTGTGTGTGAGATTGAATGGAGGCGGTTGTGTATTGGGGCCATCTTCACCAACTCATAAGAGCTGACTATCAAATTTTTAGGATTTTGCAAGCTGTTTTTATATACAGCCAGTATTAACAGTTAATTTTTAAAAAGTATTTAATCTTAAAATTCAATAAATTATATTAAAAATAACAGCAACACTCCAAATTTATTCCTTCTTATCTTACTACATTTTGCTATAATCTGTGCTTTTGAAGTTATTTGCATCTATTGTCTCTACATGAGTGGTTATTCTATGGAATGATGATACTTCGTGCCTGTTCCCCACTCTGCATTCAGTGGTATCACATTGGTAGCTTGGAATTAGCCCACATTACAAATCAGGGTTATTGCTTTTATATTTTTTCCCCAAGAGAGCTGATTTTTAAACATTTATCAGCACACTGCTCTGGCTGGAAGCTCTCTGAGAACAGACATAACTTCCCATGCAAACTTAGACTGCTTAGCTGAACAGGAATTTGGGCAGGGTCCGCCTTCAGTACTTCAGGGTTAAGAAGAAACGTTTGTGCAGGACTTACCAGTGCACTGGGGTAGAGTGAGCATGTTGTGCTGCCTTCTAGAAAAACACACTAGGAAATTAAATTCCTCGATTCTGACATCTCCAGTTGTTTTTTAAATATTAGAGCTTAATCTAGGAAGATGTTTATTGTTGGGATGAGTTGGTTTATTAGGAAACATTTATATTCACTCTCACTGATGTGATATTTTGTCAGTCTTGCCAAATGTGTTATAGATTCATCCTGAATTGGCAGTAATTGAACAACAGTGTAGCACAGCAGGAGGACTTTAGCCCTCACTTTTTCCATTCTTCTCATCCTCCCAAGCTCCCTGTTCTCATCATACTGAGGAGGTAGACCAGGATAAGGTACACAAGTTTGAGAAATAGAGGGTATCATCCTGTACTGCTTTTTTTTTTTCTTTTTTTTTGCCACATATACCTTTCTAGGCTTACAGCTCAAAGTGACACGATTTCTTATGGTATTTGTTGCAGGTTTGAACTCACTAGGGGTTCATATAATTATTTTCTCTCTAATTCAGCCCCTATGGCTGCATTAGGCCAATTACATTATAATAATTCATAATTTATTTAGGTAATTATAACAAAAACATCCATAAAGTATCAAGGGTTATATAGACACAGAGTACACTATAATACATGCATATAGATATATATGTATAAGTGTGTGCATATATATACACACACACTAGGCATATATCTCCTATTTGTGTGCATATACTATACATACATATATAAAGAGGTATATATATACACACACACACATACACACACACACACACACACACACATATACAATTGATCCTTGAGCAACATGGAGGTTAGGGATGTTGATCTCCTTCACAGTTAAAATTCCATGTAAAATTTTGGATCCTCCCAAAATTGACTACTAAAGGCCTAATATTTATTGGAAGCCTTACTAATAACACAAAGAGCATATTAACACCTATTTTATATGTGTATGTATTATGTACTATATTCTTACAATAAAGTAAGCTAGAGAAAAGAAAATGTTATTAAAAACTTAAGAAAGAGAAAATATTTTTGCTATTTATTAAGTGGAAGTGGATTATTATAAAGGTCTTCATCTTTGTTGTTGTCTTTAAGTAGGCTAAAGAGGTGGAAGAAGAAGAGGAGGGGTTGTTTTTGCTGACTCAAGAGTGGCAGAGGCAAAAGGAATCCACATATAAGTGGACCTGTGCACTTCAAACCTATGTTACTCAAGGGTCAACACACACACATGTGCATGCTCACACACACACATGCACACACACACACACATGCACACACACACACGCACATTAAAAAATGTACTTTGACCTGGAATATCTCTAGTCACAGCTCACTGGATAATGTTTATGTCAAGACCAAGGCAATGTTTTTATTGTTTTAAAGTAAATATATTTTGTGGACCAAGAAAATACGTATATAAATAAATCAATATTTCTGATGGTGACCATACTATTTCATGATGTTGTGCTACAAGAGGCCGGTAACAGTTGTAGCATCTCTCAATCAAATTCCCTCTTTTGTTAGGGAATAAACTCTTCTAAGAATATCATGTGATCTTGCTATTTGGTTCTGTGCACAGAGTAATCTCTCTCAATGTTTAAACTGCACAACTGTCTGATGCAGTCTACCTTGAGGACCAAATCCCTTATTTCACAATATTAAACAATTATTTTTGGCTACACCATTGAATTTCAACTGCCTGGGGTTGTTCCAAATCAAGTCAAATTAAGAATGTATACACTAGTAAATTGAAGAAACAGATAAGCAGAAGCAGAAAAAAACCAATAGGAAGATTATCCTTGTAATGTTTCATTAAGCAACTTACATTAGGAAAGAAAAAAAATCATTAATGCTAAACCATGTTTGAACTTAAAACAAAAAATTCAAACTGATTCACACGGTGTTTTTTTTTTTTACAAGTAACCTGTGCTTTTAATAGTCACTCTTTGATACATGACAAGTATCATCTTGAATTTTATGTGAACTGATTCACAAAAGTCATTCAGCAAATTAATGTAGTTTTGGAAAATTAACAGCAAAATAGGCATGCCGCCAAATGTCTAATGACAAATTGAAGGGTTTGGAGATGTGTCTGTCTGTTTGCAGTATTGGAACTGTTTTCAAAACAAAAACATACTGAAAACAGTGCTGGCATGACAGGAGATGCAGTCATTATGCAATTTTAATTGACAAATAATTCCATTTTTATGTGAATAAATCCACCTAGCCAATAACTGCATTATCATCTATCATGTGCTGGTTTCCCTTCCCATCTCATGCACCCTCTAATTTTGATGAATTTGATCAAATATATCTGGCAGCATAGCTATATCTGGCAAGTCAAGGAAAGACCACAGCGAGTTGGGGGGAGGGGGCAGGTAGGAGGATGGTAATTTGTCAAAGGAATGGAGACCGTCTTTAGCATTACCTGTTGTGCAGATATTATTATCCTCCATTTATCTTCCAGCCTGAATATTCGGATTTGTGATGTGTCCTATTCTTTCAACAAGGTGCTAAGCATCTCTCCAATTTAACTCAGGTATACAAGGAGTATATGTGTAGGGGTGGAGACTGAAAAAATTGGAAATCTTCATCAACGTAAGTATAATTAATCTTCAGATGTTGGCTTTAGAGTCCAGCATAGTAGCCCCAGTATATAGCCCACTTTCACATAAGAAGCAGCTGAAATTCAAAATGATTACAAATATGAACATACTCTAGCTAAGGGCAGGTATTCCAATGGCGGCATTAAATATAAATACAATAGAGTATTGACATAATGTAGTAAGTTTCCCTCACTATTAAAAGGCTTTGTTCTAAAGCATATCTGTGTACACAATAAGATGATGAACACAGTGCATCACATAGCTAAATTTAATATATGCAGGGGTATGATGTTTGCAATGCATGCATTTCAGCAGGTCCCATTAGTGCGCCTTTCCCCTCCAGTGAAAACAGAATGAACCACAGCCCCTTCTGGTTTGCATAAAGCAAACAAAATTAGATTTGCTTTGCTGAATTGAAACCCGCTTGGGATTGTGAGCCTCTCTCGGGGACAAATTACTTCAAACAATCCCTTTGTACCATAACAAAATCAAAAAATTCAGGCCAATCAACATGGCTCAAAACCCTTAACACAAGAATTAATAATACAACCTAGTCTATTTTTATTGCTTCTGCGCTACAGCTCCTTGTTTTAATGTAATTACACTTATTTGCCGTCCACATGTTAAGTAAGCTTGCATATGTTAACTAATGCGACATAAAACAACTTTCCTAATTTTAGCATTGCTACAAGCATTGTTCCCCCTGGAATAAGATCTGAACATTGGACAAGTTGAACACTAATGTTATTAAATTAAATCTATTTTTAGACCCTTTATAAATGAATATAGACAAAATGTCAAATGTTTCTTCAGATAGGTGTAGAAGCTGATAGACAATCAGATTAGTCTATTAAGAATATTGGTTTATGGAGCGTTATGTACTTGATATCTGTTGGCTTTTAAAGCTCATTCCTCTGCAGAAGAGAAGAGCATGTATGTCTGTAAATACGGAATCTCTTAAATCAGGTATCTGGTCAATGATCTCTTAAATTCAGCAGCTGGAGTAAGTATCAAGATGATATATATTCCTACTGCTTTTAACACCTGAAAATCAACAGAGGTTGTACACCACTAAAACTTTCACCTGAACCACGAGTTTACTGACTTTTCTGATTTGAAATTTAGAATTTGGAACAACTTTTTTCCTACTGCTCTTAAAAATGTGTAGGTTAGATACAATATTTGAGTTCACAAAATCTTGGTCTTCTGCAATCAAAAACTGTTTTCCCCATTTCCTAGTCCATCACAAACACGATGTCATCCTTGGGAAAGCAGAGTATGTCAAATATTTATACGTCAAGGAAGGTTTTACCTAACTTTTAAGATGCAGTTAATTCCGAGTGTCTTGAATGAGCTTCACCTGGCACCAAAAAAATACCCAAGTGGAAAGCTGGAAAAGGCCAGTCTTTATGCATAGATGTTTAAGCGTTTAGACATAAGTAACCTAACAATTTGATTTAACCACTTGCCAATTCTATCCAAAAGATCATGTAGTCTCATTGTTTGCTGTTGAATATATAAATGTGATTGATATATTTCTCTTCCTTCCTACCAGCTATGCTGATTCAATATGAGTTTCTAATATACACATACACACAATTCTATAATCAAATTATTTATTGAAGGTCTTATATTAAATATTTCCAATTAGATTTCTATTAAATATGGCAGACAATTGATCAAAACAGTTAATCTTATGCAAAGGTCTCAAATTGGGCCTATAAATAGGTGCATTTTCTCTGTGAAAGACAGCCTTTATAACAGGTACAATTAGAATGCTTTTATATGAGGCACAACTGTTCCAGTTCCCTGCCAGTCTTCTTACAATTAGGTAATGCCTGACCCCTGAAAGCACTTATACTTGAGATGCCCTGATCAGTCACTTACATTAAAAGAACTTATATGGTAAATAAAGTACTTACGAGAAGGGTATAAAAGTAGAATTGACATTGGGGTTTCTCTACATAAACAAAATCTACCTCTGAGAGCTACAGAATAGTGTGTGTGTGTGTGTGTGTGTGCGCGTGTGTGTGTGTGTGTGCGTGTGTTGTGTTTAATTCCACTGAATTCTCCCCCCTTTAGAATCTGTGTTGTAATACAGGTGGAGGAGGGGAAAATGAGTGCTATTCAAAGAGAAGACCACAGGGCAGTGGATGCTGTGTTTAATTCCACTGAATTCTTCCCCCTTTAGAATCTGTGCTGTAGTACAGGTGGAGAAGGGGAAATGAGTGTCATTCGAAGAGAAGACCAAAGGTCAGTGGATCACATTGGCCTCATTTTGAATGACCACTTCTTCATGTCAAAATGTTAACAGCACAAATCTTTTAAAGAACAAGGGATGATGTAATTATTTTAGATTTATTCATAAGACATAGGAATGCAAACTACCTTAGTTTTCTGCTATTTTTGCTTTCTATTATTTACGTCTCATATTAAGTTCTTGGATCAGTTCCCAACCTATTGTGATTCTAATTTGATTTGTATATCCCCGTCTTTCTCAGAGGTACTTTAAAAGTCTTAGATAAAAGAAAATGAATTAGTTGTCTGTACATGCCAGAGTAGCAAGAGCAGGGATATAAGATCAGGGAGCTGCTCAGCTTCAGCAAGAACAATTAAGTGATCTTACACTTGCCCTTGCTCCCCCTTGCTCCCTCATCTCACAAATCACTCTTTTGTTCTCCAGCTTTACCTCGGTGCCCCATTTCTCTCTAGTGCCGGTGCAAAGTGTCCAGTTTAGCCTTCTAGCTCCCTTTCTTACAAGCTGTAATACTTTGGTTAATACATTAGCTCTTCAGATGCTTGCTTTCTCTAAAGTCATGATACCTGCACTCAGTGGATTTTCTTAATTGATAAGATTATCCTCTTTGAGAACTCTAATGCATACCACATATGTCACTATTATTTCTTTGCTCATTCTCTCTCATCTCCTCTTAGACTATCTATCTCTTATGTGTGTCTCACTGAGTTAGATGAGGATTGTTAGCCCAACAAAGTTAAAGGAGTACTCTCTCAGATTATACTTCATTAGCCCTCAGTTCATTATTTTTTTCTGATTTGGAGGAAAAAAAACTGATGTTTATCTAATGTAGCTGGTGGGAAGCTAATGGACCTGTTTGAAATTCTCAAACTGCCACTTGAATTCTAGATTTTGCCCTGAAATTCATGTAATATATAGATTATCATCATCGGTCTCCTTAATGTGATACATGGTAAGTGGGGACATTCTGGGATTAAAGACCAAATCAGGTGAGATTTTAAGGCATTTCCACTGCTTGCTAGTAGGTCAAATACTTAACTTTAGTGGACACATATGTACAATGGGAATAGTAACACCCACCTTGCAGGACTGTTCCAAGAATTAAGTGGGAAAATAGCAGAAACATAATAGGTAGTCAACAAACTGTAGCAATTATATATTTGATTGTTATATAAAATACAAAGCATAGCATGCAGCAAATAGTAGCTGATCAATAAACGTTGGTTCCAGTTTTTCATATCTTCCTCAGTTTAGCTGAAATATTTTTTATAAAACATCTCAATGGACTCTTTACATTTATAATTAGACCAGACACAGTGACTTATGCCTATAATCGCAGCACTTTGGGAGGCTGAGATGGGAGGATCCTCTGAGCCAAGAAGTTTGAAACCAGCCTGGGAAACAGAGAGATAACCTGTCTCTCCAGAAATAAATAAATAAATAAATAAATAAATAAATAAATAAATAAGCTGGGCATGGTGGTGTTCACCTGTAGTTCCAGCTACTTGAGAGGCTGGTGTGGGAGGATCACTTGAGCCCAGGAAGTGGAGGCTGCAGTGAGCCATGATTGCACCACTGCACTTCAGCCTGGTCAACAGAGAGAGACCCTGTCTCCCTGTCTCCAAAAAACCCAAAAAGCCAAAAAACAAACAAACAAACAAAAAACTCATATAACTAGCAAAAATTACTTTATCAAAGAACTTCTTGCATTCTAAATAGAGTCTCAAGTTGGAACAAAAATTTTATCTCATGAAAATGTTAACTGATTTGATTAATTCTAAAATTTATCAATATAAGACCACAAAAGAGGTGAGCAACAAGATAATAGTCAGTAGTTGTGACAATAGAAGTAACCACCTATATTTCTACTGTGCCTGTTATATATGCCACACACATAGACTACAGAGATGCTTAGCAAATATTAAATGATTACTTAAAAAAAATTGGGATGAACTTTATTGTTCTGAAGTGGGGCTCATGTTTTCACTTTTCCCATTTGAAAACTAGCATCATTTCCTGCCAGAAAAGTATTTTCCTCTTTCTTTCCTTTGCAACCTTTCTGCTTCCTTCACATTGTCGTATAAAAATACAGTAAGAAAGACAGTGTGGTTACCATAAAGATATATATACAAAATAATGAAATAGATAGAGACCAGAAATAGAACCACAGCTATGTGACAATTGATTCTCCACAAAGATGCCAAGACAGTTGAATGGGGGAGAGAACAGCCTTCTCCATGTATGGTGCTTTAATAGTGGAATATCCTTATGGGGGAAAAATGAATTTTGACTATACACTATACACAAATTTAACTAAAACTGATCATAGACATAAATGTAAGAGTTTAAACAGTGAAGTTCCTAGAAAAAAACATAAGGGGCTGGGCATGGTGGTGCACACCTGTAATCCCAGCTACTTGGGAGGCTGAGGCAGGAAAATCGCTTGAACCCAGGAGGCAGAGGTTGCAGTGAGCTGAGATCACGCCATTGCACTCTAGCCTGGGTGACAGAGCAAGACTCCATCTCAAAAAGAAAAAAAGAAAACATAAGGGGAAATCTTTGTGTCCTTAAGGTAAAGACTTCATAGAGATGACACAAAAGGCACAAACCATGAACAAAAGAAATTGATATATTATGTTTTATCAACATTATTAAGTTCTACTTTTCAAATACATAATTTAGAAAATAAAAAGGCAAGGTATGAACTAAGTTTTGTAGTACATGTATTCGCAATATATATATCTGATAGAGAGCTTTATCAAGATTTATAAAGAATTTTTACAACTCAATAATAAGACAATCTTAATAGATAATGGGCAAAAAAACCCCACAGATTCTTTGCAAAGGAAGACATACAAATGACCAGTAAACACATAAAAAGATGCTCAGCATCAATAGTTATCAAGAAAATGTAGATTAAAACTACAATACGATATGACCGCACACCTACTAGAATGGTTAAATTTTTAAGAAACTGAAATACTGTATATTGGAAAGGTTATAGAGCAACTAGAACTCTCACGCATTGCTGATGGAAATATGAAATTGCATTGCCACTCTGGAAAAGTATTTGGCGATTTCTTTAAAATTTAATGTATACTTAACATGTAATCCTGCAATTATACTGTGAGTAATTTACCAAGAAAAATGAAAACAATTTTCATACACAAGTGTTGATAATAACATTACCCATAATAGCCCAATCCTGGAAATAATCTTAACTGCTCATTGACATGTGAATAGATAATCAAATCTGGTATATCCATATAATGGAATACTACTCAGTAAGAAAAAAGAACACACATGGATGAGCTCAAAAACATCATACTTAGCAAAAGATGCCAGACAAAAGAGCGTAGATGCTGTATGATTCCATTTATGTAAAATTCTAGAACAAGCAACTCTAATCTGTAATGATGGAAAACACATCAGTGGATGCCTGAGGCTGGGGTTGGGGAGGGGAAATTGTAAAGGGTTAGGAGGGAACTTTTAGGGGTGGCAGAAATGTTTAAATATTGATGTGGTGGTGATTACAAGTTTGTATGCCTTTGTCAAAACTCATTAAACTTCATACTTGAAATAGATGCATTTTATTACATGTAAATTATTACTTTCATAAAGCTGTTTTTAAAAAACTAGCTAATATATTAGTGTATGCAACATTTGATTGTCCACTGCTGTAATAACTGTTATGAAGCCAACTGCATGTGTAGTCACAAATGGCAGAATGCTTTTCTCTTGGGAAAAATCATGAGTTGAAGTTTTCACTACTAAAATCATGATTTGGGGTTTTTAAGTTTGCTTTATAAGTTTGCTTCTATGTGTAGGCTCTAATCCTGGCTCTACAACTTATTTCCCATTGGCAAGTCAATTAATTCACCAAGACTTGGCTTCCTCCTCTGTGGAATGAAAGGCTTGACCAACATTTAGATGTGATAAAAAATTATCACCTACTCTGACCCAGGCACTGTGCTAGATGCCCTCACATACTTCATTGTTTTCAACTACTGCTCTTATGTATTCCTCCACATTAAAATAACAAGGTTTCAGAGTTTTTGACTTTTTCATTTTCAAAGAAAATTGCCTCTACTGAACGAAGTTAGTTTGTATTATATTCCCTACTAACCCTGCTAGCCAGCTGATAACTTCGAAACTTTATTATGAAGTACGAATATGATCCAATGTGCCTAGGTGAAATTAACTTTACTCCCTTTTGAATTCACTTCCCATAGTTCAAGAGGATAAACTTTTAAGTGTCAAACGAGATAAGGATAAGCTTCAATTGCCTGAGCCATAGAATTCTGCCACTGAAAAAATTCAGCTCCTGATAAATCCAACTCCAGTGTCTATGGCTGGAAGAAAAGCCCACTTAGAAAGCCCCTGGCATGGGATTTCTTCCAGAAGTGCCTATATGTTGTTGTAGAGAAGGGTGGTAACCACGTGACTGAAATAATACAAATTTAACCCTGTTGGCTTCCCTAGGGTTTTCTCCAGGGAGACAGAATTCCAGCACAGCCTCTGGAAAGTGAACTATTTAAAAGAAAATAAATTGTTCTTCTGGAGATAGTACATGAAATACAGTGATTGGAATAAACGGTGAAGACTTTGAGAGAATAAAAGGAGACAGTGATTAGGAATGTGAACTTTGTTACTTCTGGACAGTAGAACCACTTAGTTTTCTCTTTTTAGATTCATTTCTAATGTTCTTGTCTCCTTCAGTTTGTCTTTTTCTTCCCAGAGGCCTCAGTCTATATATTACTTATCCTTGTTTTTCTCTTGGACTAATGTTCCCTCTTCATTTTTTCTTTTTTTTTAATTTGTAATACTTCTCTATTAGAGTAGCAGTATGTGCTCATAGAGAAAATAAGAAAACATAGATAAGCAAAAGAAAAACCATACACTCACACTTATAATCAACTCTTCTATAATCTACCACCCAGCTATCATTACCAACACAGTTAACATTTTATTGTGGACTTTTCTAGGCTTTGTTTTCAACGCAAATTTATACACAAGCAAAAAAACATAACAAGAGAGTTAACAGATAGTTTAGGGAGTAAAAGATAACCTAAAACGTAGGGAAAATATCCAAAGAGTATCCTTAGAGATATTTGAAAAGATATTAGATCCATAAGATAATAAAAATGTTGTAAATGAGCTATAATCAGAGGCAAGAACTTTGGAAAATTCAACTTACAATTGAGTAAAGCAGTACTTTAATGCAAAGTTAGGAAGATAGAGTTGAAAAATTATTTCAGAAAATTGAACCAAAAGACAAAGAGATAAAAATATGAAAAGAAACACGAGTCATCCAGAATGTCTAATGTTCTATGAATAGGAGTTTTAGAAAAAGATAACAGAGAAAAGTTGTGGGTGGAAAATTATAAGAATCATTCATTCAGGAATTCCTACTATGTCCTGAGCCATGTTCTAGCAATAAAGCAGTGCTGGAAATAAAGCAGTGAATTAAATAGACAAAATTCCTGCCCTCATGGGGCCTGTATTAGTGGTGGTGGTAGTGGTGGGGGAATAGCAAGAGTGGGGATAAAAAAAAACTAACAAATCATTAAAATTTATTATATTCAGGCAGTGATGACTGGTATTGAAAAATATAAGCAAGTGAGGAGATTAAGAGTGCTGGGTGAGGAGGAGGTAGAAGGATTACAAATTTTGAAAAACCATCATGGAATTCCTCATTGGGAAGATGGCCTTTGAAGTAAAAGAGATGTGAGAATGAAGCCTGCAGATACCTGAGGAAGGGAGCCTTAGGTACAGGAGTAAGCAAGTACAGAAGCTCTGGAGTGGGAGAGAGCCTGGCTTATGAGAGGGTAGCAGTGTGCGATGGAGTGAGTAAAGTGGAGGAAGTTATAAGACATAAGGGGAATGAAGATGGAGATCTTACAAGGCTTTATAGCCAGCATATGGATTTATTTTAACTTTTAATCTAATAGAGATGAGGAATTATTCTATAGGGTTGAGTCCATTGACATTTCATATGATATTTTTAACAGGATCATTACAGGAGAATAGACTTTAGGGAGATAAAAAGTGAAACCAATTAGAAGACCATGATAATAATATTGGTGAGAAATGGTGGTGGCCAGATCACCGTGTAGTAGTGGAGAAGGTTGGATTCTGGGTATATTTTGAAAGTAGATGCATTAGAATTTGCTGATAGACTGATTTTTGCAGGCTGTGAAAGAATGACAAGTATCAAGAGAACTCCAAAATGTTGGTCTGAGCAACTGAATGATGGAGTTGATATTAACTGAGATGTGGAAGACCATAGAAGAAGTGGGTTTGTTTGTGGGTGATTAGGAATTCTTGAGCTTAAGATTCCTGCAAAAGACTTAAAATAGGCCTTCATTTTGCTTGCTTTGACTTTTGCCTCCTTTTCTTTATAGTTTCTCTTTTCCCTTTCTCTGCTCTTTTTCTATCTCCTCCTCTGAAACTTAACTGATATTAGACACTTAACAAATGACTCACAAGATTCACAAAGATAGCTCTCAAAAGAGAGCCTTGTGACAGGGTCTCATTCTGTGCTCAGGCTGGGGTGCAGAGGCATCATTACAGTTCACTGCAGCCTCAACCTCCAAGGCTCAAGCCATCCTCCCATCACAGCATCCCTAGTAGCTGAGACTATAGGCATGCACCATCATACTCAGCTAATTTTTCTTTGTTTCTTTCTTTCTCTTTCTTTCTTTCTTTCTCTTTTCTTTCTTTCTTTCTTCTTTCCTCTCTCTCTCTCTCTCTTCTTATTCTTTCTTTTTCTTTTTTTGTAGAGACAGGTTTTGCCACATTGCCCATGCTGGTTTCAAACTCCTGGACTCAAGTGATCCACCCACCTCAGCTCACTCCCAACAAAAAGCTGCCCCAAAGAGACTGTGTCAATGATTCTGAGCGAGAGGGATGAAAACTGAATATCTCCCAGCTATTGTAATTGCAAATGTTGTAGTAGTTATGGATAAAGAAAGTTGCAATGCAGTCACGTGTTCTCCTCTTCTCCTCCAACTATGAACATTCTAACTCTGCTCTGACTCGGAGTCACATGGTCTTAAGGTGCTCTTGAAAAAGCATCAGCCTTTAGCCTCTATTTGAGTCCCTGTATTAGTCAGGGTTCCCTAGAGGGACAGAACTAACGGAATGTGTGTGTGTGTGTGTGTGTGTGTATAAATATATATGTATTCCAATATATGTGTGTATATATACACACACATATATATACACACATATGTGTGTATATATACACATACACACATATATATGAGTTTATTAAGTATTAACTCACATGATTACAAGGTCCTGCAATAGGCCATCTGCAGGCTGAGGAGCAAGGAGAGCCAGTCTAAGTTCCAAAACTGAAGAACTTGGAGTTCGATGTTTGAGGGCAAGAAGCATCCAGCACAGGAGAAAGATGTAGGCTGGGAGGCTAGGCCAGTCTCTTTTTTCACATTTTTCTGGTTGCTTTATATTCTAACCAAGTTGGCAGCTGATTAGATGGTGCCCATCCAGATTAAGGGTGGGTCTGCCTTTCCCAGCCCACTGACACAAATGTTAATCTCCTTTGGCAACACCCTCACAGACACACCCAAGATCAATACCTTATATCCTTCAATTCAATCAAGTTGCCATTCATTATTAACCATCACACTCCCTTTATAGTCTTTCCTTGGCATGCCTTTTAGACATCCAAGTGGATATGTGGAATGGAGTGGGGCAGGCTTTAAGATGTGTGGATCTGGTGTTTAGGAGAGAAGTCTGAATGGGAAATAAAAATCTAGAAGTTGTCAGCATATAGAGGACCTTTAAAGCCATCATACTGAATGAGAGATCATTAAGAGAGTAGGCCTGCAAAGAGAAGAGGCCCAAGGACTGAAATTTGAGACATTCAGCATTGAGAGGGTAAGGAGATGAGCTAAGACTGGCAAATGATATTGAGAAGGATCAAGCAGTGGGTTTGGAGAAAAACATAGAGGATGTGGTGTCCTGGAAACCAAGAAAAGAAAACATTTCAAGTAGGGAATGAACAACTGCTAAATATGGCTGATAGGTCGTGTGAGAGTATATGGAATAACTGGCCAATGGATTTAACAGCATCAAGGACATCCATGACACTGAGAAAGGCAATTTTGGAGGAGTGGTGGTTCAAAGCACAATTGGCTATGTTCAAAAGATATTAGAAGGAGAGAAAATGAAGCCAGTGATTTTGGATAACTCTTTTGAGAAACATAGTTATACAGAGAGGCAGAGAAATGGCATTATAGATGAAGATATGGGATCAAGAGAGGCTTCTCTTTGTTTTCTTTTTTTCAAATGGGAGACAAATAACAATATACTTATAGACTGAAGACATAATTCAGTAGAGAAGAAAACATGATAACGTATAATAATGTAGAAGAGAGAGGTAAAAATTGTAGGAGATTGAATTCATACAAGTATAGAGTAGAAAAGCGATTGCCAGGGGTTTTGGGGGAAAGAAGGAAGGACAACTGGGGAGATGTTGGTTAAAGGATAAATTTCAGTTAGCAGAAGTGAGTTCAAAAGATCTATTGTACAACATGGTGACTATAGTTAATAACAATGAATTGTATTCCTGAAAATTGCTAAGAGAATAGATTTTAAGTGTTATCACCACAAAAAATAGTTTTTGTGAGGTAATGTTTATGCTAATTAGCTTAAGTCATTTCACAATGTTTACATATTTTAAAACAAGATGTTCACAAGATATATATATATATATATACACATAATTTTGTCAATTAAAAAATTAAGAAATTTAAATTTAAAGAAAAGACATGTCCTTGAGGAGGGAGATAAAAGGAAATCTTCTGAACAATGAGAGGGTGACCTTAGCTGGGAGCTCAAACATTCTGTTCATTGTAACAGAAGGGGAGGCAGTTTACAGGCACAGATGTTAGTAGGTTGGCAACTGTGGAGGAGGGAGCTTAAAGATGTTCCTTTTTGCTTCCTTCAATTTTCTCAGTGAACTGGCAAGACCATAAACTGACAGTAAAGGTGATTGTACAGAACTTGGTATATGGGCTGCTTCCAGATCCATGTTTTTTTCTGACTCTCTGGCCTAAGCAGCCCTAGCAAGGAGGTTCATTGTTTCCAAGGTCACTGCAATTGCTGCCAATGCTGCAGCTTACAGTTTGACATGATGACCCAATATGATAAGTCCATACCTCACACCTACCCCGAGAGCCTCTCATTACTGATCCTGTGCTTTCCCCTTCGTATTGAGGCAGAAGACACCGTGGGATCAGCTTGATGTCCTTACATGTGCACTAGCTCATCCTGCTGTGACACACACTCTAGATGTGCTAATGCAGTATTGGATTGCATTCCCCATGGGCTGCTGGAGGAACTAACGGTGCAACCTGGAAGTACAGGGGAGTTGATGCCCTGTAAGGAATATCCCAAGGGAGAAGGGAGCCAGCCCATAAATTCTCCTCCCTTCCTTCCTTGGCAATTCAGCATAATCAATCCACTATGCTTGTCACAATGCTGTAGCCATGCCTGGTACATTTGCTTCCCTTGCCTTTCCTCTCATTTTTGCTTCCCAAGATTTTAATACTCAATAAAACATTAGCACTGTAATGTAAGCTGTTCCCTCCAGTTCTGTTTTCTGTAGAATCTGGGTTAAGATAGTGGTGAAAATATTGAGTGTTTGAAGAGGAAGTTAAAGTTTGAAAAGTGTCCTCTTTAGAGAGCAGCGGGCACATGACCCAGGGAAATATTGTGTGATGGTCTAGCAGCATTGTGGGTCCATCTGAGGGAAATGGTAATGAATTGAGTGAGAACAGTGGATAGAGTTTTCTGTTTTCTACAACTGCACCTAGCTGTGGAGTTGCAGTAGGTAAATAGTTGATTCTAATCAGGACTTTAGGCTGTAGAAGACAAGGTAGTTGAGAGTATATGTAAAGGAAGGAGTATAATGATCCGTGATTAAATTTGAGCTAAGTAAGTGGCAGATTGGTGAGACAAAATCTGGATAACCCCGAGTGCTCATCTCCTACCTCCTTTTGGGGGTCCTACAGAGAGCTGGCTCTGTGGGACTGAGCTAGAGGGTGGGATAAACAGTGAGGCTTTGGTGGGCGTTCCCTGGACTATCTGTGTGCAGACCCCGGCCTTCAGAATGCACACTCTCTAGTGCTGTGCCTCAGCCTAGAGATCCCTTGATAATTTTTTTCTGAGATAAAATGCATACTCCCTACCACAATAACTAAAAGGAAAAACACATATATGAATTAGACATGGTTCCTACTGGAAAGTAGGGCTGGATAAGGTGTGATAATGGAATGATAGCTTTCAATTATAAGGTCTTCTTTAAGTTGTTATATATTTTTTCCTAGTGGAATTTCTTTGCTAAGATTTTAATTATTATAAATATATGTCTGGGTACGGGGGCTCATGCCTGTAATCCCAGCACTTTTGGAGTGGGCTGAGCTGGGTGGATCACTTGAGTCCAGGAGTTTGAGACCAGCATGGGCAACATGGTAAAACCTGTCTCTACAAAAAAAAAAGAAAGAATAAGAAGAAAGAAAGAGAGAGAGAGAAAAGAAAGAAAGAAAGAAAGAAAGAAAGAAAGAAAGAAAAAAGAAAAGAAAGAAAGGAATAAAGAAAGGAAGAAAAAGAGAAAAAGAAACAAAGAGAAAGAAAAATTAGCTGAGTATGATGGTGCATGCCTACAGTCTCAGCTACTAGGGATGCTGTGATGGGAGGATGGCTTGGGCCTTGGAGGTTGAGGCTGCAGTGAACTGTAATGATGCCTCTGCACCCCAGCCTGAGCACAAAATGAGACCTTGCCACAAAATGAAAAATAAAATAAAATATAAAATAAATAAATAAAAACATAATAAAGTAAGAACGACTGTTTCTGATTTCTTATTCCTATTCATTCAATAAATATTGTATTAATTAACAAAGTTATTCTCCATGAAGTGTCCAATGTAGGTGGTGGTCATTTGTTCAGAGATCATAGGTCAGGTGTGATGCCTGAAAGAAGAAACAGGAATTGATCTGAAGGATCCAGGGAGCACAGGCTGATGGTAAGGCTAGGCCCAGGGAGCCCACATTTGTCCAGAGAGCCAGTGCTATGTTCTTCTTTCATGCAAGCATAAGGCATGGTTGTATCTGTCAGAGTGCAACTCACTTTTTTGCAACTCACCCTTCACAAATGTCAACATAATGAAGTAGATACTGTTAGTAGAAAAATCTTTTATTTCATAAGTTACATGCATATTATAGCAAGATTCTAAAAAATAGCTAATATTTTGAATTCTAACTGTCTCTAATGGTTTCTAACCCAGGGCTAAATATTGACTTTTAGCTTTCTAGATACTTTTTGGTGAAGATATCACCAATTAAGCTCATTTTATTTTTTTCAATAAGCTTTTTGTTTTAGAAGAGTCTTTGATTTACAGAAAATTTGTAAAAATGGTATAGAGAACTCTCATCTGTCTTTATATCCAGTTGTTAACACCTTATTTTTAACACCTCATATTAGTAGAGTACATTTGTCATATCTAATGAACCAATATTGATATATTATTAACCCAAATTCATACTTTGTCCAGCTTTCTTAGTTTTTGTCTAATATTCATCTCCTGTCCCAGGATCCCACCCGGGGTACCAAATTACATTTAGTCCTCATGTCTGCTTAGACTCCACTGGACTGTGGCAGTTTCTTAAACTTTCCTCGCTTTTGAAGATCTTGATAGTTTTGAGGACTGCTACTTAGGAATTTTGTAGCATGTTCCTCAATTGAGATTTGTCTTATGTCTTTCTCATAACTAGTGTGTGGGGTTATGGGTTTTTGGGAGGAAGGCCAAAGATGTCTTCTCATTACCTTGTTTCAAGTCATGCTGTCAACATGACTTTTCACTATTGATGCTAACCACAGTCATATGGCTGAGATAGAGTTTGTGTTCACACTTCAGGAGTAGAAAGTTATATTTCACCTTCTTGGTGAAATATCTACAAAAATTATTTAG
The DNA here is from genome assembly GCF_028885625.2 of Pongo pygmaeus. Taxonomy (NCBI): domain Eukaryota; kingdom Metazoa; phylum Chordata; class Mammalia; order Primates; family Hominidae; genus Pongo; species Pongo pygmaeus. The sequence continues at coordinate 98,211,198 of NC_072378.2, read as the reverse complement.
AATTTTTCTTCACAGGAAACGTGTCTATTCTCATCCACTTATTTATTCAATATTTTATTTCTACAAGTATTGACTTATAGAGCTTATAACTTAGGTTATATATCTAATACTATTTAATTTTGTTGTTTCAATCATTCCAGCTTTGGCCATTGGGAGCTCTTTCACTCGACTCTTCTGTTGCTGTCCTCTGACTCCGACTCCTATCTCCTTGTTTTTGGAATACTTCTTACTTTCTGGAATATTACAAGATATGTAAAGTTAACTGTAGGTTTTCCATATATACCTTTTATGAAGTTAAGGAAGTTCTTTCTATTCGTAGTGTACTTTTTTTTTAATTAGAATTTTTTTTAGGGCAGTTTTAGGTTTACAGAAAATTGATCAGAAATTAAACAGAATTCTTATATTCTCCTTCCCCTCATACACATTTTCTCCTAATATTTGCATAAATGTGATACATTTTTTATAACTAAGGAACCAATATAGATATGTTGTCATTAACTGTAGTCCACATGTACAACCCAAAGAATGAGACCCACTAAGTCTCACTCTTTGGGTTGTATAGTTCTATAGCTTTTTACAAATGCATAATGACATGCGCTCACCATTAAAATTTCATACAGAATGGTTTCACCTCCCTTAAAATTCTCTGCTCTTCATTTATCTAAGTTTACCTTTATATAACATTACACTGTTTTATGTGTAGTACAGGTACCTTAATACAGAATATTTCCAATTCTTTCTCACCTCTTGTGGCATGGATGCTACAGTTGTTGAATAAGTATATTGTTACTATTTTTGCTTTAAACAAATAGTTATATTTTAGACAAATTAAACTTATAAAAATAAAAGATTTTATTTTACCTTTTGTCATTCCCTCTGTAATGCTCTGACTTTATTTATTTTTTTGAAGATCTATGTTTTATAACAAGTGATTTTTTTCTAATTAGAATTTCTGTTAACTTTATTTTTTCAAAGTAGGCCTTCTGGCAATGAATTCCCTCAGTCTTTATTTTTTCTTTTCCATTAAAGGATAATTTTGATGGATATGGAATTCTAAGTTGGTTCCTTCCTCTCAATACATTAAAGATTTATTTCCATTTTTTTCTTGTTTATATGGTTACTGGTGAGAAGACTATTTTAATTCTAATCTTTGTTCCTCTATAGGTAAGAGCTATTTTTTCCTCTTGCTATCCTCTTTTTTTTTCTTTAATTTTTTGATTCTGTGTGTGTTTGGGGGGGGATATTTTATTTATTTATTTTGGTAGACACCCTGGTTTGTGTCTTAGAGCTTCTTCAATCTGTGGTTTTGTGTCCATCATTAGTTTTTAAAACTTCTCAGATTCTTCATTCTTTCCTCTTGAATGGCATTTCAAAGATGCCTATATTATACCTTTTAATATTGTCCTGCATTTGTTGAATGGATGTTGTATTATTGTTTATTGATTTATTCTTTCTCTCTGCATTTCAGTTTAGGAAGTTTTTATTGACCTATTTTCAAGTTCATTAATTCTTTCCTCAGCTGTGTTAAATCTCCTTATGAGTCTGTCAAAGGTACATTTCATTTCTGCTATTGTGCTTTAAATTTCTAGTACAGGCATACTTTATCTTATTGTGCTTCAACTTATTGTACTTAGCAGTTATTGCATTTTTTACAGATTGAAGGATTTTAGTAACTCTGTGTTGAGCCAGTTTATTGGTGTCAGTTTTCCAACAGCATGTGCTTACTTCAGTTGTGTCACATTTTGGTAATTCTGTCAATATTTCAAAATTTGTCATTACCATTTTATGTGTTAGGATAATCTGTGATCAAACATCTTTGATGTTGCTATTGTAAAATGTTCTGGGACACCAAAAAGCGCATCTATGTAAGACAGTGAACTTGATCAATAATGTATGCTTTCTAACTGTCCCACCAGAAAGATTCCCCATCTTTTTCCCTCTGCTCGGCCTCACTATTTCTTAATACACAACAATACGGAAATTAGGCCAACTAATAACGGTATAATGGCCTCTAAGTGCTCAAGTGAAAGGAAGGGTCACCTCTTGGGGCAAGAGGTCTACCTTAAGAAGAGTTTGGAAAAAGTTGATTCTAATCTTCATGGATGACTTTGAGAGATTCAATACTTCAGTGGAGAAAGTAATTACAGACGTGAAAATAGCAAGAGAGCTAGAAGTAGAGGTGGAGCCTGAAGTTAAGACTCAGTTATTGTAATCTTATGATAAAACTTGAAAGGAGGAGGAATTGCTTCTTATAGATGAGCAAAGAAAGTGTGCTCTTGAGATAGAATCTACTCAACATGCTGTGAACGGTATTGGAATGACAACAAAGAATTTAGAATATTACATAAACTTAGTTGATAAAGCAGTGGAAGGATTTGAGAGAATTGACTCCAATTTTGAAAGAAGTTCTACTGTGAGTAAAATGCTATTAAACAACATCACATGCTACAGAGAAATCTTTCCTTAGAGGAAGAGTCAATCAACATGTCAAACATCAGTGTTGTCTTATTTTAAGACATTGCCACAGCCACCCCAACTTTTAGCAACTACTACATTGATTGGTCAGCAACCATCATTATGGAGGCAAGACCTCCACCAGCAAAAAGATTATGACTTGCCAAAGGCTCAGATGATCATTAGCATTTTTAGCAATAAAGTGTGTTTTTTTTTTTTTTTTTTTTACAAAAAGTCTTTTTAAATTAAGGTACTTTTTGTGGACATAATTTTTATTGCACACTGAATAGAGTACAGTATAATGTAAATGTAACTTTTATATGTACTGAGAAACCAAAATATTCATGTGACTCACTTTATTGTGATATTTACTTTATTATGGTGGTCTAGAGCTGAACCCACAGTATCTCCAAGATATGCCTGTATTTCTTTTTGATTATTCTTTAGATTATTTTATCTCTCTGCTTACATTACCTATTTATTCCTGAATCTTGTCTACTTTTTCCATTAGAGCCCCTAACATATTAAATATAGTTATTTTAAATTCCCTTTCTGATAATTCCAATATTTATCTTTTATTTGAATTTATTTATCTATTTATTTTTAAGTTGTTTATTTTTAAATGTTGTGGGTACATAGTAAATGTATGTATTTATGGGGTACATGAGATATTGATGCAGGCATGCAATACCTAATAATCGCATAATGAAAACTGGGGTATCCCTCCTCTCAAACATTTATTCTTTGAGTTACAAAGAATCCAATGATACTATTTCAGTTATTTTTAAATGTACAATTAAATTATTATTGACTATAGTCACTCTGTTGTGCTATCAAATACTAGTTCTTCTCCTTTCTAACTTTTTTGTACCCATTAACCACCCCCATCTCCCCTCCACTCTCCGTACCTGCCACCCCCAGCCTGTGATAACCATTCTTCTACTGTCTATCTCCATGAGTTCAATTGGTTTGATTTTTAGACCCCACAATAAATGAGAACATGCAATGTTTGTCTTTTTGTGTCTAGCTTATTTCACTTAACATAGCAACCTCCAATTCCATCTATGTTGTGGCAAAAGACAGGATCTCATTCTTTGTTATGGCTGAATAGTACTTCATTGTGTATATGTACCACATTTTCTTTATCCATTCATCTGTTGATGTACAGTTAGGTTGCTCCCAAATCTTGGCTACTGTGAACAGTGCTGCAATAAACATAGGAATGCAGCTATCTCTTTGATATGTTGATTTCCTTTGAGTATATATCTAGCAGTGGGATTGGTGGATCATATTCATATGGTAGCTCAATTTTTAGTTTTTTGAGGAACCCCCAAACTGTTCCCCATTGTGGTTTGCTAATTTTCATTCCCTCCAACAGTGTACAAGGGTTCCCTTTTCTCCATATCCTCGTCAGCATTTGTTGTCTGTTGATATGGTTTGGTTGTATCTTCACCCAAATCTCAACTTAAATTGTAGCTCCCAGAATTCCCATGTGTTGTGGGAGGGACCCAGGGGGAGGTAATTGAATCATGGGGGCTGGTCTTTCCCATGCTATTCTCATGATAGTGAATAAGGCTCACAAGATCTGATGGGTTTATCATGGGTTTCCACTTTTGCTTCTCTTTCATTCTTTCTTGCTGTTGCCATGTAAGAAGTGCCTTTTGTCTTCCGCCATGATTCTGAGGCCTCCCCAGCCATGTGAAACTTTAAGTCCAATTAAACCTCTTTTTCTTCCCAGTCTTGTGTAGGTCTTTATCAGCAGCGTGAAAACAGAATAATACACCTGTCTTTTGGATAAAAGCCTTTTTAACTTGGATGAGATGATATCTCATAGTAGTTTTGATCTGCATTTCTCTGATGATCAGTGATGTTAAGCACCTTTTCATATGCCAGTTTGCCATCTGTATGTCTTCTTTTGAGAAATGTCTGTTCAAATCATCTCCCCATTTTAAAGCGGATTATTAGATGTTTTTTCCTATAGAGTTGTTTGAGCTCCTCATATATTCTGGTCATTAGTCCTTAGTCAGATGGGTAGCTTGCAAATCTTTTCTCTTATTCTGTGGGTTGTCTCTTCACTTTGTTGATTGTTTCTTTTTCTCTGCATAAGCTTTTTAACTAGATGTGATCCCATTTGTCCATCTTTGCTTTAGTTGCCTGTGCTTATAGGGTATTACTCAAATTTTTGCCCAGACTAATGTCCTGGAGAGTTTGCCCAATGTTTTCTTGTAGTAGTTTCAGAGTTTGAGGTCTTAGGTTTAAGTCTTTAATAAATTCTGATTTGATTTTTGTATATGGTGACAGATAGGTGTCTAGTTTCATTCTACTGAATTTGCATATCCAGTTTTCCCAGCACTATTTATTGAAGACTGTCTTTTTCCAATGTGTGTTCTTGGCACCTTTGTCAAAAATGAGTTTGCTGTAGGTGTGTGGATTTGTTTCTAGGTTCTCTATTCTGCTCCATTGGTCTATGTGTCTGTTTTTGTGCCAGTACCATGCTGTTTTGATTGCTGTAGTTCTGTAGTATAATTTGAAGACAAGTAATGTGATTCCTCCAGTTTTGTTCTTTTTGCTCAGAATAGCTTTGGTTATTCTGGGCCTATTGTGGTTCCATATAGATTTTAGAACCATTTTTTTCCATTTCTGTAAAGAATGTCATTGGCATTATGATAGCCATTGTGTTGAATCTGTATGGACGTTTTAATAAGATTGAGTAGTACAGAAGAAGTTTTAATAAAATTGATTATTCCAGTCAATTGAACATGAAATATCTTTCCAATTTTTGAGTTCTCTTCAACTTCATTCATCAGTATTTACAGTTTTCATTATAGAGATCTTTCATTTCTTTGGTTGAGTTTATCCCTAGGTGTTTTATTTTATTTGCAGCTATTGTAAATGGTATTACTGTTTTGATTTCCTTTTCAGATTGCCCACTGTTGGCATATAGAAATGCTACTGATTTTTGTATGTTGATTGTTCACCCTAATTTTTGGTTCTTGTGACAGTGCTTTTCTGTGTGCAATAGTTGTTAACATTTGGTGTTCCTACAGCAGGGATGAACTGTGTAGGCTTCTATTCCACCATCTCGCTCTGCTTTCCTTATTTGAATTTAGTTCTAGTGCTTGCTTTGTCTTTTCAGGTTGTTTTTTCTTGCCTTTTGGCATAACTTGTAATTTTTTGTTGAATTTGGATATGCTGCATTGGGTAATAGTAACTAAGGTAAGTAGGCATTTAATGTGACAGTTTATGTTAATTTGGTTAGGATTTAAGCTGTGTTTAATGTTTATTGTAGCTGTAGATACTAGAGGCTTAAAACTCCTTTAGTGTCTTTGTTTTTGTCTTCCCTTTTAGCTTTGGAGTTTTCCTATGCATTGCTCTAGGAGAGAGTCTGTGCTTTGCAGCTCTTTCAGCCAGTCCAATGTTATTAAACTGGAGCATAGTTGGTATGACCATAGTGTGGTGGGAGGGGCATTCTATGTTGTAATTAAGACTCAGTCTTTTAGTGGGCCTGTGTCACAGAGCTGTAGCCTACATAACAATTTCTATCCCTCTTCCAGTGGTGTAGTGTTTTTCTCTTTTTTCCTACTGCACTGTTCTAATAAATATATTCCCCTGAAGCCCTATCTCCTGTTTACTATTTTTTAGTCTTACCCCTCAAATGAGAATCATCTGGAGTGGGGCAAAGTAGAGACTTATTTTCTTCTCCCAGCTAGGACAAAGTTTCAGAATTGTGCTATGGCGATGTCCTTTTCCCTGGAGAGTAGGCCTTCGTTATGGAGAAGGCTGTTCGTATAGTTCACAATCTTTTTCAGCTCCTCCCCATGAGAAGCTTAGAAGTTTCCCTTATGAGGGAAAACCTAGGAAAATGTGACACTCTCTTAATACTGGACTCCCAGGAATTTCTCTTTTTCACCTTAGTCCACATTCAGCAATTTGTCAAATTTACCATTGAAATGTTCTGACTAGCTTATGGCTGTAGTAGCTCCTGTTCTAGAGAAGTGTATTTCAGTCTTGTATTTCTCTTGGATGCACATTCCCCTTCAAATTTTGAGGCAGCAATTTGTCCTGGAACCTTAGATCTCTGATGGGTTAAACTAAAGTTATTGATTTTTAGGTTTTCTAGTTTTTGTTGTTGTTGTTGTTGTTGTTGTTGTAAGGATGAGTGAGAGAGACAGCTTTCAAGATCTTTACATATTAGAGCTAAAACCAGAAATTTCTCTCAACTCTCTTTCTAATTATAAAAGTATAGTTGACTTAAGAAAGGAAACGTCTGGACAAAAAAACAATTTTCTAGAATTTATGTAGGTGAACAAACAGTTCCTTAGCCCTTTATGTGAACTGTTTGGGAATTGTTTGCCAAGTTCTGTATTCGAGGTGTTCCCAGGATATATAGCATGGCCAATTTCTAGGTAGACTTTAGCTCACTGAGAAGTTATGGATATGATTGTGGTTATGGTTATGGTTATGTTTAGAAAAGAAGTGGCATCTGAGCATGCAAGTCTCTTTACTTTTGTTGACATATTGGCAAATATAGATATTTGACCTTGGCCTTTTTCTTATGTCTCCTCACAGCTTTTTTCTATCTAATATTAAATATAGATCCTAATATATATTTCTACAAAGAGCAAATAAACATTCATGTGTGAATGAGTAAAGATGTTATAGCTACTATTATACCAGTAGCTTCACTTCGCTATTTTTACATAAAACTTGAATGCTGATATTGCTATAAATAGCAGCTACAAATGAATTTTGGGTGCATTGTTGGCAGGTTTCTGGTATACAAATGAACATGACTTGCAAATAACAATTTTACAGTTTCCACATATGGAAATTCAGTTCTGTGTATAATATTCTGCTTCAAGGTTTAGAGCAAGTATGCAGAGCAGTGCTCATTCACACAACTTTGAAAAATGTGTTTGCATAGCTATTTTGATTTCTTTCATGGAGGAGTCCCAATTGCATCAAGAGTTATACTGTGCCTTGAGTTCAAGGTTGTTGTGCTCAAAGGGTTCAGGACAAACTTGGATCCAATTCAATTCTATGTGGGCTTTTCTGGTAGTCCTTCATCACAGCATTCAAAGTAGAAGTTTCTTTTACATGTGAGTTTCAAGGCTTGGCATCCCATATCTCTGACTCATTTCTGGAGAGCAACTGCTCAGCCTCAGACTACATTTCTCAGATCCTATTGTTACTGTGTGGTCCCATGTAACAGGTGCTTGGCAATGAAATGTAAACAAAAATGATGTGGGTCACTTCTGAACACCATGAATGTTCTCACTACATACTTTCTTTCCTTTTCCACTTCTTGAATGCAGAGTATTCAAAGCACTGTAAGATAGTTGTGCCAAAAGATGGTAGGAGTATCATTTTCTGAAACCAACAAATGGAGGAAAGCTGCCCACCAGCTAGAAGCACTATATTGCTTCTTTATATGTCAATAAACTTCATTGTGTTAAGCCACTGATATAGTTTATATGCTAGCAGTTAGCATTAACCTATAGAAATTATTAGTGAAAATGATAAGCTGCTGCAGCAGTTAGTGGCAATATTCCACTTGTAGTCCACTGAAATAAGCCATTTAAAGCATGTTGTCCTTGATTTCTAGCTACCAGCATCTGCATTTCTTTGCATGAAGATAAAGACATTTGTGCCCACACCTATGGCAGGCTGGACATCAGACAGAATTAGTTGAAGTCCCAGGAGACTTCAACCGATGGATGGTGAGAATTGGTCTATAAATGCATACATATTTTTTTCTGGTGGAGTTTGTACAAAATTCATTTGGCTGTGCCAGAAATTCCATGTTCATCCTTGTTTAGTGTAGAGTTATTACTCCCTTTGCCCTCCTTGTAGTGGGTTGTAGAGATCTCTGTGTCTCTAGAGGATAACAGAGCAACACAGTGGAAAGAACCTGAGTCTGTGTGTCACCATACTGAAGTAAGCCACCTGACTGAGCAAGGGACAAACTTATTTGAGGTTAAGCCTCTAAAATTTCAGGAGTTTATTTCTTACAGTAGTTTGTGTTGCATTAACTAATAATAGAGGTAAACTAAAGAGATCATGTTCAAGAAAGAGAATAATACCAAGATCAGCCAGGAAAGCATGTCTATTAATCACCAACCAATGGCAGAAAATATTAGGATCCAAATTACTGAAGAAAACAGAGGGTTGGAGAATTAGGGAAGAGAGAGTAATATGCGGTAGGTTAGAACAAGCAAGTAGAAATAGGTTTGGACTAATGCCAGATAAATAATTTTTTTCTGTGAAAGTTTTTTATGTTCACCTGCCTGCAGGTTGTATGAAAACACTGGGTTCATGGAACAGGGCTAGCCTGAGATGAACCATTTACTTGAGATCTGACCTTTGTGATCTTTTTAAGAGAGCTGATTGGAAAGGCTACAACAGGGATCTGTCATTCTCATAAACTCTACAATGTGATTTAGTATTATAGGGTTTCAGGAAAAGCCGTAAAAAGACAAAAAATCCCATTGAGGACATTAAGCCTAAACTATTGCTCAGTATAAAAATATTTTTTGTGATATTCCAGAAGATTAAGCATAGAATTTCACTCAAAGTTTTCCAATGACTAGAGAACTAATGACCTCATGATGCATCCAGTTCCATAGTTGGCTAGGACTAATTGCTAAAGACTACCAAAATGTTAATTTATTTTGATTATGTAACCTCCTGGTTTATTCTTTGGGCTTCCATTCTTTTTAGGTAAGTTCTCTTCTTTTTCTAGGCCTCCAAAAGTTGCTATTCTTCAGTAACCTAGTGAGGCTCTACTCTTATCACTTTACTGTCTCCCTGTGTGAGCTCAGGTTCCCACTGCAATCCACATGCTCATAATCTCAAATAAATGCAACCAGTTAAGTGGCCTGTCCTGAGTTTACATTCGTCTTTCCATTTGTCCACTGTGCATTTCCATGATCATGTGCTATGGGTACTTCAATCTCAGTGTATTAAGCTTAATTCCTCAGTTGCTCCTGAAAAACATCTCCTCCTTCCGAGTTTCCTGTCTCAGTGAATGGCTTATAGTTCTGTCTCCTAAATAGTTCATAAATTAAAGCAATTTATGCTCACACTAGTGGTGATATTTTAATATAGGTCAGAACTGTCTCTTGGCTAGATTATTACAAATTCTTCAAAAATGTTCTCCATTTTTCCAATCTTGCTTTTCCAATCTATTGTCTAGGTAGCAGGCACAACGATATTTCTGACTTGTGTTTGATTATGTCACTTCTCTGCTTGAAAAATCCCTTCAGAGCTTCTTAGAATAAGAGCCTAAATCTTTAACAAGATTTATACTCCACAATCTTCTTCGTGTTTACATTCAGGCTCAACTTTTAAACTGCTTGCTTATATTCTGTGGTCTGTCTTTGGACTTCTTTTGATTTCTCAAATATTCAAATATATTCCTTTTTTATGTCTTCCTAGAATACTTTCCCTACCTTGTCTTAACGTCATCATTTTACCTCCTATCTATCTTTTACGTCTTGGCTTAGATATGTTCTGGAAAGACTTAACTGACTACCAAAAACAAACTAAAACAAAACAAAAACCTGAATTACTAGTGTCCTCCTATGCCCTTGTAGTTTACGTATTATAACAATTGTATAAGTGTTTTTTAATCAAATGGGATCATATATGTCATAAAACAATTAAATTTCTTTCATTTGACAATATATCACAGACATATTTTCATGTCAGTGTAAGTACAATGATGTCATTTTTCTAAGTCTCTGTAGCTTTCCATTTTAGTGATATAACAACATTTATTTAACCTTTACCCTATTGGTTGATGTTCAGTAATCAATACTTCCAGATTAGAGGTTTCAATCAGTGGAAAAATAAATATACAAAAATTTTCTTACCATGAGATATATGTAGGTATGTCTTTACTAACATTATGAATTCTCAAAATGATATATAAATCTCGAATTCAACATATCTTCTCATTTCTGGGTTTTAGCCATCTGTAGTTTCCTAAACTTTTTCATGAATCTGTAATTAACATCACTTAATCCAAACCTAGTGATTTTCCACTGTCCTACCCAGAATCTCTGAGAAAGAGTTGAACAAGCTCCAGGTATGGGGTTAATCTGTGTGATGTAGAGTGATGACAGTATACCCAGAAAGTTATCTTTGGAAGGCAAATAGAATGTCTTTCTCTATCTCTACCTAACTCCCTGTTCTTCTATATAAGGAGCTTATAATCTACCTGGGATGGCTATAAATTATATACTTAAAATGATAATTCATTCTATAGAAAATCAAATATGTGATAAAGAACGCAAAGGCTTAATGAAAGGAAGACTGTATTTTAAGTCAAAATATGTAGGAAAGTTCCCATAGTATAACAGTTTAAAGAAAGATTATATCTAGCACAAAAAGCAAAGCTTTATTTGGGCTCCAGTAACTGTCTTCAAACACCTGAAATGTTCTCAGAGTTTGTTAGCTTCAAGCAATCAGTTTTTCTCTGCTGTTACCCGTTTGCTTAATCTCAGTGAAACTTCCAAGAAATACATCACCAAATGATAATGTCTTAGTCTGTTTGAGCTGCTATAACAAAATAGACTGTGAAGCTTATAAAAATAGGAAGTTATCTCCTACAGTTCTGTAAGCTGGGAAGTCTAAGATCAAATCAAGGCACTGGCAGATTTGGTGTCTGGTGAGCACCCATTTCCCACTTCACAAATTGTGCCTCCTTGCCATATCCTTCTGCAGTGGAAGGGGAAAAAGGAGCTATCTTTGACTTCTTTTATAAGGGTACTAATCCCATTCATGAGGACTCCACCCGCATGACCTAATCATCTCCCAAAGGTCCCACCTCCTAATACCATTGCTTCAGGGATTAGGATTTTAACATGTGAACTGGGTTGGCAAGAAGGATAGGGGGGTGCCACACATTCTGATCATGGATGAATTGTGTGTTTGCCAAATGGTGATTACAGATCATTACAATGCATTAGGTTTCAGTATACTTAATTTATATATTTTCTTTGCAAAGGCGCTACTTTAATGTGTACTAGAACTGTGTATAAAGTAACATCTAATGAAATTGTTCCATTACATTCTATTTGAATACATATATATATATATATATATATTTTTTTTTTTTTTTTTTTTTTTTTTTGAGACAAGGTCTCGCTCTGTCATCCAGGCTGCAGTGCAATGGCGTGATCTTGGCTCACTGCAACCTCTGCCTCCCAGGCTCAAGCAATTCTCCCTCCTCAGCCTCCCGAGTAGCTAGGACAACAGGTTACTGCCACCATGCCAGATTATTAATTTTTGTATTTTTGGTACAGACAGGGTTTCACCATGATGCCCAGGCTAGTCTCAAACCCTTGGCCTCATATGATCCACCTGCCCCAGCCTTCCAAAGTGCTGGGATTATAGGCGTGAGCCACCGTGCCTGGCCTGGATATTTTCATTGTTAAATTCTTAGGCCGAAAGGGCTCTTTTCATTCTTTCCTACTCAGTCTGATCAATGATGAAGGCAATTTCCGGACATATGTTTTATGGTTAGTTGAAACTGGACCAAATTAGACAAGTTTCCTAAATTATGATCAGTAATACAAAAATAATTATTCTAGTCAAGTAGAATTTGGTGGGAAAATTCTCCAACCTGAAAAGTACCTAAAAACCAAACCGTAAGAACATCATATCTGACCAAATCCCACAGGGAGTTGGATTTCATGTGGCTTTTATGAACGTTTTGCTTTGAGTTCTATGAATTGCTCAGATATAGTATGTACAACCACAACAATCTAAATGTTTCATTTAAATCATCCAGTTTAACCATTTCTATTATGTAAATTTTCAGATAATTAATTGACAGTCCCCAAAGACTTCATTTTGCACTACATCAACCTGATTTCTTCAGAATTGCAGCTAGTTCTTTCATAGTTTTTAAAGCAGTCTCACCTAACTTTCATGTAGGAATTTATAAGCTAAATATATATATATATATATATATTCTGGATTTACCATCTTTTTATGATCAATGCAATACTTTAAAAAGGTAGATGATTAAATGCCCTAGACATACATACACTGAGAAAGCACACTCCTATAGCCCTAGGACAGATGCTGAATACCTTACTACCTCTGGCAAATAAAGAAAATAATGAACCTGCTCTGAGAGCCATAACCATGGGTAAGCTGCAAGGCATGCTTCATAAGGGTTAACTCTCCAGTGAATGCCAGGCTGTATTCAGCCTTCAACAAGATGTCTGTGCATTTAGCTCTTATGTAGGCATACTCCAGTCTTCAGAAAGGTGAAACTGGGCTGAGAGGATGTCATGCACCACTGTTTGAGCAGGATGGAAGGCAAGATGGGTCTTTTCAAGTGTGTGCTATAAGCCCGAAGGAAGAACAGCAATGTCCTTGGAGCCTTCCAAGGAGAGGCGAGCCTGGCTGAATAATCAGTGTGCAGAAACCAAAACCCTGCAACTTATCAGGCAAAGGGACATGAAGGCTAGAGTTGCTGTGATGATGCAAATGAAGGGCAAAATGGTACAAATTCCTGTCTCCCAGAAGGTGTAATTAGGGAGCTACGGTAGAAAAACAGCTATCTCTAGAAATGCAGAGCAGATGCATATGCAGACTACCTCAGGCCTGGGTTAACAGTTAAAAGATATTGACGATTTTCATTTCTTGCCTTCGTTTTATGTAAAAGTTTGCCTGAGTTCCAATTGATAATACTAATAACAGATCACAAAATAGACACAGCACAATGTTAAAGCAGAAGCCATGCACACAAAGCACTTAAAACATCTGAGCCAAAGGAAACCTGGGCCAAACATGAAAAACATATCTATGATAATCAATCTAAAATTATGCACATAAAATCTCAGTTTAAATCATGTGAACTATTTGACATTCTAGCCATAAGAAATGCCAAGTTACTTCTAAATGCTTTGCTTTGATAACACAATAATAAATTCTACTATTCTACTCCCATTTAAATCGTATTTATGCTCTATGGCATTTTTAAATGGGCATATACAGTGCACACATGTTGGGCAGTTGCCATGGTGTTTTTTCTTACCATTGGAAGTTATTCCAGTAGCTTCAGCATAGGGTCAATGAGATAGTTTGCTTTGCAGGGACATCAGTATCGGAGACCTGCAAAGCACTTTTCTCATGTACAAACGCCGAGAACATTTCAGTTGTTTTATGAGTCTGCATTAGCCAATAAAACTCTTAATTTAGCCTAGTGTTGTTGGTGAGATGGTCTTATCTCTTCTTGATACTGTTTAAGTTGCCTTCAGTTTTCTTTTAGATGATGGTTTTCCTCTTTATACACTTGGCTAATTAAAATAACAAATCTTCACAGCCGTCTTTTTGGAATTCCTTCTTATCACTCTAAACTAATTAAACTGGAGGGGAGAAAAAGAACCTGCTGCAACCTAGTAGCAAATCTTCAAGTATCAACTATATTTAGTATCCTCTATAAAATAAAAATATTTTATCTTGGACAACTCTATTCTTCATGGCTAATACATTGTCCCTTGTAATACTCAATCCTTTTCTATTTCCAAGTGGAGAAACTTCTGTGTCTCTGTTTCCAAGTGGGCATCAGGAAGAACAGAATACATTTTGCAGAACTCTCAGAGAATAGAATCAATCTTAAATCCAATGTCTACACTCTGAAAGATAATCAATATGAAAACAATGAAATATTGAATGGCCAATAGGAAAAAAAATCTGAAAAGGCAAACTTTAGCATGTGAAAGTCATGGGCAGTCAGGAAATGTTATAAAAAGTGAAGTTCCCTTGTCTGATGGAGCTATCATTCTCTTATTCTAGCTGTGGCGATATGGAGCTTCTTTAATGGTTAAGATTCATGTACATTTATATTTGCTTGGGACATTTTAGATGTGGCCTGAAATAACTTCTCAAGTTTCCTTCCAACCATTTGATACTGAAATATTTAGCAACTTTGAATACCACATTTTTTCACTCTCTGGAACCTCAAATTATAACTCCATGTCAAAAAATATGAATAGGGAGATGAGGTTAATCTTGGCATCCGATATATTATTAGTCTTTCTATTTATTTGAACTATATACAATAATTGTGCTATATCTTAATTTACATAATATATTGTATTTTCTTATAGAATCTTGCCTTATGGATATTCTAAATTAACCAGACTGATCTGCAGTCTCCCTCAGTTTTATTTCTGAAGAGTGTAAGATCAAGCACATCGAATATGAACAATAAAGCCTAACTAAATAGTTAGAGATTAAGTAAATTAATTGCTGGATTTAAAATTCAGTGAACAACTAATTTCTTTACTGTATAATTTGTTCCATGAGGCACTCAGAGAGGAATCCATAAAGGAGTTAATTTTCAAGGATTCCAGTGCCCAAAGCATCTTGGAGTTAAGTGATTACTATGAGGCACATTTGGTAGAAGAATGGGCAGAATGATGAATTACCATCTGAGGACATTTTAAATTGAGGAAAATAGCAAACTGAAAGAGAAAACTAAAGCAAAAGTGGCCTGACAGATTTCAAATGGTGGTACTCTTAGGTTCTCTAACCTAGGTCAGTCCAAGGTTGCTCAGCAGAATGGAACTAGCATCACTTAATTGGTTCTGACCTTAAAATCTACCTTTCTTCCATTCAGGTACACTTTTGGGAAGATGGGGTTGAAAAGACTTAAAACTTACATTTATTGGGTATTTTATGTACCATCCATTATTCTAAGTGCTTTATGTGTGTTAACTCACTACCATCAAAACAACTCAATGAGGCAGGAACTGTTATTAGCCTCATTTTATAGACAAGGAAGCTGAAACAGAAAGAGGTAAATAACTTGCCCAAAGTCACACAGCTCACCAGTGGTAGCACCAGAATTTGACCTCAGGAAGACTGGCTCCAGAACTCACACTCTTAAATATGTTCTAAAGTGGCTCTGTAGGAAGGTAGTGCCATCATTTTATTTAGTACTTTTAGGATAATCCCTAAGTTGTCTATAATTCCTATAAGGTATCAGGAAACTATCAAGTCCATAAATCCTCAAGTCATTTAGTACTATTAGAATTAGCATGCATCCTTTAATATAGAGTTAAAGTTAATTTTTGAAGATTTTATCCAAGAAGTCTAGCTTACCATAAATGTTGACTTGAAATAAACAGAAAAAATTACTCCAATTACTAATCCATTTCAAAATATATAACAATGCTTACCAACAAACAGTTCAAAACAAAAATATTAAACTTTTATTCATTGTACATGAAGATGGAGTTTCAAAACTTTTATTGAAGATAGGGGAAAGTAGAAGGTATATTTAAGCTAGGGCTGTTTGAAATTTCTTCACATATAGAATGGTTACTCAGTAAAGGATTGTTGAAAGAACGACTGTAAAATGAACTAATGTATTCCTCATGTCTTCGTCTGCTTGTGCTGTTATAACAGAACACCATAGACAGGGTGTCTTATAAACAACAGAAACTTACTTCTCACAGTTATGGAGGCTGGGAATTCCTGGATCAAAGTGCCAGCAGACTCACTGTAGGGTGAGGGCCAGTTTCCGGGTTCAGAGATGGTGTTCTTCTTGCTGTGTCCTCAAATGGTAGAAAGAACTCTTTGGGGTCCCATTTATAAGGGCACTAATCCATTCACCAGGGCTCTGTCCTCAGGACTTAATCACCACCTAAATTTTCCCACCTCCAAATCACACTGGGGATTACATTTCAACATACAAATTCTGAGGAGACACAAACATTCCGTCTATTACACTTGCCTTTTGGAAAGATGTTCTCTAGGGGCTCATTCTTTTAATGAAACCTGGTATTTTTAATCAATCCATGTGATGTCTTCTGAATCCCAGACAATATAATACCTTCAGACCCTAGATCTTCAATTAAGTCTTTTTTTCTTTATTTTTTCTTTGATTTTGATCTGTTATAAGCAACAAGCTCTCCCAGGACACGCTATTACTTCATAATTACAAGTATAATACTAGCCCTATGTTACTGATTTAATAGTATGTTTCTCAAGAAAAGCTGCAGCTTTAAAAATTTGGATTTCTCCTGACAAAAACAATAATGGGGAAAGGATTCCCTATTTAACATGGTGTTGGGAAAACTGGCTAGCCATATGCAGAAAACTGAAACTGGACCCCCTCCTTACACCTTATACAAAAATTAACTCAAGATGGATAAGACTTAAACCTAAGATCTAAAACCATAAAAATCCTAGAAGAATACCTAGGCAATGCCATTCAGGACACAGGCATGGGCTTCATGACTAAAACGCCAAAAGCAATGAAAACGAAAGCCAAAATTGACAAATGGGATCTAATTAAACTAAAGAGCTTCTGCACAGCAAAAGAAACTATCATCAGAATGAACAGGCAACCCACAGAATGTGAGAAAAGTTTTGCAATCTATCCATCTGACAAAGGGCTAATATCCAGAATCTACAAGCAAATTAAACAAATTTACAGGAAAAAAACAAACAACTCCATCAAAAAGTGGGCAAAGGATATGAACAGACACTTCTCAAAAGAAGACATTTATGTGGCCAGTAAACATGAAAAAAAGCTCACTATCACTGGTCATTAGAGAAATGCAAATCAAAACCACAATGAGATACCATCTCATGTCAGTTAGAATGGTAATCATTAGAAGTCAGGAAACAACAAATGCTGGAGAGGATGTGGAGAAATAGGAATCCTGTTACACTGTTGGTGGGAGTGTAAATTAGTTCAACCATTGTGGAAGACAGTGTGCTGATTCCTCAAGGATCTAGAACCAGAAATGTCATTTGATCCAGTAATCCTGTTACTGGGTATATACCCAAAGGACTATAAATCATTCTGCTATGAGGACACATGCACACTTTTGTTTATTGCAGCACTGTTCACAAGAGCAAAGACTTGGAACCAACGCAAATGCCCATCAATGATAGACTGGATAAAGAAAATGTGGCACATATACACCATGGAATACTATGCAGCCATAAGAAAGGATGAGTTCATGTCCTTTACAGGGACATGGATGAAGCTGGAAACCATCATCCTAAGCAAACTAACACAGAAACAGAAAAACAAACACCACACGTTCTCATTCATACATGGGAGTTGAACAATGAGAGCACATGGACACAGGGAGGGGAACATCACACCCCAGGGCCTGTCAGGTGTTGGGGGGCTAGGGGAGGGATAGCATTAGGAGAAATACCTAATGAAGATGACGGGCTGATGGTTGCAGCAAACCACCATGGCACGTGTATACCTATGTAACAAACCTGCACGTTCTGCACATGTATCCCAAAGTGTAATAAAGAAAGATGAGGATTTCTACTTTAGCAAAAGCACTGGACCCATTTCTTATGCTATTCTGAGTTTGGAAGAGCTCAGCTGAGCCAGAATGAGTGCGGAGGGAGGTGAGATGCAGTCCCACTGAGATTTGCTTCATTATATAAAGGGGTTTTGAGTTCTGCATCCAATAGCCTCAAATTGTAAGTGCCTTAGGACCAACCAAGTGTGAGATATTGCTCTAACAACAGTCATTGCATTCATTTAAAAAATGGGTGTAGGTAGAGTTACTTATCTAAATAAATGAAAGTAATACTTTCCTGTCTTCAGCTATAAAGTTGAGCTTGCAGTGACTCATTTAAAATGTTTTATTGATAGTTGTTGGGTCAGTGGTTGGGAGGGAAATCCAAATTCTATATAGATAATAGAGTTCTCTAGTCCAGTGAATACTTGATTTTTTTTTAAGTAAGCTTATGTTTGGTTAGTATTTACTATGCGGATACACTGATCTGCCGTTCTCAAGTACCAAATTCAAGAGTAAGTGAATTTAGATTTTATCAATAATCCTTTTTGATGCAGCACACATAAAAATTGTTAAGGGAAATGTGCCTGATGCTAGCTCAACTTTGAAGTGCAGACATTATAAGTCAATCACCTACAAGAACATAGTTTCCATTCTGCAGTATATGTGTACAATGTATATTTCCTGACTAAAGGTTTATTATCAAGAAAACTAGCTACCAAACAGCACATCAGCACATCAGCTAGCCTCAGACCCTTAACAAATTTGCAGTCATTTTTAAGTCCAGTGTAACTGAGATAGATGTACCATTGATATTATATACATGCTCTTTAAAACTGTCTTCATGGTTTATATGAACCTAAGCAACCAAAATTAAAATGAATGTCATGAGAAATGAGATGATAGAGCCATCTGTATTAGATTAACACCGTTGTTCAGAAAGATGAGTCCTGTATACCAGATGTTAGAAGAGGAAAGAAGGTGGAGTACATTGTCAGAGATTCTAGTGCAAACATATATTGCTGGAGTTGGTGAACTGCTGGCTCTAACTGGCACAACTAGGGGAGTTGGAAATGAGCTGTCTGTATGACACAGTGGCATTTTTCAACTTGAAGGCAAAGGAATAAAGCCAGAAACAGAGCTAATAACTGCAGTCATAATACCATTTTTAAAAATGACTTCAGATCAAGTTGTGCATGGATTTCCATGTGAATTACACAAGTTAACACTCTGATCTCTTTCATCTATTTTTATAAAGGATCATTCTATAGAGTTCAAGATATTCTAAAAAATGTAGATATTATTTGTGAAAGGTGAAGAGCTGATTAGTGGGTCTCAATTCAGTGGGATGATTCCATCAAAAATGTGAATGGGCATTCTTAACGGTCCTCACCTGACTGAATGTACTTTTGAATGAATTAATAAATTGAAACTTGCAAGGTACTTTAGGAAGTTTTGAGATAAAAGAGGATATGAAAATAAAGTAAAATTATCATTAGACAATCCTATTATAGTAACATAAAGTAGGTTACATGTTGTTTTATATTCAGTAGTAAAGGAAATACTATTGAATTACAAAGTTTATTTACTTCCTTGAAGGTAGCTATTTTTGATTTCTCAATTTCAGTGCCTGTAGTTCCCTAACTTCAAATTAAATCATGACCAATTTCTCTCTGGCTTTAGGTGTTTCCATGGCTCAAATGTCACATGAAATTTTGTTTTATATTCTTATTCTTTAATTTGTTAGGTCATCTTTTTGTGGGGTGACCTAACCAAGGTAAGAGATAAGACTACGTTTTAACATCTGTAGCTCAAATCTTTAACTGATACCTTTTATTTATATATTTTTTTAAAAATTAATAGTGTGCTTATTTAATTTTGATTTGTTTACATATCCTGCACCTTCCTGGCTTTGCCACTATCTATTCCTATGACTTCTGGGAGACATTTAACATCAACAAGTCTAAATTTCCCTATCTATGTAATAGGATTAATGAGATTACAGTGTGTAGTTTCTTCAGTTGTATATTTTACTAAGAACCTGTTTAGAATATTTTGATGCCACATCATTAATTAAAAATTTTAAATATGGAGAGTTTAAATTTAGATAAGGAGAGTTTTTTCTAGTTAATTCTTTCTTTCTAAATCATGAAAGAATTGTATGAGAGGTTTGTAGATGTCAGCCGCTATGTAGGTTGGGTACTGTGTTAAATTTTTTCACGTTAAAACTAAATGGGTCCAAGTATGAGAAAGCAATACGGTTCCCATGAATTTTTTTATTATTATAATTTAAGTTCTGGGATACATATTCAGAACATTCAGGTTTGTTACATAGGCATATACGTGCCATGGTGGTTTGCTGCACCCATCAACCCGTCATGTACAATAGGTATTTCTCTTAATGCTATCCCACCACTAAGTGCCCCACCCCTCGACAGGCCCCAGTGTGTGATGTTCCCCTCCCTGTGTCCATGTGTTCTCATTGTTCAACTCCCACATGTGAGTGGGAACATGCAGTGTTTGGTTTTCTGTTCCTGTGTTAGTTTGCTTAGGATGATGGTTTCCAGCTTCATCCATGTCCCTGTAAAGGACATTAACTCATCCTTTTTTATAGCTACATAGTATTCCATGGTGTATATGTGCCACATTTTCTTTATCCAGTCTATCATTGATGGGCATCTGGGTTGGTTCCAAGTCTTTGCTCTTGTGAACAGTGCTGCAGTAAACAAAAGTGTGCATGTCTCTTTGTAGTAGAATGACTTATAATCCTTTGGGTATATACCCAGTAATGGGATTACTGGGTCAAATGATATTTCTGGTTCTAGACCCTTGAGAAATCACCACAGTGTCTTCCACAATGGTTGAACTAGTTTACACTCCCACCAACTGTGTAACAGCATTCCTATTTCTCCACATCCTCCCCAGCATTTTTGAAAAGCATTTTGAAAAGCATTTTGCCTTTCTAACTGGTGTGAGATGGTATCTCACACCAGTGAGATTTTGCATTTGCATTTCTCTAATGGTTTTGATTTGCATTTCTCTAATGACCAGTAGTGATGAGATTTTTTTCATGTTTTTTGGCCACATAAATGTCTTCTTTTGAGAAGTGTCTGTTCATATCCTTTGCCAACTTTTTGATGAAGTTGTTTGTTTTTTTCTTGTAATTTGTTTAAGTTCTTTGTAGATTCTGGATATTAGCCCTTTGTCAGATGGCTAGATTGAAAAATTTTCTCCCATTCTGTAGGTTGCCTGTTCACTCTGATGATAGTTTCTTTTGCTGTGCAGAAGCTCTTTAGTTTAATTAGATCTCATTTGTCAATTTTGGCTTTTGTTGCCATTGCTTTTGGTGTTTTAGTCATGAAGTCCTTGCCCATGCCTATGTCCTGAATGGTATTGCCTAGGTATTCTTCTAGGGTTTTTATGGTTTTAGATCTTAGGTTTAAGTCTTTAATTCATCTTGAGTTAATTTTTGTATAAGGTGTAAGGAGGAGGTCCAATTTCACTTTAGTGCATATGGCTAGCCAGTTTTCCCAACACCATTTATTAAATAGGGAATCCTTTCCCCATTGCTTGTTTCTGTCAGGTTTGCCAAACATCAGATGGTTGTAGATGTGTGGCATTATTTCTGAGGCCTCTGTTCTGTTTCATTGGTCTATCTATCTGTTTTGATACTGGTACCATGCTGTTTTGGTTACTGCAGCCTTGAAGTATAGTTTAAAGTCAGGTAGTGTGATGTCTCCAGCTTTGTTCTTTTTGCTTAGGATTGTTTTGGCTATGGGCTCTTTTTTGGTTCCATGTGAAATTTAAAGTAGTTTTTTCTAATTCTGTGAAGAAAGTCAATGGGGATAGCATTGAATCTATAAATTACTTTGGGCAGTACGGCCATTTTTCACGATATTGATTCTTCCTATCCATGAGCATGGAATTTTTTCCATTTGTTTGTGTCCTCTCTTATTTTCCTGAGCAGTGGTTTGAATTTCTTTTTGAAGAGGTTCTTCACATCCCTTGTAAGTTGTATTTCTAGGTATTTTATTCTCTTTGTAGCAATTGTGAATGGGAGTTCAATCATGATTTGGCTCTCTGTTTGTCTGTTCTTGGTGTATAGGAATGCTTGTGATTTTTGCACATTGATTTTGTATCCTGAGATTTTGCTGAAGTTGCTTATCAGCTTAAGGAGATTTTGGGCTGAGACAATGGGGTTTTCTAAATACACAATCATGTCATCTGCAAACAGAGACAATTTGACTTTCTCTCTTCCTATTTGAATATGCTTTATTTCTTTCTCTTGCCTGATTGCCCTGGTGAGAACTTCCAATACTATGTTGAATGGAGTGGTGAGAGAGGGCATCCTTGTCTCATGCCAGTTTTCAAAGGGAATGCTTCCAGCTTTTGCCCATTCAGTATGATATTGGCTGTGGGTTTGTCATAAACAGCGCTTAATATTTTCAGATATGTTGCATCTATACCTAGTTTATTGAGAGTTTTTAGCATGAAGGGATGTTTAATTTTATTGAAAGCCTTTTCTTCATCTATTGAGCTAATCATGTGGTTTTTGTCATTGGCTCTGTTTATATGACGGATTACATTTATTGATTTGCGTATGTTGAAGCAGTCTTGCATCCCAGGGAAGAAGCCAACTTGATTGTGGTGGATAAGCTTTTTGTTGTGCTGCTGGATTCGGTTTGCAGTAGTTTATTGACGATTTTCACAGTGAGGTTCATTAGAGATATTGGCCCGAAATTTTCTTTTTTTGTTGTGTCTCTGCCAGGTTTTGGTATCAGGATGATGGTGGCCTCATAAAATGAGTTAGGAAGGAGTCCCTCTTTTTCTATTGTTTAGAATAGTTTCAGAAGGAGTGGTACCAGCTCCTCCCTGTACCTCTGGTAGAATTCGGCTATGAATCCGTCTGGTCCTGGGCTTTTTTGGTAGGCTATTAATTACTGCCTCAATTTCAGAACTTGTTATTGGTCTATGCAGGGATTTGACTTCTTCCTGGTTTAGTCTTGAAAGGGTGTTCGTGTCCAGGAATTTATCCATTTCTTCTAGATTTTCTAGTTTATTTGCGTAGAGGTGTTTATAATATTCTCTGATGGTAGTTTGTATTTCTGTGGGATCAGTGGTGATATCCCCTTC
The DNA here is from genome assembly GCF_028885625.2 of Pongo pygmaeus. Classification (NCBI taxonomy): domain Eukaryota; kingdom Metazoa; phylum Chordata; class Mammalia; order Primates; family Hominidae; genus Pongo; species Pongo pygmaeus. The sequence continues at coordinate 98,188,312 of NC_072378.2, read as the reverse complement.
ATCATTTTTTATAGTTTCTATTTGATTCTTCTCTCTTTTCTTCTTTGTTAGTCTGCCTAGCGGTCTACCTATTTTGTTAATCTTTTCAAAAAAACCAGCTCCTGAGTTCATGTCCTTTGTAGGGACATGGATGAAACTGGAAATCATCATTCTCAGTAAACTACCACAAGGACAAAAAACCAAACACCACATGTTCTCACTCATAGATGGGAATCGAACAATGAGAACACATGGACACAGGAAGGGGAACATCACACTCTGGGGACTGTTGTGGCGTGGGGGGAGTGGGGAGGGATAGCATTAGGAGATATACCTAATGCTAAATGGCGAGTTAATGGGTGCAGCACACCAGCATGGCACATGTATACATATGTAACTAACCTGTACATTGTGCACATGTACCCTAAAACTTACAGTATAGTTTAAAAAAAAAAGTTAAACCTAGCTATTATAGAAACATAAAGTCAAATCTTTGCATAGCTGAGTGTTGAAACTGGGAAAAGTTCATACTCTCAATATCTGGTTTATGTAGTTATTCGTTTTTGGACATACAACTCTGTAAGCTGATGTGGGCTTGTGGGATGAGTTCATTCCGATATAGGGGGAACCAAATTTGACTCCAAAACTAATTAAGATATTCAAGTGCTTTTTACTTATGGCCAAAATTTCACTGGGTTGCAATTCTTCGATTATATCAAACTCTTGTACATTTTTCAATGAAGCACAAACAATTCAAAAAAAAAAAAACCAGCTCCTTCATTCATTGATTTTTTTGAAGGATTATTCATGTCTCTATCTCCTTCAGTCCTGCTCTGATCTTAGTTATTTCTTGTCTTCTGCTAGCTTTTGAATTTGTTTACCAAAAAAAAAATGCAGGGATTGCAATCCTAGTCTCTGATAAAACAGACTTTAAACCAACAAAGATCAGAAAAGACAAAGAAGGGCATTACATAATGGTAAACGGATCAATGCAACGAGAAGAGCTAACTAAGCTAACTATTCTAAATATACATGCACCCAATACAGGAGCACCCAGGTTCATAAAGCAAGTACTTAGAGACCTATAAAGAGACTTAGACTCCCACACAATAATAGTGGGAGACTTTAACACCCCACTGTCAATATTAGCTCAATGAGACAGAAAATTAACAAGGAATTCAGGACTTGAATTCAGCTCTGGACCAAGCAGACCTAATAGATATCTACAGAACTCTCCACCCCAAATCAACAGAATATACATTCTTCTCAGCACCTCATCACACTTATTCTAAAATTGACCAGATAATTGGAAGTAAAACACTCCTCAGCAAATGCAAAAGAATGGAAATCATAACAAACAGTCTCTCAGACCACAGTGCAATCATATTAGAACTCAAAACTATGTGGAAACTGAACAATCTGCTCCTGAATGACTACTGGATAAATAACAAAATTAAGGTAGAAATAAATAAGTTCTTTGAAACCAATGAGAACAAAGACACAACGTACCAGAATCTCTGGTGTTTAGAGGGGAATTTATAGCACTAAATGCCCACAGGAGAAAGCAGGGAAGGTCTAAAACTGACACCCTAACCTCACAATTAAAAGAACTAGAGAAGCTAGAGTTCCCATGAATCTTTAAGGCAATTGGCTTATAGAAAAGAGAAAGTTACAACAGATATAAACCTTGAAAGGAACCAAATTACATTTCACTCTATTTAGTTTCTTTATAGCAAGTCAATGGCATTCTGTTAAAAGATCAATGGCATTAGAAGGTATAGGAGCAAATTATTTTTAAATTTTTCAGGTGACTTTTAGTGTATTTTCTTCAGTTATTATGCTAATCTAAGAAATAGTGCCGTAAAAGATTGTTGTGCTGATTACTTTTACGTATCAGTTTGAGTGGGCCATGGGGTGCCTAGAGATTTGGTTAAATGTTATTCTGGATGTATCTGTGAGGATGTTTCTGGATGAGATTAACATTTGAATCAGTAGCTTGAGTAAAAACAGATGAATCTTCCTAATGTGTGGGAGCCTCATCCAATCTATTGAAGGTCTGAATGGAATAAAAAGATGAGTAAGAAAGAATTATTTTTCTCTGCCTGACAGTTTTCCAGCTAGACATCAGTCTTCTGTCTTTAAACTTCGACCGTGGCTTATATCAATGGGTCTTCTGGTTCTCAGGGTCTCAGAGGACTCAGACTGGAACTTACTCTGTTTGATCTCCTGGTTCACAGGCCTTCTGACTCAAACTAAACTCTACTATTGGCTCTCCTGGGTTTCCACCTTGCCAAATGTAGACCTTAGACTTCTCGGCACTCATAATCACGTGAGCCAATGACATATATATAGATATATTTAAATCCTATTGGTTTTGTTTCTCTAGGGAACCCAGACTAATATAAAATTTTGTACTGAAAGTGGTTCCAGAGGAACAGAATTTTAAGGATGTGTTTTCTGAATTGATTCTGGGATTTTTGGAATTCTGTGCCTAATCTGATTAGATTTAATAACACTAATGACTCTTTCCGGTAGTAAAGAGAACACCGATAGTCCATTGCATGGTCTGGCAATAAAGATATGCATACGCAAAATATCTGCATCATATATTTCTAATCTACAGCTTATAAACAGCAAGGGGTTGGGTGACTGTGCATATGATATTTTTGAACATCTTTGAATATTTAACTGCTGTTGAGGGAATGTGTACATCCCCCTGCACATCTCCCAACTCATATGTTGAAACCTAATCCCCACTCTAATGGTCTTTAAAGGTGGGCCTTAGATAAGTGAAAAGGTCATGACTTTTCTGTTATGAATGAACGAATGCCCTTTAAAAGGGACCCCAGAGAACACCCTTGCCACTTCCACCATATGAAGACACAATGGGAAGATGGCCATCTGTGAACAAGGAGGCAGGCCCTCACCATACACCTTCTGCCAGCACTTTGGTCTTAGACTTCCCAGCCTCCAGAACTATGAAGAATAAATTTCTGTTTTTTATAAGCCAACCAGTTTAGAATTTTGTTATAGTAACATGGATGAACTAGGACACTCACGAATATAGTGAGGCTGGCTTATTCTCCTAATGTCACTGGACAAAGGGGTGAAATGAAAGAATGAGATAAGAAATTCAAAGTCTCAGCTCAAACACTGCGTAAATGACCTGGATGCTTTATGTGTGTCTTTTCTTTTATAGCCACGGAGCTGGGATTCCTGAAAATCAAATACAGAACTCATCGTACCATTGGTTGAATTACAGTGTAAGTTCAACTCCCAGCCCCTCAATTTATCTACTGTTAAAGTGAGGACTTTGATTGGGAGAAAATGGGATCCTGTAAGTTGTAATGTGGATATGTGGGAAGACCCTAATGAAGCTAAGGGCATTGAACCCCTAAATTCTGATGAGTCTTCTTTGCCAGTGGAAGAGGCCTACTCCCCTCCAGCAGAAGTGGCCTCTCCAATCACAGCTGCTTTCCCATCTTGGTGGTCTCAGCCTCTCCACCCTTGTCTGAGGGGATTAACCCTGCATTGCCTAAGGAAACTGTAATGACCTTCTCTGAGGCACTTTCCATGGAAGACAATGTTCATTCTTCCCAGGACCTGTCCCTTCCACCCCGCTTTGCTTCTAGACCCAGTAGTAGACTAAAGTTCCAGCCAGCCCCTAAAGGGAGGTACTCATTGTGACCCATGGTGCACTACTTTCCAAAAGAACAGCTTAAATTTTCTAATATGGGTAAGCAGAAATCCAGGAAACACGTGTGGGAATAGATATTAAGGGTGTGTGATAATGGGTGTTAAGAATATTAAGTTGGATCAGTCTGAATTCATTGATATGGGCTCACATAGCAGAGATTCTCTATTTAATATCATAGCTCAGAAGTTAGATTAGAGGTATGCAGACCTTTCAGAGTGGGCAAAAAGTGTGAAGATATTTGTGTCCCATGTGAATGCCACCAGATGGTGAACTCAGCAGAGGAGGATTTTACTAATCAAGTGGACAGAATGACTTGTCCTGTGGATATTCAGGAGTTAGAAAGGGTTCTAAGAGTTTGTTTGCTTAGTGGCTGGAAACACGGACTGAAAGGTGGCCCACAGTGAGCAAATGAGAAATACAGGAACTGCCTTGGTTTAACGTAGAGGAAGGGATTCAAAGGGAGATTGGAGTATTAGAGTAGATTTGTCATTTAATGCCTATTCAGCCACACTAGAAGGATACAGAAAACATACTTATTTATTACCCTTACCATGAGAAATAAATTTGTGAGGGGAGTCATGGCATCCTTGAAGAGCTCTGTGATTGCTGTTCTCTGTAGGACAGCCCTTACAGTAGTGCCTGCAGACCACTGGGAAAACTAAAGGCAATGGGAGTAATTGGATCCCAGGTGGCTGCAGTCATGTGGCTGCACTCAACCACCAAAGGCAAGGTGGGTGCATGGTTACTGTAACGGACAGCAGAGTCAAAGTGGCAATCAGAATAGCCTGATTCATGCAAACTTATGGTGCTGGCTAGTTGACCATGGTGTTCCCAGAGTGAAATAGGTAAGAAGCCTACTACATTCCTTCTTGATTTATATAAGCAGAAAAGTTCTAGGTCACATGAACAAAAGTCTAACCTGAATTGTAATAATAGAGTCACAGCCCCTCAAACAATTATCAGGACTGAGCCAGTTTTCAAACCCAGAACTGCTAGAATGAAGGGAAGGGTCAAGACCCCTAGAGAAAGAAACTTGGTAGAGTACTGAAAATTTGTACTGGTAATTTTTCTCCAAGCCTTCCCCAAAGGGACCTATGGCCTTTTAGCAGGGTAACTGTGTATTGGGGAAAAGGAAATAATCAGACCTTTCAGGTACTACTGGACACCAACTATGAAATGACATTGATTCCAGGTGACCCAAAATGTCACTGTGGCTCACTATGTAGAGTAGAGGGTTATGGTAGGCAGGGAATCAAAGAAGTTTTAGCTAAGGTTTGTCTCTCAGTGGGCCCAGCGTGTCCTTGACCCCATCCTAGGGTTATTTCCCCAGTTTTGGGATGCCAAATTGGAATAGATACATTCAGCATCTGGCAAAATACTCACGCTGATTCTCTAACCTGTGATGTGAGGGCCTACAATGATGAAGACCAAGTGAGAGCCACTAGAATGGTGACTTCCTAGCAAAATAGTAAACTGCAAGCAATACTGCATTCCTGGAGGGATTGCAGAGAATAATGCCACCATCAAGGACTTGAATGATGCCGGGGGAGTGATTCCTACCACATCCCCATTCAATTCACCTACTTGGCTTGTGCAAAAGACAGAGGAACCTTGGAGAATGACAGCAGATGATCATAAGCTTAATTGTGTGGTGACTCCAATTGTAGCTGCTGTGCCAGATGTGATTTCATTGCTAGAGCAAATTAATATTAATACAACCCCTGATACCTGGTGTGCAGCTATTGATCTGGCAAATGCTTTCTTATTGATATCTGTTAGTAAAGATCACTAGAAGCAGTTTGCTTTTAGCTGCCAAGGCCAGCAATGCACCTTCACTGTCCTACCTCAGGGGGATATCACTTTTCCAACCCTCTGTCATCATTTAGTTTGCAGGGATCTTTGTCTTACTACAAGACATCACACTGGTCCACTACATTGATGACATTATGCTAATTGGACTTAATGAGCAAGAAGCAGCAACTAATTTAGGCTTAATGGTAAGACATTTGTGTAGCAGAGGATGTGCAATAAATTTCAAAAATTCAGAGGCCTTGTACCTCTGGGAAATTTCTTAGGGTCCTGTGATGTGGGGTATGTTGAGATATCCCTTCCAAGGTAAAGAATAAGTTGTTGCAACTGGCCTCTCCTTAAAACCAAACAAGGGGGCACAACATTTAGTGGGCTCATTTATCAAATGACCCCAAAAGTTGCTAGTTTTGAATGGAGACAAGAGATGGCTGAGCAACAGTTCCAAGCTGCCGTGCAAGATGCTCTGACACTTGAGCCATATGATCCATTGCATCCATTGGTGCTTGAAGTTTCAGTAGCAGATAAAGATGTTTTTTGAAACCCTTGGCAGGCCCCCACTGGTGAATCATGAAGAAGGCCCTGAGGATTTTGGAGCAAAGCTCTGCCGTCTTCTTCAAGTAAATACTCTCTTTTGAGAAACAGCTCTTCGCCTGCTACTGGGCCTTAGTAGAGACTGAACACTTAAGCATGGACCACCAGGTTACCATGCAACCTGAGCTGTCCATTATGAATTAGGTGTTATCTGACCCACCAAGGCCTAAAGTTGGGCATGCCCGTCAGCAATCCATAATAGAGTGGAAGTGATATATATGTGAGGGGACCCAAATAGACCGTAAGGAAACAGGTAAGTTACATGAAGAAGTGGCCCCACAGCCTAAGGTCCTCACTTCTGCTACTCGGCCTTCTCTTACTCAGCCCATACCTATCACCACATGGGAAGATCCTGATGATCAGCTGGTGAAAGAAGACATCTAGGGCGTGGGGTGTGAATTATATGCAGGCACAACCTGAACGTAGGTAGCTGTAGCACTGTAGCCTTGTTCTTGGGCATCCTAAATGAGAATGGTAAAGGGAAATCCTTCTGTCAAGCAGAACATGGTTGTTCTCTTAGCTCAGAAGGAAAAATGGCCAGATGTATGTACTGCTTCATGGGCTGTGATCAATGGTTCGATAGTATGGTCAGGGTCATGGAAGGACTATAATTGAAAAATTGGTGACAAGAAAAAATTTAGATTAGAGGTATGCAGACCTTTCAGAACGGGCAAAAAGTGTGAAGATATTTGTGTCCCATGTGAATTCTCACCAGATGGTGAACTCAGCAGAGGAGGATTTTACTAATCAAGTGGACAGAATGACTTGTCCTGTGAATATTCAGTCAGCCTCTTTCTCCAGCCACCCCTGTCATCACATAATGAACTTATGAACAAAGTGGCCACGTTGGCAGAAATGGAGGTTATGCATAGGCTCAGCAACATGGAATTCCATTCGCAAAGGGAGACCTGGCTATGGCCACTGCTGATTGCCCAATCTGCCAGCAGCAGAGACTAACACTGAACTCCTGATATAGCACCATTCCTTGGGGTGATCAGCCAGCTACCTAGTAGGAGATTGATTACATTATACTGCTTTCATCATGGAAGGGACTGTGTTCTGTTCTTTCTAGAATAGACATTTACTCTCTTTTTTTTTATTTTTTAATCTTAAAGCCTTTCATCCCTAATAGACATTTACTTTGAATATGGATTTTCCTCCCCTGTATGGAATGTTTTTGCCATCTATGGACTTACAGAATACCAGAATACCATATCTATCATCATGATATTTCACACAGCATTGCTTGTGACAAAGATACTCACTTCACAGCCAAAGAAATGTGGTGATGGACCCACATTTATGAGATTTACTGCTTTTACCATGTTCTCCACCATCTTGAAACAGCTGGCTTGATAGAAAGGTAGAATGGCCTTTTGAAGACTCTTTTATACTTCCAAATATATGGCAATAACTTACAGGGTTAGGACAGGTTCTATGAAAAGCTGTATATTCTCTGAGTTCAATATATTGTGCTATTTCTCTGATAGCTAGGATGCATGGGTCCAAGAATCAAGGAGTGGAAATGGGAGTGGCATCACTCACTATTAACCATAGTGATGCATTAGCCAAATTTTTCTTCCCATTCCTGTCAATTTATGTTCTGCTGGCCTAGAATTCTTAGGTTAGAAGGGAGTAATGCTTCTACCACAAAACATAAGAATGTTTTCCATTGAACTGGAAGTTAAGATTGCAGCCTGACCACTTTGGACTCCTCATGCCTCTGAATCAATAGGCAAAGAAAGAAGTTACCATGCTTGGTGACCACCTGACTACCAAGTGGAAATTGGACTGCTACTTCACAATGAGGGTAAGGAAGAGTATGTCTGGTATACTGAAGGTCATCCCTAAAGTCATCTGTTACTATTACCATGCCATATGATTAAGGTCAATGGAAAACTGCAACAATCAAATCCTGGCAGTAAAACTAATGGCTCAAATCATTTAGGAATGAAAGCTTGTGTCTTTCCACCAGGTAAAGAACTATGACCAACTGAGGTGCTTGCTGAAGGCAACAGGAATACAGAATGAGTAGTGAAAGAAGGAAGTTATATGTACTAGCTGTGGCTACGTGTCCAGTTACAGAAATGAAGACTGTAATTGTCATGAATATTTATTCATTATTTTGTTATAAACATGTTTTTGTATGTGTGCGTGTATCTTTGTTTTCATTCTTCCTTTATTTTATTATTATATAACATAAAATATTTGGATTTATATCGTATTTAAGTATGGTTAATTTTATATCATAGTATTTAAGTTATGAAATATTGAGAAGAGTAAATATCTTTTAAGGACTTTGACTCCTCTGTGGAAAGGGTTAATGTGTTTCTGATTATATGCAGTATAATTATATCATGTTAGACATAATTATGACTTTATTATCATCTTCATCTGGAGATTAGGTATAGTTTAAGGAAATGCATATAGGTGCCAAGTTGATAAGGAGTGGACTTGCGATGGTTAATTGCATGCCTCAGTTTAAGCGGACAATGGGGTGCCCAGATATTTGGTTAAGCATCATTCTGGGAGTGTCTATGGGGGTGTTTCTGGATGACATTAACATTCAAATAAGTAGAGTGAGTGAAACGGATTTCTTTCCATAATACGAGTGGTCCTCATCCAAATTGTTGAAGGCCTGAATAGAAGAAAACGATTCTTTCTGCTTGACTGTCTTCTAGCTGGGACATTAGTCTTCTCCTGCCTTTAGACTTGGACTGAAACTTATACTATCAGCCCTTTCTGACTGCAGATCTTGGACTTCCCAGGTTTTTTAATTGTGTGCACCAATTCCTTATAGTGAGTGTGTGTGAGTATATCTCCTATTGAGTCTGTTTCTCTGGAGAACCTAGATTAATACAAGTGTCTAGGGGAAGACTGAAAATTTACAAAATCCCCTTAAGGATGATTTCAAAAATGATCAGACACATTGTTGATATGTCAATATGTTTTTAAGCATTTTGTTATTCTTTCTAAAAATTATTCTATACCTAAATGGTAATAATTTTGAAAAGTAGTTACTGGTATATTATATTTTTCTCATTGTCTTAAATAATTACTTTGAGAATTTATATGGTCTAATAGCTTCATAGTGTTTTTATCTGAAGTAGTTTTATCATGTGATCATTACATAAAGTAAGTTTAAAGTTTCTAAGTTTTTGACTAAAGGTTTTTTTTTATTATACTTTAAGTTTTAGGGTACATGTGCACGACGTGCGGGTTAGTTACATATGTATACATGTGACTAAAGGTTTTTATTTAACTTTAATGTCTTCTTTGATAAAACAGCCTTGAAGTGTTCTAGAACGGAATGGAGTAAACTTCTTCCAATTTGTTTCTGTGAATTTTATCCTTATTTGAAAATCCTGAATTTCTTCCCCCAGGTTCTACTTTAATTGGGGACTTACAAAGTAATTCTTCAATCAGTGTTTCTAATATCTCCCTGCTTCCCAACAAATCTACAAAGACAGAACAAAAGATGCAACTCACAGAAACACAGAAAATTAAGACTGTCAGAGGACATAGTGCTTGATTTGGAGGTGGTTGGGAGAAAGATTTTCACTGAATAGCAGAATAATGGAAGATTATGATAAAAATAATTAATGGTCTTCTCCAATCTCTTTCCCTACAACAGAGGAGTCACGTTTCCTTAAAAACAACAGGCAGACGTCTCATTGAAACCTCACTGAATACCCACAATCTAGAGACACCAGGTCAGAACCTAAGAGAACACTAGGCAGTCATCCTTATGTAAAAGTGTTGCTTCTTAAGGTACCAAGGCTCACTTATCCTCCACCTTCCCCTGACACCTCTTCCAACCCCACCACACACAAGTATGTACATCTGAATTGAGAACACAAGCGGGTGGTACAGGGTTGAACAGGGGGAGTTACATCTTAGAAAACATCATCCTCCAGGTATGGAACCATAAATGGACTATAGGCAGAAGCTCCTATAGTATAGTATTCCCCTTGTATTTCATCTGCAGGGTGTTGATGTTACAGACAATGGAGTTGGAAAATGGTTCCATTTCAGTCCAGAGACATGAAGCTGATAAACTTGTGTTAGACACTGATGTATGGCTAAGACTCATAGGCAGACATTAGGTACCCTTTCATCTATAGTGATATAAAAAGGTGATTCGGTTAGCACCTGGTAGAGAGTGAGCAGCATCAAATGAAATTGATACATTTTCTGATGGTAAACACTGAATCTGGATGCCTTTGACTTAAGAATAGCAAAGAGGAAAAACAAAAACAACGCAAGGTCTAGTAAGGAAAGATAAAGAGAACATTATACTGAGGCCCAAGAAGAATCTGAAAATGATTTATTACAGAAATCTGAGCTCACATAAGAAAACTATATGAGAGTATTAAGCACTAAGACATGGCCTCTAGGAAGCTTTTGAACCTCAACCAGAAAATTTAGCCAAGAAAAGTCAGGTGTTTTAGTAATAGACATAGAAATGTGTATGTGTGTGTTGTAGTGTATGTTATGCATGCAACTACGTATATACGCGTCTTAATGTATAGAGTGATATTTATATATGTGGATAGACAGGGAGATAAATAGATAAGTAGGTAGGTAGGTAGATATAAATAGACAACTCAAGAGGAAATCCCATAAGATTTATTTTCATCTCATTTGTTGATAAAAATGCCTTCAACAGCACTTACCACTCATTCCTAATTTTTAAAAATTAATTCCTAGCAAATTATGAATTGATAACATACCTTAAAAATTACTTTTAAAACTATTGAATATTATATTTACAAAAAGACAGTATTTGCTAATACCCTTACTAATTAACACAGGCTTTGACTTCCTTGCCAAGGCAATAAAATATAATACTGAAATAAGAGAAGGCAAATTTTTGTTATTATTTGCAGACAATATGACTATTTAAATAGAGAACTCAGGAGAATAATCGGCAAAAGTCTGAGAATTAATATTAAAGTTCATTGCAGTGATTGGATACAAACTAAATGGCAAAAGTTGATAGTTTTTCTGTACAGCAGCAATAACCAATTAGTGTGCATAATGTGAAAAGGTACTATTCACAAAATAGTACTATCTTATTAAGAAATGTACATAATCTATATGAGCAGTCTTAAAATACTTTACTAAGCAATATAAATAAAACTTCAATATAATAAAAATAGAAACTGTATTTCCATAACGGAGCACTGGATTTTTTTAAATATGCAAATAACTTTCAAATTAATGATAGGGTTAATAAATGTTATTTGAGATCATGATAAATAATTCAAAGTTCATTTGTGAGAATAAACATGTAAAAGTATCTATGAACATTATGGGGAAAGAAAAATAATTCACATCTTTTAATACATTAAGACAGGTGTTTAAATATGTTATGATGTTAAAACACTGTGGTTCCGGTTCGTGAAATTACAGTTAGATTAATAGAACAGAATAGATAGTATTTGGACACACTATAGTACGTATAATAATTTAGGTTATGGCAAAAACAGAGGGCATGATAAACCAAAGGATTAAAAGATTTAAGTTTCTAAACAAATGGTATTGGGAGAATTAATTATTGGGTTAAAAAATAGACCTAATTCATAATATTTATTAAACAAATAACTTGCAAAAAGTTGTTAAAGCAAACAAATAAATGAATATACAATGAGCCTTTAAAATTTTTTTAAAGTATAGTTTTTCTTTCTTTCTCTTTCTTTCCCTCTCTCCTTCCTTCCTTCCTTCCTTCCTCCCTCCATTCCTCCCTACCTCTCTCTCTTTCTCTCTCTTTCTCCCTTTCTCTCTCTCTCTCTTTCTCCCTTTCTCTCTCTCTCTCTCTCTTTCTCTCTTTCTTTCTTTTTTTTTGGAAGTCTCACTGTGTTGCCCAGGCTGGAGTTCAGTGGCACAATGTTGCCTCACAGCAAGCTATGCTTATCAGATTCAAGTGATTCTCCTGTCTCAGGCTCCCGAGTAGCTGAGACTACAGGGGTGCACTGCCATGCCCAGCTAATTTTTATATTTTTAGTAGAGACAGGGTTTTACCATGTTGGCCAGTCTGGTCTCAAACTTTTGACCTTGGGTGATCCACTCACCTCGGCCTCTTAAAAAGTTGGTATTAGAGGCGTTAGCCACCGCACCTGGCCTGGTTTAACTTTTTTATGTGGTCTTGGAACAGATAAACAGCTTCTATATAGGTCAACTGAAATGTGTTCAGAGACACACTAACCCTACGAAATGCTTTATGAATGGAGGGTGCCATGGTCAACTATGTTTTGTAAATGCCCTTTGGCACTACAGTGCATATTAGCTTCCTACAAACATAAAAAATGTCAAAGAAAACCACTTAAATTTATATATCTTCATTTTCTTCAAACTTATTAGACCATATAATTTTATTTATTTAACAAAATGTTTCAGAAGCCTAATGTTTCATAGATTAAACTTTGGAAAAAGCTATTCTAAGTATAAAAATAATAGCATATATAATAATGTTTAAAATTATCAATGTATTTTATTAATGATTTAGACTTTTTTTGTAAAATAACTCAGAAGAAATTAAAAGGTAATTGATAAATTAATGAAAATATGCAAAACAAAAATAATAAAGGGATAATATTGTTACTACATATTATAGTGTTTTTTAACACAAAATCTACAGAAAAAAGAAATATACTGATAATAAATAAAAGACAAGAAAATTCACAGAAGAAATATGAATGGTCAATAAATATAAGACATAATTCAACCCACTGATAATAAAAGAAAGCTAAGTTTAAGCATTCATTTTCCTAGTAATTGAGCAAGTATATGTACGTCATTATTAGTAACAAAATTTATAGTAATACCATTATGTATGATACCTCACTATATGAGACACTATGAAAGGTACTTTAAATGAGTTCTTTAATTTATTCAAAATAAAATATAGTGCAAAATGCTAAAAATTAAGGAAGAGAAAAACTTTCATATATTTGGGCATTGTACTGTTATTCACTAAACTTACTGAGGGCTTTGGGTGTCCAGTGGAAAGAGCGTTAAAATAATGTATACACCTTATATAGTAAAACCCTAACATTATAACATTATAACATTATATTAACACTATATTAAATAGAAAATAATAAAAACGTTCAAACAAAACTTGTAAGTGAGGTTATTTAAGAAGATACTGTGTGGCAGTGATAAATTGGAATCACAAAATATATGTTAATAGGGAAATGACTGGATAAATCATGGTATATTCACTTTCCAGAATATTCTGTAATAATTATAATTATGTTTTCATAGAATATTGGCGAGACAAAATGCTCATGATATAGTATCTTGTACTTAGCAGGATATTAACTTTATATACTAATTGAAAATTAATGTGTATTTAAGTGTGCGCACTCATCTGTGTGTGTTTTGTTGCAGGGTGATGAGTTCATGTGATTTTTTTAAAGATGTTTAATTCTTAAACATTTTGTGTATTTTCTAAAATAAGCATGGATATGTTATGGCAGATAGCATTTAAAAATAAATTTCTTATTAACTTGTCATTCCCCCCTTCCCCACCTCCATTACAGGCATTAATTGCCTTCCATTTTTGTCATCTTTATTTTTACATGTCTGGCTTATTCACTTTGCTACCCTTGTTCCTTGCAGGGTGGCTTACAGATTTAGGTGGTTTCAAAAACACTCATATTACTTGAAATCTATTTCAGTATTTACCAGTTAGGACCAACAGATATTTATTTTGCAAACTGTTGTCCTCTTGTATTATGTAAGGGGTTAGGCTTGGAGAAATAAAACTTGGAAGGTATCATTAAAACAAGAAGTAGGGGAGGAGAGAGAAAATAGAAATGATGTGTTAATCCATCTAATCATTAACCAGTCGATCTAACCATTCACAGATTTGGTTAGTAAACACAATATATTTATTATATTGTTTCCTGTTAGATTTACAGATCATTGAATACATGGTCTCTGCTCATTCTAGTCTTCCACAGGTGGAGAGGCAAGCTTAGGCATTAAACAAAAAGAATGAAGGTGGGACTCTGAGCTCCTGGGGAAAATAAGATTGTAACAATGGTAGCATCCAGAGTTTTGTGTAATACTGGGGACAGAGAAATTAATTTGTCTTTCTCATCAGCGATAATTTCATTTAAATAGGGGGATGGTTTCACTCTTATTGGGTCTGAGACCCATGTCTGTTTATCAGGCATTGCAGTGATGTTTTTCTCAACAGCATTCCATCAGGTGGGATAGGTGTGGAGAATGGACAGCAGCTGGGCACCCAAGTGGTTCCTGCAGAGTCAAGAGAAACAAAGTGAGAAGAGAAAAAATAATTCCTTCCAAATCCTCTGAAGAATATATACCAAACAGAGCCTAGGTCCTGGAGCTAAAGCAGACTAGCACTGAAGTTGGGATGGGGTGGGGGGCGGTGGGGTGGGAGAGTGGCATGCCATTTTCTGAACCTTGAAACATCATATATCTATATCTGTATCTATATCTATATATGTCTTTATTGAGTTATAATTCATGTAACATGAAATTTACATCATAAAGTGTATAACTAAAAGGTTGTATTGTATTCACAGAGTTGTGCAACCATCACCAAATTCTAAGTTTAGAACATTTTCTTTGTTGAGAACTTTTTAAAAAACAAGTTTATGGGAATAATTTTTAGAATCAAATTCTTTAAATATTTGCCACATGTACTAATCAAAATCAGTTTGGTAAATAGTGTTTTCAGTGCATTAGCAAAAAAAAAGCAATCTCTGTTCCTTTTCATGTTTCCTCAACATTTATGAGCGTATGACTTAATTATATATTTTCATACCATAGTGTTAAGTGAACTGCTCACTATTGTTTCAAATCTTGTCCCCTCAGTTGGTAAGATCCTAGGAGCTGGGAATTTACAAATATTTACACATGAAAACAAGGTCATTGATCTTCCAAAGAGAAAAAAAAGGGGCGGGGGAGATTTTCCTAAAACTTGTGCTATTTTCCACATTGTGCTTCTAATCTGCAAAACATTGGTTAGAAACTGCATGCCAAGGTGGACAGATCACTTGAAGCCAAGAGTTCGAGACCAGCCTGGCCAACAGAGTAAACCCTGTTTCTACTAAAAATACAAAAAATTAGCCAGGCATGGTGGTGTGCACCTGCAGTTCCAGCTACTCAGGAGGCTGAGGCATCAGAATCACTTGAACCCAGGAGGCTGAGGTTAAAGTGAGCCAAGATTGTGCCACTGCACTACAGCCTGGGCCACAGAGTGAGACCCTATCTCAAACAAACAAAACTAAAACAAAAACTGCATGACTTTTAAAGGTAAGCACCAAAGCCTCCAAAAATACACAATCTCCCAGGTCATTGCTTTCAGGCTGAGAATCATTTCTTTGGCAACATTCTATATCTTGAGCAATAATTTTGGGATTGAGGAAAATTATGGAGAGAGTTAACTAGCAGAAAGATATAAAATCTACATTTTTCTCACATAATATAGGATTTTGAAATTGCTAACAATTATTACTTATCAGAAATGAGAAGCCTGTCATAATATGAAATGAAGCCTATTGATATGATTTGCAACTTTAATGTAAAGCAAAAGCGAATCTCAATGCTTTGAGATGACACTGACTGTAAAGCCCCTCATCATCTCGTCATTCAGTAAAAGCATTCTATGGGGATAATTGTGGAGACTGAGAATGAATGAGGGAAATAAACTCGGAACAGGTTATTGTTGTTTTCTGAAGGCAGGTATAATTTCAATTTATAAGAAAATCAATGTTAACTGAATGATGAGTTTATCTTCTTTTCAAAAAGGATAATATTTAGTATTAAACCTTCATTGTTTTAATTCAAATAATGCTGGTCCCCTGATCTTTTATGCAGAAAGGACTGAATCCCTAAACCTTAATTCAAGTGTTGCTATTTATTCCCAGTAGCCTTAGGCAAAGATATTCAACCTCCATGCCTCATTTTCTCCATCTGTAGAATGGCAGTAATGATGCCTACCTGCCTTTCAGGAGTGTTACGAGGCTTCATTAGTTGTTTGTAAAGTACTCTGTAGATGATGAAGAACTCAGCATAAATGCTAAGTACCATTATTATTATGGCAGTCTTATGTTCTGTGCATCATTGCATTTTTGTCTTTTCAAAATATTGCAATTTTCCATCTGTCATTTGTAACACATCAAACAAAAGCTAAATTCTCAAATTTTCTCCCATTACCCTGCTGAGAAATCTATGTAAGTAAAAGTCTCCAGGCAGTATGCACAGTCCCCAAGTGCTTCAGGGCAGTCTCACAAAACTCACTGTCACCAAGCAACAATGTTACACAGCCCATGTATAACTATTTTCAGAAATGCTCATCATCCTGCAAATATTAAGATAGTGAAAATAAATGAAAATCAGTGATGGCTTGGTCTTTGAATATTATCAGGACTGCACTTCGATTTCACAATAGTGAAAAGCCATTTGAGGTGTTGGTGGGTTTTGCCTCCTTTTCCTCCTCACTTCCTCTCTCCCTTGCCTTCTACTTTCCTTGTCCTGCCTTCATTCTTTTAAAAATATTGTCAAACAAAGCAATTTAACATGGACGGAATCAGAATTTATAAATACTTTTTTTAAAATCTTATATGTAGGTGAGGGCTCACTGTGGCTACCTGTTTTGTTTTTTTTTTTTTTAAACAAGTTTTTCCAATCTCATTTCCCTTCTGTTTGGGCCTACTTCAATACAGCCAACATTAAATGGTGAGCAACAAATAAAGACACATTACAGCAGGTCTAAGCACAATTGTCTCCCCAATCCATGTACTTGATAAATGCCCTGTTTCAGCTAAAAAAGATGTATAAAGTTTCCCTTATACTAAATTTAGTGGTAAAAATCTTTAATAACTAAAACTGACTATAATTTCCTTTTTTCGACTGTTCTATTTCAAGGTCTCATAAATCCTTTTTATTGATTAGTTTTACACAGAATGCTGTAGAGCTCTAAACACAAGAAATTAAACTGAATGGCAGGTGGATTTTTTTCATGGTCTTTTCAGCTAACCCAGCAAAAATGAATTTTAATGTAATGGTTGACTTTGTGAATATTTCTTCGTTTTTATTATTTTTAAAGTTTCTGCTAATGTGTGTAATTTTATGTCACATACTTTTATTCTGAACTTAATTATAGAAAAGGAAAACAACAACTTAAAATACTGCCCCAATTTTATTTTTGCTTCTTTGAAGTGTATCATCTGAATTCACATGTTGATATACATTATCTCTTAAGAAGAAATAATGAAATTTCTCATCAAAATGATTGGCATATAATTATGAAACTGGCTTCTGAATGGAATGTCAAGAAAATCTCCTGCATGGAAGTTAGGAAATAGATTTTTCACCTCTCTTGTATATGGAAAAAACACACTAGCCTTAGATTTAGGTAATTAATACAGTCTTCCAATTTGAATATTTGAATGGGAAAAACAGTTTCTACTAAAAAAATGCACAATATGGCACAAATAGTTAAAAGATTTTAATGCATTAAAAAGGATTACAGATGTTTGGAGGCAATTCGCAGCTTCTGCATACTGTGTTTACAAATTCTGTTTTCTCTGAAGAGGAGATGGGTTTTCATAAGAGGAAAAAGAATAGGAGTAGCACCCCTGAGGTCTTTCCTTTAGTTTTTGGGTATTTGCTTTTTTTAAGTCACTCTATTAGGAAGCTTCTAGCTCCAAAACACAACTATGGTACCCAGAGTATGAAGATAAGAAAGAGGTGTTAGAGATCTCATATCTCATAGTTAAGGTGCTACCTCTTGGGGAAGACCTGTGTGGAGCCAATGGTAACTCTGAGTACAGAATGGACAATAGCTGCCTTCTTTGGTTAAGAAGATCAGAGTAAATAATGACTGTGAGATGCCTGGAGTTCACTTATTTTGAGATCATGTGATTCAAACTAGTAAATCACAAGGAACTTATGTTTAGGGAGAGAATAAAAGGGAATTCAAATCCTGAGAAGCAGATAGAGAAGTGGAATGAGAAGTGGGTCCTGCTTATCCTAATTCAGCAATTATAAAATATAGAAGACTCAGTCTAGGACAGAAACATGAAACATATTAAAAGCAAAAGAATTTTTAAAATACTCAGCTAGATGAAAGAAAAATCCTAACAGCAGCCTCAAAATGTGCTACCTTTTAAAGCAGATTAAGAAAATTAAGAGGTTTTAAGGAGACACACATTTTCTTTCAGAATTATTGGTTTTGCAGAGAATATGTACGGGTACATAAAGATGACATCATGGAAGCCAGCACTGCATGCCTTTGGTTCTCTCCCTTAATGGAAAGATTTGAGCCAACACTGGTAAAGTAGAAATCATATCCGCGCTGTGTTCCCTGTAATTAGTGATATACATGTGTATACTAACTGCAAAATCACATACAGGGACATCTTATTTTTTATTTTTTTTCTTTTTTTATTTTTTATTTTATTTTATTTATTTTTTATTATTATTATACTTTAAGTTTTAGGGTACATGCGCACAATGTGCAGGTTAGTTACATATGTATACATGTGCCATGCTGGTGTGCTGCACCCATTAACTCACCATTTAGCATTAGGTATATCCCCTAATGCTATCCCTCCCCCCTCCTCCAACCCCACAACAGTCCCCAGAGTGTGATGTTCCCCTTCCTGTGTCCATGTGTTCTCATTGTTCAATTCCCATCTATGAGTGAGAACATGCGGTGTTTGGTTTTTTGTCCTTGCGATAGTTTACTGAGAATGATGATTTCCAATTTCATCCATGTCCCTACAAAGGACATGAACTCATCATTTTTTATGGCTGCATAGTATTCCATGGTGTATATGTGCCACATTTTCTTAATCCAGTCTATCATTGTTGGACATTTGGGTTGGTTCCAAGTCTTTGCTATTGTGAATAGTGCCGCAATAAACATATATGTGCCTCTGTCTTTATAGCAGCATGATTTATAGTCCTTTGGGTATATACCCAGTAATGGGATGGCTGGGTCAAATGGTATTTCTAGTTCTAGTTTGCAAGTAGAAAAAAAGATTCTAAAATTATATGGAACCAACAAAGAGTTCAAATAGCCAAAGCAAGTCTAAGCAAAAGGAATGGATGTGGAGGCATCATATTACCTGACTTCAAATTATACTACAAGGTTAGAGTAACCAAAACAGTATGGTACTGGTATAAAAGTAGACACATATTGGATAGTCACATGTGAAATTGTGAATCCTATAACCACAATGAAATTGGATCCCTATCTCTTATTACATACAAAGATAAACTTAAGATGAATTAAAGACTTAAATTAAGACCTGAAACCATAAAAATTCTAGAAGAAAACCTAGGAAAAACTCTTTTGGGCATTGGCCTAGGCAAAGAATTTATGACTAAAACCTCAAAGGCAAAGACAACAAAAAGGAAAATAAGTAAATGGGAGATAATTAAACTAAAATGCTTCTGCACATCAAAAGGAATAATTAATGGAGTAAACAAACAACCTACAGAATGGGAGAAAACATTTGCACACTATGCATCTGATGAATGAGTAATGTCCAGAATCTACAAGGAACTCTAACAAATCATCAAGAAAAAAAAAAAAATTCCATTAAAAAGTGGACAAATGACATGAACAGACATTTATCCAAAGAAGATATACAAACATCCAAAAAACATATGAAAAAAAGTTCCACATCGATAATTATCAAGGAAATGCAAATTAAAACCACAATGAGATACCATCTTACCCCAACCAGAATGGCCATTATTAAAAAGTCAAAAAAAAAAAATAGATGTTAGCATGGATGTGAAAGGGAACTCTTATACACTGCTGGTGGGAATGTAAATTAGTACAGTATAGAGATTTCTTGAAGAACTAAAAGTAGATCTACCATTCAATCCAGCAATCTCACTACTGGGTATCTATCCGAAGGAAAGGAAGTCATTATATCAAAAAAACACCTGCATGCGTATATTTATTGCAGCATAATTCACAATTGCAAAGATATAGAATCAACCTAAGTGTCCATCAACTGATGAGTGAATAGGGAAAATGTGATTGAGATATGTGTGTATATATATATATATATAAAATAAAATACTACTCAGCCATAAAAAGGAATGAAATGTCTTTTGCAGCAAGTTGGCTGGAACTGAAGGCCATTATCCTAAGCAAAATCACTCAGGAATAGAAAACCAAATACCACATGTTGTCACATAAGTGGGAGCTAGCTATGTGTATACAAAGTTATATAGAGTGGTATAATGGACATTGAATACTCAAAGAGGGAGGATGGAAGGGGGATGAGGGATGAAAAAATCAAGCATTGGGTACAATGTACACTATTTGGCTGATAGGTACACTAAAAGCCCAGACTTCACCAATATACAATTAATCCATGTAACTAAAAACTACATGTACCCCTAAAGCTATTCAAATAAAAAATTAAAAAGAAAATGATGTCTTTGCTTCCTGAATCTCCAGTTAAATAGCTTCATCTTTACACCTTTAAAATGGAAACACTTAAGTCATTGTACCCAACAAAACATCTGATGTTGATCCAAGAACCCAGATACACTTGACCTTGAAAGACGGTGCCAACCCATCTGTTACACGGCTGCTACTCATCAAACCAGCAAAAGAGCAGGGAATAAGCTTTAATCAAGTTAACTTAGGCTTGTTACCACCAAAAACTGTTCACAGTAAAATAACCTCAATGAGTAGATGAATGAAAGTCTGCTTAGCACTGGGCTTGATACTAACATTGTTGTTGCTATCATTACTATTATATTCTAAATAATAGTATACAAAAATAACATGTATGCTATTTTATACTATATATTGTATTATGCTTAAATATGTTAAATAATATATAATATAAAAATACATATTATATCATACATAATATATATTCTGTAATAGTACTCTAATATATTACATATTTTATAGTATAATATAGATTCTAATATATCATATAATATAATACATCTATATATTCTATATTATAAATATTAATATTATATAAATTAATATATTATACATATAAATGCATTATAAATATAAAATTTAGAATATATACTATAAATATTATAATATATAATATATAATATGATATAATATATTTTATGTTATGAATATAGAAGAGATATAATATTAATTTATATATTATTGTATATAAATTATATATTTATGATATAATTATATAATTAGAATATTATTTTTCTTAATATATAATATTAATATAATTAATATTATATGTTAAATATATTAATTTATATATCTTCCATAAATAGAAGACATGAGAGATATCTCTTCTGTATATAGAATATTATATATATTCTATATATAGAATATTATATATATTCTATATATAGAATATTTATATGAGATTTTTGTGAACTCAAGTGGCAAATGTGAGTATTTGATTTAATTTTCAAATCTTTCAAATAAGTCAGTAGTGAGAATTGTATTTAGGTTTTATTTAGGTCCATAGTTTTGCTCCTGATTATGTTGAGATTAAATGGTAAATAAAAGATATGGATTCTGTTTTGCCCCATTGACAGAAAAATGCATATTTTCTAATCAAGCCTCCTCTTAGGAAAAAAAATATATATATATATTTCCTCTTAGGAAAAAATATGCATAATATAATATTATAATATATATTATTATAATACATATTAACATATATATTAGTATAGATATGCTAATAATATTCCAATTTTCTTGTGTTAAACATCAAAACTTCTTATAACATTTCTTCTTCATCGCTATAAAATCTTTAAAAATGTTATGGATGATAATATTGATTAATACCAGAAAACTAAGCTGAAAATCAAGCAACACTTCCCAATTTTCAAATTAGAGTGTATGTGATCGATAGCTTGCTTTTATAATTGTTCATTACTGTATTACTGTGGGCTATCTTTGTTTTAAGAATGTTTTACTTGCGGTAGGCTAAGACTTTAAGACAATGTTTGTCAACCAGGAGTGATTTTAACCCAAAGGATATTTGGCAGTATCTATGCCATTTTTTTGTTGTCCCAACTCGGGGCTGGAGCTACTGGTATCGAAAGGGTAGGTCCAGAGATGCTAAACACCTTACAATGTGAGCAAACAGCCCCTTATAACAAAGATTTATTTGGCTCTAAAGGTCAATAATACTGAAGTTGAGAATTCGTGCCCTAAAATATGAGCACTTGCCTAAGTGCTATTCAGAAAGCAAGTCAGAAAACACACACTTCGATCTAAAAGTAAAAGTCATAATAATACTAAAATATTATAAAATATTCTTTTAAAAAATATGATCTTGAAATTTTGTCAGTAAAGAGTTCTGTCCAAGTTTTCAATGATTTTCATTGCTGCATTTAGAGAAATGATAAGGCCAGCTAGAGATCTCAGAATCTCATAGGCTGTGTGTGTGTGCGTGCACTAGCTTTCCACTTTAAATTAATTAATTCATTATTTATTTTGTTTTTGATTAATTCAATATTTTTCTAAGAGGAGGACTGACTAGAAAATATGCAATTATCTGGCAACACATCAAAATAGAGTCCATCTATTACATTTACCTCAATCTCAACATAATCAGCAGCAAAACTATGGACTTAAATAAAACCTAAATACAACTCTCACCACTGACTTACTTGAAAGATTTGAAAAATAAATTAAATACTCGCATATGCCACTTGGGTTCACAAAAATCCCATGCACAAGAACTAAACGGCTAACCCCTTTGCTTCTCAAAGGCTCATTTAAAGCTCTTTACATGTAAGGCAGCTGTACTATTGCCGACTCATTCTGACTGCACCTTTTGGCTGATTTTGAGTGTGTAAGCAATCAGCCATGTGTGCACCTTTTACAGGGAGAAGTGATTGACAAAAACTTGGAAATAATCTTTGGCTGAACTGCCCTGTTCTATGAACAAAGAGTGGCTTATCCGATCGCCTGGAAGTTACAAGCATAGGAGCTCTGTTTTGCTCTCCGTTTTACCCTGAGATACAGAGCTTGAATTATCAGTTAGATGTTACTCTTTGCATAAAGCATGTTTTTCCTGAGAAAGGATAAATATGCATTATAAGTTGTTATTTTAGAAACACTTATCATACCCCAAAACGAGTTCTCTTGATCTCCTTCAGAAAAAAAACAGTTTCCTGTTAGATGATTCTTACCAACAGAGTTGTTCACGTTGAGAAAGAGAGAGAGAAAAAAAAAAGAACGGAAAAAATAACCCTCACAACTGCACAAAGGACGACTTTATAGGAGACCTTCAAACACTGAAAATCAGCCCAACGTCCTGCCGATCATTATTGAGACATCTGTATTCACTTCACATGGACCCAGGCACTAATCAGCCAGGAAGTGCAACAAGCACTGGCAGAAAGTATACAAAGATAAAGTACGAAATGGTATGAATATTAAAATCATAAATACAATAAAACAAGATAATGAGTGTCCTCAATTATAATAAAGCTAAAGCCCAATTAAAACATAATCACTGACTTATTATTCAGAATTTTTTTAGAGATCATATTTAGCTGATTTGTTACACTCATTTCCCTTTAAAAGATTTCATCATCACTTTTTTTGCATATCCACTTTTAAGAAGATTCATTTATCCATCTAATTGAATAATTAGGCTTTTTTGATTAATTGTTTTAAACAGTTTCATGTCATGGGTATCTTCCCACTGAAATGCTTTTATATTATCTTCTGTGCCTTGATGTTCCTGCTATAAATTACAAGTAATCACATCTTTTCACCTCTCCTTCTGGCACATCCAAAGAGGACTGGGTTTAGTTGGAGAGCTTCCTACTGGTTCTCTTCTCTATCCCTCACTTTCTTTTCTGGTTCTCACAGCTGCAAGTAGTTCTGAGCTTCATCATACGTGATCATTTTAAACAACTAAGCTATGAAGCAATGGTGACTCTCTACCTTCTTATGTTCATCCCTGCCATTGCATACAAGATTCACAGCTTCAAAGGTTTCCCCAGGGGTCCTAGCCCAGCAGAAAATCCTGATTATAAGTGACATTTAAGTAGATTTTTAGAATTAGTTTATTAACAATTATATCCAACCCAAGGCTCTTTATTAACAGTATCAAGACAGTCGTCCAGGACAGAACCCAATACTGCTGTGTTATCTTGGCATGAAAGCAATTTTTCACATGGGAAATGATCTCAAAGATTATCTGAAGGTCAGCATTGGGGGAATGATACCTCTTTCTAAGATTGGAGAGTCTAAAATCATGGAAGCCGGTCTGGGGGGCTGGGAGTGGGACTTGACTTTGTGACAGCCACCTTGCTTCTTCCTCAGGATCAGGCATTTCCATTTGAGAAATTAGAGAGGCAAGTCTGTCTGCCAGGGCTTGACTGCAGCATATCTTCGAGACACCTCACCCACTAATCCCACTTCTACAAAAGAAGCTGAAGTGAACCATTTCTGTTGCCTTGAATACAAACTAGGTCTTCACTTGTGCCTAAAAGTGATTTAATTGACTCATAATCTTTTCAAATATTCCTTGAATATTGCTCTTTTACCAATAGATTGGTGTGTTTGTGATTGCTTCTTAAATATCAACAATTCATATGTGACAATTTTATAAATAGGGCAGTAGTAGAGTCATTTCAGCTTCTCTTATGGGTCAGTGACCGAGAAGTCTCAAATAGTATTGTACTGAGGTGAGAGCATGGTACAATGTCTGTTTTATTTTCAGGAGTATATTATGTCTGCCCAGAAGTGAAATGCAACCAGGTGAGGCCTTTTATGAATCTGGATTAGAATATCTAGTTTTGGATTAAATATAAATTGAGCTATTAACACTCCAGGAAGAGAAGAAAAAAAAACAACAGCTCTCTTTTTCAATGTTTTATCAGTAATCATGTCATCAGGGAACAAATGGGGGAGTAGCATGATTATTTAAAAAAAGCATTTGTGATTACAGAGTACAATAATGGCTACTTTATATATTGCTTAACCTGTTTTTTTTAAAGGTAATAACTATGTTACCATTTGATTTCTAAGAAAGGAGCACATTTTCTTTTAAGGACTTGTAATACTGAAGATTATGGATAAGTCAAGTATCAGGACAAGGTGATTACTTAACATCTGTGACCAAGGAAAAGGCTAAGGGAGAAAATCAACCAACATCTGCACTGTCAGTAAAATACTTGGGGGAAAAAAACACAAGTGAAGTGTGATTAATCACCATGGATGTATGATTGAGTCAATTGACTGTTACTTTTTCATGATGATTAATCAGCTACAAAAATTATAATTGTCCCACTTCTAGTGGCTGCATGCTGTGCCCGATGACATCAGCTGGGGCTATAGATACTCAATGCGTGGTTTTCAAAAGAATATGCAAATATGACTGGGTAAAGAGGGGTGGGGCTTCAACTGCATTGTAAGAAACACCACGAGTCCTTGCCCTTCTATTATGGTTGGAGTTTTCTTAGCAGCTTCCAGAGAGGGCAGTTCTTGTGCTATTATGACTATTTCATAACCTCATCACCACCACAAGGGAAAATTAAAGAAACCCATTTCTGCAAATTGGCCATTGTGATCTTATTCAGGAGATGATCAGATACTTGGTAATTCATTTTCTTCCTTTCCACTGATTTCTTTTGTGATTAGTATAAAATGGTGACATAAATATATGTGCAAGGAATGATACTAGCAGGGAGTGGCTGGGGTCCTGGGCTTTCAGCTTATTTGCACATTTGACTCCTCAGCCTATTTGTGGAGCAAGCCAAAGAAACTGGGGTTACAAATGTCCATCAGAACTTATAAAAGAACATCTGTTCATTAGCTGTGACTCTCTATAGAGAAGTGCCATCATCACAATAGGCTTGCTTGTAGGTGTGAAAGTTTTTTTTAAAGACTACTTTCCCTAACATTCCTAAAACTTCAAGGCAGTAATAAATCTTTGCAGCTGGCTCCGCTTACCTATTCCTCAAGGGACTACTGAGAATCACCTGGTAGAGAATGAAGCACAGTGCCTATGTTTCTCTATAGGTTGGAATTTACTAGTAACACTGAGAATGTCATCACGGGGTTGAATATAGCTTTTTATCATTCTGTTTGATCCACTCATCTTTAAATGATTATCTTAAATTCATCGTTAATCAGAAAATCTTAAAGTACTAAAGTCTGACAAAATAACCTAACTGATTAATTATCCCAAAGCAACTGGGCCTTATCAGAGTAAAACTAAACATACTGATATACTCTGCAGAAGAGCAGCACAGGGCAAAACCCTGGTCACTCCATGCATTCGCTATTTACATTTCACTATATTTCACCCTGAGACGCCAAACTACTTTGGAAAATGTAGCCCACTTAAGACTTGAAATTCAGACTCTTACTTAGCCTTTCAAAATGGGATGGTTTCTTTTTAAAAAATCTTAGAGATAACATCTTTAAAGAAAAAAATCATCCTTTACATTCATTAAACTAAAAAGAAAGGATTTCAAATATCTTCCCAGCTAGTTCTAAGCAGGCAATACCTTTCTGAGCCTTCAGCTGTACATGAAGTCCCCACTAATGATCTGTAATGAAGTACTTCTTTTTGCACATCCAGCATTTTCCCTTTAAAGTTCAAGAAACAGCGCAAATTTGCCAACACTATTCCCCTTTTAGCACACTGACTGTACTTTTGAACCAAAGCACTAACACGACTGGAAAAAAATAGCAATTTTTCTACTGTGGGTCTTGGAGTATCTACCCACTGCAATGCAATAAAACATAACCTATGAACATGTATCACCCCTAATTTATTGTATTTTAAATATAAATTATTAACAGTTCTTATATACACATGTTCTCTAAACCCATAGAGGCCTTCAATTTTATTAATATGAATCACTGCAGTCTCTCTAACTTCTTGTATTTAGATAAGAAAGAGAAACGTGGGAGCTCCAGTCTCTTGAGCTTTCTCTAGGTACCTACTAATTGTTAATTATTAGAGACTAACTAAGTCACTGAAGTGAGTCATTTGGCTGGTGTCTCAAATGCTGTCATTTACTACTACACAAATCAGCCTGGTGATAGAGTGTCTTTAAATTAGGTTACAACCATGCAGTTATTGGACAGGGAGTAATTGATAAAACCATTAGTAACACTTGTAGAGATAACAGCTAGCAAAATCAAGCAACCATAATTATTCCTAATGGATACGTGCTATAAATTGTGGCAAGAAAAAAATCTTACATTATCTTTCAATCAAATCTGACAGTACTGGAAGATTACCTTAGACTAAATGCTTGTGTATGAGAAAGTGACCTATCAGAATCGCTCTGCTTTTTCTTATCCTTTTTTCCTATCAAATTATGGGTTTTCTTTTATAATTTCCCTCTCTGATAGCTTTTGGTGTAAAATGCAGCTCTTTTATTAGTTGTCTTTTCTCTGAGTTTTAAAAAGTATATATCCTATATATTTTTTAATCATATGCCAGATACTGTAAGACATTTCATAATGAAACGTGGAGACAGTTATAGTTTGAGGCAAAGAATTCCAAGTAATAGACTGTTTTTAATAGCAAAACTTATTATTTGGTAATATGTAACTTTTCTCTGAATTTTGATATCAATATTCATTTTAGAAAAAAAAGATTAGTGTTATAATAAAAAAAAAACGCAATGGTTGATTTCCTTTGATTCTCCTCCATAAAGGATAAATCTCTATGGATAAAATACAAGAGACTTTAACAAAGCTTTCTCACTCTGATGATACCCTCTGTGGTGGGGCATTCCCCAGACATACAGACAGCAATAAGTGAGGAAAACATACCTACATTTTTTTCTGGGTACAACATTTTTTAAATGCATAAATAAAATTTTTTTATTTTCATTTATTTTGTTGAAATTATCATTATAAATTGGACAAAAATCTTTCCAATGACTTTAGTCGCTTTCTGTGTCATTACTCTCTTTTCTAGTATGAAGAGATTTCCATGTGTAAAGAATTAGTGATTGTCTTAACTGAATTTATTAGGAATCCAAGATATAAAGAAGTTAAATAATTTTATAAAACTAAAAAATATTTTAGGCAAAGCTGTATCTAGAACCCAGGTCTAATGGGACCTGGTCAGTATTGTTTTCCATTAAGTCGCAAAATTATGGAAACATGAAATAGAGCATAGATGAACTTATAGATAAGTGTCCAAAATGTGTTTAGTTGACTCAAATAGTATTAACACATTAACAAAAAATGTAGGTGTAAAATTTTGTAAAGATGAATGATGAATATTTTCTCTTAAAATTGGATTTTGAGAAAGGGCTTAGAGGGAAAGCAGTTAAAGAAACCATGAATTACTAATACACACACATATTTCTACATACAACTGCTTCTCAACTCTACCCAGTTTTCCCATTTCTCCCACATTATTCTTGAGATAATAGTAGGCTTAGATAGAGCTGCCCCTTTCAAAAAGGACTAACACGCAAGAACTTCACAGGTGACACTGTAAACATACCATCAAAAGGGAGAGAATAAAACAAATAATACACTTCAGACAAATATTCCTCTTTGTTCTAATAAATTTAAAGAAACATATTAGTGCTGAAAAAAGCCTGAGAAACAAGAGCAGAAAGAATCAATGAAAATACACTAGAAGAATGTAACACATAAGCTGATAGAGCTCCGAAGAGAAACTAAGTCAACAGTACACCCATTTTATAAATTAAGACTGCATAAATGTGACTTATCACATAAACAGAACTACAGATTTAAAAAAACACGATTATCACAATAGATGCAGAAAAGGCTTTTGATAAAATTTCACATCCCTTCATGTCATAACCCTCAATAAGCTAGGCATTAAAGGAGCATACTTCAAAATAATAAGAGCCATCTGTGACAAACCCATAGCCAACATTATACTGAATGGGCAAAAGCTGAAGGTCTTCCCCTTGAAAACTGGCACAAGACAAGGATGCCCTCTCTCACCACTGCTCCTATTCAACATAGTATTGAAAGTCCTGGCCAGAGCAATAAGGCAAGAGAAAGAAATAAAAGGCATCAAAATAGGGAGAGAGGAGGTCAAACTATCCCTGTTTATAGACGACATGATTCTATATGTAGAAAATCTCATAGTCTTGGCCCAAAAGATCCTTAAGCTGATAAACAACTTCAGCAGTCTCAGGATACAAAATAAATGTACAAAAATTACTAGCACTCCTATACACCAAAACAGCCAAGCCGAGAGTCAAACCAGGAACCACAACCCCATTCACAACAGCCACAAAAAGAATAAAATACCTAGCAATACGAGAATAAAATACATAGGAATACAGCTAAGCAGGGAGGTGAAAGAACTCTACAATAAGAATTACAAAACACTGCTCAGAGAAATCAGGGTGACACAAACAAATGAAAGAACATTCCATGCTCATGGAACAGAAGAATCAATATCATTAAAATGACCATATTACTCCAAGCAATTTATGGACTCAATGCTACCAAACTACCAATGACATTCTTCACAGAACTAGAAAAAAGCATTATAAAGTTCATATGGAACAAAAAGAGAGCCCAAATAGCCAATGCAATCCTAAGCAAAAAGAACAAAGCTGGAGGAATCACATTGCCAGACTTCAAAGTGTACTTACAAAGCCACAGTAACCAAAACAGCATGGTACTGATGCAAAAACAGACACATAGACCAATGGAACAGAATAGAGAGCTCAGAAATAAAGCCATACACCTACAACCATCTGACCTTTGGCGAAGCTGAAAAAAAAGCAATGGGAAAAGGACTCCCTATTCAATAAATGATGCTGGGATAACTGACTAGCTATACGCAGAAGATTGAAACTGGACCCCTTCCTTACACCATATAAAAAAATCAACTCAAGATATTTTAAAGAGCTAAATGTAAAACCTAAAACTATAAAAACCCTGGAACATAACTTAGGAAATATCATTTTGGACTTAGGAAGTGGCAAAGATTTCATGATGGAAACACCAAAAGCCATTGCAACAAAACAAAAAATTGACAAACGAGACCTAATTAAAGAGCTTCTTCTGCACAGCAAAAGAAACTATAAACGGACTAAACAGGCAGCCTGCAGAATGGGAGAAAATATTTGCAAACTATATATCTATCAAAGATCTAAAATTCAGAATCTACATAGAACTTAAACAAATGTACAAGCGTAAAACAGCCCATTAAAAAGTGGATAAAGGGCGTGAACAGACACTTTTCAAAAGAAGACATACATGCTGCCAACAATCATATGAAAAGAACCTCAACATTATGGATTATTAGCAAAAGGCAAATCAAACCCACAATGAGATACCATCTCACACCAGGCAGAATGGCTATTATTAAAAAGTCAAAAAAAAAATAACAGATGTGGGTGAGGTTGTAGAGAAAAGGGAATGCTTATCTACTACTACTGGGAGTGCAAATTAGCTCAACCATTCTGGATAGCAGTGTAGTGATTCTTCAAAGAACTAAAAACAGAACTACCATTCGATCCAACAATCCCACTACTGGATATATACCCAAAGAAATATAAATAATTCTACCGCAAAGACACATGTAGACATGTAGACACTATTCACAATAGGAAAGACATGGAATTAACCTAACTGCCCATCAATGGTAGACTGGATTTAAAATGTAGTACATATACACCATGGAATACTATGCAGCCATAAAAAATGAGATCATGTCCTTTGCAGTAACATGGATGGACTGGAGGCCATTATCCTTAGCAAACTAATGGAGGAACAGAAAACCAAATACTGTATGTTTTCACTTTTAAGTGGGAGCTAAATAATGAGAACAAATGGACACAGAAAGGGGAACAACAGACAATGGGGCCTGCTTGAGTGAGGAGGTTGGGAGGAGACAGAGATTCAGAGAAAAAAAAAAAAGAGTCAGGTACTATGCTTAGTACCCAGGTGATGAAATAATCTGTACAGCAAAACCCTGAGTCATGAGTTTACTATATAACATGTACCCCTGAACCTAAAATAAAAGTACCCCTGCACATGTACCCCTGAACCTAAAATAAAAGTTAAAATATTAAAAATAAATAAATAAATACATTAAGACTGCAAAATGAAGTTTAAAGAAGCAGAATAGATACTGCTGCAAACAGAGTCATTAGCTCATGCCTGAAAAAATTACATAAGACAGAATGTAAAAGAATAAGGAGGAAAAAAGAGGATTAAAGAGGAACATAATGGATATTGAAGTACGTTAATATCTTATGTATACATATTTGTGTTTCTAAAAAACAGATAAAAACAAGTAGGAGAAAAAAAAAGCAGCCAAAGTAATAATCAAAGAAAACTTCTCCAAAAGTTGGATAGAAAATAGAAACTGATATTTCAGGGGAAACAGCATGTATTTAGAACAGCCAACACATATATATTTTAATAAATGTATTTAGCTGCAAAGGTAGTAAAAAATAATCCTATGGGAAAATGACCAGAAATATTAAATAACTCATAATAAAGGTGACCAGAAGTGACTACAAGCACCTTATATTTCCAAAAACAATGATTAAATGTTCACAGCACACTAAAAGAAAATAAAAATTGACTGAAGAGTTTTATGGCCTATCAAATTGTGGTATAAGCATAAAAGCAACAGAAAGATGTTCCAAAACCTGCAAGAATCCAAGAGATAAGGAAACCAGAGGTCTTTTGAAAAGAACTAATTAGTGATCATATGCATCCATGAATCAATAAAAATTTGACAAGTAAGCTGTGGTATGAAATAACTACTAGAAATTATGGGTAAATAGCTAAGTAGAAACCTTGACATTAAAAAAGTAATAATAATACACCTAAGCAAAAGTGGAACATTGTCAGGGAGGGAAGATGGAAGAAAATGTAAGCCTACTCATCTCATTTTCTTTTTCTTTCTTTCTTTCTTTTTCTTTTTTTTTGAGATGGAGTCTTACTCTGTTGCTCAGGCTGGAGTGCAGTGGTGTGATCTCAGCTCACTGCAACCTCCACCTCCCAGGTTCAAGCAACTCTCCTGCCTCAGCCTCCTGAGTAGCAAGGATTACAGGTGCGTGCCACCACCCCTGGCTAATTTTTGTATTTTCAGTAGAGACAGGGTCTCGTCATGTTTGTCAGGCTGGTATTGAACTCCTGACCTCAGGATCCACCCACCTCGGTCTCCCAAAGTGCTGGGATTACAGGCGTGAGCCACTGCGCCCACCCCAGGCTACTCATTTTCTTTACATAAGGTTATTGGAAGAGATGTAAGCTTAATTATAGTGAGGATCTATAATGGAAAAGAGTTACATCACTAAATAGAGTTCTATTCATTCCTCTTATTCATTCAAGAAAAAGATGTTAAGCAAGTTTATTTTATTTATGCTCTTCCAAGTGTTAAAATATAATCAGTCAAAGAATAATAATCCTTGTAGATACTTAAAAAGCTAAGGGATGTAAGGGAGGCTGAAAAAGAACAACAAAAATTATTTCATAAAATAATAAACTAAGACAGTAAAATATAAATGAGATGTATTTACCTACAAAAAGGGTCTTGCTGGATAGCATAATATAATTCAACTTTATGCAGTGTGTAAGACACATGACTAATAGACACATATCAGACGGGTGGAAAGTAAAAGAATTGCGGGGGAGAAAACAGCAAGAGGGGAATAAAGGAAGAGGGAGAAAAAAAGCTAGGATCTCAACATTAAAATGGCTTAAATAAATGCAAAATGCATTATAAAAGACTAACTGTGTAATGATAGAAAGTATAAGTCACAACAAAAACACAACTGTAACAAAGATGTGACAAATAACATAGCATCACAAGGTATAGAGTAAAAATCATCAGGATTATAAGAACACACCTCAGCCTTTAACAAACTAAGTAGAATAAAAATAAGTACAATGATTGAGATCTAAATAAAATTAATGTGATAGAGGAAGTTGTACACTTGAAATTATGTATATTACTTAATATTAGGTCATACAGTAAACCACAATAAAAATACGTTCAGTTAATTTTGACTACATTCTATGATTACACATTGTAAAATGAGAAATTACTACTGAAATTGTAAGAAAAACTTCCAATAATTTGAAAAATTTAAAATATAAAATCTCAAGAAACACATAAAAATTTTTTAAAAAGGAGAAATTACAAAGTAAATTAGAAACTACAGATAAAATAAAATTATATGAATATACTGTGTGGCAGAACCTGTAGGACACGTCTGCAGCTGTTCTCAGAAAAATCTGGAGCATTAATATATAGGAATTAGAGAAAGACAAGCAAAAGACAGGGAAAGAATTAACTGAGATAAAATAAAAAGATAAAGTGACAGAAATTAGAAAAAGCTGGAATTTTCGACTAGGTCAAAAAGCAAGTTTGCCCTCTGGATAAAAAATAATAAAATTGGTTAATCGATCTTTTGTTGAAACACAGAGAAAACATCCATTAGAATGAAGAATGCAATTACAAACACATATACAAAGGAAAGTTAAGACAATGCTTTTCTGATTCTACACAAAAACGTTTTAAAAGTTTATGAAGTGAATGCATTTCAGAAAATATGTTAACAAAAGTTGATGAAAGACTAATGTTTCTTATTTTCTCCATTTTATTTCATTTCTTTTCCTTTTTTTTTTTTTTTGAGAGACATCATCTCTCTCTGTCACCCAGGCTGGAAGAAGGGCTGATCAGAGTTCACTGCAGCCTCAAACTCCTGGGCTCAAGCAATCCTCCTGCCTCAGCCTTCCACATAGCTGGGATGACAGGTATGTACCACTGGACCCGGTTAATTAAAAAAAAAAATTTTTTTTTGTAGAGATGGAGTCTCACTATGTTGCCCAGGCTTGTTTTCATGTTTCTTATTTTGCAATACCTAGATACCTATCATCATCATCTTATCACTACTAGAACTCATAATGATCATGGCAGTCAAATGCATTTGAAACTGTCCTGCAGGCTCAGTCATAGACTTGGAGACTATTTCTCCATTTTAAGAGAAGATAGACTTGCAATGCCAATTGGATAGAGAAAGGTGGAAGTAATACTCCTGTCTGAAAGCTGCTTTTATGTTGTTTTACTAAATAACTAATTCTTGGAGAATTCCTCAAGGTGTATGGTGGCAAAATAAATTATATGAGATATTTCTTTGATTATTTACACACAAAATAGTTTTCTGTTCTATAAAGATCTTAATAACAAAACAAATTTACATTAAAAAAGACAAGACCCCCCAAAATCTCATATTAGGTGTTGTAAGATTTCCCTTTCATTCACACTTGAGCATGAATTAAAACTTGTTTTCTTCTTTTCCTTCCTTTTGAAAAGAATGCTTGAGAGCTTGTTTTATAGACACTTAAAATACCAATCATTTATTTCATAAATGAATATGTGATGCCAAATTCAACCTTTGAAGATTAAAGTAGTATTGTGTTTCTATCACTCTCTTCCTTATGCCCCATTTCCCTCTTCTTGTAAGCTTGTTTGTTTTTTCTGGTATCTCTGTATTTTATTGTTTTTAAGACAGTAAAATTTACATTGGAAAATATTACTATAATTTTAGCTGTTACTGTAATTATCATTTTTTGTTTTACATTTTTGTGTTTCATTGACAATGTAACTACTAACATGATTGCATCAAAATGTATGTCATTTAATTTAAATGTAACAAAACTTGTAAACTTATAAGTGTCCATGGGACTAGTGGCTATTTCGTTTCTCTCATGGTGCAATATAGTTTTTTATAAAGATAAATAAAAAATAATATGAGACATGAGCCACTGATGAAATTCAATTTCTATCCCTATTTGCATATAATTAGCAAATATCATTTCTCAAGTGTTTCCGTGGCCCAGTCATAGATGCATCAAAGGAGATAAAGTAAGCCAGTACACAGTATCTGACAATAGTATATAAGCTGATAGGAAAAAAGAATAATCACAGGAAATGACTTTAAAACTCTCACAAAGCACATGCAGAATAAAATTAATGTAAATATTGAATTGTGATGGACAAAGTATAAGAGAGATTGGGTGGAGTAGGGTTAAACAAGAGAAGTTTCTGGCAATAGCTACATTTTGAAAAGGTAAGGGAAGGTAAAGGATATGGAAAATTATTTAGGAAGAAATATTGTGAATGTCATGCTCAAATGTAATTATTTTGTCTTGTTAACTCAATTTCCACAAACCCAGAAACATTAGATTTATCACAAAATAAGCCAATTTATCCCCACATTTACTCATTTGATAAATCTTAGAGCAGTGATCTTCTCTGGTTAAAAAAAAAAAAAAAAAAAACATTTTAAATATGTTTCCATAACATAAAAGTCCTAACATATTGCCTTTTAACTGATCATTTTGATGTACTTTATAGCCATTAACTTATTAATTCTCAGTATAACCCTTTGAGAAAGATAGAAGAGAGAATTATTATAACACCTGATTATTAGTCAGAGAGTGAATCAGAGAAAGGTGAAACACCTCATATCAGGTCACACAATTGGTTAGTAGCAGAGGCAAAAATGAACCATGTCAGAAGTCCCCAGCCATAGGCAACCGAGGCTGCCTTCAAAACATCAATCAGTGAACATATTATGTTTTTTTAATGACATGTTAATGGTTTTAAAAAACCTCTCCTGGTTTGGAATATAAACTGGTATGTGAATATCACAAATTAAGTCAGTTAAATTAGTTCCAGTGAAACCCTTTGTCCTTTAAATGAAAAATTAACCAACTTGGTACATAGATCAGAGCCAGACTAGCTTTAATACACTCAAATTCATATAAACCTCATACTTCCCTGGAGAAAGTTGAGTGTCTAAAGATTTAATTCAAGTTCCAAGGTCAAGCTAAATAGATCTGAATTTCTTCTTAAAATGAGAGTTTCATTCCAATAAGTATCTGACTTCAATTTATTGCTTCTCATATTGGGATGGCATGGCCCAGGTCACCAAAGAAAGATCAAATCACACGTTCCTACAAAGGAATGTCCTAGAAAGGTTATTTTTCCACTGGTCAGGCAGGGGGCAAATAAGCAATTAAGTGAACAGTTCTCTCCAAGATGATGAGGTGAGAGGCAACAACTTGTGGTCTGCATTACATAGAGAAACTTGAGTAAATGGTGCCCTACCTTGCTTTCCAAAGGCTTTTGGTACACATGGATAGCTTTAATTGTATTTTGTGGGCTTGAAAGTATTGAAAAATATGTTTAAAAAACCCACAAGGCTATTATAAATGAAACACATGATAAAAACCCACAAAACATTTCTATTCTACTTTTAAAAATAATGCCATATCAAAAAGATTACAATCCAAGAGTATGAACATACATGAAAAACCTCACCTTAATTTCTAATTGATAACCATGCTTCATTTTGCCAGCATTTCAGCTAATATTGTTTTGTTTCTGTTTTTATTATTGTGTGTGCTTGTCTTAAATCCACATTTTTTAGAAGCATTCTAACAAGGCAAATGGCTGAAGTTCCTAGTTTTGTAATAGTTTTACTTTTATAGATTTGAGGAGGTGGGAGGGTAGTGTCCTTGATTTTTAATTCACATTTAATTTAATATCTGATCAATTAGAGATAACTGAAAAATGCTGAATAGATGAGAATCATGTTTCATTGGAATTTTTAGCAAAATGTGGTCCTTTGGTGTACTAAAAACCCTTTCAATAATAGCAACAACAATGTGTTTTAGTGACACACAAAAACAATATTCAAGAACTTCATCAGTGAGGTAGTACCATATTTTTAACATAATTTCAGATGAGATCTTATTAAATAGAAGAAAATAATGAATCTCAATTAACAGCATAATTTTTAATCAAGCTTTTAAAAAGAACATTTAAAAGCATAACTTAAAAATAGCAAAGTCTCAGTTTTGTTACTAAGAGAATCAGAACTTTAAAATACATTTTGGAGAGATATACAGTCTTGAAAATTCAAGACAACTTTTCCATAGACCTTTGGAAAGTGATTTCAAAGACAAATATATGTAGATAATTAGAGTATACTTATAAGAACATGAGACCCCAAGTGGATGGTGCTCTTTGGAGATCGTGTCAAACTAACAAAATTGCAGATGGGATATTGTTGTACTTGAAAATGTGGCAAGGTTGAAGAAACGAACCTTGAGGACAGAATGGAACACTTCAAAGTGTGACGTCTAAAAAAAAATCACTTGAGTATATTTAGTTCAATTATTTAAATTATTAAATGACCCAGATAATATCAATATGAACTGTTATTTTCTGTGTGGCACAGAAATACAGGACAAGGACAACATAAATGGCAATAAAAAGAGAACACATTCAAAACAGACGTAGGTATTATTCATGCCAAGAATAATAAAAGTGCAAAAAATCCAAAATGATTTCAGAAGAAAGAATATTATAGCAAAAATCCTGAAGTAAGTTAGAACAAAAGAGAAATTCTAAAAGGAAAAATCACTAAACAATCTGAATGTGCAACCCATACTTTTGCCATTTTCTATTCCCCCTAGTCCAGTACTTGGCACTAAGAAGCAACTCAAATGTACTTGCTTGGTACCTCTCAGCATTCAGGACAGTGGCAAGCTAATAGCATACATATAATAATTCTTATAAGCATTTAACAACAGGTTGGTACAATTAAAAAAAAATAATATAGTTATCCTAACTAACTTACATTTCTCCACTATTTCAAATTAAAATTTAAAGCTAAAGTTAAAGTAGCTAGTGTCTTATTCATTTCAGTCTGCTATAACAATATACCATAGACTGGGTGGCTTATAAACAACATAAATTTATTTCTCACAGTTCTGTTGACTGGGAAGTCCAAAAGCAAGGAGCAGGCAGAGTCAGTGGCTGGTGAAGGCCCATTTCCTGATTCATAGATGGCACCTTCCCATTGTGTCTTTACATGGTAGAAGAGGCAAGGTTGTTCTCTGGACCTCTTTTATAAGGACATTAATCCCATTCATAACAGCTCCACCTTCACAACCTAATCACCTCCCAAAAGGCCTCACCTCCTAATGCCATCAGCTTGGGGGTTAAAATTTCAATGTGTAAGTATTTGGGGAACACAAATATTCAGAGCATAGCAGCCAGCATTTAAAATAAAAAGCTATCATTATTCAATGAAAACCTGGGGTGGTGTTTCCCACTAGCTCTGCAGCAAATTAAAGGAGGTGTGTGAACCAAAATGTGTTATTACTAGGAAATATAGGAAAGCACAGACCATTCCCTGCTCTTGGAGATTCACCATGTACACAAGCTGATTAAAGGCTCTGGGAAGTCTTTCAATACACAATCAATTCCTCCTTATTGGATTTAACCTGGTATTTCTTAAACTTTCTTATCCACAAACATTTTTCTTTAGAAGGTGGAATGGCAACTGTTTATTGACTTCTCTTGAAGCTAGAAAACAGCTTAGAAAATGATGATCTAGAGTAACTGGTCCCTAGTTGCCTCTGATGGTCATGTTACATGGCCATTCAGTCTATACCTTTCTAGAGATTTAGATAACAGGGGATCCAAATAAAACTACATGAAGGCAAGAATTTTGGACTTGCCTAGTTAGTATAAATTTCTTTGAAGTCTTTAAGCCAGCCTTGCATGAGACCAGGAACTTGATAGACCATATAAAAAGGTTGAGAGTGGCTCTGGTCTCCTAATGACCATTTCTATCCTTCCAGCTCCTTTTTGTTACTTTCACCAGTATTTTTTGACCTCATAGAAACCCTCTTAATCTATCTATTTTATCGTGTCTGTCCTATTTCCTTCCCCTACCCATTATGATTGAGTTCCCATGTTGATCATCTGGACTGCTCCTTTCGCAGAACCTCAGTTTCTTTAGTACCTTCATTTTTTTGTTTACCATACTCATCAAGTTCAATGCTAATCTGCCTTCTCTATGCCTACCTTGGGACAACTGAGTATTGCGGGAGAAAACAACAACCACGCAGAACAAATGTATGACCTTGAATCCCAGCTGGCTTATTATTACCTCACCTTTTCAGCTCCCCTACCTGTTCTCAGAATGGTCGCTTTTTCCTCCACTTTCTCCATAGCCAGTTATCTCAACCTTATCTTTATCTTCAACCTTTTCTGTATTATATTGCCAACATCTTTTCCTCAGACTGAAAACATACTCAAATGTCTCTCATCCAAGAAAATTTCCTTAATTCGCTATTCCCAAATAGCCAGCTTGCCACTGGCTGAGCTTGATACTCTCTTTTCCGTCCAAATTCCTTGAAACACTACTTCGCGCCCACCATTTCCAACTTTTCACTGCTCTACCTTCAGGACTCCACTGTCTCAACTCCAATGAAACTATACTCATTATATTAC
Source organism: Pongo pygmaeus (assembly GCF_028885625.2). Classification (NCBI taxonomy): domain Eukaryota; kingdom Metazoa; phylum Chordata; class Mammalia; order Primates; family Hominidae; genus Pongo; species Pongo pygmaeus. The sequence goes on along the minus strand of NC_072378.2, from coordinate 98,148,955 downwards.
TAATAACTCTTGAAATCCAAAGGCTTTATTTTCAAGGCTTTAGTTGCATGCAGGTTTTACTTAATTTTGATATGGCTGATTACTTGTTCTAACTTAGAAGTCTTTATCTTGTTGGAACTTATCATGTCTCACAGTTTTGGTTTTTCTTCCATCTCCATTTGTTCTCCTCTGACTCCTTTGTAAATTCTTTTTCTTAACTTACTCATAATGTTTTCATATCCCAGTTCTGCCCTTAGTTCACTAAACTTTTTATTTTGGATACCCTGCCCAAGGGATCTTACTCATGCTTGTCTTTAATGGTTTCCCATTGTAAAGTGCTGTCTGTTCAAGCCCCTTTTACCTCTTGCATGGATTACTGAAACAAGATGATGATGAATAGTAGTCATATCTCTAGTCCTTTCCTCAGAAAATATTCCCTTCGTTTGGTGACCAAAGTGATCTAGCTAAATGTAAATCTGACTCCTCTGTTTCTCATATCTTGTAAGGTGCATTCAGAGGAGGTAGCTATCTGCTCCCTGTGTACCTCTTCAGCCTATTTCTTCTCTACTCCCTGCCTCACTGAACTGCTTGCTTACATACATACTTTGCAGATAATCTATCATTTATTTCTTCTCTTCTTTGCTCATGATGTCCCTGAAATGTACTCAAAAATCATTGCTCTCTTTTCCCACCACTTGCTTAAATAACTCCTGCTCATCCTTTAAAGTTCAGCTAATGGGTTACTTCTTCACATAAATCTTTCCTAACCCTCCCAAGTTGCCTTAGTTATCTTTGTTCTGTAGACCATTTTGCAGTATATAGTTTGCTATATATAATTTGCTTCACTTACTACACTATAATATAATTATTCTCAGTTTGTGTTATTACTTCATCCAGTAGATTGTAGATTTCTTATGGCAAAATGTCATATCTAATTAATTTGGTATCTCCAGTGCCTGGCACTCTGCCTAAAACAGAATGATTGCCAATAAATACTGATTGAAGGAAATAACAAATGAACAATACCAGCTCAGTTCACCTAGCCCACTGCAACATGGAGTACCGCTGCATCTTCCTACAGATGACAAAATAGAAAACTTCCACAGATCCCCAAATTAAGCATTCCTCATTTAAGATATATAATCATCACATTTCGTGTTTTTGAATTTTTGTTTGAATCATATATTAAATGTACTTTGGAATTTAAATTTAAAGGAAAGAACAATGCATCAAGTCCTTTCATAAAGCAAAGAATCTTCTAAACATAGGAATTACTTTAGTCTTTTTCTTTCCCCTTTCCTTTCTGATTTTTTTTCCTATCAATTTGTATTTCCAGGCTTTGAGTTACTTAAAGTGAAATATACCTTGTACTAAACTATATTTAAGAGTTTCAGGAAAACAGCCCAGCTCAGAATATGTGATTGAGCTTCACGTTCCTTGTGGCTTTTCCAGTTTTGTGCCATTTGCTCATTAGGATAATGAGGATTTCAGCAGTTTCATGGAAAAAGCTTTGAGTTCTTCTAGTGAAGGGAATCACATAAACATAAAGTACTTTTCAGAACAGCAAGTGCAATATTCAACACTCACTTACGTCTTACTGTCATTATCTCTTAAAAAAAGTGAGTGGATTTTTCCCCTGGAATTATCTTCAAAGACTTCTTTGTAGTTGTATTAGTCAGGAAAAATTCAATGTCATAGCCTGAACTTTCCTTTTTCCCCACAACTCCATATACGTCCCATTGTTCCACAAATAAAGAGAGGTGACTGGAAGATAAGGGGATTTTTCAGTCATTTTCAATTAGCTGCAGAATGTTTCTTTACAGTAGCTTGGTTTCTGGTTAGCTGACCCACAGAACAATGACGACCACTTTACACTGCAGAGACAGTGCTGACAGCGGGATAATGAGAGAAACTGTCTCGGGGTTTCCCATTAACAAGTGTAACCAAAGCCCCCATTGGCCTTGCTAATGGGTAATAGCATATTATGCTATTGGTGAAGGCCTTTAGGAGATGGCGGACAAAGTTGCTTAATTAGTGGCATCTGAAGTGTTACCTCTACTGCTCTCCTGAATCTTCAGTTTCCCTACAGTTTCTAATTATTTTCTTTTGAGTAAGAATACAGTACCAGATTTCCCAACTTGATTACGCTTTTCCCCCTCATCTGAATGGGTAATCAAGCACACTTATTTCAATCAAAATACACTCAAATGGAACCTAACCACAGACGTATGAATACAAGCAGTTCTGGTATTGATATTGATTTCCCAGTAAATCATCTTAAGCCCAAATGATCAAAAATCAAGACAGGTCAACATCAAAGAAACAGGAATATTGGCATGAAAGCAAGCTCCGTTGATTGGTACAAATTAAAAGATCATTTATTAGTGATTATGCTGTATAATACTGCCAGTGCCAAATGAATGCAATTAAGATGAAATGGGCCCCTGCAGCTATAGGGGTTAATAAAGACTGAATTCCTAATGATTTTTCCATTAATTATGAAGATGTCCACAAAACAGCCTTAACAAAGTGGTGGCCACCTCAGACAAATCTTTGTAATCTGGGTAAAACACCTTCTTTAATTGGCACATTATTAGGATAGTGTAAAGATTTCAACAGTTCCTAATCATTACTTGCTGGATACAAGGTAGGTAGAAAAAGGGTTTAGATCTTACGTGAGGAACAAAAACAAGAGAACTGATGTTTTGAAAAATCTGAAATAACTCTTATCAGAATCTGATTAATGACATTGTTTCAAGCCCAGAAGAACAAATATAAAGACCATCTTCCTTTTTACATAATCAAATTACTCCCCCATATATAAACAGACTTCTTTTCTCTTCTATAAATATGATTTCTGTAAGCCCAAAGGAGGAGAGGAGGGAAGAAAGGAGGAAAGGAATAGAGAAAGAATGAGGGAAGGAAAACCCCAGAGGGGATAAATTCATAAACAATTCTGAATTGGATGGAGAACACCACATTTCTTCTACTAATGATTAGGGACAAAAAGAATAGTTCAAAGATGTGCATTCAATCTGCATTTCAGCTTTGATGTAGAATTGAATCTGTGGCATCCACTTGGACCTAACAACCTGCTGGTCCTATCCATGGCTAGTCTAATTTAATCCTAATAAAACCAGAAAATATAAAATCCAAATTAAAATAATAAAATATAAAATCCAAATTTTTTAATTAACTACAAGTTGGCCAACCTCTGAAAAAGTATATTTGTGTGTATATATATACAATACAAATATATGTTATATTTTTTAAGAAAAATATATTACAATGTGCTTTTGAAATTGAGTAATTTTGTACCTTTGTGCCCCTCCTTAAAAACAATCACAAGAGAATTCACCACTATAAAAAGAGATTACTAGGGTCATGATCAAAATGAGCAATGTCAAAATGAGAAAATATTGCAAGACACATGGGTTTCTGATGTTTGCCTCATGGTTCACACACTCTAAGAAATTAACATGCCAGCTGTAACACATACTGGTCTCATCATTCTTCCTCTCTTCAGGCTGCCCTTTCTGTGACTTTTATGTTGGGCCCTAAGTAGACATTTCTGTTTGGTAAGCTTGTCCATACTTATTTTAGAGACGTGCAAGACCTACTACACATGACCATCTCCCACTCTGATACCTTTAGGCTATGAGGGACAAGCACTGTGCAGATGTGCCTCGGAGCAAAATGGTTTGGATACTGCCTCTAGTACTTACCATATCTTTGACCTTGAGCAAGTCACTTCACTTGCCGGAGCCTCTGTTTTCCTACCTGTGAAATGGCCAATTAATCTGCTCATCTTGCAGTTATGACATAAAATCTAAATAAGATAATATATGTAAAGTTCTCAACCTAATGCTTACTACACAGTAAATATTCAATAACTGGCTGGTATATTTTTCCCTCTTTTAATTTTTAAAGGTTATTATTTTAAAATCACTTTAATATTATTTTAACACTTGTGTTGCTCAGTAAATTAGAAAGCACAAAGTTCTAGAGAGCCTCACAAAATCTTGGGTGGGCCTGCAGTTGGTTAATCATGAAAATTAATTTTCAACCCAAGTAGTTATCAAAGTGTGCTCTGAAAATTGTTTACTATGTTTGCATTTACACCTATTTGTGATATACAGAAACATTCTTCTCCCTGTTTTATATATTTTTATTTATACAATAAATACACAATAAGTAGGAAGAAGGAACATTGGGGGAGGGATTTTCTTTTAATTAAAATACTTTCAATGAAATTTATTTGTTACTTCTTGTTCTTTAACTCAGGAAAATAAATGTAAATATCCTTTTGTTTTTTTGTGTGTGTTGTGTTTCTGCTCTTTTGTGGCATAAAATACATTTCCTAGTAGGTGTGAAAACAGGTTGAAAGCCACTGAATTGGAGTGCAAGCTTCTTAAGGACAGGTCTGGGTCATTTTTATTTTTTGTAGAGCATTAAGTATACCGTCAAGAGTAAGAAAAGTGATAGACATCACCGAAAGGAGGGTTGCCTCAAGTCAGAATTTATGAAAAACTATGTATTTGTGGAGAAAGACTTCCCGGGAGACAGGAGGCTCAGCTCCAGCCAGCACTTTTACTTTTCAGCTTTGATAAGCAGCAAAATTTCCAGCAATATTAAAATATAAATATCTCTATGAAGATTACTGCTCTGGAGGTCATTTTCTGATTTCCTTTAAAGTCATCCAGTTCACTCAAATGTATTTTTCTGAGTGCCTTGACGGCCTTCCTATTGTGCTTCAAGGATAACCACAAGGGCTGTGTAGCAAGTGTGGATTTTTTTTTTCCTTTGGAGAAGCTATTTTATGTAATGCAAAAAAGGGTTATATCCTCTCAACCTCAGGCTTGAGAGGCGAGCGAGCCTGCCTAGCAACTTCAACGGAAGAAACTTTTAAAATTATTATGGGGCTGGCTGACTTCTTTTTTCTTTCTTTTTTTTTTTTATGACTTGATTTTGTGCTTTTCCTGAGATGTGGTTTTCCAAATTTTATTTTTATTTTGCACATGTTGTTTCAGACTGGTGAAATGTTCATGAATAATGCTAGTTTATTTTCATAACTTTGTTTTATGAGAAGAAAGTTGCCGAGAGACATTTTCTCAGAATGGAGCAGATATGTTTGGTAGGTGAGGACAGACAGATGGTGTCAGGAGAAATTTTGTGTTATAGGGAAGGATAATCAGGGCTGTGCTTTCCCAGATATCCACAGCCAGTCAGGCTCCTCTGGGGAAAGGTGCAATTTGCATGTTTCTTTCATCAAATTTTTCTGGTGTCATATTAATGGCTTAAAGGAAGATAAGCAGCTTTTTCCTTTTGTGTTATTCAAATACTGAATGGTTCTTTTTTACAGAATTAGTTTATAAATAAACAAAACACCTGAAAATGGTCATTCCTGGTATATCTCTAAACTTCTGGTCCAATTATGGCAAAATCAGATCCATGATAATTTAGTAATTTACACAGCACGCTGGTTAATTTTTACTCACCATAAGCTGACAGTGAGCAATACCACTTTATTGGATTGATAAGAAACTCTACCTTCTTTAGATTTTCGATAATAAGTTTCATTGCATAAAATGTACTGTATACCTTTATCAGGTTGATAATATCATATACTATTGATATATCAGTGATTTTGAATTTATAGATACACCTTTTATACAATTTTCAGGCAACAAATAATTGCAATAAGGTTTTCATGCTAATTTTTAGTCTCCTCCCAAGTTTTCCTGATAGAATCTTATTTGTGAATACTCAAATATATAAGATCAATTCCCTTAATTGTACCAAAAGAGGAGACCTACAGTAAAATTTGGCTGCTGTATTTGGAATGATACATTCTTGGCTTTCTCATGTTCTTCTCAGGTACAAGTTTTTCAGCTGATGGAATCATATATGTCCTATCTCTGAGCAAACCTTGACCAAATACACATAAAATGTGGAATTAGTCTTACTCTGTTCACTGACACAATATATACCCTGCTTATGCTCCCCACTCCCTAAAAAGCAAATCTCACATTTTGCAAATACACTTACACACACACAAACACAAACACACTCCTCCAACAACAGCAGGCACCTGCTAAGCTTAACTCTCTTTTTCCCCTTTCACTCAATCAGCATGAACGCCCACCAAACCTGTACCTGTACTTTCCAACTTTCCTTTCTCACACTCCAGTACCCCCCAGGGCTCAACAGCCCCCAGTTAATTATACTGTAGATTTACAGCTTTCACTCAGTCAACTTATATTTATTAAGCTCTACTCATTAAGCTCCAGTTAGTGATTCACAGTAGGTAAAGCTCTGGGACATGACAATGAATAAGATGGACATGTCACTGCCCTTAATTTCGTTCCTGACAAGGAAATAAGCAACTGCCATATATTGGGACACACGCTGGGATGGCAGCAACAGATATCATGAGGGCAAACCTCACTGGGTCAAGTAATGTAAGAAGACTTGCTGAACTTGAGGTGGGATCTCTCTGTAGCTACTTCTCTGATTGAAGCCCATCATGAAACTGGGCAGCCGTAATGGGGTCCTGACTTCTTGGTCCTGTTCCATGTGCTTAGTAGCAACTACTCTACTCCAAACCAGATGGCGCCACATCTATGACCCTCCTCTGTACACTGCTGCTGTGGCCACAGCCAGTTTTTTCCCACGTCTCCCTTGGTTCCCTACCCCTCTGAACTCTGCACTTGGGTCTGCTGGCCATCCCTCTCTCCTTCCCTTCTTCCCTCTAACCTCACTGTCACTTCCTCAAGCCCATCTCACCATTTGCCTTTGAAACTTAGTTCTGTTCCTACTCCATCCCTGGCCTCTGTGGATTTTCACAAAGATGATGTTATTGAGAAAATTTACAGACTCCATAATTTGGGAGCAAAATATTACTACAATTTCTTAATGACTGAAGAGTATATATGAGGCCTCTATACACATTCAAAACCAGTAGTATATCAAAGGGCTCTTTACTGTCCTATATCAAAATGTTGTTTTATTATGGTTATTTAAGAGACAAGGAAATTACATGGTGATTAAAAGCATAGGAGTCTAAAACCTACCTGTCTGCATTTTTATTCTGACTCCACTACTATGTGACATTATTTCTTCACCTTTCTTTATCTCAATTTCCTCATCTGAAAAGCAAGGATAAGAATATCTACGTGTAAGAAGATTATTTGGGGCATTTAAAGCTAAATATATGTAGTACACTTAGAAGAGCACCTGGCACATATAGTGGGCATTCGATTAACATTAGCCATAATTATTAATATATTATTGTTATTTGTCATTGTTGTTGTTATTGTTAGAGAGGTAAGTGACTCCGCAACGACAGTAAAGAACCAGGATTTTGACCGAGTTTTGTTCTATTCAGTGAATGAATTAATGACTGAATGATACCACTCTGCTTCCCTCAAAGGGGAACAAGATTTTCCCTTCACTTTGGTCTTCAGTTGCACACTGAATTAATTATACTGCTTAGGTCGCCATTTTATCATAAGTTTATGCATAACCTTATTTTCCTTAATTAATTTTTTCCCATAATGCAATAATCACCTGTGAACTACTCCCCTCAAAAACAATCCAGGGCCTTAGCAATACATTGTAGCAGACTGTATTTTCCCAGAGTGACCGCAATAATATTTCCAGTTCCACATACTCTTTGAAAGCCTTGTCTTCCTCCCCTCCTTATCAAGTGGCAAATCTTTTTCCTCTTCCCTTCAACTCGGGAAGAGCTTTGTGACTACCTTGACGAATAGAGAATAAGGTGTAAGTGGTACTGCTTAGCTTCTGGAACTAGATCATGGGAGATAATATGGCTTCTGCCTGTTTCTCAACTTGTCTCTCTTTCTCTTTCATGATGCTCATCCTCAGAGGATAGCTCCAGGCTATGAGGAAGCCCAAAGTAGCCCACTCAGAGGGAGTAGATAAAAAGGCCCACTTGGAGAGGGTCTGAGGTCCCCAGCAGACAGCACCAATTTTCAGACATAACAGTGAATAACACTAGATGATTATATTCCTCTAGTCTTTGAATATTCTAGCTGAGGCATCAGACCTGATGAGGGAGAGACAATTGTCATTATTCTGCCTGGTCATATTTCTTATGATCATCATAAATGACTACTTTTTACCACTAAGTTTTGGGGAAATTTTTCATGTAGTTATATTAAGGAACAGAAATCACTACCTGAAAGTGGGTTGCTACCATAACAAAATTCTACAAAAGTGGCAGTGGAAATTGGAAGAGTGTTGAAGAGATTGGCAGTATCCCACTACAGAGCCATTTGGAAGCTGGAGAACTTTCATGACTCACACTGCTGCCACACTGTAGTCATCCAGGCAGTCAAAAAGTCTCAACCAGATTCAAGAGGAAGAAAATAGTCCCCACATCTTTATGTTAATGATAAACTTTTGAAGAGCCTATGGGACAAGAAACATTGCTTTGACTATTTTTGGAAAATAAAATCTGCCACAGTCCACTCTCCGATGACCACATTTACATCCCTCCTGCATTAAAGATATATATACTCACCACCTTCCTAAGAACCTTCATGTTGTCTTGCAACTTCAGATGGAAAACATCAAGGGGATGGAATCATCTGAAGGCTCATTCACTCACAGAGTTGGTGGTTAATTCTGGTTATCAGCTGGGGCAGACATCAGGGAAAAGAGGCCAGCCATCATGCCACACCATGTCTGACTTTCTGACCTACAGAAACCATGAGTGTAATAAATGGCTGTTTTATTATACAAAATTTGGGAGTAATGTTTCTGCACAGGCTCAGTAACTGAAACATACATTGAATTGTGTGGTTTCCCTACCCAAGGTAATCACTATCCTGAATCTCCAATTTGTCACACCCCAACTTTTCATGTTATATCATTTTTATTGCATCTTTATTAGTATCATAAAAGTGTATACTTTTTATTTCAGTTTTTTTAAGAGTAGTCTGCCACTTTTGAACATCTTTTTTTTTTTTTTTTTTTTTTTTTTAACTCAAGCCATTATTCCTAGCAAACGAACTCAGGAACAGAAAACTGAATACCGCATGTTCTCACTTATAAGTGGGAGCTGCCTGATGAGAACACATGGACACATAGAGGAGAACAACGCACACTGGGGCCTTTCAGAGGGCGGAGGGTGGGAGGAGGGAGAGGATCAGGAAAATAACTAATGGGTACTAATTAAATAATCTGTACAACAAAAAGCCATGACATAAATTTTCCTATATAACAAACCAGCACTTATACCCCTGAACCTAAAACAAGTTAAAATAAAATAATATATTGCCAAGATTCACCCATATTGATGCTTCTCACTACAGTCAGTTTGTTGTGACTATGGTCTTATATTTTATTGTGTAAATAGACCACAATTTATTTATTGTCTTAGCAGCTGAAGAGCATTTCTCCAGGGTTTTGTTATTGTGAATAGAGCTGCTATGAAGAGTCTGGGATATGTCTGGGAATGGAATTGCTAGGTAATACAAATATTCAACATTAAAACATAAATATTCAAATTGGTTGCACCTATTTATTCTTCCTCAAGCAGTGGATAAGAGATTTTGTGGATCCCATGAAGGATTTGGGTGAAAAGAATAGGTATAAATTCAAATTCTCTTGACCCTGATTAAAATGTTGCTACTATCACATGAAGTGGACAATACTAGAGATCCCTTGCCTCACTGTGTTGATGTTTCCACATCTGCCATTGTTGTTATAGTCAGACAATGATTTAGGTATTTTAACACACAAACACACACACACACACGCGCACACAGATAGAGAAGAGCATCCTGCTGTGCAGTGTGTGCTCATATTCCTCCTTCCTACCATCCTTGCTGATAATCCAGGTACTTTCCCAATTCTCCTAGCTCCTGAAAGAGGAGGAAGGATAGGGATAACAAGTACAAAACTCCAGAGACAATGTTCAAGCCTGACAAAGGAGCGACTGGCTGGATATTAAAGATTTATAATTCAACTGACTTGTGTTGATCGATTTACTTTTGCTGTTTCAGAATTGACACTAAATGTTTTCATTTATTTGTAAGGCAGTCTTGAAACTAGCACTGTATAATGTGCTAAGTAGGACGAATGCTTAAGAGGCAAGCAGCTGCCGATGCAAAACAGGCATGAAGCCATATACGCACAGCATGCTTGTAAGGGAGCTCTGTTACAGCAAATCAGGGGAAAGGACAGTCAAGCCATCAATGGAGAATAGAAAATACTAAGGTGTCTATATATTACTTTGAATGACCTCAATAATGTAGCATAATTGCAGATATAACCTTGAAGATTTAAAGGGGAGAATTAGAAAAGTATTGAAGATATTTTTTTAAGTAGAAATTGACCAATTAAAAGTCCTATGTAACATCCTTCTATTTCTTTAGTAACCTATTGATCAGATGAAGAGAATTATAGAAAAGGGCACCAAATAGAATTAGAGAAAAGGACACCAAATAGAAAGAACAGTGTATCTATGTGTCTACTCATTTATCTATCTATGATAAAAGAAACCACAGTTTTCCATGCATTATTTCACATCCTTTTAAAAATACTCTCCTCAAGTGTGAATTTTAACAAAATTTACAAAACATTAAAGATCAATGAACCCCCAACATTTGTAAAGAAAGCATATTTATAAAGAAGTGAGATTCCCACAGGAATTCCTTGAGGAAAGCAATTCACTCTACCTCACAGACAGCAACACTGAGAAAAAATATACTTATTAGTCTATTTATTTAAACAGCCAAATACAGCATTTAATTCAATTATAAGAGACAGCTGACCATTGTCTTTTTAAAAAATGACAAAATTTGACATTTCAGATGTGCATCTGTTGTATCACTTTCTTGGGTCACTGTCAGTGCATCTTTATGCAATGTGGCTCATATTAGCATTTTGGAAATACTCTACACATTTCTGTCTCTGCAATGTAACTGTAAACTAAAATGATGGAGCATCGCATTTGTCAATAAGATGGATAATAATAGAAACAAGAGGGGTCCCACTCAATTCTATACCCTGAGAGAGTCAGAGTTCTGATGAATATGCAGATAAAGCTGAGACCTCCTTTAAGATATCCAGGAGAGCTTTGCCTGGCCTTCTGAGCAGAGGGCCTCTGAACAATGTAACTATTAAATATACAATGCAGAGATAATTGCCCTTAATACTGGGCAGGGCACACACTGTGGGGAATTTTTTAAGGAGTCTTTTAAAATAGAAAATGGCCTGTTTGAAAGAAAATGGATTATAACAATTGTGTCCTTCTGGGATCCCCAGATATTTCTGCTATGGCTGCCTCCCCAGTGTAGCAATGGGTCCGTCGGCACTTACCAACATTTCCCAAGAGTTAACAGGGTCATTTGTGTTCTTGTATTTAGATTGTAAAAGCTCAGACTTCTAAGCTTTATTTACTTTCACTTATAATTATTTCTTGTTAATATATTAATGACAAATAATATACACTAGCAGAATCCACTGATAGCAAGAAGGTTGGCAAAAAAGGATGTAGTCGTATTTTGAAATTTTGTACAGATATATAGATGTATGATCTTACTCTCCTACTCAAAGTATTTGATTACAGCTTGCCCCTAAAAATATGACTGTTGAGAAATTCCACTAACCCCTTTATTAGTTACTGCTATAGATTTTACTTTCAGTATAAATAGTCGTGTTTTATGAGGTGCTAGTTTGGAGGTGACACACAGTGATTCAGAGTTCAGACTCTAGCAATAGACAGCACAGTGATAGAATTCTGCGTCTTTTACTTTTTAGCTTTGTAACCTTGGGCCAGTTACCTCATTTTCCCCCATAAGATGACTACAGTACTAGTATTACATAATCATGAAGTTTAAATTAGATAATGCATGTAGAACATTTAGCATAGTGCCCATCACACAGTAACAGCTTAAAAAGTTGGGAATTAATACAATTACTTTAAACGTCAGGGCCATAGATCAAATTGATGCAATAAATTATAATATTAAAAGCCACTGAGAATGAGTTTGAAATAATGAAACAACAAAACCTCCAGGTGATTAGACTCTGCTTGACTCTGGGGGCAGACACTTTTGTATGGAAGGTATTAGTGGGAATATGCCTTTGAGTGATTGAAGAAACTCTTCAAGGTAGCACTCAATCTGGAACACATTCTGGTTTCTGACCAAAGCTGCAAAGAGGTATGGTTGAGCACCTATACACTGAAGCAAGCTTCTTGGGAGAGTAGCATCGCCTACAGAATCTACAGTTGTGTACTAATAGACTTCAGTAGCAATATAAATAATTAAACCAGACTATTGAATTGCTGTGCCTAAAATCTATGTGATTGAGATATGAGGGATTTTTAAAATATTATTGAAGTAGCTTAGAGAAGTAGAGGTAGGAAGACTGAAAACCCTCTGCAATACTTGTGATTAAGAGCCAAGACTTCAGAGCTGAGCTAATATAGATTTTCTTTTTTACTCTACCACTTACTGGCTATATGACTTTGAGGAAATGACTTGACCTTTCTGAATCTTCGTGTCTCACCTATAAAATAAGTACAATAGTGTCTATTGTAGAATTGCCTTCAGGATTAAATGGAATAAGGAATAGAAATTGCCTCGCAGGGTTTCAGCTTATTATGAGTTTTCTAACTAACAGCATTGTTACACTGCATTTATCACATCAGCATTGTTAAGAGAAAACAAACATCTATCAATCAGTGGATATTGACTGAGGACCTATTGTACAACAGGCGCCATGGTGATGTCATATATATATATCATATATTTATGACATATATAGTCATGAAATATATATATATTTATGACATATATAGTCATGAAATATATATATATATTTATGACGTGTGTGTGTGTATATATATGTGTGTGTGTGTGTGTGTATATATATATATATATACACACACACAGAGACAGAGAGAGAGAGAGAGAGAATCTTTTGTCCCTAAGGATCCACAGAGTGCTACAGCATAGGAGCTATAGAAACAAAGAGAAAGGAATATTTAAGTGGACTTGAGGCCCAGATTATTAAAGGAGTCAAGCTTAAATTGAGAGCTGACAGATAAATAGCAGGGGCCAGGGAACTTGGTTCCAGAGAGCATTTCTGGGAATAAGGACATCACATTCTCAAATGAAGCATCAGCATGTGGCATGTTCAGAGACTAGATGCTGAGCCAGATCAACATGGATTGGAACACAAGGAAAATATAAAAAATAAGATTTTTAAGTCAAAAGGGGTCTAACCCTACAAAATAATTTCTGGTTGCATTTATCTAAATCCTTCATTAATTGGTGGGAATAACAAATTTACATGCTATTCCACAGGCTGACCTTTTGGTCTTCTGACCAAAAAATAAATGACAAGTACTGAATAACAGTAGTCTTTTCCTTTTCTTGTCTTTCATGTTGTGCTAATCTGATGTTTATCATGCCTTCAAGGTTACTCTCATATTCCAAAACTCATAAGAGAAAAAGAGGGGAATTTAAGGAGGAGAGAAGAAAATGCTTTACAATTTAGCAAGATATATGTAAAGACATCTCATTAAAACACTGACTGTATATAATTATGTTGGTAATGTGTACATGGCTCATTTCATATGTGTTTGTCCAGAAATAATCTTGTTTCTGGCTTCTTTAAATGTAATAGCTGGTTAAATTAAATCAGGTGCCTGATCCCATGCTAAGCTGTATACATCTAATACCACATGAGATCTCACAGAACGATGATGAAGTAGGTACATTTTGCATTTTATGTACGTAGAAAGTGAAGCTTAGAGAAATAATGTGACTTGTTCAGTTTCAAGGAATGAAGAGTAGAGGTCTGAGGACTTGAACCCATCCTTTGTGAGTCAGAAGCCTATGCTCTTTGCATTACATTAAACAATACTTTGCTACCCAACAGGAGAGACCATGCCATGCCACGGAAAAACCCACCTGCACTTTCAGGCATGGTCTTGGAGCCTGAATCCAAGGACCCAGAAAAGCAAAGCCCTACATTAAAACAAGGCTTCATTAAACAACTGTGTTTGTTTTAAGTCCTAAAAAACTACTTATCTCAGTTAATTTGGTCTAGTGTTTCTCCAATATATGAAGAGTTAAAATGTTTTTTCCAATGATGGAATTATATGCCATTAGGATAGAGTTAAAGCAGTGCACATGAGAAAAGAAACCACTTGAGATTGCGACTAAAACAAAGTAAACAAAACGTTTATTCTTCCAGATATCCCAAAGTATAGTAAAAAATGTGGCACAGAAACTCAAGCATTAATCAAAATTAGCCATTTGCCTTGTAAATGAGGTCATTAATGCTCAACTTAAGATGGATAGTAACCTGTTGCTTCCCTTTAATTGGGTAAGAAAGTTACATACAGCATATATCTGACTGCAGGCTTCTGTAGTTAGCTGTGATTTCCAAATAGCTCGATGTGAAATACAAGTCTTACAAACCGTTAGGCTATTAATAGTCATAGCAAATATTTCAAAATTGTCCGTTAGCCGAATAGAGTTGGCTATATTATTGCTTAGATAAACGTCGTAGTGCATCTATGATAGTAATAAAGCCAAACTTACTCCTGAAATTCCATTGCTTGTGTGCTATTCCAATCAGGGCACACCATTATTTGAAAAAGTTAATAAATATCAATGAATTGTATTTTGGAAGATATTAAACAAGTGAACATGTGACACAAAGGAAAGTAGAATAACTTTTAAAATTCCATAAATATACCAGAAATTAAATGTGTAAACATTGGGTGTGCTTTCTCATAATGCTCTTCAGAATTGTTCAGGGAAGCACATAAATTGTAATAAGGGGAAGAAGCTCTCAGAGAGAAAAGCCTCAAGCTGTTCTTAGCTTTGGTAAGCACAGTGCTCTGAACACAGTAGGAACACAATCAGTGCTGTGACCAATGGAGTCATAAATGTGGAGCGTCTTGAAATTAATGATAACTTTAACATGTCTGAGGCCTTGAACTTATCTTACAAATTGGTCCTTGGAAAGAATAAAAGAAGAAAAATATTAGGCAATCAGAAGTAATGAAGATCTTGTAAAAATAGCTATCTACAAAAGCAGGCTAAGTGAGTCCTTGGACAGTCGGCATATCTACAAATCAGCAGGTCCAGATGATATACCTTCTATCTGTGGGATGAAAGAAACTGGCAAGCATGCTAACTGCATCATTTACAGTTATTTTTGAAAAACTGTGGGGATCTAGAGAACTGTAAGAGATGAAAAGGAAAGAAAATACAATGTTCTACTTACATTTACAAAGGAGATGAAAATGACCGCCAGAAAACTCAAGGATAATTAAAGTTAAGGAAAAGGGGGATATTCTAATAGCCTATATAAAGATGACGATTAGAGAATATATTCATATTCAGATAAAAGATTTTTTAAGGTTAAAATACAAAAGGAACTTGAATATAAAATAATGTGAATTTGAGTAACACTTCAAAGTGTTTGTTTATAATTGTTTAAGCAATACAATTTTCTCAAACATGAGCTATAGCCACCCAGGCAAAAAATAGTTGTAGGATTATAAATAATAATTATAAACATGAAATTATCATTTCAAAAATACTAAGGAAATATGATGGTCTTTAACATCATCTTTATGTAGATAACATTGTGTTTGCATTGAACAAATGTTAATTGAATGTCTCTTACGTACCAAACACCACACTGTATGCTGAGAGCATAAAGATGAATAAGGCAGGTTTCTTGACCAATTACACAAGAAGTATTTAATTAGCACAGGAGCTTGAACATACCAAGCATGTAATAAAGTTGACTATAATTATTGCTAGTTATTAATTTGCAAAAACATTTTTACATAGTGGAGTTCTAGTCATTTTCCTATTTGACCTAATCGTTGTCTTAATAACTGGTTTCCAACAGAGAGATCAAAGGGGGACATTTTGTGAAATTTTAAGTGGGTGGCAACAGGACACTAATCTTACCCTTTCTCTCTCCAGAAATGGTGACTCATGACTTTTGCCAGTTTTGTGATCTCTTCCCCCCACCCTCACCCCACCATACTTCAAAGCTAATAATCAGGACAAATTTTACACTTTATGTGAACATTAAATGTATATATAGATTTTTGTTCTGGATTCCTATAAGAAGTGGAGAACTCTAGCCTTAGTTTCTCATTTTACAGGACTTACTTGTTTTGTACCTTAGACTGTGTTTAAATGAATTTTCATTTCAGAAATACCCTAAGCATTGAATGGAGTTTCTTCTTAGTTGTTCTATGTCCTTCTCATATTTTGTGCAATTGTGTCAACAGAACATATTCTGGACTGTGATGTCAGGTAATGATTTTCATCCTTTAAATAGTGTTTAGTGTGCATTGCATTTTGGGGATGTATTTTATTTATATTTCATTAAAATTAGTTTTTAATATTTTAAAATGGAATATTTAGAGGACAGAGGTATCTCTGACTTTAGAATATGGCAACTTTTGCATTGAAATTTATAATCTTTAGAGATAATTTAAAGTGGATCATATTAAATAATCAGTGATTTTTAATAAATATATATGTTATAAAGCCATTTTTATGCTTATAATTTCATTGGTCATGGATGGTAGATAATTCATAATTGGTGTCATATGAACAATAAATAATAAGAGCTATCATTTGCTGAGGGCTTACTATATACTGGGTACTGTGTTAAGGGTTTAGCATATTACTTACTTAATTTTCAAACAGCAACTAGGTTGATATCATTATTACCAATTTATACATGAAAGTGTTAAAGCTCTATCAAAATCAGAAACCTGAGCTCTTAACCTCAGTTTAACATCTAACAGCAATGCTAAACTATTTCATGAAGTGGCCAAGTACCAGCCTTTCAGAATTAATGTCCTGAAATACATTATATTGGGGGAGGAGGGGGAAAGGAGGAAGGAGGAGCAGTCAGTACGTCTTTGTCTGATTCTGAAAGGATACATACAACAAATGAGTCCTTGATTTCAGAAAAACATAAAGTTATAGGTAAATGCCCACACAAAACTGGAGTGAAAGAAAGATGTCCTAGAACCAAAATGAGAAAATAAATAGAGAGAGAGAAGTTAATATTTACTGCGTGCTACACCCTGGGGCATGTATTGCATCTCCATGGACTCATTGACTATGCAAGACAGGCATCTCCCTGTTTCTTCGATGTTGAGATGTCACTGATTATAAGATTTCAATAGTTATAATAATAGGTTTGTTTTAGGAAAAAAAGCTATATGTAATATATAAGTTTCAAACTGACTATACAACTTTATGGTGTAAAAAATAGGTGACAGAACTGAGTCAATAAAATATGGTCCCCATTTTGACAGATGTGGAAACTGAAATCCAAAGAGCTTAAGCTTAATCCAAAGAGCTGAGATTTATTGAGCCCTTACTATGTACTAGGCACTATTCTAAACACTTTTCATATATTAACTATTTTTAAAACTCACAGCAATCCTGTGAGGTAGGTAGGTAACTTTATACTGATTTTACTGATGAAGGAAGTGAGACCCAAGAGAGTCTATGAAGTGGATGGCTATGTGGTTGAGAATCACTAAAGGCTCATCTACTTCCCACCTCCACATAGTAGGCTGTCCTGACCAGTCATGTTAGCCTCTGCTTTCTGATTGGCAGAGATGGTCCCACACTTGAGAGTGTTGGATTCTGGGGCACAGTTCCTTATGGTTGGCCTTGGTCCACTGAAATTAATCTGTCAATGACTTGACCCTTTTTTGAGCTCTGGCAGCAAATTTTTTCCATTTTTGTTAAAAACAAATATAAATCAATACAAACTTAAGCCTCTGTTATTTTTAATTGTCCTTTCAATAATTCTTCATATTGCCATAAGATTAATCATCCTGTAACATTTTGGTCATTTTACATATGACCC
This sequence comes from Pongo pygmaeus, assembly GCF_028885625.2. Lineage (NCBI taxonomy): Eukaryota > Metazoa > Chordata > Mammalia > Primates > Hominidae > Pongo > Pongo pygmaeus. The sequence continues at coordinate 98,131,063 of NC_072378.2, read as the reverse complement.
TCCAAATCTTCAATGACTCTTTATTGCTAAGTTCATTTTTTTAGTCTGCCATTCCAGAGACTTTGAGATCTGGCTCAGACTCTCTGTGACCCTGTCTTGCATTGCATAATGGTGAAAAACACAGGATTTTGGGACACGCTGTTTGGACATGAATCCAAGTTCTATCATTTGTTAGCAATATATCTTTAGACAATCATTTGGCTTTCTGAATTCCAGTTTCTTAATTTGTAACAAAATTTATTGAACACTTACTTTGTGCCCAGAATTGTTTCATTATAATATTTGATCCTTACAATAACCCTATGAATTATCTCTCTTATAACTAAGAGGAATCGCGGCCTGAATCAGTTTTGTTTAATGGTCAAAGGCACACACATAGAAAAGAAGGACTTAAGATTTGAGTTTACGTCCACTTCAGACCCTGAACATCTCATCATTCTTGTTTATCGACTGCCATGGCATGAATATGAAAATACCACTAGGATGCAGGCTCCAGGAAACCAAAGGCCTCTGTCTTCCTCACTGCTACATCATAGCTGGGTTTCTGGGTATGGTGTGTGCAGTGCATGTTTCAGGAGAAATTATCTAATGAAAACACTTTGAAAGCCCCCGATTTATACCCATGATTTGGGAGACAATCAACCACTTTTTATATTGACTCTGTGCTGTAAAGACAGAGGAATTTTTCCTGGCACTTAGCTGAGGTTCAGTAAATACCTGTTGTTTAATTCACTGAATAATAAATTCATATTAGACAATATACAAACGTTTTCCTCACAGATGGATACCATCAGAGTATCAGTCTTTGTAAAAGATTCCCAGGTGGTTCTGTCTGCAGTTTCCAGCTCAGGCTAGAACGACCTGTACTGAAGACACTGGTGCTCTTCCTCTTGTGTGTTTCAGGAGATGAGGAAAAGGAATATGGCAACAGCCTGTGTTCTATTCTCAGGCATATCAATTGTTTCTTATTCACTAATTCTGTCTTGGCTGTCAGGAAGCTCAGAGTTAAATGTGATGCAGAATTGCAGAACCCAACTTCAACTCATTGTTTCTGATATAATTATTTCCCTCTTTCATTACTTGATGGATTCATTTATCTTTATTTTAATGTTTTTCTTATATCTGTATTTTGCAAGCTAAAACACTTAAATTATTTTTAAAAATATGCAAGTTTATACATAATAGGAAAATAGATCATGATATGCTTGCAAATACCTGCTTCGTTAATGCTGAATTCTCAGACTCCAGGCTCAGGCCGCTGAGAACCGTGGCAGCTATGTGATATCTTTATCCTTACTCAATGCCCTTGGGAGTGGACTTGCCTGTCTGTAAGTTCTGTACTTCCCAAATTTTTATAGAACTGTTGGAACCCAATTAAGAGAGTCTGCCAGGCAACTTCTGCCTTGTCCTGGACATACTCCTATCACTTCTCAGCTACCTTGCTCATGTTAGTGACACTTTACTCCATCTAAAACCTTTAACACTCATGCCACAAACCACTAGGGCTGGTTCACTCTGAAACAAATTTCTTATCATGGGAGAATATAAGGTTAACTTTATTCACAGAAAATTAATTATTTTTATCCAAAATTTACAGAAAGATACCACATTGTATCTGGATAAGACAAAACATATATTTTTTTCATTTAACTATTTCTGGTTTCAAATTCCAGCTTCACTTTCTATAGTATTTTACTTCTCTGTGCTTTGGTTTCCTAATCCTTAAAATGGTCTAATAAAGGCCTCTTCATATGGTGATGGTGAGAATTCATTTGAAATAATACAAGTGAAAATATGACAGTTTGAATATTCTTTTGTTTTTTCTAGATTTTAAATGGCCCACATACATTATATTCTTTTTTATTATTACTTATTTTGAGACAGGGCTGGCTTTGTCACCCAGACTAGAGTACAGTTGCACAATCATAGCTCACTGAAAACTCCACCTTCCTGACTCAAGTCATCCTCTCACCTCAGCCTTTGAGTAGCTGGGACTACAGGCGTGTGCCACCACACCCGTCTAATTTTTTGTGGAGATGGGGTTTTGCCATGTTGACCAGGCTGGAGTCGAACTCCTGGGCTTAAGCAATCCACCTGCCTCAGCCTCCCAAAGTGTTGAGATTACAGGTGTGAGCCACTGTGCCTGGCCCACATACATTACATTCTACTGTGGAATATGAATCATCAGACACATTTTCTCTGAATAGCAGATAGCAAAAGGCCTAGGGGAGGAGAAAAAAAAAAGGGAAGAATATTATCTTGCATATTTAAGAGAGAATAAAGTTGATTTTATTGCTCCTAGGGAGATAACAAGGTGTACTCTTGTGGGTTCCAGTTAGAAGGAGGCAGATTTTTACCCCATAGCCAGAGAAAAATGTTAATAATTATAGCTTTCCTAACTTTTAATGGGCTGGCTCATTTGATAAGCTTCCCTTCACAGGAATGATGTACTAGAATGAGTATTCAAGCAAATACTCATCATCTAGTACTCTCCTCCAAGGAGAGTCTTCTGATTTGGGTGGGAGTTTAAACAACACACCTATAGGATGTCTCAAAGCACATATGCTGAAGGTTAGAACAATCTGACTGTGACATCTCTCTGGGTTTTTTGACTCTCTTTATGTCTTTCTTGAAGCTACAACCTGGGTTGAAAAGGCCATTTTTCCTAGAAAAAGGACTATTTTTTAGGCAAGCGTTCATGATTCTAAATACTTATTTCTGTATGAAATATTCATTGTGTTTCAGACACAGTCGAGGTGTGAAAAATATAAAAAGACATTTCCTCATCTGAATATTGATTTATTTATTAATCCATTCAGTCATATGTTTATTTATATATTCGTCCAATAATTGCAGTGTTTTTACTGAATGTCTTACTAGGTTTATGGCAATGTTTTAGGCTCTGAAGATATGCCAATATATTCATAGATTTTACATTTAAGTGGAAAAGACTACAATAAAATTTACAAACAAATATTAATTTTTAATTTTTTTAAATATTTTTTTCATCTTGCAGAAAACTAAAATAAAAAATCACAGAATATCAGCATGAAGTCCCCTTGAAAAGCAGAGGGCAAATCCCTTCTAAACCAATTCTCTCTCAAGACTGGTAGATCAGCTGCACACAGTTCTCCTCCTCCTGCCGCTCAGAAAATGCAACAGCTGTAGATCATTATCTTCAGGAAGCCTCACTTGGTGGGATCTAAACAATGATGGTTTTATCTGAACCTTCTTCTGTACTCAATATAATGTATATTCAGATGGGCAAAACCATCTGGCATGGTTCACCTCTATCTAGGTAGACTTATTCTTTCGTTTTACCTTACAAGCATTTATATAACTGCTATCATTGGCAAGGCCCAGACCTTCATAGTATCTGGAACTTAGAATTTTCAATGTTTTGAGGATAACAGATGATTACTACATGGTGTCTATTAGCTATCCTCAATTTTTCATCTCTTTAAAGTATGTCTTGTCTTGATATTTCCATACACATTCAGAAAATGAATAAAGAGGAAAGAGAACGTAGGCTATACTAATAATTAGACCTCATAATCACTGAGTGCTGACCACACGCCAGGCACCATGGTGTGTGTTTTATGCACATTATCTTATGTAATCCTTATAAAAACCCCATGAGGTAAGCATTAGTATCTCCATTTACATTTGAAGAAATCAAGTCTAGCAATGTGCCCAAGCTCATCTAACCAGACTGCCTAGCTAGGATAGGCACTCACAGCCTCCCCATCTTTGGTAGTTATGTCTCTACCTCCTTCCTGCTCCAGCTTTAGGATGACAAGAAATGTGGACTTAAAGCATAGCTTTGTGCATCTGCCCTAGGATTGTGTCACTTCAGGTAGCTTTAGCTATATGTGTAGCCACACAGCTGTGACAGAGAAGTAGATTTTTAAAGAAGTAATGTTGCAAGTTTTTCTTAAAAAGGTTTTCTTTAATGAATATGCCTTTTTTGTCTCACTAGGCTGTCAATTTCCTTCTGATTTTTCTCTCCATGTTTACCTTAAAGAATAAATTATTTCATGTCACCTGAATCAGCTTAGTAATTTAGAGGAAAATCTGGCCGATAAATCATCTCTAAATAGAAGAATAAAACTTCTCTTAATTCAAGGAAAAAATATGTAAAAGTAACTGTCTGCTGGCAAAAATATTATTAATTCTGAGAGGTTATCTGAAGAGAATTCCCAACATAAATGGTAGGGTGTAAGGTGACTCTAATCTTTGAAGAGAGGCTATCGTTGTCTGAATGATTTTCTGTTAGTAATGAAGACCCAAGAAAATAAAGGTTAGCATTTTATATATAAGAATATAACTGGCAAAACAAAAGAAGAGAGAGGAGAAGACAGAAAGAGAAGAGGTAGAAGAAAACAATTAATTCCACTAAGAAGGAACCCTTAGCCTACTCATCAATGTTCATTTCAATCCTCATTTGTCATCCTTACTTCAGTTACAAATTTCTTTTGAAAAGCCCATCCTAAGAAGGCCTTTCTCTGGCCACATTACTTAAAATGGCATCTGCATTTCCTATTTCTTTACTCTTTTTAACTTTCCTAATAATTATCGATTGCTATTATAAAAATATTTAAATATCTTTCTTCTTGTTTGTTGTCCATTTTCCCCATTAGAATATCAGCTTTATGAAACAGAGACTACATTTTATTGATTGTCTATCCACAACTCCTAAAAATAAACCTGGTATAAGGAAGGCCTTCAACATATTTTTGTAGAATGTAAACACATGTATTGAAACATAAATATGTTTATTCAAGTATTAGAATTTTTAAATTGCATATACTCAGCAAATAAACCTAGGTAACTTAAGTTGCATTCAAAGTTGTCATACACACTAATGTATGTACAATTATAAAAAATTACTATTCCTTTTTAATAATAATCTGAGTGCCAGCTTGTCTTACGCAATAGTTATACATTATAGGTACACAGAAAAAAGTTCAGATAATACAGATAACCTGATCATAGTATAGAACCAATAAAATGGGGAGAATAACAAATGACAAGAACAAAAGAAAGGGCCAAAGGAACTTGGTCACTTCGATAAAGATGGCTTGCTGACACTAGGCCTCATATGTCTTTGGGATGCCCAACTTATAACCACAAGGGAATGACACTGCAGTTATTGTTTTTTCATAAAAGTTTAGACTTGATTCTATACTACATAATACATTCTTACTGCTATAACTTCAATGCTGTGGGAGCGAAAACAAAACAAAACAAAACGATATTTTAACGTTTTGTCTGATACTGAACAAAATGGCATATCCACCTTCGATCTGTGGTACCACGAAGTGTATTATAACAGCATTCTTTGGTCTATACTCTTCCTTCTTACTCCCTAAAGCATTAGTTCTATTGATGTGAATACTCTGATTCATAATATTTTGGACTCTAATTATTTTCCTCATTATTTCAGTGCAACCATGCAAATTAATAGAAGCTATAAATGTGAGGTTTAAAAGAAATGAGGCCAAGCCAAGAAGATATTGGTGCATAAGCAATAGGATTTTAAAGGAAAATGGAACCATAGCTCCTTGGTCTAATATTCCTCAGATACTATTCCTCATTAGCATTGGGTCTATCATCACTGGCAGGAAGCAGGAAATGGATAGAATGGCACTTTGTGGGTTCTCCCATGTCTATCAGAATAAGTCACAAAGAAATACTTTGAAATGCACAGTCCAAATACCATGATGAAAAATGAAAAAAATGCCAGAGAGAATCAAAGGGACACAGCTTTGGAGTGCCTGAAAAAAGACTGTAGCTCAGTTCTCATAGGCCCCAATGTACTGCAGTTCTCAGCACATGACTGTGAAACACTCATGCTGTGTATCAAGTTGATGTACAAGAAAGAGACCTAGGCCAGTAGATGCAGGGTGGATTTCCCAGTCACTGCTTCTAAGTCCTGGGGCCTCAGGCAGGGCTCATTTGTAACACCTGGACTATAACGTCTACTTCACAGGGAAGTGGTTAAGCTTACATGAGGTAAAATGCAAAAATGCACAGCATGGAGTTTAGCCTAAACTAGTCAGCGTAAATGTGGCCTTACTCTGAAGGTACATCTAAAGTAATGGGTGTTTTAGAGGTGGAAACATGAAGTAATTAGACTATCCTTTGTGACTTCTGGAAATCAGATTCTAATTATAGTTTGCACACGTAAGTAAATGTGTGCATCATTTTCATAATTATGTCTCAAGAGTAAAAGAAATATTTCCTCTAGTAGAAGCTATAAACAAAGACTAAACTAAGGGCTTGAAGGTCATGATTATGATGTATGCTCCTTGGTACTTCTCCATGCCACCTAGCAGAGTGTTGGTATTTAATAATTATCTACTTAACTTAGTGTAATTGACAGAGGGAGAAACATGAGGAGTCCCTGGTGAAAATTTCTATAAATGCTCTGATTTTCAAAAGATTGCCAAATCCTTAGGATACCCATCAACATAAACTATGTTAACTTGTGATAATAAATAAGCCCCAAATCTTGGTAACTTACAATTTCTTTCATGTTCCTGTTACATGTCCATTGTGGGTCAATTGTGGCTCTGCTCCCTTTCTTTGTTCTGGGAGCCAGGCTGATGGAGTATCCCTTTTCTGGAATATTGCCAGACTTGCAGCAAAGGGACAAGCATGTGGGGAAACTACAGAATGGTCTTTAAAACTTTTGTTTTGATGTGTCATGAACCTTTCTGTGCACAATTTCATTGGGGAAAAAATAAAAAATTCACGTGGCCACTCCTGATGCATGATCCTTTTGCTCGGAGGGGCACTTCCAGTTACATGACTAAATCTGAAGTCATGGGGAAGTATAATCCATCCCCAGGGGAAGGCAGCAAATACTTTGAACAATAATATAGTATAACACAGTTTAAAAAAAGAACTCTGAAAACAAAGGCAAAGTAAAAAACAAATTCCTAAATTACCTTCCGGAACTGCAGAGTTCAAACTAAATTAATACTTAATTAACATGTAAAAAAAAAAAAGCCAGTACGTTGTATGTATATGTTTATACTTTTAAGGATCATGACCTCATGCTCATTTTTGTTACTAACACAATGGCTGCTATCCTTTAACCCCAGTGTGTCAGCTTGATTACTGAAGCGAGAGAATGAAAACTTTCTCCCTGAACATCACACTAAAATGTGGTGCCTGCCACAGACAAAGACCTGAAATCTCTTCGTCCACCTGGTATCTCCTTCTTGTCAACTATCCCACATTTGAGTACTTAGCTTAAAACTGAATGATTGTAAATAAAATATTTTTGTACCATAAAAAAGAGCAAGTTACATAATTTCTCATTAAAGAGTATCCTAAGAACCATGTTCTGTACTTTGTCTAGAATTATCAGCTCTGATTTTTCAATGAATCTTTAACCATTTGCCTCTTCATTACATTCCATGAACCAGGTAATAATGATGTCATTTATTTTGGTTTGTCCTATTATCTCTCTCTCTCTCTCTCTCTCTGTGTGTGTGTGTGTATGTGTGTGTGTGTGTGTGTGTGTGTGTGTGTGTCTGTTGCTCATTCAGGCCTCACAGGAATGCATCCATAGGCAAGTTCTCTGAATGAGGTGTGATTGCTTTCCTCAGAAAATTACTTTGCACTTTAATTATTTTTCTGACATTTTTACCAATAAATAATCAGAAATTTTCAAACAGCACAACATAGAGTTTGAACTCTGAGCCTGGAGGTTAGGAAGACTTTCATTTATCTCTGTCCACATGATATGAGTTATTGGTTACTTGCTTTTCAACAAAGACCCATTATAGGAAAATTATATTCTAAGGTAGTTGTACTTAATGAATTTTGCTTAATCTTTGCCTACATTTGATTTGCCAAATCTCACACTCATGGCATTTTCTTCTTCTTTTTTTTTTTTCATTGATAAAAGCTGCAGATTGTCCTGAAAAGCTATTATAGTTCAATATGGCTGTCTTCCTTGACATTTACATGGATCTCAACTTTATTTATTTTACTGCATAGTACCTAGCTGCCTGGCTGGAGAAATAAAGATCGCACATTCAGCAATTTATGCAATCCCAGTCAAAAGACTATTTTACTGTCTGTTGAATAATTAGCAATGTGCGTGAAGAAAGAATATACAGTAACTTGCCTGACTTTGGGCAAAAAAAAAAAAAAAAGATTAGAATGACAAATAGTCAGACTCTAGGGTCAAATGCTTTGCCAGTAGTTGCATATGTTTATGCCAAAATACATAAAGAAATGTCACTTCAGCACATGAGTGATGACAAACACTCCAAGTGGGGCTGCAGTTCATCAATCATTTCAAATGTGCAGATTGGGTTTACCTATATAAACAAAAGCAATAAAACTACTCAAAGTCTCACCTTAAACAATTCAAGCATGACATAAACACAGTTACTGCACAGTCAAGCCCCATTTTACTTGAGAAGCAGTCAGAAATACCCTGACAAACTATGATTTATTAAGATTAATAAACCACGTCTTTAATAAAAAAAGTTCTGCTAATATTTTGCATAAGTATGAGAATCTCATTCAGCATCATAGCACATCAGAAAGCATATGCAGCAGGGAGTGTGATTAACGAACCTTAAAACTGTAGATTTGCAGTCATTCTCCACAAGGTTTCAGGTTCAGGGTGGTAAGCACAGAGAGAGCTTGAAGCAAGAGTCCACAACAGGTAGGCTGCTCTAAGCTCAGTTTTGATGATTCATTAAAAAGAAGGTGAATTAATAAAACTATTACATGTTTCCAAGTCATTTTTTTCTCCCCAGGATGCTTTTGAAACATTGATCCTTTAAACACCTGCTAATTTCTTAGGAGAGTGAATACCTTATTATGGTCCCTCCTTGGTAAAGAGAAGGCCAAGAAGGTCAAGGTCATAGGATTGTGGGACAGAATTGATGTCAGAAGTTTGTTCAAGGTTACCTATCATACCTCTTCTTTGAGAAGGTGCATTTGTAAGCATGAAACCTGTGTTCTTGTTCTCCTATTCCACCTACATGCTGTGTCTGACACTAATGCTATGATTGGCTCTCTAGAAGATACAAGTGGAAGTGGAAGTCAGCCATGCCACTACTACATAATTAAGAAAGATTTGGCTTGGAAGAAGCAGCACAATCTACTAATAACCAATGAAGGCTGTTCTGTATCTGCCCATAGAGAAGTTAAATGTTTTTATTTTATTTGTATTAATTTAAAACATTTCTTATTGATGTGTAATTGACAGATAAAAATTGTCTTTTATGGTGTACAATGTAATGCTTTGATACATGTATATATTGTGAAATGATTACCACACTCAAGCTAATTAACATATCCATCACCTCACATAGTTAAACAGTTTGTGTAAGTATGTGGTTAGAACATTTAAGATCCATTCTCTGAGCAATTTTCCAGCACACAATGCATTACTGCCAATTATGGTCACCATGCTATAAAACAGATCTTCAGAACTTATTTATCCTGTTAACTAAAACTTTATAACCCTTGACTGACATCTCCCAGAGTTAAGTGTTCTGATTCCTGAAATGAGGGACTTGGCTTAATTGAACTATACATTCTCTCAAATTTCAACCCCAATTTAACAAGAAGTGAGCAGGGTTTTCTTTCCTTAATTTCACTGAACTTTTAAGATGTAATTGAATGACACAGGGGAAACTCTCTGTTCAGGGTATAATTGGAAGATCTTAACCCTTGTGACAATTTTTCCTTTCATTGGGCCAATTTTGTAGATTTAGAGGGGTTAAATAATTCAGAGAAGATTTAACCCATATTTGACATGAACTAAATCCCTTATGAGAGTTCATTTTGTTTCTTCCTGAAAAGTAGAAACAAACTCAGTGGGCTTTGATATACTTTCATTAAGGTGTGACCTGATTATAATATTCAAACTGAAAAGTTGATTGAAATAAATTTTTCCAACACTCCAAAATGATAAAATACGGGAAATACATACTTAGACATAACAGAAGAATGCTACTTTAAAGTGGCTACAAAATAATTGGCTTGCCTAATTGACCATTCTTACATTACATCCACATTCCTTGGAAATAACAACACACTAGGAATCAAGGGAACAGAGCACAATCCTCATCTGCCACAAATTCAACAACCAATTGAACATTTGCTGGGCAGAGACAAACTGAAAGCTGTGAGAAATTCAAAGATGAAACAAGACCCTGCCTCCAAAGAATGCACAGTCCAATGAGGAAAAAAAAAATTAAAGTTGGAGTTGTCATCTAGAAAAAGAAGAGCCTTGTTTCATGGAAAGCTTTATGTAAACTTTAACTTCTTCACTGTCTAGACCCAATTACTTCAAAACTCATTCAAGTTGAACTTAAATTGCTGATTTTCAGCCTCTTTTTTTTTCCAGGCTTTACTAGATTTTAATTTAGCTCTTCCCCTCAAACCTGTTTGCATCAAATTAAAAGAGCAAGTGGAATTTTTCTTGACAAGCCTAAGAAAGCAAATTGGTCTGATAGGCTATACTCAAGTACAGTTAACAGCTCAATTTGTTGTGGGAGCTGTGCCATATATTGTAGAATACTTAGCATCATCCCTGGCCTCTACCCACTAGATGCCAATAGCCCCCACCTCCAAGTTGTGGAAACCAAAAATGTCTCCTGACATTGCCAAATATCCCCAGGAGCTGGGAGAGAGGAGAAAAATAACCCATGGTTGAGAACTGGCATAGAATGACATCCAGAAGGAGAAAAAGTCAATCCAAGGATATGTTATTAAACTACTCACTAGCTTAATAACAACTGGGAACAACTGGCAACTGGGGCTCTGTTTTGCTGGGGACCTCTGAGTATATAAGATCTAACTATGCTTTGTTTACCTGAAGGATGCAAGAGGGGTGTATTTATCTACTGGATCAAATCTGTCATCTGTCAAGGGTCACCCTGTAGGGGACTGATGCCTTGCACTCCTTTGTGATTGTGTCAGAATGGCTTGGTTGGCTCAGTGTCAGAACGGCTTGGTTGGCATTGTACAAGTTATGAAAAAGCTCTAGGTCAAAAAGTAAAGAAATGCTGCTGAGGCCCAGGTTTCTGGTTACACCTGTGTGGGACTGGTTGCCATAGCCATAGCTGGAGTAGAAAGTGGATAGAAGGGATGTAAGGTAGGGTTGAAAGGGTGTCAGATGTAACCTAAAGACACATTATGTTACATTTAAGACTTTGGATATTTCTTCTTTGTATGCATTTAGAGGAGAATAGGCAAACATATGTTGGTTTATATATGTAATTCAGGACTTTTTCCTCTGTAGAAAGCAAGAGCTACAATTACATGCACCCAGGAGACACAGAAAAGTATCCACAGTGTAGAATGTGCCAAAAATAGAGACACTATATTAAAATTAATATTCACCCCAGTCAACGACTTTGGATTTTGCCCTTTAATTCATGCATTTAAAATGTATTTAAACTATAATATCAGGTAAGAGAAACACATAGATATTATGTCAAATTCTTACAGAGTAGTAAAATGTGAGGTGCATACAAATAAGATTAAAAGTATGAAATCCAATTAAAATTTCACAGGAAATTTGCTGCAAGGATATATTTAGTAAAAAAGCCTAATCACAATTTGTCAAATAAAATTTACATTTGTATTTGAATTTTACTTTTTTAAAGAAGACATTTAGCTTGTCGGGTGCATATTTAACTAAATATATATTTACATTGTTAAATGATAAGAATATATGCATATATAGACATACACATATGTATGCATTTATACACATGCTCAGGATTCTTTCCCACTTTTCATTTAGCTTATTAAAAATGAATACAAACAGACTCTGAGCTCCAGGACCCTCTAAGAGCTTATAGCCTGTAGCAGCTTTCAAGATAACAGCTTCTTTAACCAGAGGAGTTCTGACTTCTCGGTCAGGTTGTTTGAAGTTTCCAAGGCTTGGGGAGAGGGTGGTCTTTTCAGAAAAAAAAGCCAGTATTTCAAAGAAAAGACATACCTTTTTCCCCCTCTTTAGTGCCAAGATTTGAAATTCTCTGAAGAGGAAAAAAAATCTTCCCTTTAAAATGTAGTATTTCTCTGAAGAGACCCATCCCTCGGCCTGGCAGACTCCAGACGTGCTCCCTACCAAGGACTCTGTGCCCAGAGGCTCTGGGCCATACCCTGAAATCAACCATTCCAACAGAGTGCTTCTCATAGTGACCACCTAAAATCAATTATCCTGAAAGGGTTCCTTATTTCAGGAAGTTTACCAGACATATAAATTATGTTGGAATGGTGCTCATTAATTGGTTAATGTAGATGATTTATTCTCAAATATCCATAAACTATTTCTTTAATCTGGACTTGAAAAATTCTTATTTAAAGAAAAAATTTAATTTAGGTTGGTAAAACAATATTAAATTGTAATATATAGTAGTATTTTTCTTTACAAATCCCTGAAGCAGCTACTAAAGGTAATTATTCTGAAAGAGGAAGAAAACCTGGTGTCTGCACACTTGGCTGACTTTAGGCAACTTACTTAACCTGTTGGGGTTTGGACTTTCTCATCTTCAGATGAAGCCATGTCACAGGACTGTTGTGAATGTTAAATGATGTAATGTCTACAAAACACCTGACATTGAGAAGGCATTAACCTGAACTTGTACTAGTCCTTTTCTCCATCATCTAGTCATAGAAATAATCAGTCTAATGTGACATCTTCAGTCTCATTTTATATATTTGTAAAAGAGCAAGAAACATGTATTTCAGAGGGTTGTGGAAAGAGTAAATGAAGTGGAGTATATAAAGCACTTGCACAGTCCTTGCCTGATGATAATTGCTCCACACACATTCGGTAGCAACTGGTGGTAATTCAGAGTAGTTGTGGAGCAACTTCATTATCGTCACAATCACAATTAACAGAACCAAAAAGCATCTGGACTGTTCACGGCATTGTGCTGTGTTAAGTGCTGGGGGTTGAGTGTTAGGGAGCATTGGCCTATAAGAAGAAAAGGCATACAAATATGAAAGTACTTTGACAAATTAACATACAAGTAATGAAAGACAAATACAGACTTTAAGTGACAGAGAAGTAGCAAGGAAGGAAAAATTACTTTTTGCAGGAGTATTTGGGGAAAGAGATGATGAGAAATGAGACCTAATGTTGAAGAAAAGGTAGAATTTATCTGAGTGGCAGAGAAGAAAGGAGATATTTCCGTTAGGAAGTAATGATAAAATGATGGAAAGGCACATTGTGTTTTAAGAGAACAAAGGATCAACCAGTCTGTCTAGGGCAAGATGTCATGGAAGAGACACATTAAGAGTGAGAGAATCCAAAGGGGCTTAATGTTGAGGAGTGTCAGGGACCAGGCTTAAGAGTTTTATTCCCTTCTCCATGAGGAGAAGGTTAATGGAAGGGTTTTGAATAGCAAAATGACAAGTATAGCCAAATTTTAGGAAGATTGAGTACAATATATTTAAATTTTTTCCTAAAATTGCTTAGCCAATTCAAAAGTAAATATGTTGGCTGGTAATATTACTTATTCCAAGTAGATCTCTTAAAATTTAATTTCAAATATGAAAAACTATCGCCTCTCCTAAGATATATTGCAAAGCTGGGTGTTTATTCTGGCTCAGCTGGGGACACAATTCTCTCTCTCTCTCTCTCACTTTCATCTCTTTTTTTGTCTCTACACCAAAGAGAGACAAAGACATTTACTAAGTAAGGGCCCTTTATAAAGAATAATATGTACTTCTAAACTTCTATAACAGGTTATGGGAATTTTTGACAAAATTAATGCAGCACTGTAGGAAAAGAAAGAGAAGCAGGATAATGAGAAAAGAAACAAAGCCAGGTGGTAGTTACGCACACTTAGTTTGAAAGCACTAAACAAAGGACTAGACATTTAGGAATAAAAATAAATAAAAACTAGCTCCTTTTGTGGGGCGCTAAAGCTGGGAGAATTTGAAGCAATGAAACCTTTAGTTTGAGCTTAAGGGTTACCTTTCTTGAAGCTGTCCAGAGTAGCTTGGACACAAGCAGCACTCAGTCATTGATAGTGAGCTCAGCCCTGAATACATTTTATCAGAGACACTTCTATCTCCCACTCTGCACAATGGCAGAATTGGATCTCTTAAAAAAGATTTGAACTCAGTATTCAGTCATAAGATTAAAAAATGGAAAGATAGGTATCTTAGCTCTAGGTATCTTAACAAAAACCATATACTGGGTTACTGAAACTACAGATATCTGTATTCTTATCATACTGGAAGCTGGAAGTCCAAGATCAAGGTTCCTGCAGAGTTCTGTTTCTGATGAGGGCCCTCTTCCTGGCTTGCAGATAGCTACATTTGACTCAAGATGAGCGCTATGGTGTCTTTTCTCTTCTTGTAAGGTCACCAGACCTGTTAGATTAGGGCCCTACTCTTATGGCCTCATTTAACCTTAGTTACCTCCTTATAAACCCTATGTCCAAAGACAGTCATATTGGTAGGTAAGGCATCTGCCTATGAGTTTGCGAGACACAAGTTAGTCCATTGCAATAGGGGTTCAGAAAATTTCAGTCTAAATTCTAGTTTGATAAATTATTATCTGTGTGTCCTTGGGTTGATTATTTAAACTTCTTGAGTCCCATATTTCCCACAGTAAAAGGGAAGACGATGAAGGAATATTGCTGAGCTAGAAACTTCTAAGGACTCTCTCAGCTTTAATATTACCACATTCTATAATTATGAATTTTGGTATAAACTAGTTTCATAGGTTCATTCAAAAAAAGGGAAAGAAACCTTGGTAGAGCCAATGTAAATGTAACCATAAATGTAACCAGTCAACAGCTGGAATGGGGTGAGCGCAGCAGCAGATGAACTGGGCTGGCAAGCTTCAGGTTAGGATGTGACTGCTCATTTAGTTTAAAAATATCTGGATTTCTATTACCAAAACCCTGTCTCTTTTGGAAAACAAACAAACAAGTATTCCAACCAGGTTTATTTGATAGGAACCAAAGCATAATGGATTCTGACCCACTCTCACTGTTAATCTTTGAATGCACATCTTTGTTGACAACAGCACATTCTTTGCAACTATCGTTATCAAAGTTAGTTGGAATCACTTTCTACCTTATCTAGTACTACTTAATAAATAACTTCAAAAGTCAAGAATAACAAGTACAGTGAGCTTGTCAGAGAAACAATGATAAGTCATGTTTAAGATAATTTAAAACTTCTAGTTGATGGAGAAACTTTGAGACAAACATTGTGGGTCCAGTGAAAAAAAATGACACTGATTGTCATAGCATCTTTCTCTATTCCATTGAATTCTATTGTATTAGAAACCAAAGAACATATTAATAAAGCCACTCTTGTCTGATTTATTATAGCTACCAGAATTCACCCCCAGCCTAACAGATCCAAGATCACTAGCAGCCCTGAGGAGGCAGGAGAGATGCAAATCTGAGAGATAAAAGTGAAAAACTCAGCAGTGCAGAAGTAAGGATTATTGGATAGAGTTTCTCCATCTAGCATCCCAACTAGTGAGTAATACCTTCTGCCTCTTTAAGGTAACTATTTATTTGCCTTAGTATGGACAGAGAACATTTGCTTTGGCTTAAAAAAAAAGAATGTGTGCTCTAATGGAAGAATCAAATTATATCAGAAAAGGAAGCACTTTAAGCTTTATTGCTGTAGATCACTCTGCCTCCAGCTGTGAAACTGATTGATGTTTAAAGCCCCTGAGGCACTGGCAGCTGTGGTGGCTGATTCAAACAAGAAAAAAAAATACAGTGTGTGAGTGTGCATGTGGGTGTGAGTGGAATGAGTGTGCAAATGTGTGTAGGTGGGGAATAAGCTATACATTTATTTTAACAACTTTCCTCTGAAGATTTTTTAAATGAAATTCTTCCAAAATAGATAGATGGATCAAAAGATACATGTATAATAGCTACTTAGATATTTAAGCAGGGAAATAGAAAAGCATATATATATATATATGTGTGTGTGTGTGTGTGTGTGTGTGTATATATATATGTGTGTGTGTATATATATATCTGGAGAGAGAGAGAGAGAGTGAGAAAGAGAGATCCATCTATATGCTCAATTAGATGATCCTTTACTTCCCTGCCACCGAAGGAAGGGCAGATGAGTTATTAAAGGAACCCAGTTTAGGTAAGAGAAAGAGTCAATAAGTGGTTGCAAGTTATAATGAATTGAATTGAATTAAAAAGATACCTACGCGAGAAGTACTGTTCCACTCTTGCTTTCCTGATGCAACAACTGGATACAGAGATTCATTATATGGAGAAGAACAAGGCACTGCTAGGAAGGACCCAACTCCAATCAAATAAACCAAATAATTGTTAAATGTACACTTTCTACCCGGCATTACAGCTGTAAACAGAAAGGGTGGGTTTGGAAGAATCTCTGTCCCCACATTCCAAGTGGATACCCAGCAAGAACATTTGGCATTGGTTACACTTGCATAAAACATGTCAAGACTTTCTTACTCTCTTGAAAAATTTACAGATTTTCTCTATGACTCTACTCTTTTGTGCTCATTCCAAAAGGGCTAAAACATAACTCGAGAAAACATATTCTCTTTATTGAAGGAGTTGATGGGAAAAAACAGTTCATGTTTATTTGTGTACAATAAATAAATCCTGGAATAGACCAATTTTGAAAGAGAAGATATACAGTCTAGCACCTACAATGTAAACTCCTTTAATAGGACTAAAGATATATTAAAAAATAATAGCCCAAACCAGGTCAGGATCATCTAGTATGGGCTGGTTACAACTCTTATCTTAGGATGAATTTTTGCTCATAAGAGTATAATAGTGTTTTTAATTGTACTTCTTAGTACTCTTCAGTGAACACTTTTCCCAGGGAAAAAAACCCTCCTAATCCCATTATAAGCCTGCAGTTTTCCTTCCTGCTGTCTGCTAAAGGCTTTCTGCACGTAGCCTTCGAAATTTTTCAGCTTACCTCTTTTTAAAAAAATAATTTCATTCTTGCATGGTGAGTTAAATAGTTTAAATTGATTTCTGAGACCTATCTTCCTGGAAATTAATTTAAAAATTTATTAAGAACATTTCAAAGGAATGCTTGTGTTTCTTTTTTCTCACTCACAACTTTTATATAATTTCAAGCTCCCCTCACAGATCTTGTAAATAGATCCCTCAAAAGACAAGTCAAAAAGGAATGAGCTATTTTTATCATAAAATATAAAACTGTATCATTGTTGTGTAGACAAATATTGCTAGCACCTTTCTAGTGGCATAACTAAAACGGAGAAGAATATGGCCATTGTGCAAGATGTGTCTTGAATTATTTTGTTTCTTTTGTAGAATATTCTTTTTCCTTCTACTGCATATGTTAATATAATCCTTTTGCAGTTCAGGTGATAAACACTCCAAATCAGACATTTATTCTCCATTATCCATTTGGATTGAGTCACTATTTGCCATGGCACATGTCATCCTGACTACTTAACTATAGCAGCAGCTAAATCAGATTGAATAACAAGAGCAGTACGTCTGGAATTTCTATATAAGAGGGATTGGGGTGAAAAGCTAGTTGCAGGGATAGCTACTTGTCTTGAGGCTGCATTTGTTTAGAAAATACAGTGTTTTAAACATGACCTTGTATAATTTAGAACGTCTTCAGGGTGGCAGGCCTGCTGTGGTTTGAATGTCTGAGGTCCAACAAAAAGTCATATGTTGGAACCTAATACCCAATATGAGTCTTTTTGAATGTGTGGTCTTTGGGAGGTGATGAGCCCATGAGGTGGAGCCTTCATGAATCAGATTAGTGCCCTTATAAAAGAGACCCAGAGAGATTTCTAGCCTCTTCTGCTATGTGCAATTACAGTGAGAAGATGGCCATCTATGAGAAAGTGGGGCCTCACCAGACACTGAATCTGCTGGCTCCTAGATCTTGGAATTCTCAGCCTTCTGAACTGTGAGAAATCTGTTTATTGTTTATCAGACAGCCAGTTTATGTTATTTTTATTATAGAAGTGCCAATGGACTAAGATAAGGCTTTAAGCTACATCAAGGCTCTGCTAATTATCCATGGAGACACTCCCACCCATCATTCCGCACTTTTGAAACCTTCTCTTCCAAATCAGTCCTCAAAAGGAAGTGCAATTAAGCTTGCTGACATTCAGTGACCCACAGTGATGTACAGGGAATGTGGTAATATTAGGAAAATAAATAACACAAATGCTCTCATTATGGATTGTGGAACTCTGTATCACCTTGTGTTTTTATCCTCTTATTTTTTTTCAAAGTTTTTCACATACATGATTTTATTGGACCATTTGCTCCTTCAACAGATATTTAACTATTAACTAGATGATAGGCTCTTAGGAACTGGATGTATGTTGATGGGCATGACATCAGTACACATAAAACAGGCATGGTTCTATACAACTATGGAGCTATAGCAGGGTGGAGAAACATTGCATACCTAACTATAAAGCAAATTATTTAACTATAGTTATTTTTAATGCTTTCAAAAAGTGTCAAGTGCCTGAACTTTCTTTGTCTTTGTGGACACAGAAGATTTCTCAAAGGAAATGACAATTAATGAGGATCTTCAAGATGAGTAAGACTTTGTTAGTTTAAGGGTTGTCATGATCTTGATGGTAACACTTCAAGCAGAAGTAGATCATTTACTAAGACCACACAAAAGACAAGAATGATCTGGTCCTTCTGAGGAAAAGGAAGAATGTCAGCGTGGTTGAAACCTCAATAATGGACCGAGTAGGAGAAGCCAATCCTCACAACAACTCTTTAAGGAATATAAACAGGCATAGTGTCTGATGTCCTAACAGATGCAGGTGACAAACGTGACCAGATTAGTCTTTGCTCTTCTCCTTCCCTAATCCTATTCTTGCTTCTCTAGTATTGTTTGTATTTCTGCCATACATCTGGCGGCATTCCTGGGTTGTAAATAACAGAAATGTTCACTGATGACTTTACTGAAAAGAGACTGAGTAACTTATAAAACTGAAGGAAGAATTAAATAATTAGGACTCAGATAGAGGAAGGACAAGAGCAAGTCCCGAGAATTGAGTAATAGCAATTCACAGAATGTAACTTTAGGCCATTTCATCAAGCTACCCAGATTTAACTTTGTTGTGTCCTAGAAGAAAAAGGTCTGATTGGCCTAGCTTGGGCCAAGTGTCTTTGGGTTTACCAGAGGAAAGTCCTGGGATTGCCCATTCCAGGAGAATTCGAAGAGGGGTAGAAAGAGGGAGTTCACTAAAGGAAGCTATATATATACTAGCTATACTAGACACGGACTGATTACCTAGAGGCAGGTTGCTACCACCTTCTATGTTCCCATTTTGCTTGCAGCTAAGCTCCTTTTAGTGTCTACTGGCTGCTGCTTTGCAGAATTACTACAGCTAGAAATGTGCAGGTCTATAACTAAGAAGTGGATTTTTAATGTAAATTCAAGAGCTTTGTGTCTCTGAATTTCTGGCTAGAAATAGTGACTGAAACCCCCAGGAACCCCAGTTTCCACATCTCCAGAAGATATTGATGCAATGAATTCTTTTGGGAAAGTGATGCTTGGGTTATTATCATCAGTCAGATAAACAAGGGCTCCTTGTTTTTAAACATTTTGGTCACTTCTATTTTTATTTTCCAATGAATCATTCTTTTAAAATCACATTTTACTTTTTAACTGGTGGATTTCACAAAGGCAGCATAAATGGCTGTGAGAACAACTATGACCTTAGAAAAGAAACTTTGATAGTGGAAAAGCTGATAGTCTTATATTTTAAATACATCTTTTTGTTAATTTTTGGGAATATTATGTTTATTTAAAAATTCTAAGACTACTAGTAAAATATACATAAGAAAATAAAAATCAACCATAATAAGATAAACACTATTTATATGTGGATATACTCCTCCCATCTTTTATTTGTATATTTATATTTTTAAAAAGTGGGATTATATTGTACGTAGTTTGTGTTTTGCTTTTTTCACTTAACATTAGACAATGACCATTTCTCCAGGTCATTAATCTTCAACAGCATGTTCTTTCAAATGGTTGCTTAGAATTCTATATTATGGATAAACCACAATTTATTTAACCATTTCTCAACTGATAACATTTAGTAAGGTTGTAAATTTTGTTATATTGTTGCAATCAGCATTCCCAGTACATAAAACTCTACATGTACATTTGATTATTTTGATAGATTATGTTCCTAGGAGTGAAATTACCAGTAAAAATATTTTAATCAGAAAATTGAGCAATGAACCTATGGAGCCTGGAACCTGGAAAAAACAGTGTTTCAAAACTGCTCTATCAAAAGAAGGGTTCAACTCTCTGAGCTGAATGCACACATCACAAAGAAGTTTCTGAAAATGCTTCTGTCTAGTTTTTATGTGATGATATTCCCTTTTCCAACGTAGGCCTCAAAGCTCTCCAAATATCCACTTGCAGATTTTGCAAAAACAGTGTTTCAAAACTGCTCTATCAACTGGTTCCTCACAAAATACATTTTGGAGAATTTGGGAAAATGCAGAAATGTATGTGAAAGAAAAAGAAGAAAAATCCTCTATAATCTCACTGGCGAGAGGTAACAGTGACTAACATTCTAATTCTAATTCTTTTCAGTATTTTTCTATACATCTATGTGTACATATATTGCATGTGTGTATGTTTACGCATAAAATGGATCTTTGCTTTCTCTATAGTGCTCTTTCCAGCTTTATTCATTTTACTATACAATAATCTTTAAGAATTTTTTGTAATGGTTAACAATATTCTATTCTATGGATCTTGTGTTGAATACTTAGGATGGATAACCCAAATTTTTATTATACATAGTGCTTTAATGAACACTTGTATATAAATTTTAATGTATGACTCTGATGAGAATCTTGGTATTAATTTCTAGAAGTAGAACTATCTGAGCAAAAAGCATAAGTATTGTGCTTGATATATGTTGCCAAATTGTCTTTCAGAAAGATTTTAGCAATTTATCATTCCACTAGCAATGTATGAGAGCATCCATTTGTTTCTACCTTTGTTAACATTGAATACTACTAATAGTTTCTAATCTTGGCTATTGAGTATTCAAAAGGGGTAGTTTGTTTCTTCAATTTACATGTCTTTGATAACTAATGATTTTGACTTTTCATATTAAATGTACATTTGTATTTTTCTTTTGTGATTTTCTGGTTTAGCATCGTTGCAATTTTTTAAATTGAGAGCTTCCTCTTTTCCTTATTGGCTTATAAGAGCCATATAATAAAAGCAGTAACACTTTCTGCAAGGAAAAAATCAAGCAGCTAGACTCCCTGTGTTCTCAAAGAGTGATTCCAGGACTAGCTGCAGGGACAGTTGGGAACTTTATTAGAAATGGAAATTCTCAGGACCCATTCCATCCCCACTGCAGCTGTGTCTTAACAAGCCTTCCGGGCTTGCTGATGCATGCTGAAGTTTGAAGGCCACCAAGTTAGAGAATCAAGATGTCTTCTCACACAATAGGATGTAATCAGTCCCTCCTGTGAATGTCTGTAATACCTGGTTTGCGTTAAGTGAAACATATGAAATTGCTGATGCGTTATTGCTTCTAAACTACAAAAATGGCAGTTTCATGTAGTCCAACTTTTAAAATCTCTAACAATACTTTTTACCAGAGACGACATTGAAAATGTTTATTTTTTTACTTTCCAAGGAACCATTCTTTTTAATTTACATCTTACTTTTTAAATCGTGAATTAAAAAAATAGCAGCACAAATGACTGTGAAGAATAATTATGAACTTAGAAAAGGAGCTTCAGGAAAACTGCAGACAAATATCCCTGATGAATATAGGTGCCAAAGTCCTCAACAAAATATTAGTTAACCGAATGCAACAGCACATCAAAAAGATAATCTACCATCACCAAGTGGGTTTGTACCAGGGATGCAGGCATGGTTTAACATTCATGAGTCAACAAGTGTGATACACCACATAACAGAATTAAAAACAAAACAATCACATGGTCATCTCAATAGATGGAGAAAAAACATTTGACAAAATCCAGCATCCCTTTATGATTAAAACCCTCAGCAAAATCCACATAGAAGGGACATAACTTAAGGTAATAAAAGCCATCGAAAATAAACCCACAGACAACTTTATACTGAACAGGAAGAAGTTGAAAGCATTCCCCCTGAGAACTGCAACAAGACAAGGATGCCCACTTTTACCACTTCTAATCAATATAGTACTGAAAGTCCTAGCCAAAGCAATAGGACAAGAGAAAGAAATAAAGGGCATCCGAATCAGTAAAGAGGAAGTCAGACTGTCACTGTTTGCTGATGACATGATTGTATACTTAGAATACCCTAAAGCCTCATCTGAAAAGCTTCTAGAACTGGTAAATGAATTCAGCAAGGTTTCAGGATACAACATTAATATACACAAATCAGTAGCCCTGCTATACACCAACAGTGACCAAGCTGAGAATCAAATCAAGAAATCAACTACTTTTACAATAGCTGCAAAAAAAAAGAAAAAAAAATTAGGAATATATATAACAAAGGAGGTGAAAGACCTCTACAAGGAAAACTTCAAAACACTGCTGAAACAAATCATGGATGACACAAATTGAAACACATCCCATGCTCCTGGATAGGTAGAATCAATATTGTGAAAATGACCATACTGCCACAAGCAATCTACAAATTCAATGCAATTCCCATCAAAATATCATCATCACTCTTCACGGAACTAGAAAAAAAAATCCTAAAATTCATATGGAGCCAAAAAACAGCCCACATAGCCAAAGCAAGAATAAGCAAAAAGAATAAATCTGGAGGCATCACATTACCCATCTTCAAACTATACCATGAGGCCATAGTGACCCAAACAACATGGTACGGGTATGAAAACCGACACATAGACCAATGGAATAGAATAGAGAACCCAGAAATAAAGCCAAATACTTACAGTCAACTGATCTTTGACAAAGCAAACAAAAACATAAAGTGGACAAAGGACACTCTACTCAACAAATGGTGCTGGGATAATTGGCAAGCCACATGTAGCAGAATGAAACTGGATCCTCATCTGTAACCTTATACAAAAATCAGCTCAAGATGGATCAAAGACTTAAATCTAAGACCTGAAATTATAAAAATTCTAGAAGACAACTTTGGAAAAACCCTTCTAGGCATTGGCTAAGGCAAAGACTTCATGACCAAGAACCCAAAAGCAAACACAACAAAAACAAAGATAGATGACACTTAATTAAACTAAAAAGCTTCTGTACAGCAAAAGAAATAATCAGCAGAGTAAACAGACAACCCAAAGAGTGGGAGAAAATCTTTACAATCTGTACATCCGACAAAGGACTAATATCCAGAATCTACAAGGAACGCAAACAAATCAGCAAGAGAAAAACAAACAAACCCGTTAAAAAGTGGGCTAAGGAAATGAATTGGCAATTCTCAAAAGAAGATATACAAATGGCCAACAAACATAGGAAAAAATGCTCAACATCACTAATGAAATGCAAATCAAAACCACAATGGAATACCACTTTACTCATGTAAGAATGGCCATAACCAAAATAAGAGATGTTGGCATGGATGTGGTGAAATGGGAACACTTTTACACTGTCGGTGGGAATGTAAACTTGTACAACCACTAGGGAAAACAGTGTAGAAATTCTGTAAAGAACTAAAAGTAGATCTATCATTTGATCCAGCAGTCCCACTCCTGGGTACCTACCCAGAGGAAAATAAGTCATTGTATGAAAAAGACACTTGCACATGCATGTTCATAACAGCACAATTCAAAATTGCAAAAATATGGAACCAGCCCAAATGCCCATCAATTAATGAGTGGATAAAGAAAATGTGATATATATTTTTTATATATATATATATATACACACACACACATATATATACACACACACACACACACACATATATATATACACGCACAATGGAATACTACTCAGCCATAAAAAGGAATGAAATAATGCCATTTGCAGCAATCTGAATGGAACTGGAGACGATTATTCTAAGTGAAGTTACTCAGGAATAGAACATCAAACATCCTATGTCCTCACTCATAAGTGGGAGCTAAGCTATGAGGATGCAAAGGCATAAGAATGATATAATGGACTTTGGGGACTCCAGGGAAAAGGATGGGAGTGGGTGAGGGATAAAAGACTACACACAGGGTACAGAGTACACTGATCAGGTGATGGGTGCACCAAAATCTCAGAAATCACCACTAAAGGACTTAGCCATGTAACCAAACACCACCTGTTCTCCCAAAAAAACTATTAAAATAAAATCTATAAATAAATACATAAAAATAAATAAAAATTAAGTGGATGGCAAATAAAAAATAGAAATCATGATGAGGTTAATGCTCTGGAGATGAAACTTGTAGCCACGTCTGTTTTCTTATTTAAAAATTCTCATTTAGGCATATTTAGAAATATATGAAACTCATTAAAAATGCAAGTGAATAATCAACTTAAGATTTAAAATAACATTTTCTGCACATGAAGAGAAAGGCTCGGTGTGACAGAAGCCACAAAGTTAGATGTAAGTTCTAACTCTTTTTTTCTTTTGAGGTAGGGGTGATTCACTGTGTTAATTCTATTATGGAAAATAATCAAATCAATTAATAAATAATAAAAGCAGACGTGTAAGGATCATGATGATCATGCTAATTCCAATTCTGTGTTCCTCTAATCCAAACCAAAAAAAAAGAGTTAAAAGATATATATATATATACACACACACACACATATATAGTTATGGAACAGAAGGGCCTATATATACACATAATTGGGGTTATAGAGAATAAATTTTAAAATAGAGGAGATTAAAAAAACAAAAATAAGCTTTGATATTGGAAAAGCTGATAGTCTTAATTTTTAATATGCTCTTTTGGTAATTTTTAGGAATGTTGTTTATTTTAAAATTTCAAGACTGCCAGTAAAATATAAGTAAGACAATAAAAATTTCTTGTTTGAGATCTCATGAATCAGAAGGAGTTTCTTCACCAGGGTAGGGTCCTTAATGGTCCTCTGCTATGTAGGTTTTTACTATTTCAATTGCCCAAAGAAGAATTGGGAAAATGAAAGTCCTCATACAGGTGGCGGGGACTGGGGGCCACTTGTGGGGTTTGGGTCAGCATTTAGTAATATTTACCAATCTGTATAGAAGTATGCAATGTTTTAGCAATGACTACAACTGTACCTGTGCATATACAACCAAGACATCTGCTTTATTCTGTAGCAATGTTCTTGGTGTAATTGTATTGTTCTCCTTATTAATATGATTGCAAGCTCCAAGAGGCTAGAAATCATGACTCGTCACCTTTTTACAGCCTGTAGTGTTAAGTATTATGCATCTCACATAATAAGTGCTCAATAGGTGTTTGCTGAATGAAGACTGATTTTCCATTATGGCTCATTTTGAGGAGGAAGGGGAAAGATTTTGAAACTATGCTGCTTAAATAAAATACACATAAAGAGAGGGATTGAGTTCTTGAGGATTTAGCATTGTAACTGCAAGGCTTCTATATTTTTGTAGACCTATATATACAAGAGAAATTTCTAGTGTAATACCTAACTTCTGGGTAAGGGTAAATTTATTCTTGAAACCGAGCTCAAAAGGAGTCTTTGCGTTTCTTTAGTTAAGACACCAGTTTTCCCCAAGACCCCACATTTGCCCTCAGCACTTCTGTAGGCTTCTCTTTGAAACGTGAATTAAATGCCAGGCATTTTGTTTGGTGTTTGTGGCTTTGACTTTCTAATACCACCTACTAGGCTTAAGCACACCTGTGTTCTGAACCCCCCGTGGAACAGAAGATAGTTGTATCTTTGGGCAAACACTGAGGACACCACCAGCAACCAGGATATATGTGATTTCAAGGCTTTTAATAACAATATTTAAAATATAGTTTTGGTATCAGATGGTCCATAATGAGTTTGTGTGATATTGAAAAATGTAACCAGAAGAAAAATTTTATACATATTTTTAAGTCCTCACAACATTTTCTTATAAGTAAATATCTAAATCAGTGCTAGCTTCCCAAATTCAGCAAGCATTACTGCACAATGTATCATGTTGTTATGACAACTGATGATCCAGAACAAGCAAAACCTGTAAGGATGAAGTACACCATTCAGCATAATGCACTTTATTCTCTTAAAAAGAAAAGTTATTTTTTTCCTCTACAAATGAGATGATATGATGGGGAAATTAAATTAAATGGTGATGTTATTCCCTGAGGGCAAAACAATTCCATTCAATAAATTAATTTTACATCAGTAACTCTTTCTTTTCTTGAAACTGACAGTAATAACCTGACGGCTTAAAGCTCTAATAAACTTCAAGATCAGTACAACTACACTACTTGTACAAAAAGGAAGTCAGGAGTATCACAGGTATGATAATCATTCTCTGTTCATCACAAAGAGGGGAAAATTCTCTAAATTCAATTTAACTAACTGCATTTACTTGATGAAACAGAGTACTTAAAATAGTTTTTGACAGCATGTGGTTTGAGCATCCTAACATTCCCATTCTTTGGAAAGGTCTCTAAACCTCACTGACATTCTCCATTAAGCTATTCTAAATAAATAACACTTGAAACCTGGAAACCTATCACAGGAAAAATTCTATCATCCTAAAGAAAAAAGAATGAAGAAGGGGGAAAGAGAAAACTGTAATGGGGCCTCAGACATAGATAAAACCAGCAAGTGCAAATGTTTTAACTTAGTGACTTAGGGATTTGTTAGGACCTTCACATTTTAAGCAATTGAGCTATCTAGAAGCTACTATTTATAATGAGCTGTGGCAAGAGGGAACTCAAGGTTTTGTGCCTTTATCTCCCCATCTCAAATTCTGCTATCCTCAAATGAGCCAACAAGAACAAATATTAACCCCCCCAGGCATACAAGAACTCATTTCCTTTACTATTCTTCTCATAAAAACTTTATGTTTCTCTGAAAGTATTTTACAACCATGACAGAAAACATTATCACTAATTCCAGTAGATTCACATTGGCCCAAACCTGGGAATTCAGCCAGAACTGAAGAACAAGTTCTCTTTTGCATCCTCTCCAGGGTATGACTTCATCTCTAACACTTCTGTAACTAAATACCAACTCTTGGGTAACAAACCGGATGTATTGTGCCAAATATCACTGCGCTTATCATTTTCCATTTTCAGATGATACTGATAAATGATTTGTGAATGTAGAAAAAAACATTAAATGGAATAATAAACAGTTGCTCAGTTTCTTTCCTGCATTGAGTGGTTCTAATTAGAGGCTAAAGGAGTCCTGCTGCTTTTTCATCATTCAAGTTTATGATATAGCAAACATCCCAGAGGTCCCAGGGTCCTGAAGACTCAAAGAGAGATGTCACCTGTACATCCAAATAGATTACAGAGGTTTGCCAATCTGCAAAACCGCAGGTCTATCTAAAGCAGGAGGCATGTGCTGCCTGTTTTGTAGAAAGCACAATTTAATTGCTACAGTTCTGCAATTATTCACAAACCATGTTGAACAGTAAACAATTAATCCCAAATCTTAGCTCGACAGCCCTTACTACAGTTAGAGAGTTACATTTTAAAATGTTTAAGGCAGTTAGCCACACACATTTTTCAGCTCAAGCTAACAGACTCCTCAAGGTTTTGTCATCTTTACCATCAATCAGTCTAACCCCGAAACCCTTGTTTTTTTGAATGGAGTATTGAAGTCTCACATAAAAAGAGGGGAACATTTCTTTCTGAAAGAGTCTCAACCTGTCCCCCTAAAGACAAAGTTCTTAGGTGCCAGAGCTTCTATGAATGGCTACACAGAAAAGGGAGAAGTCATTGGTTTTGGTTTCACTACTGAAATCTCTACTGCCACCAGAGATCAAACAAAATACTTTCTATCTTGTCTTTTCATTGGGAGCAATAGGCTACATTGTTGACTAAAAGTTTAAAGTCAGAGTGGACTCTACATTTTCTGCTGGACCTAAATGACCAATGCCCACTACAATCGTGCATTCGAATTGGGTTAGCTCTTATCTCTCACTTAGTGGATAACAAGATGCAAACAGGCCTGAAAAGGTCACACAGGTGATTTCAATTGGCACCTTAAAGCAATTTTAGTCCTGCATAACTGCTCTCAGAGGGCTTATTTAACGGCCCTATTACAGCAGTGGTTCTGTAACAATATAATTGGTGTAATAACAATACCTCTACCAGTTGTTTTACACTGTATTTAAAGTCAACACTAGGAGATGACCATTTTTACTTAGAATGAATGATATGCAAAAAAGTCTTGTTTTTTTTTAGTTGAAAAATAACACTAAGGAACATCATCAAAACCCTTCCAATGTTTATTGTAGATCCCTAGCCACGTAAAATTTCAATTCAACTTTGTTTTCTTATCAAGATCCTTAAATCACAAAGCCAGCAACACTTCATTTATTCATCAGACAACACATTCTGATTGGATACTTAATATGTGCCAGTCATGACTCTATGGTTCTAGTGACAAAGAAGAGAATAAAATAAACAAAAACACCTGTCCTTCTGAAGCTTATATTTGCAGAGGTTGGCAAGTTTTGCTGCAAAGGGCTAGATAGTAAATACATATTTTAGGCTTTTGGAGCCATATGAAAATGATCATAACACATAAACAAACGAGTGCAGCTGTGTTCCAATAAAACTTCACTTACAAAAATGCACGGGGAGCTAGATTTTGTCTATGGGCTATAGCTTATTGACCTTTAGCGCCAAGTGGAGGAGTCAGACAAAAAAATAAAAATAAGTAACTGTGGCATTTATTAAGAAGAAAACAAAAGAGGCAATGGTGATAAAAATGTGTGTGCATATGCCTCTGTTGCTAGAGAGCTTGCAATTTTAGATGAGGTGGCCAGATACGTTTTCACTTGAATGAGGACCTAAAGGAAGTGAGGGCATTATGCTGATATCTGGAGTAACAAACAGCCATTTGGGTCAAGAGAATTGCAGATGTAAATGCTCTGAGGGTCCCCATATGGGGAGCTCCAGCCAAAGATGTTCAGTAGTCAAGGGGGACAGGCAGTAGTAGAAGATGAAGTCGGAGAACAGGAAGAGAAAGGAAGCATATGTGGGATACGGGATCATAGAGGGAATTGTAAATGTATGTATTTTATAACCTGAGTAAGATAGGAAGTCACAGGAGGGATCTGAGAAGAGGAATAAAATGATCATCTTGGCTGCTGCCCTGAAGAAGAGAATCCAGGGAGGCAAGGGTAGAAACAGAGAGACCAGGCCCCAGGCTACAGTGGTCATCCAGGCAGGAGCTAATGGTGAACTGAATCAAGACTGTAGCAACCGAGGTGAAGCAAGTGATAGGAATTGTGGTTATGGTTTTAAAATACAGCCAGAATTTTCTGAGCATTTGCAAGATATAAGAGAAAGAAGAAATTCAAGAATGGCTCCAAGGTATTAACTTGAGCAACTGGAGAAACGGAATTGCCATTTATGGAAATGAAGACACCTGGTGTAAAAGCAGAACCTATTGGGGCATTGGGGCTGTCTTGAAAGTAATAAGTTTGAGATTTCTTTTTTTTTTTTTTTTTTTTTGAGACTCACTCTGTTGCCCAGACTGGAATGCAGTGGTGGGATCTCTGCTCACTGTAATCTCTGCCTCCCAGATTCAAGAGAGTCTTGTGCCTCAGACTCCCAAGTCGCTGGGACTACAGGCACACACCACCACACTCGGCTAATTTTTGTGTTGTTAGTTAGGATGGGGTTTCACCATGTTGGCCAGGCTGGTCTTGAACTCCTGACCTCAAGTGATCCACCCGCCTTGGCCTCCTAAAGTGCGGGGATTACAGGCATGAGCTACCACACCTGGAAGGATTTCTTTTGACCCTGAAATGGAGATGTCACATAGGCAGTTGGACATATCAGTTGAGGAGAAAGTTCTAGGCTAGGGTTATAAATTAGCAAGTTGTCAGCATATGGATGATATTTAAAGAGATGAGATTTGATGAGATCACTAAGAAAATGAATGCAGATAGGAAAGAAAATGTCTGAGGACTGAGCCCTGGGGCACTCCAATGTTGAGAAGTCAGGAAGATTAGAAATAACCTGCAAAGATCGTCTGTACACTTAGGCTCCTTAGAAATCGTTTACATCTTTAGATACATGACATGTTTTAAAATTGTGAGGATAATTAAAAGCTGAATGCATTAACAAATATTTTCCACAAATTTAAAGAAGAATTTGAAAATGGTATTTTTTCTTCATTAGAATATTTATATATGTATATTTATAGGACTGAAGGATATAAAATAAAAGCAACACTGGTGAGATGTTTATAACCCTAAAACTCCCCTTGTCCTATATATACTTTAGAAAATAAAAATGAGCAAAAGAGTCTTCTTGGAAGGGGTAAGACAGGAAATGTAGTTAGTCCAAGCCTGTTTCCACTCCCGGGGCCTCGACACAAGACACAGCTCTTAAGCAATGAACCGTAGGAACTGTCCAGCCAGCAACTGCAGAAGTGTGTACCCCAGTCACACACCGTACCATAACTGTTAAAACACATTTAAACAGAACCTAAAGTTTGAAAAGAGACTTATAAAGTGGTTTTTGCCACAGGGAACATCTTTGAAACTCGCACAGACAATTCCCAGATGGGTTGTCTGTAGATGCAATCTGGGCTGGGGCTGTCTGTCACCTCCAGCTAGGAGACAATCTGGCAGCATACAAAAAGAGCATGGAGAAAAAAGGAAGATGGAAGCGGTCAATGCAGCTCTTATAAAGTGACCGTAATTTCCATCCACTTCACTTTTGTTTGAAAAGTTTCCTTGTTTTATTTTGTTGCTACTGTGTAGTGAAAATATAAATTCTGTCAAGAAGATATTGCATCTGTTCAAATGGAGAACAACACATGATCCCTTGAATTTTACATGAAATATAAAATGTGAGTATATAAAATATTTTGGCAAAATGCTGAATTCCTTGTATATTTAAAGAATTATGTAACACATATTGCCATAAAATATTAGCAAATATCACTTGGAAAACTTAACCTGAGCCAGAGTAACTTATGAATTCAATAGGAAAAATGTCAAAAAAAGGTTATGAAAGTATGTTAACAAATGTCGTTTATAGATAAGAAAACTACACCCAGAGAGACTGATTTGCCAATGTTACATCATGAGGAGATTGCAAAACCAGGATTAGAATATGCCATTTGCCTCCTTGCAACTGCTACTTTCTACAATTTTATGTACTCCCAATTGTTTGACATCAAACAGTCAGATGATTGATTTGCTTTTCAACAGGTAGCTGTAGCATTGTGCAGGCAATGTAGGAATGACATTGGCATAGAGTTAATATGAAAGAATGAACAAGTCTGACTATAAAAATGGAACAATTGCAAATCTAGCTGTATGTTTTCAAATCCAGCAATCCTCACATTACCATAAGTAATTCGGTCAGGCACCAACTTAAAATCAATCACGCTGCAGAAAAGTATATGAAAGTTCAGTATGTGCCAGTCACCGGGCATGAAGATGTAAAAGGCCTAGTCCCTGACATCGGAGAGAAACTTAGAGTTATCTATTTTAATCTCTTCATTGCTCTTATTCTTACCTTTGTGGGTAAATGTCATTTATATAATATTTTGTGGACATTACATATATATAATGCAATATATAAAATATATATTAAATGCAATATATACAGATATTACATTGCATTTTAAAGATATGCTATAATGGACAAGAGAGGTTTGTAGAGTTGACTCCCTGTGAACTGGCATGAAAAGATACATTTGTGTTGGCCAGATGGGATAAAAAGGAATTGCTGACTTGAGCCCCTGGGATAACAGTAAGAGGCAGCTGAGAGCCAGGGAGTTGATGGGGGTTGGAAGCAGAGAAGAGAAAGACAGGAAAGCAATGGGGCACATAGGGAATTCAGGATGTTTATTCAAAGTGGAATGTCCAGTTAAAAGGAACGAATGGAATGAGACATATCGCAGCATCCTTTTAACTTTTAGAGCACTTGGCGATAAATACAACTGTTTTTCCTGTATTTTCATACTAGGTTGATCTTGTATCCCTTTCAGATATGGCAGGATGGGATGACACACTTACTTGTGTGAAGGCTAAGTTTCAATATTATTGAATTTTGGACAGTTGGAATGTTAATCATTCTCTCAATAAAGCACGCTACAGAAATAAACTAGTAGTATGCCACTGTGTCACCTTTAGTATTAGCAGAATGGGCCACAGAGGGAGACAAGATCTAGGATAAGTGTATATGGTATTAGCAATATTTAATTATTGGGAAAGGAATGATATGGAGACAAATGTGATCACAGAAGAGTTCCTGGGGGAAGAAAACTTAAAAAATGGAATGATGTTTATATTATGATTGTTTATTCAAAATATTCTGATAAATTTTGTACAGAATCGATGAGGAGAAAAAGTCCTAAGCAGTGATAAATGTCCACTGGGGAATTTTTAAAGAACAGTAGATTGTTTCCAAAGAAAGATAAAAGATCCAGGAACAAAGTGGTAGCACTGGTAGATGAATCCCAGTCAACAAGAGATCTGGCTCTTGAAAAAGCAGTAGAATAAAGGATACTTGGTGATTCTCAAAGTGTACAGTTTGGAGGACAGGGCGGAGCAGGTGCCAAGAAAAGAATAATATAAACTACGAATTGAACAAACTAGGGTAATGTTACAAGAATAGAATGCTTCAATGACTTAGGTGCAAGCAAGCATTGAGAACTATAAAAGATTTCACCTCAGTGTGACATTTCAATATACACTTAAAAGAAGGCAGCTCCTAGACCAGACAGGCTGTTGATTGCTAGAACAGACTCAACTGTAGAAATCATTGAGGAAGCATGTCCCAATATCTTGATATCCAGGCAGATAGAAGATAAAATTATTTCCAACTGTACTGTAAGGCTAAAAAAAAACTTTTGTATAGTATGGTAGTTGAGATTAAACAAGTCAACAAATACCAAAATGAGTTTTGGTATCTGCCAGGAACCAGAGCTCATGGCAATTGCTCATAAAGGTCCAGGCTCACTCAGCTAGCCAGCCTTAGAAAGCTTGAGAGGCACTATTTTCGCTATTACGACAAATTCTAATTGAATATACTGGATAAAGAAAATGTGGTACACATACACCATGGAATACTGTGCAGCCATAGAAAAGAATGAAATCATGTCCTTGTTGGGACATAGATGAAGCTGGAGGCCATCATCCTTAGCTAACTAATGCAGGAAGATAAAAACCAAATGTCACATGTTCTGACTTATAAGTAGGAGCTAAATTATGATAACTCATGGACACAAAGAAAGAAACAACTTACACTGGAGCCTATTGGAGAGTGGAGAGTGGGAGGAGGGAGAGGATCAGGACAAAATAACTAATAGCTACTAGGCTTAATACCTGAGTGATAAAATAATCTCTACAACTAACCCCCATGACAGAAGTTTACCTATGTAACAAACCTGCACTTGTACCCCCGAACTTAAAAGTTAAAAAAAAAAAGAAAAGGAAAATAAGATGATCAAGAATCAAAAAGAAACAGGATGGTATCTTGGTTCAGATTTCTATATAAATAAGCTAGCAGTAACTGTAGAGAGGCTAGATACTGCCCACTTTTTCAAAACTGGTTGCGATTGGGAATTTATAATCCTTTCCTTGATGACGATAAAGAGAGTTGGGTTATCTTCCACCTTTTCCTCTCTTTTCTTCTCTGCATTGAGCATCGTTCACCTTCTGTTTCCCATTGTAGACAGTAGGATACATGCTAGAAAATTAGGAGATTCTTGGATAATTCCTCCCTAATGTGAGGGGAGAAATTGGGATTAGTGGAGATGGCTGGGAAACTATGGGGACTTCAGGACTGATCAGAGGGAAACAAGATGTAAATGGTTTAAATCCACACCAGCAACCCAAGCTCCAAGACTTCCAACATGGACTACAGAATTCCAGTCAGGGTTTCTCATAGGGACTAGTGGGGTACCAAGAAAATGTGTCCATAACAATTGAAAAGAAGTATGCTGAGTTATTTTCCTGTTGCTGCTTAACAAATTACCACAAGTTTAGCTGCTAAGAACCACACATATTTATTATCTCACAATTTATTCTCACAGGCATTACCTAGTTGGGTTCTCGGCTCAGGGTCTCACAAGTCTACAATCAAGGTGTTGGCTGGGGTGTATTCTCATCTGGAGCTCAGGGTCACCTTCCAAAATTATAAAGATTGTTTAGAGAATTAAGATTCCCAGCATTTTACCACTTTTTAGTTCCTTTGGGCTGAAGGATGAAGGCTATCAGCTCCTAGAGGCCACTTGTCTCCATAGGCAGTTTCTAACATGGCTATTTGCTTCTTCAAGAGCAGCAGGAAAGGATCTCTGTCTTCAGGACGGGTCCAGTCCCTCTTCTAAGGACTCTCACCTGATTAAGTCTAGCCGACTCAGGATAATCTCCTTTTGAATTAACTCAGTATTAACTAACTCGGGACCTTAATTACTTCTACAAAAGGATAATCTCCTTTTGAATTAACTCAGTATTAACTAACTTGGGACCTTAATTACTTCTACAAAATCTTTTCACCTTTTCACTGGAGTTATATCACACCAGATTCACAGGTCTCACCCACACTTAGGAGAAGGGAGTTATACAGGACCTCTACACCAAAAGGTGATAATGTTGGTGCCATCTTAGAATTTTGCCTACCATCTATGCAAAGCAAGGCTATATGTGCATCTCGAATAATACTCAGTTTTCAACTGTTTTATCTAGGAGCTCTACCTGACTCCAGTTCCCTCTCAGAGTCTGAAAGGATTATATATATTTGCAGTCTAAATATACAATGTTACTTGCCTGAGGTATGTTGTGTTGAGGCTGGAGTCTCTGTGGGGTGAGTTAGTGGATACTTACCCTGTGCTGAGCTGCGTGATGGGTTTGATCACAGTGGTGACATTAACTGGGTTCAAACTCTACTGTGTGTTGTTTCACTACTGTGGTCACTGCTGTGCTGGAGGGATCCTCCATCCTCCCCACAGCCACTTTGTGCTAACACATGTGGTGAGGTAAATGCTGAGAGACTCGTGGTGCAGCCTCCTCTACTCCGCAGCCAACGTGTTTCTAAATGTGAAGAAGTGGCAGCAGAATGTAAGCTGCTTTAATTGGGGATTTCTGTGGAGCCCACAGAAGGGGAGGCTATGGATTAGAAGGCAAGTGTTTTTTCTTCATGAGTTCAGAATCTAGAGAACAGCATTGTCTGGATTGAATTAGAACCATTTAGTTAGTGTTCTAGTGAGACCGTTCCATCAGCAACCTTGATTTAAGGAACCCAGTCCATTGACCAAAAAGCATAGTTTTGTGAATTCCACAGACAGTAACGATAGTACCAGAATCTGCCACCAGATTGGTGATTCTTTCCTTAAACATACACAAATTCCAAACTGCTCTGTGTGGTATGGTTGTAGGGGTGAAATTCCTTCTTGGCTTAGAGATCCATTCCAACCAAGGGAGAAATTTGGAGAACTATGCCTTTGGAAAGAAATCTAACTGTCAGGAATCAAGAGATAGAATTATGTCTATTATTCTCAAGAGAACCTTCTCTCTTCAATCCAGGAGAGCCAAAGCGACTTTACTAAATCTGCTGGGTATATGTGGTCAGGGTAGAAGGGGCAGGAGAGCCTGTAAAAATCCATTTAGAGCAGACCATTAGTTTTACAATCTCTGTCTCGATGTTTAGAAGAAACTCCACTGTCAATTGATCTGTGTCTTGGGGTTAGTGACAAAGGGGCAGATTAGGAAGGCCTGACTCTGACGCAACTAAACTGAGAAGCAAACCTCCAGACCCTCTGTGGCTAGCAGCTCTGGCAAATCATTATAGTACTGGGTGCCAGAATGAACATGGTGACAGCTGGGTAAGGTGTCCTGAGTTTCAGTCAGATCTCATGTGAGATTTGGAAATAAGAAATCAATAAAACCGAGGGAATGTCAAAAGTGCTCCCTAGATATTTCAGTGTGTCTGTTATGGTTATTGCCATAACCATAATCTCAAAGCCAAAGCTGTCACCATTAAAAATATGCAATTCATCATGGAAAACTGTTATAAAGGGGAGAAAATTCATGCCAATCTAGAATAATCATAGTGAAATCTAAGTGAGTTTAGTTACTTCTTTTTATGTAGCACCAGAAAGGAATCCTATCTTCACCTTCACAGAGAAGACGTTTTGAGATAAAAAGGAGAAAAAAAGAAGTGGCATCCTTAAGGTACAAACTTTATGACACTTCAGACTTGGGAAAGGGGACGCCTCTCATTGCCTCTCCAGGAGACAACTTCTCTCCCCAAACCGAAATCTGAAAGCCACAGATATCAAGTCTGCAGGGCCTTGTTCCATCTAAGACAGAAATGTGGCCAATGTACTGTGTTAAAAAGGTTGACTTCTGATGAACCAGGGATAGCTCCTGAAGAAGTTTTGGCAAAAGTCATCCATATGGTGATTATTCAAAAACTAACTATCTTTATCCAAGGAGATACTGGTTGGGTGTCTGTGAAGCAAGGCCAGAGCCCCACTCACTTATTTAGAAGAGGGTGACCTTCCACTTTGGAACGACTGAAGAATTTTCAGTCGGAAGAGAACGTGGCAAGACAGGTGTCTCTATCTACTTAACCTCCTCCTTCTTTCCTGTCTTCACCCACCATAGGGAGGGAGCTTCTTAGCTTAATAACACTGCAGAGTTATCAATGGTCGTTATTATTCTCAACGTTTGTCACGTAATTGACATGTTCTTCCAGTACATAAAGAACTCAGGAAGAAGACAGGTGAATGGACTGTGCTGACCTTGGCCACAAGTGTGGAAGAAAACTTAAGAATTTTAGACACAAGGCACAATTGAACCTAAACTCAGAGAGCGGAAACAAGACAAAATTGAGATTTTAAATGGTGGAAGCAGGATTAGAAAAAGTAAAAAGAACAAAACAAAAGAAAGCAATGTCACCCATACTTCCAAGGTGGATTGTTGTAAGAATAAGAAACAGATCATTCAGGGATAGTGAAACAGCACTTGCAGTGTCCTCTTATTTCAAGCCACAGGTTAGATATGGTTCTTTGCAGTACTTGAGCATGCCTGCATATCCTTCAGACTTTGCAAAGTGCACTGGCAGAGTTACGGGTTGTTCAGCCTTGTAAGCTACATTCCCAGCATTTTACCTCTTTTCAGTAAAAGTGTTGCATGGTTTGAATAAAGCAACAAATGACATCAGTTGTGTAGTTGAATAAAGGGGACGAAGAGGGAAGTCTCCATTCTATACTTGGATTCAGCTCAGAGCAGTGGTTAGAGTAAGTCAACTTTAGATTAGCACAAAGATTTGAGCAGCTGTAAGGGTGGACACATATGGAGGATGCACGTGCTTTTATGAAATGAGTATATTCTTGTAAATCATATCTTGGTAAGTTAAATAGTGTTTCAAATAACCTGAGATGCTTTCAATGCAGTGAAACCTTTGTCAGATGTTCTGTTTCCTTGGCCATTTTGAAAACCCCATCTGTTTACAAGCTCTTTCAGTCTTCTACAGCTGTTTTCTGGGGTTGAGCAACTTCAGGGAAACATGATCAGGATACCTGTGACAAAGACATGACCCTTCCTCTCCACTCATGTGACTCTATGCTAGGGAGTAAGACACCTTAAACTACCTCAATTAAGAAGGGGTTTATAAAATAGGATTTTGAATTTTGTCATGTTAATTCTCTCTTTAAAGTATCAGACTTTTTCTCTTTTTAAGATAAAGAAGTTCTGGTAATAGAAACAATGGTATGTGAATAACAAGATATAAAATACAGAGATACAGCACTGGCCACCAGAATCAATTCAGGGGTCTCTGAATAAATGATATTCCATTTTATTTGTTTCAATTAGTTGAAAACTATGTATTTTTGCTGTTTAGGATGTAAAAAAATCCATGCCCTGAATTGAACGGGGGAGTTTTTTTTTTTTTAATTCTTAATTCACTAATGAAAACAATCCAAAACAAAGTTCTCAGCAAGTAATTATTTTGTATAAATGTATATGATTATTAGTTTGTGTATTATATATTATCTATAATTTATAGCTATAATATTTCAGCTTTCTGTAGGAGGCTAGAACATTTTACCTAATGATTGATTGTCAGCATATCACCTATCACTTTACAGATAGTTTCTATCAATTTTATCTACATATATATATCATCCAAAATGAACAATAATATTTAACAGGTTCTATTTTGATCAATTCTGATGTACAGACTTTGTTATGGATGCCAAACTTCCTTAGAAACATAATACTGTACATTTGTGCATTACTTTATAGTTTTCGAAATGTAGTCAAATTTACTATTATAATGTGTCCAAAATAATATTTTATAATGTTGAATTTTAAAATACTAAAAAGAATGAGGATGTTCAAAAATATCAGAAACTTTACAATATATAAACAATCATAAACATGTAGTACAATGGTGTGAGCTGTGTGGAGCAGCCTTTGTCGACCAACCTGCAATGTCCTGATTAAGTCTCTGAACTCCTCACTCTCCAAAGTTCCATTGGTAAAGTAGCAGTCTACTAACCTCACCAGGAATGTGTTAAAATACATTAAAAATATCTGACTTTAGAGGCTAATGAAGCAGTTTTATAATAATATGACAGAGGAGTTTAGAGGGGATATTTGTGGTTATATATTTTTTGGCACTGCCTGTAGGCTAAAGCTCTGCAAGCAGAATCTGAAGACCAGAGTGGTGCATGAGAGCAGTGAAAGGATGTGAGTGTGTGAAAGTGTGTATATATGAAAGAGTGAGATAGAGTGTGAGAGAGAGAGGAGTGTGTGTGTGTGTGCATGTGCTTGCGCTTGCACAGGTATACGTGGACACTGGGCAAACGTGCCCATGTAGAGAGAATATTTGCTGAGAATATTTGCAAATGTGATGGAAGGTTAATTCTTTTTGTTGACAGTATAAAGTTAATAAAGCCTACAGTGCCACCTTGGCAAAGTGCACTAGGAAGGTGAGAATGCATATGAGACTTAATTCCTGACTTCAAGAAGCTTAATCTCATCAGAGAACAAGAAGTATATAGATGAAACAATTAGAGAACAAAATCTAATATATTATATAAACTTTTTTTGCTTTTGAGACAGGATCTTCCTCTGTTGCTCAGGCTGGATGGAATGCAGTGACGTCATCAGAGCTCACTAGAGCTTGGAACTCCTGGGCTCAAGCTAGTCTCTTGCCTCAGCCTCCTGAGTAGCTACAACTACAGGCACAAGACACTACACCTGGCTAATTTTTAAATTTTTTTGTAGAGATAGGATCTTGAAATGCTGCCCAGGCTTGTCTGGAAATCCTGGCCTCAAGTGATGCCCCAACCTTGGTCTACCAAAGTGCTGGGATTACAGGCATAAGCCATCACACCCAGCCCTAATATATAAACTTCTGAATTGACTGTATAAGTGTGTATGTGAGTGTGTGTGTGTGTGTGTGTGTGTCTGTAGTGGGGTGTGGAGGGAAAGATGATGTACTAATAATTATAAATTAAAATTTTAATAACAGAGTGATGAATGTGGGCTAGAAACATTCAGGAAAATATATTAGAAGGCGAGTATTTAAGTTGGTTTAGCAAACATTTCAAATATGTGTGTTTGTGAGTGTGTATGTGTATACGGGTATATGTGTGTGTATTGGGGGAAGATTGCCATAATGAGAGAATAAATATTCTCAACCAGGAAGAAGAAAATCCTCAAAGCATCACAAGACAGTTATTCATTCAACAAAACAGAATACAAAATCCACCAGCTCTGTGCTTGGTGTCGAGGATACAAAGCACACATTTCCCTTTTTGTTATCACTTATATACAAAAAGAATAAGTATATTCACATTTCATGGTATGGTTTTTATGGTTTTCAAATCCTAAGGTCGAATCCCCATGGGCGGACAGAACTTGTCAAAAACCCTGCCTAGTTTCCTTTCCGGAAAGACAACAAAGAAACAAACCTACAAACCCGCAAACTACAGCTCCAACATATTTTAAAAATACATCATTTTTATTTCATTTTTTTAAGAAAATTAGATTAATTACACTTAGAGATCTTAGTGGAGCCTACAATTACTGCAATTTAAGAAATAAAAGCCTGGGAGGGCTCAGAGAAATAGGGTTAGAAACCTACTAAATAAAATTAGACATTAACTTAGCAACCTCATAAGCCCTTCATTTCTCACTGAAGCATCCCCTGCTCTAGGTCTCCTTCTCTGATCCAGTCTGGGCTCCTTGAGTACCTCTGCTTTCAAGGCATCTCTCATACCCTCCTGTGATTCTACTTATCCCATGGTTTGTGTCTGTCTTCCCCATTAGGCTGAAATTTATTTATTTTTTTAACAATTATTACTGACACCACAGCTAGCATCGATTGGGTTCCCATGAATGTTTGCTGCACATTGTCAAATAATTTGGAGTTCCTGGTCAGAAATTGTGTAAGATCTTCTAGGTAAACCATAGAGGACCAACTTTTGCAGCTGTAGTTTTTGAAAAGGCAAATTTGAGAGCCTTCTAGATCTTAGAGAGTGAAAATAAAGTTTTTAAAAAGTATATATTTTATTATTTCATCCCATAAATATATCACACTGGTGGAAAGAGAGAAAGATAGAAGCCTACACCAACAGAATGGAGGCTTTTACTCTGGGAAGATAAAGTAGAACTGAACTGAATGTCACTTGAAATTTTGTCTTTGGATGGATGGGGGGAAGGGGAGAGGCTCTCACCACTGTCTAAAGTCTAAGTGAATCCTTTTGGAAACAAAGTGCAGGAGTGTTCATGCTCACAGCAAGAAACAGGTTCCAAGAGTAAAGATCCAGGCTTTGAATCCCACTGTGAAGGGCGACTGTTTCCAAATCAAAGGGTACGAAAGGGCTGTAGTTCTGCTCTTCGACTCTGGCACTGATCAAAGCCTTTATTTGCTTCTGCTCTTTCAAAGAGCAAGCTATGAATGGCAGATTAGTGCCTTAATCCTCATATTCTCAACTCGTCCCATTCCAAATGTAGAGAACTAGGATTTTCTAACACTCCCAGAATGCAGAGCTGAACTACACCTGTGGTTTCCTTCAACACAATAAACTCTGACTTATCTGGTTGTCAATGGTTTATAATTGGCCATCAAATAAATGCTTACTTGTGATTCTCACTGGATAGAGCTCTCAAAAACACCTTTCTTTGTTTAAGCGAAGCCTGATATGTTTAAATAATAGCAAAGAGAAACAAACCTACAGGAAGAGGGAAAAACAGAAAGATCATCCTATTTCATTGCCTGACCAATATACCTCTGGGGAAAATTACTGTCATGTGACCTGCTATGTAGGCTTGTTTCTGACTCAGCAGTTCCTTCCATTAAAGTTTAAGTTCCTCTCAAAGCCCCACTTCTTCCCCTGTGTTGACTGCATGAGGAAAGTCCTCAGACTGTTTCCTTTCTTCCCTTATGCAGGCAGGTAACACTAGAGAAATAGCAGACTACCATTGTGTCTGGAGCAAACGGTGAGGGAAGGAAGTCAGAGAGAAGGTCTGAGATAAGGAGCAAGGGCAGATCATGTATCATCTTGTAAAATCACAGAAAAATTGACAAGTGGGACCTAATTAAACTAAAGAGCATCTCACAGCAAAAGAAGCTATCAACAGAGTTAACAGACAACCTACAGAATGGGAGAAAACATTTGCAAACTATATATCCAACAAATGTCTGTATCAAAAATCTACAAGGAACTTAAATCAACAAGCAAGAAACAAATAATTCAGTTAAAAAGTGGACAAAGGACATGCTCATTTTTTTGAGAAACTTTTCAAAAGACGTTCTCAAGTGGCCAAAAAATGTATGAAAAAAATGCTCATCAACACTAATTCTTAGAGAAATGCAAATCAAAGCCACAATGAGAAACCATCCTAACACCAGTCAAAATGGCTATTATTAAAAAGTCAAAAAATAACAGATGCTGGTGAGGCTGTGGAGAAAAGGGAACATTTTTACGCTGTTGGTAGAAATGCAAATTAGCTCAGCCACTGTGAAAAGAGGTAGGAGATTTCTCAAAGAACTTAATACAGAATTACTATTCAACCCAGCAATCCCATTACTGGGTATATATCCAAAGGAATTAAATTGTTCTACCAAAAAATACATGCATTTTCATGTTTACGGCGGTGCTATTCACAATAGCAAAGACATGGACTCAATCTTGGTCGCTATCAACAATGGACTGGATTAAAAA
This sequence comes from Pongo pygmaeus, assembly GCF_028885625.2. Taxonomy (NCBI): domain Eukaryota; kingdom Metazoa; phylum Chordata; class Mammalia; order Primates; family Hominidae; genus Pongo; species Pongo pygmaeus. The sequence goes on along the minus strand of NC_072378.2, from coordinate 98,088,791 downwards.
AATGCGGTACATATACACCATGGACTAGTATGCAGCCACAAGAAAGAATGAAATCATGTCCTTTGTAGCAGCATGGATAGAATTGAGGCCATTATCCTAAGTGAATTCTGCAGGAATAGAAAACCCAATACTACATATTCTCACTTATAGGTGGGAGCTAAAAATTGAGTACACATGGATATAAAATTGGGAACAATAGTCACTGGGGACTACTAGAGGAAGAAGTGGGCTGCAAAACTACTAATTTGGTACAGTGCTTACTACCTGGGTGACAGAATCATCTATACCCAAAACCTCAGTATCACGCAACATGCCCATGTAATAAACCTGCACATGTACTCTCTGATTCCAAAATAAAAGTTGCAAAGAAAAAAAAAAGAATTTGGCTTTTCTTCTGAGAAAAATGAAGTGTCTCACTAACAGCTTGTGAGCAGGGGTGTGATGTGATCTGATTTATGTTGCAAAAGGAACACTTGGGTTGCTATGATGAGAATAGTCTAGGGAGGCAAGGACAGACAAAGGGAGACCTGCCAACAATCATCCAGGTGGAAGTTACTGTGGGTGAACCATGTGGGGGCGGTGGCGGTGGAGGTGGTGAGCTGTGGTTGGAGTCTGGATCTATTCAGGTAGAGTAAAGATGCTAGAAGGGTAAGGTTGTTACCGGCCAAGATAGGAAAGCCTGAGGATATAGAAAATTTGAGATGTCAATGGTCCATGCCAGTATTACAACCCGAAGGCAGGCGAAAAAAAAGAAGTTATGTTTTTCTGTTGCAACTTGAGAAGCATATGAATGGGATTCTGCTCTGTCTAGTGGCAATTACAAAAGATTTTATAACTTATAAACATTAGGTTAGTCAAACTAAAGGGAAATGAAAAACAGAAATATGAGACGGAGGATAAAGAAGATATTACTTAACAGCTCTCAGATTTCAGAAACACACAGGCTAAGGCAGTGGTTCACAAACTTGTGTGCGCAGCAGAGTCATAAGGAGGGTTTGTTAAAACATAATTGCTGGCTCCCACCCTCAGAATTTCTAATTCAGTAGATCTGGGTTATCCCAAGAATATGCATTTCTAGTTTTCAGGTAATACTGATATTCCTGGTGTGGAAACCACAGTTAGAGAACAACAGGCCAAAGAATAAGTAAGTCTGAGATAAGTTTAGAACTTATCAAGAAAAGAAGCAATTTGGACCTAAACCTTGCCAATCTTTAAGGAAACTGTGGTACACATACATCATAGAATACAATGCACAATAAAAAGAATGAGATCGGCCAGGCGCGGTGGCTCACTCCTGTAATTCCAGCACTTTGGGAGGCCGAGGTGGGCAGATCACAAGGTCAGGAGATTGAGACCATCCTGGCTAACAGGGTGAAACCCCGTCTCTACTAAAAATAAAAAATGAAAAAATAGCTGGGCATGGTGGCGGGCGCCTGTAGTCTCAGCTACTCAGGAGGCTGAGGCAGGAGAATGGCGTGAACCCGGGAGGTGGAGCTTGCAGTGAGCTGAGATCGCGCCACTGCACTGCAGCCTGGGCAACAGAGCGAGACTCCATCTCACAAAAAAAAAAAAAAAAAAAAATGAGATCATGTCTTTTGCTGCAACATGGAAACATGGATGGAGCCAGAGGCCTTTGTCCTTAGCAATCTAACACAGGAACAGAAAGCCAAATACTGCATGTTCACACTTAAAAATAGAAGCTAAATGATGAGAACACATGGACACATAGAGGGGAATAACATACACTGGGGGCCTATTGGAGGTGGGGAGCGGGGGAGGAGGGAGAAGATGAGGGAAAATAATTAATGGGTACTAGGCTTAATACTTGGGTGATGAAATAATCTGTATAACAAACCCCCATGACACAAATTTACTGATGTAAAAAACCTGCACATGTACCCCCAAACCTAAAATAAAAGTGGGAAAAAAAAGCTTAACCTTTCACAGGAGTAATATCAGGAGCTTAGTTTTGGACAGGCTGTTCAATCTGTAAGTCTGGAGTTTGGGAGAGAAGTTTAAGCTTGAGATATTGAGAGTTTTCAGCTTATAGATGGAATTTATAATCATGAAAAATGAGAGATAGATGTGCAAAATGGTTAATAATATGAAAATAGAAAGGTGAAATAAAGATTGAGGGCAAAGAAAAAATGATATTGAAGTCATTTTTGATTGATAAATGTTATCTAATAGCTATTCTTTTGTTGTCATAGATTTGTAGAGGCTCAAAGCAGGAAGTTTTCTTCTGTATTTCTCCTCCTCCTCAATGTGAAGTATCTGAGACTGAGATGTTAACTAACATGACCATTCTTCCACAGCTGCTGTGACATGCTACGGTTGGCTCTCCATGTCTCCGGGTTCTGCATCCACAGATTCAAGCAATAGCATATCAAAAATATTTGGAAAACAAAAACAAAAACAAAATTATAGCAATTTAAAAAATACAAATAGCAAATACAGTATAACTATTTACCTAGCATTTACACAGTATTAGGTATTATAAATAACCTAGAGATAATTTAAAGTATACAGGAAGATGTGCGTGGGTTATATGCAAATACTATGCCATTTTATTTCAGGGTCATGAGCATGCATGGATTTCGGTGTCTGAGGGAAGTCCTGGAACCAATCCCCTGTGGATACTGAGGGATAACTATTTCCAAAGATGGCTGCAACATTATCTCCCATTCTAAGTGCTATTCTGAATTGTGACATTGATATCTCCCTCATTAAGAGACGGGTCTTTTCTTTTCTTCCCTAAAATCTAGGCAGGCTTATGACTTGCTTGAAACCAACAAAAGGCAGTGGATGTGATACTTAGTGACTTTCCAAGTTAGGTCAGAAAATGTGTTGCAATTTTAACTTTATTTGGTGAAATACTCCTCCTAAAACCAAGAGTCTCAATATTGAAGCTTGGCCGTGGTAAGGCTGCCGTACTGTGAGGAAACCCAAACCAGCCCATATAAAAAGATTGCATGGAGAAGCTCTGAGACTACATTAAGAGAGGAAGAGATGCCTGGCCAGTACCTGCACACACTGGATATCTGCTCTTCAACCCCAGCAATCATATCATCGAAAATGCATGCACGATCCCAAGCCTTGTCCAGCCAAGCCTTTTCTGAATTTCTGACACACAGAAACTTTAAGAAATAATAGAGTGCTGTTGTTTTAAGCCCCTGAGTTTGGGGGTATTCATTCTAATTTGGTTAATTTTTAAAACTGCTTGATCGCCAAAACTGTTTTTAGTGGAAGGGGAGTAATAATAACACCCTTACCATAACTTGAAATTTGCATTCCACCAAGAAAACATTTTGGAAAATATCACCCTATATTCACCACGTAAATTTTGGTTAGTAATTTGGTTTCCCAAAGACCAATTACTGCATGAGAGAGGATTGTACCTCAGTCAACATGTATATTTATGACTCAGTACAAGTGGGTAAATTGAGATTCTCACTTATCAATCATGCTTAAGTTTGATTAGCATTAATTAGTTCCCAGAGCCTCCTCACTTGGAACAAAAATATCAAGTCCTTAATAAAGAAGTCTGGCCTCCATGTCTTGCGTGGACGGTGACCCTTCAATGGAATTAAGCAGAATTTCTACTGATCTATTTTAACTACAAGAGAGCATATCTAATTTATTTACGTGACTTATTTATGTGACTTTTCTATCTCAGACAAGTCTTCTACTCCAGAAAAATAAAAGATCAAGATCTGTCAGGAATTATTAGAAGATATTTTGCCATTTTGTACTTAACAAATTCTTAACTAGAAACTCCAAAATTTCAAGAGGAGTTTTCACAAGAGTCTTCCTTAGATTCTGGGTACAAACAATGCTGTTTGGAATCTAGGGAGCCAGAGGTTGAAAAGAGAGCACTCACCTTCCTACTGCATTAAGCTGTGAATGTCTTTTGCTACTTGAAGAATAACGGGTTTTGGAAATTTCTGAGAAGAGCCACTTTGGCTCTCACAATGAGATTTCTCATAATAGGCAACATTAAAGCAATAATGCAGAGTGAAGAGAAACCCAAGAGACAAGGCTATAGACAAATGTTCTCTATTCAAATAAAAGTCTACTTACAGAAACAGATATAGAGGAAGAAGTCTGTCTTTTCATTCCAGGGTCACTCATCCATACACATAGTTTTATTTAAGATGTATAAGCTAGCTATTCCCATATTTCTATTTCTATTTCTAGTACAGACTTCACATTTGAACTACAAATGATATGTATAACTGTCTACACAACATCTTGATTTGGATCTCTCACAAGTACTTCAACATCAACATATTCAAAACTTAAAACATGGACGAATCCTTAAATCTCACTCTCCTCCAATTTCCATATCTCAATGAATGGCACTATCATCCAGACAGTAGCCAACCTTTTCCATCATTCTCATATTTCATCTAATACTATTACCAATCTATTTGATCTACTTAACATTCTTACCATCTGCTAAATTATTTCCCTTTCCATTGTCACCATTGAGCACAGATTATAACAAACTCTTGCTTGAACTGCCGTAGTGATCAGGATTCTGTATTTCAGGCAAAACAAATCAGCTCTGGGTAATTTACTCAGAAAAATCATATAAAGATAATGGGTAGGTCACCGATGACTGGAGAACACTGGTGAGGTCATTTTAGGATATCAAAAAAAATACATGTGAAATAAGACTGCAGATAACAAAGCCAAGGTCATTTCTTTCAGAGTTACAGTTCAGTTTGGGAGCATTTGACGGTCAAGATTGGGAAATAGGACCATCTCCCAGCCATCAGGGAATGGACATATCTGACTCACTTTGGCTTTAGATTCACCTAATGGTGGTCTCGTCCAACTTAGAATCAGATCTTGAACTTGGGTGACAAAAGCCATATTAGTCTCATAAACATCAACTTAGTTTCTATGGTAGATTAAAGGTAACCTCAAATTCTTTGCATCTTCCTTCCCCTTGAGAACTGAAACAAGACAAGGAAGCCTACCCTCACCACTTCTATTCAACAAAATACTGGAGTGCTAGCCAGAGCAGTTAGGCAAGAGAAAGATATAAAAGCATCCAAATAGAAAAAAAAAAATGTCAAACTATCTCTCTTCATGGACGATACAATCCTATATTTAGAAAACCCTAAATACTCCGCCAGAAGGCTCCTGGAACTGGTAAAGGACTTTAGCAAAGCTTCAGGATAAAAATCAATGTACATAAATCAGTAGCATTTAGTAGCATTTCTATATACCAACAACACTGAAGCTGAGAGCCAAATCAAGAATACAATCCCATTTACAATAGCCACAAAAAAGTAAAATACCTAGGAATACATCTAACCAAGGAGATGAAAGATCTGTACAAGGAGAACTACAAAGCACTGCCGAAAGAAATCATATACAACACAAACAAATGGAAAAACATTCCATGCTCACAGATAGGAAGAATCAATGTTGTTAAAATGGTCAATAATGCCCAAAACAATCTACAAATTCAATACTATTCCTATCAAACTAACATCATTTTTCACAGAATTGGCAAAAACTATTCTAAAAATAATATGAAACCAAAAAAGAGCCAAATAGCCAAAGCAATCCTAAGCAAAAAGAAAAAAGCCAGAGGCATCACATTACCTGACTTCAAACTATAATATAAGGTTACAGTAACCAAAACAGTATGGAACTGATACAAAAACAGACACATAGGCCAATGCAACAGAATAAAGATCCTGGAAATAAAGCCACACACCTACAGTAATCTAATCTTTGACAAAATTGACAAAAATAAGCAAGGGGGAAAGGACTGTCTATTCAATAAATGATGCTGGGATAACTGGCTAGTCATACGTAGAAGAATAAAGCTGGTTCCCTACCTTTAACCATAGAAAAAATTAACTCAAGATGGATTGAATATTTACATGTAAGACATCAAACTATAAGAATCCTAGAAGAAAACCCAGGAAACATCATTCCGAACATTAGCCTTGGGAAAGAATTTATCACTAAGTCCTCAAAGCAATTGTAACAAAAACAAAAATTGAGAAATGGAACCTAATTAAACTAGAGAGCTTCTGCACAGTAAGAGAAACTATCAACAGAATAAACAGACAACCTACAGAATGGGGGAAAACATCTGCAAACTACAAATCTGACAAAAGCCTAATGTCCAGATCTATAAGGAATTTAAACTATTGAAAAAGCAAAAAATAAATAACCCTGTTAAAAAAAGTGGGCAAAAGACATGAACAGACACTTCTCAAAAGAAGACATATAAGTGGCCAACAAACTTATTAAAAATGCTCCTCATCACTAATCATTAAAGAAATGCAAATCAAAACCACAATGAGATACCATCTCACACTAGTCAGAATAGCTATTATTAAAAACTCAAAATACAACAGATGTTGGCAAGGTTGCAATGAAAAGGGAATGCTATGCACCCCTGGTGGGAATGTAAATTAGCACAGCCATTGTGGGAAGCAGTTTGGCGATTTCTCAAAGAACTTAAAACAACTATCATTTAACCCAGCAATTCCATTACTGGGTATATATCCAAAAGAAAACAAATCATTCTACCAAAAAGATACATGCATTTGCATGTTCATCGCAGCACCATTCACAACAGCACAGACGTGGAATCAACCTAGTGCCCATCAATGGTGGATTGGATAAAGAAAATGTGGTACATATACACAATGGAATATTATGTAGCTACAGAAAAGAACAAAATCATGTCCTTTGCAGCAGCATGGATGCAGCTGGAGGCCATTATCCTAAGCAAATTAACCCAGGAACAGAAAACCAAATACTGCTTGTTCTCACTTACAAGTGGGAGTTAAACATTGGATACTCATAGACATAAAGATGGGAGCAGTAGACACTGTGGACTACTAGATGAGGAAGGGAGAAAATGGGGTAAGTGTTGAAAAACTACTGGGGACTCTTCTCAGTATCTGTGTGATGGGATCATTTATAACTCAAACCTCAGCATCATGCATATACCCAGGTAACAAACTGCACATGTACAGCATGAATCTAAAATAAAAGTTGAAAAAGATTAAATTAAAAATTAAAGATTATTTTCTTCTTCTCCTTTAGAGGTGTGTGGTCTAAATCCTCTTCCCATGAATCTAGGCTGGCTTTTCTGAGTGCTTTAATTCCTGTTTTGCAATTTCTAGACTCAAGTCTTTAAAAACTGGAGGCACTTACTTATTGTTTTTTGGAGCATTCACTCTTAGAACCTCAAGGCTAGCATCCTGTTAGAAGCCCAAGCTATATGGAAAGGCGCTGAAAGATAAGATGTCCTCTAGGGGAGAGGAAAAGATCAAAAGATTGATAGGTGACTGGATGGATGGACGGATAGATAGTTATTTGTCTTAAAATATATTTATATCATATTACCATGGTTAGCACTTTTCAATAGCTTCTCAATGCTTTCAGTATCAAAATCAAAATCTTCAAACATTACCTTCAATGTCCTGAATGATATATCCCCACTATCTACCCCACTCTTTGACCTGCAGTTACATTTACTAAGTTCCTCCAAAATGCCATACTTCAGCTCAGAATCTTCATATCTGCAGTCCCCTCTACTAGAAGCCCTTCTTCCATTTATTGGGCTTTTCTCTAGTTAACTCTTACTCATTTTTCAGTTTCAAATATCAGTTTCTCATGAAAACCTTCCCGTGTTCCCCAGGCTAGATCTGTCTCCCATAGCTCCTATATTTCTCCAACAGAGCAATCATATATTAATTAAATAATCCATCATGAAAAAAGATATTATCATTTATCTTTTTTTGCTAGAAATGCAAGATGTAACAGATCAAGGACTGTACATCTTGTTTTTCATTATATTCATATTGCCTTGCACCATTATTTGCACATGATAGACATGCAATAAATATACTTCTCAGACTTCAAATGCGCAGATGAATCACCTGGAGGTCTTGTTAAAATGCAGATTTTGACTCAGTACGTCTGGAATGGGGTCTCAGAATCAAGTCTCTGTTTCTAACAAGCTCCTAGGTGATGCCATTGCTGTTGGTTCTGTGGACCACTCTGAATAGCAAGGCTATATAAGAATCATAATTAAGTCCTGTGGGTAACATGGAGTAACCAATTGGGATTAGTTAATTTTTTAAACCTGTGCTATCATTTTAATTTGGTTCAATTAATTTCAACAAACAATTATTGAGCCAGCTATTTCCCAGGATAGGCTAAACATGAATAAGATATGGTCAGTGCACTCAGAAAGATTACAGTGTAATGGGCACAACTAAAATATAAACAGATCAATGTGGAAAATATACTATAATAAAAGTAGACCATAAAGATGTATTTGGGCACAAAAGAGGAAGTTCTCAACTCAAATTGGGGAGCTCAGGAAATTTGAAACTCATTGGTAATTTACCACAACTGTAAACCACTGTGCTGTTTTGTTTTGTTTTGTTATCCTATGTATGTCCACCTGAACTGAGGTATTAGAAAATTAGTGACTTCAATAATTAGCCTGACTTCCATATTCCATTTTCAGAATGAGCTATGAAACAGTTTAGTCCTCTTGTGTACTATGGGAAGCATGTTTGTTTGTTGTCTTTTACTTGTTTCTGATGTCTGTTTATCTCTTTCATTTTCTGGATCAAGTTGCTGTACAATCTGTCATTTCTATCTTCAACTTGGTAAATCCTTTTCAGTCTTTATAGTTAGATTTGAATTAGAAAACAAAATGTGCTAGAAAAAGCAATAAGAGAGTGATGAAGATGGGCAGAGACTTCGGTGGAGACCTTGATTCAGTAGTTTGGTCTTTCAAGGAGAAATAATTCTCTTTCTTCTTGCTTGGATGTTTATGCGATGGGATGAACCTTTTTAAAAATTAGAGGCAGGGTTTCCCTCATTCAAAAGTTGGGGTACAGAACCTCATTTCAATGTTTGTGTGTACCCTTAGCTTTATCATCCTAACATTCCCCTGGGCTTCTCTAGGGAATAATTATCACTCTTTTAAGTTCGTTTTCCAGCATAAAACCTTCTTTAACCACTTTTAAAACATTTCTCCTGAGAGGAAGCTAATTAGATACATCCTTCTGGTTATTATTTAGTCATTATTTTTGGAGCACCCAAAATGTTCTAAGTATAAGCAATTTCTAGCACCAAATCCTTATTCAGAAATTAGTTATTTCTTAATCTGGACCCTTGAAACCATGTTGCTTATCCCGTTTATTAATATTTATTAGCACCCGCAAAGAGCAAAGTGCTCACTTTTTTTCGTGAACATAGAACCACCATAGTTCCTTTCCTGTGAGGGCTGTTTGTGCCTTGCCTCATTTCGCTTTTCCAGTCAAGCCAATGTGTTACTTCAAAATAATCTCTTTGACCCAAGTTTGTATGAAACACTTTCCTCTCCTATCACATGCATCTACTAGATTTTTGTTGCCCATGAATGAAATTTAAATTCATTTGCATTTCAAGCATTTATTTAATTTTTTCCTGCTATTTCTGCAACAGTGAAGCCATTTCCTAAAATTCATGCCTTTCTCAGAATGTCTGCTACTTAAATGAGAAGTACAAAGCGGGAAAGGTACCTTCAGGCTTGAATTTTTGTGTCCACTCATATCCTTCTGGATAGAAATCCACTTTCCCTAAAGTTGTGATGGCAGCTATTTAGCTTAGGAGTCAGTGATGACATGTTTTTATACAAGATATGTGTCTTAGAAAAGCAACACGCCTCTGTTCAGAAGAATCAGCACATTTTCACCTTCTACTTTCCAAAATGCAGCCACAGCACTCAGCTCTAAGGGTCTCCTGTGTTCAGGAAGGGAGAGAGAATAGTTGCTCTAGCTAGGAATGTAGATCATATTCTCAGAGGTTGAATATCATTACAATTACTTTTTTCCAGTTTATGTTTCCATTTCAATGATAATACATATATAATTCTGAATGATCTGCCTGCCAACCTTATAACTAGGTCCTGCCCATAGGATGTCAGTGCCAGTTATGATTTATGTTGATGAATAGATTTGTGCCCATTGCTTTCAAAAGGGATAGAATTTAATTTTGAGCCTATGGTGTTAAATAAGTACTGCCACTACGATTAATGCTGGGTGGCTAACTGATGTGCATGTATATTCTTAAAGATGCAAGAATTATCCAACTTGAGCAACCTTGGTCAATTAAAGGCATGGACCCTGAGAAAAACACTCCTGTATTCTAATTCAAGTTCTGGCAATTTACTAGCACGTTGGCCGTTTCGAAAATCTCTTAGCATTTGTGAACTTCGGTTTCCTCACCTATAAAATGAGGTTTACAAAAGAGCTACTAAGACTATAGGAGTGCAGTAAAGATTCAGATAATGCATGGGTGCTTATCTGGTGCATAACAGGTATTTAGGAGGTGATAGCTACAATTATTATTATATTTTGTCCTGTAAATCAATTTAAGTTCAGCACCTTCTGCATTAATTTTTTTCCTTCTGAAGATAGGGAGATGCTTAAACCCACGGGCATAATTTTTGAAATAGAACTGACTTCCGATGAGTATCATAAAGCCACTGGCCATATATCTTGTTTAATAAAGTGCATTATCTACTTTCAATACAGGTCTCCATTATTATTACTTGAATACTGTGACAACTGTTACCCCTATTAATACTTCTGGAGATTTCTGAAAGTGGTAGGAATATAGAAACCCAATGGAAGAATGAAAACCAAAGAAATCCAGAATAGTTACCTGCAGAGTGAAGAATGAGTGGTACTCACACTGGTTTACTATATTTATCTCACTATTACATTCTATGTGGTCCCAAACTAGTTCTCTCATTCACACAGGCAAAAAGAAATTCTTCACTAGTCCTAATAAAAGACAAAATTGCAGGGGAAAGATATTATCAAGACAGTAATCCATTGGTTTAGATAGATCAAATGCCTGACTATATTGTTTATGGGAAATAAGTGTTATCCCTACTCCTCACACTTTGCTATTTTCTGAAATGGATCCACTTTGAGATGTGATTTTTCCCCCAAGTTAGTCCAGTTGGATTCCATCTATCATAATTGTGATGAATAGCAAGTGATTTGTTTCATTACATTTTTAATGGCTGTAGTGGGAACATTGGAGCTATTACATGAAAAGCTGTGGTTGTGTTGTTGAGAAGCTTCCAAGGATAGAATTTTCTCTTCACTCTTTGTTTTTGCAATAGGCTCTCTTGCTCCAACAGGGATGCACACTGAGTTTTAAATCCTTTTCCACTTGACTTGAGGGAATTTGCTTTTGTATCTGTATGTCACTGAAAAGTCCAGTACGCAGGCACTTTCCAGCCAGCCAGGACATGAAAATGGCATAAGCAATATAAGTGCTGGAATTGATGTAAAAAATTACCATTCCTGATAGATAACAATGGAGCAAATAAATTTAAAAAGTAACATACACATCTGAAAAATGACTACAATTCTCATGAACCTCTTTATTTGGTCCAATACCAACTTTTATATCTGAGGGTCTCTTTTATAAATCAGTAAAAAGCTGAGTGGAGCTGGCCTCGGAGAAGACAAGATGCATAGGATCTTGAAAAGCATTTGTATGATATATTCATGAAGGGGCTAAGGCTGCCTTATGTCTTTCATGCCAAGCATAATCTTAAACAAGTTTCGACCTTAACTTAAAGATATTTTAATGTATCCATTTGACTCACAAACTCAAGCTCATATTAAATTCAAAATAAAACCCCTCAAAGCTCAGTTTCTAAAACACATCAAGTAAGATTTTATACATTTTTTAATTAATCCAGATGTCATCAAAGGTAATTCTTAATTAGCTGACTGTCTACCCTTGAATCAATGACAACGGTGGTTACCAACAGCGGGGGAACAAGACAGGCCTTGTTACCTCTGGGTCATTTTAAAGGTGATTTCAATATTCTCAGTAACTTTCACTCCTAAGGGTAGAATCCTGCTGTAACTCAGTCATTGGAAAACCGTGACCTTTTTGAATACAGCTTAATTGTAGTCACTTCCTTAGTAGTTTTAACTTTTTAACTAACCTACAAGCATACCCAAAAGTTGCTAACAAATATTTACCAGAAATTCAAGAATGAAGATAATTTACTGGAATCACCTTGAATTTAATAGTCTTTGTTATCCTAAAGCCTATAGTGCTTTCCTATGGATTATTTCATCTGTGTTAACACCATCCTTGGAAAATTTGTAGGAAGGCTGGTCTTGCCTTAGTTTTAGAAATGGGAGAGAGGATACAAAGTGGGTGACTAACTCAAGCCTATGCAATATCAGGACATAGACCCCACACTTTCAGCCTGTTCTGTGCCCTTAGACTGCCCATGATAAATGTGCCTGGTGGGCACCTCTCTTCCTTTGAAAACATGCATATTCATGTGTTTGAAGTCAGCCAAGACTATTGACATGGACTACAATGTGTTGAAAAGAAGGGGCAGCTAAAAAGAATGATAAAGGCACTTGAAAGAAAAAAATGTAATAATTGAAATGTCTTCTATCTTAAGAGAGAGGGGAAGAGAAAGAGAGAGAATAGATGGACCATATATGAAGCAAATAAAACAAGAAAATAGACATAAAATGAAAAATGCAATTGATTTTGTATCTTCAAGTGCTTAACTTACAGGATGCGAGAACACACAATTTAGCTTGTTTGGGTTTAGTCCTCCTAATATATTCTACAGAGTAATTTATTTTCAGGAGAAGCCTCACTGCAGTGCTCCTATTATGATAATGGGAATTTATGCACATGAGTATTTGTGATCACATCACAGAGCAGTTTTTGGAGGAACTATGGGGGAAGGGGAAAATTAACATTATAAAAATAGAGATGAAGGCTTAAAAAAACCTCTATACTCTCAATCTATCACTTAATCTATCTACACACACACACACACACACACACACACACACACACAATTCCATGGTGAATTATCTTATTTGGGTTGAGTGCTTCTCTAGTGAAGAACAAAACTTGTGAGTAAAAAGCGGCATAATGCATCGAATGCTTGCATGGATTTGTTGATGAGAAGGTCGCTGCCCCTGAGATTGGAAAACATAGCTCCAGCAGCCCCAGACCTCTCTGACCACATTCACTTTGCTTACTCAGGAGCAGACAATGACAGGCAGGGAGTTAGGGGGAGGGGATGAATCAAAGCCCCTCTAACTCCTTGTCTCTCTGCTAGAATTGCTGTCAGCCTGGTGAGCTGACATCAAGTAGAGAGGATCAATCCAGTAGACACAAGATGAAAATGTAAACAGGGATAAGCTCTCTGTGTGCTCTCTCTCTCTCTCTTTCTTCCATCTCTTTTTCTCTATCTTTTTAGACAAAATCCAGACATTTCAGAGTGTAGGTGTTTTTTCCCATCATGAATGAAGAATGCTCAGCACTCAAAGTCACTTAACAGTAGGATCATCTTTAGAGCACAGTCACACAGCTTTTAGTAAATTGTGTATGGCGATTTCAAGATTGTGTTATAGAGTGTGCCAATATCACTACACACAGTAGATCACTCCAAATACGAATACCTGTGGGGAAAATTATGGCAAAGTCACAGCTTGAGTACATTATTGAAAATAAAGCTTATTGAAGTTGCTGAACTAATAGGTCCGCGAACCAAAGTTTATGGGCACAAGTCAGCTGTCACTGAGTAGGCTAAGGGAGACATAATATTCTAGTCATTTCTCTGGTGGAAGGAACATTAGCTTATTCTCTCCCTTAATTGATATTCTGCAACTGAATCAAGCACTGCTGGTTGCTGACCAGCTCACACGTTCCCCATATGTCTCCAGATTGCTAAACTCAGAAATGTGAGACTGCATCGCTGAGTTAGTTTGAGGACAGCCAACCTCAAGAGTGGTTACTGGACCATTTGTTCCTATAAAAAACAGATGAAAATCAGGGTATGGAAAAATGTGCATTTTCACAATGTTCTATTAAACCTATTGGCTCATATTTGGGACACAATTAAAGGATTAAAACTGATTTTACTAGATAAATATATTTAAAAAGTTTAAGTTTGCCAGATCAGATGAAATATACTGTGCAAAAATTTTCTTTTCTTTTTCTATTTCTGTCCCTTGGTATAAATTCCCATACTTATTTCCTTATAAGTAGCAAAACAAATTATGGACACCGTTAGCAAAGTTAACCATATGTTGGAATAACTTGCTTGTTTTATTGTTTATTAAAAATTGAGTTGCTAAAGGTAAAAAAACATAGTGCAGAATATCCTATTATCACCATCTTGGAGTCAAGAGCTAAAACTGTTACTTCTTCAACCACAAATAAATATATGCTAACTTTTTTCTTTCAGGAAAAACTATCAAATATTACTATAATACCAAAAACAACCTAAAAATGCAAGTTATTAATTTAAGGCAATATCAGTGTATATTCCCATGTGCTCTTTTAGCATATTAATTGTCCCAACAACCATATAGCACAAGGTATTTTTAATTTACATTTTATAGATGAAAAAGCAGAGATTTTAAAAGAGGTCAGTATCTTGATCACTGTCTCACAGCCCATCTGAGGAAGAGTTTAGTGTTGAACTCAGGCAGGCTGTCTTATATCAGACCTCAAGTCTTAACTTTCTGTTATATCCATCCTTCAGTAACATTATATACATTCTAATTATTGAATTTGGTCATATGTTCCATGTATTGTCACCATCAAAAATGTTTATTTAAAAAGGATAATAAGCCCAGTCGCGGTGGCTCACATCTATAATCCCAAAGCTTTGGAAAGCCGAGGCAGGAGGACCCCTAGAGGCCAGGAGTTCAAGACTATCCTGGATAACATACCAAGACACTACTACTACAACAAATTGTTAAAAATTAAAAATTAGCCAGTGCACACCTGTAGTCCAAGCTACTCGGGAGGCTGAGGTGGGGGGATCTCCTGAGCCCAGTAGTTTGAGGTTATAGTGAGCTATGATGGTGTCACTGCACTCCAGCCTGAGCAACAGAACATGATCTTGTCTCTAAAAATAAATAAACACATAAATAAATAATATAATAAAATAGGAGAATGGGTATAATATTTTAAACTCTTAAATCTTTTAAAATGGACTCTATCTGAACTTGCTGTTGTAACAAATTGAAAAGTAACATCTATAAAATATATTTATCGTGACCAGACCAACCAATATGGAGAAACCCCATTTCTACTAAAAATACAAAATTAGCCAGGGTGGTGATGCACACCTGCAACCCCAGCTACTTGGGAAGCTGAGGCAGGAGAGAATCTCTTGAACCTGGGAGGCGGAGGTTGCAGTGAGCCAAGATCACACATCATTGCACTCTAGCATGGGCAACAAGGGTGAAACTCAGTCTCAAAAAAACAAAAACAAAAACAAACATATATATTTCTCTCTCTATATATATATATATAGTGAAAAAGAGACACACTGTTTTATTAACCTAATTTTTCTTATTAAAAAAAAAGCCAGATGATTCTAGATTAGTCATCATAATTAGGAGTGTCACTTATGTTTACATGGTTACTAAGTGTAAATCATGGTAAACTGCTGAGGACTTGCAAGTAGCTAAGATATGATGGATCATGGTGTGACTAGCTTTGAGATCTAGATTTTTTGTTTGGGAATATTTCAAAAATAAAGAATATGGCTTTCCCAAAGGAGTTATAACATCTCTTTGATTTAATCAGCTGGCATTATTTGCATTATGCGCTCAGAGAAAGAATTTTCTAGTTTCACCCATCTAGAGAAAACAATAATATTCTTGATATTTTCAGTAGTGAAGAAAATCATCATTTTCTTCATGGGAACCATTTGGTGAATACTGCAAATAATTTCTCAGCAAAATATGATTCATTAAAGTAATCTTAAAATAAAGATGAAAACAAGCAACAAAGCAAAAGAGATCTTATATAATTTAATAATCTCAGTACCTAATCATACACAACATTAACCTCTGCTTCTTATTAAAATCAAAAAGAAAGAGCTTCTACATTCATGGTGTCCCCAGAAAACAGAATAAATTGTTCTAAAATATTTTGAAGGAATTCAAGAGATACAAATTCCTTCATGTAGTTTTTAGTCTTGCCCTGTTCTTGCCATCATTCCCCTTCACCATGATGAGATAGGGGTCATGAGACTCGCTCACTTGTTTCACACAGTGGCGTTTGAACAGAGCTATCACTTACTGCATGTTTGCTCTGTGTCTTAAAGAAATAAAGCAGAGAAATGAGTAAAGTTTTGTTATCACCAGAGCCTACTGAGAAGCAAATCATATTCTCAGGTGTAGAATGAAGTCTTACTGAGTGTTGGTGAAGGAAAAAAAAAGTAAATGTCGAAAAAAAAAGAGATTTCCAGAATTTTCTTATTAGGCAGACAGCTGAAACAGTCAAGGAAAGTGATTCCGAAGTGCTGCTTTATATTAAGAACTCCCGTTCTACTCATCATTTAAACAGATAGTACACAATTCTATCCCTTCTAGCATTCCCAGAAGGGATAGATAGCATTCTATCCCTTCTAGCATTCCCAGTAAATGCAGCCTCCAACTTACAAATGGGTTTTGTTACAAAAATTCATTTGTTACATGGTGATGTGGGATCCTGAATGCCCTTTCCCAAAGAATCAATGTTACAAATCATTGTTGGTTTTAAGGCTGGTCCACCAACGTCTGTTAAAAAAAAAAATGTTCTTCAGCTGTACTAGTGTGGACTGCTGGGGACTTGGAATGGAGATCTCTGAAGTCTGAGAACTGGGATGAGGATAACTCATTTTGCACAGGAAAACAAAAGAGCAAGAGACTTTCTTTCCCTTTTCTTGGGCACACGGTAGCTCACAGATATGGTGACCATGGGTTCTGAATTTAACATTAGGGCACATGGCCCAAAAAGATTTTTTTTTCTATGACAAAAATAAAATTGAAAAATAAAAACTTTTCCTCCCAGAATATTCTTCTGATATATGGGGATAGTTTTAGAAATCAGTACTATACAAGTAGATTTAAATCCAGTAGATTTAGATGCTCTATAATCACAACATTTTGAAGAGAGAAAGTTGGTTGGTTTTTGTTTGTTTTGAAAGCCCAGAAAGAAGCAGGAACCAGGAGGTTGTTACAGTTGACCAGAAGAGAGACGATGGGGTCTGAAATAAAGTCAAGCCAGATGGGACAGAAAAGAAACAGCAGACCAATTTAAGATGGACTGTAAGAGGTGAAAATATCAAAACTTATATTTTTGGCATTAGTGAGAAGGAGGAGGTTGTATGCCCCAGGAAGGCAATTGGGCGGAAGGACTGGGAAAAGGGAGGTGGTGATGGATCAAGATCAATGATGAAAGAAAAGGAACCAACGAGCAGAAAAGAAAATGAGCCTGCTCTTGATCAGTTCTCTTAGGCCATTCTTACTTTATACAGCTCTCGTCTTTTCCACACTTTGGACTTTACTGATTCTCTAAAAAGCACTACGATTTTAACAGTGTAATCCATGAGAGTAGCACATAGTTTACTTGGGAGAGGAGCCATTACAGAGGACCTATAAAAATGCCAGGTAGTATGCTGGATTTTTTTTCCTTGCTTTTCATTTGATCTCCACAACCATCCTATGAAAGAACTGTAGTCCTTTTATTATAAATGTGATAACAGAAAATCAGAAAGGTAAAGTAACTTGATCAAGGTAGTAATTAAGCTGGCATTGAAGACAGATCTTCATGACACTAGCATCAGTATTTTTTGAATCACTTTATTCTGTTACCTTGTGTGTCCATGAGTCATGTCTCAATTTAATTCAATTCAGTCAATTCAGTCGTAAATTCAAAAAGTGTCTGATGAATACCTGGGATATGCTAGATACTCTTCTTCATACTAGTAATATAGAGAACAAAGACCTAGGCCCTGCCCTTAAGAAACTGTCAGTTGCGAAGTAGCCTTCCAGAAATTTGAAAGCAAGAAGACCACTCCCGGGAAAGAATCACAGACGATTAAAAAAAAAAAAAAAAGTAATAAAGCATGATCTTGTGACCAAAGGTGAGCAGAGTTTCCAGGACAGACACCCAGAAACACTTGCTGGGCCACTATAAGCCCATGCTTCATAAAGCCCCCGGGCAAAGGCAGTGCTACATTGGTAATGGTTGTCTAGGGTACTGAAAGAATGTAGACATTGAAATGTAGGCGATCTGGGTTTTAATTTTAGCTTAGCTGATTATTAACAGTGTGACTGTGGACCAATCATTTAGTTTTATGCGTGAAATCGGTACAACATTGTGAGAATTATACATGGCTTGTGCAAATAAACAGCCAACAGGATGCCTAGCTTATGATAAATACTCAGTAAATTTTAGCTATTATTACTATATTTAGTATTTTTATTTATTTTTAATTTTTAATTTTTCTGGTTATATAATAATTTACGTATTTATGGGGTATGTGTGATTTTTTTTTTTTTTTGAGACAGAGTTTCGATCTTGTCACCCAGGCTGGAGTGCAATGGCACGATCTCAGCTCACTGCAACCTCTGCCTCCCAGATTCAAGAGACTCTCCAGCCTCAGCCTCCCGAGTAGCTGGGATTACAGGTGCCTGCCACCATGCCCAGCTAACTTTTGTATTTTTTTTTTTTTAGTAGAAACAGGGTTTCACCATATTGGCCAGGCTGGTCTCAAACTTCTGACCTCAGGTGATCCACTCACCTCAGCCTCCCAAAGTGCTGGGATTACAGGTGTGGGCTACTGCGCCTGGCCACATGTGATATTTTAATACATGCATACAATATGTAATGATCAAGTCACCCTGACTTGGAATTTGGTATATTTATCACCTTAAGTGTTTATCATTTTGGGGGTTGGGAACATTGTAAAACCACCCTTCTAGACATTTGAAATACACAATAAATTATTGTTAACTATAGTTGCCCTACTTTGCTACTGAACACTAGATCTTATTCCTACTATCTAACTGTACTTTTGTACCCATTATTTAACCTTAATCCCTCATTTCCCACTATCCTTTCTAGCCTCTGGTAACCATCATTTGACTCTCCACCTCCATGAGATCAATATTTTTTAGCTCCCACATATGAGAACATTCAATATTTGTCTTTTGTGCCTGGTTTGTTTCAATTGCCATAATGGTCTCCAGTTCCATCCATGTTGCTGACAATGACAGGATTTTATTCTTTTTGTTGCTGAATAACATTCTGTTGTGCATACGTACCACATTTTCTTTATCCACTGATCTACTGATGGACACTTAGTTTGATTCCATATCTTGGCTATTATGAATAATGGCTACCACAAACATGGGAGTGCAGATATCTCTTTGATATACTGATTTCCTTTCTTTTGAATAGATACCCAGCAATGGGATTGTTGGATCATATCGTAGTTCTATTAGGTTTTTGAGAAACTTCTATAGTGATTTTCATAGTGGCTGCAGTACTTTACCTTCCCCATTAAGAGTATATGAGCATTCCTCTTTCTCTATGTTTCCTCTCCAGCATCCATTATTTTTTGTCTTTCTGGTAATAGCCATTCTATGTTGGGTAATAATATTTTATTGTGGTTGGTTTTTATTTGCATTTCTCTGATAATTAGTGACACTGAGCATTTTTCGTATACCTGTTTGCCACTTCTATGTCTTCTTTTGAGAAATGTCTATTCAAATCTTCTGACCACATTTTAATCGCATTATTTGTTTTCTGCTATTGAGTTCTTTATATATTCTGGTTATGAATCCCTTGTTATTTAAATAGTTTGTACATATTTTCTCACATTCTGTAGATTGTTTCTTCACTTTGTTAATTGCTTCCTTTGCTGTGCAGAAGCTTTTTAGCTTGATGTGATTTTATTTGTCCATTTTCACTTTGATTGCCTATGCTTTTTGAGGTCTTACTCAAGAAACCTTAGTCCAGTCCAATGAGCTGGGGAATTTCTCCAGTGTTTTCTTCTAGTTTCATAGTTTCAGGTTTTACATTTAAGTCTTTAATCCATTTTGATTTGATTTTCATATATGGTGAGAGATAGAGGAATAGTTTCATTCTTCTGCATAAGAATATCTAGTTTTTCCAGCACCATTTGTTGAGAAGATAGTTTTTTCCCCAATGTATGTTCTTTACTCCTTTGTCAAAAATGAGTTCACTGTAAATGCATGAATTTATTTCTTGATTTTCAACTCTGTTCAATTGGCCTATATATTTAGCAGTTTTAGATACCATTCACCACACTTCTGAAAGGAAAATGAGACAACCTATCCATACTGAGGATTCCAACTTATCTGAGATTCAGGGCCCAGCAGAAGTTAACAGACAAAAGAGAAGTCAGAAATTTTTACCCAAAATTTAAAAGATCTTAAAGATCAGATGCAAAGTTTTGATCAGATAGGTAGTACTTCTTCCACTGATTTATTTAATTGGTTAAATTTTGACTGCTGGGAATCTCTGTTTCGGGGTATTTTTCAAACTTTTGTTATTATCCTCTTGTTAATCATAATGATAATATCTCTTGTCTATCATATTCTCTCAAGAGTCTTTAACACTTGTCATCAGCTACTGACTCACAAGATGCTCTCCATGAGGACTGAACAACAAAAATGACATAAACTTAAATCACCATTTAAAAAAAACTAGGATTAAAACTGCTTTGCCATCCTTAGATGCCCATACAAAGACAAACAACACGTGTTAATGAGGAGTAACACTAAACAGTTAACCATACTCACAGTTCAACTGAGAGGATGACCAAAAGTGGGGACTTGTTAAAATAAAATGAAGAAAAGGCATAAGAATCCTCTGAGCAGAGGAAGTCAGTTAAGCCATGAAAGCAACCTGTCCGTTGCTTAATTAGAAAACGTAAGTGAAAGTTAATTTAGGCTAATTCTTGTAAATGCCTATATTAAACACACACACACACACACACACACACCCCAAACTTAAGCTCAACCAATCAGAAGCTGCCAACTAACTTATATAACTAGAAACTTTCCATCAGGATAGACCAAATAAGACAACTGTATAACCAATCAACTATTTTCTTCGCTTTATTTCTGTATTCACCCTCCAAATAACTTCCCCCTGAGTTTCCTTAGCAGAGCCCAAAACTACCTTCAGTTTGGTGCTTCCCAACTCATGAATGGCTGTTTGCTCAAATAAACTCTTTAAAATTTTATTATGCCTGAGCTTACCTTTTAACACGTGAAAGAGTTAGAGGTGAAATCCATCGCCTTTTGAATACACAGAACACACTAATAATCCATTTTCTTTTGAAATTTGTTTGTGATTTCAGTTTTTTTCCTCTAACAGTAGTAGGACTATCCTAATTCCTGTGGCATGCATTTGAACCCCCAGTAACAATGTATGATTTTGTGTTTAGAGGACAGGGATAGTCCCTGTGTAGTGTCCAACAGCTCTAGTTAGAACTGTGCCTTCAGTAGAACCTAGTCCTGAAATTTTTTTTCTCAACTCACTGGCCCAGACATGAGCAACATTTTCACTAACTGGTAAGACAGGCTTATTCAAAACCAGGGCTGGAACTCAGCCAATCTACCAATACAGAAGTGCTGCTGCTCATCACAGCAGAACCTCCTTTGGTAAAAGATCTGTGGAAAATGAATGACAGCCAGATCTCTAAGCCACTGCTGCACAGTGAACCGAAGAAAAGCAAAGGCAGGCAAAGAAAAAATAGGAATACTCTAAGGTTTCTAAGCTGCTCAACTTCCAACCACCTGGCATGGGTGGGGGACCATGGAGCTGTCTGGGCAGTTTAGCATTCAGCAATCAGAAGTGACTTGGTATTTTACAACAAAACATCTGGGCAGCTGACAAGTCTAAAAGTCCTGGAAATTAAAGGGCCATCTTTATACCTGCAGAGTGTACATTGGTTTCTTCTTCCACTCTTATTTGGAGAGCAATCATGATCAGAAACAGCATCCTCAAATACTGAGGGAGTGGGACTCTGCAAATTGGCTCTGAGACAACTTTCCTCATGTGTGAGATCTACCTAACAAATAAAAAACCTAAAGCCACTAGATGAAACAATACATGGTCAGAATTGCATCGTGTTATATCATCCATGATTTCGTGTTAAATAATTTTGTGAGGAAACAAAGTTTTCCAACAGGGTTTGTAACTAATTTTCAGAAAATGTATCTATATTTTACTAGAAAAGGATGGTATGCTTCTGGTTCAAAACATAAACAGCAGCATATATCAAAGAGCAGATAAAGATATCAAGATTATAGTCTCCATGTAGCTTTAAAATTTTTATCTAGACATATTTAAATGCTACTCTTGAGATTTGTATTGCATGTGAAATTTCTTCAGTCATCTTGAGGGGCTGTTACACACCTTCCAATCTTCCTGTAATTAAGGCAGTAGTTTTGTTGTCATCTTGTCACAACTCATGAGAAAAACTGTGAAAACTCAAGAGCATATGCAGTAGTAAGTCAGTATTAGACAGCTATATGTAATTTTGCTTTGCGTTTTGAGGCACTTCGTTGCACCTGTGAATAGTCAGCTCTTTCATCCCCATTAACTACTTCCCCACTTCCATCCTCAAAAGAGCCTAAAGATTCTTTTCTTGTTGTTTTCTTAAAGTTTCTAAAAGCCATCTTGTTTCACTTGCTTCCAGGATATTTTGTGGACTCAGACATTGGTGAATAGCAATAAATCAATTGAGTTTTTATTTAGAATTCACTAAAATTAAGACTTTATCCTCTATAAATTTTATGGAATTTTAAATAATATATGTATTGTAAAATTAAGTTAGAGCTATTCAGATGAATTTGCAAATATTCCATAATATGGCAATCATGCACTGGCAAATTATTATTTAACATTTTATAATGTTTTGGTAAAAGCAAACTCTGTCACATAAAGAATGTTGATGTGTAATACCAAACAATAAATGACAAGCCTGTATCTTTATTATTTGATGGGCCTAGACAGAACCATCTACATAATAGAAAGTTTTTGCTTGGCTCATGTTACTTCCAGATATTGAAAACATGTTATAAGTTTCTAGAGATTAAATAATGACCAATAACTTAATGCTAAATCAGAAGATCCTTCAAAGAGAGTCCCAAGGATTTAAAATTTATTTGGTTTTATTA
This sequence comes from Pongo pygmaeus, assembly GCF_028885625.2. Classification (NCBI taxonomy): domain Eukaryota; kingdom Metazoa; phylum Chordata; class Mammalia; order Primates; family Hominidae; genus Pongo; species Pongo pygmaeus. Next base: position 98,065,737 of record NC_072378.2, on the reverse strand, counting down.
TAACTTGGAGCACAGATCTGTATGAACATGACAGTGCACATAGCTAGAGAACAGATTTATAATTGGAATTGTTGGTAGGCAGAGAATGACATTAAATTCTCAAATACAAGAAACCTGACAATGACTTCACAAATATAAAATTGGTCATGATTTATGAGAACACTATGGCTTAAAAAGACCCAAGAACTAACCAGGAGTCAGTAATGCCCACAGGTAATTGAGTATTGGTCTTGAAGATGCATAAATAAGAACATAACATTAAAGACTCCGCAAAGTGACTTCCTATATCCAACATGGACTAAGCCCTCAAAATCTATCATTTTATCTGCTTTTGAACTCCATATTTTAATCAACTGATAAAGGCATAGAGGAGAAAGATGGAAATAATGAAGGTGCTAGAAAATGGATGGTAATAAGATAATGCAAAATTACTGGGGTTATTTAGTCTGTATCAGAAATGGAGTACGATAATTTTGACTACATGTAGTGATATTGAATTTATGGGGGAGTGGAAATTGCCATTAGTACCAAATCTGGAATATAATATAATGGTTTAAAAATAATTGGTAATTAATTTATTAGAAAATTCTTGATAAATAAATACCCCGAGAACTTTGACTAAGTTAAGGGGAACAAAGGAGACCATATAATTATTATTCTGACAAGGAATGCGAAGTTCTTAAGATGGGTAGGTGAAGTTCTTGGAAGAAATGGAGATTTGATGAACTTTAAATCATTTCTGGACCTTTCATATTTGTGACATCTGTAGCCAAAGTCTAACTTGCTCATTCCAATTCAGCTTTTTGAGCTCTGTAGGCCCAAGTGCCCTTAACAATTAAAAAGAAATACTAGAATGCTTTGAGAATTGGCTGTGGGAGGCACCTGGTTCAGTCCCAGTGTAATTATCTTCCTGTTTCTTTTGCCTCCTGCCATTTTTTATTCCTAACTTCCATTTTATATAATTCATATATCACTTATCTTTTGTGCTTTCTCGGGTTTGGAACAGTCTATGGTAACCTAACCATAACAACAAGCATTATACCATAATGAATAATGCTTTCTTCCTTTTATCCTCTATTTAAAAAAATAATAATTTCCTAGTGAAGAAAGATAAATTCTTCCTAGTGCCTGTCACTTGTTCATTTCTTACTATTATCTCTGCCTTCAGGGTTTTCTGTGGAGTATCTTTGATGTGATTTCTCCTAAAGCCCAAAAAAATCAACTATTGCCTAAAATAATTTTTTCTTTAACATTCATACCTGACTGGAGATGTGACGCACTCTTTCTGGCCTTCAGTGATAGAGTAGCTGAGATCAGCACTTACGTGGCTGAGATTCTTGTGTATAGTGAGATTAAGATGTTCTAGAGAGAATCTTAATCTTAAATGAGGCAGAATTTTTTGTATTTTGAGCTTAGAGTTGATGAAAATGCATATTAATAATTATTGTAATGTAAACCATTGCTACTTTCATCAATAGTTTTTTTTTCTGCTATTACATATGGCTCCTTCAAAGAATTTTAAGCCTTTTATTTAAGGTTTATTTTCCCCTGTTAAATACTCTCCATCTTTTGAAGAAGTCATGCTTCCTATAAAATCTCATATATTTTACCATCTAGGGACTCATTATGATATTTAGAATGACCTAAAGATTTGGGAATGCATCTACTTGTGCTTAGGAGAAAGTTTAACATATCCCTTTAGAATTATTTATTTTTCCTTTCTTGTCAATAAAGATTTATTGAAATAAAATATAGATTTTAAATAAATTTTATTTTAAAAGGCCACATTATCTTCTGAGCCTGTAATTTCTTTTCTTCATTCAGTTTCATTTCAGATTTTCTTATGCCTCTGCTTTTGGCTATTAGATATTTTTATCATTGTCTCCTTCCAGCTCAAAAACATACTCATTTCTATTCCATATACAGTCAGTATTCACTGTGTTTAAAAATAAATGGCCAACTTCATGTTTTCAAATTCTGCTTTTGTTACATATTTTTGTGAAATATTTCTAAAGATGAAAAAAACTGTAAAGGTCAAACTACTGAACCATTTACTGCCTTCTTATGCTTCCCACTTCAAAGGTTTTTCTATTTAACACTAAGGTAAAATTATTTCTTGATTTTTACTCCAAAAATGTTTTTCTTTAGTCCATAGAAGAAATGCAATTTAAAATTTTAATTTATATAATACTGAACAGAAAACTGTCATCAGATTTACTTATTAGCTTGCTTTTATTTGGACTTAGCTTTCAAGATGTAAGAAATATTTTCTGCATTCCTCCAACACAAAAATTTGTGAATAGGCTGCCATCAAGTAGTGGGTTGTATTATAATGTACCATTTTCATAACTTTAAGGCTTCTTTGATCATTAAAAGAGTCACTATCCTTAATTTTTGCAAGGGACTTTCATTATTGGTGGTTATTTCATATTTTGATTAATTTTGGTTTTTAATTTTCACTACCTGTCATGCCATGTTTTGTCATAATACTTTAGTTGGGTGCCATTTTAATTATTATTCTAGGGATTCATTTTCTAATGTATTATTACCTCAGTCCTTTTAGCTGCTTTCAAAAAGGCTAATATCAACCTTCAAGAGTAAAGTGTGAAGAACAGATTGCCTTCACACATTGATAATTTTGAAGATTTACAAACAAATTTAAACATATAATTCCCATTAATGTGTTTAATACAATTTACTAAGATATCATAGTGTAATCCTTGAAATTTGCATTAGCAAAGTATTAAGAAAACATATGGTTTACATCAGTAGGTACTAATAATATCTGCAATTAATTTCAATTTACATAGAGCATTTTAAGTGAGAATAATGTTTTAAGACTCACCAAAGTTCTTTTTTTATATTATAACATCATTTGATCATGAAGTGATATTGATTCTTGGTCTGGAGTGAAAAAACTGTTTTCTATATTTTTTTTTTGTAAGTGGTTATATAGGGAATTATTGTGGCATAGTAAAAACAATTAATATTTTAAAAGTAAGAGAATTGGATTAGAATCTCTGACCATTATTACTACCACTTAACCAGCCTTGGGAAAGTTATTTAAATTTCATGTGTTTCTGTTTAAATATCTGTAAAACAAAGATAACTCCAGCAAGATTGAGAGTCTTCTTTAGGAAAAAGAATACCAATTTAAGGCATAGATAAAAGCAACTTAAATGTACAGTAGAATTATTTTTATACCGCTGACATTAATCATATGAACTTATACATATTTATATACTTGTATATATAGACTGTCCTCAACTTGTCATGGTTCAACTTATAGTTTTTAAACTTTACGATGGTATGAAAATGATATACATTAAGTAGAAACTGTACTTCCAGTACCCATACAATCTTTGTGTTTTTCACTTTCAGTACAGTATTTCATAAATTACATGAGATAGTCAAAACTTTATTATAAAATAGGTTTTGTGTTATTTTGCCCAACTATAAGTACATTGAGCATATGTAAGGCAGGCTAGGCTAAGCTATGACATTTGGTAGGTTAGGTATACTAAATTTATTTTTTACTTAAGATATTTTCAACTTACGATGGGTTTATAAAGATGTAACCCCACTGTAAGTCAAGGAAGAGGTGATGAGATAAATTTTGGACCATATTGGAAATGTGGTAATGTCTCTGGCACTTCCAAGTAGAGAGTTCTCAACATTTAGGTATTTGATTCTGAAACTCAGAGGATAACCAAAAGGGTAGAGGCTTGTGTTTGGAAGATGTTAAGTATGTAGGTAAGTATATAGTTAAAACCAAGAGAATGGATCACACACACACACACACACACACACACACACACACACACAGAGAGAGAGAGAGAGAGAGAGATTGATCACTATGGGCAATATGTAGACTAAGAAGAGACGCTATGCCAGATAACTCAAGAATATCAGTTTTTAAAATGAATGCAGAGGAAAGGATTTGGAATTGAGATAAGAGAAGAAGCTGGAATGATATATACCATGGAATTCCTGGGAATAGAGGGTTCAAAAAGAAAAGAGATCAAAAGTGACAAAGTGAGAAAAATTTCTGCAATGTAGGGAAATTGAAAGCTAGGTGGCAGTGAGTTGAGAACACAGACACAGTGTAAACCATGCAGAGAAGAAAGTTGGCTGAGTGAGGGAGGAAGAGGAGCTAGGATATTTGTCAAAGAGAAATATAGGATTGATGAGAAGATTTTCTTTCTTTCAGCACAGGAAAGACTTGAGCATGTTAACAGAAAAAAGTCAGTATAGAAGAAGAGCTTTGACATTCAGGCATAAACATAAATAGATCCCCTAGGAAGCACTTTTTTCATCTTCTTAAATCCTTCTTGCCTTCTACCTATAGTATGGATTCACAGTCCCTTCTATGTATAATTGCAGGATTTTTAAATAAATATATGATTATATCTAATAGATAATTATCTATTTTGTCAATATTTCATACTAGGGAATTTGGGGGCTCATTTAATTTGTCATTAAATCCCTTTTGCCAAGAGTAGTGTTTACTGAAAGAATGTCTATGTCAAGGAAGAGATGAAATGATACAGGATAGAGAACAGAGCAGGAGGATCCACCAAACTGGAGAAGGGGATCGTGTTAAAATTAGAATGAAATGATGAGGATGGGCTGAAATATCAAGTTGTGCTCAGAGTTCAGACCATAATTTTACTTATGTATGCAGGCCCAGATGAATTCTACTTGTAGGGTATTTTATTTTAATATTTTCTAGATTCTTTCCTGTTGGTCTTATTTTCTTCCCTTTGTATTTCCGAGGTCCATTTTTTCATTGACCAGAGCATATATGGAGAATATATAGCAAGGGGTAGTGGTGAATGGCATCATCAAATATAAACGTTTTAAAATACTGAAACTTGTGAGTATTTGAACTATTTTAAAACTCTCCAGGACACTTGGTAAAGAAAGCAAAAAAAATTTTATACTGTGTTTACTTTGTTTCACAATCAAGAGCTACTTGTTTTATGTTGGACAGCTATTTATTAGATTAAAGCCATAGGTCACAAATTAGACAACGTAAGAAACTGGGGATGATAGTCCACTTGCCATCAATACTTTAACCCTTCAGAAGAAAGAAGAAATAAATGCATGGCCGTTGATTGTGAATCAATAATGTTGTCTTCATTTGCAAAGGACAGCACATTAGAACATGTTGATTTAGAGTTCCTTTTTCCTGTTGAATAAACACACAGGTCGCTAATCATCAGCTACTAAATATATTTTCCAAAGGTGAACAAAAGAAGTGGATAATTTGATGCTTCTTAATTAAGCTCACAACCCAGTATTTTTTATACTTTTACAAGCATTTGTTTATGAAAGCTAAATGAGTATGGATTTCTGAGGGAAATATTATTCCCACCCCCCATCAGCTGTGAGTGATTCTGGCTAGTAAATTATATGCTGTCCTCTGCATTGCCTTGCAAACGACCTCAATCCTGACCTTGACATAGCAGTATTTCTAAGAGAGAATAATAATTTATTCCCCATGTTAGATGAACTAAGTCCATGGTTGTTCTCAGTTATAATTCTGTACTACTTACCAAGAAAACTAGTCCTATATATTTAGATAAATGATGGGTGGAGGAGAGAGACAGATGGACAGAGGGGGAGAGAGAGAGAAACAGAGAGACAGAGAGAGAGAGAGAGAGAGCAGGATGACAGACATTTATTTGGATAGATTTAAAGAATAGAATAGTGGAGGTGGATATATGGCAAGGAGATAGGGGGTTGAACAGGTGGTAGAGAGGGACAAATAGGAACCTAAGTAGACAGCTAGGTAGTGTGGTTTCATAGATATGAACATTTTCTAACTTCATATGCTTCAGTTTAGTTTTACTAAACCCTCTATCAGGCTTCAAAACCTGTTTTCCATATATCCGAGGATACATGAAACACACACACACTCATACACACAGTCACACATGTTTGAATATTACATAAGATTGTAATCATGATTTATATTCATCGAATTTCTATACCTAACTCTAACATACCTGCAATGAGACTTCCACAATTTTTATTCTGACCATTAAACTTTTCCATATATCACAGCTTATATTAGCCCATTATAAAGCTTTGTTTATGTGTATGCAAGCCCCTACATTAATGTTTTGTATTCTGAAAATTTCACCCACACAGCACCAGTCACTTAATTGCACTAATTATTACTCACACATTAGCGCCTATTAGTCAGCATGGGTTTCTTTCTTCTTCTTTTTTTTTTTTTTTTTTCAAATGTTTTAGCCAGCATTCAGATTTCACTTACTTGGCAGAAACGACTTGTTATAGTGGTTTTCAAAATCTGGCAGGAAGCCTAAGAAGCGACCACTTTTGCTGTCTGAATTTCCTATTCCAGTCATCATTATAGACCTGGAGAGACAATCTGTTAAGCTTATTGTAACTTTATGGGGGAATTGTTGACGTGAACTTGGTCCCCATATTCTATTGCCAAAGCAACAGAGAACAATCTTCTAGCAAATCAGGGTTCAGTTATGCTGTGATTGATATGCAGTTATTGGTAGAAATGTCACTTATTATTACCATTATAGACTTTTTAAGTCAGCATTACTTCATAGAAACCTTAGATGAGAAACATTTAAACATATGGAGTGGCATGACCTGCCTAAATTAAATCCCAAAATATAAGATATATTAAGATAGAATTTTGAAAGCAGTTTATAATAAGAGGTTAAGAATATTCTTAAGAATTTGGACACATATGGTAATATTAAGTTAAACTTAATTTTAAATATTCCTTGTAGCTTGCTGGAGATACTAATTTAAGAGCTGGCATTGATTGAGAGGCAAGTCTGTTAATTACTGTTTATTGAACAATATTGAATTGTCTTATTTTCTAAATCCCTCTATACTTAAAAATATTTCCTTTGGTGATTTAAAAAACAATTTTATGAAGTAAATTCCTAAAAAGAAACCACCACATTTGTAGACAACAAAAGCAATAAAACACACCATTATATTGTCCCATACACCCAGCGTGATTGACATCGAGTGTTACAGAACCTCAGAGTTAAAGGAGACCTTCGGGAAAAGCCAATAGAGAAGGGAGGTTGATGATTCATGAGGAGAGAAAACCATCCCATGACACTCTGTTGCCTCAGTTTCTTGCCCATTAGATGAAAGTCAAAATCCACCTGATAGTCTCAACTTACTAGTCAAGCTGACCTTGGGTTGAATCCTTAGCTGAGCTTCCTTACTCCCTTTAAAATAAAATCTTAAATTTGGCTCTTCAAAACACTCTATATTCTGGAGCTTCTGTTCTAAGGCAGTTAGTGCTATAATATTCTAAAGGATTAAGAGTGAAATCTCTGGGCTCCTCTGGAAGTGGGAGAGAACTATGTGGAGCAAAGGCTTTAAGGAACACAGATAGTAACAGCAGTAGGATCATAAATACAGCGCACGGGAAGTACAACTAAAAGATGAGGGGGTGAAAGCGAAATCAAAGAAGAAAAGGTCCAGTTGGTACTCAGAGGAGTAAGAAACCAGTAAATGGGAAATTAAATGAAAAGAGTAAATGGGGTGTGTTAGTCAGGGTTCTTCGGAGAAATAGAATCAACAGAATATATTAGGAATTGGCTTGACTATGGATGCTGAGCAGTCCCACTCTCTACTGTCTGTAAACTGGAGAACCAGGAAAATCAGTGGTGTAATTCAGTCCAAGTCCAAAGGACTGAGAACCAAACAGTTGTTCGAATAAGTACTGGTCTAAGTCTGAATGCCCCAGAATCAGGAGAGCCAATAACCATGGGCAGGAGAAGATCGATACCCGAGCTCAAACACAGAGAGCACAAGTTCACCTTTCCTCTTCCTTTTTGTTTTGTTTGGTCACTCAACAGATTGGATGATCCCCACCCATAGTGGTGACATGGATCTTCTTTACTCAATTTACCTATTCAAATGCTGACCTCTTCCAGAAACACTCTCACAGACACCAGAAATAACGTTTTACCAGCTATCTGGGCATCTCTTAGCCTAGTTAAGTTGACACATAAAAATAGGCATCACACTGGAAATCACCTGGATCTGTAGATAAAAATAAGTTCACAATACAGAGTGCAGTAAGTTCAAGCCAGGACCATTTGCAAGGACTGAGATCCAATTAAGAATTTGGTATGAGTGTCAATGGGCTGTTAAAGAGGCTTTTTGAAGTGGTAACTTGGGAACTATTCCTGATCATAAAAATAGAGATATGGAGAGGAACTGGGGAGGAGTGAGAGGTTATCAGGGTCACCTCACAAAGCTCTTTCTGATACCTCACATCTGAATGAGGTTCTTCTGACTTTGCACTTCTTGGGAGTGAGAGGTTATCAGGGTCACCTCACAAAGCTCTTTCTGATACCTCACATCTGAATGAGGTTCTTCTGACTTTGCACTTCTTGGCACTTGGCTTGTCTTAGGACCTGTGGTAAGGATCTGTGTTTCCCCTCTCCCCATACCCTCTAAGCTCTAGAGGTCCATCCAGACTATGCATTTATTCTGCAGTTTCTAGTGCATTGTTTTACAAAGTACAAGTCTGAAATAAATAAATGAAATTAATTAAAATATAAATGGACTGAATGATAAATATTTACACATCTTGGGGTTGTGTTTTATTTCATGTAGTGCTTATCAGACCTGTCTTTGGCTATTTAAATCACTTGTCTGGGGTAATAATGCCGAGGTCACAAGTTCAGTTCTTGTGTGAGTAGCTTGCCAAGCTCTATTTTATGGCCGAAGGGTCCATTGGCCATCTGTCCAGAAACTGCAGTTGAAAATGCATGGCACTGGGCACCAGAGGATGAGAAAAGATATGGGTGAATCAGAAGAACCCCAACAGGTCTGATGATAAAACAACTCAGAGTCATTGACTTACAATCAGAAAGTCTCCTCTCAGAGGGTCATGTTGTTTCCTTGAGGAATTCTATTTTAAAAATTACAATGTTATACTGTCAGAAGTCCAGAAATGAATGAGCCACAGTTAATATTGGGCAGCACAATGGAAAAAGTGGGGGAAATTGTCACTGGAAGATCAAGGCTTGAATCTTATGTATGCCACCTATGGCTAATGTAATCTCTTGGATGAATATTGCATCTTTCTGAGCCCCAATGTTAGCATTGTAAAAACTTTATTCATGGGATTGTTGTGGGTATTATAGGAGGCAGTATGAATGCCACAAATAAATGCTTAGTAAATGTTAGATATTAGTGATAATTTAGAGTTGCAGCTAGGCTGACAGAAAAGGGCTGACTACAAATGAGAATAGCAGGGATCTAAGAATCAGATTATCATAGCTGTCAAGACTCTCAGCGATAAATCCAATCCTGAATTTCACTGATAAGAAACTAAAGAATCAAAAGTTTAAGTGCCTTGCTTGGTAGTCACAGAGCTGAGACTACAGCCTGCATTTCCATGTTCAATCTCATTGCCCCTTCAAGTTTAGCAATAGGAAGCAGTCGGAATCCTAACAGGGAATGTAATATTTAAAACAGGCTTCTGCTAAATGTGAAAAACTTTTAGCAGAACTTGATTATTTAATTCAAATAATATTTATTGAATGTTGACCAAATGTGTGACACTATCCTAGGTCCTGGAATGTTTGGGATATGTCAAGGTAAATATAAAATAGGCCCTGCTCTCATAAAGACAATTTTCTAGAGAAAGATGACCAAGTTTTAAAAAATGAATGCAATTTAATGCAGTAAAAGCCCAAGGAAGGGGCTGCACAGTAAAAGAAGTCCTGAAGTTTTCCAGGAAGAGATGATACCTGAGCTACATCTTCAGAGCAGCTATAACTGTGCTATACCCTATTCCTTCTATATTTGTCCTTAGAAATGCATGTAAAACCATACTTTAAGAAAAATTTACCAGAATTCTACTCATTGTTTTATTTACATGTATGGTTTCTTTATGGTCATTTGGTGGTAGAATGTGGACTTGAGATTCAAACAAAGCAGTCTTAAGTTTAGTTAGGTGGCTTCTTGACACCTTGAATTGCTTTGTAATAGCAAAATTATTACCTCTAGGGATTTTGCAAGGTAGATATCCAGATGCCTCAGCTCTGCATGTCTCAACAGATTTTCCAGTGAAAAGCTGTGGGACCATATTTTTCTTCAGTGTTTATATTATTCTCACTCTTGAAAGGAAAGGGGGAATTTACAATCACCTTTTCTCAGTATGTATGCCCCACCTTCTATTGGGTTGTATTGTCTTGTGTCCACTTGTAATAAGAAAGACCTCCTTCATTCAGGAAAAACTGTCAGAATGATTGTTCCTTTCCACTTGTTTAGGGGAGCCCATGGTTAGAAAATATTTTGATTAGTTGAAGAATAACTCTACTCTGTTGTGTTAACTTTTGAAAGGATAGTGTTAACAAACTTGTTGAATATTTCCTCAGCATTATTTTGTGTATGCTACTTTTTTGTGTGATTTAATACCATTTATTAAGTAGCTTTGATTGATTGATATACTTTTTGATCAAAGGAGTTAACCTTTTGTCTTTAAACACGACAAAAATTAAAACTGACCAAAATAATTTGATGGACATCCTGAATACTCATATTATATTCAGTAAACAAGAATGTGTATTATATATTAAGGTTACCATGAATTAATTCAAATTTTTAAAAGGGTAAATTTATAATTTTTTTAAATTAAATAAAGCTCCTAACCATGAATACAGGCAATGTCCTGAGTAAAACAAGATGATAATACTAAAAAGATTCTTGCTTGGTTTTTTTTTTTTTTTTTTTTTTGAAAGTGCTGGGTGGGGAGGAAAGAATGTTCTTTATATGATCAATAGCCCTGCTTTTAAAAATAGAAATAAATCCCCCCCATCCCCACTCAAAAGAAGGGCCACCATCTTCAATTTCTCTAACCAAATTGAGCAGGTATCATGGTTTTGCTGCTTTACATTAGGTTAATGTGAAGGCTGTGTTCATTTCACTTACTGTATAATTAGCATTTGAGTCCAAATCCCAGAGTGCATGCGACAGGGATTTTCTTAAGGCTACTCTCTGTTCTTCTCAAAATGGTCTTCTTATTTCTTGTGTTTCTAAAATCAGAAAAGTGAGTATAAACAAACAATAGATGACCTTTATGAGTAAAACATCTGAGCATAGAAAGATTAATCAACCCCCATCAACCAGTCATTAAATCAAATAGGAGCTTTTCTTGTACTTTTAAACCTCCGATTTACAGTCAGGCAAATTGTGTAAAAAGGCTGATAATACAGTGACGCCCAATGCCACTGGGCTTTAGAAAGCTGACAGTTCCTGTAAAATAGTCATTAAACAACCTCTAGAAGAGACTCATCAGCAGATGCCCCCAGGTGAAGGAGAGAGAAAGCTGAGAGAATGAAGGGGAATCTAACATCTTAGCATGACTGAATTAAACAGAGCATATTATGCTGATTTTCAGAGTCAGCCCAGTAATTTAATTTTCAGAGCAGTTCCTTTGATTGTAGCAACCATTTTATGAAACATTAATAAAACTTTGTGTTTGTGTCTGTGTGTAACACACATCTCTTTCCCATTTTATTAAGAAAAAGGAGTCAACATATTCAAATTTGCTGACCATTAGTTTTGTAAATGCCAAAAATAAAAGATTGTTGTCATTATTTTTGAAAAAGCAAAGCAACAGAATAACATAGCTCCCACTGTATTATTCCACAGTAAGCACAAAACAGGAAAAGAAAATAAAGTATATAAAGTTATTACATGTTAGTCTATGGGATTTTACATTAAGACTCTGAGCTAAATCAGTACTATAATATATAATCCAAATATAATTCTGTACTGCCCATGTAATGATGTGTACTATGCATCCAAATTAATTGTTGTAGAATATACATTGTCCTGTATACTAAGTGTTTATCAGATTTACATGGCAAATAGATATTTCTGGATCAAGATACTCACTGGATACTTGTTTTAAATGGTTTTCGTTACACATTTTGAGTAACAGAAGATTCACAGGTATGAATGTTTTAAACAAGGAAAGGACCTTTAAAAAGTTAACACAGATGTGCCTCACTTTACAGAAAATGTGCATTCTTGAAATGCCCAACATAAAACTATTTTTTCTGCAAGTTAACTTGTATTTTCTAATTTATTTCTATCATAAAACTGAAGATTCACTCTCACTGAAGTAATTTTTGGCCCAAAGACAATAATCACATTTAAGAATGAATCAATCCTTTTAAATCGGTGGTAAATTTTATATTCAAATCTAGCAATTATCCTTAGCCTGAGTATTTTTGTTCTGATTCTCTCCTGTTTTCATTATTTAACATGTATTATTTTACCCCTATTGTTACATGTCTTGTATTTCCCTCTTTAAAAATAAGCATATAAATAAACATGCATATGTAAATAAATAAAATGATCTTTTGAAGCAACATATACATAAAAATAAGATTTTTGTTAGTAAATTGTAAAAATAAGTGCACAAGGTCAGTCACAGCAAGGATGTGGGAAATGTCACAGGTATAGCAGCTATGGAGGACATTGGGCCCCAGAGACCTGCAGATGCTACGGGTGACTCATTGCAGACCTCACTGGGTCACTTGGTCTCTCAGAGACTTGGTTTCTTCATCCTTAAAATGACGAGGCCACACTAGAGGGTCATTAAGGTTTCTTCATCATGATAGCCTCGTGATCCTGACAAAGGTGTTCTCTCTATGTTGGCATGGTTAGTACTTTATATAATTCTTGATGTGCTTATGAGTAATAATGTCTTTGTTAAACTTTTGTCAGTCTTTCCTTATAGCAAAATGGACGTCATTAAAAAGGCCATAGCCACGTTATTAAATCCAAGAAGGCCATGTTCCTAATAGTGTATATGTGTTTAATAGATTATTCCTATATTTCATTTTCATTTTTTTTATACTGAAGGGTTTTTCCAGCTCTTCTGTTAAATTGTAAAATACCTATAGTTATTTCCATCCCAAGTTCACAGTTTGGACCTTGATATTTGTTTGTATATTTGACACTCAAAATAATATCCAGTTAGCAAGCATAGAACTCAAATTCTCTTGGATATTACTGTTATATATAAAAGTCTGCAAAGGATTGTCAGAATTTGCTTCATTTCATTACACCAAACATGTTAATTAACTCTTTAAGTTCTATATTCTTACAAAATGAATAACCTGTTGGTAAAATCATAAAGATTCACATTTAAGCCTATACCTTAGGCACTTACTAATCACCAATTGTAAAATACCCATAAGATTAAGCATCACATATTCAGAGAAAAAGGAAATGACAGTCAGTTGTTTAACAGACTTTCATCTGCAAGAGATTTTATTAAGAGCTTCTTTGCTATGTGCCAAGATATGAATGCCTGAATATAATTCAATTTTATACAAAAGAAAATTCCATTCAAATCTAAAGATAGAATATTTCTATTTCAAGTTACTTTTCACTAAAATACTGAAAAGAATTGAAAGATAGCCATCCAAAATCCTAAATGTATGGAACAAGTCTTCAAACAGTTGAAAAATAACTTTTGCAAATTTCTGGTACTGTGGTTGCCAGCAGAATAAGGCCAATGGTTCAGCTGGGTTAAGGTTAATTCCATGGTGTGTGGTAGGAATATGGTCAACTTACACATCAGAAGCAAACCTGGAGATTGTGTCTGGTCATTTTCTTGTATTTCCCTTAAAAGGGAAGCGTAGTGTAGAAGCTCAAATGCCAGTCCTAAATTACAAGATCTACTGGGCTACACTTTTTGCAACAGTTTAATCTCCATTGTTAGTCCCATGAAGAACAGCCCTGCCTTCTGTATTTTCTTACAGGGCTGCTTTTGATGGAGAACTTTGTGGATGTTTGTGATATTGCTCAGAGCCCATTGGCAGATGAGCATCTCTTGCTGTGGCCTCCATCATTATTTGCCTGTCTTGTCTATTAACGAGCACTATCATCCCATCGTGGGATGACAGCTGCAACACGTACTCAGGCGCAATAAACAGCTAAATGAGGCGCACAGCAATTTCACTTGTCACCAGCGCCCTCAGCACGACTGGCTGCACAGCTTGATGCATAAATTCATGAGGCTGTTGCATATGATGGAGTATGCTTGGCTGAAAGGGGTGATGGATAGCAGGGCAGCTAAAAATGGCCATCACCTTGACTCTGTCAGGACATTTTTTAAAACTACCCCATCAGCTTTCTTGTATTCAATGCACTATCATAGCACAGAAGACTCTAAGATACTGATTCGATACTTTTCTTCAAAAAAGACTTCTTGAGGGTTTCTTTAAAAGGAAGTACCATTATTAAGGTAGTTTACATTTATTCATCATTAGCTCTGATGCCGCTAGATTAAGTTATGTTTAAGAGTAGAATTTACTACTGCATACAAATCTTATAAATCAATTCAAGTCTTAATAATGGGGGAAAACAACAGGAGTTTAAAAACATTTCTAAATTATACATTAAGGCTGTGGATTGGTTAATATGAAATTTGAAGAATTAGAAAATATGGCATAGAATATTCAAACACATAGATTTGAGAGATAAAACTTCTATACAACTCATCAGAAAATTAAATAATATTCTGGGGCACATCTTTACATCAGTGTTGTTAGTGCACTTTCTAATCAGTATGCAAACACAAGCAAGGACTACTGCTAAGTAAAAGTGCCCACATCAAAGAAGCAGTGTACTGGAAACCTTAAAAAGAACCAACAATATAATGTATTCATTTCTCCAAAAATATCCCTTTAAACTCTTTTTCACTCAGCTGCCTGAACTCAAGCCAGAACTCCAACTTCCATAGGTGGGGCCCTGGGTGTCCCACTGAAATGGGCTATACATCCTTTATCTATGTTAGTGGAAGTCATCTAAGGAAGACAAATATAAAGGCAACAAAATCAATGAGGCAGTTTCCTGCAAAGCTTTGTGCATTAATCTCTATCACACAGAGATATATATGCACACTAGTGCAAGGGAAGGAAGTCACTTGTTCTCTAATAAAAGAGAAAACCCTTGATAATAAGCAATTAATAAAGTTGTCATGATTAGTTATGCAACTATGAATCAACATGCACAGTAAAAATGACCACTTTCTATAGATATAAAACATCTATGATTCAATCTAGTGAAAATAGTCATTAATACGGGTGGTTATGTATGATTCTTACAGCTACTTTCCTTGTCTTTTTTTGTAATAAAATAGGAACTCCAGAATAAGTGTTACTGTAACAATTCAGGCAGGAACTTTCTAGACCAGAGAACAAATTCATTAGCCATTTCTTTTTTGTTCTTACCTACCTCTTTCCAAACTCATGTTTCTCAAACTCACATATCCTAAATCCTCTACATCTAGCAAAAGTATTTTAAAAGATAGTTAGAAGAAGTTGAAATCTGTAGGAGTAAATTGTATTAGTAATATGAATTCAATGTGCCATACCAAATGATGAAAAGAAATTCTCAAATAAACAGGAGAAAACTACTTTTGAATTATTTGGAAGTCAGGGGCCTTTTAAGGAGACAATTACATGGCAGGATATCTGGTGATAGCCTTACAACACTGTTCTAATATATAATCACCTGGTTAGTCCAGCGACTAGGTGGATCTGATGTAGTAAAGGAGGCATGGACCATGGCCACTGGTAGGAAGAAGCAGATGGAGAAGAGAAACTTTGAAAAAATGGGGAAGATAAAGATGATTCTCTATCAATAAGACAAGAATTACAGGACACTGTGAATAACAAGGGTAATAATAAGAACATGCACTTTGTAGCTACATAATGCCAAGTATTAAGGGGAATAGAAGGAGGTAAATGAGGCACTCAACTCTGGTAAAATATGTAAGGAGTGCCAAAAATTGAGTATTCAGGATAAATGATATTTTAATGTAATATATTTGCAATAAACTCTGCTTTTAAAAGCTCATGTTATTATCAACTATGCCATATAACATAACATAATCATGAGAATGACATCTCAGAATATTCACAGGTTCTTGGGAGTAAGCAAGGACATCTTTGGGGGCTGCTTTAGAAATTCGGCCTACTACAATGATGAAAAAAACATCAAAATTTTAAATGAAGATAGCATTAAAAATAGAAATTAGGGCCAAGGCGCAGTGGTTCATGCCTGTAATCCCAGCACTTTGGGAGGCCGAAGTGGGCGGATCACGGGGTCAGGAGATTGAGACCATCCTAACTAAGATGGTAAAACCCCATCTCTACTAAAAATACAAAAAAATTAGCTGAGTGTGGTGGCGGGTGCCTGTAGTCTGGGAGCCTGAGGCAGGAGAATCGCCTGAACCCAGGAAGCGGAGGTTGCTGTGAGTTGAGATCATACCACTGCACTCCAGCCTGGGTGACAGAGCGAGACTGTCTCAAAAAAAAAATTAATACAAAATATTCATGATTTGTTTCATTGTAGCATAAAAATTGCTACAGATTTAGTGGCTTAAAGCAACACTCATCTATTATCTCAAAGTTTGTGTAGGTCAGACATCCATGATGACATTGCTGGGTCTGCTCAGGATCTTATAAGGTGAAATCAAGTCGTAGCTTACAGTTGCCTTCCAAACTCATTCCTGTTCACAGTATAATCTGTGGTTGTAGGACAGAAGTACCTATTTCTTTGTTGCCTACTGATCACTCTCATTCTATGTGGCTGCTCTCCACTCCTTGCCTATGGCTTCCTCCTTCTTCAAAGGCAGCCACGGCACATTAAATTCTTCCCACACTTTGAATCTTCTTGACTCCTGCTTTACTCTTCTGTCATCAGCCAGAGAAAGCTCTCTGATTTTAAAAGCTCATATGATTATCAACTTTGCCATATAACATGAAATAATCATGAGAATTACATATCAGAATATTCACAAGTTCTGGGGAGTAAGCAAGGACATCTTTGGGAGCTGCTTTAGAAATTCGGCCTACTACATGATGAACAAAACATCAAAATTTTAAATGAAGGTAGTATTTAACCCGTCACTTTCAGGAATAACCCTGGCTCATTTGCCTTACCCTTGTCCCAGTGATGTTTTTGATAAAACTTTTTTTTTTTCCACAAAACCAGATGGCTAACCTATGCATCATAATTTAATAATATGATGTTTAAATATTAGATTAAAATATTACTGGTACCATCTCCTTACATTTTGCACCCTGTGTTGTTTCCATTACTTCATACTAGTCTCATCTGTACCTTCTCATTTACTGATCTATACAATCTTGTAAGGTGGGCATGAGCAGTTTCTATCGCATATAGGGATAACAGAGAAAGTAAGTAATTTTTCCACATTCATGTAAGTATTAGAAGACAGAGCTGGGATCCTACCTCAGATCTACCTGGCTCTAGAGAACATGCTACTGTCAATACATCAAGGTAGTTATCAAAACACTGTATGGCTTGAATATGTGTCCCCTCCAAAAGTCATATTGAAATTTAACTGCCATTGTAATAGTATTGAGAGGTGGGGCCTTTAAGAGGTGATTAAGTCATGAAGGTTCCACCCTCATGGATGCGTTTAATACCTTAATAAATAGTTTTCCGCTGGCTAGCCATATGTAGAAAGCTGAAACTGGATCCCTTCCTTACACCTTATACAAAAATCAATTCAAGATGGATTAAAGACTTAAATGTTAGACCCAAAACCATAAAAACCCTAGAAGAAAACCTAGGCATTACCATTTAGGACATAGGCATGGGCAAGGACTTCATGTCTAAAACACCAAAAGCAATGGCAACAAAAGCCAAAATTGACAAATGGGATCTAATTAAACTAAAGAGCTTCTGCACAGCAAAAGAAACTACCATCAGAGTGAACAGGCAACCTACAAAATGGGAGAAAATTTTCACAACCTACTCATCTGACAAAGGGCTAATATCCAGAATCTACAATGAACTCCAGCAAATTTGCAAGAAAAAAACAAACAACCCCATCAAAAAGTGGGCGAAGGACATGAACAGACACTTCTCAAAAGAAGACATTTATGCAACCTAAAAACACATGAAAAAATGCTCACCATTACTGGCCAGCAGAGAAATGCAAATCAAAACCTCAATGAGATACCATCTCACACCAGTTAGAATGGCAATCATTAAAAAGTCAGGAAACAACAGGTGCTGGAGAGGATGTGGAGAAATACGAACACTTTTACACTGTTGGTGGGACTGTAAACTAGTTCAACCATTGTGGAAGTCGTGTGGCGATTCCTCAGGGATCTAGAACTAGAAATTCCATTCGACCCAGCCATCCCATTACTGGGTATATACCCAAAGGACTATAAATCATGCTGCTATAAAGACACATGCACACGTATGTTTATTGCGGCATTATTCACAATAGCAAAGACTTGGAACCAACCCAAATGTCCAACAATGATAGACTGGATTAAGAAAATGTGGTACATATACACCATGGAATACTATGGAGCCATCAAAAATGATGAGTTCACGTCCTTTGTAGGGACATGGATGAAATTGGAAATTATCATTCTCAGTAAACTATCACAAGAACAAAAAACCAAACACCGCATATTCTCACTCATAGGTGGGAATTGAACAATGAGAAGACATGGACACAGGAAGGGGAACATCACACTTCGGGGACTGTTGTGGGGTGGGGGAAGGGGGGAGGGATAGCATTGGGAGATATACCTAATGCTAGATGACGAGTTAGTGGGTGCAGCACACCAGCATGGCACATGTATACATATGTAACTTACCTGCACATTGCGCACATGTACCATAAAACCTAAAGTATAATAATAATAATAATAATAATAAAAGCATAAAAAAATAGTTTTCCGGAGTGAGCACTCTCTCTTGGCTCTTCTGATCTTCTGCCAAGTGAGGAACCTTGTTACTCTTTTCTGGGAAATACAGCATTTAAATGTGCCATCTTGGGAGTGGAGACTGGGCCTATGTTAGACACCAAGCCTGCCAGAAATTTGATCTGGGACTTCTCAGCCTTCAGAACTGTGAGTCAATAAATTTCTGTTCATTATAAATCCCTAGTCTGTGATCTTCTGTTATAGCAGCACAAATGAACTAAGAGAGAAGGGTTGACAAGTAGAGGCTAATGTTTCCTTGCAGAGACTATGTCTGAAACATGGAATCATGGAAACATCCTGAATTTAGATTCAGAAGGCTCTTATCCAGTGCTCCCACACTATTGATTTAAGCATTTAAGCATCAGGTAGAGATGATAAGAGCCATCTTTGACCATTTTTGTAAGGAGTAAATGACTAGATCACAAATTATTTAAGGTCAGGGACATCTTTGATTTTGTGTATAGCTAGCACACAATAGTTTTGTGAATGAATTAATGTTGAAGGAATGAATTAAATAAAACAATATAAAGCTCTAATCTCTATGACCTATGATGTGCCGTACAAGTATGATATGCCTTCTACAGAAATACCAGGTATTTCAGTTAGTAAAATTTATAATTTCTAAGATGTTTCTACAGTTGGCTCATGTGATTAGTTTCCTCAGTATAGTAATTAGTGGAGACCAGAGGCCTAGACTGTAATATTAAACAAACACAATGGTCTAAGGTTAGCTTTCTGTCCTCTCTAAATTAATGTCACAAATCTGAGCAATGTAGTGACTAGAAACACTTAATGGACACATATATATATGGCTAAGCTAAAAGCCCAGATTTCACCACTACACAATACATCCATGTAACAAGACAGCACTTGTACCTCTTAAATTTACACAAATTATAAAAAAGTAAGCCAACAAAGTTCTCTATGATAAAGTAACTTTATTTATTTATTGGAGCTCATGGTCTCTTGCACTGTGTTCACTGGATAGAAAGCAACCACCAACTATCCAGTTAGTTCAGTTGAAAGGAAGAAGAAAGAGAAAGGCAGGTGGTGTGGGAAATAGAAAAGGAAGGAAGAAATGAAGAAAGGAAGGAAGGAAGGAGAGAGTCTTTCATGGATAACTCAGATAATTAGGTAACAGGATATTTCAAAATATACTACCTATATTCTTAACCAACTTTGTAATTTAGACTTTAGAAACATTTGCATTCATTAAATGACTTCAGAACATTTTTAAATTGATGAAGTATGTTTTCTTGTTTTGAAAAAAAAAAAAAAAGTGACAATTTAACCTAAATGAACATCAGCCAAAGCAGAGTGCAAATGTTGGAAAAGAATCAGGATCTCTGAGCGCATTTTGTACGCAACTCTCTTGGCTAAGGTAGGGCTCAGCACTAGCGTGCTGTAGATGATATATTGGAACTGTACTTGGCTCTTTATGAATTTGGCTGATTTCTGGCTGCCCAGAAACCCTTTCTTCCTCTGAATTGCCTTTAAATTCCAGAGAAAACCCAAAGAGTTATTTTTTAGAGCAAAATTATTCCAACGCAATTCATTTCTAATATCTTTATTACGCCCTTTTCTGTTTATCTGTCTTTGTGTGTATCCACATATTTTCAATCTATTTAAAATATGAAAAAATTATATTTCCCTCAAACTTTCATTGATTATGTATTTTTAATCCAAGGGTATGGAAATAATAGATTCAGGATACTAAGACATACTAAAACATTTATTTCACACACACATGCATACATATATATTTGCAATATATTTTTCCATTCTCTAATTTTGTTGCCTCTCTCTTCCTCAACATATCAAAAGCAATGTACTATGTGGCAACATTTTTATGTAAGAATAGCACATAGACTATACTTGGGTATTGTTTCTAGGTGTGATGGCTTGAGATAGCACTGCTTTTCCTGTTGATCTTCTCTCTAACTTGACTTTTTAGATGTCTGTTATTATCCATTCTCTCGAAGATGCTTTTTATTTATTTATTTTTATTGATCTATTTTTTTTTTTTTTTTTGAGACGGAGTCTCACCGTCGTTCAGGCTGGAGTGCAGTGGCGTGATCTTGGCTCATTGCAGCTTCTGCCTCCAGGATTTAATCAATTCTCCTGCCTCAGTCTCCTGAGCAACTGGGATTACAGGTGCCCACCACCACACCTGGCTAATTTTTGTATTTTTAGTAGAGGCAGGATTTTACCATGTTGGCCAGGTTGGTCTCGAACTTCTGACCTCGTGATTCACCCTCCTCAGCCTCCCAAAGTGCTGGGATTACAGGTGTGAGCCACCGCACCCAGCCTCTGTTTTTATTATTCTATGTAAGGATAAGTCTTTCTATTTTAGGAGTTAGGGAAAAGAGCAGCTCTACCAGAACCTGACCAAGATCTCACTTGAAAGTAACAAAAGGCTAATAGTTGCCCTAGTCTGCTCCAGGGTGAGAAAGTAAAAAATCTTTATCATAACCTCTTTGATTAGCTTCAACATTATTTCTGTATTACAGATTTAATTATATCAGTCCTTGCCTAAAATAATGCAATAGCTGTTCAGTGTCTTTAGTGTAAGGATATGCTCCTTTCATAGTCTCCAGAACACCTCTGGCCTGGCCCCTGCTCCTGCCCAGCTGCTCCCAAGCCACCCTCTTCACTGCTCTCTACCACAGCAATGATTTTTTTCCATTTCTACCCATGTGGACTAAATATTTACAGGGATTAACTCAGTTTAACACCCAAAATTCTATGAATTAGATACTAATATCTTAATTTTACAAATAAAGACACAGAGGTGCCAAGAGGCTAAAAGAACTTGCCAAGGACCTAGAGGTAAGAAGTCAAAGAGCTAGGATCTTGATTTATAGCACACCTTTTAAATACTCTTTGAAATCTCTAAAAATGGAAAAATCTATTTTGTTGTTGTTTTGTTTGGTCTTACAACTTAGTAAAGCAACTTTGGACAAACAAGAAAAATTAACCACTTTTCATGTAGTTTATGTCAATGTATCAGCATTTCAAAACATTCTCTAAGAACTCATTTCTCCCCACCTCAATCTAGTTTGGTATGCATTTCAGTGTAAATACCTCCCAATGGTTTATAGGCCAATCCTTCAAATATTTATAATGAATTTGACATCCTATGAACACGTATATTATCAAATTATTCATTCATTTATAAAATAAATTTAAGACTTGATGACATTGATTACTTTATACAATAAATGAAAAGATCTCCTTCTAAAGGGCTATTTTGACCAGAGATAACTCTTCCAACTAGATAGGAAAACAAAACTCAAATTGGTTTATCACAACAATATTATAGCAGTAAATGACAATTAGTGAGTTATTACAAGGAAGAAAAAGTATTAACGCCTCTCCCCTCCCCAATGACAATGACATTGGATGATATTAATGAATTATTTACTATTCTCTGGTAGGGAGCATTTTTATGAAAGGTACTTGGACTTTGAAATTTACAAACCTGAGTTCAAACTCTTACTTTACTTGTAACGAGCTATGTGCCCTTGAGCAAGTTAAACTTTTAAAACCCCAAATTCCTCATATATATAATTGGTGATTATACCGGCCTTGTAGGTTTCAAAGATTAAATCAAAGTATATAATATAGTATAACAATATTTTTATATAAAAATATAAGTCATATAAAAGACATAATATAGCGATGCTATACTTTTTATATGATGTACAGTAATGACATACAGTAATGGCTGTATATACAATATTTTTTTCAAATTTTTCAATCTCTGCTCTAAAATTGATAATTCAGAATATGTTGATAATAGGCATTATTTTAAATAAACGTACTTTAGTCTTTAATATTGCTGCCGGTGATACTAACAATACAAAATAAGAAGTGATACCTTGGGGTTGAGATGGCTAAGTTAAAGGAGCACTCTTATCATTTTTTTTCAAGACATATATTTGTCCTTACATAATAGAACTGGCCAACTAGGATCCTAGTTTGATGAAGAGGATGGAAATAAAATATCTAAAGTTTCATAAAAATAAATTTATGGATACAAAGGTGACTTTTATTTGTTACATAGAATATTTTCAAATATATGGACACTTGACAACACAGGTCAAAATGTCTTCATTTAGGGATAGTATTTGGTACTTACACAAATATTTTGACACTATTTGACATATAAAAATATTCAAAAATGAAAAAATTCATTTCAAAATTCTGTATATATATATATATATATATATATATATATATATATCTGGAAGCATGGTGCTATTGACTGAATATTTGTGTCTTTCCCAAATTCATATTCTAACCCTAATTCGATGGTATGAGGAGATGGGACCTTTGGGAGATAAAACGACATGAGGATGGAGCCCTCATGAATAGGATTAGTGTCCTCATAAAAGGGACACCACAGAGCTTCCTCAGTCCTTCTGCTATGTGAGGGCACAGTGA
Organism: Pongo pygmaeus; assembly: GCF_028885625.2. Lineage (NCBI taxonomy): Eukaryota > Metazoa > Chordata > Mammalia > Primates > Hominidae > Pongo > Pongo pygmaeus. The sequence goes on along the minus strand of NC_072378.2, from coordinate 98,042,479 downwards.
GAAGATGGCAGTCTATACAACAGAAATTGGGCCTTCACCAGACACTTAATTTGCCAATGCCTTCATCTTGGACTTATCAGCCTCCAGAACAATGAGAAATAAATTTCTGGTGCTTACAAGCCATCCAGTCTGTGGTAGTCTATTATAGCAGCCCAAAGAGACAAAGACAGAAATGATTATCTGGAAGATGAGTTTAAAGGTTAATAAACTATAAAAAAATGAGTAAATAACTAAAACTTCAATTATTCCAGCATCTACCACAGTACTTAACATATTTTAAATGATTAGTGAGTGAGGCATAACCAATGAATGAGGGAATAAAAGAATTCATTTACAATGATATCCCATTCTTTTTGTACGTACTTCTCTCCCCTCTCCCCCTGGTGACAGGATTTTGCAATTCAGAACTCAGAAGGAAGAAATTCTATCAAGCAATACAGTTTAACATTGTTTATGTCACTGGGTACACAACAGAGCTGCTGAGAAAGTCGTAGATTCAAATCCTAAGCCATAATTACATATCAAGTGAAAATTCCCTCTAACTCAATTAGTGGCATTATAGAATGCCTTACTCACCCATTCTGAAGATCTAAATTAGCATCTACTCTTGTTTCTCATGATCAGTCTTTAAAAAAAAAATCTAGGAGAGTTGCTATTCAACTATACTGTATCAAAGCCACATCTTTTCTATTCCTCATCTACCACCTAGGCTCACCTATCCTTCACCTAGCCTGACCTATCCTTCACATTTCGGCCAGTTACATTGCCTTGTTCGACATTTCTAGGTTGTTTCTTTTTACAAATATTTGTATTCTTCAAACTCTGTGTCACAGTTTCTCAGTCTTTCCATTAGCCTCAGAGTCTTCTGGGTGAGGAGAGGAAGAAAGATTAAAGAGATACTGGTGGGCAGGACCCAAGGCTTCTAACCTGCTTCAGAGAAGCACTGCATTCATCTGTTCCATAGATAAGGCCTCTGTGTAATATTTTATTTGACAAAAATCTAAAAAATGCTTGAAAACAACTGATTTCTATATGGTCTAAACTCCAGTTAGTATCCTAGTCATAGCTTTTCTCCAATAAATGACAATGCACCTGTCCAGATTGGTCTTACACTCATACTTCCCTGTGGTACTTGTTTTAGTCATACCAGGCCACTCACGCTTTTGCCCATGGGTTTCATATTTTCTCTCGGGTATCATCACTGATACTCTTCACTCCTTAGATCTGCACCCAATCCCCTCTTGTTGAATTCCTACTACTCTTTAAGGATCAGTTCCAGTGCCACCTTTTCCTCTCATCCTTAAAATATTATCCTCTGGATCTCTTGAAATCTCAACTGCTCTTTTTTGAAACTCTACTGTAGCCATTAACATATTTTGCTGTTGTGCTTGAATACATGTCTACTCATTCATGAGATTGCAAGATCTTTGATATCAGAAACCACAATAAATTCTAGTTTCCATATTTCATGTTCATATTTAAACCTTACTACATTTACTATACATTTCTTAGATCAACTTTAATTTTTCAAATAAAATCTGAATGCTATTATACTAAATGCTAAGCATTGTGTTAAATGTTTTTTTAAAAACAAAAATTAAATGAATATGGCTAGAATTGATCTTGTCAATCAAAACTCTTAAATTTGCTAAAAAGAGATCATTACTCCTGATTTTAAAGATGTGGAGACTGAAAGACTAAAAGATTAAATTATAGTATTATTTTCACTTTGCAAAATGGGTCTAGAGAACCAAAGTGGTACACTTATTTTCTCTGCTTAACACACTAGGGAGCCCTTATTTCACCTTAACTTCTTTTTTTACTTTTCCTAAGGATGTTCTTGATAACCTTTACTTAAACTTGGAACATTTTGTCCCTTTTCTCCGTGTGTGAGCACATGATTTTGTGGTGATATAGTCTATATTTGGGTGAGCCATACATATTTAGTTCTTTTTAATCTTACTTCACATCAGCCCTGCCAGACCCTCAATCATTTTTTTAGCCCCTCTCTGTATTCACTGTAGTACGATGACATCCTTCTGGAACTGAGGTTTTCATAAATGGACACACTTGTCTGACTCGTGATGTGTTATCTCTGCATGTGCTGCCCAAACAGTTTTTATAAACCACTATATCATTCCATGCAATCTCATACTAATTTTCTGTAACTACCACTCCCAATCTCATGCAACACTACTATTTTCCAAATACAGTAGCTCAATTTCCCTCATTATCTGTGAATATTTCACCCAAGATGTATTACTTTACATTTTCCAAAGCCTAATCTTATTTTGATATTTCTTATTCAAAGCTGTAACCTCTCTATATTCATAAACATATTTTCAGTTTTATCTAGTGCTTGCAAACCATCCAAATTTTGTGATATTTATAAATTTAATATTTGATTCAGCTACCCTAATTATCAGCCTATAGCAATTAATATATTATATATTATATTAATACACTGCCATTTCCTTTTTATTCCTTCCCTAAAGGAAAATAAATATATATCTTAGGTAGTCTTACAACTCAGTCTATTGTCAGATAGTTTAACCTTTGCTTATACACTTTCATGTAGATGAGTGACTGACAATCACACATTCCTTGGCCTACTGGGATTAGATTTCTGAGTAGTATTTTACAATTATATATTAAAATATAACATTAAAATATAAAGGCAACTAGGAAATGCATCTTACGTTGCATATAAATTATTTTCAATGTTTTCCTGGAGTTTGAAAATTGTTATTCCAGAATGTGTTAGACTTAAATCACTATTCTGGTTAAAAATAAATTAATTGTCCCTTGCATCCCTGTTTACTTAGAAATTATCCCTTTAGTCATCTTAGTTGGAAAGACAAAGCCTCAGAATTTTTTCTACACTTCTTTCTAAAAAATTTCTGCCCACTTAATCCTGCTAAGGAAAGAGGTTCACAGGTATCCATTAAGCATGAAATGTCATGATGCTGCTTTATTCTTTGGATCTGGGGTGAGTGGCTGACACAAAGGCAGCTCATATGGAGGACTACAAGGTGGCCTGATGCAAGAATTCTGCCCATATATGAATATGGCAATGTAATATATAGTAGGACTTTTTACATATCTTCAAAAATTATAGAAGCATTGTAACTAAAATTTTCATAGCGGAGGGGTTGAGATATAAAGACTTTGAATGATATGTTCAACTCCACACAAATCAGTTGAAAGGAGACTTTTGCACCCACCAGGGATTCAGTATTGGTAACTGCAGAAAAGCCCAGAGTTGAACAAATATTGGATTTCTATTGACCCCATAAGTTTCCTCTCTCCTTCTGCATATGCCCTTTAAAGTTAGTTTGATATGCATACACAAAAGCATACAGTGTGGTATAATGGACACTGGAGATTCAGAAGTGAGGAGGATGAGAGTTGGATGAGGGATGAAAAATCATCTATTGGGTACAATGTACACTATTTGGTTGATGGGTACACTAAAAGCCCAGATTTCACTGCTATACAATTCAGGTGTGTAACCAAAAGCCACTTGTACCCCCAAAGCTCTTCAAATAAATAAATAAATAAATAACGTTAAAACTTGGGGCCACTCAAGATTGTAGGTGCCCTTGATTGCTGATGCCTGCAAGACTCACTTACCTCCTAGACCTGAATTTCTTTCTAGTCCTCAGAGGATTTCCATTGCTATCTTGTAAGGTCATACCTTTATTGAAGAGAATATTGTATGTATTTTACTTGGCATTTTTAGATAATTTGTCATGAGAGATTTTCAGGGTATCCAGTTTTCCATCTTTACAGGAGAAGAATGCAATTATTTCATGCTTTTATCTCTATCCCTCACCTGGATTATCATTGATGACTTTTGCACGTGTACCACATTTACCAAACCATGCCCAACAGGTAGAAGATAGCAATAAATACTTTTAAGTAATTGAGCAAATGAATTAATTCATTTGACTCATTAGTTGACTAAAATAACATGGATTCATTGCAAACCTCTGACTATTAGATGTAAAGCCTGGTGGAGATATCTTGTAAAGAACAGATGAAGCACAGAAATGGATATGGAACCTCAGTAATGTTGACACACTGTGTTAGTTTGTTCTCACACTGATATAAAGAAATACCCAAGAATGGGTAATTTATAAAGAAAAGAGGTTTAATTGACTCACAGTTCTGCATGGCTGAGGAGGCCTCAGGAAACTTACAATTATGGTGGAAGGTACCTTTTCACAGGGTGGCAAGAGAGAATGAGTGCTGAGCTGAATGGTTATAAAACCATCAGATCTCCTAAGAACTCACTCACTATCACAAGAACAGCATGGGGGAAATCACCCCTATGATTCAATTATCTCCACCTGGTCCCGCTCTTGACCTGTGGAGATTATTACCATTCAAGGTGAGATTTGGGTGGGGATACAGAGCCAAACCATATCACCCATGTTGAAGGCTCTTAGCATATCCTGCATCATGGAATCGTTTGCCTATCTGAAGATTCCTCTCCAAGGAAAATGCACATATGTACAGATTTCATTTGTTATATGATTTCATTATGTTAATATCCCTTGAAAGCCCATCTCATAAACCCTAAGGGAAGTAAGGCATAGCCATAATTTCCCCCAAAAAAGTCTGATTAATTTGTAGCCACTGATAATATTGCCCCTGGATACATGGCCATATCTCTGCTTTCCACAGTCACTTAAAATCTCCTGGCTGTCACTGCAACTTTATTCCCTCCCCAAGACTCTAAGTCATGAGCAGGAATGTCTAAGCATCGCTGCCTGTGTCATGCACCTGAGCACTAGGTTCCAGGCAGTTGGGAAAAGTATTATTTATGCCCTTTCAGCCTCTGTTGTTGGAGACCCCACCTCCTACTTATTTAGGGGTGTTCTTCTAAGGTAGAAGGGTATTCTGAGTTGGGAAAAATCCCAAATACTCAAAGCACCCCCATTCCTCAAAAACAAAAAGAGAAAACCAAAATTCTTACAAAGTTGATAAAATTAACCACATTTTACTACTACAAGCCAGGGTTAATATATTTCAATATATATTTTTCTCATTTTTCCTGTAATTTATTTTTCTCTTTATTATATTATTAATCTTATGCTATTTTTAATTTTGTATTCTGCTTCTCTCACTTAGCATCAGTATTACACAATAAACAAGAAGCTACAAACTCTACAACCATAGTTATGCTATATATTTATGTAACTATGTCCATTTATATAACTGTGTACACATTTAACTATCAAACAATCTGTCAATTTTTCTGGAACAAAATATACTCTAAATTGATAGCATTTATATCTGGATAGTGGCAATATTTATATCTGGATAAGCAATTTGGTTTTTAATTGTTATAGACTGTTACAAGGCTTCTTTACAAGAAAAAATGTAGTAAAAGTTTCAAAATATATCTTATCACTTTCTGTATTCCATATTTTCCATATCATGGTATTCATAACAAAAATTTTTAGCTGTAGCATAATTTCAATTGAGTACTTGAAGGCAATCATATTAGTTATTATCTTTTTATTTACTATAATAAAAATGCATTTTTTTTCTGTTTTTGGATTTTTTAGAAAATAAGTTTCATAGACGGAATTATCACCTCAAGTTTGCAAATATTTTGTGGCTCTCAATACACACTGCCAAACTGCTTTCCAAAATCTTGTGACCATTGATAATGACATCAACAAAGAATGAAGGATAATAATATCATGACCTCCTCAATTCCATTTGGAGTAGAATTTAAATTTTTTGATAACCTAATGTAAAAATGGCAATTGATTTTTGTTTCACTTTGCTTGTCCCTGATTACCTGAGGAAGGTTTCATATCTTCTACATTTATTCACAAACTTATTGCATTACCTTGCATATTCTATTTTGTGGTGTTTCTGTTCGGCACATACTCATATTACACATACTTAAGTATAGCATATCATTGAGCACTTCCTTTACTAAACAATCAATTCTGTTTACCAGCAGAGAGTCACATATCATGCTCATTTGCAATAAGCATGATGAGCATGATGATATTTTCACATATTTTAGAATGGGTTTATTTTTCTTAATATGACTATCTTCCCTTTCCTCCTGAACAGGAAAAACAAGCAAACACATGACCATGCATGTATTAATCAGGATTCTCTAAAGGGACAGATAGGATAACAGGATATATGTATATATGAAGAGGGATTCATTAGAAGAACTGACTCACATGATCACAAGGTGAAGTCCCACAATAGGCTGTCTGCAAGCTGTGGGGGAAGAAGCCTGCCAGAGACCCCAAACCTCAAAAGTAGGGAAGCTGATAGTGAAGTCTTTGGTTTGTGGCCGAAGGCCTGAGAGTCCCTGGCAAATCACTGGTGTTAAGTCCAAGAGTCCAAAAGTTGAAGAACTTGTAATCTGATGTTTGAGGGTAGGAAGCATCCAGCGCAGGAGAAAGATGAAGGCTGGAAGACTCAGCAAGCCTGCTCTTCCATCTTCTTCTGCTTGCTTTGTTCTAGCTGCATTGGCAGCTGATTAGATTGTGCCCACCCAGACTGAGGGTAGGTCTGCACCTCCCAGTCCACTGACTCACATGTTAGTCTCCTTTGGCAACACCCTTACAGACACAGCCAGGAACAATACTTTGCATCCTTCAACCCAATCAAGTTGACACTCAGTATTAACCATCAGGACACACAGAAATCAGAACAAAATTGTCGATGAATAAATGATAAAATTTTTTTACACATTAGTCTTTCTTGTCACAACTCTAGCGTATTCTTTCCCCCAGAATCATTTTTTTCCTAATTTTCAAAGAATTTTCTTTCTGTTTGTGTGACTGAAAGCAAGTTTGCTTGCCTGATTATGAAGTATCAGGTGAGTAAATAGGGTTGGCTCCTGGAAAATTCACAGCTTCAGACCAATCATCTGCATTAGTGACAAAAAAAAAAACAAAAAAAAAAAAAACCAGTGTCAGTGGGGATTTATGGTGAAGAGTTATGATGGCAAATGGATAGATGAGAAAGATGCTTGTGACCACGGGGACTTACACGACCACAATGAAGAGAACAGAAGAAAAGAAGTCTGTGCTTGTTTGCCGTAACAAGAGCAATGAATGAGGATGAGAAGGGTGAAATGAATTAGGATTTGACTGAGTGCCTTCTCTATGCATTCAGAGTGGAGTGCTTGAGTTGTTGATTCACTCTAAACAAATTATTTTATCATTTTTACTCCAAGGACTGTAGGCAGGGGAGGAAATAAGGAACATGTAGTAATGAGTTGGAAGACACAGATATACAATTTTTGAGTATTCTGGTTATAATCGAACAGCAAATATGAAAAAGTGAGAAAAACTTTTGCATATTATGGAGATGAGAAACTCAGCATGGAATTTTCAGAAATAATGAAGGCTACGATATATGAGCACGCCCACTGAGGATGTTAACGGAGCACTGAGAAATGCAGGACTGGAAGAGGAGACAGGAATGAAGATACAGACTGATAAATTATCTGCACAGGGAAGGGAGTCAAAGGTATCACAGAAGAGCATCTCTTTAAGCAGGAAAAAGATATATATTTATCTCCCCAAGTTTACAGGACACATAAAGTTGTTGTGAGAAAGAATAGGAGCCATCAAAAAGAATTAATATATTCAGGCAACAATATTTATTGAAAGAGCATTTTGTAATATGTGTAATTAGGTATATACATAGAAAGATGAAGAACGTATATCTCTGCTCTTGTGAAGTTAAGAAAAATTTTAAAATTTTGTCTAAAGAAGGTTTGGGAAATAAAATCAAAAAACAAAACACAGTTTCACCCAGGCATATTTTACAAATATTTTCAAGAAAGTAAAACAAACATTTTATGTTTTATTTGCCTTGAAACCCTGAAATGACAACTAAATGGCAAAGAGTTATAATTTTGCTTTCTGCTGAAGTTTCATAAAATCACTGAGTTTTTATGTAAATTGGCATATGGTGTGTTTTCATTGTAAATATAATAATGTATATTTTAGAAATGTTGGAAATTACTGAAAGACAGAAAAAAAGATGAACAAGACTATCCATAATCTCATCATTTTAGGGAATTTCTTGAATGCCTTTTCACTATTTTATCCATGCATATTATTTGTTTTTTGGGGTTTTTAAATATTTATTTCATCATAGAGATAGTCATATGTAAAAAAATATGGTTGCATCTTTTTTCTCATGCACTTCATAATAATAATGCTTTCTAAATTATTATATTAAGTAATTGAATAATTACTTAAATAATGTTGTGATGTGTAGCTTGATACATTTTAATTAACTTTATTACCATTGGCATTATTCAAGTCTGTTGGGATTTTCATTTTAGAGAAATTATCACAAACCATTCAATCCAAATATAAAGCTTCACTTATATAACTGATGCATAATAACCTCAAACTAAAAACAAAACAAACAAAAAATCTCCCAAATCTACAGTTTGGACAGCGATTGGCAGAAACAGGTTAAGATAACTACAAGATAGTCATCTTCACAGCATTTGTAGGCATCCATTGAGCCTTGGTGGGACCCTATACCTATCTTATGGAAAGGCATAAATTAAATGGTACAGGATTTTCCCAGGGTAGTACAGACGAGTACGCATTCAGGGAAAGTTGACTGCATTCAGACATATGATAGAATTTGAATGCCTTGAATGGGAGACCAGCATTCAAGGCATTCAACTCGTATACAGGTAGGGATTTGAAACCTCCAAATCTCATATAGAGGTAAGGGACAACTCTGCAGCATCACCTTAAATGTTTCTCAGATTGTAATGAAGGATCTTACAGATGATCTTGGATTTGATATTAGACCAAAGGCAATTTCTTAATTTGAGAGCAGTTTTCCAATTAGGAGAGAATGGGAATGAGGAAAAGTTTTATTTTGGAATCCCTGAAGGTCCTGGATCATTTATACTTCCTCAAATTTTCCTTAAAAAATGATCAGTTATTTTCTTCTGTTTTCTCTTGTCTCTCCCATTTTAGTCTAGACAGCTGGAATAAGTCAGCTGCCATCTCCAAGACATTTTTTTTTCCTGAAAATTTCCTCATATCATAAATGTCTTTCTACAAATTTCTTATTTTTTCACATTAATTGAGACAACAGTTTTGTCACATTTCCTGCCATTTCATATGAAAGGTCCTCTTTTTTCTAGTGTCCAACAACATTTTCCCCACTTTTTTTGAAGCGCTCACTGACAACCTCCTCTAATCTCTTAAGGTTTTTTCTCTCTCTTTGAAGCCCTTGAGTTTTCACTAGTTGTCCTTGAGACCCCCGCAGCTTATACTTGCTGGCGATCACAAAAGTATTGCAACACATTTTACAACTTTTATTTCGGGAGCACCCTACTTCCAGGCACTAAACTATGTTTCAGTTACCTATTGCTCCATACCATACCACCCCCAAACAAAATGGTTTCAAAAAAAAAAATCATATTTTTTTTTCACAAATGAGCAATTTTGAGCTCAGAAAACAAAGCCCAGCAGGTGCAGATTATCTCTGCTCCTTGTTGTGTCAGGTGAGGTAGATTGACTGGGAGTCAGGGCAGGTTGGTGCTGGGAGTTCACCCAGGATGTAGACAAGGGTCCTTGTTTCGTCTCTACATGGACCTCTCTGTGAGCTGCTTGGGCTTTCTCACTATATCCTGGCTGTATTATAGGAACAAGCATCCCCAAGATAATCAGGTGGAAACAGTATTATCTTTTAAAAGCTATCTTTGGGAATCACACAGTGTCACTTCTGCTGTAGTCACAAATCCACCCACATTTAAGGAGTGGGAGCATAGACCCATGTCAAAGTCACATTGCAAGAAGAGTATGTGAGATGGCACGTACAGTTGTGCTCTTTTCAGAAAATAATCTGTCATATACTCGTCAATATTCTTGAGGAAAACTAAAAATTCACTATTGATTATATTCGGTTTTCCAGTTGGTAATGTAGCAGTGGCAATTTGTACTTGATTGTTTGTTTAAGGGTATGTGTGGTGTTATATATTTGATTTGGGACCTTTTGAGTGGAGGTTGGGTAGAGTTGAGGAGAAATTTTTTTTTGTAGAGTATACTCTAAAATCGACTTGGCTATACAAATGGCCAATAGACTAATGAAAAGATGCTTAACGTGACTAATTATTAGGCAAATGCAAATTATTAATAAAACTACAATGAGATATCACCTCACATCTGTTGAAATGGTTATTATCAAAAAGAGAAAAGATAACAAGTGTTGGCAAGGATGTGGAGGGAAGGAAACCTTTACACACTGTTTGTGGGAATGTACAGCCATTATAGAAAACACGGAGTTTCCTCAAAAGATGAAAAACAGAACTACTGGATGACCCAGCAATCTTACTACTAGGCATATACCCAGAGGACATGAGATCAGTATGTCAAAGAGATAGTTTCACTCTCATGTTTATTGCAGCATTAATTAGAAAAGCCAAGATATAAAATCAGCCTAAATGTCTATCAGTAGATCAATGGATATGGAAAATGTGGTATATATACATGATGGAAGGTTGAAGACCTGAGCCACACTATTCAATATTTAAAAAAGAAGAAAATTCTGTCCGTTTGAGACAACAGGGATGAACCTGAAAGACATTATGTTAAGTGAAATAAGCCAAAAGAAGAGAGATGAATACCATATAATCTCACTTATATGTGGAGTGTAAAAAAGTTGAACTCTTAGATACAGAGTAAAATGGTGGTTAGCAGCAGCTGAGAGGTAGAGGAATTGGAGAGATGGCTTGAAGACAAAATTTCAGTTAGCAGAAACAAGTTCAAGAGATCTACTGTACGTCATGCTGACTACAGTTAATAACAATATATTACATGTTTTAAAATTGCTGAAAGAGTAGATTTTGTGTTCTCACTACCAAAATATAAGTATTTAATGTTAAATAATTTGTTTAGCCATTCTACAATGTATAACAAAATATCATGTTGTATACCATAAATATATACAATGTTTGTCAATTATAAAATAAATTTTGTCAGAACTGTTGCTTGCTTGCTTGTTCCTGCAGAGAAGGGTGATTTGGGGTGAAGAGGAAGGAGATAAGGAAATGATTTCTTGTGAGTGGGGCAGGTTGAAAGTTGCCTAAGTGTGAAAAAAAGCAGAGCTGAGCACAGACACTGAGGAAATAATTTTGTAGTAGTCAGGTCATGACCCAAGTTGCTAAGGAGCCCAAGTAATTAAATATGGCTGAAACCTTGATAGAGGGGCATTTTTTTCACCTCCATTTAAAACCTACTGATTCTCAGAAGGGTTATAGGAACCTGGAGATCTTCATTTATTTAAACCTTTGACATTGATACTGGCAGTCTTTTGACTGGTATATCAACGGTACCACCTGTGAGGCTTCTTTAGCTGGATTAAAGTTTGAAGACCTGAGCCACATACAGTTGTAGCAGAAAAAAATAATATAACAGATGCCACTTAGGGATGGTAGTTAACAGAACTTGTTTGTGAACACATGTTATACACACTGCTTTGGGGAGTCAAGAAATCTTTCCAGGAAAATTCTACCAGGATAATTTGTGAGGAGATTGTATTGACACCTAATCATTAAGCCAAAGGGCCTCAAGTCAGTGTAATGTGGGCATAAAATTAATGTGACATCATTTTACACTCACGGGCTGGAGTCGTCTGGCTGGACATTTGTTTCCAGAGTTATCAGGTCAAACACAATGCCCTGCCTCTTTTCTGGAGAGTTATTACCTAGGAATTGCTGTGTCTCGCTCATAGAAAGAGTACCTGAGGTGAAATAGCAAACTGAACACCTCATTCAAAGTAACAATGCCAAATTGGGCCATTTATTTTTATTCATTTTTCTTTTGTGAAGATTTACATTTCTGAACAGAGATCACAGAGCAACTGTGAAACCAAAATGGAGAAGGCATGAGGAAGCTACCTACATACTTTGTGGCGGCAAAACATAAGGATAAACTATTGTTGATAATTGTAAAATATTTTTTGTTAAGTTTGTTTTGGTAAAACTCCTACTAAAATTCTGGCAGTGGGGCGGGGTCTTAGTGCTAGTTTTTGATAGAAGTGTGTACATGTGTAAATGTTTCAATATTTTCTTATGTGTTTTAGTAACAAGTTGGGGGACAGCATTTCTGTCATCTACCTGGGAAGATGATTTTCTATGAATAATAATCTAAAACAACCAAAATTCTCCTTTTAGACTAACAAGAAATATTATGAAAAAATTACGGAAGTACTGTGTTGGCTGTGTTATCAACTCTATTTTTCATTATTTGTTTTTCTCTGCTCTCTGAGATATTTAAAATCCAGGCTTCCAATAATTCCAGTATTCTCTTATATAAAGGTCTCTGTTTTGTAAACAGTGGGACGAGTATATTCGTAAAAGACAACAGAACATCTGAAATGAGACCACTCCAAGACAAAAGATGTTCACTGTGCCAAGCCTTTGAAGAAAGACATTGCTTTTCAGAAGGTGTTACAAATTTGCTGTGAACAAGACCAGCATGAAGTTTTAAATCACTTCCTATATACAAGCTCTCAACAAGCATGTAAGAAAGCAAAATAAAGAACACTTGAGAAAATCTGAACTAGCTACCTGAAAACTATATGTTTAAAGAAAGTGTCACTAAGAAAGGGCATGCCGCCTTGCTGCTCAACTTCACCAGATGCCAGGTCTAATGACAGAGATTTTTAAATGGGTCCTGATCTCGCTAACCATTTGTCATCTCTTCTACCTACTCTGATTTTCCCCATCCTGTCTAGAAGTGTATCCCCTACTCATCTTTCAAGATTGAGCTCAGAGGTCGACTCCACTTGGAAGCTTTCTCTGGCTCTTCTGCACACAGCCTCCCATCATAAGCACTGTCCTTGGCCAAGTGTCCTTCCCTTGGCACTGAGCTGACGTACTTAATACTCTCCATTCTCTTTGTTGGTTTACTTTTCTGATCTGTGATGCCCCATTCCCATCCCTGTTCCCTAACTCTAACACAATCCCAGTGACTAAACCATGAGGCCTTTTGAGGACAGGGGATGATATCAGTCTTAAGTCTCTGTCATTCATATACAACACAATATCTGCAAATTGCTGCCTAATCACTCTCCCATGAATGACTCAATGGGCAAGTGAGTAAATGAATGCATACATTAATGATACAAAGAATCCTGCTACAGTTTCTTTCTCTTCTCCTAGACATTTTTTAAAAGACAAATGCTTAGCAAAAAGGATTTTTTAGACTCTACAAAGATATTATATCATTCTATTACTGAGGAAAGAGATTGAGTTAACAGCTGACACAGAAAAAGCAAAACTACACAAGTATTATGCTTTTGTCTTTTTCTTCAAGGAGAATGACCTGCAAACTAGAAAGGGTAAAAATGATGAAGAGGTAAATGTGAGAAGACAGTAAGGAAGTACTGAGATTCTTTAAATGAATCCAAATCTCTAGACTGGGTGAATTTCATCCTACAAAACTGAAATAAGTTACAGACATGACTGCAGAGCCTCAATTGATAACCCTTGACCAAAAAAAAAAAAAAAAAAAAGCTAGCTAGAATACCAGAAATGGGAACATTTCTCTGATTTTCAAAAAGAACAAAAAGGCCAGATATGGAAATTACAGGTAAGTGGGTATAACCTTGTCACTGATAAAGTTCCAGAAAAGTTTGTTTAAAGATTATTTTCTTAGGAAAAGGAAGTGATGCTCATTACTAGCTGGAAAGGATTCATCTAGTACAAATCACTTATAGAAGCCCCTTTTGTTGTCTCTTATGCTTTTCTTTTTTGAAAAATATGATTACAACATAAATGAGAAATTTGCAGCAGACATGAAAATATGAATCTCAGAACAATATTTGATCAAATTTCTTAATATTTCCATGACGATAAGATGACTTATCTTGTTGGTGAGACATTTGGACTGAACTGTTTAGGTAAGTGGATTTATAACTGGCCAAATGGCCATATCCAAAAGAATCATCTGATGTAACACTGTTACCATGAAGCAATAAGGTCCTGTCCTTAGCTATATCCTATAGTACTATTTTATATTTAGATACATATGTAGAAAGGATAAGATATTGAATTCATGATTTTAAAATATGGTAGGTAAGTTCTCTATTATAAAATTCAGATATTGAACATACGTCAACAATTTGGAAAAAATTGTACAAAAGTGATTAGGTGAAAAAATGAGTTGAAATAAATGTAAGTTGAATAATGACACTGTTGAAAAGGATGAATCTGCTTTCAATTCACATGGAAAGGAGACTAGAACACAGCAGGTGTTATAGGGGAACACTCATTTCCCTTCAGGTTTCTGTGCGGCTACTTCCACTGCAGTAGCATTGCTGGCCTCTGCTTCTCCTTCTCACTCACTTCTGTCCATTGTGGGAGAGGGTGCTTCTAGATTGGTGGATGATGGCCATTAGTAGCTTCACTCCCCACCCCAAGTCAGTTATTGGATGGAACAATTTCATGAAAAAATCATGATTTCTGGGGATCCCCTGTCTGCTTCTACCTGAGACCAGTTTGAGAGAGCAATCCTGGGTGAGTATATTTTACCTGCTTTGAGGATGGAAATTTTTCTCTAGATGGTCTCCCAGTGCCTAGCCTGGGAGTCTGTGAGTGGGTGGTTAGCATAGACAGTGTTAGCAAACCCTTTTAGCCAGATCCTTAAGTGATATTCTCTCACCCAAGTTTTTCAGTAAAATGGCTCATATCATGATCTCCTTCTATCTGAATCAGTAACTGCTTGCAAACCCCAACAGTGGATACTTAATATTATGTTTATCGATTATTAAATGCAAACCTGAGGATTTAAAAGGACCAAATCGCTATTTCCTAATGTGTGTTGCTCATAGCAGTGGTTGCTTTATTTTAATTGTTTGCTCTGGTCTTCCTCTCACAATAAAGGCTTTTCTCAAGTGTCTACTATTATCAGAGTAGGCAAAAATAAAGCTAGATGGAACCACTGCATGTGTAAATAGGCATTGTTAAAAATGAGTTTTGAGCTAAAAAATTTAAAAATGGTGAGGATTTTATTTAGGACTCCAAGATATCCCCTTCACCACTGGCAGATGACTGGAAGATTATTCTCTGAAAAGAGCTGACTAGGTCAGTGGTGCTAAGACCAGTGCCACACTAAAATCAGACTCACTGGTAAGAATCGTCATGCAGAAAATTATGTTTAGAGGGGCAACCTGGATGTAAATATCTTTAGGACTTTTCTTTTGAGCTGGCTAGGGTCAAATTCTTTAGAAGAATTTCTTCCAGTTTCCTGCTTGGATGACATAAACATGACTGCTAACATTTTGGGACCTGGGTGAAGAATAAGGCTGAGGATTCAACATTCAGGATGAAAACACTCACCGATGACTTTGATTTCAGTAAGGTACTCCTGACCTTGCCTGTGCTTAGTGTCCCTTGATCCAGTGAACCTCAGTTTTATTCTTTCTAGAGAATAAACTTTCAGACATCTTCCAGTTGGTAAGCGGTTTCTTGGGGAAATCTAAATAATCTTGCTTCCTAAATAAACTTTTAACCATTTTAAAAAAAATTTTAGCTCCATGCTAGAATGCTTTCAGAGATATCACCCATCTTCTGAGCCTTCTGAGAATTTTTCAGTACAATTTAAGTGAGGTTGCTTCTTGGCTTGTCCCACAACTAATTTAGGATTCAGCTTTTCAGGTCTATTAAATCAGTTACAACCTTTCCATCTATTTATCAGTTGTTGCTACTGCCTCTTGCCCAATTTCTTTGTTTCCGTGAGCTCCTCTCTTCCTGTCCTTTTTTTTTTTTTTTCCAGACAAGGTCTCACTCTGGTTGCCCAGGCTGGTGGAGTGCAGTGGTGGGATCTCAGCCAGACAAGGTCTCACTCTGGTTGCCCAGGCTGGTGGAGTGCAGTGGTGGGATCTCAGCTCACTGCAACCTCTGCCTCCCAGGCTCAGGTGATTCTGCCACCTCAGCCTCCAGTGTAGCTGGGACCACAGGCTCCTGGCTAATTTTTTGGCATTTTTTTTTTTTTTTTTAGTAGCACGGGGTTTCATCATGTTGTCCAGGCTGGTCTCGACCTCCCGGACTCAAATGATCCACCCACCTTGGCCTCCCAGTGTGCTAACAGGTGTGAGCCACCGTGCCTGGCCTCTTCCCTGTTCTGTTACTGTGGTCTTAGTAGGGTTTTTCTGGAGTGGATTGTGGAGGGAGGGGATAGAAGCTAATGCATGTGTCTAGCCTGCTGTCCTTGGGAGCTTTTTCATTTCACAGGTTTCTTACGTTCTTGTCTCCTGCAGCAGGAGTGAAGGCTGAGCTCAGTTACCAAGTATCATGACCAAGCTTTTGGCTCTGCACCTTCTTACTGTTGATCAAAGAGCCACCTATTGCCATAAATAGTTTAAATTATAATATGGCTAATGTTACCATTACCTTTTTATCTAGACATACATGAATAAACATTTAAGGAGATAATTAATATCAAAACTAAAGATACTGTTTCTTATTGATTTAGTACCTCTCTTTCTTATAAAATAAGTGACTAGCAAAAATAGTTCCATTCCTTTCACTGAGAGATTTTTAAAGTAGTAATTTAAAATATTAATTATATTTATTGATACATGGAGTTAATTTTTATTTTGAATTTTAATAACATTTTTATTGCCTTTACTTTATAGTTTCCTTACATTAATACAGTGATACTGGTGTTTTATTTATGACACTGACCTTAAAACTTCCTTTGAAAAATATGTAGGTACAAAAGAGAGTTAAAGAAAATCATCAAGTCTGTAGAGGTAGTGTCCAAATATGGCAAACTCGTGATGAAGATATGAAAATGACAAGTTTAGGCAAGTAGGAAATACAAGTTAATGTGACTATTCAAGCCAATAAGCTAACAAAGTACATTACTAAATGTGTAGTGTCCACATGTTGGGACAATTTGATCTCAAGATAGTGTGCATAATGCAGATTGCAGGTGCAGGATAGTGCAAGATACAATAATTGTAAAGAAAATAAAACCATGTTATTTTAGTGCCTAGTCCAGGGTCTAGTATGTACTAGTAATTCAAATATCTGTTGCCTTGGAAGGAAAAAAAAAGTGAAAGGAAGCGAAGATGTTTAACCTGAAGATAGAAAATTTAGTGGAAAAGGTGATAAACTGTCTTCTAATATGTGCTGTCATGTGAAATGAAACATTAAGGGAAGTGTTGAGGTGTAGACTTAAATTTGAGAGCAGAATTAGTGGTTATAAGTTATGGGAGGGCAAATTTAGGCTATGTTTTGGAAGAACATCAAGATTTCATGCATCAAGCATCCGTAAGTGCTTTTGAAGTATTAAGTTATTAATATTATTCAAAATGTTGGAGCAGTAATGAGATAATTATTCTATAGAGATCTTGTCAAAGAGATAACTGTATTCGGAAAGAGGCAGGTCATCAGATGAATCTTGAAGAAACTTTGGGAATAGGTTCTAGTACTTAATCCAAACCTACTGAATTAGAACCAAGTGTCAATGACCCCTCAGTAACCTTCCAAGTTTCATCTGAATCTAGAGTTGGTTGTTGACTTCTAGGGTATGTGCACAGGAGTGCCTCTAGCAGTAGATGAAGTTTTCAGTTTTGCCTGGGCATGAAACCTGATGGTTAAGTCTTTGATATCTCTTACCCTAATCACTTATCTGTAATGAACATCTAATCACTCTCACAGTTATCTCATACTCAAAATATCCCAAAAGAAACTTACTACATTATGTGATAAGATTGTTTTAAGTGCTATAAAAGGAAAAAACAAAAAACGAAACAAAAAAAAAAACAGAGTTCCATGACAGAGAGTGATAGAAGAAGAACCACTTTGGTGCAAAGCCAAAAGAAGCACCACTTTAGAAAGAAGGTTCATGCGGCTGGGCGCAGCAGCTCACAACTGTAATCCCAGCACTTTGGGAGGCTGAGATGGGTGGATCACAAGGTCAGGAGTTTGAGACCAGCCTAGGCCAATATGTCGAAACCCCGTCTCTACTAAAAAATAAAATAAATAAATAAATAAATAAATAAATAAGCCAGGGGTGGTGGGGCGCACCTGTCATCCCAGCTACTCAGGAGGCTGAGGCAGGAGAATTGCTTGAACCCAGAAGGTGGAGGTTGCAGTGAGCTGAGATTGTGCCACTCACTGCACTCCAGTCTGGGCGATGAAGTCAGACTCCGTTTCAAAAAAATATATAAAGAAAGAAGGTTAATGGATGGCATCCCTGACCAGGTGACATTAGAGCCGAATCCTGAAAGATCAGAATAAGCTGACAAGCACACTGCTGGCCAGAGTGTCCAGGCAGGGGTAAGATTCCAAGAGCTCAGAATCTTAAGAAATAGATACACGGTCCAAGGGTGGCAGGAGCAAACTGAGGAAGAGGAAGTGTAAAAATGAGCTAAAGTTGGAATGCAGCTTCAGAGCAAGTCGCACTGGCCCTGTAGGCCACGGGTCATGACCAAATTCTGTGTTCCCTGCTTCACATCTCCTTGGCTCAATACATAATTTTATCATTAGCAATCCACACTCTTGAAATTCCCTATTTGTTTAATTCACCCTATTATATGTGTAGCATGTAAGTCCCTTAAGGACAACATTTCTACTACTCACCTTAATGTCCCTCATTCTACTACCTAAAATAATGCCAGTAACCTAGTATTAAGGTGCTCAGAATAGGTGGGTAAGTGAAAAACCTAAAAAAAAACTAGATAAAGCATATCTTCTGTGCTGATTCAAAGTCTTTAGAATGGTCACTGCTGGCTTTAGATTTTGGCCAAAGTGTCTTAATAACTACGATGATATATTGCTATAATTGAGCTGATAATTTTTGTCAGTATTAAAATGCCATAAAAATATAATTTGTTTTTTAAAAAATATGTTGACTTAATTCACACTAGAACTTAACACAATAGATCATTTTAATGTCTATGTAATTTAACAGAAGGTTTGAGTGTTCAGCATTTCATCTATACTCATATTATTATAATACATGTTATATATTATATATTATTATAATACACACTATTTTATTACCCTTGTTCTTCCTGTTTGTGCTATTTTTGTATTTTATTTTATTTTGTTGTGGTAAGAACACTTCACATGAGCTCCACCCTCTTTACACATTTTTAAGTGTACAATACTTTATTATTGACTATAGGTACAATGTTGTATAGCAGATTACTAGAGCCTATTTATCTTGCTTGACTGAAATTTTATGCCCATTAATTAGCAATTCCCTATTTCCTCCTTCCCCCAGTCTCTGGAAATCACTATTTCACTCTTTGATTCCATGAATTTTACTATTTTAGATATCTTATGTAAGTGGAATCATGCAGTATCTCTCTTTCTGTGACCGGCTTATTTTAGTTAGAATAATGTCCTTAAGCTTTATCTATGTTGTCATATATTGTAGGTTTTTCTTCTGTTTTGAGGCTGAATAATGTTTCACTGTCTATGTATCTTATATTTTCTTTATGCATTCACCCATCCATGGACATTTGGGTTGTCTCCATGTCTTGGCTATTGTGGATAGTGCTGCAATGAACCTCGGAATGCTAATATATCTTTGCTATCCTAATTTTACTTTTTTGGGATAAATACCCAGAAGTGACATTGCTGGATTATAGAATAGTTCTATATTTAATTTTTTGAGGAATTTCCTTAGCAGCTGCACCACTTTGCATTCCCACCAACAGTGTACAAGGGCTCCAATTTTTCCATATCTTTGCCAATACTTGTCTGTTTTTTGTTGTTGTTGCTCTTGTTATACTAGTGATTCTGACAGGTGTGAAGTGAAACGGTGATTTGATTTGCATTTTCCTGATGATTAGTAATGTTTAACATTTTTCGTGTACCTGCTGACTATTTTTCTGCCTGTTCTGAGGAAGTGTCTATAACTATATTGATTAGGGCTATACTGGGGCTGTTCTAAAACAGGATGCTACTTTCAAGTGGAGTATGGAGTCAGAGAGGCATGGGGTAGGGGAATCGTGACTCCATCACCCAGTAATACAGTTGCTTAGTATTACTTAGTACAAATTATTTAATCCCATTAAGGGCTAGTATCTTTACCTACAAATTGGAGATAACAATTATACTTCCCTCTCCAGATTGTGTACACTTAAAAGAGATGATATATACACGGTATTTAGCATAGTCTCTGGCATTTTGGGAGCACCAAAAATGTGAACCGCTATTACATTTCATAATTATTTTAAAATTACAATATTTAAGCCTGACCCCAGGGGTTTATAATTTTAAATGATCAAAATTTATATTAAAAAACTCACAAATTCCTGGCACAGCAAAGATAAGAGATAACTAGGAAGCAATAATGCAGTAATTCATTTACATCATGTCAAAGATGACTGAAAATAAAACTTTATGGAAGAGTATATTTTTATAAAAGTCTTTGCTTCAGAGTTTTCTGATAAATATTCCTTTTGGCCTGAGATCTACATAGTTGATTTCTGCATAAAACTGAATATTTTTTGGAAGTTCGGGCTAAATTAGTTGGGTTATTTTTGCATGATGAAAGCGTGAAAACAAAACACCTTTTTTGCTAAAATATTATCTGGTCCTCGTTTCAGCCCAGAGGACTGAAAATACTATGAAATTAAAATTTCAAATGTGGGAAGGAAATTCTATAATATTTGTTAATTCTAGCCCCAAAATGTTCAAAGTTATTTTTGCTTCAAAATCTGGAACTGAACATGCACTTAACAATTTATTTCAATTCATACTGTTAAAAGTTTGCCCTGCCTATATGTGCAGGTTTGGAGGTGTATATGAGGTATTTCTCCTTTCTTTAGAGAAAGCTGAAGAAACTGATAAAAAGAAAAAGTCAAATAGTTGTCTCTTAACATTTTTAAGCTATGCAGTTGTAAAATTGTTAAGGAAATAAATTATGTACATTTTAAACTGTGACATCCTAACATTGTGTCATCAGTATTCAAGATGAAGGTGTGCATGTTTGGTGACATTATTCAGAGAAAGAACACAATGGCATGCCATTATATAACCCCTTAAATAATTATCTGGCACCAAGTAGTTTTATTCTGAATTTTCTGAAGAACAATAGGATTATAAAGAGTTTTATACATGTGGAATAAAGAATTAATGCTGCACTGATACTGGTTGAGAAATGTTACAGAAACTATGCCATCACCTTCCTGGGGATGAGGCATCAGCAGCAGTGTCCACTTGGATAATATTAGAGGAAAATGCACATCATATGGCTGCATGAGATGGGCACTGAGTAATTGTGCTAATGTGGTTTCACTTGCTCTACTTTTCTATTTCCTTATTTAAGTGTCTTACATTTTAGTAGAACATGAATTTAGCATACATCTTGCATTTGATTAGATCAAATTTTATGTTTTTTATGCATTTGAATCCAAGTTTGGCTCTGTGAACCTTACCATCTGTCTGGAGTTGTCATTGCATTTATATTTAATTTTAATTTACCCCATTATATTTTTGACTAAAAGTGGTTTTATTTTTGGCATCTTCCTTACCTAGTGTCTCCTCTCCCTCCCATCTATTTGCAACAATACCTCCAGAAAGGACCTTCTAAAGCATAAACCTGATCACATTATTCCCAATTGTATCACATTGTCTTTATAATAACTCCAAATTCTTT
The DNA here is from genome assembly GCF_028885625.2 of Pongo pygmaeus. NCBI lineage: Eukaryota > Metazoa > Chordata > Mammalia > Primates > Hominidae > Pongo > Pongo pygmaeus. The sequence continues at coordinate 98,020,823 of NC_072378.2, read as the reverse complement.
AACTATACTCATAAGATCCTGCATCATCCAGACCCTTCGAGTATTTCTTTGCAACTTCCTCTTATGTATGCTATGTTTCTGTATTCCTTCCAGTTCCTCTATCTGTGCTCTCTTTTGCCTCCAGGCCTCTGTACATGCTCTTCCCTTGCCTGTAACCATGTATCCTATATTCTGCCTCAATAAGCATCCTATAGACCCTTTTGTTCTAGTGTACTTGTCATTTCTTGCAGGAGTCTTTATGGACAACCTTATCTCTTCCCCACAAAATGAGCTATATCCTCTCATTTGGTGAATGAAGTAAATTGCATAAAGTCATGCAGTGCTATGTGTCCTCTCTGCTGGACTGTAAGCTCCAGGAGGGAACACACCAGCTACCTTATTTATCATCGAATCCCCCAAATCTAGTCTAGAGCCTAGAAGATGATAGTGGCTCAATAAGTATTTAATAAATGCCTGGATGAATGGATTTTGAAAACATATAAATTGCTATACATATATTATTTATCACTTCTATTTACAATATATAGCCGTAACTTAAATCAAAATTATATGTAGACTAAAATCTATTTTATTCTTCAGGTATAACTGTTAACTATAAACTGCTATATTTTGTGGGCTAATGGATGGTAAATGTAATAAAAATTATCTCAAATAGTAAGATATTCTCTGTAATTTGTTTCGACATTGTTATCTGAGTTTCAATTGTTTATGATAATGCTGCTTTGTATCAAAAATAGTTATTAATATTCAAAAGTAGATATTCCAATTAGAAGTCTACTATACTTAAATCTAGAATATTGCAGAACTTTAGGTTAGTGGCAAATATCTTATACAAATGTCTCTAAGAATCAGGAAGTTTATAAAATACAATTCAGTGATTGCTAAATCCATAATGAGAATTATAGTTCCAGTCATGGTTAAGGACTTTGGAGAACCTTTCTCTCTTTCTTTCTCCCTTCCTTCCTTCCTTCCTTCCCTCCTTCCCTCTTTTCTTTTCTTTTCTTTCTTTCTTTCTCTCTCTCTCTCTCCCTCCCTCCCTCCCTCCCTCCCTTCCTTCCTTTCTTTCTTTCTTCTCTCTCTCTCTCTCTCTCTTTCTTTCTTTCAACGGAGTCTCACTCTGTTGCCCAGGCTGGATGCCATGGCACGATCTTGGCTCACTGCAACCTCTGCCTCCCAGGTTCAAGTGATTATTATGTCTCAGCCTCCCTAGTAGCCGGGATTACAGGCATGTGCCACCACGCCAGGCCAATTTTTTGTAGAGATGGGGTTTCACTATGTTGGCCAGGCTGGTCTTGAACTCCTGACCTCAGGTGATCCGCCCACCTCGGCCTCCCAAAGTGCTGGGATTACAGGCGTGAGCCACCGCGCAGGGCTGGAGAACCTTTCTATCCAACTTTGCTGACAGGTGTTGACAGCTGCCTGCTTTTCTTCCTGGTAGAAAACAAAAATGTTGTTTAGTCGTAGAACAAAAGAAAAATAACCATGAATCCTAGAGTCATCTGGGGAGTCTCATATTTAATAATATCACATTTGTAGGAATCATGTGGGGAACACTGATTCTCCCGGACAGCCTTGTTAATACCGTTATCATCACTGTGGTAGTCAGCAGTCCTACCATTCCTATGGGTTCTTAGTTTGCAGGATAATATACTGGGCATTAAGGAGTTTACATATTTAACAAATATTTACTCAGCACCTATTTTGTGATACATACTATGGTAAGAGTTGGGAATGCAGTGATGAATAAGAAAAATAAACAAGTAGATTACAGATTGAGGGGAAACTGAAGAGTGATGGTCAGGGGAGCACCAAAACAGAGTGAGGTGGGCTGAAATTTAAGATAGCTGGTCAGGAAGACCTCTTAGAGGAGGGGATTTTCAAGCTAAGAATAACAATAAGCAATCACGAAGAAACCAGATAAATACAATCAGAGAAAATGCTAAGTGTAGTTTCTGATGTGGAAAAGGGTATTTGAAGATAAGACAGACGGCTAATGTGATGAGAGAACAGTGTGCAAGGAAAACAAGGGCTTGAGATCAAGTTGGAGATGTACTCAGATGACACAACACTTTTAAGAGTTTAAATTTTTCTTCTAAAAGTGAAGGAAGCTCTCGAAAGTTTTTATGCAAGGAATCAACATAATCAGATTCATGTTTATAAAACTTGATCCTGACTGCTGTATGGAAAATGGATGGTAGAGGAGCAAGAGTGGAAGCTGAGAGGCCATAGAGGAAGTTGTTGCTGTAGTCCTGGTGTGAAATATGGCAGCAGAGATGATCAAATATATCTTTTGGAGACAGAATTGATAGAGTTTGTTAAAAGATTGGTGGTGAGGGGTGAAGCAAAGAGAAGAATCAAGGATGTCTCAGATGGTGTCATTTAAGAAACTTGGTAGAGAGTGGTCTCTTTTATTGCAATGAGAAAGAGCTACAGGTTTGGGGATGAAGGAGTTCAACAGCTCCATGTTGGACACATGACATTTAAAGATAAGCACATCTGAAGTCACTTGCTGATTCAAAGACAGTCATACCACATGGGAGAAACATGATAGATGAAAAAAAAATCAGGGAATCAGGTAATGAGAGCTTTGTGCTTCCACGTGAAAGACAAGTTACTTGCCCACTGGTAAGGGATGTGTGCTGTGGATCATTTGTCACGTGATGGTGATGGATTTACATCCAGACTCCCTCAAGAACAAAATCTGTATTCATAAGGCAAGGATCAGGGACTTAGAGTGCTGTTGTTTTTGTAATATTTCAAGCATTGGCTGAGGAGTCCCTCTAAGGTCTCACCCTCTAAGTCATTAGTGAAACCTGATCCAAAATTCCCTAACTTATTTGCCTCTTTAAGAATTAAGTCATTTTTCTTTCAGTGCTTTTCCAGAAAAAAAATTATCTATTGCCTTTTAAAAATCATAGACTTTTAGGAATATGTTTTTAAAAGAGCATCTGGTTTATTTCTCACTGAAGGCTGGTGCAAAGAAATGAGAAACATGGATCAAGTCAGCACCAAACAGAGACTGAATAATTTGCTTAATGATTGGAAAAATATATACATTATTCAAATTGGATGTCACCATTACTTGTTATTAAAAAACCATGGTGCGCATTCAAGGACAAAATTTGGAAGATTTACCCCACCCCAATATTTTGTTTCTTACATAGAAATTTTTCATAATAAGAAAGTCAACGTTGTGAGAAAGTACCTTTTTTGAACTATTAATTTATGTTTTCAATTAGGTTTTCCCCTTTCTTCTTCTGCTATTATCCATAACACAGACCCTGTACTTACTACTTCAGGGTTGGATGAAAGCAGAATTTGCCTGCAAACAATTTTCTCCTGAGTTCACTTTTAATTTCAAAAGCTTAAATAAGTTTTGATAAATATCCTGAAGAGACAGTAGGGTTGGAAGACAGAGAGAGAGAGAACTTAGGCCCTATTCCAGCAATACATGTCAGGGAGTTGAAAAGACCTTTAGGAGAATAAGTGAATGTAGCATCTGTGGGACACAACATTTGATATATATTTATTAAACTGATTTTTTATTACTTATAGTACTCTAATTCCCTATACTCATAATTATTTCCCACTCCATATTATAGAATTTTACTTCATTGACAATAGCATGCCATCATAAATGAATGACACCTTCACAGGATATAAATAATTTCTATACACTCTTTTATATCTTAAAACTCTAAAGATATTATTCTATTGTCTCTTAGCATCGAATGTTATGAACAGGTCTGCTAGAGGCCAGACTTTTCTTCCCCTTATAATACTTATACGTATCATATTTTCCTGTCTGATTATTTTCTCACTTCATTCTTTATCCTTGAAGTTACTGACATTCAACAGAGTGTGTTTAAATACTGGTACTTTCTAGTCCTGCAGGATAATCCCACTTCCTATGCCTATTTTGCCAAAGATCACTACTTTTAAAGTAACTTTTTTTGTGTCATCACTTCCACAATCATAGGCCTGTTCTCAGGCAACTGCTTAATAAATATACGGATAGTTACAAATTTAAGATAGCTGGACTTAAAATTTTTCAATTTTACTGTCATACAAAAGTGATACACATTCAGTAGAAATTGTACTTTGAATACACATAGAACTATTTTGTTTTTTACTGTCAGTACTGTATTCAATTCAGTGCTGTATTTAATAAATTACATGAGATATTCAATTATTATAAAATAGGCTTTGTGTTAGATGCCCAACTTTAGGCTAATGTAAGTGTTCTGAGCACATTTAAGGTAGGCTAGGCTAAGCAATGATGTTTAGTGGGTTAGGTATTTTAAACGAATTTTCAGCTTAAGATATTTTCCATTTACGATGGGTTTATTGGGACATAACCTCAGTGTAACTTGAGGAGGAGCATCTATAACTATTTGGGTTTCTTCCTCTTCCAGGAGCCAGTGTTTTCCAATGCTCTACTTTCTTTGACTGCTCTACTTCATGAACATCAATTAATATAAGCTTTCTTTATTGGCCTTGACAACGCAACTTCCTTGTGCTGGTGGTAACCAAGGAACACTAAGCATACCATCATAAACAGTGTCCACTTGTCTTTTATGGACCTTTGTCTCCTTTAAGTCATCATAATAGAGACTATTAGCTCAAGTCAGCTTGGTGGCAGCCTGGGAACCAATGAAGTTTTTTCTCTTCCTAGCAGGAGGCTACAGTTATAAGAAAATAATAACATCAGGAGTGCCACCCCCAGATATTCATTTTATATTTGTTAAATGAATAAATGAGTGGGTAATTTAATGAATGAATGAATGAACCTAGCTCTGCCTCAAAGGTCCTCACAATAGATAATCTTTAAAGTTTCTTTCAATTGTGAGATTCTATAACATAATTCTCTCCTTACTTAGGGAAATAGGGTATGCATTTTGATTGATCTGCCAGTGGGATAGGCCAGTGCATATGCTTATGCCTTCTCCATTCAAGCCAAGTTTATTGTTGAGTTTCATTAAGCCTTTAAATAAGCTCATTAGAGAGAGTCTGTTCCTGAAGGACTCAAAACTAGCCTGAACTAGCTTCCTCAAATATCCAAGCTTTTATTTATCATCTCTGAGACTTAGGAGCCCACATTGTTCCCTGTTAGTAGTAAAAGCCCAGGGTTTCTATGTATTTTTAAGTAACATTGTCTACTTCTCTCTTTTGTGGACATGACAGTTCTTAGTGTTTCTTCTGCTAACTCCTAAATCCTAAAGAACTTCATATGTGAGGTTTCTCTTGTGTTGGAAGACTATCCAAACTATGCTTTAGATCCCTCAGGACTGAGTAGGGCCAGTTTGTCCTGTGTAACTTGGTTTGGAAGACTTCAATGCTTTGATACTCCAAACTGTGCCCCTGATACCTCAGAACTGAATAGGTCAAGCTTGTCCTGTGTAACCTGGTGTAAAAGACTCCACTGATCTGTCCATTTGCTGCTAGACTCCTTTATTCTAATATTCCAGGAGTTTCCCATCATACAGTTCTCCAACCACCAAGGGAAGGGCACAGATGGCAGATGCAGAACCTCAGACATGGCTGAGAACACTTTCCCTGTCTACCACTTCACAATGGAACAACATTTGTTTTCTTAGTGATGTCTGACTTTAACTAAGGACTTCAAACTATTCCTGGGAATATTAGAATATGAGGCAACTACTGTAGAGGGTAGTCTTAACTCTAAAGGTAGAAGCTATGCTTGTTGCAATCTCCCTCAAGTCTGAGGATGTTCACATCTAAAAGTATGATGGAGGAACATAAAATAAACTAGAAACGGGGGTTAGGCAAAGGCAGTCCTTCCTCTCTAGATATGTATTTCCCTAACACTAGAACCTATGGATTATAAAACTGGGTCATAACAGATGACTTCCAAGGTCCTTCCAATAGAGAATTATTTAGGCACAGAGTAACCCTGATATGGTTTGGCTCTGTGTCCTGACCCAAATCTCATGTTGAATTGTAATCCCCACATGTCAAGGGAGGGAATTGGTCATAAGTGATCAGATCATGGGGGCCGTTTCTCCCACGCTGCTCTCATGATAGTGAGAAAGTTGAGTTCTGGTTTTTTTGATAAGTGTGTGGCCCTTTCCCTGTGTGCTCTCTCTCTGCTGCCTTGTGAAGACATACCTTGCTTCCCCTTCACCTTCTGCCATGATAGTAAGTTTCCCGAGGCCTCCCCCACCATGTGGATCAGTCAGTCAATTAAACCTCTTTTCTCAGAGGAAGTCAAATTGTCCCTGTTTGCAGATGACATGATTGCATATTTAGAAAACCCCGTTGTCTCAGCCCAAAATCTCCTTAAGCTGATAAGCAACTTCAGCAAAGTCTCAGGATACAAAATAAATGTGCAAAAATCACAAGCATTCCTATACATCAATAACAGACAAACAGAAAGCCAAATCATGAGTGAACTCCCATTCACAATAGCTACTAAGAGAATAAAATACTTAGGAATCCAACTTACAAGGGATGTGAAGGACCTATTCAAGGAGAACTACAAATCACTGCTCAATGAAATAAAAGAGGACACAAATAAATGAAAGAACATTCCATGCTCATGGATAGGAAGAATCAATGTTAAAATGGCCATATGCCCAAGGTAATTTATAGATTTAATGCCATCCCCATCAAGCTACCAATGACTTTCTTCACAGAACTGGAAAAAACTACCTTAAAGTTCATATGGAACCAAAAAAGAGCCCACATAGCCAAGACAATCCTAAGCCAAAAGAACAAAGCTGGAGGCATTATGCTACCTGACTTCAAACTATACTACAAGGCTACAGTAACCAAAACAGCATGGTACTGGTACCAAAACAGATATATAGACCAATGGAACAGAACAGAGGCCACAGAAATAACACCACACATCTACACCATCTGATCTTCAACAAACCTGACAAAAACAAGAAATGGGGAAAGGATTCCCTATTTAATAAATGGTGCTGGGAAAACTGGCTACCCATATGTAGAAATCTGAAACTGGATTCATTCCTTACACCTTATATAAAAACTAATTCAAGATGGATTCAAGACATAAATGTAAGACCTAAAACCATAAAAACCCTAGAAGAAAACCAAAGCAATACCATTCAGGACAAAGGCATGGGTAAAGACTTCATGACTAAAACACCAAAAGCAATGGCAACAAAAGCCAAAATAGACAAATGGGATCTAATTAAATTAAGGAGCTTCTGCAGAGCAAAAGAAACAACAGGCAACCTACGGAATGAGAGAAAATTTTCACAATCTACAGATCCGATGAAGGGCTAATATCCAGAATCTACAAAGAACTTAAACAAATTTACAAGAAAAAAATAAACAACCTCATCAAAAAGTGAGAAAAGGATATGAACAGACACTTCTCAAAAGAAGACATTTATGCAGCCAAAAAACACATGAAAAAATGCTCATCATCACTGCTCATCAGAGAAATGCAAATCAAAACCATAATGAGATACCATCTTACATCAGTTAGAATGGTGATCATTAAAAAGTCAGGAAAAAACAGATGCTGGAGAGGATGTGGAGAAATAGGAACACTTTTACACTGTTGGTGGGAGTGTAAATTAGTTCAACCATTGTGGAAGACAGTGTGGTGATTCTTCAAGGATCTAGAACTAGAAATATCATTTGACCCAGCAATCCCACTACTGGGTATATACCCAAAGGATTATAAATCATGCTACTCTAAAGACACATGCACACATATGTTTATTGTGGCAATATTCACAATAGCAAAGACTTGGAACGAACCCAAATGTCCATCAATGATAGACTGGATTAAGAAAATGTGGCACATATACACCATGGAATACTATGCAGCCATAAAAAAGGATGAGTTCATGTCCTTTGCAGGGACATGAATGAAGCTGGAAACCATCATTCTCAGCAAACTATCACAAGGACAGAAAACCAAACACCACATGTTCTCACTCATAGGTGGGAATTGAACAATAAGAACACTTGGACACAGGGCAGGATCATCACACACTGGGGCCTGTCAGGGTGTAGGGGGCTGGGGGAGGGATAGCATTAGGAGAAATACCTAATGTAAATGACAAGTTGATGGGTGCAGCAAACCAACATGGCACATGTATACCTATGTAACAAACCTGCATGTTGTGCACATGTACCCTAGAACTTAAAGTATAATAATAATAATAATAAAATACAAAACCTCTTTTCTTTATAAATTACCCAGTCTCAGGTAGTATATTTCCAGCAGTATGAAAACAGGTTGATACACATAATTGGTACCAGAAGTGGGGTACTGCTATAAAGATAACCTGAAAATGTGGAAGTGACTTTTGAACTGGGTAACAGGCAGAGGTTGTAACAGAAGAAGACAGGAAGATGTGGGAAAGTTTGGAACTTCCTAGAGACTTGCTGGATAATTTTAACCAAAATGCTGACAGTGATATAGACAATGAAGTCCAAGCTGAGATGGCTTCAGATGGAGATGAGGAACTTATTGGGAACGGGAGTAAAGGTCACTCATGCTATGCTTTAACAAAGAGACTGGCAGCATTTTGCCCTTGCCCTAGAGATCTGTGAAACACTGAACTTTAAAGAGATAATTTAGGGTATCTGGTAGAAGGAATTTCTAAGCAGCAAAGCATTCAAGAGGTGGCCTGCCTTATTCTGAAAGTGCTTAGTTATATGCATTCACAAAGAGATGGTTTGAAATTTGAACTTATGTCTAAAAGGGAAGTAGATCATAATGGTTTGGAAAATTTGCCACCTGACCATGTGGTAGATAACAAAAACCAATTTTCTCAGAAAAAATTCAAGTCAGCTGGAGAAATTTGCATGAGTACTGGGGAATTGAATGTTAATACCCAAGACAATGGGGAAAATGTCTCCAGGACATGTCAGAAACCTGCATGGTAGTCCTGCTCATCATAGGCCCAGAGGCCTGGGAGGGAAAAATTGCTTTATGAGCTGTGCCCAGAGCCCTGTTGCTCAGTGCAGCTTTGGAACTTGGTGCCCTGTGTCACAGCAACTCCAGCTCCACCCATGCCTAAAAAGGGCCAAGGTACAGCTCGGGCTGTTGCTTCAGAGGGTGCAAGCTCTAAGCCTTGGTGGCTTCCATGTGGTGTTGGACCTGCGGTATGCAGAAGACAAGAGTTGAGCTTTGGGATGCTTTGCCAATTTCAGAGAATGTACGGAAACACCTGGATGTCCAGGCAGAAGTCTGCTGCAGGGGTGGGGCCCTCATGGAGAACATCTGCTAGGTCAGTGCCGAAGGGAAATGTGGGGTTGGAGCCCACACACATATTCCTCACTGAGGCTCTGCCTAGTGGAGCTGTGAGAAATTGCCACCATCCTCCAGAGCCTAGAAAGGGAGATCCATCGATAGCTTGTATCATGCACCTGGAAAAGCCATAGGCATTCAACAACAGCCCGTGAAAGCAGTTCAGGGGTTGTATTCTACAAAGCCACAGAGGAGAAGCTGCTCAAGGCCATGGGAGCCCACCCCATGCATCAACATTCCCTGAATGTAAAACATAGAGTAAAAGGAGATCATTTTGGGTCTTCGAAATTTAATGACTGCCCTCCTGGGTTTTGGAGTTGCATGGAGCCTGTGACTCCTTTGTTTTGGCCAGTTTCTTTCATTTGGAATGGGAACATTTACCCAATGCCTGTTCCCCCATTGTATATTGGAAGTAACTAACTTGCTTTTGATTTTACAGGCTCATAAGCAGAAGGGACTTGCTTTGTCTCAGATGAGACTTTGGACTTGGACTTTGAGTTAATGCTGGAATGAATTAAGACTTTGGGGGACTGTTGGAAAGACATGATTGGTTTTGAAATATGAAAAGAACATGATATTTGGGATGGGCGGGGGTGAAATGATGTGGTTTGGCTCTGTGTTCTCACCCAAATTTCATTATCAATTGTAATTCCCATGTGTCAAGGGAGGGTCCTGGTGGGAGGTGATTGGCTCATGGGATAGTTTCCGCCATGCTGTTCTCATGATAGTGAGGAAGTTCTCTTGAGATCTGATTGTTTGATAAGTGTCTGGTCCTTTCCCCTGAGCTGCCTTTCTCTCCTGCTGCCTTGTGAACACATGCCTTGCTTCCCCTTGCCTTCTGCCATGATTGTAAGTTTCCTGAGGCCTCCCCAGCCATGTGGAACAGAGTCAATTAAACCTCTTTTTTTATATAAATGACCCAGTCTCAGGTAGTATTTTAATAGCAGCATAAGAATGGACTGATACAGAGAATTGAGCTCCAAAATATCCTAACACATCACTTCAGAGGAAACTGCAATCACAAAGGAAATAAGCTACACTAAAGGCATGGAAAACACAATGTTGTTCTAGTGGTTCTTTCCAAGAAGAAGCAAATCAGGGAAAACTTCTCATTTGCCAAAAGAATAAAAAATCCCGAGACTTATGATGTAATAAGACTTTAACCCATCAGTTTTATACTGCAGATTTAGTGGTTAGTCCCATTTGAAAGTTGCTGGGTCAAGCCCATTAATATCTGGCCAGCTGCTTATATTCTATGTTGGAGGACTTTTCTTTATTAAATAACATATGTCTTCCATACACAATCAAAATTATGTAAGATGCCTCATAACTCCTTTTTTTCTCCATTCCTTTTCTGATTATTGTCCTAAAGGAAAGAGAGGGAGAATTACATTTCCCTTGTGGGATGAACCCCCAGGCCACTTCTGTAGCACTATCTATATGGAGAGAAGTGAAGGAAGAGCAACACAAGGAAGGAAGAGCAACATAAAGTATTTTTTTTAACTGGAGGAGCCAAGATATTGAGATATCATAAGGAATATGGCATCTCAAACATTTTTCTACAGAAATGTTTACCCCTTTCCAAACAGAAGCTTCTTTGTTTAGCACATTGGCATACATGTGCTTTTGGAATCCATTCTTTCCTCTACTCATATGAGTTTCTTCTTCTAGGAAGTGGATTAAGGGAGAGAGGAAATCGCAGTGGTTCCCATATTTATCTGTGCATTGGAATCACCCCGGGGAACTTAAAAACTACTGATGAATGTTTCTTCTCCCCTCACCCCCAGATATTGTGTGATTTACTTACTCTGAGGTATAAGTTGAGTTTTGGAATTTTAAAGTCTTGAAGTAATTTAAATGTGCAAACAACATTGGAAATAACTGTCATAGTGGTATCTAACCAGAGATCTGGACACATCAAAATCACGTGGGAGGGTAAAAAGAATACATATGCTTTAGTATATTTCTCAGACATCCTGAGTTAGAACCTCCTGGTGAAGAGTTTGAGCTTCCAAGTGATTTCTGTGCATACTGTTCAGGAACTGCTGGCAGACAGTAGTGATTATGGGTAACAGCAGTCTTCATTAGCATGGCTATTACCTGAATAAATCGACTGTAACAAATGCCTGGAGCACCTTCTTTCTTTCTCTCTAGCAATCCATGCCTCACACTCCCTTTTACAATTTGGACTGAACATAATTCATTGCCTAAATGCTTTCATTTAAAACTCCCAGCCACCTGACTGTTTTCTACTCTGCATTCCCCCAGGGCATACATCCTCTTTTGGTAGTTTTGCACTGCCTACTTCTTACCATGCTTTCTGTGCATATGCTAGTGCTCTAGCTTAATTGAAAGCTTCCCAAGGGCAAAAATTCAATGTGTATTTAGTTTGGATTTCACATTACCCTACCTCTATTGTCCACTAGAATGTTCTCAATGTTACAAGGCACAATACAGACATCACACATGTAGAGAAAGATAAGTGAGTTCAAAGAGTATAAACGTAACTGAAAAGTAAAATGAAAAAGTGTATTCATTTGTACATAATAATGAATAAAATGTTAAATGGATAAGTCATCTTGTGACTGGCAAACATTTAATATTTTTGAGTCTCTGAGTCTACATTGTGCTTTGTATTTTATAAAGAACTTTCAAATTCACCAACTTATGTGATTGATACTATAACCCTACAAAGAGAACAAGGTCATTTTGTAGATGTGTAAAGATGAGGCCCAGAGAGGAGGCAATTTACCCAGAACCTACCTGGTGGCTGGCAGACCAGGTGTAAAACTCAGTCCTTCTGACTTTCAGTCCAGGTCATACTTTGCCATTCCCATGACCTCAACCAACCTCCAGTCACTACTAATTTTCACATATATGTCTTTAGTTCTTATCATTCTCCTAAGATCTACACTTCTAATTACATTGAAAATAATTATACATGCATGTTCTATAACATATCAAACTCATTAGGCCTCAGAGGGAACCCATATCGTTGATCCTATCACAAATTCTTTCCTCCCAATCCTATGTTTCTATTTCCCATTTAACGATGTTGCCATTTTTTCTTATTTCCCATTTCTTCCTTCCATTCACTTTTCTTATCATTTGCAAAGCCCTGTCAATTCAGTTTCAACAATGCCTTCCTTCTATTTCTGTCTTCCCTTTTCCATGCCCACTGTTATTTTCCCATACAGGCACAACTGCGGTAGTCTTTTGAGTAATTCTCCACACTCAACTTATTAACTCTTCAATTCTCACTTCTCTTTGCCTCTGAAATCTCACTTTTAAACTGTGCATTTAGTCACCACATTCCCTATTCAATGACTTTTCACTTCTTAAATAAAAATTCAATAAGCTTTTGAGATCATTCATTGTCTTTCCATAAGCTATCTTTCTAACATTAGCTCTTCGTAAATTTCATATTCCAGCCACTCGGATCTGTTCACTGTTCTCTAAACAAGTAGATATGCTGACTTCCATGCCTTTCTACACTTTCACGAGTTTGTGCTCCCAGCCCAAACCTCTTGCCCACCTGCATTCACACCTTTTTTTCAGAAAAGAAGGTTTATTGGCAAAAACCTACTCTTAAAGCCCAGTGAAAATATACTTCTCTTTAGGTAATTTCCATCTCCAGCTTCATTTCTAGCTCATAACATCTACATGAACCCTTTATTTTTTTTACTATGGTAAAAGACACATAAAACAAAATTTACCATTACAACCATTTGTACGTATACAGTTCAGCAGTATTACAGAAATTCACAATATTGTACAGCTATCACCACCATCCATCCATAACTCTTCATCTTGTAAAACTGAACCTCTACATCCACTAAGCAATAACTCCCCATTCCTCCCTCCCCTCACCCCCTTGCTACTATTATGCTATTTTTTGTCTTGATTCCTGTGATGACTCTAAGTATCACTTATGAGTGGAATCATACAGTATTTATCTCTTTGTCACTAGCTTATATTATTAGCACAATGTCCTCAAGATTCACACATGTTGTGTATTGCAGAATTTTCCTTTCTTAAGATTTAATAATATTTCATTGTATGTATATAACACATTTTGCTTATTCATTCGTTAGGGACAATTAGGTTGTTTTAGCTATTGTGAATAATGCTGCTGTGAATATGGGTGAACAGTATTTTTCTCAATGCCCTGCTTCCAATTTTTGGGGGCACATACCCAGAAATGGAACTGCTGGATTATACAGTAATTCTATTTTTAACTTTTTGAGGAAAAGTCATGCTGTTCCCACAGCAGCCATACCATTTATATTCCCATTGACAGTGAATAAGGGTTCTAATTTCTCCAAATTATTGTCAATGTTTGTTATTGTCTGTATTTTTTTAGCTATACAAATGAGTATGACGTGGTATCTAACTTTATTATTGATTTGCATTTTGCTAATAAGTAGTGATATTGAGAATTTTTTCATGTGTTTACCTGCCATTTGTATATATTCTTTGGAGAAATGTCTATTCAAGCCCTTTGCCCATTTTTGAATTGGATTGTTTTCTTTTTTGTTGTTCAGTTTTAGGGGTTCTTTATGTATTCTGGATATCAAAGACCTAATGTTAGACCCAAAACTATTAGATTTTTAAAAGAAAACAGAGAAAATACTTTATAACATTTGCTTGGGCAGTGACTTTTTGAATATGATACTAAAGGCACGGGCGACAAAAGAAAAAAATAAACAAATTGGGATTCATGAAAATTTTAAAATTTTGCGCATCAAAAAAGATGCTATCAACAGAGTAAGAAGGCAACCCATAAAATGTAAAAAAATACAAATCATATATTTGATAAATGATTGAAATATGCTTTTTTGGTTAACTTCTTGAGACAGGATGGGCCAAAAATATTTGCACAAACTCATTTTTCTTTTTTAATTCTCCAACAACCAAGATAATCTTGAACATATATAAAGGCTAAAAAATTTCTGCATTGAATTATATAAAGATTCAAGTGTCCCATAGTAAGTGAGAATGATGACTTTTAAGCTTTTAAACTCAATATTAAATAACTGTTTCCAAATTTATAATGGAGTCACTTATTAAAAATATTCCTCCATTGAAAATATTTCTGGGTCTTCTATATTTTACTTAGTGTAAGGAACCTGCATATCACACATGCCAGCCAGACAGTTTCTAACTCCCTCTCCTTGCTCACCTGCCTCGGAAACACATCTATTGCCTTCATTAAGATTATACCTGAGTCAAGTCTTAATCAATGTGAGGGGCTGAAAACAGTCGAAATATGTAGAATTCTTTATCTTCAGTTTTAATTTTGCTTTTCTATTAAAAATACCTGTTTTTCTAATTAGATATAAATCAGCTCCACAATTTAGAAACTTGTAGCTTAGCCAAAAAATTGTAAATCAGGATTAAGTATTTTGAGACAGTTTTAATTTAAAAGTCAATATTAATACCATTGCTGAAAAGTACCTTATTTTATTTGCAATTTGGTTTTACTGGAAGAAAAAAAATTCCTTTCATATTCCTGGGAATTCTATTTTTGTCAAAACTTAGTTGTCATAATAAGGGGAAATAATAGAAATGGTAATATTTCATAAACTAATATGAAGTTAGTTTGATAAAGTGCTGTTTTAAACCTGTTCACAACTACAGACTTACTATACAGAATTTAGCTGGACAGGCTGGGTGCGGTGACTCATGCCTGTAATCCCAGCACTGTGGGAGGTCGAGGCAGGTGGATCACCTGAGGTCAGGAGTTCAAGACCAGCCTGGCCAACATGGTGAAACCCTGTCTCTACTAAAAATACAAAAATTAACTAGACATGGTTGTGTGTGCCTGTAATACCACTACTTGGGAGGCTGAGGCAGGAGAATTGCTTGAACCCTGGAGGCGGAAGCTGCAGTGAGCCGAGATCATGCCACTGCACTGCAGCCTGGGCGACAAACTGAGATTCCATCTCAAAAAAAAAAAAAAAAAAAAAAGAATTTAGCTGGACAGTAAATGGGAAATAAAATAATGAATTCGTGAAATATCAACAGAACTTACAACAGTTCAACATTTTGTTTTCAATTGGGCAAGTTTCTGTTATTCATCTGTCCATGATATGCAGGTTTTAAAATCAACCTTGGTTTAGTACAAGATCTTGAAATATATCAAATCCTCTCCTCATTTGAGATATATGCTTCACTTTCAGCTTTAGAAAATTCTGTCATTATTGTCTTCTGATGTCACTGGAAAGTATTGGAGGTATAGCTAGAAATTGCCATACATTTACACCACCACCAACAACAATAATAAACACCTAATGGGGTCATGGCTTTTAATTATTTTCAGCAGAACACTTTTTATTCTTCTGAAAAAGAAATGGCAAAAGCCAAATGTTATTGAACGTAAAAGGAAAAACAGTAACATTCTTGTTATAAGTTTGAATGGAACAAAGACTGGGCATTTAACTACACAGATCTATGCCAAAAATTAATTCTTTTGAGATATTTTATTATGCCAAACATCAATTCCCCTGAGAATTTTTGTGGAATCAGCAACTTAGGCCTATATTGCATATCAGCAACAAGATTATTTAATTTTATCATAAGAATATTCAAACAAATTTATTTTTGGCATCTAATATACAAACCAGTATGTTTGAAATGAGTGGAATATTTTCACTGCCAACCAGTTTATCAATAGTGAAGGGAAAACATCATTTGGCTAGCTACTTTGACCTGAGGCCATGGCGTTTCTCAGGCAAATATTGGAAAATCACAATTCCTCATTTTTCAGTTTCTTTATCTTTCCCCACTGAAAATACATTAAAAAGAAAGAGAAGATTGATGCAGAGAAAAGAAACTGGAGTCATAGTTATCACATGTCACTCTTTAGGAATCCAAAAATAGTGAATGCAGGGTTTTCCATATGACCATGAATGAAAAAAATATATTTTTGTCTTTGGAATTCTATCAATGTCAGTCCCATGAATATCGTTGCCAAGATGAGTGGCTTTTTTTACATTTTGTTTCTCCATCATGTGAAAAGATTATTTTTAAATAAGCAAGTGGTCCAAATTTTTCAAAGTGGTATGATTCCCCAATAGATTACATGAATCATTGCTATTGAATTATATAACAAAGTAGAAGTATTTTTTTTTTTTTTTGAGACGGAGTCTCACTCTGTTGCCCAGGCTGGAGTGCAGTGGCACGATCTTGGCTCACTGCCACCTCTGCCTCCCGGGTTCCAGCGATGCTCCTGCCTCAGCCTCCCAAGTAGCTGGGATTACAGGCATCTGCCACCACGCCTGGCAAATTTTTGTATTTTTAGTAGAGACGGGTTTCACCATGTTGGCCAGCCTGGTCTGAAACTTCTGACCTCAAGTGATCCTCCCGCCCCAGCCTCTCAAAGTGCTGGGATTACAGGTGTGAGCCACTGCACCTGGGCTACTCTAAGATGTTTAAATGGTATACTCTTACAGTTGTCTTACAAATATTTTATTATGACTCTTTTATAATTTCAACTTTTAGTTTAGATTGAGGGGGTACATGTGCAGATTGGTTACCTGGGTATATTATGTGATGCTGAGGTTTGGGGTATGGATGATTCCATCATACGGGTAATGAGCACAGTACCCAATAGGTGATTTTGCAGCCTACTGCCTCGTCTAGTAGTCTCCAGTATCTATTCTTCCCATCTGTATGTCCATGTGTACACAATGTTTAGCTCCCATTTACAGGTGAAAACATGCAGTATTTGGTTTTCTGTTCCTGTGTTAATTCACTCAGGATAATTGCCTCTAGCTACATTCATTTTGCTGCAAAGGACAAAATTTCATTCTACTTTACGGTAGTGTAGTATTCCATGGTGTATATTTACCACGCTTTCTTTATCCAGTCCACCACTGATGAGTACCTAGGTTGATCCCAAGACTTTGCTATTGTGAAATGCAGTGTAATGAACATATGAGTGCATGTGCCTTTTTGGTAAAATGATGTATTTCCCTTTGGATATATATCAAGTAATAGGATTGCTGGGTCAAATGCTAACTCAGTTTTAAGTTCTTAGATAAATCTCCAACATCTTTCCATAGTGGCTGAACTAACTTGTACTCCTACCAACAGTTATAAGTATTCCTTTTCTCTACAGCCTTGCCAACATCTACTGTTTTTTGACTTTTTAATAATAGCCATTCTGACTGGTGTGAGATGGTATATTATTGTGGATTTTATTTGCATTTCTCTGATGATTGGTGATAATGAGCACTTTTTCATGTTGGCCACTTGTATGTCTTCTTTGAGAAGTCTCTGTTCATGTCTTTTATCCATTTTTATGGAGTTATTTGTTTTTTGCTTGTTTAATTATTTAATTTCCTTATAGATTCAAGATATTAGATCTTTGTTGATGCACAGTTTGTGAATATTTTCTCCTATTCTGTAGATTGCCTGTTTACTCTGTTGATAGTGTGCAGAAGCCCTTTAGTTTAATTAGGTCCCACTTGTCAATTTTTGGATTTTGTTGACATTGCTTTGGAGAATTTAATTCTTTCCCAAGGCCAATATCTGGAATGGTGTTTCCTAGATGTTTTTCTAGGATTCCTATAGTTTAAGGTCTTGCATTTATGTCTTTAATCCACCTTAAGTTAATTTTTGTATGTGGTGAAAGATAGGGATCCAGTTTCATTTTTCTGCATATGGCTAGGTAGGTATCCCAGCACTATTTATTGTATAGAGAGTCCTTTACTCATTACTTATTTTTGTCAACTTTGTTGAAGATAGGTGTGTGGCTTTATTTCTGGGTTATCTATTCTGTTCCATTGATGTATGTGTCTGTTTTTGTACCAGTACCATGCTGTTTTGATGACTGTAGCCATACAGTGTAGTTTGAAGTTGAATAATGTGATGCCTCTGGCTTTGTTTTTTTTTTCTTTGGATTGCTTTTTCTTTGGATTGCTTTAGCTATTCAGGCTCTTTTTTGGTTCCACATGAATTTTAGAATAGGTTTTTTCTAATTCTGTGACAAATGATGTTTATAATTTGATAGGAATAGCACTGAATTTTTAGATTGCTTTGGGCAGTATGGCCATTTTAATGATATCAATTCTTCCAATTAATGAGCATGGAATGTTTTTCCACTTGTGTTATATATGACTTCTTTTAGCATTGTTTTGTAGGTCTTGTAGAGTCTTTTACCTTCTTGATTAGATGTATTCCTAGGCATTTTCTTTATTCTGTGGCTACTGTAAATGAGATTACATTCTTGATTTGGCTCTCAGATTGTACTTTACTGGTGTATAGAAATGCTACTGATTTTTGTACATTGATTTTCTATCCTGAAATTTTGCTGAAGTAGTTTATCAGGTCTAGAAGGTTTCTGTCAGAGTCTTTAGAGTTTTCTGGGTAAGGAATCATATCATCTGTCAACAGTGATAATTTGGTTTCTTCTTTTCTTAACTGTATACCTTTTATTTATTTTTCTTGGCTGATTGCTTTGGTTAGGACTTCCAGTACTATGTTGAATAGGAGTGTTGAGAATGTTCATCCTTGTCTTGTTCCACTTTTCAAGGGGAATGCTTCCAGCTTTTGTATATGTAGTATGATATTGGCTGTGGGTTTGTCATAGATGGCTCTTATTACTTGAGGTATGTTCCTTTGATGTCTAGATTATCAAAGGCTTTTATCAGGAGGGAACATTGGATTTTAAGAAAATCTTATTCTGTGTCTATTGCACTGATTATATGGTTTTTGTTTTTATTCCTGTTTATGTGCTAAGTCATATTTATTGATTTCCGTATGTTGAACCAAATTTTCATCCCAGGAATGGACGCTACTTGTTCATAGTGATTTAACTTTTTGATGAGATGCTAGATTCAGTTTGCTAGTATTGTGTTGAGAATATTTCCATCTGTCTTCATCAAGGACATTGGCCTATGGTTTTCTTTTTCATTGTGTTTTTGTCACATGTTGGTATCAGGGTAATACTGGCTTCACTTAATGAGTTAGGGAGGATTTCCTCCTTGAGTTTTTGGAATCATTTCTGTAGAACTGGTACTAGCTCTTCTTTGTGCATCTGGTAGAATTCAGCTGTGAATCCATCTGGTCAGGGGCTTTTTTTGGTTGGTAGGTTTTTTTTTTTAATTACTGATTCAATTTTGGAACAAGATATTAGTCTGTTCAGGGTTTCAATTTCTTTTTGATTTAATCGTTGGAGGTTGGGTATTTCAAGGGATTTATACATTTATTGTAGATTTTCTAGTTTGTCTATAGACAGATGTTCATAATAGCCTCTGAGGACCTTTTGTATTACTGCGGCATCAGTTATAATGTTACCTTTGTCATTTCTGATTGCTCTTATTTAGACCTTCCATCCTTTTGTCTTTGTTTATCTAGCTAGTGGTCTGCCAATCTTGGTTATCCTTTAAAAGAATCAATTTTTTGTATTTTTGATTGTTTGTATGGGTATTTTAGTCTCAATTTCATTCAGTTCTGCTCTGATTTTGCTTATTTCTTTTCTTCTGCTAGCTTTTGGGTTAGTTTGTTTTTAGTTTTCTAGATCCTAGAGGTGTGATGATAGATTGTTAATTTGAAATCCTTCTAAATTTTTGAGGAGTGATTTAGTGTGATAAACTTTTATTATGGAAAATTTCAAAGATACACAAAATAATAGAAAATTTTAATAAACCTCATTTACCAACCACCTAGTTTCACAAAATTTATAGTATTTTTCCAATTTCATTTTAACTACATCCCATCTTTCTTCTTTTTCTGGAGTTTCTTGAAGCAAATCTGAGATATCATACCATTAAAACCCATTATGCACCTCTACTGATAAGGGCATTTTCCTGTAATCCATCATGTCACTATCACACCTCACCAAAATTACAAGAATTTCTTAATATCATCTACTGCTCAGTCCTTACTCAAATTTCTCTGATTGTCACAAAGATGTCTGTTCACAGATAATTTGTTTGAATCATGAATCCAAAAAAGTTTCATATATTTATACATTGCTTTTAGATGTCTTCTTTCTTTCTTTCTTTTTCTTTCTTTCTTTCTTTTTTCTTTCTTTCTTTCTTCTTTCTTTCTCTCTCTTTCTCTCTTTCTTTCTTTCTTTTTTTCTCACTCTGTTGCCCAGGCTGGATTGCAATGGGGTAATCTCGGCTCACTGCAACCTCTGCCTCCTGGGTTCAAGAGGTTCTCCTGCCTCAGCTTCCCAAGTAGCTGGGATTACAGGCATGCACCACCACACCTGGCTGATTTTTGTATTTTTAGTAGAGATTAGATTTCACCAAGTTGGCCACTCTTATCTTGAACTCCTGAACTCAAGTGATCCACCTGCCTCAGCCTCCTAAAGTGCTGGGATAACAGGCATGAGCAACCGCACCCAACCAAGATGATATGTTTCTTTAATGTCTTTTTTTTTTTTTAATCAGTGCCCCTCTCTCTTTGGTTTTTAATTTTATTTTATTGCTTTCTTGGGAGAAATAGTTGGAGATTACGTATTTGGTTGATTCCTTACTTGTGATGTCATTTCACTTGTTCTTCTAACTCATGCATTCTCAAAGGGGGTGATATACGCCCACCAGGGGAAAATCCAAAGGGCCACTATATGGAGAGCCATCTTATATTAAGAGAACAGGTGAAGCCATGAGGAAAAAAAAATGTCTAAAAATGCTTCTTGGGAGGGTGTAATGGAGAAAAAGTTGAGAAATACTCTCTAACTCCTAATTCCTATTAACTATTAGTAGGATTTAGAGATTTAATCAGATTCAGGTTTAAGCTGGGAGAAAAGGAAAAAAAATAAGTGATACTATGTACATTTTATCACATCCTATTATGAGCTACATAATATTCAGGCTTTCCATTTTTAGTGGTGACAGGATTGAGCAGTGGGTTCATAGACTTTTGGCTATTACCAAGTAACACATGAGTTTTTCACCCAGCGGATTTAGCCTTCATTGATGATCAAGTCCTGCCTCCATTATTTCATTAAAGATAAAAATATAATAATTTTTCACCCCTATGTTTTATTCTGCATTTATTGACTGAATTATTCCATAAAGAAGAACTATCTCACATTGACTATTTGCCTATCCTGAAATACAATGTACAGGAAAGGTAGGCCAAAAGCTAGATTTTTTTCTCTTTAGTTATAAGATTAAGAGAATAAGTTCATGTACTATCAACTTCTAATGGGATCAATTATTTTTAATGATTTTAGTAGATATGATTTCATGAATTTTTAAGTATTTGCTGTTTCAATTTTAGTCATTTTTCTTCTTGCCTTGTCTTGTAAGGCAGAAGAAAACTATTCAAATGGCTTTTATGTCCTTTTGACATGATGCCTGTAGTCTTTGAGCATGTATTTGCCTTCTGGAACAAGTTGTCCCAAGCTCAGTTTGTACATCGATCAAGACCTGGAAATAGGCCGGGCATGGTGGCTCACACCTGTAATCCCAGCACTTTGGGAGGCCGAGATGGGCGGATCACGAGGCCAGGAGATCCAGACCATCCTGGCTAACATGGTGAAACCCCGTGTCTCTATTAAAAATACAAAAAAAATTGGCCAGGCGCGGTGGCTCATGCCTGTAATCCCAGCACTTTGGGAGGCCGAGGCAGGTGGATCACGAGGTCAGGAGATCGAGACCATGGTGAAACCCCGTCTCTACTAAAAAAAAAAAATTAGCCATGTGCGGTGGCGGGCGCCTGTAGTCCCAGCTGCTCAGGAGGCTGAGGCAGGAGAATAGCTTGAACCCGGGATGCGAAGCTTGCAGTGAGCCGAGATCGTGCCACTGCACTCCAGCCTGGGTGACAGAGCGAGACTCCATCTCAAAAACAAAACAAAACAAAACAAAACAAAAAAATTAGCCAGGCGTGGTGGTCCGCGCCTCTAGTCCCAGCTACTCGGGAGGCTGAGGCAGGAGAATCGCTTGAACCTGGGAGGCGGAGCTTGCAGTGAGCCGAGATGGCACCACTGCACTCCAGCCTGGGTGACAGAGTGAGACTGTATCTCAAAAAAAAGAAAACAAAAACAAAAACAAAACAACAACAAGAAGAAACCTGGACGTAGCCATTTTCCATGGAGCCATGGTTCCTTTCTCGTGGTACATATAATTTGGAAACCTTAACCTCATCACTATAAAGAATAGCACTATAGGTGCTTAATCCTCGTTCCTATACCTTTTTTCAGGCAGGACCACAAATATACATATTTTTCAAAACATGGAAACAAACCAGGAGACTACATTGATATTTGGATTTAAGTTAAAGATCACAGTTTTTTGGCTAACTTCTTTGATTTTAAAAATTTACATCTTTTCTATTACTCACAAATCTTGATTCCTAATATTAATGTAATTATTCATTTGCTCTATATTTTCATAGTGTCAAAATAACAAAGCCATTATTATAATTAACAATAATCAAAGAAATGTAGGTTAACATATCTTTGCTCTTCCTTTCTGAGCTTCCTATTAGATTAGGTTTTACAAGGGATGTGCAAACAAAATACTATTTTAAAGTCAGTTTCAGTAATCCCCTTCTTTGTGTAGTTAAAATAGCAACCTTATATATAGTTGGATTCGTTTGTTTTAGTTTGTTTTCAGTTCTTAGGAATTCCTTTTACTTTGCTATTTTAAAACTATACTATACATTTATACAGTTTCAAACTCAAAACTATGTAACAAGGTGCATTGATAGATGTCTTGCTTCTATCTTCATCCCTTTTATCCTCTTCCTTACCTTCTTTCATAGGTAATTATTTTGATTAGTTTGTAGTTTATCCATCTCTTGCTTGTTCTTGAGAATATAAGCAAATATTTATATATATATTCACGTCTTCTACTTTCTTACACAAAATGAGACATACATTTTCTCTTAACAATTTATCCTGTAGATAATTCCATACTACTATATGTATAAAAATATGTACATATATATGCATATTGCTTACATATACATGCACACATATGCATATATGCACATATATATATGCAATTGCCAAATTTCCCATAGGTGTTATACTATTTAATCTCCCACCAACAATGTGTGAGTGCTTACTTCTCCATGGCCTCCCCAAGAGAGTACACTGTACAATTTTTATTTTTGTCTGATAAGTGAGAAATGATAGCTCAGTGTAACTTTAATTTGCATTTCTCTTATTATACTGAGGATGAGCATGTTTTCATAGGACCATTTTTCTGTCAATGATCAATTCATATCTTTTGTCCATTTTCTATTGAGCTTTTATACTTTTTCCTCCTTTTTTATAGAAAGTGCTACAATTTTCAATTCTGGCTTAGACCCAAAGTGGCTCTGGGCAAGTTACCCTTTTGTTTTCCAGTAAAAATGATGCTGGTCATTGGGAATATACAAACTGCTTACCAAGTTGAGAGACTGGTTCACAATAAAATAAATGATTTCATTTTTGTAATTACTTGTTTGTAGTTGCACTGGTGTTATGTAATCCTCAAATCATTTTATCTAGTTTAGTAGTGAATGAAATTTGCAAGTGGAAATCTAGGTGAATAATCAATCATAAAAATCTGATAATATAACAGCATATCATTTTTTAACCTTTGGAATAACCTCCCCATGGAAGTAAGGGAAGACCATCACTACCCTCATTTCACATCAAACTCTCACATGCAGAAGCTAATTTATAAATGTAAATCACTTGGGAAATACAATGCAATAGTAATGTAAAATAAGAATGCATATCTTGATTATTTGATATAGGAAACACAGATGTAGGAACCTAAACTGAATAATTCCATAATCATAATTACGACTTCCCAAGCATAATGCTGCTTATTAGATAACTTTGCCTTTTTTGTTATAATAAAGCAGACTTTCTCCTTTGCCCCTAAGAGGACACAAATTACAAGACTCCTGACTTTCAACCAGTTGGATTCATTAGCATAGCTGTGGCCAAGAGCATACCAAAAAGATGGAAAGTGAAACAAAATTGACTGTAGCTGAGAAAAACTCCATCATGTCAGCTAAAAGAAGGGATCTGTGGAGTTATTCTAAATCTAAATCTAAATCATAGTTCTAGAATAGACTCATTTCACCCAAAAATAAGTGGAAAAGATGAAGATTTAACAAACTGCTTATCCTAAATACAATGAATTCTAGATTATTTTGAATTTTATTTTTCCACTTTGACTCTTATTATGAACTGACCTAAGATAATTTGGTTATACAAATTTATTAGGTTCTTTTTAATATATCTTGAAATCAACAGGAAATTTAAGATAGGTAGAGGTTAACTGTTCCCCACAACTTGCTACTAGAATATTCATTAATAAGAATTCATAAAATAGTTCCACGAGTTTGATGTTCTGTTCTCTCTGAAACTCTGAAAAACCCTTGCAGAAAAAATTTACCTAAGGAGAATGCAATACTATTGTAGTAGCCAAATTTAGCTAACTCTCTGAGTCACATAACCAAATATCATCTGGAAAACTTGAGAAGTCCACAATTCTATTCCCAAGGACAAAGGACAGGATCCATGGACTTTTTTACTTCATGATGTGAGGATAGAGAATTGTCTACAATACTCCAGCAAATGCATCTATATTGAATACACTGATTTCAGCAATGCCATTTATGATATCCTTTATTCTAATTAACAAGTCACCAATATCAGCAGTTAAAGCCCATTTCTACCTTAGGCACTACAAAAATGAGCAAAGCATCTGGTTTTGATGAAAGATAAAGATAACTAAAGAACTTTTTTTTTATTATCATTATTATTATACTTTAGGTTTTATGGTACATGTGCGCAATGTGCAGGTAAGTTACATATGCATACATGTGCCATGCTGGTGCGCTGCACCCACTAACTCGTCATCTAGCATTAGGTATATCTCCCAATGCTATCCCTCCCCCCTCCCCCCACCCCACAACAGTCCCCGAAGTGTGATGTTCCCCTTCCTGTGTCCAGGTCTTCTCATTGTTCAGTTCCCACCTATGAGTGAGAATATGCGGTGTTTGGTTTTTTGTTCTTGCGATAGTTTACTGAGAATGATGATTTCCAATTTTATCCATGTCCCTACAAAGGACATGAACTCATCATTTTTGATGGCTGCATAGTATTCCATGGTGTATATGTGCCACATTTTCTTAATCCAGTCTATCATTATTGGACATTTGGGTTGGTTCCAAGTCTTTGCTATTGTGAATAATGTCGCAATAAACATATGTGTGCATGTGTCTTTATAGCAGCATGATTTATAGTCCTTTGGGTATATACCGAGTAATGGGATGGCTGGGTCGAATGGAATTTCTTCTAGATCCCTGAGGAATCGCCACACTGACTTCCACAAGGGTTGAACTAGTTTACAGTCCCACCAACAATGTAAAAGTGTTCCTATTTCTCCACATCCTCTCCAGCACCTGTTGTTTCCTGACTTTTTAATGATTGCCATTCTAACTGGTGTGAGATGGTATCTCATTGTGGTTTTGATTTGCATTTCTCTGATGGCCAGTGATGGTGAGCATTTTTTCATGTGTTTTTTGGTTGCATAAATGTCTTCTTTTGAGAAGTGTCTGTTCATGTCCTTCGCCCACTTTTTGATGGGGTTGTTTGTTTTTTTCTTGTAAATTTGTTTGAGTTCATTGTAGATTCTGGATATTAGCCCTTTGTCAGATGAGTAGGTTGCGAAAATTTTCTCCCATTTTGTAGGTTGCCTGTTCACTCTGATGGTAGTTTCTTTTGCTGTGCAGAAGCTCTTTAGTTTAATTAGATCCCATTTGTCAATTTTGGCTTTTGTTGCCATTGCTTTTGGTGTTTTAGACATGAAGTCCTTGCCCATGCCTGAATGGTAATAAACTAGAAAATCTAGAAGAAATGGATAAATTCCTCAACACATACACCCTCCCAAGACTAAACCAGGAAGAAGTTGAATCTCTGAATAGACCAATAACAGGAGCTGAAATTGTGGCAATAATCAATAGCTTACCAACCAAAAAAAGTCCAGGACCAGATGGGTTCACAGTCGAATTCTACCAGAGGTACAAGGAGGAACTGGTACCATTCCTTCTGAAACTATTCCAATCAATAGAAAAAGAGGGAATCCTCCCTAACTCATTTTATGAGGCCAGCATCATCCTGATACCAAAGCCTGGCAGAGACACAACAAAAAAAGAGAATTTTAGACCAATATCCTTGATGAACATTGATGCAAAAATCCTCAATAAAATACTGGCAAACAGAATCCAGCAGCACATCAAAAAGCTTATCCACCATGATCAAGTGGGCTTCATCCCTGGGATGCAAGGCTGGTTCAATATACGCAAATCAATAAATGTAATCCAGCATATAAACAGAACCAATGACAAAAACCACATGATTATCTCAATAGATGCAGAAAAGGCCTTTGACGAAATTCAACAACCCTTCATGCTAAAAACTCTCAATAAATTAGGTATTGATGGGACGTATCTCAAAATAATAAGAGCTATCTATGACAAACCCACAGCCAATATCATACTGAATGGGCAAAAACTGGAAGCATTCCCTTTGAAAACTGGCACAAGACAGGGATGCCCTCTCTCACCACTTCTATTCAACATAGTGTTGGAAGTTCTGGCCAGGGCAATTAGGCAGGAGAAGGAAATAAAGGGTATTCAATTAGGAAAAGAGGAAGTCACATTGTCCCTGTTTGCAGATGACATGATTGTATATCTAGAAAACCCCATTGTCTCAGCCCAAAATCTCCTTAAGCTGATAAGAACTTTTAACAGCTACCTTTGAGTAGCGCTTTTTCATATTGAATGCTAAGTGACCACCCTTAGTGGGAGATTTTCTGATCAGACAACTACTTGCCCCAGAGTATGGCTTAAGCATTATTTTAGACTCTTTATGTTTTACTATTTGGAAGTGTATTACAAATGTTATAATTATTTTATGAGGAAGATAAGGTAATGCTTTTCTTCTTTTTCTTTCTTTTTTTTTTTTTTGACAGAGTTTTTGTTCTTGTTGCCGAGGCTAGAGTGCAATGGTGCGATCTTGGCTCACTGCAACCTCTTCCTCCTAGGTTCAAGCGATTCTGTTGCCTCAGTCTCCCAAATAGCTGGGATTACAGGCGCCCACCACTATACTCAGCTAAGTTTTCTGTATTTTTAGTAGAGATGGGGTTTCACCATTTTGGCCAGGCTGGTCTTGAACTCCTGACCTCAGGTGATCCGCCAGCCTCGGTCTCCCAAAGTGTTGGGATTACAGGCGTGAGCCACCGTGCCCGACCTCATTGTTCTTTTATCCTAACTTTTAGGAAAGTTTAAAAATCATTAAATTCAATAGTAATATTTTTATCTTGAGAATAAATCATTAACTTGTATAGTAATATTTTTATCTTGAGAAAAAATATGCAAAGTACTTCAAAGTTTACTTACACAGGACTCTACTACAGTTTCTTAACCACTGCAATTTCCTCTCATGATAAGTTTCTGATTACCAACAGATATAAAAAAGGCAAGAAGTCACCAACGACTTAGAAGAAGTAGTTTTCTAAGCATATAAACACAAATTCAACCTGCCTTGTGTCAGTATCAGACCAGCACCTTATTTCTTTAACTCCAGGCACCAGAGCATGATAGGTGTAACAGCTCCAAGCAAGTGTGTTTCTATGTGCTGAGGTCAAGAGGGGATGGAGGCATGAAGAGAGTATAAGAGGCCTTTGGAAATCCTGCTCTAGGATTGGCCTGAGAATATTTCAGCACTTCTATTAATATTTCTGCTCAACTGCCCTTCAAGTTGTGCCTGAGGATTTTTAAAGTGCAGGGTAGTTGTTAAAGGACAAAGACTAAAGTGTTTTGTGGGAATAACCAGTTGAAGTTGACCAAGATTATAAAGTAATTTGCAAAGCTATTTGCTTCTACACAGAGCTTTAAAGTGTTAGAATATCATGCCACTACAAAAGAATTATCTAAAATGAGGTAATATGCTGTATTGCATTGTACAGGCTATAAGCAATTATGGAGGGATATACTTTCTTCACTTGTATTAATAAAGCTGAACAGAATATAAAGAAATAAAAGCCTGGAGTATATAACAACTCTTGAGGCAAATTGAAAGAAATTATGAAAGAATTCATTGTATTATTGAAACAAAGCAAAATGAAATGCATTGTGACAACGCGATATAAATCACAAGATAATATCACATCTTAATAACCAACGCCGAACAGAAGAGAGACTTCTGTGTTGATTTACTGTGTAGAAAATATGACCTGACAGAAGCCCCTTCACCAGCCAAATCTTTACATACTAGTACTGTCAGCTGTGCTCTCCTTTCAAGTATAGGACTGAGACATCATCCTGAGCAGACAGACATGGGCTGAAAAAAGTTTGGCCAACAATTTTTCTGACCTGGCCCTATTTCGCTGAGTTACTGCTCTGAACCCCTACTACCCTGAAATAAAATCCCAATGTCAGTTTTTTATTCAGCAATATAAACCTACAGCTAATTACCATGTGCCAAAACAAGACTGCAGAAAGTATAATCTATTAGCAATAACTTGTGTCTAACAATATAATTGCATCTGGAATAATGAAATGTTCTTTCTAGTATCAAAATTAATAATGTCATATCAATGCCATTAATAATTAAGGATTCTTTTTATAACATTGTATCATTAATAACAACTGCATTATGAACAATTCTATTAATATCAACACTAAAATAATATCATATTGTCTTTCCATAGTTACAATTTTGTAAGTATAATGAAATGCTGTAAACATAATGGACTAGACCTTGCTGTGTCCAAGGTAAGCAATCCTGGAAATATAGTACCCTTTTAGATAAATAAACTATATTTTTGTTTTCCTAGACAGTAATATGTAGGTAGAACAATTCATTAAAAACTCAGAAACCACATGAAAATTCTGTTTAAAATTGTCCAGTGCTATGTTTATGGGGGAATTTTGGGGCAGAGCAAAATAGCTGTTATTGTGGAAGTTCTTAGTTTAACATTAGTTTACTTACTCATTTGGGGATAGATGCATGGACTTACTTTAGCATATGATACATATAACATTTCAAATGTATATAATATTGCATAATATAGTGTATCTCCTTATTTTCCTAGGGAACTGAATCTCAGCTATTTAATCAAGTACTTCTCTTTATCCAAATTTTCTCTATCTCAGCAATGTAGTTTAACACATAAAGATGCCTCTAAATCAGGTATAAGCAAATGATAGCCTGCAGGCCAAATCTGGGACACAGACTGTTGTTCTAAATAAAGTTTTATTGGCACATAGCCAAATAGCCAAACCAATTTGTTTATATATTACCTATGGCTGAGTTCACCCTACAACAACAGAGCCTAATAGCAGCAACAGAGACAATATGACCCACAAAGCTGCCTTTATTTACCATCTGGACTCTTTTTTTTTTTTTTTTTTTTTTTTGACACGGAGTCTTGCTCTTGTTGCTCAAGCTGGAGTGCAATGGCGCGATCTCGGCTCACTGCTAGCTCCACCTCCCGAGTTCAAGTGATTCTCCTGCCTCAGCCTCCCGAGTAGCTGGGATTACAGGCGCCCACCACCATGCCCAGCTAATTTTTTGTATTTTTAGTAGAGACAGGTTTCACAATGTTGTCCAGGCTTGTCTCGAACTCCTGACCTCAGGTGATCCACCCACCTTGGCCTCCCAAAGTGCTGAGATTACATCCATGAGCCACCACACCCGGCCTACTATCTGGCTTTTTATACAAAAAGTGTGTTTACCACTTCTCTGTATAACAGAAAATATAGCTGACATTTCCAAAACTCAGATAATAAAAAGGAAAAAAAAGGAAATAAATAGCATATCCTCAAGAATACTTGTGTTCCTATTTTATATTTCACTATGACATAAGTATAGCAAGCTACTCATTGATGTTTGTTGTTTGAATGAGTATAAATGTGTAATCTTAGCGTCAATGCTAGAAAGAGATGGATTTCTATAAATCCTTGTTGAAGCAATAAAAAAATTAAAAAATTTTTTTAGAATTAGAAAGGGTATATCTTGAAATAATCTTAATGATTTATTCTTGTAGATATTTACTTATCAATTTTTTTTTTTTTTTTTTTTTTTTTTTTTTGAGACAGAGTCTTGCTCTGTTGCCCAGGCTGGAGTGCAGTGGCACCATCTCGGCTCACTGCAAGCTCCACCTCCCGGGTTCACGCCATTCTCTCGCCTCAGCCTCCCGAGTAGCTGGGATTACAGGCATGCGCCACCACGCGTGGCTAATTTTTTGTAGTTTTAGTAGAGACGGGGTTTCACCATGTTAGCCAGGATGGTCTCAATCTCCTGACCTCATGATCCGCCCGCCTCGGCCTCCCAAAGTGCTGGGATTACAGGCGTGAGCCACTGTGCCCGGCCCTATTTTTTCATTCTTAACATCAGTAATAAACTATGTGGATAAAATAAAATATCAGGGTAAATTTTCTACATCTAGTTTTTGTAACTTTTTATTATGAAAAACTCACATGTAAACAAAACTAGACAGAGGAGTAAAATGAACCTTCATGTACCCTTTTCTAGCTTTTAGCAATTTTCAACTCATGACCAATGTCATTTTGTCTATACTGCAACTTCTGTCTCCTCCCATATTATTTTTAAAAACTCATATTATTTAATCTTTAAATGACAAAGATTGGTGAATATCTTAAATAAGTATCTTTAAACATTGTGGACTTTTTATTTAACATAACTATGATGTCATTCTTATAGGTAAAATTAACAATAATTCCTTAAGATTTTAATATATAGAGTGTGTGTTCCAATTTCAAATTGCCTCATAAATTACAGTTTTTAAAAACAATTTATTGTTTAAATTAAGATGTAAAGTAAGGTTTACAGGCTTTTACACCCAGTTTGGGGATTCACAAGGTATGTCCTTATTTTGCTTTTTATTTAGATTATTTTTAACATATACTAATTACAGGGATAAAGAGGGGGATGGGTAATATTAGTAAAGCACAAAAGCCCTCCAGAGGTGAAGACTAGGAAAGGACAGTGTGGCATAACCAAAGGTCTTTAGCCATCCAGTCGTCTACTCTAAAGACTCATATCTACAAAGCGGCAGTCTAGGTAAATATACTCCTCCTAATGCTGCTACTTCATAACAGCTTAAAGTCACCCTTCATTAGTGGCATTTGCTGGTGACCAGGCAACAAAGTGCAGTTATCAACAAATACTTTGTGGTATATTGGGTTCTGGTCCCTGGACTCATCCCCTCTCCTAAAATTTAAGTAGAAATTGCACTAAGTCCTTGGCCCTTCCTCAAAACACTCTCTGGAACAGGAACTCACAGACCAAAATAGCTACAAAACTGACCAGCTCAAACACCTCAAAAATAAAACAACAAAAGATATATAGCATGTGAGGCAGAATTATTAAAACAGGTAGACCAAAACTGTAAAAGAAGCATCTTTAAATTTTTTTAGGAATTTCCAGACTGTTTTCCATAGTAGCTGCATTATTTTGCATCTCTACCAAACAGTGTACAAGGGTTCCAACTTCTTCATATCCTTGCCAACACGTGTTATCTTTTCTAAAAATTATAAACATCCTAACAGGTGTGCGCTAATATCTCATTGTAGTTTTGATTTGCATTTCCCTGATGATTAGTGATGCTTAGCATCTTTTCATATACCTGTTGGCCATTTGTGTCTTCTTTGAATAAATGTCTATTCAAGTCCTTAGCCTACTTTCTAATCAGGTTATTCGTTTTTGAGCTATTGAGTTGTACTAATTCCTTATACATTTTGGAAATTAACCACTAATCAGATACATGGTTTGCAAATGTTTTCCCCAATTCTGTAGGTTGTCTTTTCATTCTATCCATTGTTTCCTTTGTGAAGCTTTTTTTTTTCTATATATAGTTCCACTTGTCTATTTTTGCTTTTGTTACCTGTGCTTTTTAGTGTTATATCCATAAAATCAAAATAAGGTTGATGCCATAAAGCTTTTCTCCTGTTTTCTTCAAGTTTTACAGTTTCAGGTCTTACATCGAAATCTTTAATCCATTTTGGGTCAATTTTTGTGTATGGTGTAAGACAAGAGCATAGTTTCATTCCTTTGCATATGGACATCCAGTTTTCTCAACCTCATTTGTTGAAGAGCCTATTTTTTCCACATTATGGATTCTTGACAGCTTTGTTGATGATCAGTTGACTGTATATTTTTGTATTTATTTCTGGGCTCTTTATTCTATTCCACTGTTCTATTTATGTATGCTAGTGTCATATGTTTTAAATTATTGTAACTCTTTAATATATTTTGAAATAATGAAGTGTAATGCTTCCAGATTTGTTCTTTTTCCAGATTATTTTGACTATTTGGAGTATTTAGTGGTTCCATATATGTTTTAGAATTTTTTATGTGTATAAAAATGCCATTGGGATTTTGATAGGGATTTCATTGAATTTGTATATCACATTGTGTGGTATGCACATTTTAACAATATTAAGCCTTCCAACCCATGAACATGAGATATGTTTTCATATGTTGTGCCCTTTCTAATTTCTTTAATCAATGCTTTTTAAATTTTCAGTGTACAAGTTTTTCACTTCCTTAGTTACATTTATTCCTAAGTATTTTATTCTTTTGATGTTACAGTAAATGGGACTGCTTTTGTAATTTCCTTTTCAGATGGTTTGCTATTAACAGCAATGCCACGTCTGGGTATCTGTTCAAAATAATTGAAAGCAGGATCTCAAGGAGGTATTTGTGTATCCATGTTCCTGGCAGCACTATTCACAATATCTAAGAGGTAGAAACAACCCAAATATCCATTGGCAGATGAGTGGATAAACAATATATAGTATATATGTACAATGAAATGTTATTCAACCTTAAAAAAAGTAAATCCTGCCATGTGTGACAACATAGATGAACCTTGAGGACGTTAAAATAAGTGAAATAAATAAATCATAGAATGACAAATATTGCATGATACCACTTATATATCTTAAACATTCAAATTCACAGAATCAAATAATAGAATGGTGGTTGCCAGGAGCTGGAAAGAGAGAGAAATGGGGAGCCCTAATCAAGTGATATAAAATTTCAGTTATAAAAGATGAATAGGTTCTAGAGATCTGCTGTACAATATTGTTTCTACAAATGATAATACTGCATTGTATACTTTTTAAGCTGTTAAGAGGGTAGGTTGCATATTAGGTGTTCTTACAATTTTTTCAAAAAAAATGAACTCAATACAAAAAAAAATGTAAAAGAAGCATAAAATATATCTAAGAAAATTAGGAAACATGAGTAATATAAGGCAAAACCAAGACATCATAAAAACAAAAAAAAATTTTAAATGAACAGGATAATAGGAATTAAAAAATAAAGAATGTAAAACAAATTTGTAAGTCCTAAGACCAGATTAGAGAACTCTGTCAGAATGTAGGAAGAAGGGGTAAAAATATAGAAACATAAAGGAAAACAGGTAAGAGAATAGGAGTAATCAGAGGATATTTGAAAAATTATCAAAACTATTTATTTCGCAATAATACTAGATGGATGATCTTAAATACAATGGGCTCATAGATTGCTACAGGAGTGGTAAGGAAGCAAATACACTTATGGACACATTCTATATTGAGAATATCAAAGAAAATGAATAATTATAAAAGGGTTCTATAGAGAAAAAGTAGATTGCTTACACAGGAATAATAATCAGAATGCTGTCAAATTTATTAAAGCAACACTGGGTACAAAAAGAACAAGATATCGTATTTTTAAAGTATTAATGGAATATAAACTTTGAACTTAGATTTTATATACAGCCAAAGGTTCAGAGAAGATTTTCTTTGGTAAAAAAGAAGAAAGGCCTCATAGATTTAACATTAACTGAAAGTCTAATATCAAAAACACTAATATGATAGGCTTCAAGAAAAAAAAAAACTCAGGAGGGTACTTCCAAAGATACAGACAGTATCAAATACCTTTTAACAATGTATTAATAACATGAGATTAAGTTCCAAGTTGGGGAAACTACCATGCTATGGACAGAACGTTTGTGTTCTCCCAAATTCATATACTGAAAGTCTAATCCCCAAGGTGATGATATTTGTAGGTGAGGTCTTTGGGAGGTGATTAGGTCATAAGGGTAGAGCCTTATAAAAAAGAGACACCAGAGAACTTGCTTTTTTCTCTCTTTCTGCACAATGCAATGTGAGGATACAAGAAGACAGCTATCTGAAAACCAGAAAGCAGGTCCTCACCAGACACCAGATCTGCTTGTACCTTGATCTTAGACTTCCCAGCCTCCAGAACTTTGAGAATAAATTTTTGGTATATATGCCATCTAGTCTGTGGTATTGTATTCTAACAGCCTGAACTAAGACATGGCATAAGAGCAAATATAAATATATAACTTAAAAATAGTGAAATAAAACCCACACAGTGAATAATACATACACAAACGAAAGTTTACAAATGAAAATATATTTGATTGTTTGCCCATGAAAGGGAATGGGAATGGGAAATAGGGGTAAAAGGAGTAAATAAATGAATGAAGCAAGAGAAAGCTTTGAATGAATCAATGTCAATTATGAACCACAGATAATTGTGATCAATTCTACCCTTTGCACCTGAAGTCCAAACAAAATACACACATGAATAAAAAGAATGGAAAGAATCATGATGCTTTTCTTTTCTTTAAAATTTAAGCCAGGTATTCCTTAAAACTCAGTTTCCAAACGTACTTCCACTGGGTTTTATTTGCAGCATATGAATACCTACAATAAGCCCTCTGCATATAAATAAAATGGTTTGTGATTCTATGAAAGTTTGATGAGTGACTGCTAGGAAAACAAAAAACAACACTGACCTGTTATCTGCCTGAAAAAAAATGAACAAAGTGACTCTCAATGCTTTATGATGATGAATCATGCTTAAAAACACAGCCAGTTTCTATGAGAGGGAGTTGTACTGCTTGAGCTAATGGGCACTGACATTTTGCTTCTATAAAACATTATATAGGGTTTTCCAAGAACCCGAGAGATTTTGTTTTACTATTGCAAATCCATGGAAAGCAAACTGCTATAAGTAGATGTGGTACCTCTGTAGGTGAATGATTTCTGAATATTGGTTTTTTAACTGAGAGGTAAATTCTAATCTTGGTGGTGCTGGGAAAATCATTTTACATATTTATGTCTAGTGTTCCATTATTGGAAGACTAAGCATGTAAGAGTTATTTATATCCTACTGCTTAAGGTCTTCGCCAAGGTCTGATTGCAAAAATTCAAAAAATTGCAACCTCTGGCATAAAGGGGTTAATTTTGTCCCCATTTTCCCATCTGCTAAGTGATTTTAACACTAGTATTTGAAGTGAAACAAACTTATCTTCTTAGAATGAGTTGGTTTTGTTAAGGAAGGCTGCCACACAAGAATTTGGTTTGTGAATCAGTGTAATACCCAATGTAAAACATGAACTGAGGGGTACAAACACTTCCTTACTGAGCAATGTCTCTTTTTTAAATCTTTATTATTATCATTATACTTTAAATTCTGGGATACATGTGCAAAACATGCAGGTTTGTCACATAGGTATACATTTGCCATGGTGGTCTGCTGTACCCATCAACCCATCATCTACATTAGGTATTTCTCCCAATGCTATCCTTCCCCTAGCCCCCCACCCCCTGACAGGCCCTGATGTGTAATGTTCCCTTCCCTGTCTCCACGTGTTCTCATTGTTCAACTCCCACTTATGAGTGAGAAGTTGCGGGGTTTGGTTTTCTGTTCCTGTGTTAGTTTGCTGAGAATGATGGTTTCCAGCTTCATCCATATCCCTGCAAAGGACATGAACTCATCCTTTTTAATGGTTGCATAGTATTCCATGGTGTATATGTGCCACATTTGCTTTATCCAGTCTATCACTGATGGGCATTTGGGTTGGTTCCAAGTCTTTGCTATTGTGAATACAGCAATGTCTTTTTAAAAGTGTAATATGTGAAATCAGCAAAATGGGTGATTTGGGTGGCTGCCATTTGGATAAAGGCAGCTAGAGGGAAATCCTGGTGGAGATGGTAGAGAATGGAGGTTGCTTTGTGTCCACTTCCCTTTCACAGTTGGTAGGGCAGAGTAATCCAAACCAGACATTTTCAAACAAAAATTGTATTGTCTTTTTACATGTCTACTGCAGGTTCCAGAATCCTGACTCTATCACTCTGTGGCTGTTCTGAACCTGTTTTCTCATCTCTAAAAGAAGGATAATAGCACCTACATGAAAAAGTTATTGTCAAAATTTTTTCAAAAGAAGAAAACAATTAGCATATAATAAGCATTATATTAATTACCTTTCCCATCCCCTACTTATGTGTTTTGCTTACCAAGACAAAAAGGTATAGAAGCTTCCAGTCTAGATTTTCTTTTTCATCTTCTTGTAGAAATTGCAAGGTCTAGAAATAACTCCTTGAATTAATGTCAGAAGCCACTGTTTGCATTTCCTCTATACATAGAAAATGTGTACTTCCAACATGAACTGGTGGTTAGAAACAGTGCCTAAGGAATAATTACAGGTAGAGAAGGGCTGTGATGAAATCTTTACTTAAGTGTTTTGTATATTTGGCTGGAGTCAAGCACATCTTTGTCCTGCTTACTTCTTGGACCTCTTTGACACCTAATATCCCACTCTCTTTGTTCTTGGTATAGAAGCTTATCATCTGTGCTGTTCCTGCCCCTACCAGAACCTACCATAATCTCCTCAACCTGAGAAGCCCCTGTAACTTCTGTTTTGCAGAAGGCGATATTCCTAGAATTGACTCCTGTTTCTGAGTATACCAGATGTGTGAGCACGACAGGGACCCAGTCTCCTTTTGGACTTTATATTTGTCCACGTTTCTTTAGATGACCTCCCAAAAGATGTACTTAAGGAAAAAAGATTTACCCTGGAGAAGAAAGATTTGGAGTTCAAGCTATCTTAGTAACTATTGTAAAAATAGCAAGCTATAAACAGGGACAGTTATATTTTATTGGCCCAAGAGTTGCAGTTTGCTTGCAAAAGCGTGTTGTGATTGTGCTTAATGACTTCATTTTTATAGTTTTAATAGGTCTAATTTATCCACTTGGCTTAATTTTTAAAAAATAAAGAGGCATTTGAAAAAAGTGAAGTTGCATGCTTAATCCATATCCACACAAATTTTGATATACATTAAAGAGCTACATACAAGATGATGAAAGTACAGTATTATTAGAACAAAATATATTAGCATAAGCTTACATTCTTGAGAAAGGGAGGCTTTTGAAGGCAAAACAAAGAATCAAGATGCCATAAATACATCAATAAACCCAGTTATCCAACATACCAATGGCGATGCACATATAATAAAAAGACAAGCATCTGAGAAATACTTCAAGGTATATAATAAAAAATAAATTTCTAAAATATAGAAATACCTCCTACAATTAAAACATTATAGAAATATCTAAAATTATGTAAACAGTCAATTCATAAAAAATGAATAAAAATGATGACAAACATATAAAATTATCTTCACCCTCACTAGTACTCAGGAAAGTGTAAATGAATATCCTGAAATTAAATAGTGGTCAAATAGAATATCAAAATCTAAAAACATTGATAATAGCCAGTGATGAAAAAGATGCACAGAAAATGCATCATCTTATTTACTCTCAGTGGGAATAAAAATATATGCAGGTCTTTCAGGGGCTAATTTGGTAATATCTATTAAAATTTAAAATATATCTATTTATCCCCAAATTCTGTTTAGATATCTATTCTAGAGAAGTACTTGTGCACAAAAAGCCATGTACAAGAATATTGATCCATTTTTATAATTAAAAATACATATAAACGTTCATCTATAGGCAATGAATTCTTAAATGTCATATGATACAGCATTAGTGTGGAAAACTATGCAACAGGTAAAAATTTGAAGAGAATATATGTTTGCTCATGTGTCTTTTAAGTCAGAAAAACAAAGCACACTCCAAAATATATACACAATGTATTTTAACATATAAAATTAAACACAAAAAATCACAATTTTACCTTTATAAGTACATAGAAATATATTTATAAGCAGAAAAAATGGACTGCATGACCATATAAAATTAAAGGGAATAGCAATGAAAAGAATGTTTGAGAAAGAAGAATCAAGGACATTACTAATTAGAATTCATTTATGTGTTCTTTTATAAATAAAAATAAGAAAAATATGTAAAAATGAATACATTAAAAAGAAGAGAGGATACACATATCAAACAAAAAACATGTATCAACCTCAAAAAATCCCACTTACAAAAGGTAAATGAGTCTCATAGCTGATTATAACTCTTGGAGTAAAACATCCAGTCCTGATTCAAATCAATGGAGTGTGTAAGTGTTTCTCAGAGAAGGACAGGAGTATGTTGGGATATAGAGGGTTTTCAGTGTGTTTTGAAGTTAAATGAGCATTATACAAAGAATATATAAATAAAAGATCCATATAAGGGGCAGAAAGTTGAAATATGAGAGAGAAATAATTTCTCTGATTTTTGTAACCATTAACATGTGGTTACCTTAAGACTTAATGAGATTTTAATTAAAACCTAAGAACTATTTCAAAACATTTTATGTTGGCTTTAAATATCTGCTTCCATTTAATTCAATGTGAGGAATTATGCTAGGTTTCATGGAGGAATAAAAAGATGAATCAGATGGAAGACATCAAGGAATTTATAATATAACAAAGAAATGACAGACATACAAATAAGCAATAGACAATGCATGATTTATGATTTAATTGAAGCG
This sequence comes from Pongo pygmaeus, assembly GCF_028885625.2. Lineage (NCBI taxonomy): Eukaryota > Metazoa > Chordata > Mammalia > Primates > Hominidae > Pongo > Pongo pygmaeus. The sequence continues at coordinate 97,981,829 of NC_072378.2, read as the reverse complement.
AAAAGACTATGGACACAGATGTTCAATAGAAGTTATCTGCATATTTTGTAGCAATAATGCATTTAAGCAACAAGCCTAGAACATACGTCTTGGGATGGCAGTAAAACTTCTATCATTATTGGAGAGTAACGGAGGGAAAGATAAATTCTGATGGTAGAAGTAGAAAAAGGTTTTGAAAGTAGGCAAAGTTTGAGCTTGAGGATGATGATTTTCTACAGCTGAAGTTGGGAAAGCAGTCTTTCCCAGCTGAGAGTAACCACCTAAACAAGGACAGTGAGACAAAAATATTTCATGCTTTTACAATTGAAGGGCAAAAGCCTAGTATTAGATTAATAGAAATGAGGAGTGGTAGATTCAGTTGGGAAGGCAGGTTAGGCCAGATCCTGCCAGGGTTTGAACCTACTTTATGTGCAATGGAGAGGGACCGAAGGTCTCAAACAGGGGAATGACTTTTAATGGAGCTGGATATTGCAAATATTAAAGGGTCATAGCCGAAACAAAATTTTCTTTCTGACAAACTCACCAAAATATCTTACAATATGTATTAGACACATAAGTGAAAAATGAAAACATGTTCTATCCAAAATTGATAGGAAATAGCATTGAAAAGTTAACACTTTGTTATTTAACGTAACTATTTGTCATATTAACATAATGTAAACATGACATGTTAACATATTTAACATAAATATCATGTTATTTATCAAAAACAATACAAATAGCAAGTTATACAGTGATGTTTCTCAGGGATGAGCGAGCTCCAAAGCAGAAGTTATAAAATCAACCCCTGATAACTCTCTGAGCCTAAGTACTCATCTACAAAAAAATCATGATGGCTACCTCACAATCATGCTGTGAGGTTTAAATAATAAAATAATCTATGCAATGCCCTTAACATAGGGCTTCATGTGAGCTCTCATCACTGTTAGTGCAGTGTTCTGAGAGAACAAAATCTGGGAGCTCTCCTTGGTCTTGACTCAAATAGTTTCAAAAATTACCAACAGACTGAATTATGTGGTTAAGTTCAAAATATTTTTCAAATTAGTTTGAGACAGCCATTGATGCTAGGGGATCCTCTTCATCTGTACAAAAAGATTCATGGGACAGGGTTATATGAGAAAGTAGATGAATGACAATTCATTTTTTTAGTTAAGAATTTCCATTTTATTCTATCTAGATGTGTCTGGAATGTTGTCAGACGCTTACTGGTTCTCATAGCACCAACCCTTAGTAGCAGTGTCAGCAAGACGGCTGATGGCTTTGTATTTCTTGTGCCTTCTATTGCCTGAAATCTAACATGGAGTCCTAAGTATTTAACACGCACGCATATGTTTGTGTATTTCTTCAAAGGACAATTTTAAAACATTAACTTGAAATGCTTGAATATAAAAGCTGAAGAAAGCAGTTTGACTACTTCAGTATTATAATACTGATAAAAATGAAACCTGCTTTTTTGGCAGGAAACAAAAATAGAAATTTAATCCTTTTCTAAGAGTACCATCAAATGGGAAGGAAAAGAGCTTTCACAGTTTAAGAATAAAGTGCTTACAAGTAAAGGAAATATTTGTTTTTACTAGATTTTTGAGCTTTACAAATATACATTTAAATAACCACTTTCTCTGGTATCCACTTTTTGAAATACTCATTTAAATAGCTTTTGTCTAAAACTACCTGGTTTTAAAAAGTGTTCTGCTTTCAATGCCAAATATTTGGGATCCATTTGCTACACTAAAAAAAGGTTGGGCAGTGTTGTGTCTTTTGGATACAGTAACATGACAGAAAGTGACAAATGGGGGAATGTGTCACAATGAAGCATGATATATTATAGCAGAGTGATATCCTGATACTCAAAAAATCCATAATATGCATCTTTCTTTTTATTTGCTGCTACAGCAGAGAGATTATTCTTATAGATAGGGACTACTGTCACATCTTAGGTAACAAAGTAAATATATTTCACTACATTAATATTTCTGTATAAGAATGTCATGTGCTTTTTCTTTACTTTCTTTATAATAATTTCAGATTACACTAGATGCATTTACAAACAGAATTCTGTTCTTTTGCCTCACCTATCCCAAGGTAACAGAATAATGTGAGTCTGAATTCCAAGTCATTAATAAGGAAAAATATTAATGGCAACAATGGACATAGTATGACTGAATAAGAAGACTAGATTTAAGTACAATGGCATTTTGATGATCTCCACAGGATCCTTTATAGAAAAATACAAGAGTGCATAAAAACTTCCTAGTTTTAAACTGGAAAAAAACCCAGATCATTTAAAGACATTTTCAAACAAAAATTGTATTGTCTTTTTACATGCCTACTGCAGGTTTAATATATCTCATATGCTATTTATTCTAAATATTAGCAACTAGTACTATCCAAAATATTCAGTAAAGATGGTCTACCATCATCCTTTTAATCTACAACTATATTCCCTTAGCTTTTTTTTTTCCCCCCAGAGGGGTGTGCATACTTCTCTGTTTCTCAGAAAATTACTGAGGTGTGTTTTGAAGCCAGAGCAAATTACAGCATTTGTTATCAGGCATTAGTGGTCCTAATATATATTAATGCCAAAATAATATGCATGCACGATGAATAGAAATGTAACATTAATGTAAGTTGAAAAAAAGCATTTTTATACTAAAACTTCTGTTAAGATGTTTTTTGTTCATTCCATTTTAATTGTGATTTATTTTCTTTATTTCCTCCATTCTTTTATTTGTCAGGAGAAAGGGATGCTTTTTGGCCAATTTGCACACTACCATCTTATAACTACTAGACTGTGGCTTAACATCAAAAGTTTGTTCTATACATAAGAACAGGTTTTATAAGTGATTTAAATAATTATCCTGAAGGAATTAAATACCAAGCATGATTGTATACTATTTCTACAAGATACAGTGATTTAATATGACGTACTATGAAGTTGATTATTTTGTTCTCAGCAATTTATACTTAGATCTATATATACAAAGTTAGTTCATAAAAACAAAATGGTATATGACTCTTATTTTACAAGCCAAAAATGCAAATAATCTATTTGTGAAGCAGTCACATGATTTATTCCATTTCTTCTTGCTAGTTAAAAACAGTAACAAAAGAAGCATTAGCTCTTTTCTGTACAAACAGGTTACATGGATTCATATTAATAATTAAAAATTTATAGTACTTTCTCTACAGCATAGGAACATCAGTTTAAATAAAAAATGCTCTGGTAATGTGAGCATCATTTTAGGCATGAAACTCAACTTCTTGCATGTAATAAAATAGATTTTTTAAAGTTTCAAATTAAAGGTTCACATTCAGTAAGGAGGATATTTGGTCATAGAAAATATTTCTTTTTTTAGAAGTGAAAAATTTCATTCTATTCTAATTGAAGAATGTAAAAACACTAAATATATGGAATGGTATTTTTTACAGGAAGGGAAGGCATTTTATATATGTTCTCTTAGGATGACATTTTTTCTACTAGAGGTCGATTGACCAGGTTTTTCCCTAATAGAAAAGCAGAACTATTTCAGAATTATTAAAATCTTAGGAATAGATATACTTAATAAGTAATGAAATATATATATCCTAGTATCAAATTATAAAAACAGAGTATCAAAATATTCTAGCACAATAATCACCTTTCAGGATACTATTCTTATGTAAAATGTATAATTCTGTCTTAGAGAATGTTAGTGTTTCTAGTACCCACAAGAGGTAAAAATGGTCAGGTTTTAACTTTTAACAATAAATACATATATATTTTTAAAATTCAACAAGGCTTTTATTGTTTGGAAGAACAACATTTTATGAATGTCATAAATATTTCCATTATCTACACTACGTCTAAATAAGTTCACATCAACAACAATTTTAGTCCATTAAAACCATATCTCTTCCCTAGAAAAAAATGTACCTTCTCACACAAAACAAATTGATTGTTCTGTAATGCCCATGGATAAAGAAAAAATATACAGATTTGTTCTAAGTACTTAAAATTTGTCTTTAAATTTGCTGTGTATATCCACTCTAGGTTAACTTAAACTAAAACTTATTAAACCAGTAGCATTCCAATAAAGGAATAGTATAAGCAGTATATAATGGATTATAGTCACGTCTAATTGCTTTAAGTAGTATTATTGAGTATGTTAAGGACACAGCTTTGCGAACTGAAGATACCTCTTATTTTTAAAATCATAAACCTTACCACAGTCTCGTATTTCTGATCTTGCTTCATATCTAAATCTGTTACATAACTCAGTGTAAATAAAAGACCAAATTCTGCTGACCTGGCGAAAAAAATAACCAGTACCAGTATAACTATAAACAGGCCTTCAATAGGTTTATAGAACATCCAGTATTTCCAAGAGAATAATATATTTATAAATTCAAATAAATCAAAATTATAATAATCTCACATTTATTAAAATATTTAGGAATACTTAAGAGAAACTACATGGAATTTTTGTTTCTCTTATTTCCATCCTTCATTTTAGTCCTACTATAATAGTGGATAAAAAGTATTTTGCATTTCAGTTTACAAAATTACACACACATATGTGCTATTTTCTCAAGTTTGAGAGACTCTACCATAGCAGTCCAGACCTTCCTCTGTTATTGTTAGTAATCCTTTGACCTTACCCTTCTTTCCCACACAGAGAGGTCTTATCAGGTGGTTGCTTCTCCATAGAATTTATAATCCGTGGTGTGCTGGTAAATGTTTAATACCTGGCTCTCCAGAAGAAAAAAAAAAAAGCCTTATTCATAGTCTTTGCTGATTTCTATCATCCACATAGTCCTAGCATGGCCAGTTTACAGCCACTAATGTAGAGTCATCAAATGAGCACTTGAGAAGAGATTCACAGTAGCAGACCATTACGTAGTGTTTCTACCATCACAAATACTATGGTTGAAAATAAACTAAAGAGTGTAGTAAAATGCAGTAAAACAGTTTGGAAGTAATAAGTTATATTTATTGCCTTAGATTTTAATATAGTCTCCTAATTATAGGCTTAAATAATTTAATTTTTAATAATGGTCATTTGAAATAACCAAAATTCCTGAAAATTTAGTAATTTACCCTCATTAGCTGGTAAGAGCTCAGCAAATGACTGAGTTTACTCTATGAAATCTTTCATAAATGGTCATTTAAAAAATGTGTGCTATTTTAAATGTCAAGTGTTAGATGTATAAATTTTTAAAAGCATAAAAATCAGCAGTCGTATAGTAATCCTACTGGTCATGGCTCTGTCAAATTTCAAGTAACCAGCATTTCTATGTGTCTTATAAGAAAAAGAGAAATGGGTTTTTCTTTTTACAGTTTTTAAGCTCATAGAATTCTCTCTTTTAGGTCCGATTCTTTGGCCATGCCATCATCCTTAGTGGATACATTGCTTATTATCTTTGCTAAATGATTTGTATCCTTGAGGATATTCCAGGCAACACTTTCTACTTACATTGGCTCACTCCCTAAGAAAGGGATTGATGGATTGACAATGGATACAGATCTTCTTTGAGTTTCACACTGATATGAGCAAAGGTGGCCCTGGAGGTAGGAGAAAGGCCCCTAATTGGTCTGGGGTGAATGTTTTGAATGAGATGTTAATGTATAAATCAGCCCTTACTTTTCTGGGTTACCACCACTGCTCCTTCTATGTGAAAAAATAAGGCAATGAATTCAGAGCATGTCTCTTCACTTTTCTAATTTAAAAACTACCTTACTGGCATATGACTATATTGCTGTCTCATCTGTTGCCTAAACTGGCCCTGAAGCAGCAGACAGGAAGACAATAGGTTTGGTCAATGAAACATGAGACAAATGCATTACGGCATTAGAATTCCTAATGAATCAGTAGTTCCCTAATAACAGGACATTACAGTTCTACCAGACGCTATCTTTCATGGCTCCATGTAGAAAAAAGTCCTTTAAATCACTGGGAGATGGTGCTCTTATTTTAGAGAAGAAAAATACAGGGAATCTTTTTTTTATGAGAGGTAGAGAATAAATTAAGATTTTGGGGGTCCACTTTTCACCATTAAGTCTTACTATAATTCTAAACTCATTTTGGATACAGAAATTTGATGTCTTTTGAAAAATATTGTTTTATGTAGCAATTTTTAAATTGCAAACTTCTTGCTTGAAATTTAAACTGGTAAAATTTCTTTAACATTGATATTATGTACACACATTATAATAACTTGTGGTTAGGACAGAAACCATTGATGATTATTAGGAGTATTTTAATATTTTTATTATGCCCACTTCTCTTTTTTTATTGTAGGAATCTATTTTAGCTAAAATCCGAGATTCTGACCCTCATCTGTGTTTACCATCAGTGCAATTGGAATGAGTCACTTTTCTTCCACCCATCATTCCACATGAGAATGTGAAGTTTTCTCATATCATCTGGATCTAAGATGAATGAAACTTGACACATTTATTTAAAGGAGCTTCTTAACTATATCATTACTGCATGAAACAATCTAAGGTTACTTTTAACATTTCACACTATGTGAAATTCACTGAGAATTAAAGTAAAATAAGTAACTGAGAAGAGAAAACAGTTATTTGACCTATTTTTTCCTCTTTATATTTGTAACATAGTAGAGATAAAAATTATGAAGCCAGTATTCATCAATGTACCTTTGTTAACCCTTTAATAGCAATCCATATCTTACTGAATGCTGATGTAATTGGTTATAACATTAAGTAGAAATGTTGTAGAGTATTTCTTAATTGATAGCTCTTAATTAAATAATTGATTTAAATAGAAGATATTAATTTGAAATAGAGATATAGTTTTTCCCAGAATGAGTTTATTCTATTTTAAATGTAAACTCCTGGATGACAAAAGCAAAATAAATTAAAAGCCTACCTATTTTTAAAAATGTTTTCTCTCCTGAAAATAGAAAAACTGATGTTCTCATTGATGAAGAATTAACTGGGCAGTTAATTTCAGGTTGTTTTCATAGCAAATACAATGTTTTCAAGCAATCTCTCCAAACTTTTCACCTTAGAATAAAACTACATTTAATAAAATAACCAAAAGTATCAAGGCAATAGGTTTTTTAAACCACAACTTACTTCATATTATTACTTCATATTGCTTCATTTTTAATTATATATTTTAAGAACTGAATTTTCAAAAGAATGTACCACATTAAAATTTCAAGTTCAAACTCAGTTTCTTACTTGCTTAATTGTTGCACTAATTGTGGATAAATATATGGCTTTTTGTAATTATCACAGATAAAAGCTATTGACAAGGTTACTTCAGAAACTTTGCAACAGATACTTAATGTAGAGCCTGAGTTTATGTTCATTTTATTTAATCCCTAGTAGAGTGACATATTCAATCTCTGACAAGTTTGGAAGGCCAATGCTGACTACATAACCTATTATAAGTGTATTTTGCTTGCTTTGCTGATTTTAAAGTAAATGGTAAAATACTGCAGATTTGTCATACAGTATATTGATGAAAAGCACATTATATCTACCATGCTCAATAAGTAACCTATTTAAGGTTTGAAAACCAATGCATTATCAACTCGTATATAAATCCCACTACATCTTAAATAAGCAAGGGCTTTTGAAAGATCAAATATAAAGCATCAATTTAACCTTTTCACCAGAATTTTGGTTAATGAATAGCCTGACCTCTGTATGGATCAATGGAATAATCTTTTAGTTTGAGTAGGCCTCTGTCTCTCAATATAGCTTATTAAGTTATCAACATTTAATGTTACTGAACAATTTCCACCTGGTTTCTATTCTAAGATTTTAAGTTTGTATTTATGTGTGTGCTCACAAGGGAGTGACCAGGGAATGCTGTTGTCACTGAAAAAATAAAGGAGTTCAAATAATAAATTCTTGAAATGGTACTCTATGAAGCATGTCCTTAAGTAAATTTAAGACATCAAAGAGTATAACATAGAGAAAAAATTTAAGAGAGGCAGAAATATGGTGAGGAATACCAAATTATAAATGGGTTTATGTTTTTAAAACCTCCATATTTCAGGCTATGTGACCATGGTCTCATTTGTATATTCCAGAAACCAGTCTGGGTATAACGAAGTGTGAGAATCTGACTCTGGACTTGGGTTTACACTGCTGTTTGTATTAATTATGTAGAAGTCAAGGAGATTCAGTGTAGTTAGGAGAAAGCTATTTATCTTCTGAGGATTTTTGAGAATTTGAATTCTTTGGTGTGAGGTGGGGAAGTGGTTAGCTTATTTCTTAATGATTATTAATTGAACTAACACACCAGGATAAATCTATCAGTTATTTTGGAATTTCTAGATAAAAGGCCTGAAAAAAATGGAGAAACAGCAATCTTTGTAATCACAAAGTATTAGAGCCCTTTCCATGAAACTACAGATTAATTTTTCTACAATGGAAAACTGATCATGTTAGTCTCCTAAAATCCTAAACTGACCATTTATAATTTGGGGTTTCTTATGTTTCTTGCCTTCAGTGACCTTCATAACTTTGAGAATAAAATCTATGCTGCTTTTTCTGGAGTAAAGTTTAGGTCTGGGTTCTGTCTCCTGACTCTGATTCCTCATTCTTTCTATTTGTCATGCATATTAAAGGGTTTGAAGATACTTGAATATACTTTGCTCTCTCAACCATCATTGCCTTGCACACACTACCAGAAATACCCTTTCATTTCAAATTTCCCTTCAAACTTCTTTATCTTGCCTGCTTTGGAACTTCTTACATGAGTCTTATTTCTACCTCAAGATTAAGTTCAAATAGGCCTGACCAAGTTATCTTCCCCAATTTTCCTCAAGTTCCTCATTCCCCAGCTGTTTGAGGCATTCCTCCTATGTGTTCTGATAACTCTCCTCACATTTCTATCAAATCATATAATGATATTGTACAATAGCTATTAATTTATTTGTTTTTACACTGCAATAAAATGCACATCCCAGGGCTATGACTTTTAACACCAAATCCCTTATTATTAGCTCTCAGCACAGTGTCTGACAGTAGTAAGTCTTGGAATAGTTTATTAAATAAATACTTACATTGTCTGGAAATTAGAGGGTGGAACTGAAAACCATCAGCAAATTCGCCATTTTGGAAAGGTAGAATTGGGAAAAAGGCTATCAAAAGCAAAAGCAATCACAGCTAAGAAGACCCAAGACTTTGGTCACAATCCTTGTCAGAATAGAATTTGTACTTGAAAACAGGCTTCAGGAGTAGATTTATGTCCTTGGCTAAAACCACACTCTCGATTCCATAATGCTGCTACACGTAGTTCTGGAAATTATACCTGCTGCTAGGATTGTATCTGCCCCCAACCCCAGCCCATCCCCAGTCCATGTTTCTCAGGGATCTCCAATTAATTTATCTCTTTGAGTTTTTCCATAAGCTATCAAGAAGGATGCACCCCTTTCTTATACAATAATGACTTTTAAAGAACATATACCTTAGATGTTATACATATACCTTAGATGTTAGATGTTAGAACATATACCTTAGATAGGCCAATACCTATCCAGTTCCACCCAGAATAGAAAAGACCTCTCTGGGACTGAAGTTGATAAGAGATACACGAGCTCTTTTTGAAATTTTTTTTTTATTTTAATTGTGGTTTAAAAAACCATATTACATGAAATTTACCATCTTAATAATTTTCAAGTATAAAGTTCAGTAGTGTTAAGTATACTCATATATTTACAGATCTCCAGAACTTTTTCATCTTGGGTACTAAAATTCTATACTCATTAAATGACTCCCCTTTTCTGTCTGTCCCTAGTCCCTGGATCACCATTACTTTCTATTTCTATGAATTTGACTACTTTAGATACTTCATGTAAGTGGGATCATACAGTATTTTCCCTTTTTGCGATTAACTTATTTAGCTTAGCATAAAGTCCTTGTGATTCATGCATGTTATGACATGTCAGAATTTCCTTTCTTTTTAAGGCTGATTAATATTCCATTGTATATTTGAATATCACATTTTGTTTATTCATTCATCTGCCAATGGACATTTGGGTTATTTCAACCGCTAGGTTACTGTAAATAATACTTCTATGAAAACAAGTGTGCAAAGTATCTCTTTGAGACTTTGATTTTTATTATTTTGGACCTATAATGAGGTTGCTGGATCATATAGTAGTTCTAATTTCAATTTTTTGAGGAACGATTATACTGTTATCCATAGTGGTTGCACCATTTTACATTCCCACTACCAGTGTACAAGGGTTCTCATTTTTCCACATCCCTGCCAACACTTGTTATTTTCTGTTTTTTGTTTGTTTTTATAGAAGACATCTTAACGGGTGTGAGATGGTATCTTATTGTGGTTTCATTTTGCACTGAGATAGATATACTCTCCATTATGTTGTTAAGCGATTAAATCCAGCTAGGTTTGCATGAACTGGTAAGTTTTTATAATTTCATTAAGCTAGTTTTGAGTTTCTTCACTTGCAATGAAAAGAATCCTGTCTAATGTATTTATCTGTCCTAATGTACCTCCACACTTCCCCACCTAGGTTTTACTGCTAGGTGTGATATGCCAACACAAATCTAACTAATGAAGTGTCTTCAACAGTTAATATAAATCCTTTTTAAAAATGCAAATGTACCTTCTCATATTGAGAAAATTTTAATCAAACTTCGTACGAACAAGCCTTTATTAGGTAGCTTTCTCCCAACATCTAGCTAATGGAAATCCCACTGAAGGCTTTGTAGCTACACTTACATCAGGAAAGAAGAAGAAGAGTAGGAGAAAGAAAAGTGTGAGTACGAGGAGGGTTAGGAGGAGAGAAACAGGATAAAGAGGAGGAGTAGAAAGAAGAGCAAAGAGGGAAAAACAGGAGAGGAAGGAAGACATACAGAAAGAAACTTGAAATAGAGAAAGACTAGAAACTTGGTATTCCGGAGCACTTTGTGCCTTGGGGCCTCCTCTACCCTGCATTTTGCATCTAAGCTGAAGAGGTGCACCAAGGGGCCACTCAACGGCAGTAAATGATGGGAAATATTGGCTCTCCAAGATGGAGGCTGGGCTAGGAAAGAAGATAAGAGGATGTCAGATTTCCTATTTTATTAGAACAAATCTTGGAGTAGGAAAATAAGAGAATCCTCTTTTCTGAATTTCATGGTCTCCTACCCTAGATCTCAGTTTTCAAGGTTATCATAATGAAACATTGAATATTGATATAACCACAGTTGTGATGTAATTATAACCAAAAGGTGGAGGGATGGAGTTTAATCAGAGAGGTCCATGGTAAAACATTATTAGATAATACTAACCTGAAAACCCAAGAAAAAAATTAAGTGTTAGCAACTTATTTATAAATATAGTGGAATTATAAGAAACAGGGACAAATGTGGCATAGGAAGAAATAACTGCATTTTGAAAAGTAATTACCATGAATAAACTGGAATCTAAGGTTGGCAGGCGGTGCAAGGCTACTGTTTATAAACTTCATAAAATTTTCACTTAGAACCATATCTATGTATAACTGAGATAAAAATATAAATTAAGAATTTAAAAAGAAACAACTCTTACAAGTAACTACCAAACAGTTAAGAGTATGCATACACACATACATGTGTGCACCTATGTATTTGTGGTACGTAGTGAGAAGTGTTCATGTGTGTGTGTCTAAGTGTTTGCCTTGTGTGAGTCTTTTTAACGAAATGAAATCCTATTAAACTCCTGCAACATACTTTACCTTTTGAGAACATACCAGAGATATGTTTCACCCTTTTTATGTGACATAATTATATACATGTATGTTCATTTAATTCCCCATCCCTCTGATGATGGGTTTCATATGCTTTTTAGAAAGTATTTTTGTCCTCATTTGGGGGCGGGTATTTTGCAAATAATAAATATAAATGAATTTAGTATCGATTTGGTATCAGAGATTATTATTATTTTGAAACGGAGGCACGCTCTGTCACACTCTGCACTCCCAGGCTGGAGTGCAGTGGCATGATCTGGACTCACTGCAAGCCCTGCCTCCTGGGTTCAAGCGATTCTTCTGCCTCAGCTTCCCGAGTAGCTGGAACCACAGGTGCCCACCACCACAGCTGGCTAATTTTTTGTATTTTTAGTAGAGACGGGGTTTCACCATGTTAGCAAGGATGGTCTCGATCTCCTGAACTCGTGATCCACCCGCCTCGGCCTCCCAAAGTTCTGGGATTACAGGCGGGAGACACCACACCCGGCCGGTATCAGAGATTATTTTTAGTAAGAAGAATAAAAACTAAAGTGAAAGACAGCTATTTAGACAACTACAGCACCATGTAATGAGTTCCATGGAGGTTTGACAAAAGAGTTTATAATAAATATATATTATAGAAGTAGAGGTTCACGTGACTTCCCACCTCCACAAGAAAAAATATTACAATGACAAAAAGATTATAAAACTATACAGAATACCTTCTATCAGTCAAAATAAAAAGATACGTAAGTTCATTTATTTCCTAAAAGAGTAACAATCACATATTTTTATTGAGATATAAAACAAAATTAAAAGCTTTGAGTAGTTTGTTATATCTCAACTGACCATGATTTAGTAAGGAGGAAAACAGGGAGGGAAGGAAAAGAGAAAGCAAGATGAGAGGAAAAGATGCAAGACTCAATTTAGAATATTAATAAATACACTTTTTTCCAAATTGGTATTCATTCTTACATGTATAAATCTTAGTAGATGTTAATATGTCTTTTTTGTTCTGTTTTGTTTTGTTTTTTGAGACAGAGTCTCACTCTGTCACCGAGGCTAGGGTGCAGTGGCACAATCTCGACTCACTGAAAGCTCTGCCTCCCGGGTTCAAGCGAACTCGTGCCTCAGCCTCCTGAGTAGCTGGGATTACAGGCACGTGCCACCAATCCTAGAAAATTTTTGTATTTTTAGTAGAGACAAGGTTTCACCATGTTGACCAGGCTGGTCTCAAACTCCTGACCTCAAGTGATCCACCCACCTCGGCCTCCCAAAGTGCTGAGATTACAGGTGTGATCCACCGTGCCTGGCCAATATGTCTTTAATAAGAATAACATTGGTTGTGTATTAGTTGAATAATTTCAGAAAACAAATTGTGAGTAAGAGAGGTGGGTTTCTAGGATAAATTTCATGAGATCATGTAAAAAACAAGGTAACCAACTCTGATGGTATTCTGCTGTTAGTCAATGTTCTTAAAACAATTATATATAAATTGCTAATATATGTTTATGTCATGTTAATGAACACAATCTGAGAGGTCATGCAAACAGAGAAATTTCTACTAGAACATAGTTTACATTATTAAAAGTTTTTTTGGTTTAAGTAAAATAAACAGAAACTCCTATAGCTAAACTTTTCAGTAAAGGTCCGAGCTGAGGCACTCACTAAATTTAATTCTAGAACCAATATAAAGATGTCTGGTATCTTAAAAAGTAAATCAGAAGCGCATATTTAATAGAAAAATACGGTGTTGTGAAAGGTCAAATTTCAAATCTATAAACTCAAGGGTATGGTTAAAATCACAGACGAATGAGAGATTTGGTCCCAATATTGAAATCAAATTTAGTTTTCCTATTGAGAATGACAAAACAAAGTCACCAAAATTTGATTTTAGATTTGAAAGATAGTGATACTAACTGATTTTGCTGGGTTTAACCCAGCATCATTTTTAACAAACGTCACTAAAAGTTGGGCCAAATCTATAGATATATGGAGGGAAAAATTATCTAATTCAAGAAGCAAATTATAGATGCTGAAAAGGCTAATATTGTAAACAGCCATTGGCGGAAGCTATTCACAGTTTATGGAATAAAGTACTATAAAGACTGGAATTTCTGGGCACCAGATTGCTGGTTTACTGACTCTCGTAGAATGACTTTAAAATGCTTTCATTCAGACCTCTAGTCAGTGTGTTATAGATACAAAGAAACAGAGAAGCAGAGAGTCACTTAGTGTAATTTAACTTTACTTTTATTTTAGTATACACAAACGTACACATATGTATATGCAAAATGAATATTACTTTCCTTTATTCCACTTTGTACCTTTTGGCCAAGAGTTCACAGGTTTAAGAATTAGGCGAGTCTGAGTTTAAGTTTTGGCTCTGCCATCTTATTCTGTATGATGTTGGGCAAAGTACTTTAACATATTTACCCTGTTTCCTCATATGTAAAATGAATATAATAATAATTTCCACATCATAAAGTTAATATGATCCTTAAGTGAAATAGTATAAAACATATAGTCAGTGCCAGGCAAATGCTGAATGACAACTATTGTTAAAGAAAAAAATTATTCTGACACTTGTTAAGACATTAAGGAAGACTTTAGTCCGGGCTATTACAATAGCAGTATTGCAACAGGAAAGAGAAATCTGGGCTCAACTCCAAATACAGCAAAGACACCTGGGAATTTATAGCTGGAGAACAGAGTTAGGGGTCAGTGAATGAAAAATTACTAAGAAGAGACATCACGGATAGTGGGGTAATTCTTGCTAAACTGGCCTAACAGGATTCTTGCTAAAGGTAGGCAAAGAACTTATATTTCAAAGGTGGGAGATGGAGAACATGTTCAGGTATCAAGAACTGGACATTCTCTATGCACTGACTTAGCAGGATTCTTGCTAATATAAGATGGGCTAGCCAAAGACAGGAGGAAGAAAGAGAGGAACAAAGTCCAAGAAGACATTTTGAGAAGAGGGCTCAGAGGACCTTGACTAAAGTTGGGTTACGGATAAAGTCTTTGTTGCTATATAATGTCAAACATCCCACTATCCTTTCAATTATTTGACTTCAACATATTGTTCTTACTAGTCAAAGAAAGTCCAAATATATTTTATGCCTACTTTGTATGTTTTGCATGAGTTTTCTTCAGGCTTTTAGCTGTCTGTATTCAACATGAGCACTGTTTTGCCAAAGTATGATTTTTATTCATTGACATAAAATCTCTACAAACTTAGATTGCTGGTTTCTTAAGTTTTCTTGCCTTCACTAACAAGACCTGAGGTAAATTTAGTTTTTTCTGTGTTTATGAAATATCTGAATTATTGCTTTTACTGTGTTTAAAAATGCCCAGCATATCCTTACCCTAACAATAAAAAAATTAAAGAAGTCAGATGACATGAAAACATTTTAAGTTTTATAAACATATTTAAAGCATGGTTTTCTTCATAAAGAATCAAAATAAAGTTAGAATTTTTTTATAAAATTGAATGTCATATTTGTACATAAGACTTTTTATTTTACAACAAAAGGGATATGGCTTTATATTATATTTCATGATGTCATAAGCCTATTATGGCGAAGAGAATGGTATGCTGAATTGGCCATAACTTTTTCATGACATACATTGGTCTTCACAGGAATATATAAATTTTTAAAAACTATGAGTATAGAATAGTTTTGTACCATTGATAATAGTGGTTTTAAGTTATCCATTAAAAACTTTTTCTTGTTAAGGTCTGCCAATTTTAATAACGCCTTTCTAATTTGTCATGTGTGCATTTTCACTTTAGAAAACATGTACCAAATGTCATTTTTCCTCTATGTCAGTGTTATGGTTTTACATATTGCTAAATCTCAGACAGATAAACAGATTCAAATAAAATTTGGTGATAAAAGAAAACAGCACCTACTGTATTTTTCTTCTACGTCAGTGTTATGGTTTTACATATTGCTAAATCTCAGGCAGATAAACAGATTCAAATAAAATTTGGTGATAAAAGAAAACAGCACCCATTGTATGTTGAGAATTTCAATGGCAACTTTCAGCCGAATGTGAATTAAAATGGCTAGGTTATAAATCCCCTGAAAATAAGGTTTATAATGGAAATGCTGACAGGCATTTAACGATAGCAGCAGTAGCTGGCACCACTGTAATAAAAGGACTTAAATGAAAAAAAAAATGTATGCCTCACAAAGACATGCGGATTTCAGGGTAAAGCTATATGCAGACTCAATGTAAGGATTGGTGATAATATGCCTGAGCAATTATGATGCATGGGTGTTAGTAACAAAGAATCTTGAAATTCAGCTTCCAATCAAATTGTGAAAGAGTCTAAAGAAAAACCTGAATGCAGCATTCTTCAGTTCTATTACTCTGGCACCATCATCCTCTTATGAATATATTTTATTCATGCTTAGTATGAGAGCAGAGAAGAGCTTAGTCAGAAACTGATTCCTAGAAAACAACATGGATATTTCAACAGCCAATCCTTTGGAACTCTCATTTTAATGAATCATTAAAGCATTGGTAAGGCATTAGGTACAAGAAAACAAACATTTTTTCAGGGACACCACTAGATTTTTATAGCCTTCAAGTTCATAGTTCTGTTTCTTTCAGGTTCCTCCCTAGAGAGGATGATAACCCTGAGTAGCTTCTCTACACTATCTGCTTATTGCAAGTGTCCCCTCTGATGATATCCAAGTAATAAATTAGTGACTTAGTTTTCTTTTTTCTTAGCATTAAGCCACATACTAACCCATTATTTTTGACTTCTGTTTTTAAATTTAAACTCTTTTGTTTCTGAATAAATAAATGGAAGTTTAAAGTGCCATATTTTTATGATTGTGGCTATAAAATAAAATAAAATAGAAGGGGATTTGAGTCTGCTAAAAAGCAGACTTTAAAAAAATCTCTTCATAGGTGCCTATAGATCCAAACTGGTCATTAGTAAATTCTTGTTTCCAGACACCTGTGCCCCAGGTTAGTCCCAAAGAGCTCCACTCTGTAATTCTTCTGACAAATAACAAGCTCTTTGGTTATTTTGGGAAAGAATCTTCTCCAGGAATACAATAAAGGTATACTTGTGTGAGTGTCTGTGTACTCTTTCTTCATGCCTATAAATCCCACCCAAACTGTCAAGGTTGACAATCCAAAACGATAATCAAAACCTCTTTTTACATTTCTTCTTGTAACTGCCGCAGGCAAGTTTTAAAAGATATGCTAACAAATCCCAAAGAATAGCTGGTATTAAATATTTGATATAACCTGAAATGAATACCGTAGATATAAAATTTAAGTCACATAGCACTTTAATTTCTTATCTATAAGTAACTGTAGTAGTGTGTGTGCATATATATTTGTATGCATGGTTTAATTTTTAATTATTTAATGGAAATAAATAATTTAAATCAATTAATTTTAAAATATGCACACACACATATGTATTATATATACGCATGTTATTTTTTTTAATTCACAGAAGGTTTAGGAAAAAATTTCTAAAAACATTGCTGTTATATAAACTAGATTATTTTAATACTCCAGTACCAAAAGCAGCACATCAAAATATTTATCATTAGACATTTTAATATGCATTACCTATTTTATGAACTATACCAAATATAAGAAAAAGTGAACAAACTATACATGCACGGTGAATTTTTTATTAAGTAAACACATTAGTTTAACACTACACAGATTAAAGCAAAGAATGTTAGCAGTACCCTAGAAATATTCCTCTTTTCCCATCCCAGTTATCACCAACTGCAAAAGTGGCCAGTTATCTTATTTTGTGTTTCTCAAGAATGAACTGTAATATGAGGGTTTGGGCACAGGTGGTTTATTTGAGAGGAGATCCCAGGATTCACAAGGGAGGGTGGGAGAAGTGATACAAGAAAGACAGAGATCAACAAAATGTGTCATTAGGGACTGGGTTAGTGCAGTGGGCAACTGGATCTCAAGGTACATGGTGTACCTTTTAGGAATATCCTACAAATTATCCATTTCTCTGACAGTGGCCATTTGGATTATTTTCAGGTATTGACTATTTTGAATAAAGCTAATATGAATATTCTTGTATTTTGGTATACCTGTGTATACATTTCTGTTGAGTGCTTACCTAGGAATAGAATAGCTTGTTAATTGGCATGTATGTGTTCAACTTTAGTTGATGCTGTCAAACATTTTTCCAAAATTATATGGCACCAAAGAAATATACTCCTGTCAGTAGTTTATGAAAGTTTCAGTATTCTCCTTCGGCCTGAAGAGCTCTCTTTAGTATTTCCTTTAGTCAATGTCTCCTGAAGACAGTCTCTCAATTTTTTTTTTGTCAGGATATGTCTTTATATTGAAATAATTTATTGTTGAAGGATATATGTGCATGCGTACGTGTGTGTGTGTGTATGTGTGTGTATATATTTCGAAGCTGTCATATATTCTCTCACAGCTCTAAAGTTACCATTTTAATTTCTTCTAGTTTTCATTATCGGTATGAACAATTGGCTGTCAAGCTTATTGTTGTTCCGTTGAAGTTAATGTGTTATTTTTTTTTGTTTTTTTTTTTTCCTTAGCAATTTTCAAGATCTTCTCTTGGTTTTGGTTTTCAAAACTTTTTCCATCATGGAGCTAGTTCTATCATGGTAGTTTGTATTTTCCTGATTAGTTTCCGAAAAATTGATGTACTTGTGGCTTGATGTTTCTTGTCAGTTGTGAAAAGCTTGATTCAGATAGCCTCCAATACTGTCTTTTTTCCTTTTAGAGTTTGTTCTGATATGTTACTAGTGTTTTACATTATTTATTTTTATATTTATATATTTTTAACTTTTATTTTAAGTTCAGGTATGCATGTGTAGGTTTTTTTTTCTTTTTCCTTTTATCCTTTTATTAAAGACTTCCAAATTGGGGGGAAGGGGGAAATCACCCCATGTTTTTGTTTTATTTTTATTTATTATTATACTTTAAGTTTTAGGGTACATGTGCACAATGTGCAGGTTAGTTACATATGTATACATGTGCCATGCTGGTGTGCTGCACCCATTAACTCGTCATTTAGCATTAGGTATATCTCCTAATGCTATCCCTCCCCCCCTTCCCCCACCCCACAACAGTCCCCAGAGTGTGATGTTCCCCTTCCTGGGTCCATATGTTCTCATTGTTCAGTTCCCATCTATGAGTAAGAACATGCAGTGTTTGGTTTTTTGTCCTTGTGATAGTTTACTGAGAATGATGATTTCCAATTTCATCCATGTCCCTACAAAGGATGTGAACTCATCATTTTTGATGGCTGCATAGTATTCCATGGTGTTTATGTGCCACATTTTCTTAATCCAGTCTATCACTGTTGGACATTTGGGTTGGTTCCAAGTCTTTGCTATTGTGAATAGTGCCGCAATAAACATATGTGTGCATGTGTCTTTATAGCAGCATGATTTATAGTCCTTTGGTTATATACCGAGTAATGGGATGGCTGGGTCAAATGGCATTTCTAGTTCTAGATCCCTGAGGAATCGCCACACTGACTTCCACAATGGTTGAACTAGTTTACAGCCACCAACAGTGTAAAAGTGTTCCTATTTCTCCACATCCTCTCCAGCACCTGTTGTTTCCTGACTTTTTAATGATCACCATTCTAACTGGTGTGAGATGGTATCTCATTGTGGTTTTGATTTGCATTTCTCTGCTGGCCAGTGATGGTGAGCATTTTTTCATGTTTTTTGGTTGCATAAATGTCTTCTTTTGAGAAGTGTCTGTTCATGTTCTTTGCCCACTTTTTGATGGGGTTGTTTTTTTCTTGTAAATGTGTTTGAGTTCATTGTAGATTCTGGATATTAGCCCTTTGTCAGATGAGTAGGTTGTGAAAATTTTCTCCCATTCTGTAGGTTGCCTGTTCACTCTGATGGTAGTTTCTTTTGCTGTGCAGAAGCTCTTTAGTTTAACGAGATCCCATTTCTCAATTTTGGCTTTTGTTGCCATTGCTTTTGGTGTTTTAGACATGAAGTCCTTGCCCATGCCTATGTCCTAAATGGTAATGCCTAGGTTTTCTTCCAGGATTTTTATGGTTTTAGGTCTAACGTTTCAGTCTTTAATCCATCTTGAATTAATTTTTGTATAAGGTGTAAGGATGGGATCCAGTTTCAGCTTTCTACATATGGCTAGCCAGTTTTCCCAGCACTATTTATTAAATAGGGAATCCTTTCCCCATTGCTTGTTTTTCTCAGGTTTGTCAAAGATCAGAGAGTTGTAGATATGCAGCATTATTTCTGAGGGCTCTGTTCTGTTCCATTGATGGATATCTCTGTTTTGGTACCAGTACCATGCTGTTTTGGTTAATGTAGCCTTGTAGTATAGTTTGAAGTCAGGTAGCGTGATGCCTCCAGCTTTGTTCTTTTGGCTTAGGATTGACTTGGTGATGCGGGCTCTTTTTTGGTTCAATATGAACTTTAAAGTAGTTTTTTCCAATTCTGTGAAGAAAGTCATTGGTAGCTTGATGGGGATGGCAGGTTTGTTATATGTTAAACTTGTTTCATAAGGGTGTGTTGTACAGATTGTTTCATCACCCAGATATTAAGCCTAGTACCCATTAGTTATTTTTCTTGATCCTCTCCCTCCTCCCACCGTCCATGCTCTGGTAGGCCCCAGTGTCTGTTGGTCCTTTATGTGTCCATGTGTTCTCATCTTTTAGCTCCCACTTATATGTAAGACATGCAATATTTTGTTTTCTGTTCCTGTGTTAGTTTGCTAAGCATAATGGCCTACAGCTCCATCCTTGCTCCCACAAAATATATGATCTATTTTATGGCTGCATAGTATTCCATGTTGTATATATACCACATTTTCCTTACTTCATCTGTCATCGATGGGTATTTAGGTTGATTCCATGTATTTGCTATTGTGAATGGTGCTGCAATGAACATGACACTTGCATGTGTCTTTATGATAGAATGCTTTATATTCCTTTGAGTATATACCCACTAATGGGATTGCTGGGTGGAATGGTGGTTATGTTTTTAGGAACTAGTCTAGTAGCATTATATCACAAACCTCCCAATTACCTGATATAGGTATTGTATTCATTACCACTTGGGTGCTTTTGTGCCAACCATTATAAATCCACTTAATTATACTGCCATCCAGACATCATTTTTCCATCTTGTATTCAAGAATATTATACTGAGGGTATTTTTCTTCTCTACAAGACTGCTAATTTTCTGAAGAAGGAAATCAAGTTTGTTTAGCATGGCTTGTTCTCAACATATCTGTGATGATTCCACAGAATATTACCTTATAAATTCTTAATTAATTAACAACCAATTACTTTTGGGGGCAGACCAAAATCATTGATTATTTACAAATTTATTTATATATTGATCACGTTTTACTTATTTGGATGATTTTTGGAAGCCATCTGAATAGTCCAAATTTTTAATGAACACAGAAGTCTTATCAATAGCCTTTTTGGGACTCCAGATGATCTCCTCTAAAGAAGATAGGCATCTTTTTATATCTATTCATCTTAAGTTTCAGATTTGAGTTAAAAATTTGCTAGTTATGCTTTTTCAAAGTTTAGTATCATTCTTTGTGATGAAATAAATATAAATCTTATAAGAATTGAGTATTTCTGCTTTCTCTCTGTCAGAGTTTATTTATATCACTTCTCCAGGCCATGAATCTTCCTTAGTAGACTTTTAGCTCAAATGTCCTTTTTTGTTGGCCTTAACATTTTATTTGGCTTCGAAAATTTCTTTCAGCATTTTAGTATATCATGATTCTTAAAAAATTCTGACACTTATAAAAATTATATATTTTTTTCTAATTAAAAAGCAATATATGACTGCCACTTTCAGCTTCAACATGCAAAGATCTTAGAAGTCATCACTAATGTCCTTGCAACAACAAAAAAGCAGAACAAGTTGAAACTCAATGTCTTTCATTAGATCCACCAGTGAACTAATATTGCAGGGAAAGCTGTCACTCCAGATCTGGAGAGGTGAATCTAGAGTCACAGGTGAGATCTGCTTACTTGAAGCAGACATTCCTAAAGCCATAATCTGATAGGGATACTTAAATAATAATTTCAACAAAGCCTGGGTGCAGTGGCTCACGCCTGTAATCCCAGCACTTTGGGAGGCCGAGGTGGGCAGATCACTTGAGGTCAGGAGTTCAAGACCAGCCTGGCCAACATGGTGAAACCCTGTCCCTACTAAAAATACAAAAATTAGCCAGGTGTGGTGGTGTGCATCTGTAGTTGCAGCTACTTGGGAGGCTGATGCATGAGAATAGCTTGAACCCGGGAGGCAGAGGTTGCAGTGAGCCAAGATGGTTCTACTGCACTCCAGCCTGGGGGACAGAGCTAAAGTCTGTCTGAAAAAATAATAACAATAATAATAATTTCAACAAAATGATGGATGCTGAGTATGAAAAACTGCTGGATTGGGGCACACACTTCCAAGAACCCTAGCAGTTTCTTATGGTGAAGAAGTTTCTTATGAATCTGTCAGGTGGACAAAGAATAATCTTTGTGTAACATGCCAGAGAATTCTCCATAACAAGAAAGGGTCCACTCTCCAGGGGCGTAAACATTACTAAAATCTTATTCCAGTTGGTAGGAGGTTATTCCTCACCTCCATTTATTCCCTTTTAGCCCTGTCTCTCATATAGATGGAAAAAAAGCTATACTACTGGTTGTTTGGGAAGTCACAGACAAGAGAGACAGGCCTACCAAAAGACTGTATATAATCTTACTCAATCATAGATTATATACATCTCTCCCTCCCTGACACCTTACCCTCATATTAATAAGGCTTCAGTATATTAACAAAGGATACAGCTTAAAAACTGCAGGACACAGACTGTCCCTGAAGAGGAGTACTTAAGGAAGCCAAAAATCAAGGTGGGAAATAAAAAGGGACACTAGAGGTATTTGAAGCCTCTGGCACCCTACAGCTACAGAAAACATTAAACACACTCAAAGAAGGCATCTACTAAGAAAAAAAAATCTGCTATTCACTTATAGACTAAAGGGCTTGCATCCAAAATATGCAAGGAACTCAGATAACTCAACAGTAAGAAATCAACCCATTTTAAAAATGGGCAAAATATCTGAACACTTGACTAAAGAAGATATATAGATGGCAAATAGCATATGAAATGATGTTCAATATCCTTTGTCACTAGAGCAAACAGCTGTGAGAAATACCACTAGATTAAAACAGCTAAATACCACTAGATTAAAAGAGCTGTGAGAAACACTACCACATACTTATTAAAATAGTTAAACTTCGACAAACTGACATCACCAATTGCTGATGGGGGTGAGAAGCAACAAGAATTTTTATTCATTGATGGTGGAAATGCAAAATGTTACAGTTAGTCCATTTTGAAAGATAGGTTGGCAGATTCTTACAAAGCTAAAAATAGTTTTACAGTATCATCCAGTAGTCACACTTCTGGGTATTATCCAACTGCTTAAAAAACCTACGTCCATGAAAAAATCTACATGCAAATATTTATAGCAGCTTCATTCATAATTGCTAGAAGCTTAAAGTAATTGAGATGTCCTACAGTAGGTGAATGGAGAAACAAACTCTAGTACATCCATACAGTGCATACTATTCCATGATAGAAAGAGACATGCTATCTAGCCACACAAAAACATGAAAGAATTTTAAATACATATTGCAAAATGAAATAAACCAGTCTGAAAAGGTTGCCTACTGTATGATTCTATCTATATGATATTGCATAAAATGCAAAATTATAGAGATGTTAAACAGATCAGTGGTTGTTAAGAGTTTGGGAAGTGGGAAGGGTTGAATAGGTGAATAATAGTGGGTTGTTTAGGGTTTTAAAACTATTCTGTACAATACAGTAATGGTGGACACATTGCACTATATAGTTGTCAGATGCATAGAACTTTATGGCACAAATATTAAAACTTAAGGTATGCAAATTTTTAAAAAATCATCTAGGAAGTCTGAGATCCCAGGATGGAATACTTACTGTGACAATAGAGTCAAACTATATTACATATGTATGAAATAATCTTGCTGTGGGAGGTAAAGGAAAGATGATGATCTAAATAACTGAAAACGATTGGATACTTATAAGACTAAAAACAAAAAGAATTGTACATAAGTTCTATATTTTGATAATATTGTTTCCCCTGGAAAAACAAATAAACAATTCCAATATTGCCATATATGTATAATGGAATTGTATAATAATACTGGGTTAGAATTGGGAGACATCTCTACAAACTTGTGTACAGTATAATATAGAAACAGAGGTGGTAACATATAGAAATATGTACAGAATTGTATATATACAAAACTAGTATACACACATGTATTTCACTGCTATGTCAGCTGAGAGAGTCTAGAAGCAATGACACTGCAGGAACAATGAATATACCTAGCACACAGATCTTGGTTTCTAATGCCATTCTTCAATAAAAGGAACAAAGTTTCCTTGGAGAAACAGTTTATTCTAGCTCTAGGGGAGGGAATATAAAAATGAACCCAGAATATATTGTACTGTACCAGAAGAAAGGACATATTTCACATTCGCCACGTATTTAATTGCCATTTGATTGTGAGTTCTTACTGACTTTGTTAGATTAATGGTTTCATAACATATATTTCTTATTTTTATTTTTATTTGAGGCTTGGGGGTATATGTGAAGATTTGTTACATAGATAAACACATGTCATGGGGTGTTGTTGTATGTATTATTACATCACCCAGGTATTAAACTCAGTACCCAACAGTTATCCTTTCTGCTCCTCTCTCTCTTCCCACCCTCACCCCTCAAGTAGACCCCAATGTCTATTGTTTCCTTCTTTGTGTTTTTAAGTTCTTATCATTTAGCTCCCACTTATAAGTTAGAACATTCAGTATTTGGTTTTCCTGTTTATTCCTGCATTAGTTTGCTAAGGATGATAGCATCCAGCTCCAGCTCCATCCATGATCCCGAAAAAGCCATGATCTCATTCTTTTTTTTTTAAGCACAATGAGATTTGGAGTTTAATTAAAATCAGAATGGGGATACATTAAGCAGACAAACAAAAATACTTTTCTGATTATCAATTTTAGAGACTCGAAGCGTTCCCTAAATATTGGAGATCCAGCATATTCCTGAGAGACATCAACCATTACAAAAGATTTTCATTCCTTGAACTATTCGTATTTTTGTAGCAGAAAACAGAACAAAGTTCTGCAGACATCCTTCCTCTCTTGTTTCTAAACTGTATTCACAAACAATGTCTTTTCATAGATCAAAAGGAAAACAAACATGTTTCTTTTTTGGCCAACTGGCCTGTTAGTCACACCCTGGGATCTGATTTTTTAATAAGACGGCTCAAGGCACCAAATACAACCAGAAATTCTCAGCCACTACCAGTGGCTACTTTACTTAACTATGAGGAGATGGATGCTTTAGTCTTTCCATGGAAAGTAATTCTTCAGGGATTATTATGCAGGGCACGAGTCCCAGGAAAGGTGGGTGAAGAGGAGGGTAAATGCAAAAGCTAAAGGGTCAGGGAAAACAATGAGGCTTTCATGAACAATCCATAGCAAGGCAGAATTAAACAGTTTTACAAACCACTCACTACAAACTCCAAACATGAACACTCAAAACTAGAGGGGTAAGGAAAGAGCTCCTGGAGGGCTGGGGGAGACAAAAGATGGTGACATAGAACAGCAGACTCGCCTATGAACATTTCTCACCTTTCTAACACTGGAAGATGTTTCATTAAAAAGGTGCTGTTCAAAATTGCACTGAAAAATCTCTAAAAATAGGCCTGAAGTCATAAAAATAAAAGGCCACTCCTCAGATAAGAGGACTGACAGATATTCTCAGATACAAACACTTGAGGTATCTTTGATGTACATTTGAAAAATGGCCTGGCAGAGAAAAAGGAAGAAAAGGAAGGAGAGAGGAAGACAGTGAGGGAGGAAGAGAGGGAGACAAAAAAAGAAAGGGAAATTCAGAGTACAACTGGTAAGACAAGAGAACAAAGGAGGGACACATTTTTTAAGCCCATACTTATCTATCCCAGCAGCCAAATAAAGCAGATCCACAAAGGAAAAAAAAAAACAACTGCAGTTCTTCTCTAGGAACATTCTAAAAATCAACTTCAAACTCAAAACATAAGAAACTGCTATCTGAGAACAAATATCACAATGCTCACTGTATTTAAAAGTGACTACTGAGCGTGGGTACTCAAGTGGGTCAACACTCTTCAGAGATCATTCTTAGGCATTATCGGACAAAATACTGTGATCAAACCTTACCCACCAAGTGGAGATTAAATTTCTTCTATTGCTTGGTATGGTCCTGTTCTGGGAACAAACAAAATCACTGCACTGTCTTCAAGTACAAGAGGACTTCAGCCAGAGCCGCACCATCCCCACCCGCACCGTGGCCATCAGCGACGCTGCACAGTTACCTCCTGACTACTGCACCACACAGGGTTGCAGGGGTTGGGGGGCGGGGCACTCTTCTCCACCACCAGGGAGGAACCTCAAATCTTTTATGGTAGAAAGTTTCTGTTGGATTGTTGCAATTCTCCCATGGTTCAGACCCCACCCTGCCATCTACCAAATATCCCAGAAGTCACTAGCCCTGGCACCTTAATCGAAGACTCCAGAGTAGAAGTAAACAATTTGAACAACATAAACAATCATGAGAGGAAACATGCAGTTGGGGATGATGCTCAGTTTGAGATGGACATCTGACTCTCCTGCAAGGATTAGAAGAAAAGCAGCAATGTAGACACTTGTATGCACCTGATTTGGCCAATAGGATCAACAAGGAAAGACAGATGATGCAATATCAGCAGTCCCCATTACAGTCTCTACCTCCCTCTCTTCTTCTGGCTGGCAAATGATGGGAAGATGATCTTCATCTGACCATTTCTTCTCTCTGTCTCCTGTTCCCCTTCTCGGTTAAACAGGATAGATTGAGGGCCCTTGGTGTATTTCTGTAGAGCTAAGCAGTCCTTAGAGGAAAACAAATAAATTGGATTTCCTAGTTGTTTTTTTAATTGAGAGCCACCCCCTCATACCCCTGCAATTTTGTCCCAAATCAAGTATCAACCTACCAACAGCTGCCTGACTGGGAAGTCTGTGGAAGGGATACAGAGGTTTTGTGTGTTTAACATCATTCATGTTCCTTACCCTCTGTCTCTCCTCCCTGTATCCCACCTATGGTTCAGTGCTGCAAGAGTCTGGGCTTGGGGTCTTTAAAACCATCAGGGAGAAATGATAAAAAAGAGAGCTGCTTTCCCTCTTATCTTGAGGTGTTTCTCCCTTGGGACAGAGCACAGTTCGTGCAACTCTGATAGCAGTACCCTGTGACATTGTTTTGTGCTCCACTTCCCTTCTTGCTTCTGGGAGGAATGCCTTCTGTCTTTGGTATTATAGTTCATCTTCCCATTCTTTTACTTAGTGCATTTGTGCAGATATTTTTAACTCTCTACGTCAGAAGAGAGCCCTTGACAACCAGCTTTGCTCCTCTTCTACCGTTACTCCCTGCTTGTATCTTGTTGCTAGCAGAGTCCTCTTGTACTTCAAGATCTTGCCCATTTTTATGACTGCATAATATTCCATGGGGTATATGTAGCACATTTTCTTTATTCAGTCTGTCATTAATAGGCATTCAGGTTGATTGCATGTCTTAGCTATTGCAAACAGTGCAGGATTGAACATTTGCATGCATGTGTCTTTATGGTAGAATGCTTTATATTTATCTGGGTATATATTCAGTAATGGGATTGCTGGGTAGAATGGTAGTTCTGCTTTTAGCTCTTTGAGGAATTGACATACTGCTTTCCACAATGGTTGAACTAATTTACATTCCAAGCAACAGTGTATAAGTATTCCCTTTCTCTGAAACCTCACCACAATCTACTATTTTTTGACTTATTAATAACAGTCATACTGACTGGTGTGAGATGGCAGTTTTCATTTACATTTCTTTGATGACACATAATTTTGAGCTTTTATTCATATGCTTGTTGGTGGCTTGTATATGTTCTTTTGAGAAGTGTCTGTTCAAGTCCTTTAAACACTTTTTAATGGGGTGGTTTGTTTTTCTCTTGTAAATTTGTTTAAGTTCCTTATAGACGCTGGATGTTCAACCTTTGTAAGATGCATACTTTGCAAAAATTTTCTCCCATTCTGTAGGTTATCTGTTTACTCTGATCGTTTCTCTTGCTGCACAGAAGCTCTTTAGTCTTTGACTTTGTTGTGATTGCTTTTGATGTCTTTGTTATGAAGTTTTTGCCTGTTCCTAGGTCCAGGATGGTAATGTCTCGGTTGTCTTCTAGGGCTTTTATAGTTGGGTTTTACATTTAAGTCTTTATTCCATCCTGAGTTGCTTTTTATATATGGTATAAGGAAGGGGTCCAGCTTCAGTCTTCTGCATATGGCTAGCCAGTTATCTCAGTGCCATCTATTGAGTAGGGAGTCTTTTCCCATTGCTTGTTTTTGTCAGCTTTGCTGAGGATCTGATGGTTGTACATGTGCAGCCTTATTTCTTGGCTCTGTATTCTGTTCTATTGGTCTATGTGCCTGTTTTTGTACCAGTACCATGCTGTTTTGGTTACTGTAGCCTCATAGTATAGTTTGAAATCAGGTAGTGTAATTTCTCCAGCTTTGTTCATTTTTCTTACAATTGCCTTGACTATTGAGGCTCCTTTTTGGTTCCACATGAATTTTAAAATAATTTTTTCTAGTTCTGTGAAATGTCATTGGTAGTTTGACAGGAATATCACTGAATCTGTAGATTGTTTGGGGCACAATTGCCATGATATTGATTCTTCCAATCCATGAGCATGGGATGTTTTTCCATTCATTTGTGTCTTCTCTGATTCCTTGAGCAGTGCTTTGTAATTCTCAGTGTAGAGATCTTTCACCTCCTTGGTTAGCTGTTTTCCTAGGAGTTTTATTTTATTTTATTGTGTGTGTGTGGCAATTGTGAATGATACTGCCTTTCTCATTTGGATATTAGTTTGGTTGTTGTCGGTGCATAGGAATGCTAGTAGTTTTTGTACATCGATTTGGTATCCTGCAACTTTGCTGAAGTTATCAGCTGAAGGAGCTTTTGGACTGAGACTATGGTGTTTGCTAGAACAGAATCATGTCATCAGCAAACAGAGATAGTTTGACTTTCTCTTTTCCTGTTTGGATGCCTTCATTTCTTTCTCTTGCCTGATTGCTCTGGCTAGGACTACCAATACTGTGTTGAATAGAAGTGGTGAGAGAGGGCATCTTTGTCTTGTGCTGGTTTTCAAGGGGAATGCTTCCAGCTTTTGCCCAATGTTGGCTGTAGGTTTCTCATAGATGGCTCTTATTATTTTGCAGTATGTTCCTTAAATACCTAGTTTATTGAGAGTATTTAATATGAAGGAATGTTGAATTTTATCAAAAGCCTTTTCTCCATCTACTGAGAGAATCATGTGGGTTTTGCCTTTAGTTCTGCTTATGTGATGAATCACATTTATTTATTTGTGTATGTTGAAATATCCTTGCATCCCAGGGATGAAGCCTACTTGATCATGGTGGATTAGCTTTTTAATGTGCTGTTGGATTTGGTTTGCAAGTATTTTGTTGAGGATTTTTGCATCAATGTCCATCAAGGATATTGACCTGAAGTTTTCGTTGTTATTGTGTCTCTGCCAGGTTTTGGTATCAAGATGATGCTGGCCCCAGAAAAATGAGTTAGGGAGAAGGCCATCCTCCTCAATTTTTTGGAATAGTTTCTGTGAATATGGTACCAGCTCTTTTTTTGTACATCTGGTAATATTTGGCTATGAATTCATTAGGTCTTGGTCTTTTTTGGTTGGTAGGTTATTTATTGCTGATTCAATTTTGGAGCTCATTATTGATCTGTTCAGGGAATTAATTTCTTTCTGGTTCAATCTTGGGAGGCTGTATGTGTCCAGCAATTTATCCATCTCTTCTAGGTTTTCTA
Organism: Pongo pygmaeus; assembly: GCF_028885625.2. Lineage (NCBI taxonomy): Eukaryota > Metazoa > Chordata > Mammalia > Primates > Hominidae > Pongo > Pongo pygmaeus. The sequence goes on along the minus strand of NC_072378.2, from coordinate 97,952,173 downwards.
GTTTGTGTGTGTGTGTAAGGGTTTTTGTAGTACTTTCTGATGATTGTTTTTATTTCTGTGGAGTCAGTAGTAACATTCCCTTTGTCATTTCTACTTGTATTTATTTGGATCATCTTTCTCTTCTTCTTAATTAGTCTAACTAGTGGTCTACTTATTTTAGTAAGTTTTTGAAAAAAACCAACTCCTAGATTCATTGATCTTTCGAATTATTTTTTGTATTTCAATTTCCTTCAATTCAGCTCTGAGATTTGTTATTTGTCATTTTCTGCTAGCTTTGGGGTTGATTTGTTCTTGCATCTCTAATTCTTCCAGTTGTGAAGTTTGTCTGTTAATTTGAGATCTTTCTAACTTTTTGATGTGGGCATTTACGGCTAAGAATTTCTCTCTTAACATTGCCTTAGCTGTGTCCCAGAGATTCCAGTATCTCATATCTTTATTCTTATTATTTTCAAAGATGTTTTTGATTTCTGCCTTAATTTCATTATTTACCCAAAAGTCATTCAGAAGCATGTTGTTTAATTTCCATGTAATTTTATGATTTTGAGCAATTGTCATTGTGATGACTTCGATTTTTATTGTGCTGTGGTCCACCAGTGTGTTTGGTGTGATTTCAGTTCTTTTACATTTGTTGAGGATGGTTTTACACCTAATTATGTGGTCAATTTTAGAGTATGTGCCATATGGCAATGAGAAGAATGTATAATCTGTTGTTTGGTGGGGACGTGGAGATGTCTCTAAAGGTCTAGCAGATACATTCGGTCCAATGCTGAGTTTAAGTCCTAAATATCTTTGTTAATTTTCTGCCTTAATGATATATAGGAGCCAACTAAAAATGATCTCAACAGTCAAAGTTTGAACAAGAGCAACAAAATAATTTAACTTTAGATGATAACTCAAAACATCAAGTAAATATCTGAGTCCATTCTGATAAAAAAATGATTGAATAAATAAATACATGGAAGAAAATAGATGAGTCTTCTGTGCAGAAAAATTCCAAATAATTTATGCAGATACTTCACTCTCAAGGAGGTGAAGCATAACTGCTTACTCCTTAAGAATTTGGGCTGTGTATGGTGACTTACTTCCAAAGAGTACAGCATGTAAAGGGAAAAAAAGTAATTTTATGGTGGAGTAACCTGACTCAAACTATTTCAGCCAAGTAATCATTCGCAGCAACAGTGATCAGTCTTTTTGGTGGTATGTATCTTGATACAATTTGATGAGAATGTCACTTTACCTCTGTAGTTTTTCTCCCAAAAATCCATAACCTAATTCTAACCATGAAGAAAATTAGACAAATGCCAATTGAGGGCTATTCTGCAAAATACCTGACCAGTACTCCTCAAAACTATCCAGGTTACTGACAGCAAGAAAAGTGTGAGAAATGGTCACAGACAAGAGGAAGCTAAGAAGATATAAAAACTGAGTGTAGTGTAGGATCTTGGATGGTATCCTGGAACATAAAAAGTATATTAGGTAAAAACTAAAGAAACTTGTATAAAGTACGAAGATTAGTTATTAATAATGTATCATCATTGATTTAGCAGTTGTAACCATACTTGTTAACAATAGAGAACACTAGGTACTGGAACTCTCTACATTATCTTCACCATCTTTTCTATAAATCTAAAACTGTCCTAAGGTAACAGTTTATTTTTATAAAATTTATTCTTAATGCAGAAAATTTCTAAAGCATAGACTATCGTGGGTTTTTTTTACCCCTTCATCCTTCCCCTGCTACATCTGCTGCCTGATTTACACACCCTTTGAAATCACGTCTCATTAGGTAAGTCTCCATGGCACACACTGCTTTCTTTAGATGATTTCACAGCTTTTCTTCTGTATGGGGTAACCATATTATTCACCTGTAATTTTTTCAATGAACTTCTGGAAATGTGCTTTCCATGTCTGTCTAGTAATGTCTTTTTTTCTGGTTATGCTATAAGGTGGTTCAGTGTGCAAGTTTTGTGAAATACACTAAAAGCTGACAATACTTTCATGTCCTTAAAACTTCTGCACTGTGCTAATTATATTTATTATGTGCGAGTTATACTAAGGGGAGTAAAATGTGATATGCTCTGAGATTAAAATGATAAGATTATATAGCCACTTCTGTCACTTCTACTTAATAATGTTCTTTTGGTCAGAGTTAAGTGTCATATCTTTTTAGCAAGAGTTAAGAATAGTCGGTTCCGTCTTGCTGGTAGTGTATATATAATAAATTAAATATCTCTGCAAGTCAAACAGCTTCCAGGCATTCTATTTTTTACATAAGGAGATCTTTAGCCTGTATTATGATTGGCAGGATCTCCTAGTAATACTATATTTTGTTTACTTCAGTTGTAAAATCTACCACAGAAAAACTCCATCAATGTCTTTGACTAGCATAAGCAGAAGCAGTTTTACCACTGCATAATATTCTTGATTGCAAAGTATATACAGTTAAGGTGGTGTAATTTTCCTGATCTTATACTTAGTATGAGGCCTGATGACTTATATTAAAAACAAAGAAAGGAAAGGAAAAGGCAGAGTAAGTCATTCCATGAAGTGTATAGAATACAGTAGGACAAATAATGGCAGGTGAGATTGAAATGCTGAAGAAATTTGAGGAAATGTATCAAGATTCAATATCAAAAAGCATGGCAAGTTTAGTTGTGACTGAAAATAGTGAACTGAGTGATTTCTGAGATAGCAAGATTCTTATCAAGTGTCTGAAACATTATAATGTAAAACCCAAGTCTGAAGTTATGCATTGGCTACCAATACATGTGTCAAAGTCCTCAAAATGACAAAGCTACAGTTCAGGGTCTTTATTAGTCAGGATTCTCTAGAGGGACAGAACTAATAGGAGATATATATATATATATATATATATATATATGAGTTTATTAAGTATTAACTGACATGATCACAAGGTCCGACAATAGGCTGTCTGCAACCTGAGGAGCAAGGAAAGCCAGTCTGAGTCGCAAAACTGAAGAACTTGGAATCTAATGTTCGAATGCAGGAAGCATCCAGCACAGGAGAAAGATGTAGGCTGGGAGGCTAGGCCAGTCTAGTCTTTTCACCTTTTTCTGCCTGCTTTATATTCTAGCCACGCTGGCAGCTGATTAGATGGTGCCCACCCAGATTAAGGGTGGGTCTGCCTTTCCCAGCCCACTGACTCAAATGTTAATCTCCTTCTCCTTTGGCAACACCCTCACAGATACACCCAGGATCAATACTTTGCATCCTTCAATCCAATCAAATTGACACTCAGTATTAACCACCACAAGTCCACCCCTTGTCAATTTGAACCCATACACATCTCCTGAGATCATACCTAATCTTCAAATAAAGACAGTAATAAGGTCATAATTATGCCTAACATAATACAGTTATCCTTCACACAACTGCAAATGCACCAGTCCCCAACCCAAATACTATTATATAAAGTTAACAGGGGGGAGGAGCCAAGATGGCCGAATAGGAACAGCTCCGGTCTACAGCTCCCAGCGCGAGCGACGCAGAAGACGGGTGATTTCTGCATTTCCATCTGAGGTACCGTGTTCATCTCACTAGGGAGTGCCAGACAGTGGGCGCAGGTCAGTGGGTGAGTGCACCGTGCGCCAGCCGAAGCAGGGGCGAGGCATTGCCTCACTCGGGAAGCACAAGGGGTCAGGGAGTTCCCCTTCCAGGGGTGACAGACGGCACCTGGAAAATCGGGCCACTCCCACCCGAATACTGTGCTTTTCCGACGGGCTTAGGAAACGGTGCCCCAGGAGAGTATAGCCCGCACCTGGCTAAGAGGGTCCTACGCCCACGGAGTCTCGCTGATTGCTAGCACAGCAGTCTGAGATCAAACAGCAAGTCGGCAGCGAGGCTGGGGGAGGGGCGCCCGCCATTGCCCAGGCTCGCTTAGGTAAACAAAGCAGCCTGGAAGCTTGAACTGGGTGGAGCCCACCACAGCTCAAGGAGGCCTGCCTGCCTCTGTAGGCTCCACCTCTGGGGGCAGGACACAGACAAACAAAAAGACAGCAGTAACCTCTGCAGACTTAAATGTCCCTGTCTGACAGCTGTGAGGAGAGCAGTGGTTCTCCCAGCACGCAGCTGGAGATCTGAGAACGGGCTGACTGCCTCCTCAAGTGGGTCCCTGACCCCTGACCCCCGAGCAGCCTAACTGGGAGGCACCCCCCAGCAGGGGCAGACTGACACCTCACACGGCCGGCCAGGTACTCCAACAGACCTGCAGCTGAGGGTTCTGTCTGTTAGAAGGAAAACTAACAGAAAGGACATCCACACCAAAAACCCATCTGTACATCACCATCATCAAAGACCAAAAGTAGATAAAACCACAAAGATGGGGAAAAAACAGAGCAGAAAAACTGGAAACTCTAAAATCCAGAGTACCTCTCCTCCTCCAAAGGAACGCAGTTCCTCACCAGCAACGGAACAAAGCTGGACGGAGAATGACTTTGACGAGCTGAGAGAAGAAGGCTTCAGACGATCAAATTACTCCGAGCTACGGGAGGATATTCAAACCAAAGGCAAAGAAGTTGAAAACTTTGAAAAAAATTTAGAAGAATGTATAACTAGAATAACCAATACAGAGAAGTGCTTAAAGGAGCTGATGGAGCTGAAAACCAAGGCTCGAGAACTACGTGAAGAATGCAGAAGCCTCAGGAGCCGATGCGATCAAATGGAAGAAAGGGTATCAGCCCTGGAAGATGAAATGAATGAAATGAAGCGAGAAGGGAAGTTTACAGAAAAAAGAATAAAAAGAAACGAGCAAAGCCTCCAAGAAATGTGGGACTATGTGAAAAGACCAAATCTACGTCTGATTGGTGTACCTGAAAGTGACGGGGAGAATGGAAACAAGTTGGAAAACACTCTGCAGGATATTATCCAGGAGAACTTCCCCAATCTAGCAAGGCAGGCCAACATTCAGATTCAGGAAATACAGAGAATGCCACAAAGATACTCCTCGAGAAGAGCAACTCCAAGACACATAATTGTCAGATTCACCAAAGTTGAAATGAAGGAAAAAATGTTAAGGGCAGCCAGAGAGAAAGGTCGGGTTACCATCAAAGGGAAGCCCATCAGACTCACAGCGGATCTCTCGGCAGAAACCCTACAAGCCAGAAGAGAGTGGGGGCCAATATTCAACATTCTTAAAGAAAAGAATTTTCAACCCAGAATTTCATATCCAGCCAAACTAAGCTTCATAAGTGAAGGAGAAATAAAATACTTTACAGACAAGCAAATGCTGAGAGATTTTGTCACCACCAGGCCTGCCCTAAAAGAGCTCCTGAAGGAAGCGCTAAACATGGAAAGGCACAACCGGTACCAGCCACTGCAAAATCATACCGAAATGTAAAGAACATCGAGACTAGGAAGAGACTGCATCAACTAACGAGCAAAATATCCAGCTAACATCATAATGACAGGATCAAATTCACACATAACAATATTAACTTTAAATGTAAATGGACTAAATGCTCCAATTAAAAGACACAGACTGGCAAACTGGATTAAGACTCAAGACCCATCAGTGTGCTGTATTCAGGAAACCCATCTCACGTGCAGAGACACACATAGGCTCAAAATAAAAGGATGGAGGAAGATCTACCAAGCAAATGGAAAACAAAAAAAGGCAGGGGTTGCAATCCTAGTCTCTGATAAAACAGACTTTAAACCAACAAAGATCAAAAGAGACAAAGAAGGCCATTACATAATGGTAAAGGGATTAATTCAACAAGAAGAGCTAACTATCCTAAATATATATGCACCCAATACAGGAGCACCCAGATTCATAAAGCAAGTCCTGAGTGACCTACAAAGAGACTTAGACTCCCACACATTAATAATGGGAGACTTTAACACCCCACTATCAACATTAGACAGATCAACGAGACAGAAAGTCAACAAGGATACCCAGGAATTGAACTTAGCTCTGCAACAAGCGGACCTAGTAGACATCTACAGAACTCTCCACCCCAAATCAACAGAATATACATTTTTTTCAGCACCACACCACACCTATTCCAAAATTGACCATATACTTGGAAGTAAAGCTCTCCTCAATAAATGTAAAAGAACAGAAATTGTAACAAACTGTCTCTCAGATCACAGTGCAATCAAGCTAGAACTCAGGATTAAGAATCTCACTCAAAACCGCTCAACTACGTGGAAACTGAACAACCTGCTCCTGAACGACTACTGGGTACATAACGAAATGAAGGCAGAAATAAAGATGTTCTTTGAAACCAACGAGAACCAAGACACAACATACCAGAATCTCTGGGATGCATTCAAAGCAGTGTGTAGAGGGAAATTTATAGCACTAAATGCCCACAAGAGAAAGCAGGAAAGATCCAAAATTGACACCCTAACATCACAATTAAAAGAACTAGAAAAGCAAGAGCAAACACATTCAAAAGCTAGCAGAAGGCAAGAAATAACTAAAATCAGAGCAGAACTGAAGGAAATAGAGACAAAAAACCCTTCAAAAAATAAATGAATCCGGGAGCTGGTTTTTTGAAAGGATCAACAAAATTGATAGACCGCTAGCAAGATTAATAAAGAAAAAAAGAGAGAAGAATCAAATAGATGCAATAAAAAATGATAAAGGGGATATCACCACCGATCCCACAGAAATACAAACTACCATCAGAGAATATTACAAACACCTCTATGCAAATAAACTAGAAAATCTAGAAGAAATCGATAAATTCCTCAACACATACACCCTCCCAAGACTAAACCAGGAAGAAGTTGAATCTCTGAATAGACCAATAACAGGAGCTGAAATTGTGGCAATAATCAATAGCTTACCAACCAAAAAAAGTCCAGGTCCAGATGGATTCACAGCCGAATTCTACCAGAGGTACAAGGAGGAACTGGTACCATTCCTTCTGAAACTATTCCAATCAATAGAAAAAGAGGGAATCCTCCCTAACTCATTTTATGAGGCCAGCATCATCCTGATACCAAAGCCTGGCAGAGACACAACAAAAAAAGAGAATTTTAGACCAATATCCTTGATGAACATTGATGCAAAAATCCTCAATAAAATACTGGCAAACAGAATCCAGCAACACATCAAAAAGCTTATCCACCATGATCAAGTGGGCTTCATCCCTGGGATGCAAGGCTGGTTCAATATACGCAAATCAATAAATGTAATCCAGCATATAAACAGAACGAAAGACAAAAACCACATGATTATCTCAATAGATGCAGAAAAGGCCTTTGACAAAATTCAACAACCCTTCATGCTAAAAACTCTCAATAAATTAGGAATTGATGGGACGTATCTCAAAATAATAAGAGCTATTTATGACAAACCCACAGCCAATATCATACTGAATGGGCAAAAACTGGAAGCATTCCCTTTGAAAACTGGCACAAGACAGGGATGCCCTCTCTCACCACTTCTATTCAACATAGCGTTGGAAGTTCTGGCCAGGGCAATTAGGCAGGAGAAGGAAATCAAGGGTATTCAATTAGGAAAAGAGGAAGTCAAATTGTCCCTGTTTGCAGATGACATGATAGTATATCTAGAAAACCCCATTGTCTCAGCCCAAAATCTCCTTAAGCTGATAAGCAACTTCAGCAAAGTCTCAGGATACAAAATCAATGTGCAAAAATCACAAGCATTCTTATACATCAATAACAGACAAACAGAGAGCCAAATCATGAGTGAACTCCCATTCACAATTGCTTCAAAGAGAATAAAATACCTAGGAATCCAACTTACAAGGGATGTGAAAGACCTCTTCAAGGAGAACTACAAACCACTGCTCAAGGAAATAAAAGAGGATACAAACAAATGGAAGAACATTCCATGCTCATGGGTAGGAAGAATCAATATCGTGAAAATGGCCATCCTTCCCAAGGTAATTTACAGATTCAATGCCATCCCCATCAAGCTACCAATGACTTTCTTCACAGAATTGGAAAAAACTAATTTAAATTTCATATGGAACCAAAAAAAAGCCCGCATCGCAAAGTCAATCCTAAGCCAAAAGAACAAAGCTGGAGGCATCACACTACCTGACTTCAAACTATACTACAAGGCTACAGTAACCAAAACAGCATGGTACTGGTACCAAAACAGAGATATAGATCAATGGAACAGAACAGAGCCCTCAGAAATAATGCCACATATCTACAAGTATCTGATCTTTGACAAACCTGACAAAAACAAGAAATGGGGAAAGGATTCCCTATTTAATAAATGGTGCTGGGAAAACTGGCTAGCCATATGTAGAAAGCTGAAACTGGATCCCTTCCTTACACCTTATACAAAAATCAATTCAAGATGGATTAAAGACTTAAATGTTAGACCTAAAACCATAAAAACCCTAGAAGAAAACCTAGGCATTACCGTTCAGGACATAGGCATGGGCAAGGACTTCATGTCTAAAACACCAAAAGCAATGGCAACAAAAGCCAAAATTGACAAATGGGATCTAATTAAACTCAAGAGCTTCTGCACAGCAAAAGAAACTACCATCAGAGTCAACAGGCAACCTACAAAATGGGAGAAAATTTTCGCAACCTACTCATCTGACAAAGGGCTAATATCCAGAATCTACAATGAACTCCAACAAATTTACAAGAAAAAAACAAACAACCCCATCAAAAAGTGGGCGAAGGACATGAACAGACACTTCTCAAAAGAAGACATTTATGCAGCCAAAAAACACATGAAAAAATGCTCACCATCACTGGCCATCAGAGAAATGCAAATCAAAACCACAATGAGATACCATCTCACACCAGTTAGAATGGCAATCATTAAAAAGTCAGGAAACAACAGGTGCTGGAGAGGATGTGGAGAAACAGGAACACTTTTACACTGTTGGTGGGACTGTAAACTAGTTCAGCCCTTGTGGAAGTCAGTGTGGCGATTCCTCAGGGATCTAGAACTAGAAATTCCATTCGACCCAGCCATCCCATTACTGGGTATATACCCAAAGGACTATAAATCATGCTGCTATAAAGACACATGCACACGTATGTTTATTGCGGCATTATTCACAATAGCAAAGACTTGGAACCAACCCAAATGTCCAACAATGATAGACTGGATTAAGAAAATGTGGCACATATACACCATGGAATACTATGCAGCCATAAAAAATGATGAGTTCACGTCCTTTGTAGGGACATGGATGAAATTGGAAATCATCATTCTCAGTAAACTATCGCAAGAACAAAAAACCAAACACCGCATATTCTCACTCATAGGTGGGAATTGAACAATGAGAACACACGGACACAGGAAGGGGAACATCACACTCTGGGGACTGTTGTGTGGTGGGGGGAGGGGGGAGGGATAGCATTGGAAGATATACCTAATGCTAGATGACGAGTTGGTGGGTGCAGTGCACCAGCATGGCACATGTATACATATGTAACTTACCTGCACATTGCGCACATGTACCATAAAACCTAAAGTATAATAATAATAATAATAATAAAAATAAAAATAAAAATAAAGATAATCCTAATTAACAAGCAAAAAATAAATAAATAAATAAATAAAGTTAACAACACTTAAATACTGACATGAAGCCAATAAATCTATGTCACATTATAAAGGAAAAAGAAAATAAAATGAAGATATTTTCTTAGTACAAGTGTATACATGCACAGACATATTTTTAACAAAAGAAGGATGAAATATGGCAGTTACAGTCCTCCTTTCTTCAACTGGTCACATGGTCATAGCTGGTATTGATGACTACCTTCTTCTATTACCCATTCTGTATTCCCTTTGCCTTCAGCAAGCACCTCAGCAGGTCGTGGTTTTTTTCCTAGTGGAGTGACACAAACCTTCCTTCCTGAAAGGTCTGGGCCATTTGTAGTCTTGCTTGGATTGGGCTGTGGTAGTTTCTCATTGATCTTAATCACAGGGCATAGTAATACTAAGAGACACCCTAATGGGTCTCCTGTATTTCATGCATACTCTTACTTACCTCTGTTGTGGGGTAGTAGACTGATTTCAACTTGATAGTCTGGGTCAATCACCCCAGCCAACACTGTAACTCCCTTCTTAGCCTGTTGACTTAAAGGTAGGAGGATCCCACTTTGGGAGGCTGAGGTGGGCAGATCACGAGGTCAGGAGATCAAAACCATCCTGGCTAACACAGTGAAACCCCTTCTCTACTAAAAATACAAAAATTTAGCCAGGCGTGGTGGCGGGCACCTGTAGTCCCAGCTACTTGGGAGGCTGAGGCAAGAGAATGGCATGAACCCGGGAGGCAGAGCTTGCAGTGAGTTGAGATCGCACCACTGCACTCCAGCCTGGGCGAGAGTGAGACTCCGTCTCAAAGCAAACAAACAAACAAAAAACAAACAACAACAAACAAATAAAGGCAGGAGGATCCCAAAGTGTCCAGGTGGCAATCTTAACTTCTAGTTTAATGGAATAACTGTTGTGTCTTCTGGTGGCAGCATTCCTCCCTCTGGAACTGAGACCTCTAAGCCAGAAGAATGTAATGTCATGAGAACAGGAAGCAAAAATTTTGCTAGTGGATCACTAGGGGTGATGGTGAGTGGTGCCACTGCCACTTCCACCCCTTGATTCCTGGACCCCTGAATCATGGCTATGAAAGAAACAGTACCATATATTGGACACTGATTCAGAGCATACACAGCATTCTGGAAACTTTGCCCCAGCCCTGCAAAGTATTGTCACCTAGTCAGCATTGTAATTGTGACTTCAAAAGGCCATTCCACCGTTCTATTAATCCAGCTGCTTCTGGATGGGGAACATGGTAAAACCAGTGATCTATGAGCATAAGCCCACTGTCACACTTCTTTAGCTGTAAAGTGAGTGCCTTGGTTAGAGGCAATGCTGTGTGGAATACCATGATGGTGGATAAGGCATTCCGTGAGTCCCCAGATGGTAGGGTTGGCAGAAGCATTGTGTGCAGGACAGGAAAACCCGTATCTGGAGTAAGTCTCTACTGCAGTGAGGGCAAACTTTTGCCCTTTTCATCATGGAAGAAGTCCAACATAATCAACCTATCACAAGGTAGCTGGCTGAGCACCCTGAGGAATGGTGTCATATCGAAGGCTCAGCGTTGGTCTCTGCTTCTAGCAAACTGGGTACTCAGTAGTGGCCTTAGCCAGGTGAGCCTTAGTGAGTGGAAGTCCATGTTGCTGAGACCATGCATGACCTCCATCCCTGCCACCATGGCCACTTTACTAATGGGCCAATTGGGTGATGACAGGGATAGCTGGGGAAAGAGGCTGAGTGGTGTCCACAGAACGGGTCATTCTATTCACTTGATTATTAAAATCCTCCTCTGCTGAGGTCACACGTTGGTGAGTACTCACATGGGATAAAAATATCTTCACAGTTTTTGAACACTTAGAGAAGTCCATCCACATACCTCTTTCCCAGATTTCTTTGTCACCAATTTTCCAATCATGCTTCTTCCAAGTTCCTGACCATCCAGCCAAACCACTAGCTACAGCCCATGAATCAGTATATAATTGCACATCTGGCCATTTCTCCTTCCATGCAAAGTGCACAGCCAGGTGCCCTGTTCAAAGTTTCGCCCACTGGGAAGATTTCCCTTCATCGCTGTCCTTCAGGGATGTCCAGAAAGGGGCTGTAGTGCTGCAGCTGTCCACTTTTGGGTGATGCCTGCATGTCATGCAGAACCATCTGCGAACGAGGTCTTAGTCTTCTCTTCCTCTGTCAGCTGATCATAGGGAACTCCCCAGGAGGCTATCGGTGCAGGCTGGGGAAGAGAAGGCAGGGTGGCAGGAGTGGAGATCATCGGCATTTGAGCCACTTCCTCATGTAACTTACTTCTGCTTTCAGGACCTGCTCGAGCCCAGTCACATATATACCACTTGCATTTGATGATGGAATGATGCTGTGCACGATCCACATTATGGCTAGATAAGTCAGCAAGCACCCAGTTCATGACAGGCAGTTCAGATCTCATGGTGACTTGATGACCCGTAGTCAAACGTTCAGTTTCCACCAAAGCCCAGTAACAGGCCAAGAGCTGTCTCTCAAAAGGAGAGTAGTTATCCGCAGAAGATGGCAGGGCTTTGCTCCAAAATCCTAGAGGCCTCCACTGTGATTCACCTATGGGGGCCTGCCAGAGGCTCCAAACAGCATCCCTATTAGCCAACGACACCTGAAGCACCATTGGATCTGCTGGGTCATGTGGCCCAAATGGCAGAGCAGCTGCACAGCATCCTGGACCTGTTGCAGAGCCTTCTCCTATTCTGGACCGCACTCAAAGCTGGCAATGTTTTGGGTCACTCAATAAATGGGCACGAGTAACACACTGAAGTGAGGAATGTGTTGCCTCCAAAATCAAAATAGCCCCACTAGGCATTGTGCCCCTTTCTTGGTTGTAGGAGGGGAAAAATACAGCAAATTATCCTTCACCTTAGAAGGAATATCTTGACAGGCCCCACACCATTGGGCCCCTAGACATTTTACTGAGGTAGAAGGTCCCTAAATTTTAGTAGGATTTATTTCCCATCCTCTGGCATGAAAATGTCTCCCCAGTAAATCCAGTGTGTTTGCTACTTCTTGCTCACTGGATCCAATAAGCATAATGTCATCAATGTAATGGAACAGTGTGATATCTTGCAGAAGCAAAAAACAATCAAGTTCTTTCTGAATAAGATCATGACACAAAGCCAGAGAGTTGATATTCTCCTGAGATAGGACAGTAAAGGCATATTGATGGCCTTGTCAGCTGAAGACAAATTGCTTCTGGTGGGCCTTATGGACAGGAATGGAGGAAAAGCCATTTGCCAAGTCAATGCCTGCATACCAGGTACCAGGAGATGTGTTAATTTGCTCAAGCAATGAAAACACATCTGGTACAGCAGTTGCAATTCAAGTCACCACTTGGTTAAGATTACAATAATCCACTGTCATTCCCCAAGATCCATCTGTCTTCTGCACAAGCCAAACAGGAAAGTTGAGCAAGGATGTGGTGGGAATCACCACCCCTGCATCTTTCAATCGTGGCACTAATCTCTGCAATCCCTCCAGGGATGCAATATTGTTTTTGATTTACTATTTTTCCAGATAGAGGCAGCTCTAATGGCTTCCATTTGGCCTTTCTCACCATAATTGCCCTCACTCTACCAGTCAAGGAACCAATATGGGGGTTCTGCCAGCTGCTAAGTATGTCTATGTTAATTATGCATTCTGGTACTGGGGAAATGACCACAGGATGAGTCCGGGGACCCAATGGACCCACTGAAAACTGGACCTGAGCTAAAACTCTATTAATTGCCTGACGTCCATAAGTCCCTACTTTAACTAGAGGACCACAATGACATTTTGGGTCCCAGGAATCAATGTCAGTTCAGAGCCAGTGTCCAAAACATCTGATCACTTCCCCTTACCCAATAAAGTTACCCTGGTGAAAGGCCAGAGGTCTCCTTGGGAAAGGATGAGAGAAAGATTCACTGCATAAATTGTTGGTAGTGTAATGGGGTCTTTCCTCAAGGGGACCCAGCCACCCCTTCATTTAAGAGGTTCTGGGTCTATAAGCTGGCTCAAGTCTGGAAATTGATTACAGGGCCATGATTCTTTGTTTTGATAATTCAAATTAGTCTTTTGTCCACTCGACCTAGAAGTTTTCAGTTTATATAAATTAAGTAGGAATGCAGTAGGCTTCCTACCAATTTCATTTCTAGGAACACTGTGATTCATTAGCCAATGCCAGAGCTCTACATGAGTCAGACTATTCTGATTGCCCTTTTGCCTCTGCTGTCCATCATGGTAGCTATGCCCACCTTGCCTTTGATAGTTGATTGCTACCACTTGGCCCTTGCCACCTCAGAATCCAATTATTCCCGTTGTATTTAAATTTTGTAGTTGAGTGACTGTGGTTCCCACTGTTAGATTTGGCATACAGAGAAGAGAAATTACAGGGCTATTCAAAGATGCAGGTGCTGCATCTATTTCACTCTCACAAATCTATTTCACAAGGCATTGGTCAAGGGTATATCTTCTGGACCCTCCCAGCTAGGATGAGTAGGTCTAAAGTGACTAATCCACTCCACCATCCCATTCTCCCTAAGCCTTTTGATCCCTTCCTCTACATTAAACCAGGGGATATCAGACATTTCCACCTCACTCACAGTGGGCCATCTTTTACTCCATATTTCCACTAACCAAGCAGATAAACTATTACAACCTTTTTTAACTCCCTGAGCTGCAACATTAAATACAGAGTCCCTACTTATTGGGCCCAAATCAATAAATTCAGCCTCATCCAACTTTATGTTCCTTCCACACCCTTAATATCCATTTCCATGCCTGTTCTCCAGATTTCCGTTTATATAAATTAGAAAACTCAAGCAGTTATTTTTGAGTGTAGGGCACCTCCTCATGGGTCATACTCTCAACCTCACGTCTAGGGGCCTACCAGGACTTTAGTCTAGTTATAGGTCTAGAAGCAAATGGGGTGTTGGGGGTGGGTCCTGAGGAGAGTCAACATTATCTTGCCTGGCAACGGCCTCAGGGGAGGCCATCACTCTTGCCTCAGGCAGTTCAGGGTTAATCTCCTCAAACAAAGGTTGAAAGGCTGATAGCAGCATAGTTCATGGAGGGGATGTTGCCACTACTGGGGATGGGGAAGCTCTTTCTTCTGGCAAAAAAGGTTCATCAGGGTTTACAAACTCAGTGTCACATGCTTCAGCAGAGTTCCCCCACACATCCCCATTCCAAGTTGCAGGGTCCCATTCTTTTCCAATCAATGCCCTCACTCTAACAGTAGACACCTGCCAAAGCTGTGCATACACCTTGCATTGCAGGTCAGCCACTCACATGATAAGAGCTGGTGTCTGTTTGTCCACAATTTCAGCTCTTTCTCTACAGGAGATAAGACTCACTCAGGGCAATCTTAGCAGATTTAGGCTCAGTACCTGCTTCTGAAGCCAGGAGTTGGAATCCCTGAGTTCATCATTTTCTTTCATCAGTTTGTTCAGTGAACTTAGGAGCAACCAACCAGCTTCGTTATGTTCCTTGGTTCTCCACATATGGTCAAGAGCATTATGTATAGAGTCACTAAACTCCTTGCCTCTTACGAGTGGTGAATCAGGAGTGTCAAGTGCATTTACATTGCATAACTCTCTAAACAGTTCACGCCAAGGACTATCAGTGTTCTCCATACCACTAGAAGTAGAGTCCTTAGCATTTTGATGTCTAATCATATCAAGAAGCCAACTCCAGAAACCCCAAAACCAAATAAAAGAACTCAATTTTTACTATTCTATTCCTCTAGAACCACTCCTGGTAACAAAATCTGTATTAGTCAGGATTCTCTAGAGGGACAGAAGTAATAGGGACAGAATACATATATATGGGAGTTTATTAAGTATTAACTCACAGGATCACAAGGTCCCACAATAGGCCGTCTGCAACCTGAGGAGCAAGGAAAACCAGCCTGAGTCCCAAAACTGAAGAACTTGGAGTCTAATATTCAAGGGCAGGAAGCATCCAGCACAGGAGAAAGATGTAGGCTGGGAGGCCAGGCCAGTCTAGTCTTTTCATGTTCTTTTGCCTGCTTTATATTCTAGCCACACTGGCAGCTGATTAGATGGTGCCTACCCAGATTAAGGGTGGGTCTGCCTTTCTCAGCCCCCTGACTCAAACGTTAATCTCCTTTCACACACCCACAGACACACCCAGGATCAATACTTAATATCCTTCAATTCAATGAAGTTGACACTCAGTATTACCATCACAGGGTCACATCTGCAAGCCCCAAAAGGAATACCAATAGTGAGATCAAAAAACAGACAAATAAACTACAACAACAAAACTAAACCCAAAGGAAATACTATCTTGAAACAATGGGCTCATGTAGACACATGACTGGAGTTAGATAAAATAAGTTGTTAGTACCTTAGTTGGATGTCCTATTGGATGACAACTAGAAGAATAGAGGCACTGGGGTTCATTTCCAGATGGGATGTGATTGTGAACTTTCCTTCCAGTTTGTTAAAGAATTGTTTGACGTTTCCAAAGCCAATGAGGAGGGCATGCACACTGAGTTGAATATTTAATATTTAGATGGGTATGTCCTGCTGGTTAATTCTTGTTATCTCTGCTGATCTGCTGATCATATAGTTGTCAGCTAATGCTTTTAGAACATAATATTGTTTTTAAGCAAAGCTAACCAATGATAGCATGGCTCATTTGTAGCAGTTATTTATGGCTTCCACCCTGGTCTCCAAATTTATTTGATAGTCATTCACTCTATCACATCCAAGACCTGATACTCTGCCCATAATATATTGTCTGTATTCTTTGAATATACTATGTTAAGTGATATTTATCTGCCTTTTCGGGTGCTGTTTCTGATATCTGGTATTCCCTCACCAACATGTCCAGTTCAAAATTTCTATCTATTCTTCAAGATTCAGCATTAGTATTATTGCCTAATAATAGCTTGCCCTGATTACACATATCTTCTTTGTTTTACTCTACCTACATGACATTTATTTGTTAATCTCCAACTATGTTATAAGCTCCTCTACTAGGCAAAGATCTTTTTATCAACTGGGATGAAGATATCCTTTGGTTTGTAGTAAGCCTTTATTAGATATTTATTGATTTAAATTTAAGTATGCTTGGTGGCCTTCAAAGACATTCTCCTATTGTTATCTTTTGTGACATTCCTTGATACATAGTAAGTAAGCAAATAAGTAAATGCTTACTGAACTTAATTGACATGTGTGAGATGGCCCAAAGGGATCATGTATGCCTCTCATTGCATAAGCATGACTGTCTCTCCATTCATCCATTCTTCCATCTAGTTTTATAGAATAATAGCACGTAGAAGTTAAGTGCATGAGGTCTGGAGACAGGTTTCTGCCTCCACTTTTTACCCATAAGTACTCTGTGATTTAGTTTTTTCATTTGCAAAATGAAGCTACTAATAGTATCTACTTTTTATTTAGTAAGTTATAAATGTTGGCCATCATTACACAAAAGTTGGCTTAAAAAGCATCCCTTCTTCAAATTTGAGCATATAAATCAAACACTATATTCCTAATATAAACTTTATGGTAATTGGCAAGTACATAGCACATGTATACTGGAGCAAAAGTGCTCAATTAATAGTCATTATCCTCTTCTTTACTACTATTACTTTAGGACAACTAACAAGAGATTCTGTGCAATTACATTAAAAGCTTTGTTATAGACATATTACCAAATGGAAACATAGCGTCTGTTTTCCAACAAATATGTACATCCATTGTTTGCTCCCAAGCACTACATATTTGATTGGATGAAAGACAGTGGAAGTAAGGCTATTTGACTAAATGAGGACACATTCCAAATATACATTTTTCACTAAATCATTTTGATTAATTCTTATACATTGCTTTCAAAACCTACCCTATTCTGAGCATTAATAGTGATATACTTTCACATCCTAACTCTCTATCAAACAGATTGGATAAAGCAGTAACTTCCTATTGACAAGAAATGAGTTGGTGGATAGTGCAGTGTACTAGCAACCATAAGGAATGGGGAAAAGATGGGGAAAATGTTGGTTCTGTCTTAAAAAGAGTCTAGTTCTTAAGTTTCACCATACACAGGTAAAATAATGAAGTTAGCATAAATATGAAAATATGAAATAAGGTAATATATTAATAATATAAATTATATTTACAGGTATATCATTAATACATCTTTAAAATATGGGCATAAATTGCTAATATCTAGTATCTATTTTCCTGTGGAAAATACTCACCATTTTTCCTCTCAAATAAAATATAATTTAAATAAAAAGTAAAACAAAACCCAACACAGTAGTTATATCCTGTATAATTGAGGATAGCTTAAAAATGTGGGCAGCTTAGTTCTTGAATTAATTAAGCTAAGAAGGTCAACCTGATCATCAGAAACATTATTTGTGAGAGATGAGGATTTAAGTATCATTACTTTCTTACAGAAACAGTAGAAAATTGGAATCTAAAAAGGAAACCCTATCAAAAGCATACCACTAGAATTTAATGGAGTTAGGTATAGAAATCAGAGTGCAAATATATATCCTGATAACACATACAATCAAGAAGAATATTTAATCTATTTTTATGACTTTTCACATTCAGGTATGATAGGGAGCAGAGCTCATTATCTATATATCTGTATCATATATTTTGTATACTACTCTTGATAGCTATTTGTGAGTAGTGCCTGTGACACAGATAATTTTAATTTTACAATAATTAGGAATAATTTCTGGATGGGCACAGTGGCTCACACCTGTAATTCCAGTACTTTCAGAGGCCGAGACGGGCTGATCACCTGAGGTCAGGAGATCGAGACCAGCAGGGCCACCATGGCGAAATCCCATCTCTACTAAAAATGCAAAAAATCAGCTGGGCATGGTGGCAGGTATCTGTAATCCTAGCGACTCAGGGGACTGAGGCAGGAGAATCATTTGAACCTGGGTTGCAGAGGCTGCAGTGAGCTGAGATTGCACCATTGCACTCCAGCCTGGGCAACAAGAGTGAAACTCTGTCTCACACACACACACACACACACACACACACACAAAAAAAAAAAAAAAAAAAAAAAAGGTGGCATGTGCCTGTACTCCCAGCTACTCTGGGAGGCTGAGATGGGAGGATCACTTGAGCCCAGGAGGTTGAGGCTGTGGTGAGTGTGATCAAGCCACTGCACTTCAGACTGGGCAACAGAGTGAGAACTCGTCTCAAATAAAAAGATTAGTTTCATGTATATAATGACTACTTATGGATACTATAGAAAAATAAGATAATGGAATAACAAATGATTGTTTTAGAATATCACTAACTCACTTAACAGAGTAATGATCTAGGTTTTCCTTTAAAAGATATAAATGTGTTTAAATCCACTAACTTCTATTTTGGAAGCCATTACTAATATTGTTCATGAATAGTCTCTCCTGACACATATAACATGTCATATTAAACTTCAATGGAATAAGCACAACATTGTGTTTATTTCATGAATGATTATACTTAATAAAAATACATTATTTATTCAATTGTTTGAATCAATTGAATGAGAGAAGTTATGGTCTAGGAACAAGAATTATGAAATAATAAGAATAGTTCATTTTAATATTCTCTTGAGTCTAAAGTTGTTCAACACATGTGTTCTACTCTGACCTCATGATTTTTGAAGCATTGTTGAAGCACAACACATTTTATTACTAACTAGCATATTGTATTTTGATAGAAGCAATAGAATAGCAAAGTTATAAATTAATAAAGTAAAGGGATAAGTTAAAAAGTAGTAGAATAGAATAATCTGAATTTGAAAATCATATAAAAATAGGAAATCTAACAGGTGTTAAATTGCAGTTTCTAAACTTTCAATATAAAATTGAACCAGTATCCATGAGACATTTGATTACAGACAAATACAGGGGAAGCAAGATCCAAGTTATGGAAGAATTTCCTTTTTAATACAATTTTTTGAGTAAAATAAAAATGTAATTTAGAAAATAATGTGCATATATTGTGCAGCATTAAAAAATGTCCATTTTGAAATTACATACAATTATCAGTTCACTTGTGGGTAGTCACTGAGATCCCTTTCTGAATAGTGTTTGCAAAAGGCAAGGTTATACTTTAACAAGATATTAAAAGTATTTGTGAATTTTTAAAGGAAGGACTATGTATTACTTTACTTCCAAGTTTTTAATATTGCTCCAGACATACAGAAAATCATAAGAGGCACAAGATCCAACATTAATAATGCTAACTTTGACCATTTAGTATATGCTGAATCCATTTTTGTCCACTGTAAAGTTACTGTTTTCCTAATGGAAATAACTATGCAATTTATGTGGACATAATTTGAGTATAATTTGTAGTGAGATACATTATGCCTACATTCTGTTCCTTATCAAAATTTATAGCCACTGATTCCAGTGCAAGTTGATGATTTCCAACTCTACCATGTCTCTCCACTCGTTAGTTGGAGTTCCACTATAAGGAATAACTCTTCTTATTTATCTATTTATTTACTTATTTATTTCTGTATCATATGGACTCATGTATCTTTATTTTGTTCAATCAAAATTTATAATATATTAGTATCACTATTTATTTACTACCACTATTATCATATTCAGATTATTTCATATTTGATGAAGCATGAGCCCCTTCAAGTTAGCTCCTGTGTCCTTCTGACAAGTCCTCAATGTTCTTTTAGCAGTTAATTAATTGGTGTTGCAAGAAGATATTGTGTACTCATCTTGTATTTTTTCCATGAAAGCATTAAGAGTCAACCATTTTTCCAAGTATCCTGGTTTATTTCACTGGAAAACAGTATTTAGAAAACAAAATCTATGCATTGACAGAGCTAGGAAATTCATGTAAGTGTGAATGTGTTTATGCCATATATACAGATATATATGTAATATAAAATATATAATGTGGGTATATTTGAATATATGTGTATCATCTATTTTAAATATATATGAAATTAGTTTATATTAATACTTTCAATTACAATATAATGCCACAGGGTACATTCTAGTCTTCCTTCTTTCTCTATTTGTAACTTGGTTCCTCAACAGAAAAGCCTGCCTTCCATTATGCTGAGTATATTTACTTATTTACTAATACTTAGAACACATAGAAGGGAACTTCAGAATTGCTAATCCATACCACTGTGAAAAGCAAATTTACTATTCACAAGGGTTTAATGTTTATTTTAATTCATAGGAAAAATTTGTATACAGTAAAATTAACAATTATAAGTGTAAAATTCTATGAATTTCAAAAGTAGATGTACTCATAGAACTCACATTCCTATCAAAATTTAGAATATTTATGTCACATAGAATAGTGAAGTAATACAGTACGTATTATTTGGTGTTTGACTTCTTTTACTCAGTATAATATTGCTAAGATTTGTCCACGTAGTCTGATATATTAGGAGTTTGTTCCATTTTATTGCTGATCAGTATTCTTTTGTGTAATGTACAACTCATTAATTCATTCTCCTTTTAATGGACATTTGGGTTGTTTACAGCATTTGGCTTTTATGAATAAAAATGCCAAAATCATTCTTTTAAAAGTCTTTTGTAGACATATGTTTCGAGTTCTCTTGGAAAATACCTAAGAGTGGAGTTACTGGGTCATATGGTAGGTGTAAGTTTAACTTTGTAAGAAACTGCTATAATTTTACCCTAACTGGCTGTACCATTTGTGCTTTTAGCAGCAATGTGTGAGTATTCCATTTGCTTCAAATCCTTAGTGACATTTGGTATTTTCACTTTAAAAATTTCAGTAATTTGACTGGCTGTATAGTAGCATTTCATAATAGCTGTAATTTGTATTTCCCCAAAGTATTAGTTGTTTTTATACATTTTATGTTGATATAGAAATTGTTTACTGTGCCCTAGGAATTTTTTCCCCTCCACACTTTGCCAAGATAATCTCTTTTGTTTGCCTTAAGAACCATTATGACTTTAACTTTAGAATTTAGGTTATGATATCTCTCAAATTAATTTTTACGTTTGGTGTTGGGTAAAGTTTGAGCTTCATGTTTTTCCATATGGCTATTCAGTTGATCTAGATTCATTTGTTGAAAAAAAACTTTCTCCAATGATTTGCTTTGATGCCTTTGTGGAAATTCAATTGTGCTATATAAGTGTGGGTCTATTTTGGAAGTCTCTAGTTTATTCTATTGATGCAATTATCTACCATTAAAGAAAAGTCAAGCTGTCTTAATTACGGTAGATTTATAGTACATTTTGAAATTGGATTGTGTGTAAGTCCTCCACCTTTTCTTTTCCCAAGAATTTTTGGCTATGCTAGGTATTTTGCATTTCCAAATACATTTTGAATCAGCTTTTATATTTCTACAAGGAAAACCTGTTGTTGCTTGCATTGAGATGGTGCTCAATCTATATATCAATTGAAGAAGAGTGCAGAATAAACACTTAATTTTGAACCCTCTAATCTACAAACATGTTGTATCTCTCCATTGATTAAGACTTTTGTTAATTTCTCTGAGCAATATTTTGAGGTTTTCAGTGTAGAGGCTGGACAGTCCTTTGTTAGATTTGTTACTAGGGGTTTTGTGTTTCAAAACATGATTTTATACAGGATTGATTTTTAAATTCATTTTCTAGTTGTATGATGTTAATATATTAATCCTGTACTCTGAAATTCTGCTAAATTCACCTACTGGTTCTAGCAGTTGTTTTAAAAATTCCTTGTGATTTTCTATGTAAACAATTATGTTATCTGCAAGTAGAGACAGATTTAATTTTTTCTTTCCAAACTTTATGGGTATTTTTTTCTTGCCTTTTTGGCACTGTGTGAAATGGTAGTGGTAAAAGCAGACATCTTTACCTTATTACTAATTTTTATAGCAAATCACTCAATATCATATTATGCATGATATTAGCTATAGATGTTTTAGGTATGCCTTTTATAATATTGAGAAAATACATTCTCTTTATCTAGTCAGAGGATTCCAAGTTATTTGTTTCAGTATGTTTATATAGTAAATTACAATAATTGATTTTCAAATGTTAAAATATCTTTCCATGACTTTAAGAAACCCCATTTGCTCAGTATGATCCTTTTTATATGTTACTGGCTTCATTTTGCTAACATTTTGTTAGGAATTTTTACGGCTTTATTTGTGAGGAATATTAGTCTTTGATTTTTTGGTAAGTTTTTGGTCAGGTTTTGGGGTAATTCTGGCCTCATAAAACAAGTTTGGAGGTGTTCTATATCTACTTTCAAAAAAAATGTGTAAGCTTTGTATTTCTAAATTTCTTTGCAAAATTTAAATTAAGTAGTAGAAACATCCAGGCCTTGAGTTGTTTTATGAAAAAGTTTTATTTTATATATTTTTAAAATAATATATTCTACTTTTTGCTAAGTAAGTGGGCTATTCAGATTTTCTATTTCATCTTGTTAGTTTTTGAAAATTGTGTTTTCTCAGGAACTCATGCATTTCATTCCAGGTGTCAAGTATATTCAATAAAGCCATTCATAATATTCCCATATTATTCTATTACTGTCTGTATAATCTGTAGTAAAATTCTGTTTTTCACATTACATTAGTAATTTGGGTTTTTCTATAATTTTTTGATCAGTCTTTTATCAATATTTCATCAATTTTATGTCTTTTTAAAGAATCAATTTTGGTTTTGGTAACTGTTTATTTCTGCTTGTTATTTTCTTCATTCTATATATTTTGGATCTAATTTGTTCACCTTTCTTTAAAATGACGATGAAAACTTAGGTCATTTATTTTGAACACTTAATCTCTTCACATAAAAGCCATTAACTTTATTTTTAAGCATGCTTTAGGTACTTCCCCAACAGCTGATATATCATATTTGATATAATATATCAACTTGACAGTTGATGTATTGTATTGTATTTGATATACTGTATTTTATTAGCATTCATGTTGAAATATAATTTCCTTTGTTGTTTATCTTTCACCTATGGAATATTAAGAAGTGGGTTCTTTCGTATCCAAGTAATTGTGGATTTCTAGATATTTCTTATTATTGATTTTTGTATTTAAATTTGTTATGATCAGGTAGTATACTCTGTACCAGCATAGAGTCTAACTAGGTAAATTGTTCATAAGCACTTAAAACTATGTATACTCTGTAGCTGTTGTGTGAGTATTTTGTAAAACCAATTAGGTCAGGAAGGTAGATAGTACTTTTCAGATTTTCTCTATGACATTTTTTTTTTCTTTTGAGACACAGTCTCGCTCTGTTGCCCAGGCTGGAGCACAGTGGCGCAATCCTGGCTCACTGCAAGCTCTGCCTCCTGGGTTCACGCCATTCTCCTGCCTCAGCCTCCCGAGTAACTGGGACCACAGGCGCCCGCCACCACGCCTGGCTAATTTTTTGTATTTTCAGTAGAGACGGGGTTTCACCATGTTAGCCAGGATGGTCTCGATCTCCTGACCTCGTGATCTGACCACCTCGGCCTTCCAAAGTACTGGGATTACAGGCGTGAGCCACCGGTCAGGCTAGTTTTTTTGTTGTTGTTTTTCGATTACTGAGGGAGGGGTGTTAAAATTTTCAGCTGTGTCTTTTGATTTGCCTTTCTCCCTTTAGTTCTGCCAGATTTTCTTTTACGTATTTTGCAGCTCTGTTCTTAAGCGCATCACTTATGATTGCTATGTGTTCTTGATGAATTGACCCTTTTAATCTAACCTCCGTATCTTTGTAGTAAGCCTTGTTTTAAAGTATATTTTCTCTGATATTAGTATTTAATGTTTCAAATTTCTTATGTTTACAGTTTGTGTGATACACCTGTTGTTCTATTGTTGTTCTTTACTTTCAGCCTATCTGTGCCTTATACTTTTAAATTCACTTCTTTAACCAATAATATAGAGTTGAGTCATGCTTTTTCATAGTCTTATAATTTCTGCCTTTTAATTTAATATTATTTAACTTATGCCTATCATTTTGTTATGCATTTTTCATTTTCCCAATTACATATTTTTAATTCTTTATCCTTTTCCTTATTTGTTTTGCTTCTTGTTTTAAATACTTAGTATTATATTTCCTCTATTGATTTTGTGGCTGTAACACTTAGCACTATCTTTTTTAAGTTATTACTATAGGGACTATAATATGTTTAAGTCAAAATATATTTAGGGTAAATATTCAACCACTTTATACAAAATATATGAGCCTTCGAACAATAGGGTTTACCTTATTCTTGTTTTCATCGTATTATTTTTCTTATATATCTCTACATACATTATTAAGTTCACAATAAAATATTCCATTTCATTTTAAACATAATTTTGTGGAGGGGCCAAGATGGCCGAATAGGAACAGCTCCGGTCTACTGCTCTCAGCGAGACTAACACAGAAGGTGGGTGATTTCTGCATTTCCAACTGAGGTACCCAGTTCATCTCATTGGGACTGGCCAGGCAGTGGGCGCAACCCACAGAGAGTGAACAGAAGCAGGGGGGGGGGTATCGCTTCATGCAGGAAGTGTATGGAGCAGGGCACCTTTCTCCCCCAGCCAAGGAAAGTGGTGAGGGACTGTTCTACCCACTAGGAATACTACACTTTTCCTAGGGATTTTTGCAATGCACGGATCAGGATATTCCCTATTGAGCCTACACCACCAGGGTCACAGGTTTCAAGCACAAAACTGGGCAGCTGTTTGGGAAGACACTAAGCTGCAGGAGTTTTTTCATACTTCCGCAGGGCCTGGAACTCCAGTGAGATAGGAGAACTGTCTACTCCCCTGGAAAGGGGGCTGAAGCCAGGGAGTCAAGCAGTCTCGCTCAGCGGGTTCCATTCTCACAGAGCCCAGCAAGCCAAGAACAACTGGCTTGAAATTTCCACTGCCAGCACAGCAGTCTGGAGTCTGCCTGGGATGACTGAGGTTGTGGTGGGGGTGGGGGGCACGACCACCATTACTGTGGCTTTAGTAGGCGGTTTCCCTATGACAGTGCTAATAAGACTGGGAGGTTTGGACTGGGCAGAATTCACCGCAGTGCAGCAAAGCGGTTGTGGCCAGACTGGTTCTCTAGATCCCTACTCTCCAGGAAGGGCAGCAACTCCAGTCAGGGGCTTACAGACAGCAGTCTCATCTCCCTGGGACAGAACACCTGTGGGGAGGGGCAGCTGTGGTCTCAGGTTCAGTGTACTTAATCTTTCCTGCCTGCCTGCCGGCTCTGAAGAGAGTAGCTGATCCTGACAAGGGGGATTCTCCCAGCACAGCACACCAGCTCTGCTAAGGGACAGATTGCCTCCTCAAACAGGTCCCTGACCCCATGCCTCCTGACTGGGAGAGACCTCCCAACAGGGGTTGACAGACACCTCATACAGGAAAGATTCGGCTGGCATCATGATGGTGTCCCTCTGGGACAAAGCTTCCAGAGGAAGGAGCAGGCAGCAATCTTTGCTGTTCTGCAGCCTCCACTGGTGATATCCAGGTGAATAGAGTCTGGAGTGGACCCCCAGAAAACTGCAGCAGACCTGCAGAAGAGGGGCCTGACTGATGGAAGAAAAACTAACAAACAGAAAGCAACAACAAAAACAACATGAACAAAAAAAGACCCCGCCGACAAAAACCGCATCCAAAGTTCATCAGCCTCAAAGACCAAAAGTAGCTAAGTTCAAGAAGATGGGGAAAAACCAATGCAAAAACACTGAAAATTCCAAACCCAAAATGCCTCTTCTCCTTCAAATAATCGCCAACACCTCTCCAGCAAGGGCACAGAACTGAACAGAGGATGAGATGGACAAATTGACAGAAGTAGGCTTCAGGAGGTGGGTAATAACAATCTCCTCTGAGCTAAAGGAGCATGTTCTAACCCAATGCAAATAAGCTAAGAACCTTGAGAAAAGGTTACTGGAGCTGCTAACTACAATAATCAGTTTAGAGAGGCACATAAATGACCTGGTGGAGATGAAAAACACAGCACGAGAACTTTGTGAAGCATATAGAAGTACTGATAGCCAAATCGATCAAGCAGAAAAAAGTATATCAGAGATTGAAGACCATCTTGCTGAAATAAGGCATGCAGACAAGATTAGAGAAAACAGAATGAAGAGGAGCAAACAAAACCTCTGGGAAATATGGGACTATGTAAAAAGACTGAACCTACGATTGATTGGAATACCTGAAAGAGATATTCTACATTGTTAAAGAAAAGAATTTGCAACCCAGAGTTTCATATCCAGCCAAACTAAGCTGGATAAGCGAACAAGAAATAAAATCTCTTCCAGACAACAAATGCTGAGGGATTTCATCACCACCAGGCCTGCCTTGCAAGAGCTCCTGAAGGAAGCACTAAATATGGAAAGGAAAAACTGCTACCAGCCACTGCAAAAACACACCAAAATATAAAGACCAATGACACTATGAAGAAATTGCATCAACTATTGTGCAAAATAACCAGCTAGCATCATGATGACAGGATCAAATTCACACATAACAATATTAACCTTAAATGTAAATGGGCAAAATGCCCCAATTAAAAGACACAGACTGGCAAATTAGATAAAGAGTCAAGACCCTTCGGTGTGCTATATTCAGGAGAACCATCTCACATGCAAAGACACACATGGGATTAAAATAAAGGGATGGAGGAAAATTTACCAAGCAAATGGAAAGCAGAAAAAAGCAGGAGTTGCAATCCTAGTCTCTGACAAAAGAAACTTTAAACCATCAAAGATAAAAAAGACAAAGAAGGGCATTACATAATGGTAAAGGGATCAATGCAACAAGAAGAGCTAACTATTCTAAATATACATGCACCCAATATGGGAGCACCTGGATTCATACAACAAGTTCTTAGAGACCTACAAAGAGACGTAGAGTCCCACACAACACCCCACTGTCAATATTAGACAGATCAACAAGACAGAAAATTAACAAAGATATTCAGGGCTTGAACTCAGCTCTGGATCAAGTGGACCTAATAGACACCTACAGAACTCTCCACCCTAAATCAGTAGAATATACATTCTTCTCAGTGCCACATGGCACTATTCTAAAATTGACCACATAATTGGAAGTAAAACACTCCTCAGCAAATGCAAAACAACAGAAATCATAACAGTCACTCAGACCACAGTGCAATCAAATTAGAACTCAGGGTTAAGAAACTCAGTAAAAACCACACAACTACATGGAAATTGAACAACCTGCCCCTGAATGACTCCTAGATAAATAATGAAATTAAGGCAGAAATCAAGAAGTTCTTTGAAGCCAATGAAAACAAAGGACAACACACCAGAATCTCTGGGACACAGCTAAAGCAGTGTTAAGAGGGAAATTTACAGCACTAAATGCCCACAAAAGAAAGCTAGAAAGATCTCAAATTGACACCTTAATATCACATTAAAAGAAGTAGAGATGCAAGAGCAAACAAATCCAAAAGCTAGCAGAAGACAAGAAATAGCTAAGATCAGAGCAGAACTAAGGGAGATAGAGACACGAAAAACCCTCCAAAAAATCCATGAATCCAGGAGCTGGTTTTATGAAAAACTAACAAAATAGGCCACTAGCTAGACTAATAAAGAAGAAAAGAAAGAAGAATCAAATAGACACAATAAAAAATGATAAGGGGGATATCACCATTGACCCCACAGAAATACAAACTACCATCAGCCAATACTGTAAACAACTCTACACAAATAATCTAGAAAATCTAGAAGAAATGGATAAATTCATGGACACACACACCCTCTGAAGACTAAACCAGAAAGAAATCAAATCCCTGAATAGACCAATATCAAGTTCTGACATTGAAGCAGTAATTAACCTATCAACCAAATAAAGCCCAGGACCAGAAAGATTCACAGCTGAATTCTACCAGAGGTACAAAGAGGAACTAATGCCATTCCTTATGAAATTATTCCAAAAATTTGAAAAGGAGGGATTATTCCCTCCCTCCTGATTTCATAGGGCCAGAATCATTCTGATACCAAAACCTGGCAGAGACACAACAAAGAAAGAAAACTTCAGGCCAATATCCCTGATGAACATTGATGTAAAAATCCTCAATAAAATACTGGCAAACTGAAACCAGCAGCACATCAAAAAGCTTATTTACACAATCAAGTCGGATCCATCTGTAAAATGCAAGGTTGGTCCAACATAGGCAAATCAATAAACGTAATCAATCACATAAACCGAACCAATGACAAAAACCAAAAGATTATCTCAATAGATGCGGAAAAGGCCTTCAATAAAATTAAACATTTCTTTATGTTAAAAGCTCTCAATGAAGTAGGTGCTGATGGAACATATCTCAAAATAATAAGAGCTATTTATGACAAACCCACAGCCAATATCATAGTGAATGGGCAAATGCTGGAAACATTTCCTTTGAAAACTGGCACAAGACAAGAATGCCCTCTCTCACCACTCCTGTTCAACATAATATTGGAAGTTCAGGCCAGGGCAATCCAGGCAAGAGAAAGAAATAAAGCGTATTCAAATAGGAAGACAGGAAGTCAAATTGTCTCTCTTTGCAGATGGCATGATTGTATATTTAGAAAACCCCATCATCTCAGCTCAAAAACTCCTTAAGCTGATAAGCAACTTCAGCAAAGTCTCAGGATACAAAATCAATGTGCAAAAAATCACAAGCATTCCTATATACCAACAATAGACAAGCAGAGAGCCAAACCATGAACTCCCATTCACAATTGCTACAAAGATAATATAATACCTAGGAATACACCCTACAAGGGACATGAAGGACCTCTTCAAGGAAAACTACAAACCACTGCTCAGGGAAATAAGAAAGGACACAAACCAATGGACAGAATCCAAATCCATGAGGTCCAAATCCTCATGGACAGAAAGAATCAATATCGTGAAAACTGCCATACTGCCCAAAGTAATTCATAGATTCTATGCTCTTCCCATCAAACTACCATTGAAATTCTTCACAGAATTAGAAAAGAAAAACTACTTTAAATTTTATATGTGACCAAAAAAGAGCCTGTATAGCCAAGACAATCCTAAGCAAAAAGAACAAAGCTAGAGGCATCATGCTACTCAATTTCAAACTATACTACAAAGCTATAATAACACAATCAGCATGCTAATGGTACCAAAACAGACATATAGACCAATGGAAAAGAACAGAGACCTCAGAAATAACACCACACATCTACAACCATCTGCTCTTCAACAAACCTGAAAAAAACAAGCAATGGGGAAAGGATTTTCTATCTAATAAATGGTGCTGAGAAAACTGGTTAGCCATATGCATAAAACTGAAACTGGACCCCTTCCTTACACTTTATACAAAAATTATCTCAAGATGGATTAAAGACTTAAATGTAAAAACCCAAACCATAAAAACCCTAGAAGAAAAAATAGGTAATGCAATTTAGGGCATAGGCATGGGCAAAGATTTCATGACTAAAACGCCAAAAGCAATGGCAACAAAAGCCAAAACTGACACATGGGATCTAGTTGAACTAAAGAGCTTCTGCTCAGCAAAAGAAACTATCATCAGAGTGAATAGGCAGACTACAGAATGGGAGAAAATTTTTGCAATCTACCCATCTGACAAAGGTCTTATGTCCAGGATCTACAAGGAACTTAAACAAATTTACACGAAAAGCCAAACAACTCCATCAAAAAGTGGGCAAAGTATATGAGCAGACACTTCTCAAAAGAAGACATTTATGCAGACAACAAACATATGAAAAAAAGCTCAACATCAATGATCATTAGAGAAATGCAAATCAAAACCACCACAATGAGATACCATCTCATGCCAGTCAGAATGGAGATTATTAAGAAGTCAAAAAAACAATAGATGCTGGTGAGGCTGTGGAGCAATAGGAATACTTGTATACTGTTGCTGGGAATGTAAATTATTTCAACCATTGTGGAAGACACTGTGGTAATTCCTCAAGGATCTAGAACCAGAAATACCATCAGGAATCCCATTACTGGGTATATACCCAAAGGAATATAAATAATTCTACTATAAAGACACATGCATATGTACATTTACTGCAGCACTATTTACAATAGCAAAGACATGGAACCAACTCAAATGCCAAACAATGATAGACTGAATAAAGAAAATGTGGCACATATATAACATGGAACACTATGCAGCCATAAAAAGGAATGAGATCATGTCCTTTGTAGGACATGGATGAAGCTGGAAGCCATCATCCTCAGCAAACTAACACAGGAACAGAAAACCAAACACGGTATATTCTCACTCTTAAGTAGGAGTTGAACAATGAGAACACATGGACACAGGGAAGGAAACAACACATAGCAGGGAGGGCCTGTCGGGGGGCGGGGTGGGAGGCTGGGGGAGGGAGAGCATTAAGACAAACAGCTAATGCATGCAGGGCTGAAAACCTAGATGACAGGTTGATAGGTGCAGCAAACCACCATGGCACATGAATATCTATGTAACAAACCAGCACATTCTGCACATGTTTCTTGGAACTTACAGTAAAATTAAAAAATAATAATAATTTTGCTTTTAAAACAAAATTTTACTTTTAAAATTTAAAAGGGAATATATAATTTTTGTTATTTGTGCTTTGTGTACTCTTTTGGGATTTACCAACTGTTTAGAGTTTCCATCTTTTGTCAATTTGCTTCAGCTTGAGGAACCTTTCTTTAGCATTTCTTATTAAAAAAGACCTGTTGACAATGTTTTTTCTTAGTTTTTTTTAATCTAAAAATGTATTCATTTTGCCTTTGCTTTTGAAAATTTTCACTGCATATAGAATTTTGGGTTGACAGTTATGTGTTAAACAATGTTCCCTCGTCTTTTTCCCTTTAATTTTCTTTGATGAGAAGCCTGATACCTTTTGCATAGCTATTTCCTTTATGTCGTGTGTTATTTTCTCTGAATATTTCCAAGATCTTCAATTTACGTTTCATTCTAATCAGTTTTAATATTACCTATTTATTATTCTGTTTAAAGTTGATGGAGCTTTTGGATCTCTAAGCTGTTGTTTGCCAAACTGGAAAACATGGTACCATTATTTCTTCAAACATTTTTCTGTTTTTTTTCTGGGACTCTAATTCCCCATATATTAGATTATTCATTATTGTCCCAGGTCATTAAGACTTTGGGGTTTTATTTTTCTATTTTTGTTTACCCAAACTGTTCCTCAGATTACATAATTTCTATTGTCTTCTTTTAAATTTACCAACTCTTTTTCCTGCTACCCTAAAGTTACTGTTAAGTCCTTTCAGTAGACTCAATTTCATGTCAAAAACTTCAATTTAGTTTTTTTTAATAGCTTCCACTTCTCTGACAAAATTTCCTATCCATTTATTCATTATGACTACATTTTCTTTTAAAGATGTGACTTATGGCTTTGATGTGACTTTATAACAGTTACTTTTACACATTTTTGTTCTTGTTGTTGTTGTTTGCCTGTGTTTGCTAATTTCAATGTCTGGGTTTGTCAAAGTCCTTTCTATTAAGTGCCGTTTTCTTGGTCGGAGGAAACATTTTCTTGTTTTTTTTTTTTTTTTCAGGACTAGTAATATTTTATTGTTTGCTGGACATTGTGGATTCTCCATAGCTGAAGGTCTGTATTTTGTATTCTTTCTTTAATGAGTACTGTTTTCTTTTCTGACATTCACTTATTTTATAGAAAGGTGTGCCTCCTGTCACTGTGAAATCTCCAGGCTCCATTCAATTCATAGGTTTCCAGCAGGTGTTCTGTGCCAAGCATTGTAAAATTTCACTCTAGCCATGTTCTGCATTGTATTCAGGCAGATATTTGATGGAGTAGTTATGCAGATTTGGGGAAGTGTATTCCTGCACAGCTCGCTTTTCTTTAATAGCCTACCTAACAAATGTCAGCAGTCCAAGTATCACCAAACTCCAGTGTTTGCCTCCAAAGTTCAGTGAAAGCACTATGCTTCTGAGTTTAGTTTTGACCCTATCTTTCCACACATATGCCCAGACAGTGCCTACACTGTGCTCAGTCACAAAGCTAGACCAATAGTGAATCTCATCACTTGCAATTCCCATTTGTCAGGGATCACAGTCCTATACTGTATGCTATCCAAAGTCTGAAAATTGTGTTATTATATATTTAGTTTTATTTTTATTAAAAGCATAGGGCTAACTTCAGTACTAGTTACCCTGTTATGGCCAGTAATGAAAAGACATGTATTATTCCCTCTCATCAAATATATTTTGTCTAGTAATTCATATAAATTTTTGCAAAACATCAAGGTTTAATAATAAAAATGCAAAAATATTAAATAAAAAGCATAAAATAGAAAGAAAATATGTTAGTAACCAGAGTCACAGTTCTGCAACAACTTGGAAATTTTACTAATGGTGGCATGGATTACTGTGTTTCTAAGCTGGGCTCTCTAAATGAGCACTTTTAAACTTAATAGGAATTCAATCTTTTGTGGATATTTTAAAAATAATTTTCTTTTAGTATATTTTTATATTTAGTTCGATGCATTCCATTATTTAGTATATTAATAGTGTTATGTATAGTGTGAACTGGTTGTACTTATATTTTAGATTTTTTGGCATATGTCAATGTCTCATCAAATGCCAATCAAATGTGCCAGCACTATTTATGAATTACTCCTTTTCCCTAAGTTTGAAGTAATAATTAATTTAATACATCTTTGTTAGGCACTTGTTATGCTCAAAGTATTATTCAAGTATATTAGTGAACGAAGACCAAAAACCCTATTTTGTAGATCTTTACATGGTAATGGATGGAAACAGACCATAAACAAGGAACTTAAATAATTTATTAAATGATGAAAAAGAAGACATAGATGAGTCCCAACATTAAATAGCATCATTACAATAACCCTCATTGGAAGATGACTTTTAGGTTCATGTCTGAATTTACTCTTCCAGGAATCATCTATTCACATAATTGATCCCTTTTTAAAATTATTATAGGTATGCATTTTATATTTGGTATCTAGTCATACAAATCCCCCTTTATAATCGTGTCATATTTTGAACTTTTTTCGATATAGCCATTCTTTTTCTCTTCTATTCGATTTTTAGAATCAAATAAAGTTCTGAAAATCTCTTTGGATAATAATTGGATTTGCATTATGCATAAGCTAATTTGAGAAAAATTTACATCTTTATTCAGTTTTCCACTATGAGAATATAGAAAGTATATCCATTTTTGTAAGTATTTATATATCTATTGGTAAGACTTTTTTTGCTTTCCTCTTCGACACACATTTCCATTTAAGTTTATTTCCAGATATAGTTTTGGCTGCTGTTTAAAATGTGACCCTTTGTTCCCCATTAAATTTTCAATTTGGATGCAGAAAATGTATTAGGTGACCATTTCAATTTACCTTTTCTAATACATTCATTAGTTAATGTTTTTGGCTTTGCAAAATCATAGAAATAGAGACAACACTTTATTTTCCTTTCTTTCCATTCTCTCTTTTTCTGTTTTATGAGCTAATTGTTGTTCATCTATTTTCTTATTTTATTATATAAACTAACTTGGAGCACAATGTCAAAGAAATAAATAGTGTTGACTTTTGGAATCCCTATCTTTTCTTAATTGAAAAGACTTTTTAAAATTTTTGCAATCTATCTATATGACAAAGGGCTAATATCCAGAATCTACAAAGAACTTAAACAAATTTACAAGAAAAAAACAAACAATCCCA
The DNA here is from genome assembly GCF_028885625.2 of Pongo pygmaeus. Classification (NCBI taxonomy): domain Eukaryota; kingdom Metazoa; phylum Chordata; class Mammalia; order Primates; family Hominidae; genus Pongo; species Pongo pygmaeus. The sequence goes on along the minus strand of NC_072378.2, from coordinate 97,918,023 downwards.
TCAAAAAGTGGGTGAAGGATATGAACAGACACTTCTCAAAAGAAGACATTTATGCAGCCAACAAACATATGAAAAAATGCTCATCAGCACTGGTCATTAGAGAAATGCAAATCAAAACCACAATGAGATACTATCTCTCACCAGTTAGAATGGCGATCATTAAAAAGTCAGGAAACAACAGATGCTGGAGAGGATGCCGAGAAATAGGAACACTTTTACACTGTTGGTGGAAGTGTAAATTAGTTCAACCAGTGTGGAAGACAGTGTGGCGATTCCTCAAGCATCTAGAACTAGAAATACCATTTGACTCAGCAATCCCATTACTGGGTATATACCCAAAGGAATATAAATCATTCTACTATAAAGACACATGCACATGTATGTTTATTGCAGCACTGTTCACAATAGCAAAGACTTGGAACCAACCCAAATGCCCATCAATGATAGACTGGATAAAGAAAACGTGGCACATAAACACCATGGAATACTATGCAGCCATAAGAAAGGATGAGTTCATGTCCTTTGCAGGGACATGGATGAAGCTGGAAACCATCATTCTCAGCAAACTAACACAGGAACAGAAAACCAAACCCCTCATGTTCTCATTCATAAGTAGGAGTTGAACAATGAGAACACATGGACATAGGGAGGGGAACATCACACACCGGGGCCTGTCGGGGGTGGGGGGCAGTGGGAGGGATAGCAATGGGAGAAACACCTAATGTAGATGATGAGTTGATGGGTGCAGCAAACCAACATGGCACATGTATACCTATGTAACAAACCTGCACATTCTGCACGCGTACCCCAGAAGTTAAAGTATAGTAATAAAAAAAAAAGTACATGATGTTATGGGATACATACAGATAATGAAATGGTTACTATAGTGAAGCAAGTTAATATATACATATCTTTTTTTTAAGAGCAGCTAAAATCTACTCATTTAGCAGGAATCCCAAATACAGTAGAATTGTATGACCTGTAGTTCTCATATTGTATAATAGACCTCTAGATTTCTTCATCCTACATATCTGCTACTCTACTTTGTATCCTCTGACCCACATCTCCCCATTTCCTCCTCTCTCCCCCCACGCCTGGTAACCACTATTTTATTGTCTATCTCTGTATATCTAACTTTTTTTATACACTCCACATATAAGTGAGATTATGCATTTTTTTCTATGTCTGGCTTATTTTACCTAGTTCAATGTCCTCCAGCTTCATCTGTGTTATGGCAAAATGGCACAATTTCTTTCATTTTAAAGGTTAAATATTATTCCACTATGATATTATTTCACATCACACTTTCTTTGTCCATTCATCTGTCAATAGACAGTTTGTTTTGATATCTTGGCTATTGTAAATAATGTCTAAATGAACATTGGAGTGCATATATCTTTATGAGATGGTGATTTCATTTCCTTGGGTATGTGCCCAGAAGCAGGATTGCTAGGTCATTTGATAATTCTATTTGTAATTTCTTTGGAAACCTGTATGTTCTTCTTAATGTCTGCACCAATCTACATTCCTAACAACAGTGTAGAATGGTCCTCTTCTCTCTGAAATAATTTTAATAATTCTTTATTAAGAATAATATAGGCATGTAGCTTAAAGTAGATATAAAGATATAATAAAATGTATATCCTTATTTTCCCTTATTATATATGTGTGCATATCCTTTTATTTCTTATTTACTATAATTTTTTGCTATTTTAGTCAGAAATTAATTTTAAATGGATATTAAATTATGTCAAAAAGCTTTCAACATAAACCAAGATTATCACATTTTATTAATTTGAAAAATACATTTTGGAAAGGAACCTAATTGGAAGTGATGCATTATATTTTAATATATGGGTTTGTGGTATTGGCTCATATTTGATTTATGATTTTAAATTATTTCCATAAAATATATAGACCTATTTTCATATAACTTTCATAAATTTTTCTTGTCAGTATGACAACTTCCTTCCATGCTTCACTACACTATTAACAATAAAATACGGTGATTCATATATTTCAAAAATTGAAGCTGGGCATAATGTTGTGTCCCTGTAGACCTAGCTACTTGGGAGGCTGGAGTGGGAGGATTGCTTGAGCCCAGGGGTTCAAGTTTAGCATGGACAACATAGCAAGAATCCACTTCTAATAAAAACATTAAAAGAGCCTTGTATATTGTTTTAGAGGTAATTATTTGATAACTTTTCAGTTCTCTTCAGGGATTTTTGTATTTTTTAAAACTCAGATATGATCATTCACCTTTTAAACAAATTCATCTATTACAACAAGTTTTAAATTGATTTAAAAATAATTTTTAATCTCATATTTTTAATTTTACTTTCTTAGAGCAAATTTTGAATTTGGTCCTTCTAAAAGCTTTCTGATTCTACACCCCTACAAGAAAAGAAGTTTTTTAATTTCCCCACTTTACATTTTTGGAATTTTCTTACTTTTGGTATCTTTTAATCTGTTGCATTTTAAATTTATGTTTATTTTTCACTTGTTTTCTAGTGCTCAAGGTTTAAATTTCTTTCCATATTTTATTTGCTAAAATATTCAGTTATGAATTTTCTTTTGAGAAAACTTTGGCAATATTTTATATGTTTTGTTGAATAGTATTTCTATTTCTGTTCCTTTTGAAAAACTCAAATTCCATTATTTATTTTTTTCTTTCAGAATTTTACAATGAGTACTTTAAAATATATATATAATAAGTAGTTTAATTAATTTTTATATATGTACTTTCAGTCAGAGAATCTGATCTGTATGCTACTTTGCAGAATTTGAGGTCCTATGTATGGCTCAAATCAGTTTTGTTAGAATTTCATTGTGTGAGATATATATTATATTTTGTGGATTAAAATCACCTTGTATTACATTAGTATCAACTTTTATATCATTAAAATCTTTTAAAATCTTTCCTTTTCTTTTACTTGATCTCTGAAGTACATACAGCTTTATAGTTTAATATAATATGTAACACAAGATAATTTTAATCTGAACAGACTTAATATATATTCTTAAACAAGAAGTGGAAAATTAACAACTCTGTTAACACTATAAATAAAATCTCAAATTCTACAAAGCAGAACATGTATAATTAAACCTCTTTTAAAAATATTTTTTTATTGCATTTTTATTCCTAATTTATCTTGTCTGATATTAATATTGTGATTTCTGCTTTTCTTTTTGTATTTGTGAAACATTTTAAATTCTTTTATTTCAGCCTAGATATTTTTTATTGTTTTAAATGATTCCTTCATTGCCTCATGAAAATAGATTTTTTTTTCTTTTTTGACTCAGTTTAAAAATCTTCCTATATCAATAATGTAACTCTTGACTTATATTGTTACAGTTGATATATTTGGTCTTGAGACTGTATTCTTTTTCATATCTTTTTATTCTTCCTTGTTTCCTTTTCTGAATATTTTTTATATAAACTGTGTTTGCTTCCAATCTAGTGGTTTATGGGTATAAATTCTTCTTTTTATTCTCCTAATTCTTACATTTAAGCACACGTTAAATTTGCTACGTCCACCTCTAACCCAGAACAGGAAAAAAATTAAATTAATAAGTAGAAATTTACATTTTCAAACAACAAAAACAGAAACTTCCTATTGGCCTAATAGTGAAATTTTTTTTGTAAAAATAAATAAACAATAACAACAGCAAAAAAAAACCCAAGCAGCAGAGAAGTCACAAGGTTAACTGTGGTCAATATCATTAACTAAGGCCATTTTAATAAGCTGTTGCCCCTACTTGAATATGCTCTACAGTACACTTGTAACAGTCAGAATAAGAACACTCCCCTTGATCCACCAATAGTGCTCATGTTCTAATTCCTGAAACCTGTGAATATGATAAATTACATGTTGACATGGTTTGGCTCTGTGTTTTCACCCAAATCTCATCTCAAATTGTAATTCCCAAGTGTCAATGGAGGGACCTTGTAGGAGGTGATTGGATCATGGGGGCAGTTTTCCCCATGCTGTACTCGTGATGGTGAAGGAATTCTCAAGAGATCTCATGGTTCTAAGGATCACTGTTTCCCCAGTGTGCTCTCTCTCTCCTGCCACCATGTAAGACATGCCTTGCTTTCCCTTTGCTTTCAACCATAATTGTAAGTTTCCTGAGGCCTCTCCAGCCATAGTGAAATGTGAGTCAATTAAACCTCTTTTATTTATGAGTTACCCAGTCTCAGGTAGTATCTTTATAGCAGTGTGAAAATGGGCTGATACAAATAACTGCTTCCAGCAGAGTGCGGTACTGTTATAAAGATAATCTGAAAATGTGGAAGTGACTCTGGAGCTGAGTAGAAGGCTGAGGTTGCAACAGTTTGGAGGGCTCAGAAGAAGATAGGAAGTTGAGGGAAAGTCTGGAACTTCCTAGAGACTTCTCAAGTGATTTTGACCAAAATGCTGATAATTATATGGACAATGAAGTCCAGGCTGAGGAGGCTTCAGATGGAGATGGGGAATTTATTGGGAACCGGAATAAACGTCACTCATGCCATGCTATAGCAAAGAGATTGGAGGCATTTTGTCCCTTTCCTAGAGATCTGTGGAACTTTGAACTTTAGAGAGATGATTTAGAGTGTCTGGCAGAAGAAATTTCTAAGCAGCAAAGCATTTAAGAGGTAACTTAGCTTATTCTGAAAGTGTTCAGTTATATTCATTCACAAAGAGATAGTTTGAAATTTGATTTTATATTTAAAAGGGAAGCAGAGCATAAAAGTTTGGAAAACTTGCAGCCTGACTATGTGTAGAAAATAAAACCCCATTTTCTGAGGAGAAATCAGCTGAAGAAATTTGCCTAAGTAAGAAGGAGCTGAATGGTAAAAGCCAAGACAATGGGGAAAATGTCTCCAGGTCATGTCAGAGATATTCCCAGCAGGCCCTTCCATCACAGGGCTGTAGGCCTAAGAGGGAAAAATTGCTTCGTGGGCCAGGCCCAGAGCCCTGCTGCTCTGTACAGTTTTGGGACTTGGTGCCCTGTGTCCCAGCTGCTACAGCTCCAGCCATGGCTAAAAAGGGCCAAGGTACAGTTTGGGCTGTTGTTTCAGAAGGTGTAAGCCTCAAGCCCTGGTGGCTTTCACTTGGTGTTGGGCCTGTTAGTCCATAGAAGAGAAGAGTTGAGCTTTGGGAGGCTTTGCCTATATTTCAGAAGATGTACGGAAACACTTTGGTGTCCAGGCAGAAGTCTGCTGCAGGGGTGGAGCCCTTGTGGAGAACCCCTGCTAAGGCAGTGCAGAATGGAAATGTGAGGTTGGAGCCCCTACACAGAGTCCCCAGTGGGACTCTGCCTAGTGGAGCTGTGAGAAAATGGCCACATCCTCCAGACACCAGAAAGGTAGATCCACCAATAGCTTGCACCGTGTGCCTGGAAAAGCCACAGGCACTCAACACCAGCCCGTGAAAGCAGTCAAAGGGGCCGGGGTCAGGGTCATACCCTGCAGAGCCACAGGGGTGGAGCCACCCAAGTCCAGGAGAACCCACTTCTTGCATCACCATGCCCTAGATGTGAGACATAGAGTCAAAGGAGGTCATTTTGGAGCTTTAAGATTTAATGACTGCCTGGCCACGTTTCAGACCTGTATGGGGGCCTGTGGCCCCTTTGTCTTGACCAATTTATTGGATTTGGAATGGAAACATTATCCAATGCCTGCATCACCATTGTATCTGAGAAGTAACTAACTTTATTTTGATTTTACAGGTTCATAAGTGGAAGGAACTTGCCTTGTCTTAGATGAGACTTTGGACTTGGACTTTTGAGTTAATGCTGTAATGAGTTAAGACTTTGGGAGACTGTTGGGAAGGTATGATTGGTTTTAAATGTGAAAAGAACATGATATTTGGGAGGGGCCAGGGTTGGAATAATATGATATAGCTCTCTGTCCTCACCCAAATGTCATCTTAAATTGTAATTTCCACATGTTGAGGGAGGGACCCGGTTCAAGGTGATTGAATAATAGGAGTGGTTTCCTACATGTTGTTTTCATGATGGTGAGGGAATTCTCATAAGATCTGATAGTTTTAAGGGGGGCAATTTCTCCGCACGCTCTCTCTCCTGCCACCAGGTGAGACATGCCTTGCTTCCCATTTGCCTTCCACTATGATTGCAAGTTTCCTGAGGCCTCCCTAGCCTTATAGAACTGTGAGTCAACTAAATCTCTTTTGTTTATAAATAACCCAGTCTCAGGTAGTATCTTTACAGCAGTGTCAAAATGGATGAATACACATGGCAAGGGGGAAGAAAATTAGAATTAAGGTAGCCAAACAGCTGACCTTAAAATGGGGAAATTATCCTGCATTATCTAGATGGAACCAATGTAATCACAGAGATTCTTAAAACTGGAAGAGACGGTCGGAAGAGAGAAATGAAAAGATGGCAGCCAGAAAGACTCAGTCTGGTGATACTGTTTGAAGATGAAGAAAAGGGGCTAAGAACCTTCCTCTACAAGCTGGATAGTGCAAGAAAACTAATTCTCTTCTAAAGCCTTCAAAACAAGGCATCCCTGACAATACCTTGATTTTACCACAGTGAGATCCATTTCAGACTCTTATCTACAAATTGTTGCGATAACATATTTGTGTTGTTTCAAACCACTAAACTTTGGTAACTACTTCCAGCAGCCATACCATTTAACTGGAAAAAAATATCACAGTTACAGATGAAATGCTATAAAAAATATCACTTAACTGGAAAAAGAATCACAGTTATAGATGAAATGGTACAAAAAATAAACAAAACTTAGAGGTAATTGACCCATAAAAGAAAAAACACATGCACAAGAAATACAGAAAGAAATGTTTTCCAAAGAAACAAAGTTATTAAAGAAATCAGAAAATGACTTCAAAATAAGTACACTTTACATATGTAGAAAGATAATGGAGAAAATAGCATTCATGAAACAAGAACATATCACTATAAATAAATTCTAGAAGTTTTTTTTTAAATGAAAACTATAATTACTGATTGATATGGCTTGGCTGTGTCCCCACTCAAATCTTATCTTGAATTGTAACTCTTCTAATTCCCATGTATCATGACACAGACCTGGTGGGAGGTAATTGAATCATGGTGGCAGGTCTTTCCCATGCTGTTCTCATGACAGTGAATAAGTCTCACAAGATCTCATGGTTTTATAAAGCGTAGTTCCCCTGGTAGTTCTCTTGCCTGCCACCATGTAAGACATGCCTTTTACTTCTCCTTTGCCTCCATGCCATGTAGAACTGTGAGTCCATTAAACCTCTTTCCTTTATAAATTACCCAGTCTCATGAGAACTTACCCATGAGAACAGACTAATACACTCAAAAACAAATACTAATTGCACACTAGAAAAGACAAATTAGTGAGCTAAATGATCAAGCCAAAGAACTATGCCAAAATATAACAAAAAGACATTTAAAAGATGGAAGTATTAAACAGAGTGAAGAAAACACTTTTATTTATCGACAGTTCCTAAAGAGAATATAATCAAATATAGGAAAGAAAATGTTAAATGTAATATTTTTTCAAAAGTATAATAAATACAATGAGAAATTTTCTTTAAAAAATTTCAAAAGACCAGGCATGGTGGCTTACGCCTGTAATCTCAGCACTTTGCGGGGGCCACAGAGGGTGGGTCACTTGAGGTCAAGAGTTTGAGACCAGCCTGGCCAACAAGGTGAAATTTCGTCTCTACTAAAAATAGTAGAAAACTTAGCTTGGTGTGGTGACACATGCCTATAGTCCTGGCTACTCAAGAGGCTAAGTTGGGAGAATTGCTTGAGCCTAGGAGGTGGGGGTTGCAGTGAGCCGAGATCGCAACACTGTGCTCCAGGCTGGGTGACAGAGTGAGATTCTGTCTCCAGAAAAAAAAAATAATAATAATAATAATCAAAAGACACACATTTGAGGATATATTCCTCCAAAAGGAAAAAAAAAAAAGAAAGGAACGAAGAGGAAATGGAATGATGAGCAAACATATAAGTAAAATGAGTATTAAATTCTAGTAAGTGTATATTATAAGAAGAGAGAACAGAAAGAGGATGCAGAGAAGGAAGAGAAGGGGATAGTGGAAGCAAGCAAGAAAGAAGGAAGTTAAGAATGTTTTTAAATAATAATCTAGAAACTAAAGTCCAGATTAGAGTTAAAAAGGCAAGGGGTTTAGAGAGAGAAAAAGGAAATGAAGAAAGGGAAGAAAGATACTGATATATTATTGAATATATGTTTATAAAATATATATATACTTGTGTTGAAAACTGAGCATAACAATGGAAAGAATAGAAATAAAATTTTCAGCTATCAAAATAAGGATGAAATGAAACTCACTCAATTCAGAAGAAGATAAGAAAACATGAAGAATGAATGGCAAATAAAAAACACAAAGTGAGAAAACAGACATCAGTAATCGCTGCTCACAATGACTGAATGAACTAGATTCTCCTATTCTCAGACCGAGATTATCGTACTGTATCAAATAAAGGAACCAAACTATCATACCTAAAATGTCTTTTGTTTTCTTTTGTATTTCTTTTTTTAAATTATTTTTCTAAAAGTTTTGTATAGTAGGTGTATATTTTTATGAGGTACATCAGATGTTTTGATATAGGCATACAAAGTGAAATAAGCACATCATGGAGAATGGGGGTATCCATCCTCTCAAGCATTTATCTTTTGAGTTATAGACAATCCAATTATACTCTTTAAGTTATTTTAAAATGTACAGTTAAGTTATTATTAACTATAGTCACCCTATTGTGGTATCAAATAGCAGGTCTTATTCATTCTTTCTATTTTTTGTATCCATTAATCATTCCCACCTCCCCCTAATCTTCCCCGTCTGCCATTACACTTCCCAGCCTCTGGTAACCATCCTTCTACTCACTATGTTCATGAGTTCAAATTGTTTTGATTTTTTGACCCCACAAATCAGTGAGAACATAGAATTTTTTCTTTTGTATTCCTATGGAAGAATAAGTGTACACAAATAGCCAAGAAATGAATGATGAAAAAACAAACATAAGGTATTTTTCCACCATTCATCTAGACATAAAGTAAAGCTATAATAACAATTATGTGGCATGGGAACAGTAATAAATAGATCAATGTAACAATTAGGTAGTAACACACACATACTAGAATATAGCAAGTAATAAAATTTCAAAATAGTGAGAAACAGGAAAAATGTTTCTTGAATTATCCATATATTAGTACTTTTAAAATTTTGATTGTTAGAAGCTAATCTGTCTCTGGCTAAATCTTTTGGCTTAAGAACAAATTTGTTGAGACAAATGGATCTTATATTCAAGATATGTACACATTTATTTATTTATTTAACTATGAGTGATAACATTATGTTAATATCATATAACTCAAGTGAAATTTTTCCATCTTTATACTACTGGGTGAATTATGTGGGAGTAACTATGCTGGCAAGACACGAGAGTAATATATAACAATAATAATATTGCTAATTACATTGCTGTAATAAAGACATAATAAAAATGCTACCAGCTCTTCTGTAGCATAGCTTGTCCTTAAAGCATTGTAAACAGAGATATCATGGCTATTAAGAATTAGTGTTGATGTATGATATTATGATGAAGAGTTAGTCTGACAAACACTGGCCCAAGTGAAAAGAAATACGTTAAATTACTCTTACAACCATTGCTATATCTCTTCAATATGGAAGCTTTGTGTCCTAATTTTTATTCATGTCAGTAGTAGAGAGCACATTTGTAATGAAATGATTTTACCTGAACATTATTCTCTATTCTTTACCTTTTTAACTAATATGCCCCAAATATGAAATTGTTTCAGAAGATACCTTAACATATCTAGACACAAAAATAAGCCCTTCAAAAATGTCCAAAAAAATTTAACTTAGTAATTACTTTTGTGAACCCTTAAATGTTCCAATATACTTCTGGCAGTCTACAAAAGTGTTTTGATTTATTTTTAAAGAATCATATTTATTATCAAATACAGGACTTCGTATTCTACCAGCAGGGTAGTTAGGTTGGCAGTAACAAAAACCAAGTTTCCTAAAGTGATCTATAGGCTCCCATATTTCAGTGTATAACTTTGGAAGTTATGGAATACCAGATGCACATTACTTTTGCCTCATAAAGCTTTGGCCTGGACACACTGTAGCTTCTAAAATCTGCCTAACAAATATACTGGCTTCCTCATTTCTTTTTAATTATTGCAAATAATTGTTATAAACCTAGATACAATGAAAATCTCGTTAGTTTGTGGGTATCGAGTGAATAAAAACCAAAACCATTTGCAACTAATTCATTACATTGTACAAATTTTTTCCTGATTCTGATATGATGATGGCAGGGAATATGACAAACCTTCATTTTACGATAAAAAGCACACGAATGAGGTTATTTCTATGCACTTACTCTAGATTCCTTTTTTTGATCACTTTCTGTAATATTTTATTAAGTAAAACTCCTTTTAAAGCAAGGCATTCTAATCTCCCCCCAAATCTAAATTTATTCCCACCCTCACCCCTTAAGAAAAGCCGTCTCACACTTTTCTCCAGCGAGTAACTACAAAGGGTTAAAGAAAATCTACCCTGACAATACTAGAAACAATTCTCTCGGTGTGTGTTGGTTCACTGCTCCACAGGGCATAGCAGATGTTGTGTCTGGTAGTAAGAAGGGCCCAGGAGGTGTGGGCTGTCAATCACATGTTTGCTTTTTTTTTCCCTTAACTACAGGCTATGCTATGGTTATGAAGCCCAACTAAAACAATCTGCCTCAGCTGGGGTGTGTGAGGTATCAATAACCCTTGGCAAAGGTGTCAAGAGCCTTGCTGGAACTCAACTACCCTGCTGACCAGATGCTTAGCAAGTTAACAAGACTCTGAGCATTCACCACTTTTTCTAACACAACAATTAACACAACTGGAAAATCACTGCACTGATTATCTGAAGAAAAAAAAAATCTCACCAAAGTTGCCTTTTATGGAACAGAGGCAAATAATAAATACTGGACCATACTAGGAAGAGGAGAATTTTGAAGTTTCAAGCTGGGCAGGTGCTATGGCTCAATAAACAAGATGAGAGAAACTGAAAAGTAAAAATATTATCAAAGGTATTTTCTCAGTATACTCATATACATTTCTGAGTACATTAAAACTATTTCAATCTTACCCTTACAAATATGATGTTTTATCTTTGGAAACAACTGAGGCTAACACATTTTCTCATAAGAGATCAATACTAAAACTTGGTTTAAGAATAGAATCTAAAGAGCTGAAGTTTTACTAAAGTGGATAATATTAGTCAGCATCTATATATATAAGAGCATATTCAGAAGTTACTCATTGAACAACATTTAGATAGCTATAAAACCTGGATAAAGCAATCAAGTTACTTGATTTTTTAAAACTAATCTTTAAAAGACTGTATACAAAATTGTTTTTTTTTAACCTAAATATATATTTTGCTTTTTTTTCAAGTTATATTACCTTAAGGTCATTCCCTTTCCTCTCATTCATAATTCTATTAGATTGCAATTATACACTTTTTCTGGAAAAAATAAATTATATACTATTCCTAGAAAAATATATGGTATGCAGGAAAACATGAATATTAGCTTTAAACAATTTAATGTTGTTTGTCTTTGCTTTGAAATTCAATAATGCCATCAGCCTGTAAGACCTCTTAGAGCCTAGCATTTCACACAGTGAAAGCTGCTTTCTGTTACAAAAGCACAGCAGCTGTGACTCCCGCAGATACCCTTAAAGACAGATATAATAAAACACTGGGAGGGAGTAGGTCGACACAGGAGCATGAAATGGACGAGATGAAGCCCCTTTGTCACAGCCAAACAGGCTATAAAGTTACTATAGTAACATACAGTATTAAACTCCAGGTGGATTGACTTAATCTTCCTCAAACAAAAAATAAAGGTTAACAAAAACCAAACCAATAATGATTACAATCACTCTACCCAAATATTTTTCAAGAAGTTCTTATTTTTGGTTTAGTCTGGATAGGTGAAGAACAGGGTACACTGGCTCATGTTCTGATTTGAAGAAACAACCCCAGAAGTTCAGGATGTGGCTAAAGAAATGCCTTTTTAAAATATTTGAATACATCCAATGACTTGAGTTGCAAGAAAATCAAAGTGATGAGAGAACAACTAGACTATATGGATTCTCAAACCTAATATTTTTTCTACGTTCATCACATTATTGTCAAGTGGAGAGAATTTAAGTAATAATGCCTCTGGATCCAGTCCTAAATTCACGGAAAATTCAGCAGCCTTTTCTGAACTTTGGTTGAAGAGTTTCAGGCCCCATCTGTTTTAGTCTACGTTTTCAGGAAGAGAATAATGACTTATGACATAAGGTATAATAAGTATGAAATAAGAACCAAGGAACTAGCCTGTGGAACATAAGACAAAAAGTAGAAAAGACAAGGAAATGAAGAATCACAAATTGAATTCTAATTTTTAAATTTCATTAAGGAAGTATACCTAAGAGTTTAGGAGATACAGTAAACTCTTAGAGTATACGTCAAGTCCTGCTTATTCCTTCTTGTAGGTATAGGACTTGCTATTATTTTGCTGTGATAATTGTTTTATTTATAAACCACTCTTGTAAGCAAAACTTCAGGAACCCTTTATTCTACCCAAACACTCTCTCTCACACACACATGCACACGCGCACACACACACAAAATATTATCTGTTTTGCTTTAGTAAATATCCATTTTTATAGCTCTATTTTCAAATGTTGAATTTTATGTTTTAAATGTGGATGAAGACATGCAATGATAAATAAAACTTAACATGTGCATTTGCATTTTGGATTAATCCAATGATCACTTGGATTGCTCCTTTCAAATACTGCTCTAATGATCTGAAAGAGTTAAGAGACTTGCTCTGAACCTTAATTTATGCCATGGAGTTAGGCACCAGGGCAAGCTGGACTCAATAAGAATATTTTTAGTAGGATTTAGCTAACAGTGTGAGACATACCTTTAATGGATTTAGTTTGGGTAAACAACCTTTGTCTAGACAGCCCAAATGTCACAGGTATTGGTGCTCATTTTAAGTGGTAACTTCTATGCAAATAATTGCAAAGTTGCATTTCGTTCTCTGTACTGATATTTTATGAATTAAGGTTTTTGACTGTATCAATAGCTGAATGTATACTCTTAAATTATAATTTTAGTTAAAGTTTTTTTTTTAACTGGTCACATATTTGACAATATGGCAATAATTAGGTTTCAGATTGCACTCTGAGTTTTTTGATGTGATTGCTGAGGGCTGCTAAAGATTTTTAGTACTATTAGCTATAGAAAAGAGATCTGAAAAGGAAGAGTTGATGGACAGCAGATTTTTGGGGAAAGTACAGAGCAGAATTAGTGTTAAAAGATGAACAAATACAATCATAGTAGGAAAGAATAAGGAAACTTATTTATTATAAGTAAAGATATTTATTAATTAGACTTATTTGGTATATCCATGAATATAAGAAATATGAAATGTTGTGAACTAGAACAGAGCTATATTATTTTTTACAGGTAGATTCAATTTAGTCACCTTTCTTATATTGATAATTAATAACTAATGATATTTTATATTTTTTTAATTAAACATCATATGACCTTTACCTGCTTATGCTTAGATTCATCCATAAAATATTTGCTGTTTACCTTATTACATTGTTGAAGAATCTTAAGAAAGGAGAAAGAAAAACCTCATTCTTGATTTGTGGAACTATTCAAACTAATACGTAGATTGGGATGTTAGAACTGCAAATGTAATTCGCATCTATCCAGAGGCCTAAAATTTTGAGCACTGCACAAAACTATCCATAGGGATAGATTAATGAACTCTTAAATTTCACTCATGTTATAATAATACTTCATGCTTAGTCGAGGTTTTTCATAGTTTCTAAAATTCCAGTTAAGAAAAATATGATTAATTCATTCCTTACATACAAAATTATAAATTCATAATTTTATATAGGTTGAAACAATTTCAAATCATTTACGGTAAATTGTGAAAAATTCAGTAAATTCTGTCACTAACACAAGTTATAAAAATAAGAGTCAGATTAGGTAAAGGATCTCTTTGCAAGCATATAATTTCATTCTAAGCGGGAATGTACTTAAAACTCTTAGTACTGGATAAAGTTTTTGCTTTAATATTAAAATATTGAATTACTTATGCATGCAAATTTATATTTTCCATTATTTTAATTTTAAGAGCAAGTGTCACCTGAAGTAGAATTTATTTCATTGGTTGATAACATCGGAACCACCTTCCCCCAAAAAAACACAAAATAAAAGGGATGTGAGATCCAGAGCAAAAACCATTGCATTAAATGTTGACTTAAAGAAGAATAAGTCACTGGTAATTCTATTTCTTTATTGCATAATCTGTTATTTTGTTTTCCCTTCAGTATGCAGTCCACATTTTGCAAGAAGAGCTGTGGGGTTCAAAACAGTAATTAAAAACCCGGGGCTCTAATAACTTTGACAAATATAGTAGGTCCACTCCATTGCATAAGTTGCTCATAGAGAAAAAAATGGATTTTTAAAGATAAATTAGTTTAATTCATAAAAATTCACATAACAGATAATAGTTCATACAGATTAGTTCTGCCATCTTCATTCAGAGAAGCAAACAAGAAAAAGAGAGGAGGCTACAAGTCATGTTTTTAGTGCTATCAGCTGGAAAGTGTGTCAGACTCTTAAAATTGCTGTAATTTTCACCTCAGGCACCCCAAAGAGCTCAGTAAACCATCCAGGATGAAATTCACAACAATCTGTAAGTCCAGCAAGCCTCCCCACAAAACCTGCAGGGTACCTGAGAATGCCCCAGACTCTCCTGGCATCCTCAACGACTTGATTTTGACCTCACTGAGCATTCATTCCATCAGAATAACAGAGTCACCCTCCTCAGATTCTGTATCTGGATAAGAAAGAAGAAGAATCAGAAACAAACAACCAAAGCCATTAAGACAATTTATATAAAGAACAACTGTTTTAATGACCCTGCAGATTGTACCCCAAGTTCCCTGACTTCAAAGGAATGATATGAGCTGGAAGTTCTAGTCTGCTAATGAGCAAAAACCATTTTTATGTAAACATATCTATGCTTTGTACCATGGATATCTTATGAGCACACAGCAAAGAATGGTTAAATATGCTTTATTTCTGTATTAATAACATTTAGTAAGGTCAGTAATAATCACTTACCTTAACATTTTCAAGAGACAAAAGCTTCTCCAAAAGCTGTTGCTATTGTCTAACTGTATCCACATCAGAAATAAAGCTCAGGAATCTCATAATGATGGAAGCTGCGATTATTGTCACTTTAATTTTCTTTTTTATTTCCAAAAAATAGAAATGGGTTTACAATGATTTTTGCACAAAATATGGAGCAAAATTCACTCAGTGAACAAACTGTTCTCTAGATACTTCTAAAAGCAGAATTAACATTTTCTTTTGTAAAAATATCATAATGTCCATAGCTCTGTTTAAATGGAGATACCCTATTGTCAAAAACTTTTTAAGGAAATTCCGTTAACTAACTGGTGACTTCTATTGATGGACCATTCCAATTTTCCATCTTCTCTAAAAATATGAAGCTTTTAAAGTAGGTGTAAGACATTTAAACAACCACCACATTCAAGAGAGAACACTGTTTTTCCTCTTTGTTATCGAATACAGCCTCTATGTCACAGTCAACCTTTTAGATAATGGTCACTAAATAGTGAACATTAGTTTTTAAATCTCTCAAAATATGTGAAGATAGTAGGATAATAATTTCTGAATGAAATCTGAAGTCACAATTGCTTATCTATGTTTGCATTATATAAAATCAATTATACTTAATATTGCATGTAATTTATAATACATTAATAGTTTATTAGAATGTGAGCCCCATGGGGACAGTGCCTGTATCTGTTTATTCATTCCTCTATTTCAGTGATCACAACAGTGCCTGGCACATCATAGATACTGAGTGTTTACCGAATAAACAAATGATGAAATTACTACATTTGACATAATTTTCTGTAGCTGCCTAAATATATGAAAAGGAATAAATATTTTATTTCACATTTCAGCTCAGTTAAATAAATTGAAATATACTTCGGGAAACAGGTTTAAATGATTCCTCCTTGATGAATGTAGAACTTACAGAAAGCATGTACAAAGTGTGTAATTTTCTTTTTTTGTTTATAAATTAATGCTCTCTCTTTGTATATATATCACTTGGCCACTGTTAAATGACAATTGAGAGATAAAACCATTAAGAAAAAGATTGCATATTTGTTTACACAAGCAAACTATTTATAAGGGAGTCTTGAAAAACTGTCTCTCTGAACACAGTTTGACGCAGGTATGTAAAGGAAAATAAACACTCACAATACACGGTTTCGAAAGTTATATTTTGCCTGTCAGCAATAGGGAAAAAAAACAGTTGTTTTCTCTAATGATTATCATATTTGCATGAGTCTGCACCTAACTGTAGGTATCAGTACTGCAGAGTCATGATTCACTTTTCCTAGGAAGTTGGCAACTTCAGGGAAAGCACTAAAGCCTTCATCGATTTGGGGACTGGTGGGTTCTTGTTCAGGTTTGTTTTAGTTCATCCATTAATGAAATGGTTTTTGTTTGTATGTGTGTTTTGTTTTCATTTCTGACTGTGGTATGATGTGCCTAGTCATCATGGAGGCGCAGGGCAAGATGTGAATTTTGCTTTTTAACTAGAATTTCACGACCAGAAAATGAATTATTCAAAATGTATTTATTTCAGGCCTCATGTAAGTCTATCTGTTCACCATACTCTGAATGTTTTACTCAGCCTGCCTCAGACATGCTGCTTTGTGCAAAAAAGAATAAACTGGGTGCTTTAGATTTGTTCCCTAGCAATCACTTAGGACTCTTCTGGAAGAGACTACTGGAAACGCCATGCCCACCCTGCCTACCCCTTCCCCAACTCCACCTCAGTGCCAAACAGCTCTCAGTCCTGCTTCTGGAATCTCAAATCTGCCCTCCAGGGGTTTGCTCCCCGGAGCAAGTGCATTAACCTTTCTGAACCTCTGTTTCCTCATTTATGAGACTATGATTTAAAACTTATTTACAGGATTTTTGTGAGAATTCCATACAATTGACATAAAGAAGTTATGACTGTAATCTCCCCACAAAAGTTATGCAGTTAATACATATTCTCTGCATGCTTATTTTCCTATTTTTAGCCTGTTCATCTCTTTTTACTTGTCATTTAGACGGGATTTATAGATTGTAAAATGCTTATTTTTCCCAAAACAGTTGAGCCCACGTTCACTTTTGAACTCTTGCTTGTCATTGCCTTGGGGGAACACTTCTCTTGAATCCAAGTCCCAAGACCAGGCCATCTTCTGGTTGTTGCTGCTCTCTAGACCCCTAGAGAGGCAATTCTGATCTGACATATTGTGGCTTTAATGACTGAGACAGTCTCTTTTAGCTATGATTTCAAATTTTGGCTCTAACATTGCCTATCTGTTGCCTGGTTTCCTCATCTGTAGAATGTGGATTACTAAATTCTCTTACACCATCACAGGGAATAAATTAAATAATGCACACATGCTTTTTAGCATAGTGTATGGCATGTGAAATGCAATAAAAGGTGATTCTCCTTATAATTAAAGAAATAGAAATTAGTGCCCATAACACTGTGTATTTATATAATAAAATTCTTTCCAATTGCCCTGCAAGATGAGTGAAGCAAATCTGTAGAAGGTATATTCATTTCTCAAATATTTTATTTCGCTTCTACGAAAAACTAAAAAAGGCTGGGTGCAGTGGCTCACACCTGTAATCCCAGCACTTAGGGAGGCCGAGGCAAGCAGATTGCCTGAGATCAGGAGTTCAAGACCAGTCTGACCAACATGGTGAAATCCTGTCTCTACTAAAAATACAGAAAAAATCAGGTGGGTGTGGTGGCATGCTCCTGTAATCCCAGCTACTCAGGAGGCTGAGGCAGGGGAATTGCTTGAACCAGGGAGGTGGAGGTTTCAGTGAGCTGAGATCGTGGCACTCCACTCTGGCCTGGGCGACAGAATGAAGCTCCATCTCAAAATAAAAAAAAAAGAAAAACTAAAAAATACATTTGTTTGGCTCACAGATGTTAATGATCTGGGGAAACTTTGATATTTAATGAAAATTGTTTCCTAGAATTTGTGCCTGTGGATTATTTTTTAATATAGCATAGGTTAGGCAGGACTAGGGTTTTATAATTACTGGCAATATCAAGGAAAATAGATCTAGATCATTTTATCTATAGTACTATGAAGTGTTATAAAATGAATATAATAAGCATTGTAATAGCTATGAATGTATGTCAGTTTTTAAATTATTATTCCTATTGTAATAATGAACTTGAAAATTATGTTTTATTATTGAGTCCATCTAGAAAAGGATTTCAGTGCCTACCCTAGTTTAAGGCTTATATCATTTGCTCAAAAAATGTTTGTTGAATGAACAAAACTGTATAGAATACTTATGTAGAAATTTCTGGAGGATAGAGTTATTCCAAAGCATTCAACATGAATGCTCAGCCAAAGACATTCCTCTATATAAAGAGATTTCACCATTCAAGATAGTGACTGGCAAAACCTCCAGGAGTAAGAGAACCCTACCAGTCGGGTACTACGAGTTTCCATTCAGGTTGTGATGGCAAGCCTTCAGAAAGAACTAGCAAATCAAACAAAGGAAGAACACAGGCACCACAAAGCATTTTACTGCTCTAGTGGAACTGTGTGATGCCCTGAATTTCACCTGCATTGACACTTGAAAATAGAACTTTGATGGAATGTTTCAAATAAAATACTGTATAACAAAAGTTGCCGTCCTTGCTTTGCCACCCGTTTATTTGTAACAAATCATTCTTTATGCAGGAGAAAAGGAGTGAGTGGCAAGTGAATGTGTGCAAGAATATAGCATTGGGATGATTGAGTTTGTTTAAAAATCGAATATCACGTCAGCTAGCAAATTTATCATAAATGTCTTTTCTGTGCTTTCAAATTACCAAAGTTATCAATTCTTTTTTTGAACAAATTTGGCTGAAAAGTAAATAAGACTACTAAGGGAAACTGCACCTTAATGCATATGGAAGGGAAAATTTCTGTTTGCATGAAGAAGCCATTGGTCAATCTTCTCAACTAGGCAAGAGTAGCTGGATCATAGAATCATAAGTTTTTATTGTCTGACCAAGAATATAATGGAATCTCATAGAGGCATTTTTTTTGGTTGTTACAATGATTGGGGGCACTTTTAGCTTTATATTGGATAGAGGCCAGGAATGCTGGATAGCCTCCAAAGAATATCCCCGAGTCCTCAAAAATTTTTTTAAAAAATTATCAAGACACTTATATGGGTGTGAATGGCACCTAGAGCACAGCTTAATTTTACAATTAAATTCAACTATTATTTTTACAGTTTTAACATAATTGGAAGTTTTCAGAAATTGAGCCATTTTATACAGTAATAGAAGTATGCCCTTCATTTTTTCAGACTGATTAAAAGTACTTTACCTCGAAGAACATATTCAACACCTATGGTGATGCCATTCCCACTTGAATCCCTGCTACAACACACCTGAGTGGGTCTGATTTTGGCAGCTGTGGCTTTCCATACATAGGTGCAAGCATATGAAAGAGAACCACTGATGCAGCCTTACAGGAAAGTGACTTCAAGTAATGCACAGAGAAAGAGAGAGAAAGAGAGAAAAAAAAAAGGCTGGCTGGCTCTTAGCAGAGGTGAAATGACATAAATGTTACTATATACTTCTTAATCTACATTCCAATATAGACAGAGCAATGAAATAACATGTTCCCAGGACACCATAGTTTGTAGTTCTTGGGGCTCTGGTGCTTTCACCAAAAAGACTCTGGCTCTTTCACAGGAGTTTTACTGCTTGGCCCCTTCAGCACTTTCCTTTTTTGTCTACCATTCTAGAGCAGAATTGAGAATCATTTTCCTGCCTTCATTGCCTGTGAACTTCTCTCCTTGAGTAGCCAACCTTATAAGGCTGCTCTTATAGCTTCTTCATGTGCAGGAAATACTTCAAGCTGAAGATTATATTAATGGCCAAGTGACTGTTCAGTAGAAATTTTCTCAGTGTATGTTGCCTAAGTATGCCTGTGTTTGCAAGAAAAACTATGCCAGTCAATATGTTGAACACTGGCACACTGAATGCAGTCAAGTTTCAGGGTTTTAAGAAACATCTTTCTGGTCTTTCATTTTATTGTCTTTATCTTGCAATGTGACAATGCATATAAACTGCTTAGCACAAGGCCTAGTACAAAGTAAAAGCTTTAACTTGTCAATTATTGTTATACTCTTATTATTATCAGCTATTACTTGTTACTCTTCTAGATATTCAATATAAAAGTACATTGCAAATTGATGCCATGAAAGAAAGATACTTTAATTTTTGCAAGTCTCATAGAGGAATTAAAGTTCTTTTAACAGGAAAGCATAAAATGACAGTTGTAATATATGTAGATTTCACTCATGAATGGTTATAATAATGAAGTAGAAATCAAAACTACATAGACACTCTAGGTTCTACTAGCTGTTTTAGTTCCTAAGATGAACTCTTTAATTCTCTCCTCTGTAAATAAAAGTTAAGGTTTCCAAAGTACTCATGATTGTTTCTAAATTATCTTAATTGTAAGAGCTAAATGAAAATTAGAGAAGCATAAGAAACAATCCAGAAGAAATAGAGTATGATGTGATAGTTTTTACTGTAGTGTAGGCTTGAGTTCTGGTTTTGATTTTGCCTTAATTTACAGCATCATTTAGAGACTTGGCTAAGAATTTCTTTTTTTCAAGAGTCAGGCTTCATGGCAACAAATGGCCCTGAAAAACAAAGCATGTGCTAGCACCAGCAATGGGATAAGTTCTCTTTTTCACTAATATAACCCCAGAGGCATTATTCAATTATGGCTACTTGTTCACCAAATCAGTGTGCACAATACAGACTTTTCTCTATCAAAATATCTCCAGTAAGATCTTCAGATGACCCTTAAGTTTAATCATCTATATTTGATTTAATTTGAGATTTCTGAGAAATAACTGAAGTGATTTCAAGATGTTCCCAATCAAAATTGCTTTAGGATAACAGTGTGAACTACATCAGGAACTGTCCCTGCTGGCCAGATGTGGCCTAGTGCCAGGTTCAGGAGCTCTGGGAGATTCGGAATACTGGGAGTCTGTCTTTCACGGAAGCTGATATTGCTTACAAGGATAAACAGGTCATTGATGTATTGACCATGGACTATTGCCACAATGCAGAGCTATGATATTTTTGAAAGTCAGTTGTGAGAAAGCACAATGAAAAAATAAGCAAAATTTCCTAAGTCGTCCTGAGAATGCAACAAATCAATTCAGTGATTTTCAAGGTCTCTGCATGACAAAAATTTCAAATTGTACGTGTGTTTTTGAATTCTTAGAATGAGAAATTTCCTATGTTGCAAAATGGCATTGTTAACATGCTTTTAAAAGAAGACAGTTTAATTATAGGTAATATCCACAGGAAAAGTTTTTCTTTTTCATATAGGTACTTCTACAAACTTAAGTAATTCAAAAGAAAGTTTACCCATCAATCCAAGCATATAAACTGCACTTGAGAAAAAAAGTCATTTACCCTCTCTAAGCAGAGGCAAAAGTATAATTAGGAATATTTCCTCATAATACATTTTAATTATCTTTGACCAATAATAACATTTGGATGCTGTGGTGTATTCTCTCTCTCATGTGTAGTAAGATTAAATTCAAGTTTCAATCCATTTCTTGTCAAGTCCAACTCCCATTAGTAAGAGTTAAAAGCAGCTGCATCAAGCAGCTTTAACAATGAGGATATCCTTAAAAATATGAATTATGTACATTTGCCATGAGATAAATGTGACAGGAATTCAGACTTTATTGGCATCTACTCACTATAGTTCTTATAAGTGCACTCTGTTATGTGGATGATACATGCCACATTTTCTGCAGTTTTATCATTTTAAAGTATATAGTATAAAGATACTGACTGCTCTTTATGCCCAACATATAAATTAACATTTCATTTAATAATGATAACTTAGAATCGTGATACACTTTATAATTTACAAATCAATTTTACATTGGTAATCTCATCTTAAAATTTTGTCTCAAAAACAGATTCTTAATAAGATTCTAATGTTATGAAAACTGCCCATTTTCTCCAAGTCCAAGTCTGGATTTTTTTCCAAATGTATTAAATTATTTTGAAAAAGATAATTTTAAATTAAATAGAGAACTCTGCAGGATGAATCACCAGTTCTGTCCTTCCACATTTTAAACTTTTACCTTTTTTGAAGATTTCTTCTACCATTAAGAATATGTCTTATTTGGATTATCTTGCAATATCAAAGCAAGAGAAGATTGTATAAGACTTTTTACCAGATTAATGACATTTGCAAAAATGATAGATGAAATAAAAATAAGCCTAGTCACTAGGAGTTTCAGATTCTCATTTTCAGTTAGGCATAATGTATGCAGATTAAAAAGAAAAATCATAATAAATTAGCTTTATAACCAGCAAGAATTATAAGTGGGTTAGTAGACTATGCTTACTCTATGCCATTTAACAATGACAACACTGTGCAATATTTTCTTCATTATACCAAAACAAGTGTTTTAAAAAATCACTGGCTTTCTCATGTTTCTGATGCTTGCCCTATCTGCGGAAAGGGAAAAACAAGAAAGGAAACATTTCTAAAAAAGCCACTTCGGTAATATCTGAGACAACGCCATTCTTATTTCACTGGGATTTCATTTCATTCTTGTAGGTTTAACATCTCACTGCATGAACAAAGAAAGTATCACGTGAAAAGGGCTTCAGGCTAGCTACTTCCAAAAGGATTCAACCTTCCTAGTGCTATCAATATCATCCATACACCCACATAGTTAGCACTTTTGAATACATTTACTGAAAACCATTAATAAAGCAACAATCTTAGTCTGGTTCTTAACCATGTGTCAGAGTGAAATAAGTTCATGTAAATCTGTGAACTGCACGACAATGATCAAATTAACAGTCATTTCAAGAAAAAATGCCCCTCAGGCTGAAAAATAATTAGTAGTCTCTCACTATCTTTTCCTCCTAATAAAAATCACGATATTATTGTTGACTGTGCTAATAAAACACCTCATATGACCCTGATGCAGCTTGATGTAAAATGTAAGGACTGTTCTATTGTGCAGTCTCACATATGTTTTATTGAACATTTCCACTTGGCTCTTCATCTGGGAACACACGGGCCCACAGAAGCTGAAGAACTTTTGTCACAGTGTAATGCAACTCTCACTTGTTTATTGCTGCAGTTAATAAAACACCGACTTTGAAATTTCTTATCTTTGAAATTTAACTTTTAACTGCAGAAACTGAATATTCAGAGTTTCGGATATAAGCAGGGATAAGAGAAAGAGACAGAAAAAGCCAACAGAGAGAATCCAGTGCGTGCATAAAGCAGTCCAAGGTTGGCATATATGTAGCCATAAATGTCAAGTCCTGGATTTTGACTTTTAGGAAAGCAATATTGAGAAAGTCTTAATGGTCAGAGGTTGTTCAACATATTTTCCATCTGGTTATTTATACTCACACCACGATTACCTTTTGAATGCTTTTGTGCAAAACAATAGTGGAGGTCTATGAGGGACAGAAAGAAGTTAAAAAACATAGTTCCTGTTCTCAAGGAGCTTATCAAGGATATGACACATTGGGTTTCTGCACTGAAGTGGATGATGAGCTAATGTTGGTTAATAACATTTCCAATATACAAGCTGAGGATAAAACGTCAGTTGTCTTTATAAAAAAAAAAAAGACACAAACCCGAGAAAGTCAGCAAACTACTGAAGCATGTGACTCAGAACATTAAATAGCATCTATATACTGATACCATGATTCATAAGAAACTTGGTTTCAGGAATCAGCATGATTCAACAAAGGCATTTGGAGGTGGTGAGATGAATAAGACATTGTCTTTTCCCTGAAGTGGTTTGGTGTTCAGGGAAGGAAAATTCATTACTATCGCTAATTATAATATAAACCAGAATATGGCCAGTTGTTCCAGTGACTATTTACTCTATAGCAGAATATTTTCATTGTGCTTTTGTAAATTCTTAGAATCAAGTCTTTGAAGTAATCAATGATACAAATGTTTCTTGGAAAAAGCTGAACATTTTCAGGCATAATTTTAAGGAAATATCTAAGTGTCAAACATTATCAGAAAAGATATAGTAGTTAACAGCAGATAGTAAGCAATTGGATAATGAAAAGAAATGTCAAGCTTATTGTTGATATTACAAGAATGTATATGAAAATATACATTTTCCAAGAGCAAAGAAAATTTTGTTTTGCCTAAGTTTTATGGAAGGGACATCTCAGAATTCCTCTAAACCCCTGTTTTTCAAAGTGAGCTCCACTCTACATTAAAAAAAAAAAGTTTCAAAGGTTCAGTAAATCTGGAAATACTAGATAAGCCAAGTTTAACATCTCTAGAGCTTTAATACGGTCACGTGCATTGTGGATCTCTAGGAGAAAAACTCCTCTAACAGAGCATCTCAAAGGACTGTAGTTCCACGGACCAAAGCTTGGATATAGCAACATCTGATGGTAGATGGGAAAAAAAGCAGACTCTCAGCTCCCATCCCTAAAAGGTGGAGCCTAGAAGTCTTTCCTTTTAAGACTCTTCAGGTGATTTCAATGTAATTATCTAGTATTGAACCTTGAACGGATATTTGAGAGTCACTGCTACTAAAAGTAAGACTTTACATTTAGATACTACAGGTGATTCAAGATTTATGAACATTAGTTTCTTTTTTTTTTTTTTTTGAGACAGAGTCTCGCTCTGACACCAGGCTGGAGTGCAATGGCACCATCTCGGCTCACTGCAACCTCCGCCTCCCAGGTTCAAGCGATTCTCCTGCCTCAGCCTCCCAAGTAGCTGGGACTACAGGTGCGCACCACCATGCCCGGCTAATTTTTGTATTTTTACTAAAGACAGGGTTTCATCATGTTGTCCAGGATGGTCTCAATCTCTTGACCTTGTGATCCACACGTCTCGGCCTCCCAAAGTGCTGGGATTACAATTAGCTTCAATATAATAGCAGGCATTAAAGCATTATTTCAGAAGGCCTTTCAATAGAGAGATGAAAGTAAATGCTTTTCATAAATACCCTTTGCTGGAAAAAGGCAAATCTTTCATTTCTCGGGCTATGGTCTACTTTACATCATAACCATGTGAACATTTTGAAAAGAAAGAGGAAGGAATTTCTGAATGTCAGTGCTCAACAGACCTGGCTAATTATACTTGGCACAATTATTATCTATACTGCTTGTTGCTTCTTTCAGCATGGGATGAGTTCCCTCTCAGTTTTCTTTTCTTTCTTTTCTTTTTTTTACAAAGCAAAAAACACCTCTACCTCTGTTTATTTCCCTGGCTCTAAGTAGCCAAGTGCTTAGTAAAGAGAATCAAGCAGAGGCATGCCATTACTTTAAATATTACGAGCTGCTGGGTGTCCAAATACTACATTCTGCCCTATGCTACTTTCATTTATATGATACACAGGCTGTTTTTTTTTTTAATTTTTAATTTTTTTTTTCTTTTTTTTGAGACAGAGTCTCGCTCTGTCGCCCAGGCTGAAGTGCACTGGCGTGATCTCCGCTCACTGCAAGCTCCGCCTCCTGGGTTCACGCCATTCTACTATCTCAACCTCCCGAGTAGCTGGGACTACAGGCGCCCACCACGCCCGTATTTTTAGTAGTGTTAGCCAGGATGGTCTCGATCTCCTGACCTCGTGATCTGCCTGCCTCAGCCTCCCAAAGTGCTGGGATTACAGGCGTGAGCCAGGCTGTTTTAATAAACTTTTCACTCTTTGAATTTTGCAACTTAAGTTTCAGCAAAAAATAACCCACAAAGCTGATTTTAAATAAAAGCAGATGGAACTGTCAAAGAAGGCCAAATGCAAGAAACAAAAGGAAAAGTGTGTATTTTCTGAAAAAGTAGTCCATAAATTATTTTCGTGTACCTCTGTCATGAAAGGTGTGGTTTGTGTGACCAATGTTGTCACACAGCAGCACGTAAGATGGTATTGACACTGATCCTTCTAAAACAAATGAAGAGTAATGCCACAACTATTAGGATAATTTAACAAAAGAATTGTTGCCATTGGTCCTAACAGGAAGTCAGAGTTTTCTTTGTAATTCTCGCATTCTATATGTACAACGCTGACAAAACTACAAGTTCTCTTTAGAGAATTCTTGTGCTTAGGAATCAGTGTAATTTTGAGTCAAGCATAAATCAACATAGATCAAAACCTGGCATCTCTCCTGAGTTGTTAAAGTGAGTTATAATGCATTTATTTAAAATCAATACTCAACCTCAGTTGTTTTATTTTTTCTTTTGTTTGATTGTAAAAGTGATATTGGTATATTGGTAATGCACACGTCTTTTTTTTTTTTTTTCAAATTTTCTGATTGTCTTTTTTTTTTTCTTTTATTATTATTATTATTATTATTATTATTATACTTTAGGTTTTATGGTACATGTGCACAATGTGCAGGTAAGTTACATATGTATACATGTGCCATGCTAGTGCGCTGCACCCACCAACTCGTCATCTAGCATTAGGTATATCTCCCAATGCTATCCCTCCCCCCTCCCCCCACCCCACAACAGTCCCCAGAGTGTGATGTTCCCCTTCCTGTGTCCATGTGTTCTCATTGTTCAATTCCCACCTATGAGTGAGAATATGCGGTGTTTGGTTTTTTGTTCTTGCGATAGTTTACTGAGAATGATGATTTCCAATTTCATCCATGTCCCTACAAAGGACGTGAACTCATCATTTTTTATGGCTGCATAGTATTCCATGGTGTATATCACACGTCTTCTTTATTTTTATTATTTTTATTTTTTTGACAGAGTCTCCCTCTGTCATCCAGTCTGGAGTGCAGTGGCATGATCTCTGCTCACTACAACCTCCACCTCCCAGGTTCAAGCAATTCTCCTGCCTCAGCCTCCCTAGTAGCTGGGATTACAAGCATGTACCACCATGCCCGGCTGATTTTTGTACTTTTAGTAGAGACAGGGTTTCACCATGTTAGCCAGGCTGGTCTCGAACTCCTGACCTCAAGTTATTCGCCTGCCTTGGCCTCCTAAAGTGCCAGGATTACAGGCATGAGCCACCATGCCCAGCCGGTAGTAATGCACACTTGTAAATCAGTATACATTGAGGAATTAAAGCCTCTTGTTTATAAAAAGTCTTCAGTGTCTGTAAAAAACAAAAATTCCAGCTCATGGTAGTCAAGTGACTAACAGATGAATGAATGAAGACATCTCATACACACAAATATAATTCCTCCCTCAATTATCCAAGTTCTAGCTGACTTTGACAGTGAATATTGTCTTGCCACTGTGATGTAAAAAGTTTAAATTATGCTAATACATTATTTGTTGTTGTTTCACTAGTCTATGTATACAACAAATCATCCCTAGTCATAGTGGCAAACAACTCTTTATTATTATCTTTTACATTTCTGTCAATTGACAGGACTCAGCTGGACGGTTTTCCCTTAAGGCTTCTTGCAGCATTGCAAACAAATGTCATCCAAAGTTTTGATTGCCCTGGACATCCAAGATGGTAGGCAGTTAATTCTGGATGTCACATGAGAGTTGAGCTAGGGGTGTAGACCAGAGGATCTACATGGGACATCTTTGTGTGGCTCAGGCTTCTTACAAGTTCTTCGAGGAAGCATCATAAATACAAGTATAACAAGAGATCTGGGAGAATGTGCAAGACTTAGTATTACCTAGACTTTGAAATCCCAGAATATTACTTTGCTGTATTTTATAGGAAAATGTAAGCCACCAGATCCAGGCATAATTCAAGAAGAAGGGAACTAGACTCCATCTTTCAATGTGGGAAGTGTAGACATACATGAAGGGAAGGAATTAATAGCTTTTAGCTTTGACTATCACAGCTTTTTAGTGGTTCTTCTTTCTTCAAAGACATAAGCATGTCTCAAAATTGAGTGAAATATTTTAGTCAAAGCACTTCTCTCTGTGGTATAAAGAGGCCTGATACCATTTTAACTCCTTACTTATCACTTCTTGAGGCAGAGGAAAAGTAGCAAAACCGTTAAATGGGAATGCTCTCATTTCAATTGAGTATTGAAGATTGCCAATAATTGTATGCCTTGCTGTATAAATGGCAAATATTGTAGAAACTGTGAAATATCAAGAAAATATAATAACCCTTGTTTCACCTAGAGTGACAGGCTGTTAAAGTCGATGAAAGATCATACTTTTAATTTCATGTACATCTCAATGAAGCAAATACTTGTACTCTTATTTTGCAGATAAGCCTCAAGAGGTTAAGTGTTGTTTCCCCCTCCCCCCTAAAAATGCACACTTAATAAATAGTAAAACTGAGACATCAGTCCAGGGATTTTGCTCTTTTTACTATATATGCTATTATAAAAAGTTAATAAATACTGTGAAAACTTGTGGAGAATTTGGAGGTGAGAGCATGAAAATAGGGTGAAGACACAGTAGGAGCTAGGGAACATTATGCTGAGAAACTTTCCTTTTACTGCTAGTTATTTCAACAAACATTTTCTACAATCTGAACTACTAGAGTGGCGAGCCTTATGGTAATCACTGTCTGGGAAAAATTAAAAAACAAAACGAAACAAAACTCTAGACTTGGGGAGTGGAGAAAGAGCGAGCAATGTCATGGAGGTCACAGAACCGGCGGCCAGGATGAGGCACAGCGTGGCTAGAGATGGTGTGTGGGAAATATATTGACAAGTGATGAACAATGAGATACACGGAGGAATGGGAGAGGAGACCCCTTCCCTCCCTCAATGCTCACACCCCCGCTGCTGAACAGCCTTTTGGGTTTGTATAGAGCTTGAGGAAGACTGTGAAAGAAATCATGAGAACATCCACAGGCCGGCTGCAAGGCACTCTCTATTTTTTTTTTCTCTTTACACTGTTTAAAAACAAAGCAAAACAAAACAAAACTGCATGCCGATAGCAAGATGAAGTAATTTAAATTTTCAGTAATATCAAAGGAATATAATGTAACAAACAAAATACACTATTGCCTAATTATATAGTATTATGTTTCTGCTCGAGTCATGTGTATAGCCTAATCTTAAAAACGAGGGGAAAATAGTATGAGTAGCAGCAACTTTATTTGATTCCTTTCTCTAAACAGTTTATAATTGCTTTAAAATTGGTATCATTTTTTAAGAAAAGTACTCTGACAAATACAATTATAAAAAAGATATAATGAAAGTGTTCAACATCACCTATTATATTATTTTTAGTATTTACCACTGATTTATGTGTGTTACTAGTTGGAAGATTAATCTAGGCAAATATTGTTCATTAGGCTTAAAATCTCATCAAAACCTAACTCAAAAAAAAAAAAAAAAAGATCAGGCCACATAAGCAACTTTTTCAGTTACACATTTTTAAGTAAGTTGATTCACTTCTCTTAGGGGTTAAGTGGTCTCAAATTATTTTTATAACATTGATATACATTTCAATTTGTGAGAGCAAGTTGCATTTCTTTAAAAGGATATCAAATTGTAATGTCATTCTTCATCTGCCTTTAATTTTTATCTGTGCATTCATCTACATCCATCCCAGCCTATTATGAATAATGATTTCTAACTATTTTATGATCCATGTTTTTGCTGCAAAATGCACAAAAGTAATTAAGGCAAATTGGAACAATTATAGAAATACACTACTCAATAACTCAGTTGCCAAAAAAGTTTTACTGTACCCTAAGGAAGAAAAAAAATGCCTATACAGCAGTAATATCATTCCACACGTTTCATTTATTCCTGCAAGCCAGCCAAGCTCAAATTAATTGTACTGACTAAACTTTTCTTCTTGGAGAAAATTAAAGATATGCTGTTGTCAACACTTGAGCACAACCTTGCCGACACTTAAACTCAGAGAAGGGTGTGACATCCTGCCCCGGCTGCCTTGCGCTAATTAATCACTCTGGTATTTAGGACCATTCAAGCAGACAAATTAATGGGGAATAATTAGTGTATCTTTGTTCCAGCTCAGCTTTGCACACCAGACACTCTCAGGGAGAGAGGGGAGTTTGCAGAGCGCAAGCCATTAGCATGTGCATAGTTTCACTTCTGTTCAGCAAGTTCTTCAGAGATTAAGAGAAAGGCCAAATTAGCAGACGTGTGACTGGGGTTAGGACACCCTTCTGGAAAGAAAGCCCTCTGTTTGGGTATCAGCTTTCAGAAGCAAGTCGATAATCCAGAGACTGAATTTCATAAAACACAATTAAACCTCAGGGATGAAATAATTTCAGAAACCAAAAACATGTTTTTAAAAATATAGTGAAAATACTATTATTTATACTGTTTGCATTTATTTATACATCACAGAGAAAAAGGCAGCCCTCAGAAATTTCATTTTTTTCTCTATATTATTGTTGGTTTTTGTAAATTCTTATTGAAAATTGATTTTTATCAACAAATGGTATTTATAAAGTTCGTAATTGAAGTGTGTAGACCATTTAACCTCTCTCCATTTAGTTAGAACTCTCTGTAGATACTCCCTACGGCCATAAAACTTAATTTGTTTCTTCTGATAGGAATCAGAGAGTAGAAAATTCAGACAAAGTCTCTATACACAGTCAGTGTGACCAGCATAGTATTGATTAAAGTCTGTCCCATTTTATCCTGCTGACTGGTTTCAACGTGCATGTGGACTGAAGGCACAGTTTCTTACTGAAATATATTTAAAAACTAAAAATAAAGTGTTGAGATTTACTACATTCAGAATATATCATGATTTGGCTTCACTATTGAAAATTTTTTAAAAATGAAACCACTTGACTCATATGAGTACATGTTTTCCTGGATTAAAACCACGGGTTTTACTTTGATACATAAATTCTTCCCCTCACCAGACAAAAACATCAGAGTTTTTACACAAATAATGCTTCAAACATTATATTTTATCCTGACAATAAATTATTTCTGAGCTTTTTATTAACAGTTTGCTATATACAGAACTTATCTAAACATACTGCAAATAATTGTGTGAATATATGTATATCCATATACATAATCACACTTGGTTTATACCATATGTGTGCATGATCTTTTATTGCTTTTTCTCATGTTTCTGCAGTTTATGTAAAGGAGGCATTTTTCCTGTTTTCCTACCTAAAGTTCCTATGTTTTGTATGTTCACTGACTATTTTCTACACGTTACTATCTAACCCTCCAGCTTTATCACTTAACAAGCAAGGCAAGAATTACTGCTATAGCATACAGAGAACATTCCTGCAGATTCCATACTCACTGTAGGAAGGCTCAAAACACAGACCTCCTCACTCTCAGAGAACAAGGGTACTGCATGGAAAGGCAGGCCCAGAGGGTCAGGAGCTGATGTTGAGACCACACAGTGTGAAAATAGACCACATTCCCAGCCCAGTTATCAATTCTTTTGTAAAGAGATTCCACCACTCTAACTACAAAGGTGAATTAAATGTGGGACACTGTGAGTACATTTAGTTCTATTAATAGCACATAACATAAAAATAGTCCAAAAAAGGAATTTCCCTACCTGGACCATACCAAAATTTATGATATTGCTTTACCATATGCAGCTTCTAGATCTCATAAAAACATGATATTGTTAGGCATAATGCTCTTGAATTTGTGCTGGTGGAATGGGAGGAAAAAAATAACAATCACAAAACTACATATTCTTACAATTTCTTAGAGAGGAGAAATGAATCTCTCTCCAGTCTCAGCTGAAATACTAAATTACTGCCTATGATAAGCCCAGATACCATTAGAAAGGCTTCCATCCT
Organism: Pongo pygmaeus; assembly: GCF_028885625.2. Taxonomy (NCBI): domain Eukaryota; kingdom Metazoa; phylum Chordata; class Mammalia; order Primates; family Hominidae; genus Pongo; species Pongo pygmaeus. The sequence continues at coordinate 97,886,125 of NC_072378.2, read as the reverse complement.
GGGAGTAGGTCCTCCTAGATCTTTGAAGGTGCCTAATCCTCATTAAAGGCAAACCCTGGGCGTAGGAGGGGCTGCGCTGGCATCAAGGCACCTGGCGACGACTAAAAGCGCTGGCCCCATGTGCGGCTGCCGCTGAGCAGCAGAATGTAATTTAGTCGCACCAGCGGGAGCAGGGGTCAATGATTTTATATTAATGGGGATCACGACAGTTCTAAGCTGTGGCGTGCTTTGAAATAAGTGTTGTACAAGGCAGCAAAGAGAGCTCAGCTGAGGAAATGAGCTGTGTCACTGTCTCCTCATGCCTTGCAGCAAACACTGGAATGTTTTTAGTTGCCACAGACTCTGTGCCATCATAATATTTTATAAACAACAATTACCTGTTTCATTTTGCAAAACTCAGACTCAGTAATGCTGCTCAAGATGTCACGAAGGATGAACAAATTCCTTTCTAATAAAAATTCGGACCAAGTTGTGTGGACAAAGAATGAACAATATCTGGGATGTTCATATCTGAAAACTAACTAATGAAAACAAGTGCAGGTGTGTTGTGGGTGTCTGTTGTGATACTATTGAAAGATGGTATAGCATCTTTGATAACTTTGACATGTTATCAAAGTGTCCACACCTAAAACAAAAGAGATGGAGAGGGAGTTCAAGGCAATGATTTTAAATTTTAGTCAATATTAAACCTTCATCTGCAGTTGAAAGCACTGTTATCACATCTTTACCAAAATTTATCTACGTTTTTACATTTATTTTCAGGGATATCGGTTTTAGACTCCATGTTAAATTTTTAGAAGATTAATATTTTTTTCCAAATTGGTAACTGGGAATGGGGGGCAAGAAATCATTTTTGTCAGCATCTCTGAAGGTAGGGAAAAGAAGGAAAATCGAGCTCTTCCAAGCTTCATAGGGAAAAGAAGGAAAATCGAGTTCTTCCAAGTGTCAAGGATGGTCAGATGAGAAGGGTACATTGTATGTGGAAAACAACAGAGGTATGACAAGGAATGAAGTTTCTATTTTCAAAACTTCTTTTGAAGTAAGCAGGACAGAGGTACCAGAGCCAATAGGAATAAGTATATAAGCTGTGCCAAATATGATTGATTAGGGAGACCTCTACCATTAAGTGATTAGCAGCTCGCCAAGAGTTATAAAAAAAATTTAACTGTGAAAAGGCAAATGTGTTGACCAGAAAATTAAAATCTATTCCTATAAATTTCACTTGGTAAAACAATTGATTCATTTTCAATAGTTCTTCCATGCACAAGAAAAGTCCTAGCTGGGCTTTGGGATTAGTGAGCCATTAGTGGAGGAAAAAAAAGTGCTATAATTGAACATTGAGTTATATATCATCTGAAAAAACACTTTCTGCAAAACAAAATCCAAGCTTGACTAGTTTATTACAGATATGCTTTCCAAAGATGATCTGTGAAACTATAGTGCCACGGCAGATGTTCAATGCAAAATCTCACATACATGCAGACATATATATATATATATATATATATATATATATATATATATATGAAGTTTCTGTAGTTAGATCTGTTTAAAAAACACTGCATTTTATAAGGTTATTTTCTGTATTACTAAAGAACATTAGCATATTAGAGGCACTAAGTTCTGAAATAAAGAATCTCTTAAGTTTCCTTCAGATCTTTACTGTCCAACTAATTTTATTACTTTTTCCCCCCCTGACCCTATGAACATTCTCCTTGCTGAAATACACTTTGGGAAATTCCATATGAGAATTCAGTAAGTTAGTGAATATGTATTTTTATCAAGCTGAACTAGACTAGATGCAATCTCTGCCCCAAGTTTATTCCCCTATACCTAGGAACTGATTAATAGAAGATTTGGGTTGTTAATTATAATTAAATTGAGATCAGACTTTCAGAAGGTGTGCAATAAAGTAGACGGTATTTATAATTTTATATGCCAAAAATTGGAGCAGCACTATTTATTTTTCCCCGGAAGACAAAGGCAAAGAATAGTAGATTTGTTTCTACCTACAAATGTGAGGAATGGAAGTTACCAAAGCTGTCATGTGGATATTTTCTAAATTCATCATGCTTTTAAATAACTTGGAATATAAAGTTGCTTGGATGTTCTAAGACCGGAGATACACGTAGTTTTGAAGGAGTAATCAGAGCAGAGAGTAGGGTCAGATAAATGAGTCATTGTCTCAAGAACAGAAGGGATAACGAAAAACTCAGTAATCAAGATACATAATATTTTAATCAATAGATTTCAATATTAAAATTTATGCAAATAAATCCATGATGAACAAAATATCAAAATTTTAAATAAAGACAGGATTAGTGTTACTGATGTTCCCTTTTGCCTCAGGCTCCAATATGGCTCAGCACAGCACTGGGATAAGAAAGTACCAGGAGACAAACTGCAAGAAGAAAGGAGCACTGAATTGGGTGTCCAAATTAGCTCTGATTCTTCCTGATAATAAACAGCCACATAACTTTAGAAAGCTTTATAAATATACCATGTCTGTGTTTCCTCATTTACAGAGAGGAGAATAATTCTCTAACTATTCTGAGAAGCATTCAATCAATGAAGTTTTTATAGATGTTCAAAGATAAAATAAAAATGGATAGTAATTTTGATATCAATTATATTTGGAAAAAGCGCTGTTGAATTTGATCAGGTTTCCTTACTTCAGAACTTCTCATATATTTTTAACATGTTAGTGTATTTTATAATTGTCTTATAAGAAAACAGAGTATTTAAACAACTAGAGCACTTATTAACATCTTATACAGTATGAAAAATGCTGAACAAAATGATCTCAAGTTTCCGCCTCCCTTTAAAACTTTAAAATTCTAAAGAGACTTTTCAAAGGTAACATGCACAGAGTAAATAGCAGTTTAGTACAAGTTAATACTTCATAAAAATAAATTGAAATATGCTTACAGAAATATATATTTTAATCGATCATTTATAGCACAGCAAAGTGATCTCTCATATCCATATTCCTGAAAAACACAGAATCTACATGCTGGCTTCAACAGCCAGAAACAAATGTTAGATTAGGCTGAAGTTCTCGTACTGAAACCTTACAGAAGACATGTAAAGGGTGGAAAATGAATGGAATAGAAACTGAGTCACCATAGTTAGCTGACAGTGGATGAGAAGGGTAATTTTATGGGAACATATATTTTTAAAGATGCTTCAGTATATGAATATGAAGTTTGAGAAACAATATTACAAAAGTTTATCAATCATAAAACACTAAAATGTATACACACAGTCATATAGGTATTGTATATTGTGTGTGTGTGTGCATGTGTGTGTGGGTGTGTGGGAGAGAGACAGAGAGAGAGAGAATAATTAGGTATTAAATCTTGAAAGGGATACTTTCAAGGCATCCTTCATATAAAATGAATCCATACCCAGAGACAATCATTCTGAAGAAATTACATCAATGGCTTCTAATATGCTTTAGAAAAAAATGATGAAAAACAAATCTATGGTAGTTTAATAATACATGTAGCAATTTTTTGGAAGAGCTCAATATCTAACAGTATAACTAAATATTTTGCAAAATGTGTCATGGAACCTGTGTTCAAAACAAACAACTGAGTTGGAATTTTCATGAATCTCAACACAGATATTACTTTTTATCTTCTCTTTAAACTTTGAAAATTTCAAGTGTGTTCCTCTATAACCTTATGTCAATTTTGTAAATCTCAACCTATACCTACCACTATCACAGCAAAATTAAGGGAAAGATCCATATATCTACTACCCTCACACTTGCATGGTCTGCCCAATTATCAACATCTCCTACCAGAGTGGAATATTTGTTACAACTGAACCTACATTGCTGCATTGTCACCAAAAGTCCATAATTTACATTAGGTTTCACTCTTGGTGTTGTACAATTGATGGGTTTCACCAAATGCCTAATGACATGTACACACCATTATGGTAACATACAGAGAGTAGTTTTACTGCCCAAAACAAAATCGTCTGTGTTCTGGCTATTGATTCGTTTCCCAACCTCTGGAAACCACTGATCTTTTATTAATTATCTCCACAGTTTTCATTTTCCAGACTGTATAGCTGTTTCAGTTTGGCTTCTTTCACTTAGTGATATGCATTTAAGTTTACTCCATGTCTCTTCATGGCTTGATAGCTAATTTCTCTTTAGCAATCAACCATATCCCACTGTGTGGAAGTTCATTTTCCATTCATCTACTGAATGGCATCTTGGCTGCTTCCAAGTTTTGGCAATTATAAATAAAGCTGCAGGTTTTTGTGTGGACATAAGTTTTCAACTTATTTGTGTTAACACCAAGGAACCTTGTACCTATTTTAATTCATCCTACCAGATGACAAAACAATAAACTTGATTAAATACAGTTCTGCCAATTCTAGTATATACAGTTGCTCTGAATAAAGTTGAAGAAACACACACACACACACAGTGTTTCTGAACTCACTTTACATTTATGAGCACAAACTTCAATTTTTTTTAGTGCTGGATTGTTCTGTACTTCTGTTCACTCTCTCAATTATCTAGAATAATGTATGATTCATATTTCTTCCTCTCCAGGTCTCTAATATCTCCTCCCTCATGTTCCCTCTCAGCCATGTCCTTGCTCTGTACTTCACTGAGAAAATAGAAATCAATCGAAGGGAATTTCCACAAGTTTTTTCCATTTTTTTCACACTTCTATAAACCTGCCTTTGTAACCTTACATTTTTGCAGAATTCCTCTGGCTTCAGCTAGATATAGTTTGGAGGGGGGCAATGTGAGAACTGGAGCAGTTGAGAGGCTTTGTAACCTTACATTTGTAACCTTACATTTTGCCTTTTTTTTTTCTATTACTGTGAAGGAATTGTTCTTACTCCTACATAGGCCAAATCCTCCATTCACCTGCTGGATTACATCGCATATGGCCTAATCAAGTACACCGCTCAAGCAAATCTTTCCTTTCTTGCATACCGTAATTTTCTTCTCTCTACATTTTCCCTTCCCATTTCTACCTAATTTCTCTCCTTCCTTTTATATCAAAACTCCCTTGAAGACATCTAATCTTGCTTTCTCCTCCCATTTTCATTTGACTCCACTCCAAAGAGGCTTTTTGCCACTCTCCACTACACCTAAACTAAGTTATCAGTGAACTCTATTTTGCCAAGCCCAATGGTCAACTCTTGTTATCCATTATATTTCTGCTATAAATAATATTTTACATTTTTCACATCCATTACCACTTTAAATCAAACTATTGTTATCTCCCTCCTAGATTATTACTAAAGCCTCTCAACTGCTCCAGTTCTCACATTGCCCCCCTCCAAACTATATCTAGCTGAAGCCAGAGGAATTCTGCAAAAATGTAAAGTGCACCAATGCACTTTTATGGTCATAGTTCTCCATCTTACTCAGGGTAAAAGAAAAAGACTTCCTAATGTAAGAAGTTATATCTAATCTGGTCACCTGTCACCTCTGAGTTTATCACCTATTACTCTCTTTTTCACAAGCCAGGTCATTCTGCTAAAATCATATTGGCCTCTCTGTTGTCCTTTAAATAAACTAGGCATGCTCCCAACTCACATCCTTTGATGTTGTTCTTTCCTCTGCCTTTTATAATCTCAACTTTAATATTCATAGGATTTGTTTCTTTTCCTTCAGGTCTTAACTAACCCACTACCTTCCCAGAGCATTCTTCCCTAGGTATGCTGTCTAAAATTGTGTACACACACGTGCACACACACACACACACGTCATACTTCCTATAACACTACCCTAGTTATTATCTACTGCACTTATCACTATCTGACACATTGCAAATTGTATTGTTTTCTTTATTGTATAATTTACATTTTCCATCATATATTTTACTTTCTACCTATTAATTTTTCTCATTTAGAATGTGAGCTCCTGAAGGCAAGTTTTTCTTCTTCAGTTCTGTTTACAGCTGTATCCCCAGGACCTAAAACAAGTCTATAACAAACAGGTGCCCAAAATGTTTTTGCTGAATAAATTAAATGAATGAATTTTGACTTCATTTCAGTTGAAAGCATTTCTCTATTATCTAATTATAATAATGAAATAATTTGTCCAAAGGTAACACATAATATTCTAGTGAGAATGATTAGAAACAATGTAAGGGATCCTTATTTCTTTCTTTCTAACTTATATTACACCTCAAGTTTTTGGTCAATTTAATCTTTAGCTCTACAAAGTTTTCATTTTTATATTATCAAACAAGCCTATCAATTCTTTTCTGGCAACTGGATTCCTATTCTTGGTCAAGAAGGCACCTCACAGATCCCAGGTTGCAAATATACTCTCCAAAGCATTTGTACACATCCTTTCAAAAACACCTGAAATTTTTGTACATGTTGTATTACAGCAGTCCAACTTATTGATTAATTACTCCTATTTGTAATGTTATTTATTTAGACTTTCACCTATGGATAGAAATACATATATTAGCCTAGACTTACATTGGGTCAGTATCATTGAGATACCACTAGGCTACATAATTTTTTCAGCTTCAGTATAATATTATAGGACCACCAACATATATGTAGTCCATCACTGACTAAAATATCACTATGCGATGCATGATTGTATATATACAAGCATATCTCCTTTTATTGCACTTAACTTTAATGCACTTTGTAGATACTGCATTTTTTACAAATTGAAGATTTGCAGTAACCCTGCACTACGCAAGTTCATTGGTGACATTTTTTCCAAGAGCATGTGCTCATTTTGCATCTCTGCATCACATTTTGGCAATTCCTGCAATATTTAAAACATTTTTATTTCTGTTATGGTAACCTATGATTGGTAATCTCTGATGTTACTATTGTCATTGTTTGGAGCACCACAAACTGCACCCATTTAAGTTGGCAAACTTAATCTATAAATGCTGTGTGTGTTCTGACTGGTTCATTGACCAGCCATTCACTGCCTCTTTCCTTCTTCTTGGACCTCTCTATTCCCTGAGACACAACAATATCGAAATGAGCCCAATCTGGGGCCTCCTTATTCCCTGAGACACAACAATATGGAAATGAGGCCAACACTTATAGCCTGTAAGTGTTCAAGTGAAAGGAAGAGTCACTCTAAATCAAAAGCTAGAAATGGGTAAGCTTAGTGAGGAAGGCATGTCAAAAGTCAAAACAGGGTGAAAGCTAGGCTGCTTTCATCAAACAGTTGGCCAACTTGAGAATGCAGAGTAAAAGTTATTGAAAGAAATTAAATGTGCTACTCCAGTGAACACAAGAATGAGAAGAAAGCAATACAGACTTATTGCTGATATGGAGAAGGTTTGAGTGATTGTCTTGATAGAAAACCAAACCAGCCACAATATTCCTTTAAGAGAAAGCCTAATCCAGAGCAAGTCCCCAACTCTTTTCAATTCTATGAAGGCAGATCGACATGAGGAATCTGCAGAAGAAAAGTTTGAAGTTAGTAGAGGATTGTTCGTGAGATTTAAGGAAAGAAGCCATCTCCATAACATAAAAGTGCAAGGTGAAGCAGCAAGTGCTGATATAGAAGCTGCAGCAAATTATCCAGAAGAGTTATCTAAGATCATTGATAAAGGTGACTACACTGAACAACAGATTTTCAATGTAGATGAAACTGCCTTACATGTTGGAAGAGGATGTCATTTGGTTCTTTCATAGCTAGAAAGGAGAAGTCAACACCTACCTTCAAAGCTTCAAAGAGCAGGCTGACTCTCTTGTTAGGGGCTAATGCAGCTGGTGACTTTAAGTTGAAGCGAATGCTCATTTACCATTCCCAAAATCCCAGGGCCCTTAGGAATTAGGCTAAATCTACCCTGCTCGTGCCTTATATATGGAAACAACGAAGCCTGGATGACAGCACATCTGTTGAAAGCAAGGTTTACAGAATATTTTAAGCTCACTAATGTTGAGACCTACCGCTCAAAAAAAAGATTTCATTCAAGCTATACTGTTCATTAACAATGCACCTAATCACCCAAGATTAACTTTGTTTTCACGGCTGCTAACATAACAACCATTCTGCAGTCCATGAATCAAGGACTAATTTTTACTTCCAAGACTTAGTATTTAAGAAATACATTTTGTAAGGCTACAGCTGCCATAGAAAGTAATTCTTTCGATAGACCTGGGAAAAGTAAACTGAAACCTTCTGGAAATAATATACCATTCTGGACATCATTAAGAACATTTGTGATTTATGGGAGGATGTCAAAATATCAATATTAACAGGAGTTTATAAGAAACTGATTCTAACCTTCATAAATGACTTTGAGGGGTTCAAGATTCAGTGGAGGAAGTAGTGGTAGATAGAGCAAGAGAATCAGAATTGGAAGTGGGCCCAAAGATAAGGCTGAATTGCTATAATCTCATGATAAAACTCATAAGAAACTGCTTCTTATGGATAAGCAAAGAAACTGGTTTCTGAAGATGGAATCTGCTCCTGGTGAAGATGCTGTGAGCAGTGTTAATAAGACAACAAAGGATCTATAATATTACACCAATTTAGTTGATAAAGGAGTGGCAGAGTTTGAGTTCCAGTTTTGAAAGTTCTACTTTGGGTAAAATGCTCTCAAGTAGCATTGCATATTACAGAGAAATCTTTTGTGAAAGGAAGAGTCAATTTATGGCAAACTTTGTTTTATTTTAAGAAATTGCCATACCCCACCCAACTTTCAGCAACCCTGATCAATCAGCAGCCATCAATATCAAGGCAAGACCATCTACCAGCAATGAGACTACAACTTGCTGAAGGCTCAGATAATCGCTAGCATTTTTTAGCCATAAAGTTTTTTTTTCTAAATGAAGGTATGTACATTTTTTAGACATAATGCTATCATTACTCACTTAAAAGACAATAGTATAATGTGAACATAACTTTTATATGCACTGGGAAACCAAAAACAATTGTGTAAGTCGCTTTCTTGCAATATTTACTTTATTCCAGTGGTCAGGAATGAAACCTGCAATATTTACACACTTTTATTTTTACTAAGTCTCCTGAAGTGTTTTTCTTTATACAATACCTATTAAATGAACAGCTTTGATTTTATTTATCATTTACTATTTTCTACATTTTACCTTATTAATTAAAAATTTTTAACTTTTGTATGGTATGCCCTGTTTCTACTTTATTTTGCACTGTTTTGTAACTATTTTTCTAATTTCATAAAATAATTTGTACATTTTGTTTTGTTTTTTTGTTTTTGTTTTTTTTTTGAGATGGAGTCTTACTCTGTTGCCCAGGCTGCAGTGCAATGGCACCATGTCAGCTCACTGCAACCTCCGCCTCCCGGGTTCAAGTGATTCTCCCGCCTCAGCCTCCCAGGTAGCTGGGATTACAGGAATGCACCACGACAACCGGCTAATTTTTATATTTTTAGTAGAGACGGGGTTTTGCCATGTTGGCCAGGCTGCTCTCAAACTCCTGACCTCAGGTGATCCACCGACCTCAGCCTCCCAAACTGCTGGGACTACAGGCATGAGCCACCATGCCCGGCCTTGTTTTTCTTTTTTATTAAGACATTCATAATGCATTTTCCTCAGATAAGTACTTTTCCTGTGTTCTTACAATTATGTCACAAAGTGTTGTGTTTTTATTTTTTATTTTTTGCTTTCTAGAGATGTAATTTTCCTACTTAAAAAAAAAATCTGATCCAATAATTGTCTAATTTCCAAGTAACCTCAGAATACTTTAGCTTTTGTTTTTCTTGTGCTTTATTTATTTATTTGGTAATAATTAGAGAATGTGGCCTAGAAATTCCCTTGTTTCAAATTTCTTAATGTTTCCTTTGTGGCCAATTTTGGGCAAATTTTTACAAACTCCCCATAATATACAAATTAAGCATCTTAACTTTTCAAGAGATATAAACTTCTATGTATAGCTAATTGTTGAACATTATTGATTTTATTATTCATCTTATTTTTATGGCTATTTTCTTCCTGTCTCTCTCTAAGCCTAAAAGTGGGTAATTGAAATATTCCTCTACAAACAGATTCAGCTATTTTATGGCCTATTGAAAAGAAGTTTATCTTTTTCATATATTATCTTCTATATATCATATCTTCTTTATAATATACTCATTTTATTATTAGTTGGTATTTTAGTCCATTTTCAGACTTTTAATATTGACTGTATCATGTCTGATATTACCACTGACACTTCTACAATCTTTATCTTTGCCTCCTGTTCATTTGTCTATTGCTTTATCTTTAAACTTTCTTTTATGTATTACCTTAAGTGTGCTTAAACTCTGTTGTATTTTTTAACTCAATATCATAGTTTCTTTCTTATAATGAGAAAATTCAGTTCATTCATGTGTAGCATTATCTTATAAATTTGACTTTGTTGCTTCTATGTTAATTAAATATTTCTTACATATTGAATTTTCCCTTTTTCTCAATTGACTAGGTTGCTTCATTCTATTTTACCCTTGTAAATGTGAAAGCAGAACTATAGTTCACTATTTTATTAATGTTTATTCTCCATTTTCTACTTGTATAATCACATGCACATTTCTCTATCATCTTTAGAATAAAGAGTCATGTGTTCTCCCCACTCTAATGCACTTTATGTATATAAAAATGCTTTACTTTATTTTTCTCCAAGACCCCTTTCCCACTACAGTATTAGCTCAGAGAAATACAATGGGTTGTTCAAAAATTTCATGAAAAATGGGTATTATGAAAAAACTATGCCCGAATATAAAAAAATTTGCATCAAAATAAACTCATTCTAACTTGTTCTAACATGTTTAAACAGGATCTAGTTTGAGGCGCTATGCAGAATAATACATTGGTTTGAAAAAAGCCCCTATCATAGCAACATGAATTCTACAAAAATTGAAGCAGGAACAAACATCAACTTTATGGTGACGAGTGAGTGGAAGAATGGTGAAATCATTGATGCTCTATGAAAAGCTTCCAGGGACAATATTCCAAAGACATCAGCAGTTTAAAAATGGATAACTCATTTTAAGAAGGGATAGGGTAATGTTAAATATAAAGCCCACAGCAGCAGACGATCCATATCAACCTGTGAGGAAAAAATTAATCTTGATTTTGCCCTAATTGAAAAGAACTGACAACAGCACAAACAATAGCCACCACCATAGACTTCCTAATTGATTCAGCTTACACAATTCCTACTGAAAAGTTAAAGATGAGCAAACTTTCCACTCAATGAGTGCCAAAACTGTGGCACCTAGATAAGTTACAAGAAACAGGAGAGATATCTATGGGAATTGTAAACAACTGAGATAGAGATTATGAAGAATTTCTTCAAAGAATTGCAACAGGAGATGAAACATGGCTTTACCAGTACAATCCTGAAGACAATGCATAATCAAAGCAATGGCTACCAAGAGGTGGAAGTAGTCCAGTCAAAGGGGACTGGACAAGAGCAAAGATGATAACAGCGTTTTGGGAATCTGAAGGCATTTTGCTTCTTGACTTTCTGGAGGGACAAAGAATGATAACATCTGGTTCTTATAAGAGTGTTCTGAAAAAGTTAGCTAAAGCTGTAGCAGAAAAAATGCCCAGAGAGTCCTTCTCCACCATCACAATGTTCTTGCTCATTCCTCTCTGATCAAACATGGCAATTGTGCAGAAGTTTTAATAGGAAATTAAAATTTGAATAAAAACTAAAAGTTCCCAACATGGTGTTATTTTCCCCTTTTAATATATCTCCTAGCATCTTTAATAGTCAGTTAAAAATGTATGAAAAATATAATGTAAATGTCAGCAAAATAATGAAACACACAAAAAATTATACCAAAAATGAGACCTCCTGATAAATAACTCAGTGAAATATTAATGTAATCTTTATAAGAGGGTTGCAGTGAGGCAGCCCCTATGGCTGCACACCAGTCCACATTTCCCTCCCCATACCGCAACTTCCCCCTAGCCCACAACAAATCTCCACATCACTTTGCTGACAAGTGTCTGCATGGGCAGGCTTTGCTGTACTTGCCCTGCCAGTATGCAGAAGTTCAGTGCACCTCAACTCTACTGACCGCCATTGCAGAGTGAGCCTTGGTGGGCACAGAGCCAGCAAGCCCATCCCCTGCTAGTGTCCAGCCCTTGCACTAACACACTGTGCAGAATACAGGGGATCCTCCCACACCCTGAGCAATCACTACTGCTTGGAGAGCACAGAGAAGGCACTCAGATGTGTGCCAGCCAGCACACTGCCCCAAGCCAACACAACCTTCAGTGCAACACAGCACACGGTCTTCAGCAGAGAATCCCGACTCCTCCCCAGCTGCCTGGCCTCTGCCACTGTGGTGAACACCCACAGGAAAGTAGGCACCCCTGCATCCACTAGCACTCTGCTTCATCTGCCACACTTCAGTCCCCCCAGCACAGTGGACTCCAAACCTTGAGGAGTCAAAGAACAAAGGCCCAATGCAAGTCCCCCAGAGTTAGAGCACACAGTCCAGAGTTGGGAGCTGAGTGTTGGCCTAAAATCTCACAGAAACTAAGCCAGTTGGCTGAATCCATCTTATACCACAATCAAACCTCAATGTCATCAAACAGGATAAATGGAACTAAAAACTCATCCAAAGATCAGCAGCCTCAATGATTGAAGGCAAAAAGATGAGAAATAAAGAGCACAAAAATGCTGAAAACTTAAAAAGCCAGAGTGCCATCTTTTCTCCAAATGAACACATCACCTCTCCAGCAAGGGTTTGGAACTGGGCTGAGGCTGAGATGTCTGAAATGACAAAAATAGAATTCAGAATATAGTTAAGAACAAGGTTCATTCAGCTATAGGAGCATGTTGAACCCCAATGCAAGGATGTTAAAATCATTATAAAACATTACAGGAGCTGACCAACAAAGTAGCCAGTGACCAACCATATACAGCTGAAAAATACACTACAAGAATTGCATAATGAAATCCATAAGCATTCATAGCACAATAGATGAAGAGGTGAAAAGAATCTTAGAGGCAGCTAGAGAGAAAGGTCAAGTCACCTACAAAGGGAATCTCATCAGACTAACAGTGGACATTTCAGCTGAAATCCTACAAACCACAAGAGATTGGGTGCCAATATTAGATATTCTTAAAGAAAAAAAAATCCAACTCAGAATTTCATATCTGGCCAAACTAAGCTTCAAAAGTGAAGGAGAAGTAAGATCCTTTTCAACAAGCAAGTGCTGAGGAAATTTGTCACCACCAGATCTGCCTTACAAAAGCTCCTGAAGGAAGCTCTACATATGAAAAGGAAAGACCATTATCAGCCATTATAAAAACATATTGAGGAACACAAACCAGTGACACTATAAAGCCACCACATGAACAATTATGCAAAGTAAATAGGTAACATCATAATGACCTAATGAAAAGACACAGAGTGGCAAACTGGATGAAGAACCAAGACCCACTGGTATGCTGTCTTCAAGAGCGCCATCTCGCATGCAACAACACACATAGGTTCAAAACAAAGAGATGTAGAAAAACCTACCAACCAAAAGAAAAATAAAAAAGCAAGGGTTACAATAGTAGTTTTTGACAAAACAGAATTTAAACCAACAAAGATCAAAAAAGACAAAGAAGGGCATTAAATAATGGTAAAGGGTTCAATTCAACAAGAAGATCTAACTATCCTAAATATATATGTACCCAACACAGGAGCACCAAAATTCACAAAGTAAGTTCTTAGAGACCTTCAAAGAGAAGTAGATCCACAAATATTAATAGTGAGAGACTTTAGCATGCCACTGACAATATTAGATCATCGAGACAGAAAATTAACAAAGATATTGAGGACCTGAACTCAGCTCTGGATCAAGTGGACCTGACAGCTACAGAACCCCCCAACCAAAAACAACTGAATATACATTCTTCTCATCACCATATGGCACATATTCAAAAACTAATCACATTATTGGAAAGAAAACATTCCTCAGCAAATGCAAAAGAATTAAAATAATAACAGTCTCTTGGACCCACAGCACAATCAAATTAGAAATCATGACTAAGAAACTCACTCAAAACTATACAATTACATGGAAATTGAATAACCTGTTCCCGAATGACTTTTGGGCAAATCATGACATTAAAACAGAAATCATGAAATTTTTTGAAACTAATGAAAACAAAGATACAAGATACCAGAATCTCTGGGACACATCTAAGGCAGTGTTAAGAGGGAAATTTATAGCACTAAATGCCCACATCACAGAGTTAAAAAGATCTCAAATTAACAACTTAATATCACAACTAAAAGTACTAGAGAACTAAGAGCAAAAAAATCCCAAAGCTGGCAGACAACAAGAAATAACCAAAACCAGAGCTGAACCAATGGAGACTGAAACGTGAAAAGCCATTCAAAAGGTCACCAAACTCAGAAGCTATTAAAAAAAAAGAAATCAATGAAAAAGATAGACCACTAGGTAGACTAATAAAAAAAAAGAGAAGATTCAAAGAAACACAATCAGAAATGACAAGGGGGTTATATCAGTGGCAATATCCACTGACCCTATAGAAACACAAACAACCATCAGAGAATACTATGAACACCTCTATGCACATAAACTAGAAAATCTAGAAGAAATTGGTAAATTCCTGGAGAAATACACCCACCACCCAAGGTTGAACAAGGAAAGAAATGAATCCCTGAACAGACCAATAATGAGCTCTGAAATTGAGGCAGTAATACATAGTCTACTAACCAATAAAAGCCAAGGACCCGATGAATTTACAGCTGAATTCTACAAGATGTACCAAGAAGAGTTGGTACCATACCCACAGAAAGTATTTCAAAAAATTGAAGAAGAGATACTCCTCCCTAACTCATTATATGAGGCCAGCATCATCCTGATACCAAAACCTGGCAGAGGCACAACAAAAAAAGAAACTTCAGGCAAATATCCTTGATGAACACTGATGCAAAAATCCTTAGCAAACTACCTGCAAATCAGATCCAGCAGCACATTAAAGTTTATAGACCATGATCAAGCAAGTTTCATCCCTGGGATGCAAGTTTGGTTCCACATACACAAAACAATAAATGTGATTCATCACATAAAACAAACTAAAGAAAAAAAAACACATGATGATCTCCAGTAGATGCACAAAAGACTTTCCATAAAATACGACATCCATTCATATCTAGTCTCAATAAGTGAGGTATTAAAGACACATAACTCAAAATAATAAGAGCCATCTATGACAAACCCACAGCCCACATCATACTAAAAGGGCAAAACCTGGAAGCATTTCCCTTGAAAACCAGCACATGACAAGGATGCCCTCTCTGACCGCTCCTATTCAACATAGTATTGGAAGTCCTGGCCAGGGCAATCAGGCAAGATAAAGAAATAAAGGCATCCAAACAAGAAAAGAGGAAGTCAAACTAGCCCTGTTTGCAGACAACAGTATTCTATATCTAGAAAACCTGACAGTCTCAACAAAAAAGCTTCTTAAGCTGACAAAAAATTTCATCAAAGTCTCAGGATACAAAATCAATGTGCAAAATTCACTAACTTTCCTATACACTAACAACAGTCAAGCTGAGAGACAAATCAATAATATACTCCCATTCCTAATTGCCAAAGAAAAAATAAAATGCCTAGTAATACAGCTAACTAGGGAGGTGAAAGATCTCTACAAAGGTGCTGCTCAAATAAATCAGAGATGACACAAACAAATGAAAAAACATTTTTGTGCTCATGGATAGGAAGATTCAATATCAAGAATATGGCCATATTGCCCAAAGCAATTTATAGATTCAATGCTATTCCTATTAAACTAACATTCAGACACTTTGCAGAGCTAGAAAAAACTATTTTAAAATTCATATAGAGTAAAAAAAAAGCCTGAATATCCAAGGCAATGCCAAGCAAAAAGAACAAAGTTGGAGATATCATGCTACCTGGCTTCAAACTATACTACAGGGCTACAGTAACTAAAACAGCATGGTACTGGTACAAAAACAGACACCCTGACCAATGGAACAGAATAGAGAACCCAGAAATAAGACCATACACTACAACCATCTGGCCTTTGACAAACATGACAAAACAAGCAATAGGGAAAAGGATCCCTATTCAATAAATGGTGCTGGGATAACTGGCTAGCCATATGTAGAAGATTAAACTGGACCTCTTCCTTACATAATACACAAAAATCAACTCAAGATGAATTGAAAACTTAAATGTAAAACCCAAAACCATAAAAACCCTAGAAGACAACCTAGGCAATACCATCCTGGACATAACAATGGGCAAAGATTTCATGACAAAGCACCAAAAACAGTAGCAAAAAAAAAGCAAAAATTGACAAGTGGGATCTAATTAAACTTAAGAGCTTTCACAGAGCAAAAAAGAAACTATCAGAGTAAACAGACAACCTACAGAATGGGAAAAAAATTTGCAAACTATGTATCTGACAACGGTCTAATAGCCAGCATCTATAAGGAACTTAAACAAATTTACAAGAAGTGAAAAAAAAAAGAACAACCCCAATAAAAAGTGGGCAAAGGACATGAACAGATACT
The DNA here is from genome assembly GCF_028885625.2 of Pongo pygmaeus. Taxonomy (NCBI): domain Eukaryota; kingdom Metazoa; phylum Chordata; class Mammalia; order Primates; family Hominidae; genus Pongo; species Pongo pygmaeus. Next base: position 97,869,620 of record NC_072378.2, on the reverse strand, counting down.
TTTCAAAAGAAGACAGATATGCCACCAAAAAGCATATGTGAAAAAGTGCAACAGTACGGATCATTAAAGAAATGCACATCAAAATCATAATGAGATAACATCTCACACCAGTCAGAATGGCTATTAGTAAAAACTCAAAAAAAAAAAAGAAAACAAAAAAAACAAAAAACAAATGCCAGTGAGGTTGCAGAGAAAAAGGAACATTATACACTGTTGGTGAGAGTGCAAATTAGTTCAACCATTGTAGAAAACAGTATAGCAATTCCTTAAAGAGCTAAAAGCAGAACTACTATTTGATCCAGCAATCCCATTACTGGGTATATACCAGAAGAATAGAAATTATTCTACCATAAAGACACATGCACACAAATGTTCACTGAAGCACTCTTCACAATAGCAGAATCAACCTAATACCTATCAAAGGCAGATTGTATAATCAAAATGTGGTATGTATATACCATGGAATACTACGCAGCCATAAAAAAAGAATGAGATCATGTCTTTCATGGGAACATGGATGGAGCTGGAGGCTATTATCCTTCGCAAACTAATGCAGGATCAGAAAAATCAAATACCGCATGTTTTCACTTATAAGTAGGAACTAAATGATAAGAACTTATGAACACAAAGAAGGAAACATCAGACACTGGGTCTTCTTGAGGGAGAAGGGTGGAAGGGTGGAAAGGGTGGAAGGAGGGAAAGGAGCAGAAAAGATGACTATCAGGTATTGGGCTCAATACCTGAGTGATGAAATAATATGCACAACAAACCCCCATGACACATTTACCTATGTAACAAACCTTCACATATACCCTCAAACCTAAAATAAAAGTAAAAATGAAAAGGTAAAAATGAATGGCAGAAAATCAGACTGCTTGGTTTTGAGTAGAGTAGATTATATTTATATTCATAAAAGTAAGTCTCTAACCTGTGGCCAAAATACAGAGCAGTGTGGGCAAAACAATCAAGTGTTGCTTAGAAATTTTCTGAAGAATCTTCAACAAGATCAAAGACAAAACATGAACATGAGAATTTGTTGCAGATAAGAAATATTCATCAAGTATTTTCTCCCCTACTTACCAAACACAGATAATTGATTTCAGGACAGATGTGGTTCTTCACATTGCCCAAATTCCAAACTCTTAATTATGTAGGAAAATTCAGCCTAAAAAATAAAACCAAAAAAAAGTACAAACTAAATGTCAAATGTTGAAGAAAATCCTGTTTTATAAAAAACAATTGGTGTATCTTATTAAAAAAGAAGCTTACAAATTGATCCATGTAACATTTACTTATAAAAAGAGTAAAATCATTGCCTTTAGTTTTTCCTTTACTTGTTCAAGTCTGAATCTGACAGATGTGGATTAAATGTGTCTATTCTGTTTACCAAAACAGACTTTTAAAATTGCTAGATTATACCAATAGATATTCATTCATATTATTACCATTCCATCACAGTGCATGGTGATATTTCTTTTAACTGTCATTTGCATACTGAAACACTCTTTCAATTTTTATCACTTGTACTGATGCTACTCTAGTAATGGAATATGCTCTAGTGGTTTTAAACTCAATACTTAGTAAATTAATTCCCAGTTGTCTTCATAAATATTCTAGAGTATTAGGAGGTTGCAGGCCACATAAGCTGTAAAATATTATTAGGATTATCTAGTGAAATATCTACTCTTTATGATATTTTACAGAATTATTTAATGTCACTTAATGCTTCCTGATGGCATCTTTATAGAGGATTGCTACTTTAAAGGGAATTTTAAAATATAGAAAAAATCAGGAATATTTTAATTTTCTGTGGTAGGCACCAAATAGACAGATGATTTACAGCTATTTTTCTAGAAATATCTGAAAGTGTGCTCAACTTTCATCCCTTAGAACATACTCTCAAAATATTTCACAAAACCTTCTCTATTATTCAAAAAGAGAAGTGTGTGTGTGTTTGTGTGTGTGTGTGTGTGTGTGTGCACGCCAGATTATAAAAGATTGAGAGAGAGAGAGAGGAATTATATAAATCAGAAGAAAATGAAAAGAGAAAAATAAAACAGATGTTAAATGAAAAAATAAAACACTGTGTCCACTGAGTCAAAGCACACTGAACCAAAAAAGACATTTCATTGTCTCTAATTCATCTGTATGGTGCATTTTATTTATATTTCCTGGCAGAAGTCAGAATTTATCATCAAATCACCCAAACAATGGCCCCAAATTACTTTTTATCCTGTCTTGAATTTCAAAATTCTACAAGTAACTTTTAACTTGAGTCCTTTTAAGGCCCCCAAAATAACATTACCCATATTATCAAAAAAGGAAAGCTTTGGTGTGAATCAAAAAGAAAACATGTAAAGAGGAGGGCAAAGAATGTAAAATGTACAGCTTGCCACTGTTGTTGGGCCTGTTCGTCCTTCCACTGGGTCAGTGACCTCGATCCTCATGACTGTCAAGTAAAACGGTCTGAGTGACACCTGTTTTCCCAGAACCCTTGATCCTTGCTCAGCCACTACTCCTGATATGCCCTCAAGAAGTGCATAGTAATGGAGTCAAGGAAATGGGCAGTTGCCAGGGGAGTTTTGCCACACTTTTGACTAACCATTTATATGTAATCTCTCACCTCACTTGTAATGAAGAGAAAAGCATTTTTAAATTGAAGAGCAGTATTGACTAGTCTAAAAAGCTTTAAATTGGGTTTCTGAAAAAGCATTCAGAATTTCGTACCTCAATTTTGATACATATCCCAGAAGGAATCAGTGAAGCAGTTTTTTCTCATTGGCTTTAAAAATCTGCATAAAAACTTTAAAGGTCAATAACACAGATAGTTACTGAACTCTATCTAAACGAAGTTAAAGAATAAATATTCCTTTCTAAGTTAAAACGTATATGAAATATTGAGATGCTGTCACTGGATCATTTGAGTTGCTCCAATCTTTTTATTTACTTTTTTCAGAATCATCTTTGCAACACCCAACCAGGCTGTGAATATGGCATATGGATTTAGTTCTTATGATGGCTAAACTACAAGATAACATGCTATTTTTGTTATTTTGGTCATATAGATATGAATTTAGGGCCTGCACGCGGCTTACGTAAGGTGCATGACATAATTTAAATCTCTAATTAGTATTTAAAAAGTGCCTTCTCAAAAAAAGTGGCTTCTCTCCCAGGAAAGCAGTAGTTTGAAAATAAATCACAATATTTTTATGTCAAGCAACTGCCCCAAAACTATGAATAAAGAAGAGAATTGGAAATGGAGAAACTAGAAAAATGCCATAAAGAAAGCAAAAGAATTCTAAGCATTCATGTGCTAGCAGCAATGTGGTAAGAAAATCTCTTCTCCAGTTCCATAATATTGCCACAGGATAAAGAGCCCCTCCCCACATATTAAGGGCTAAAATAGAATCCGAACAGCCTGGAGTACAAAGGCTAGCATTGGATAATTATCTGGCCATGGACCCAGATCATCAGGCAGTACTCCCATCTTTAATAGCCAGCTTGAATTGGAAGACCTCAAGTGTGTTCAGGAAAGCCCAACACCTGCCTCTCTGGGCAATAAGAAAGTCTGACTTAGAGAAATACATACAAAAAGAAACCAACACAAAAAGAAATAGCAGGCTCACGATTGATGCTTCATTGGGAAAATGAGCCAAGGAAGATTTCTACAGAGCAGAGCACCAAGTAAAGAGTGTGAACTCTTCCACTACCATCAATCACCACAGAGCAGTTCTGTGTTTTCATGGTATCTGCTGCTCAATAAGAATCAGAGTGGCAGCAAATTTACAAAAAGACCAAACTGGAGAAAGGAAGGCAGTGATGGCAAAATATCACAGGAGATGCCATAATCAAGAAAGAAAAATTCTTGAATTCAGAAATTACATGAAAAGAGATGCAGAGGGATAGGATGCACTATAAAACCAAGATGCTCTTAGTGATGGGACCACCATGAGGTTACTTTTATAAAGAAAAAAGAAAAGGGCCAAGGTTTTGCCTTTAACTGCACATACTAATACACTAGTAAAAGAAACAGTCAGTTTAAAATGAACTATAACTCTTTTTAAAAATTTTAAAATGTGCCTTAGATAACTCTTGAAAACCCATGTACAGTATAATTTTTGTCTTTTTTCCCAAGATAAAAGCTTTCGTCAAGTGAATCAAGTGCCTTTAACATTTTTTATGTGTTTACCACAGACATTCTATGTCTGGGAATTTATCTTAAAGTTTCTCAAAAAATACAGATTGTGGCACAAAGATTTTCTTCACAATATTTATAACTCATTCATTCATTCAACAAAATTTTTGGAGACTTTTCAATGGTCCAGGCAATGTATCTGCTATTTGGGAAAAAAAAAAAACAACGAAATGCCATTGAAAGAGTGATAGTTAATGATGGTACAGGCATATGATGAGCTATTAAAATGATGTTTATGGAATGTTTAAAGACTTGGAAAAATGCTAATGATCTAATATTGAGTGAAAATGTACTTAGAAAATAGCACTTACCATATTATCTGAAATGTTAAAAATGCATTAAAAATGAAGAAATACTCCAAAATAACAATGGTAGTTGCCTTTAGGTATTAGAATGATGAATGCTCTCTTCCCCTGCATTGCTTTCGACAAAGAACATGTATTAATTTAATTATCATTAACAGATATTCAGATTTTGGTAAGCTAGCAATATCAGAACCTGACCCAACTGGCCATCTGATCAGAATTTTACTCTCTAGGTGTAAGAACTTGACTGAGTCTGAAAGAATGCAAGATATTCAGAGGCTTTTACAGATATGCCTCCCTGGAAGAAACAATGCTTGATTTTGTGGATTGCTTGTACCCTTCTTTCATATTCTTAAAATGCTTTGTATTCCTAAGCATGGCAAGCAGATATGATTAAGACTTTATGTTAATATTCAAAAGTAAATTTGATATGTTTCTTATTATATGAATTTTACTGATGTATAATCTACATACAATTAAATGCACCAATTTTAAGTGTACAGTTTGATGAATTCTGACAAATATATACATGAATGCAACCACAAATCCAATAAAAATGCAGAATATTTCCACTATCCCTAAAAGTGCCCTAGCTTTGTGCTGCTTTGCAGGTAATCCTTAGTCCTATTCCTGGCATCAAACAACTACTGATCTGCTTTCTGTCAATATAGATTAGATTTGCCTTCTAGAATTTCACATTAATGGAATCACATAGAATATACTCTTTTTTGTACCTGATGTATTTCACTCAGCTTAAAGTTTTTGAGATCTACCCATGTTGTTGCATGTGTCAGTCTGGACACACTTTAGAATGGCTGAAAACTAAAAGATGTATGAAATCAAGTGTTGATGGGGAAACATAGGAACTCGAGTGCATTGCCAGTGGGAATATGAGATGGCTTAGTCACTTCAGCAAACAGTTTGGAATTTTTAATAAAGTTACACATACACTTGCCACATGACTCAGCAATTCTATACCTAGATATTTATTTAAGAGGAATGAAAATGTATGTCCACAAAAAGACATGTATATGAATAACAATGGCAGCTGAACCAGAAGCATAACATTTATAAGAGACATAATTGAAACGACTTAATGTCTATCAATAATTGAATGGTAAATAATTACATATATGTACAATGGAATGCAACTCAATAAAATGTTGACATCTTAAGCATTTTTTTTAAAACTATGCTTCAAATATTTAGCTTATAAAAATGTGTTATCCTGAGAAAAAGGCTCCAACAATGGGAAAATCATATAGATTTACTTATATACATAATGTTACTTAGTAAAGTATTAGAAACAAAAACATTATTTATTTATTTATTTATTATTATTTTTTATTTATTTTTTTATTTTTTTTGAGACGGAGTCTCACTCTGTCGCCCAGGCTGGAGTGCAGTGGCGCGATCTCGGCTCACTGCAAGCTCCACCTCCTGGGTTCATGTCATTCTCCTGCCTCAGCCTCCCGAGTAGCTGGGACTACAGGCGCCCGCTACCATGCCCAGCTAATTTTTTGTATTTTTAGTAGAGACGGGGTTTCACCATGTTGGCCAGGATAGTCTCGATCTCTTGACCTCGTGATCCACCCACCTCGGCCTCCCAAAGTACTAGGGTTACAGGCGTGAGCCACCGTGCCCTGCCACATTATTTATTTTTAAATAAGCTCCAATCGGGGTTTAAATTAATAAAGTGATTGTTCTCAATTCAAAAGCACATTTGCTTATTATTTATTTTTAAGATGAATAAAATTTTTGATAACATTTGTCACATTATTCAGGGAAGATATTAAACTTGTTAAAACATTAGGAAACAGAAATAAATAGTTATTACACAAAACTTACATGTTTTAAAATAAGTCCCACACCCCTATTGTGTAGTCTTCTACTAAGCTCTGATGAAAACTTTATTTTTCTTCAAATGAAAAACTCCAACATTCAGAAATAAAATTGTTTCATTTTTCTTTCATTTGAAAATCAAGTACTGAACACAGAATTAGACATGGTCCTTGCTCAGTGGGTTTCACAATCTACAATGCTAGCCTGATTTTCTTTCTGTCAAAACTCTATATAAGAGCACACACTTGATAGGAACTTGTTTACTATTGCTAAGATATACTTTTGTGCCCTGATATACTACTGAAAGAAAGTTCACAATCCTTTGAAAAACCAGGGCCTTGGGCATGCTGGCAGGCCAGGCACAATAACATACACTTGTATCAAATAAAGGAGAATTCTGTGTCAAGAATGGAATTCTAATAATGACTTGTCTTTTTCTAGTTTACTATTTAAGAATGCTTGACAGAAATAAAGAGCCAACTTTACTTCCATATGTGCAAGTTCATAGTCTAGCACAGTACCTAGAATACAGTAAAATATTTGTTAGATTGGTAGAGCAAGTTAAAAATATGTATTTGAAATAAAACATTGTCAATAATAAACAATGTTCAGTTGTAGTCTGAAATTATAAAATGATTAAAACTTAAGATAACCCCCAAAATAAAATAAAATTTCACATGATTTTCACATCTCTGCTAAATTTTTGGCCATTATGAAGTTTTCTCTCCCTATTTTCCTGAAATTGTTTTCAACCAGTGAAGTGATTCTTGGCTATACATATGAGGCAATGTAATATACAGTAAAAATGTACTTGTTCACATTAAGGGGAAACAAGAAATTTCACATATTAAAACGTACTATATCTTAAATACTGAGCTAAACAAGTTAATTCATCCACTCAACAAATATTGTTTAGGTGGCTACTATGTGTCAGACATTGTTTTTGTGCTGGTGGACATAGCAGTAAACAATTCAGAAATGCCCTTCAGACTATGGATCTTTCATTCTAGTGGAAGGTGCATCAAATTGGGAAAGGAGAAAAAGAAGAGAACTAATAAACAGATAAATTTTTGTGTAACATTATGTCCAGTTACAAACCTAGTTTCATTCATTCTCAACTCAAGCTTGCAACTTGGCTATTTAGGAAAGTGCAAACAAGAGATTTCATCTAACTTGTCCTAAAGTCATGCTATAGTATAGTAGTAATATAACCCAGGTCCTTCAGACTGGGAATTCCTTGCTGTTTCCACTTATTTACATTAGGGAAAATAATCCAAAAACAATTCCTAAGTTCTCAAAATAAAGAAGTAAGAAAATGGAAGGAGGGAGGGAAATGGCTTTAGAAGTAAATGCTTATCTCTGTGTAGAAGCCATGAGCATGTGCATTGTGTACCTCCCTTTATGGATATGGATAAAACAACTAACTGAGGGCCCCAGCTGTTGTGCTATGAAATCTATTGTGGCATTTGCACTGATCCCTCCAGCTGCTCTCAGCCAGTGACGGAGCACAGCAGGGATATTAAGTGATACCCATTCCTGGGAGACATGGGACTCCTCTAGTAGCCGGCTTTAGCTAGAGGAATTCCTGAGCAGCATCACTGTCAAGGGCATTTCCCTCCCTGTCTTTTTGTTTGTTTGTTTTTTGAGACAGAATCTCGCTCTGTCACCCAGGTGGGAGTGCCATGGCGTGATCACAGCTCACTACAGCCTCCACCTCCTGGGCTCAGGTGATCTTCCCACCTTAGTCCCCTCAGTAGCTGGTACTGCAGACATGTGCCATTATGTCCAGCTAGTTTTTTTGTATTTTATCACCATGTTGCCCAGGCTGATCTCGAACTCCTGAGCTCAAGATATTTGCCCACCTTGACCTCCCAAAGTTCTAGGGTTACAGGTATGAGCCACCAGCCCAGCCCTCCCTCTTTCACTCACACTGTGGTCTAAAGGTGCCCCTAGCCTTACCAGGTCCCCTCTCCATTTTGTCTCACAGAGGTTTCTAATATAATACTTGCATGTTTAATCCCGTCTTGGGTTACCTTCTTCAATGAACTAGGCAAGTGGCAATAAGTGATCGTAGCAAATGAGCAGTAAGACAAGGATTTGGGACTGGTTAATCCACTACCAGGCAGGTGAAGAAGATATCATCCTGGTTAGTATGTGGGGGATGGGTAGTACTTAGCACAATATGGTGGCTCAATTGCTGAAGATTTTGCCAATGGTGACCTGGGAAAATGTCTTGGTGGAGAAACTGCCATGGCAGATGTAATAATTTTGACATCTAAAAAACAGATAGGAAACAGTATCTACAAATCAGAGTGAGATGTCCTTTAGAAGAACAATGAGAGATGGAGAGTTGTTAGCAAGGACTTTATAGTTAAGTGTGTGAATCAGAGAGTCTCAGTTGTACCTTATAAAGAGGCCCTTATCACCTGTAGTGGAAGGGTAAACACAATTAAGTGATAGATAGGCTGAAGATTATTGTCAGAGGCACAGAGCTCCAGAAATGCTTGAATGCTTAGCTAAGACAGATTTGTTATATGAACATGAGGGCTCTGGTGGGGAAAATCTATGGTCTTGAAAAATAAGACAGGGAAATCTGAGTGGATGGCCCTGAGAATGCTGGCTATTCAAACTGCTGGTTGCCCATGGAGCCTCAGGTTTGCAAAGGAATCTCATCCTTCTTAGTGAGAGCTAGTGCTTCTACTGGTCAGGAAGGTTAGGTTCTCCTCATAAGGTAACAGGTACCTGCCCCTAGAAGCTGTACCCACCTCCTTTTCTGCTTGCCAGGTCACTAATTAAGGTTAAATCCAATCATAACCCAGCTGGGGATATGCTAGAGCTGATAATGGAGGAAAGAGACTATACTCAAAAATTTGCAAAACTTGTTGTCACATACTGACAAGAGCAAATGAGGGAACTCCTTGAATTAAATTTTGAGGGTGTTTGATCAAGGAGAACAGAATTAAAAAAAAATCTACATTATTATGGGTACATAACACTTGTATATATATGTGTGCATATTATATTTTGATATAAGAGTACAATGTATAATGATCAACTCAGAGTAATTGAGATATCCATTACCTCAAGCATTTATCATTTCTTTGTTAGGAAGATTCCAATTACATTATTTTAGTTATTTTCAATATACAATAAATATATTGTTAGCTATAGTGCTCCTATAGTGTGTGGGTGGGAGGAGTTAAAGAGGGGGTGGTTAATACCACATGCTCTCACTCACAAGTGGGAGCTGAACAATGAGAACACATGGACACAGAGAGGGGACATCACACACCAGGGCCTGTTGGGAGGTGGGAGGCAAGGGGAGGGAGAGCATTAGGACAAATACCTAATACATGCAGGGCTTGAAACCTACATGACAGTTGATAGGTGCAGCAAACCACCATGGCACATGTATACCTATGAAACAAACCTGCACATTCTGCACATGTATCCCAGAACTTAAAGTAAAATAAAAAAAAAAAAGAGGGGATGGTTAATGGGAACAAAAATACAGTTAGATAGAAGGAATAAGATAACACTAGTGACAAGAGCAAATGGGGGAACTCCTTGAATTGTGTTATCTTATTCCTTCTATCTAACTGTATTTTCGTACCCATTAACCATCCCCACTTTCCCCCACCCACACACTACTCTTTCTTGCCAGTGGTAATGATCATTCTACTCTCCATCTCCATGAGTTAATTTTTTTTGCATGACTCCCACATGTGATTGAGAACATGTGATATTTGTCTTTCTGTGCCTGGTTTATTTCACATAATATAATGTCCTCCAGTTCCATCCACATTGCTGCAAATTACAGAATTTCATTCTTTTATATGGCTGAATAATATTGCATTATGTATAGGAATCACATTTTATTTATCTGTTATTCATCCACTGATGGACACTTAGGTTAATTCCATAACTTGGCTATTATGTAGAGTGCTGCAATAAACATCAGAGTGCAGATATCTCTTCAATATAGTGATTTCATTTCTTTTGGATAGGTTTCCAGCATCAGGATTGTTGAATCATATGGTGGTTCTATTTTTAATTTTTTCAGGAATCTCTATACTCTTCCCCATAGTGGCTGACTAATTTACATTCCCACAAGTACAAAGATTTCCATCTCTCCATGTCTTCACCAGCATCTGTTATTTTTTGTCTTTCTGATAATAGCTATTCTAACAAGGGTGAGAAGATACATCATTGTGGCTTTCACTTGTGTTTTTCTGATGATTAGTGATGTTGAGCATTTTTTCATATGCCTGTTGGCCATTTGTATGCCTCCTTTTGAGAAATGTCTATTTACATCTTTTGACCACTTCTTAATCATATTTGTTTTTCTCCCTATTGAGTTGTTTGAGCTCCTTATATATTCTGGTTATCAATATCTTGTTAGATAAGCAGATTACAAATATTTTCCCCATTCTGTGGGTTGTCTGTTTACTGTAGATTGTTTCCTTTGCTGTGCAGAGCTTTTTAGCTTGATATAATCCCATTTGTCCCCTTTTGCTTTGGTTGTCTGTGCTTTTGAATTCTTACATAAAAAATCTTTGCCCAAACCAATGCAATGGAGAATTTCCCTAGTGTTTTCTTCCAGTAGTTTCATAGTTTCTGATGTTAGATTTGTATTTAATTCATTTTGATTTGACTTTTGTATATGGTGAGACAAAGGGGTCTAGTGTCATTCTTCTGCATATGGACACCAATTTTCCCTGATCATTTAGTGAAGAGAACAAAGCTGGAGGCATCACATTACCTGACTTCAAATTATACTCTGAAGCTATAGTAAAAAAAACACAGCACAGTACTTTCATAAAATGAGACACAAAGACCAAAGGAACAGATTAGAGAACCCAGAAATAATTGCATGCATTTATAGTCAAATTATTTTTGACAAAGGTGCCAAATACAAACATTGGGAGAAGAGAATAAAAATTCAAGACTTGCGGGGCGGTTCCAAGATGGCTGAAAGGAACAGCTCCAGTCTACAGCTCCCGGCACGAGCGACGCAGAAGACAAGTGATTTCTGCATTTCCAACTGAGGTACTGGGTTCATCTCACTGGGGCTTGTCGGACAGTGGGGGCAGCACAGTGGGTGAAGCCCACAGAGTGTGAGCCGAAGCAGGGTTAGGCATCGCCTCACAAGGGAAGCGCAAGGCATCAGGGAATTCCCTTTCCTAGCCAAGGGAAGCGGCGATGGACGGCACCTGGAAAATCGGGTCACTCCCACCCTAATACTGCGCTTTTGCAATGGTCTTAGAAAACGGCACACCAGGAGATTATATCCCATGCCTGGCTCAGAGGGTCCCACGCCCATGGAGCCTCACTCATTGCTAGCACAGGAGTCTGAGATCGAACTGCAAGGTGGCAGTGAGGCTGGAAGACGGGCGCCCACCATTGCTGAGGCTGGAGTAGATAAACAAAGCGGCCAGGAAGCTCGAACCGAGTGGAGCCCACCGCAGCTCAAGGATGCCTGCCTGCCTCTGCAGACTCCACCTCTGGGGGCAGGGCATAGCCAAACAAAAGGCAGCAGAAACCTCTGCAGACTTAAATATCCGTGTCTGACACAAGGGAAGTGAGTAGTGGTTCTCCCAGCACGGAGTTTGAGATCTGAGAACGGACAGACTGTCCCCTCAAGTGGGTCCCTGACCCCCGAGTAGCCTAACTGGGAGGCACCCCCCAGTAGGGGCAGACTGACACCTCACATGTCAGGGTACCCCTATGAGACAAAGTTTCCAGGGGAACGATGAGGCCACAACATTTGCTGTTCAGCAACATTCACTGTTCTACAGCCTCCACTGCTGATACCCAGGCAAACAGTGTCTGGAGTGGACCTCCAGCAAACTCCAACAGACCTGCAGCTGAGGGTCCAAACTGTTAGAAGGAAAACTAACAAACAGAAAGGACATCCACACCAAAACCCCATCTGTACATAACCATCATCAAAGACCAAAGGTAGATAAAACCACAAAGATGGGGAAAAAACAGAGCAGAAAAGCTGAAAATTCTAAAAATCAGAGTGCCTCTCCCCCTCCAAAGGAATGCAGCTCCTCGCCAACAATGCAACAAAGCTGAATGGAGAATCACTTTGACGAGTTGAGAGAAGAAGGCTTCAAACAATCAAACTTCTCTGAGCTAAAGGAAGAAGTTCAAACCCATCGCAAAGAAGCTAAAAACCTTGAAAAAAGATTAGATGAATGGCTAACTAGAATAACCAATGCAGAGAAGTCCTTAAATGACATGATGGAGCTGAAAACCATGGCACGAAAACTACGTGATGAATGCACAAGCTTCAGTAGCCAATTTGATCAACTGGAAGAAAGGATATCAGTGATTGAAGATCAAATGGATGAAATGAAGCGAGAAGAGAAGTTTAGAGAAAAAAGAATAAAAAGAAACGAACAAAGCCTCGAAGAAATATGGGACAATGTGAAAAGATCAAATCTACATCTGATTGGTGTACCTGAAAGTGACAGGGAGAAAGGAACCAAGTTAGAAAATACTCTGCAGGATATTATCCGGGAGAACTTCCCCAACCTAGCAAGGCAGGCCAACATTCAAATTCAGGAAATACAGAGAATGCCACAAAGATACTCCTCGAGAAGAGCAACTCCAAGACACATAATTGTCAGATTCATCAAAGTTGAAATGAAGGAAAAAATGTTAAGGGCAGCCAGAGAGAAAGGTTGGGTTACCCACAAAGGGAAGCCCATCAGACTAACAGCGGATCTTTCAGCAGAAACTCTACAAGCCAGAAGAGAGTGGGGGCCAATATTCGACATTCTTAAAGAAAAGAATTTTCAACCCAGAATTTCATATCCAGCCAAACTAAGCTTCATAAGTGAAGGAGAAATAAAATACTTTACACACAAGCAAATGCTGAAAGAATTTCTCACCACCAGGCCTGCCCTACAAGAGCTCCTGAAGGAAGCACTAAACATGGAAAGGAACAACTGGTACCAGCCACTGCAAAAACATGCCAAATTGTAAAGACCATCAATGCTAGGAAGAAACTGCATCAACTAACAAGCAAAATAACCAGCTAGCATCATAATGACAGGATCAAATTCACACATAACAATATTAACCTTAAATGTAAATGGGCTAAATGCTCCAATTAAAAGACACAGAGTGGCAAAGTGGATAAAGAGTCAAGACCCATCAGTGTGCTGTATTCAGGAGACCCATCTCATGTGCAGACACACACATAGGCTCAAAATAAAGGGATGGAGGAAGATCTACCAAGCAAATGGAAAACAAAAAAAGGCAGAGGTTGCAATCATAGTCTCTCATAAAATAGACTTTAAACCAAAAAAGATCAAAAGAGACAAAGAGGGCCATTACATAATGGTAAACGGATCAATTCAACAAGAAGAGCTAACCATCCTAAACATATATGCACCCAATACAGGAGCACCCAGATTCATAAAACAAGTCCTTAGAGACCTACAAAGAGACTCAGACTCTCAAACAATAATAATGGGAGACTTTAACATCCCACTGTCAACATTAGACAGATCAACGAGACAGAAAGTTAACGAGCATATCAAGGAATTGAACTCAGCTCTGCATCAAGCGGACCTAATAGACATCTATAAAACTCTCCACCCCAAGTCAACAGAATATACATTCTTCTCACCACCACATCAAACTTACTCCAAAATTGACCACATAGTTGGAAGTAAAGCACTCCTCAGCAAATGTAAAAGAACAGAAATTATAACAAACTGTCTCTCAGACCACAGTGCAATCAAACTAGAACTCAGGATTAAGAAACTCACTCAAAACCACTCAACTACATGGAAACTGAACAACCTGCTCCCGAATGACTACTGCATACATAACGAAATGAAGGCAGTAATAAAGATGTTCTTTGAAACCAATGAGAATAAAGACACAAAATGCCAGAATCTTTGGGACACCTTTAAAGCAGTGTGAAGAGGGAAATTTATAGCACTAAATGCCCACAAGAGAAAGCAGGAAAGATCTGAAATTGATATCCTAACATCACAATTAAAAGAACTAGAGAAGCAAGGGCAAACACATTCAAAAGCTAGCAGAAGGCAAGAAATAACTAAGATCAGAGCAGAACTGAAGGAGATAGAGACACAAAAAACCCTTTAAAAAATCAATGAATCCAGGAGCTGGTTTTTTGAAAAGATGAACAAAATTGACAGACCATGAGCAAGACTAATATAGAAGAAAAGAGAGAAGAATCAAATAGACGCAATAAAAAATGATAAAGGGGATACCACCACCGATCCCAGAGAAATACAAACTGCCATAAAAGAATACTATAACCAACTCTATGCAAATAAACTAGAAAATGTAGAAGAAATGGATAAATTCCTGGACACATATACCCTCCCAAGACTAAACCAGGAAGAAGTTGAATCCCTGAATAGATCATTAACAGGCTCTGAAATTGAGGCAATAATTAATAGCTTACCAACCAAAAAAAGTCCAGGACCGGATGGATTCATAGCCGAATTCTACCAGAGGTACAATGAGGAGCTGCTACCATTCCTTCTGAAACTATTCCAATCAATAGAAAAAGAGGGAATACTCCCTAACTCATTTTATGAGGCCCGCATCATCCTGATACCAAAGCCTGGCAGAGACACAACAAAAAAAGAGAATTTTAGACCAATAACCCTGATGAACATCAATGCAAAAATCTTCAATAAAATACTGGCAAACTGAATCCAGCAGCACATCAAAAAGCTTATCCACCATGAACAAGTGGGCTTCATCCCTGGGATGCAAGGCTGGTTCAACAAACGCATATCAATAAACATAATCCACCATATAAACAGAACCAAAGACAAAAACCACATGCTTATCTCAATAGATGCAGAAAAGGCCTTTGACAAAATTCAACAGCCCTTCATGCTAAAAACTCTCAATTAATTAGGTGTTGATGGGATGTATCTCAAAATAATAAGAGCTACTTATGACAAACCCACAGCCAATATCATACTGAACGGGCACTGAAACTGGGAGCATTCCTTTTGAAAACTGGCACAAGACAGGGATGCCCTCTCTCACCACTCCTATTCAACATAGTGTTGGAAGTTCTGGCCAGGGCAATCAGGCAACAGAAAGAAATAAAGGGTATTCAATTAGGAAAAGGGGAAGTCACATTGTCCCTGTTTGCAGATGACATGATTGTATATTTAGAAAACCCCATCATCTCAGCCCAAAATCTCCTTAAGCTGAAAAGCAACTTCAGCAAAGTCTCAGGATACAAAATAAATGTGTAAAAATCACAAGCATTCTTATACACCAATAACAGACAAACAGAGAGCCAAATCATGAGTGAACTCCCATTCAGTATTGCTTCAAAGAGAATAAAATAACTAGGAATCCAACTTACAAGGGATGTGAAGGACCTCTTCAAGGAGAACTACAAACCACTGCTCAACGAAATAAAAGAGGACACAAACAAATGGAAGAACATTCCATGCACATGGATAAGAAGAATCAATATTGTGAAAATGGCCATACTGCCCAAGGTAATTTATAGATTCAATGCCATCCCCATTAAGCTACCAATGACTTTCTCCACAGAACTGGAAAAAACTACTTTAAAGTTCATATGGAACTAAAAAAGGGTCCTTATTGCCAAGACAATCCTAAGCCAAAAGAACAAAGCTGGAGGCATCATGCTACCTGACTTCAAACTATACTACAAGGCTATAGTAATCAAAACAGCATGGTACTGGTACCAAAACAAAGATATAGACCAATGGAACAGAACAGAGCCCTCAGAAATAATACCACACATCTATAACCATCTGATCTTCGACAAACCTGACAAAAACAAGAAAGGGGAAAGGATTCCCAATTTAATGAATGGTGCTGGGAAAACTGGCTAGCCATATGCAGAAAGCTGAAACTGGATTCCTTCTTTACAACTTATACAAAAATTAATTCAAGATGAATTCAAGACTTAAATGTTAGACATAAAACCATAAAAACCCTAGAAAAAAACCTAGGCAATACCATTCAGGACATAGGCATGGCCAAGGACTTCATGTCTAAAACACCAAAAGCAATGGCAACAAAAGCCAAAATTGACAAATGGGATCTCATTAAACTAAAGAACTTCTGCACAGCAAAAGAAATCACCATAAGAGTGAACAGGCAACCTACGGAATGGGAGAAAATTTTTGTAATCTACTCATCTGACAAAGGTCTAATATCCAGAATCTACAAAGAACTCAAATGAAAAAAACAAACAACCCCATCACAAAGTGGGTGAAGGATATGAACAGACACTTCTCAAAAGAAGACATTTCTGCAGCCAACAGACACATGAAAAAATGCTCATCATCAGTGGTCATCAGAGAAATGTAAATCAAAACCACAATGAGATACCATCTCACACCAGTTAGAATGGCGATCATTAAAAAGTCAGGAAACAACAGGTGCTGGAGAGGATGTGGAGAAATAGGAACACTTTTACACTGTTGGTGGGACTGTAAACTAGTTCCACCATTGTGGAAGGCAGTGTGGCGATTCCTCAAGGATCTAGAACTAGAAATACCATTTGACCCAGCCATCCCATTACTGGGTATATACCCAAAGGATTATAATTCATGCTGCTATAAAGACACATGTACATGTATGTTTACTGCAGCACAATTCACAATAGCAAAGACTTGGAGCCAACCTAAATGTCCATCAATGATGGAATGGATTAAGAAAATGTAGCACATATACACCATGGAATACTATGCAGCCATAAAAAAGGATGAATCCATGTCCTTTGTAGGAACATGGATGAAGCTGGAAACCATCATTCTAAACAAACCATCACAAGGATGAAAAACCAAACACCACATGTTCTCACTCATAGGTGGGAATTGAAAAATGATAACACTTGGACCCAGGAAGGGGAACATCACAGACTGGGGCCTGTCATGGGGTGGTGGGAGGGGGGAGGGATAGCATTAGGAGATATACCTAATATAAATGATGAGTTAATGGGTGCAGCACACCAACATGGCGCATGTATACATATGTAACAAACCTGCACATTGTGCACATGTAACCTAGACCTTAAAGTATAATTATAAAAAAAAAAATTCAAGACTTGCTTGTAGTAATCTGTTCTCACACTACTAATAAAGACATACCCAATACTTGATAATTTATAAAGGAAAGAGGTTTAATTGACTTACAGTTCCACATGGCTGGGGAGGCCTCACAATCATGGTGGAAGACAAAGGAGGAGCAAAGTCATGTTTTACATTGTGGCAGATGAGATATTTTGCAAGGGACCTCTCATTTATAAAATCACAAGATCTCATGAGACTTTTTCACTACCATGAGAACAGTGTGGGATAAACCACCCCCATGATTTAATTTTCTCCACCTGGCCCTGCCTTTGACATGTGGGTATTAAAATTCAAGGTGGGATTTGGGTGGGGACACAGCCAAACCATATCATTCTGCCCCTGGCCCCTCCCAAATCTCATGTCCTCACATTTCAAAACCAATCATGCCTTCCCAACAGTCCCCCAAGGTCTTAACTCATTTTGGCATTAACGCAAAAGTCCACAGTTAAAAGTATCATCCAAGATAAGGCAAGTCCCTTGCATCTATGAGCCTGTAAAATCAAAAGCAAGTTAGTTACTTCCTAGATACAGTGGTGGTACAGGCATTGGGTAAATACAGCCATTCCAAATGGGAGAAGTTGACCAAAACAAAGGGGCTATAGGGCCCATGCAAGTCTGAAATCCAGTGGGGCAGTCAACTCTTAAACCTCCAAAATGATCTCCTTTGACTCTGTATCTCACATACAAGTCATGCTGATGCAAGAGGTGGGTTCCCAAAGCCTTGTGCAGCTCTGCCCTGTGGCTTTGCAAGGTACAGTCCCTCTTCTGGCTGCTTTCATGGCTGGTGTTAAGTGTCTGCAGCTTTTCCGGGCACACAGTGCAAACTGTCAGCAGACCTACTATTCTGGAGTCTGGAGGACAGTGGCCCTGTGGCGACTCTGTGTGGAGGTTCCCTCCCCACATTTCCCTTCCACACTGCCATAGGAGAGGTTCTCCATGGGGGCTCCACCCCTGCAGCAGACTTCTGCTTGGACATGCAGGTGTTTCCATACATCCTCTGAAATATAGGAGGAGGTTCCCAAACCTCAATTCTTCACTTCTGTGTATCCACAGGACCAACACCACATGGAATCTGCCAAGGCTTGGGGCTTGCAGTCTCTGAAGCCACAGCCCAAGCTGTACTGTGGCCCATTTTAGACATGGCTGGAGCATCTGGGACACAGGGCACCAAGTCCCTATGCTGCACACAGCCGGGGGTCCTGGGCCTGGCCCAGAAAACCATTTTTCCTTTGTAGGCCTTGGGACCTGTTATGGGAAAGGCTGCCGTGAAGGTCTCTGACTTTCCCTGGAGATATTTTCCCCACTGTCTTGGTGATTAGCATTTGGTCCCTTGTTACCTATGCAAATTTCTGCAGCAGGCTTGAATTTCTCTCCAGAAAATGGGTTTTTCTTTTCTACTGCAATGTCAGTCTGCAAATTTTTCAAACTTTTATGCTCTGCTTCCTCTTGAACAGTTTGCCACTTAGAAATTTCTTCTCCCAGATACCTTAAATCATCTCTCTCAAGCTCAAATTTCCATGGATCTCTAGGGCAAGTGCAAAATGCCAACAGTCTCTTTGGATAGCAAGAGTGACCTTTACTCTAGTTCCGAACAAGTCCTTCATCTCCATCTGAGACCACCTCAGCCTGGACTGTATTGTCCATATCACTATCAGCATTTTGGTCAAAATCACTCAACAAGTCTCTAGGAAGTTCCAAACTTTCCCACATCTTCCTGTCTTCTGAGCCCGTTGAGTCTCTAGGAAGTTCCAAACTTTTCCACATTTTCCTATTTTCTTCTGAACCCTCCAAACTGTTCCAACCTCTGCCTGTTACCCAGTTCCAAAGTCACTTTCACATTTTGGAGTATCTTTACAGCAGTGCCCCGCTGGCCGGTACCAATTTACTGCATTAGTCTGTGCTCGCTCTGCTAATAAAGACATATCTGAGACTGGGTGATTTATACAGAAACAAGGTTTAATGGACTCAAGAGTTCCACATGGCTGGGGAGGCCTCATAATCATGACAGAAGGCAAAGGAGGAGCAAAGTCACGTTTTTACATGGTGGCAAGCCAGAGACAGCTTACGCAAGGGAACTCCCATTTATAAAGCCATCAGTTATCGTGAGATTGATTCACTACCACAAGAACAGTATGGGGGAAACTATCCCCATGATTCAGTTCTCTCCACCTGGCCCCACCCTTGACTTGTAGGAATTATTACAATTCAATGAAGATTTGGGTGGGGACACAGCCAAACCATATCAACAAGCAAGATTTAACTGCCTAAAATGCACTTTCTAAATACATGGAATTTAATATCCTGGCCAGGACTCCAGGGGATGGACAAAACTTTATTCTGGGATGGGCTTGAGAGTTCTGTAAAAAAAGGATGGTCAACAGTCTGAGTCCAATTGCATTGCTATAAAGGAATACCTGAGGCTGGGTAATTTATAAAGAAAGGAGGATTATTTGGCTCATGGTTCTGCTGGCTGTACAGGAAGCATGACGCCAGCACCTGTTTCTTGTGAGGAACTCAGGAAGTTTCCAATCCTAGGGCAAGGGAAAGGGGAGCTGGCATGTCACCTTGTGAGAAAGGAAGCAAGAGAAAGGACGAGAGAGAGAGGAGAGGGTGCCACAGTTTTTTAAACAACCAGCTCTGGCATGAATAGAGCAAGAACTCACCCATGATTGTGGTGAAGGCACCAAACCATTCATGAGGGATCTATTCCCATGGCCCAAACACCCCTCCACTAGGCCCCACCTCCAACATTGTGAATCAACTTCCAACATGAGATTTGAGAAGAAAAAAACATCCAAACTATATCATCAGTTCTCAGTGAAATAAAACTGTCAATATTGCCCTGGCAGGTAGTAGAGGGAAGAATAATGAGGCTGAGGGAAATTAGTATGTTGAATGGACATGTTATGTAAGGCCAAAAGACTCAAGAGAACATGCTCTTCACCAAGGCCATCAGGAACGTGCTGGTGAGAGGATGCCAAAATCACTAAAAACTTTAATGATACTTCTTTCCAGGCTGGGGATAATAGAAGAGGTAGTTACAGAGTCTGATTCTTTAACATCCATGGACATAATGTTCCTCTTCCTAAGTAATGGAACCAGGTGATGGCACTTACTTGCCTGAAGCTAAGAGGCTTCAATTACCATAATGATAGGTGAAGTTGGAGAGACACTCAAGGAGTTTAATCTGCAGATCTTGTGAAAACAGTTAATAGAGTTTAACATCCTTATAAGCAGAAGGATGGGCAGCTAACAAGGGTGCTGCTTAATATTTTAAAAATTTTAAAAGTAAATAAACAAAAACACAAAAATGGAGGAGTGAGAAATGATGCTGTAGGAGGTCCGGACTGTGATGCAATGAGCTCCACTACCTGAGTCATATAATCTTCTATATTGCTGGAGGATCTAGAATGCCCTATAGTGCTAGAACATGCACAATGTAGAACTTATGGCAAACTCCAGTGGAAGAGTCACAACACAGATCCCTGAAAGTCTGGAGTAAACCCAAGCACAGTAGAGAACTATTCATTCTTTGAGAAATACTATTCATCTTTTGTGTGTTACGAGGCTCTGGTAAAGACAGAACACTTGACCATGGAACAAACTGTTCATGCAAATAAAACTGCCCTTTATGAGCAGAATTCTGTTGGACTAACCATGTCATAATATTAGACAGGCCCAGACACAGTTCACTAGACGTGAGCAAGTGGACCAAACCATATGTCATCAATCCCAGTTGCACAGTGTCTCTCCCCTGGTTTTTGTATGGTTGTATGGGGTTTTCTACATCACTAGCTAAAAGAGCAGGAAAAAGGCTTTGTTTGATTTATGGATGGATTCCCTCAGTATGTAGGTGCAAGTAAAATATAGACAGTGGCTACATTACAGCCACATTTAGGGTTGCCCTTGAAAAACAGTGGAGAAAAAAAAATCTTCTCACTGATAGAGCTGTAGGCAGTATACTTGGTGTGAAAAGAAAAATAGTCATGATAAGAATACATATAGATTTCTGTGCAATGGCCAAAGGCCTGCCCCTCTAATGTGTAGCCTGGAAAAAGAAGGATAGGAATATCAGAGACAGAGAGGTCTAGGGTGGAGCTTATGTAAATCCCAGGGTCTGAAAACCTGTGAACCAGGAGCTCCAGTGTGCAAGGGCAGAAGAAGATAGATATCTTAGTCCAAGAAGAGATAATTTGCTCTTCTCCTACTTTTCTGTTCTATCTGGGCCCTCAATGTCTGGGATGATGCTAGCCAACAGTGGTGAGGATGGACTTTCTTTACTCAGTCTACTAATTCAAATACTAATCTCTTCCAGCAACACCCTCACAGACATATCTAGAGATAATATTTTAATAGCTCTCTAGATATCCCTTAACCAGTGAATTTGATATACAAAATTAACTATCACACCCGCTTACCAAAAGTGAGTGAACTATTGCTTCTGCTGAATGTCCAATTTGTCAGTGACAGACGCCAACACTTAGTCTCTGATAAGGCATTATTCCTTGAATAAATCCATTGGTTAGCTGATTATACACCTCTACTTCCATTCTAGTTCATCTTGTAGGAATAGTTATTCTGAGCATGGGTTTGCCTTTCTTGTTCACATTAGTCACACACTGGCATTAATATCCAGTGGCTAAAAGAATGCCTGATCCATAGGCATAGAATCACACCCAACATAGCATTTTACTTGGAAACTCACTTAGCCAATGAAGTATGGGAGTTGACCCATGACTGTGGGGTCCACTGGTTATAACACATGCTGCACTACTCAGAGGGAGCCAACCTTACAGAATGCTGAAACAGCCTTCTAAATGTGCAACTGCAGGCCAGCGTTGAGGAAACATTGAAAGCATGTAGTGCCATCCTTCAGGATGTAGTGTGTCTTTTAAACCTGAGGTCTCCATATGATGCATTGTTCCCAATAGGAAGAATACATGAGCTCAAGAAACAAGGAGCAGCCACCAATGACTCACTGAGAGATTTGTGCTTCCTGTATTCACAAACTTGAGCTCTTCCAGGGAACACGCAAATGGTGTTCATATGGAAGATATCAAATTACATAATAAAATTATAAGCTATGTCTGCCATATGAGAGCTTTGGATTCCTGGTGCCCAGGGACCAACAGGAGAAAAGAGGAGTCACCATATCAGCAGGGGTAATTGAGTCTTATCAGCAGAATGACACAGGGCTGCTTACAAAATGGGGACAGAAACATATGTGGACCCCAAACGATCCATTTGGATGATGCTAATACTCCCTTGCACTATTGTAAATATGGACAGTAATATGAAGCAGCCTAGATGGTGAAGAGTCTGATAAGATTTTATATGCTTTAGGAATAAAGGTTTCGTTCATACCACCAGGCAAACCATCAAGATCTACTGAGAGAATCACTGATGTTGAAGGAAACTTAGAATGAAGAGTGGGAGAGAAAGAGGAGGAATACTAGTTGCAATCCAGAGATAAACTGTACCAATGGAAACTTTATCCGGCTAACCACCCCCTCTTATTAGATTTCCCTCCAGGAAGAAAGGTTCATGGAAACCTTGGAGGAGCTGCTCCTGGACCTGAATGTGAAGAAGATCCAAACGGTACAAGGGCACTCGGTGGTGGCCATGTGAATGAGCTTCCCAGACTCACCAGCATAGTGAGTATAATTGACTATGCACCCAAGCTGTTGTGCTCTGAAATCCAGAACAGCATTTATGCTATGGTCCCATGGGCTGCTCCCAGCTAATGACTGAGAATGCCAGGAATACTAAGGGAGATCCACTGCTGGGAGACACAGGACACCTCTGATTGGCAATTCTGGCTCAAACACATTCTCTGATAGCCTTGGCAAACCTCTCTCAGACTTTAGGACTATCGAGGACACTACCCTCTTTCACTCAGGGTAAGATTTGTATTGTGGTTTTATTATGCACTCAGCTTTACCCAATCCCTGTTTTATTTCACTCTGTTTTATTTCTCCTAATAAAAACTCTAAACACTTAATACTGTTTTGTCATCTGCTTTTTGAGAACCTCTATGATATTCCTATAATATAAAGGTTAAGCCTTAGGTCCTCATTTAATATAACAAGGAAATGCAGCAAACTAGTGAAATGACTTGCCTGAAGGCAAATGGCAAATAAGTGAGTATAGTGTAGTATGATGATGAAATAAGGCATTTTTATAAAACCAGCCTAGGTAGTGACATTTATATCATTGCAATTGTTCACACTGTGGCTGAATGGAATCACTGAAAGATCAGACAGTCTGAGTATTATTGCCTATCTATAAAAGCTATGAAACCTAAAAAGGGAGGCTGGACAAGGGCCAGACTGCTGGGTGTTGTAACCAAAAGGTAGTGAAAGTTGTTTGCCAATTCTTCCTTTCACGCCATTTAAAAATTAAGGGAGATTGAATTTGTGCTCCATACCCATTCTTGATAGAATCTCCCACTCTGCTAGTTCCTTCCCACTGCTGCTCCAGTCTTCCTTCCACAAACCCCTTCTCAATTGCTCCACATCTACCTTACAAGGGCTTTCCTACCTCCTTTCTAACTGATTTTCCAATTCCTTCTTTGTCATCTTCTCCCATTTTAATTACTTTCATTACTGACCAAGGTTAAAAATATTTCCAAGAAAGTTCATCTTACTTTTAACAAAGATATTACTGCTATCATTAGAAAGGATTTTTGAATGGTAAAAAATACCACTGGGCTATTTGAGAAGCTGAGAGTTCATGCCTTTGGAAGTCTTCAAGCGAAGATAACCTCCCCAGTTTCCTTTAGCTTTTATTTTTAATGATTGTAAGCCTTCCATACATAAAATCTTTGGAAGGTCCCCTCTATAAAATGAAGAGAAAAGCTTAGCCATAAGTACTCCATAACAGTGTAGACAATTGACTATTTTTGAAAGTTCTTTAATCAGGTTATCATTTTATTTACATTTCCTTATTTTCCTCTTCTACAAAAAGCTAATCTTCAATCTGTCAGGATCGTCATAAACTCTGAATCATCAGTGTGAAAAGTAATGTTTATTTAAATGGTTACAATGTTGTTCTCTTTTGGTTATTCTTGTTTCCTGAAATCAGAGTTTTCTAGGATTCAAAATTCAAAAAGTTTAGCATAATTTGTCTTGAATTAAGTAACTAATATACAAAGTTTCCAATGCTAATATTTTTCTGTCAATCAATAAATGTAAAGTTGTTGGGAATTATTCATTTTAGGTTTTCATAAATATGAATAGAAAACACAAAAAGGGATAAGTTGCTTTTTCTTTCTTCAAACATAACTTTTTATTCATGATTTCCTTATGTCTACACTTATTGTTTTAAAGCTCCACTTAAGGTATAATGGAAATGTCTCCATGCAATTAGCTAAGAATTCTGGAACTCAGTTATAATTCCTTTCTTTTATCAGATATCACATCCGAAGGCAAGCTCTAAGTCAAATATAAATTTCTAAATATTTTTGTTTGCAGAAGCTGTTGTTTGGATGACATCACTTCTAACTATTTTAGATTATTTTCATCTACTATAGAAATATTGTTACCACTTAAATACAGAGACCAGTGATACTATAAAGCAACCACACAAACAAACCAGTGTAATAACCAGCTAATAACACAATGACGGAATCAAACACACACGTATCAATACTAACCACACAAGCTGGATAAAAAAGCAAGACCCAATGGTAAGCTGTCTCCATTTCACATATCATGACATCCATAGGCTCAAAATCATGGGATGGAGGAGAATCTACCATGCAAATGGAAATCAGAAAAAAGCAGGGGTTGCAGTACTAATTTCAGACAAAATAAACTTTAAACCAAGAAAAGTTAAAAAAAAAAAAAGACAAAGAAGGGCATTACATTATGGTAGAAGTTTCATTCAACAAGAAGACCTAACAAACCTAAATATATATGCACCCAGCACAGGAGCACTCTGCAACTTCTTAGAGACCTAAGATAGAGACTTAGACTCCCACACGTTAATAGTAGGAGACTTCAACACTCAACTGACAGTACTAAACTGATCATTGAGTCAGAAAATTAATAAAGGTATTTAGGACCTGAGCTCAACATGGGACCAAATGGATCTGACAGACCTCTACAGAACTCTCCACTGAAAACCATCAGAATATACATTCTTGTCATTGCCATATGACACATACTCTAAAATCAGCCACATTACCAAACAGAAAACAATCCTCAGCAAATACAAAAGAACTGAAATCATACCAAACACACTGTCTGACCACAGTGCAATAAATAGTAATTAAGACTAAAAAAAATCATTCAAAACCAGGTAAGTACATGGAAATCAAGCAACATGCTCCTGAATGACTTTTGGGTAAAAAATGAAATTAAGGCAGAAATCAAGTACTTTGAAACTAATGAGAACAAAGATAAAACATACCAGCACCTCCGGGACATAGTTAAGGCAGTGTTAAGAGGGAAATTAACAGCACTAAATGCTCACGTCAAAAAGTTATAAAGATCTCAAATTAATTACGTAACATCATAATGAAAAGAATTAGAGAAGCAAAAGCAAACCAACCCCAAAGTCAGCAGAAGACAAAAAATAACCAAAATCAGAGCTCCACTGAAGGAAATCAAGAAACAAAACCAATCCAAAGAACAACAAATCCAGGGGTTGGTTGTTTGAAAATATTAATAAGATACATAGTCACTACTTACAGTAATAAAGAAAAAATATCCATATAAACACAATTAGAAATGACAAAGGGGCTGTTACCACGGACCTCAGAGATATAAAAGTAAGCATCAGATACTACAATGAAAACCTTTATACACACAAACTAGAAAACCAAGAAGAGATTAATAAATCCTTAGACACATATAAGCTTCCAAGACTAAATCAGGAAGAAATTAATTCCCTAAATGGACAAATAATGAGCTGCCAAATTGAATCAGTATTAAATAGCCTACCAGCGCCACCAACAACAAAAAGCCCAGCACCAAACAGATTTACAGCTGAATTCTATCAGAGGTACAATGAAGAGCTGGTACCATTCCTACTGAAACTATTTCAAAAAATTGAGGAGGAGGGATTCCTCCCTAACTCATTCTAGGATACTAGTATCATCCTGATACCAAAACCTGGCAGAGACACATACACACAAAAAGGAACCTCAGACCAATATGATGAACAATGATAAGAAAATCCTCAGAAACTACTTGTAAACCAGATCCAGCAGCACATCAAAAAGTTTTAGCCACCATGATCAAGTAGGCTTCATCCCCAGGTGCAAGCTTGGTTCCTCATACACAAATCAATAAATGTGATTCATCACATTTAACAGAACTAAAGACAAAAACCACGTGATTATCTCAGTAGATGCAAAGAGGCTTTCAATAAAATTCAACATCCCTTTATGTTAAAAATTCTCAATAAACGAGGTATTGAATGAACACAACTCATAATAGTAAGAGTCCTCTATGACAAACTCACAGCCAGCATCATAATGAATGGGCAAAAGCTGGAAGCATTCCCCTTGAAAACTGAAACAAGCCAAGGATGTCTACTCTCACCACTTATATTCAACACAGTATTGGAAGTCCTGGCCAGAGGAATCAGGCAAAAGAAATAAATGACATCTACATAGGAAGAGAGGAAGTCAAACTATCCCTGTGTGCAGACCACATGATTCTATATCTAGAAAATGCCATCATCTTGGCCCAAAAGCTCCTTTAGCCGATAAACAACTTCAGTGAAATATCAGGATACAAAATCAATGTACAAATATCACTAGCATTCCTATACACCAACAATTGTCAAGCCAAGAGCCAAACCAGGAACGTGATCCCATTCACAACTGCCACAAAGAGAATAAAATACCTGGGAATACAGATAACCAGGAAGGTGAAAGATCTCTACAATGATTATTTAAAAACACTGCTCAAAGAAATCAGAGATGACACAAACAAATGGCAAAACACTCCATGCTCATGGATAGGAATAATCAGTATCATTAAAATGGCCATATTACCCAAAGCAATTTATAGATTCAATGCTATTCCTATCAAACTACTAATGACATTCTTCACTGAACTAAAAAAAAAAATGTATATGGAACCAAAACAGCCCAAATAATCAAGGCAATCCTAAGCAAAAAGAACAAAACTGAAGGTATCATTCTACATGATTTCAAACCACAGGACCACACTAACCAACAGAGCATGGTACTGGTACAAAAACAGACACATACCAATGGAACAGAATAGAAAGCTCAGAAGTAAGGCTGCATAAATAGGACCATCTGATCTACAACAAAGCTGACAAAAACAAGCAATGGGGAGAGGACTTCCTGTTCAATAAATGGTGCTGGGATAACTGGCTAGACATATGCAGAAGATTTAAGCTGGACCCTTTCCTTATACCATATACAAAGATCAACTCGAGATGGATTAAAGACTTAAATGTAAAACTGAAAACTATAAAAACCCCAGAAGACAACCTAGGCAATGCCATTCTGGACATAGGAATGGGCAAAGATTTCATGACAAAGACGCCAAAAGCAATCACAACAAAAGCAAAAATTGACAAAAGGAATCCATTTAAAGAGCTTCTGCGGAACAAAAGAAACTATCAATGGAGTAAACAACCTACTGAATGCGAGAAAATATTTGCAAACTATGCATCTGACAAAGATCTAATATCCAGTATTTAATTAAGAAACTTAAACAAATTTACAAGCAGACAAAAACAACTCCATTAAAAAGTGGGAAAATGACATAAACACTTTTCACAAGAAGACACACATACAGCCAACAAGCATATGAAAAAAAGTTTGTTATCCCTGATCCTTAGAGAAATGAAAATCAAAACCACAATGAGATACCATCTTACACCAGTCAGAATGGCTATTATTAAAAAGTAAGAAAATAACAGAATACTGGTGAGGTTGCAGAGAAAAGGGAACACTTAACACACTGTTGATGAGAGTGTAAATTAGTTTAACCATTGTGGAAAGCAGTGTGGTGATTCCTCAAAAAGCTAAAAACAGAACTACCTATTCTACCCAGCAATCCCATTACTGGGCATATACCCAGAGGAATATAAATCATTCTACCCTAAAGACACATGCACGCAAATGCTCGTTGCACCACTATTCACAATAGCGAAGACATGGAATCAACCTAAATGTCCATCAATGAACGACTGGATAAAGAAAATGTGGTACATATACATCATGGAATACTATGCAGCCATATAAAAGAACAAGGTCAGATCTTTTGTAGGGACATGGATGGAGCTGGAGGTCATAATACTTAGCAAACTAATGCAGGAACAAAAAACTGAATACTGCATGTTCTCACTTATAAGTGGGAGCTAAATTATGAGAACTCATAGACACAAAGAAGGAAACAACAGGCTGGGCATGGTGGCTCACGCATGTAATCTCAGCACTTTGGGAGGCCGAGGCAGGCGGATCATGAGGTCAGGAGATCAAGACCAGCCTGGATAACGTGGTAAAACCCCGTCTCTACTAAAAAAAAAAAAATACAAACATTAGCCAGGCATGGTGGTGGATGCCTGTAATCCCAGCTTCTCATGAGGCTGAGGTAGGAGAATTGCTTGAACACAGGAGGCAGAGGTTGCAGTGGCCAAGATTGTGCCATTGCAGTCCAGCCTGGGCAGCAGAGTGAGACTGCATCTCAAAAAAAAGAAAAACAAAAAGAAGGGAACAACAGACACTGGGGTCTACTTGAGGGTGGAGGGTGAGAGGAGGAATACAAGCAGAACAAGTAACTATTGGGTACTATGCTCAGTACCTGAGTGACAAAATAATCTTCACAAAAAACCCCCATGACATGAGTTGAGCTATAAAACAAACATACATATGTACCCCTGAACCTAAAATAAAAGTAAAAAGAAATACATATTGTTACAGCCTTTTTCTTTTTTAACCATGGTATCAATCATTGTAAATGCAACAAAAATTAGTACTCAATGATGAATTTTTTAACACAAATTTCACAGATGAAACAAAGATTTTTTCAAATTTACATCAAGATTATTTATATGGAAATATAATTTCTCAGATCAAGATTGTATATGTAAGTAATGTATATACATGTATATGAATATATATTGCATTACATATTTATCATTATATACATCTCTATGTGTTTATGATTTTAAGGTCTCAAACTATGGCATCCATTACAACATGTGGATATACATTCTGAATTTCTCAGTTAGTATAATTGGTGAGGCCTTGTACTTTCCCTTCTATTCTTTTTTTTTTCCAAGAATTATGTAAATACTTTAGGTAGATAACTATCTAATACAACATCAATTTCCTTTGCATTCCCTTCTTAATTCCCCACGAATTAAAGGCTTGTATTCCTTCTAGAACATCTCTAAAATTCCTCAACATTCCTGTTTTAATTGTTTCTAAAATAATTCTTGAGGACCATAATATATCCATGACTTTCATCTAAAGATATATTGTATATCTCATAGTTGATTTGAGCATCTTATAGGAAAAACTGCCTTATACATGATTATAAAACTATATTATAACTGGTTTCATGTTTTGCTTATATTTACACTAAATAAGCCTATTTTTTGAAAGCAACATACTTTATTTAAAGAATAACTAATTCAATATTCTAAAAATCGCTTCTACTTTACAAAAGTAAGAATTATTATATTTTTACACAGGAGGAGAGTAAAGATCATAATATAACAGTTATCCCTTCTTCTCAGCCTCCCACCCAAAAATAAATGCACGTAAATCTTTGTTTACAAGTGGAAGCTTAAATAAATATATTTATCTCCCCTCTTCCCTCAGACTCATTAAAATAAAAGAAGGAAAAAATGGTATACAGTCATAAAAGGACCAAGTTAGAGTCTTTAATAATTAAGAAATTGTAATAGATTTCTCACAGATGTTTAGCAGACAGAAAAACAAATGAAGATATCTCCTAGGGAACATGTAGAGGAGGCAGAGCCAAAAGGTAGCCTGCCACCTCTTCAAAATCTCAGAGCACTGGAAACTGAGAAATGCCAGGTAATACAGAATTAAATGGGAGACTGGGTACTAAATATGCGTTAATTAAAAGTCTATATAAGGACAACTTACTGCCCCAAACACAAATCTCTCCCCTAATTTGGGTGCAGATTTACTAAGTGGACAAGAGTTTACCCCCTGGCAATAAGTAAGTCAACAAATTAAGTTAAATATGTACTATCTTCTTTATAACAATTAGAAGATCTGAGATAAATAATTTCTGCATTTTGGTGACTTCAGAAAATTGGCTAATTCTTTGCATCAACACTGTAAAGTGAATCTGCTCTTTAATAAAACTGGAGAATTTGCCTTCACTTCTTTGCTATTGTCTTGAACCTACTCCATGAAACAGCTTTTGACAAGGTTGCCAAAACCCTCCATATTTTAAAAAGTCAGTGTTTAATTTTCCTTATTATTCTTCTCTTTCTCTCATAAGCCTTGATAGCTATTTTCCCTTCCTTCCTTCCTTCCTTCCAGCCTTCCCTTCCCTCCCCTCCCCTTCCCTCCCGTCCCTTCCCTTCCTTACCTTTCCTCCCTCCCTCCCTCCCTTTCTCTCTCTCTCTCTCTCTCTCTCTCTCTGTCTCTTTCTTTCTTTCTTTTCTTGCGACGATGTCTTTCTCTGTAGCCCAGGCTGGAGTGCAGTGGTGCAATATCAGCTCACTGCAGCTTCTGCCTCGTGGGTTCAAGCGATTCTCCTGCCTCAGCCTCCTAAGTGGCTGGTACTAAAAGCGCGTGTGCTACCACGCCCATATAATTTGTTTGTTTGCTTGTTTTTGTTTTTGTTTTTTTCTTTTTGCTTTTTTTTTTTTTTTGTAGAGAGGAGTTTCACCATATTGGCCAGGCTGGTCTTGAACTCCTGACCTCAAGCGATCCACCTCCCTCAGCCTCCCAAAGTGTCTCCTTCTTTCTTGAAACATCTTTTCCACTTGGTTTACAAAACCAGACACATTGCTGGTTTAACCTCCTACTTCATTGACTAATCCTTCTCAGTGTCCTCAGCTGCATATTTCTTCTCTTCCCAACTACCAGGCATTGGTGTTCCCTGCTATTTATCTAACCCCCTTCCACAGGAAATTTCATGTGGTCTCATCAAACAAACAAAATTGTGGGGGAAAATTGTTTTAAGCCACAACATTTTTAGGTGGTTTTCTTCACATTAATAAGTAACTGAAATACAGGATTATTTCTGTAATGATAAGGGATCGCATATATGTTTTTGTATATTTACTGTTATATACACATACTTTTAAAATATAAAACTGTAGCATCCTATACAAGTTATTTTGTAAATTATACTTTATAATTTTCAATTTTTATTAATATATTTTATGCTGTTAAATATCCCTCAGCATCATTCATAGTGGATGCATACTTTGTTATTGGATGTGCTATTTATTTAAATAATACCTGGTTATTAAACATCAAAACTGTATCTGTTTTTTAACCACAATGAACAAGGATACAATGAGCACCTTTATAACTAAATCTGCTTACCTTGGTAATTTCTTTATAATAAACGTTTGGAAGCATAGATGTTAAATCAAGTAGTACATCAAATACATTTGCCAAGTTCCTATGAAGAAAGTCTATAACCAGTTTATATAAACTACCAACCATGCCTAAGAACTATACCACTGGTATTTAATAGCTAAAATGCATTTTTTATATTGAGTTTTAATACCATATAATAAAATGTATATTTAAAAATTGAACTTGTGAGGTTGACAAAAATATCACTAGAAGGCAAAAAAATTCATTTTATGATGAATGATAGAATTCTTCCACCTCATAAGTTGAAGAAAACAGTTCTTGAAATGAATACTAATTTAAAATTTTGATGCAAAAAAAATTCTATTACACAAAATAAATTCTATCCATATCACTTTAATTTTATTATATATCCTTTTGAATCCTGGTTTTTTTTATGAAAAAAAAACATACTGATAAGTATTTAAGGTTCAGTTTAGCTGCTTTCCTGACAAACATTATCTGTTTCAGTTCTACCTTTAACTAAGGTCGCCTTATGCTTACCGAATGTTCTTTACTAGATAAACAAGATTTCCAAAACATTGACCTTTTTATACTGATATATTTTAAAGTTTTGAGTACGTTTTTATACAATAAACAATGCATACTTAAAGTGTACCATTTGATAAGTTTTGATAGAGTATTATTCTGTGAAAACATCATCAAAATCAAGAAAATAATCATATTCATCATCCCTAAAAGTTTTCTCTTGTGTGTCCTTTCTATCTCTTTGGCAATAACCCCCTCTCCCATTTCAGGCAACCACTTATCTGCTGTCATTATAGATTAGTTTGCATTTTCTAGAGTTTTATATATATGAAATCATGCATTATGTAGTCTTTTTTGTCTGGCCTCTTTTACTTGGCATAATTATTTTCAGATTCTTCCATGTTGTTTCCCATATAAATGTCTCACTCCATTAACTTATCACAATCTATCTTCAAGTGATATTGTAATACTTCACATATAACATAAGAAACTGACAACAGTGTAATTCTATTTTTTCCCTTCTGGTCTTTATCCTATCATTGTAATACAGTTTGCTTGTTCATATATATGAACTCCACATGATAATGAAATTATATCTGTTTAACGGTTGGTTATTTTTAAAGAAATTTTAAAAAGAAAAAGTATTTTATATTTACTCACGTAGTTACCATTTCTGATGTTCTATATTCCTTTGTGTAGATCCGTATTTCCTTTTTGTATAATTTTCCATCTGCCTGAAAAACTTTCTTGAACATTTTTTATAGCATGGTTTTGCTGCGGATGATTTTTTTTTTCTGATTTTGTATGTCTGAAAAAGTCTTTATTTCATCTTTGTGTTTGAAAACTATTTTCACTGGGTATAGAATTCTAAGTTGCCAGTATTTTTTCTTTTAGTACTTTAAAGATGTTGATCTGCTGTATTCTCACATTTTTTTCTAATAAAAAAAATCTAGTTAATTATTTATCTTTGTCTTCCTGTGCATAGTATGTTCTTTCTCTTGGGCACCTTTTAAGATGTTTCCCTTATGATTGCTTTTTTTTTTAAACTAGTTTAATTATAATATGCCTTGGTGTAGTTTTCTTCATGCTTCTTGTGCTTAGATTTCTTTGAGATTCTTGAATCCACAGATTTATAGTTTTCATATCTCTACCCCCACCCTCAACTTCAAGGATTTCAAATACACATATAATAGGCCACATAATTTGTCCTATAGCTCACTGATGCACTTTATTATGATGATTATCTCACTGTTTTATTTCAAATAGTACCATTTTTATGTCTTCAAGTTTACTAATCTTCTTCAATGTTAATCTTTCATTCACCCCTTCAAATGTATTTTCAGGTAAGAAATAATAGTTTGTATCTCTAGAAGTTTGATTTGGAGTTTTGTATAGAACGTTCCATATCTCTGCTTAGCTTTTTGAATATATGAAATCTAGTTATAACAACATTGATATCCTTGTCTGCTCATTAAAACATGAGTAAGTTGGTTTTGAGTGGTTGATTTTTCTGCTTATAATGGATTGTGATTTCCTGCGTCTTTGCATACTGGTTAATCTTTGATCAGACTTGAGACATTGTAAATTTTACCTAGTTGGGTGGTTGATATATTGGTATTCCAAAAATATCCTTAAACTTTGGTTTTGGATGCAGTTATTAGAAACAGTTTGAGTCATTCTATTCTTACATTTAAGATTTGCTATTTCAAAACCAGAAAATGTTGATCTAGGATGAATTATTTCCCACTAATGAAGCAAAACTTTCTGAATACTCTGCCCAGTTATGAGTTTTTTCAACCTGGCTGTGATGTACAGGCACTATTACAGGTGCTGTATTAGTGCCAGGAACCATTTTCTCTAATCCTTATTTCCTAGGACTGGGGTATTTTTCTCACATGCATGCACTATTCAGTACTCTACTGAATACTTGAGAAGAACCATCTGCAGACCTCTGGAGTTATCTATGGGTGCAGCTTTCTCCATTCCTGAACTCTGTTCTGTGAACTCTTAACTATCTTGGTCCCCTAGATTCCCAACTCCATTTCCTCATTTCGGGGAGTCTAGCAGGCTGTGTCTCCCTTCTTTGCGCTATCACCTGGAAACTTCCTCACAGCAGTAAGCTGGGACAAACACTGGGCTCACTTTGTTTCCTATCTCAGGAATCGATATCCTTCATTTACTGTTTTCCAGTGTCTTTAAATCATTGTTCCAAATATGTTTTTCCAATATTTGAGTGTTTCAGTCAGGAGGGTAATTCTAACCCTTACAACCCCATCTCTGCTGGAAGTAAAACATGTATGCTAAATTTTTAAAAACTATTATTTACTTGGTGTAAATTTTTTACTTTCCAGGGATATCAGTTACATGAAATTAGGGAAAACATTGCAGAATCATCTTCACAATATATTGCTGTCATGTGTTACTCCCTGCTCAAGAACCTAAAGTGACTCTTATTTGCACTAAATTAAATATAAACACAAACACAAGCCAGTAAAAGTAGTTATATAAAGGACTAAAACAGTGTTTTCATTGTTTACAGCTTTCTTATGCTCTAGTTTGACCTAAGAACACAGTTAATGTAGAGGAATGAATGGACTAATAGCCGTTATTCAATTATCCATGACTAATATTACTCTCAAGTAAATTTTTACAAGAATTTAAGAAGTTGCAGGTTATATTCCCTTAAAGCAACTTAGACTCCAGATGATCCATGTGGCAGATTAAAGAATATAAACCCCCAAAGTATAAAACTTAAGGACTCCAACCAATACATATGCCTAAATATTTGGCCATCTCACTTTAATACAGAATAAAAAATTGAGTCTAGTGCAAATGTAAAACATCTTTCCTTGAGCATTTACAATGTGGATTAGGATTTTTTTCCTCACAACCTTAGGATAAGTTTCTAGACCTATACCCTATTTCAAAACATATAAACATTGTTATAGAGTTGTAAACTTCTGAAATTTTGACTTCTCTTAACAGTTTTCTAAAGAAAAGGACTTCTAAGTAACAAAGGGTTGCTGGAGGTTTGTTAACTTTCACAACATTTACATTAGAGAATACGAGACTATTAAAGAATTTTTTTTAAGTACGTGGATTAGGCTGTTCAGGGAACATTTCAGAAAAAGATTTTCACCCTAAAAATCCATAGAGTTTTAGTAGACATGAAGCCATGAAGAGTGCCTCCACAAGTGCTAGCAAGAGCAAGCAGGCAAGAGAAAGAAAGAAAAGGCATCCAAATAGGAAGAAAAGCCAGATGATCTCTCTTAAATGGATGAAATGATTCTATATCTAGAAAACACTAAAGACTCCACCAAACACCTGCTAGACTTAACAAATGACTTCAGTAAAGTTTCAGGATACAAAAACAATGTACAAAAGTCAGTAGCATTTTAGAAATTCTCACAAAATCAAAGAGCTTCCCCTTTTAGCTTAAGCTGAAATAAAATTTTCCTTTAAAGTTAAAAAAATCAGTAGCATTTCTATTCACCACTAACATTTAAGCTGATAGCCAAATCAGGAATACAAACCATTTACAATAGCTGCAAAAGAAATAAAATATGTACAAATACATCTAATTAAGGAGGTGAGAGATCTCTACAGGAAGACCCATAAAACACTGCTGGAAGAAATCATAGATGACACAAACAAATGGGAAAACAGTCCATGCTCATGGATTGGAAGAATCAATATCGTTAAAATGGCCATATGACCCAAAGCAATCTAGAGATTCAATGCTATTCCTATCAACCTGCCTATGTCATTTTTCACAGAATTAGAAAAAAGTATTCTAAAATTCATACGTAACCAAAAAAGATGCTGAATAGCCAAAGCAATTCTAAGCAAAAATAACAAAGGTGGAGGCATCACATTACTCAGCTGTAACCAAAACAGCATGTTACTGGTAGAAAAATAGGCACATAAATCAATAGATCAGATTAGAGAACCTCAAAATAAAGTCACACGCCTATAACCATCTGATCTTTGACAAAGTTGACAAAAATAAGCAACGAGGAAGGAACTCCCTATTGAATACATGGTGCTAGGATAGCTGGCTAGCCATAGGTAGAAGAATGAAACTGGACCTCTGCATTTCACCATAAACAAAAGTTAACTCAAGAAGGATTAAACATTTAAATGTAAGACTTCAAGCTGTAATAATTCTAGAAGAATACCTGGGAAACATCATTCTGGCATCAGCCTTGGGGAAAGAATTGATAACTAAGTCCTCAAAAAGCAATCATAACAAAAACAAAAAATTGGCAAGTGGGACCTAATTCTACTAAAGAGCTTCTGCACAGCAGAAGAAACTAGCATCAGAGTCAACAGCCAGCATACAGAATGGGAGAAAATATTCACAAACTGTGCATCTGACAAAGGTCTAGTATCTAGAATCTGTAAGGAACTTAAACAATTGAAAAAACAAAAACCAAAATAACGCTATTTTAAAATGGGCTAACAACATGAACAGACATTTCTCAAAAGAAGACATATAAGTGGCCAACAAACATATGAAAAAATGTTCCTCATCACTAATCATTAGAGAAGTACAAATCAAAACCACAACGAAGTACCATCACACACCAGTTAGAACGGCTACCATTAAAAATTTATAAAACAAGGCCCGGCGCAGTGGCTCACGCCTGTAATTACAGCACTTTGGGAGGCCGAGGCAGGCAGATCACTTGAGATAAGGAGTTCGAGACCAGCCGGTCAACATGTTGAAACCCAATCTCTACTAAAAGTACAAAAAATTAGCCGAGTGTGGTGGCAGGAGCCTGTAATCCCAGCTACTTGGGAGGCTGAGGCAGGAGGATCGCTTGCACCGGGAGGCAGAGGTTGCAGTGAGCCAAGATCATGCCATTGCACTCCAGCCTGGGCAACAAGAGTGAAACTCTGTCTCAAAATAAAAAAATAAATATTCATAAAATAACACATGCTGACTAGGCTGTGGAGAAAAGGGAATGCTTATACATTGTTAGTGGGAATGTAAATTAGTTCAACCACTATGAAAAGCAGTTTGGTAATGTCTCAAAGAACTTAATGCAGAATTATCATACAACCCAGCAATCCCATTACTGGGTATATATCCAAAATACCAAATCATTCTACCAAAAAGACACATGCACTCACATGTTCACTGCAGCACTATTCACAAATAGCAAAGATATGGAATTAAACTAGGTTCCCATTAGTGGTGGATTGGACACAGAAAATATGGTACATATACACCATGGAATATTAGGCAGCCATAAAAAAGATGAAAAACATGTCCTTTGTAGCAACATGAACTACTAGTGGGGGAGGCAGGGAGGGTGGCAAGGGTTGAAAAATTAACTGGTGGGTACTATTTTCAGTACCTGGGTGATGGGATGATTCATACCCCAAACCTTAGCATCACACATTTATCCAGGTAACACACTTGCACATGTGCTCCTTGAATACAAAATAAAAGTTGAACAAAAAGAGTGCTTCCACAAAAGTAAAATTGTTACAACCATCATTATTTAGTTCTTTATGTACTATGTTTAGAGCCAGATTTCAATATATTCTAAATATGTTGTAATGGCTACTTCTTCATATGAAGCTACAGAGTTGTTTTATTATTCTTAGTAATTAGTAGGATATGTCTCTTTAATACAGTGGTGAAATCAGCAATCAATACCTTTGTATTGTATTGGTATTGTACTGTATTGTATCAATACCAAAATTAGAAATCAATATCTTTCAATATGTCTGTGTGGATAAACTGTACTTGATGAACCCCACTAAAAATTACCATTAGCACATGTATCAGTTGGCTATTTCCATAGTAGTGCTGAGTAACAAACCACTCCTAAACTTCTTAGGGTCTTAAATTGACAATTATTTTATCCATGCTTACCAATCTGCAAGTTGGCTGTTGGTCAAATGACCTAGGCTGGATGTTCCTGGGCTTCATCCTAAGCTTCAGGTGGAGTTCAGGACTGTTCTACCTGCTTCAATTCCTCTTCTCTCACACTCTCTTTCTCTTTCTCATTAATGGGCTAAGAGAGACAGAACAGATGAAATCTATTCAGTGGTGAAATATGTTACTTTCTCTACCACCAGAAAGATGTATTTAGCAATGATGTTGATATGATGGTCTTCTAGGGCTGTGGGAATTTTTGCATCATTTTACCTGAGCATTTTCCATGCATCTTCAGCGTATCTTTGATTATATCTTTCTATGCCTCCTAAGCCTTTGCCAAGAGACTGAAAATAAAACAGATCTTTTTTTTTCCAAGAAGAAATACCTCAAACTTTATAGAATATAAGCAAATTTACCTCAAAATGTCTTATTTTAGGCCTGTAAATTTCAGGTATCTTCCAGAGATGTAAGCCATAGAAAAAAATATTCTTTTCTGATTTGGATGGAAAAATAAGAAACAGTAATAAGTAATAGTTTGGGGTTTTAGTGGCTTATCAATATCTGACTGAACTAATTAAGTAATCTGCCTTTAGTATTATTAAGTACTATGAAAATCTCAAATAATTTATAAACCAAAGCACAATTATAACAGCATTACTGTTCACTCATTTGTCTCTAGCCATGTCATTAGTAAAAACTCTTTTCTTGAATTGCTACAGCCTGGGTGGCAGAGGTTGCAGTGAGCCGAGAATGAGCCACTGCACTCCAACCCAGGTGACAGAGCAAGACTCCATCTCAAAAAACAAACAAACAAAAACAAAAACCTCTCTTCTTACAGGAATCAACATTATATTTGGATTCTTAATTGAGTGAGGTTTCTTAGAACTGTTGTCTACTATTATAGTTTAATTTTAAATAGTCAATATGAACAATGCTATGAAAAATGTAGAAAATTCGAAGTCTTTTACATAGTTGTGTTTTGTTATTTTTTTCCAAAATAAAGAACTGAAAACAGAAATTCTGGAAACTTGCCAACATATAAATTACGTACTCTCCAGTTCTAGCCTGTACCTTTTTCTATTGTTAAGGGATCTTATCTGCTACCCATGCAGGAAAGACCTCCTTACTCCTACAATTGTGACTGCCACTTGAAAGTGATCAAAACTTTCTTGGAATCTGTAGTAGCCTCAGACTTTTGAATGACAGAAATTGAAAGGAGACCCTAGGTAGAAAACAAGGAGACCTGGTGTTCCAGGGGATGGAAAGGCTCTATTCTGCTTAAGTCATCTCATTGTCCTACACAAATCCCCTGGTCCCTGCCCTTGTTAGAATTCCCTTATAAAATGATATAGAATTCCTCCTAAGAGTGACTCTTGAAAACATATCTTTAATTATTCAGGGTCTATCATTCCCTCGTGATTGTTGTTTCCTTCTACATTTTGCCTCTTCCTGAGGGAAAACCATTGAAACTAGTGACTGTAGCATTTTATCTACAACTAGAAAGACTCAGACTTGTTCCAAAAATGTCAAATGTTTTTTGTTCAATGTTTCAGCACTGCAATAACGTAAGAAAAATATTAGAGACTTAGATTTTCTTCTTTCTGATATTACCACATTTCCCAAAAGGTCTTTACATGAAGTTAGGATTTTATATGGCTATTGGGAATATCCCCATTGGATCTGATAGCCACGAATGTCAGTGTTTGTCTAGAACTGCAGTAATGTCTAAGCACTTATGACTTATACACATCCATGCATTCATTTATATTACATACATTTATTGAGGGTTCACTATGTTTCAGGCACTGGGACCACAGATGAAAAATCAGAATTACAAAGAAAAATACTTCTCCAGTTTTATAAGAACAAGAAATAGAGATAACATGGAAAGGAAGGAATAGAATGAACTAAGCTAACATATCAAACACATACACATACACATACACATACACACACACACACACACACACACACACACACACACCCCAAAGATCCTCCTGCTTTGAAACAGATGTGACTTTTTTGGCATCTTCCTCACCCAGTGCCCAGTACACCCTATTCTCCCATGTTAAGCAGCTTCTCTCTACCCTGTCACAGCATGAAGCATTCAGCTTGGCAACGCCTGTGGCCACTTGGTAAGTCACAATGCAGACCAAGTGGCTGAGATCTGCAGCAAAGGAAGTAGACAGTTCTCAGGCACACCAGCTAAATTGCTGTAGTTACATGGCTGTTAACACAATGCTCTTGATTCCTGTCTTGTGCTTATCACCTGGGAGGAATCAAAGCAATCAGCATTATACTGCTAAAACATGCTGCCTGAAACTGTCATCATTTCACATTCTCAGGACACATCTTACAAAGGTACAAGTATTTCAATGGGGACCTTGAAGACCTATACTTGAAAAAGATAGTAATAGGTAAGCATGTAGGTTTCCTTATGTGCAATTTTTATGTTTATGAAGCTTTTTACCTTTTCAAATAAAAAAAATTCAGGATCTTTGCACTACTATCATATAGAATATATGCCAATTAAAATAGGAATACTGTATTAACACAAGTCTCAACATTATCTTTTGCTAGAAGGGAAATTAAGCACTTCACTCAAATATCCAAAGGTGAAATGACTTCAACTCATAAGTCACTTCGAAGAGCTCACTTAGGAACTTGAAAAAGGCATTTAATATTAAACTTAGAAGCACTTTCTTGGTGTGTGATGTTCCCCTTCCTGTGTCCAAGTGTTCTCATTGTTCAATTCCCACCTATGAGTGAGAACATGTGGTGTTTGGTTTTTATTCTTGCTATAGTTTGCTGAGAATGATGGTTTCCAGCTTCATCCACGTCCCTACAAAGGACATGAACTCATCCGTTTTTATGGCTGCATAGTATTCCATGGTGTATATGTGCCACATTTTCTTAATCCAGTCTATCATTGATGGACATTTGGGTTGGTTCCAAGTCTTTGCTATTGTGAATAGTGCTGCCGTGGGGTGGGGGGAGGGGGGAGGGAAAACATTAGGAGATATACGTAATGTAAATGACAAGTTAATGGGTGCTGCACACCAACGTGGCACATGTATACATATGTAACAAACCTGCACATTGTGCACATGTATCCTAGAACTTAAAGTATAATAAAAAAAAAAAGAAGCACTTTCTCAAGAATAAATCACTAATAGGAATCCTTCCTTCCATCACATTGGATTACTTTTTACATATTAGTGCAATGTTCTCAATTCTTTTTGCTTTGACTTTTCAAATTTGACATTACTAATTACTCAAATTAGTAATGTAGCATTATTCACTTCTGACTGATATCCCGCCTAGTCAAGAAGTGAATCAAATTTCAGGTATTATTGATATAGTAAACACAAGTTAATCACAATGGTATGACTGAAAACAGGGGACCTGAAGTAACCACCTTTTATTCATCATTTTTGTAAAAACATCGTTTAACCTAGGGCTGTATCTCGAACTTCTATACAAAGTCAGTTTTAAAATTGCACTGTATTTCTCCAGAGAACTTGCAGTCCAAACATATGCCAAGATCCTCGGGGAGAGTTTAAACCATTTTAGAACGTTACTAAAAATTTAGAGGATGGCAATTGTTAAGATGAAACAGTTTGGTTGTTAAGATGAAACATTTTGAAGATTAATTTTTTTCCTCCCCCTCATCATCTGATGATCTGATGTCACATAGAGTTAGTCCAAAGAAAAAAAAAATCGGAGAAGGTAACTTTATGTGCACTCAACACATGTACTTTATTAAGAAAGTAAATCATAAAACTTGCAAATTTCTTAAAGCCCTAAATCAATCAAGGGAAAAGAAACAAATGATGATCTTAAATTTGAATCTCTTAATAACATTTCTAATTTTTGAAAGAATGGCATTATATCATCTACTGCTGACTCTCTGTTACACTCAAAAAATGTATAATGCCATCATAATTAAAATATATTTATTGGTTATCAATTTACATAAAATGCTACCATGGGCACTGGATAAAAAGAACTACTTGGGCAGTTTACTATCAGAACTGATGACACTTACTTGAAGGAATCAGTCTTTGTTATGTGGCACAATAACTAAAAAGAAGCAGATACTAAAATATGATCATGAACTCATTTAAAGATAAATGATACAATTGTGGGAGTTATAAAAAGTTTTGCTGAAGACGAGTAGAAGTGTAAGGACAAGGAAGGTGTCAGCTCTCCTTTGATCACTACACACAAAGACTTCCTGGAAGATATGGGTCTTCCAAAGACATCAGGTTGAAGCAAGGTGACAAAGCAGTGTTCTCTATGATGACAGATTATAGGATTGCCTACCAGAACGCTGGAAGTGGAAGTGGGATGGCGGAATGGAGGACATCTGGGAGGACGTAGCTGAAGTTATGGGAAGGGGTGCATAGCAAAACAGACAATGAAGCTGAAGGAGGTGACTAGAATAATTTGAGTGCTTACCACCAAATTTATAGCCTTTCCTGAGTCCCAAGGCCAAAGATAAATCAAATTTACTCTTAGTTTTGAATCAAGAAACAGAATTAAAATAATATAAATAAAAAATAAATCTGAGAATTAGATATATAGACAGTTGCTCTTCTAAAACCATAAAATTTAATGTGGAAAACATACAAACTACAGGCAGAACAGTGATTAATATATGAGGTATAAAGAGTAATTCTAATAAAATAGAAAAATGTAAAAGATTAAAATGCTAATTTTGCACTTATTATTCAGTATTTCCCCTTGAAAGTGAAAAAGGTCAAAATTAGCTATGATAGCAAAATAGACAACATTTGTTTGTTTGGTCATTTATAATTCTATATAATACCTCTCCTAAATATTGACAGTAGATGCTAAACTAAAATAGCACCCAAATCTAATAGACAAGTCTCTATTAATTTAAATGAACTACTCATTCTGGGTTTTTAATTAATATATAATATTAGTGCATATTATTTAGCTACAAGTGATAGTCTGATACCTGTATACGATGTATAATGATCAAATCAGGGTAATTAGGATATCCATCACCTCAGACATTTATCTTTTCTTTGCATTAGGAACATTAGGCCTTTTATCTTCTAGCTGTTTTTAAATATACAGTAAGTTATTATCTATAATTTTCATACTATGCTATTAAATACTGGAAGTCATTCCTTCTAGCTAACTATAATGTTGTACCTATTAACCAACAGCTCTTTAACTCTGCCTCCCTACTACCCTTCTAAGTCTCTGGTAACCATCATTCTACTCCTTATCGCTATGAGTTCAAATTTCTTTTTTTTTTTTTTAGCTCCCATATATGAGTGAGGACATGAGAGATTTGTCTTTCTATGCCTGGTTTATTTCACTTAACATAATGTCCTCCAGTTTCATCCTTGCTGTAGCAAATGACAGGATGCAATGATTTTTTCTGGCTGAATATTTCATTACATATATATATATATATATACACACACACACACACACACACAAACACACACAATACACACACACACAAACACACACAATATACACAAGTGTATATG
This sequence comes from Pongo pygmaeus, assembly GCF_028885625.2. NCBI lineage: Eukaryota > Metazoa > Chordata > Mammalia > Primates > Hominidae > Pongo > Pongo pygmaeus. The sequence goes on along the minus strand of NC_072378.2, from coordinate 97,825,673 downwards.
TATATATACACACTATATATATCACACTTTCCTTAACCATTCACATGAACAGTTAGGTCAATTCCATATTTCAGCTATTGTGAATAGTGCTTCAATAAAACATGAGAATGCAGATATCTCTTTGATATACTGATTTCCTTTCTTTTGGATATATATTCAGTAGTAGGATTGGTGGATTATATGGTAGTTCTATTTTTAGTTTTTTAAGGAACCTCCAGAAATGTCTTACATAATAGCCACACTACTTTACATTTCTACCAACGATGTATATGCCTTCGTTTTTCTCCTAATCCTCACCAGAATTGTTGTTTTTTGTCTTTTTGATAATAGCTACCCCAACTAGTTAATAATATCTTATTGTGGTTTTGATTGGCATTTTTCTGATGATTAGTGATGTTGAGCATTTTTTCATATACCTGTTGGCCATTTGTATGTCTTCTTTTGAGAAATGTCTATTCAGGTCTTTTATCCATCTTTAAATCAAAAAATTTATTTTGTTATTGAGTTACTTGAGTTCCTTATATATTCTGGCAACTAATCCCTGTCAGATGGATGGTTTGCAAATTTTTTTTGTAAAATTCTATAGGATGTCTCTTCACTTTATTGTTTCGTTGCTTTGTGGAAGATTTTTAGCTTGACATAATCCCATTTGTCTATTTTTGCTTTTGTTGCATGTGCTTTTGAGATCTTATAAAAAATATGTTTGTCCAAACCAATGTCCTGGAGAGTTTCCCTCATGTTTTCTCCTAATTGTTTCATAGTTTCAGGTCTTACATTTAAGTTTTTAATCCATTCTGAGTTGATTTTTATATATGGTGAAAGATGAGAATCTAATTTCCTTCTTCTTTATATAGGTATCCAGTTTTCCAAGCAAGTTTTAAGAGGTTGTCCTTTCTCCAGTGTATGTTCTTAATGCCTTTGTCAAAAATGAGTTGACTGCAAGTGTGTGGATTTCTTTCTGGCTTCCATGTTGGTTTATCTCCCCTTTATCAACATATTCAGTTTGCAGTGCACTTTTTCAGTCAACAGACATTTTGTATTTGAGAAATAGTCAGCCTTCTACTGTATGCAGATTATTTTTAGGGCAACAAAAAACAAAGGAAAAAAATCAAGTCATCTCTATTAGATATGTAAAAAAAATTAATTTTTCATGATACATTCTGTATTTCCTTTCCTTTCTATAGTTTTCTCTCATATATGCATATACACACATTGAATAATTAAAAAAACCAAGTCAATATCCAGGAATTGAACTCAGCTCTGCACCAAGCGGACCTAATAGACATCTACAGAACTCTCCACCCCAAATCAACAGAATATACATTCTTTTCAGCACCACACCACACCTATTCCAAAATTGACCACTTAGTTGGAAGTAAAGCACTCCTCAGCAAATGTAAAAGAACAGAAATTATCACAAACTGTCTCTCAGACCACAGTGCAATCAAACTAGAACTCAGGATTAAGAAACTCACTCAAAACCACTCAACTACATGGAAACTGAACAACCAGCTCCTGAATGACTAGTGGCTACATAACGAAATGAAGGCAGAAATAACGATGTTCTTTGAAACCAACGAGAACAAAGACACAACATACCAGAATCTCTGGGACACATTCAAAGCAGTGTGAAGAGGGAAATTTATAGCACTAAATGCCCACAAGAGAAAGCAGGAAAGATCTAAAATTGACACCCTAACATCACAATTAAAAGAACTAGAGAAGAAAGAGCAAATACATTCAAAAGCTAGCAGAAGGCAAGAAATAACGAAGATCAGAGCAGAACTGAAGGAAATAGAGACACAAAACACCCTTCAAAAAATCAGTGAATCCAGGAGCTGGTTTTTTGAAAAGATCAACAAAATTGATAGACCACTAGCAAGACTAATAAAGAAGAAAAGAGAGAAGAATCAAATAGACGCAATAAAAAATGATAAAGGAGATACCACTACCGATCCCAGAGAAATACAAACTGCCATCAGAGAATACTATAACCAACTCTATGCAAATAAACTAGAAAATGTAGAAGAAATGGATAAATTCCTCGACACATACACCCTCCCAAGACTAAACCAGGAAGAAGTTGAATCTCTGAATAGACCAATAACAGGCTCTGAAATTGAAGCAATAATTAATAGCTTACCAACCAAAAAAAGTCCAGGACCAGATGGATTCACAGCCAAATTCTACCAGAGGTACAAGGAGGAGCTGGTACCATTCCTTCTGAAACTATTCCAATCAACAGAAAAAGAGGGAATCCTCCCTAACTCATTTTATGAGGCCAGCGTCATCCAGATACCAAAGCCTGGCAGAGGCACAACAGAAAAAGAGAATTGTAGACCAATATCCCTGATGAACATCGATGCAAAAATCCTCAATAAAATACTGGCAAACCTAATCCAGCAGCACATCAAAAAGCTTATCCACCATGATCAAGTGGGCTTCATCTCCCTGGGATGCAAGGCTGGCTCAACACATGCACATCAATAAACATAATCCAGCATATAAACAGAACCAATGACAAAAACCACATGATTATCTCAATAGATGCAGAAAAGGCCTTTGAAAAAATTCAAGAAACCTTCATGCTAAAAACTCTCAATAAATTAGTTATTGATGGGACGAATCTCAAAATAGTAAGAGCTATCTGTGACAAACCCACAGCCAATATCATATTGAATGGGCAAAAAACTGGAAGCATTCCCTTTGAAAACTAGCACAAGACATGGATGCCCTCTCTCACCACTCCTATTCAACATGGTGTTGGAAGTTCTGGCCAGGGCAATCAGGCGGGAGAAAGAAATAAAGGGTGTTCAATTAGGAAAACAGGAAGTCAAATTGTCCCTGTTTGCAGATGACATGATTGTATATCTAGAAAACCCCATCGTCTCAGCCCAAAATCTCCTTAAGCTGATAAGCAACTTCAGCAAAATCTCAGGATACAAAATCAATGTGCAAAAATCACAAGCATTCTTATACACCAATAACACACAAACAGACAGCCAAATCATGAGTGAACTCCCATTCACAATTGCTTCAAAGAGAATAAAATACCTAGGAATCCATCTTACAAGGGATGTGAAGGACCTCTTCAAGGAGAACTATAAACCACTGCTCAATGAAATAAAAGAGGATACAAACAAATGGAAGAACATTCCATGCTCATGGGTAGGAAGAATCAATATTGTGAAAATGGCCATACTGCCCAAGGTAATTTATAGATTCAATGCCATCCCCATCAAGCTACCTATGACTTTCTTCACAGAATTGGAAAAAACTACTTTAAAGTTCATATGGAACCAAAAAAGAGCCTGCATTGCCAAGTCAATCCTAAGCCAAAAGAACAAAGCTGGAGGCATCAGGCTACCTGACTTCAAACTATACTACAAGACTACAGTAACCAAAACAGCATGGTACTGGTACCAAAACAGAGATATAGATCAATGGAACAGAACGGAGCCCTCAGAAATAATGCCACATATCTACAACTATCTGATCTTTGACAAATCTGACAAAAACAAGAAATGGGGAAAGGAATCCCTATTTAATAAATGGTGCTGGGAAAACTGGCTAGCCATATGCAGAAAGCTGAAACTGGATCCCTTCCTTACACCTTATACAAAAATTAATTCAAGATGGATTAAAGACTTAAATATTAGACCTAAAACCATAAAAACCCTAGAAGAAAACCTAGGTAATACCATTCAGTACATAGGCACGGGCAAGGACTTCATGTCTAACACACCAAAAGCAATGGCAACAAAAGCCAAAATTGACAAATGGCATCTAATTAAACTAAAGAGCTTCTGCACAGCAAAAGAAACTACCATCAGAGTGAACAGGCAACCTACAGAATGGGAGAAAATTTTTGCAATCTACCCATCTGACGAAGGGCTAATATCCAGAATCTACAATGAACTCAAACAAATTTACAAGAAAAAAACAACCCCATCTGCAAGTGTGCGAAGGATATGAACAGACACTTCTCAAAAGAAGACATTTATGCAGCCAAAAGACACATGAAAAATGCTCATCATCACTGGCCATCAGAGTAATGCAAATCAAAACCACAATGAGATACCATCTCACACCAGTTAGAATGGCGATCATTAAAAAGTCAGGAAACAACAGGTGCTGGACAGGATGTGGAGAAATAGGAACACTTTTACACTGTTGGTGGGACTGTAAACTAGTTCCACCATTGTGGAAGTCAGTGTGGCAATTCCTCAGAGATCTAGAACTAGAAACACCATTTGACCCAGCCATCCCATTACTGGGTATATACCCAAAGGATTATATATCATGCTGCTATAAAGACACATGCACACCTATATTTATTGCGGCAGAATTCACAATAGCAAAGACTTGGAACCAACCCAAATGTCCAACAATGATAGACTGGATTAAGAAAATGTAGCACATATACACCATGGAATAGTATGCAGCCATCAAAAATGATGAGTTCATGTCCTTTGTAGGGACATGGATGAAGCTGGAAACCATCATTCTCAGTAAACTATCGCAAGGACAAAAAACCAAACACTGCATGTTCTCACTCATAGGTGGGAATTGAACAATGAGAACACATGGACACAAGAAGGGGAACATCACACACCGGGACCTGTTGTGGGGTGTGGGGAGGGGGGAGGGATAGCATTAGGAGATATACCTAACGTTAAATGACGAGCTAATGGGTGCAGCACACCAGCATGGCACATGTATACATATGTAACAAACCTGCACGTTGTGCACATGTACCCTAAAACTTAACATATAATAATAAAAAAACGTCAAATTGGTTATCTTAAATTGCAGAACAACTCATTACAAAGAGTTACAACACTCTCCTGTTTTATTCAAGTGTTTTTGAAATAGATAAAAAAATGTCAACTAGTTTGATCATGAGAAAGGAAAACAAAACAACAAAAAAATTTTAAAAAGGAAAAATTCTGACAATATGAATTTATTTGTTTTCAATTAATGTGCATTATAAAGCTGTTCATTTAGAGGACTTGCTACATATTAACTTTTCTGAAGTCATGAGTAAAAATGTGAACCATAGTTGAGAAATAGTCACTCCTCAAATTAAAGATTTTGGGGAGGGGGCAGATAAACCTAATGAATGAAACATAAATTACCATTTGAAAAATACTAACGTGTGTTTGTTGTTTGCTTAGATAAACAATAAAATACAAAAGGAGTGTAGGTCGTATGCCTAAGGCAGTGAAACAAGGTAAAGAGTGGTGTTCTGGGAACTACTAGTAATATGAATGGTGTGAATGCTGAAGTCAGGAAATATTTGCACTGCCTTTTCCTATTCCCCTTTTCTTTTAGTCTTTGATGGATATACAATAATTATATTTTATAAGAATGCCAGTGGTGACGGAAGTGCTTCTTCTAATGCAGAGGCTGTAAAGCTATCAGAAGAGCTTTAAGCAAATGTTATCTGTTTTACAGAAGAAATCAATTACCCGCAGATTGCTTAAACCAGTGACAGGCATGGTAAGGAATAAAATGTGTTAAGTAGAAAAGTTACAGCCATCAACATGTAAGGAATTACATGATATATGAAAGCAATCACTTGTTCAATTTACCTTCAAAACTAAAACAAGTTCTTCTGCATTGGAAATAAGCATGAACCTCTCTCTGAAAAGGGAGCAATTTCTAACTCAATGGAAAAAGCACTGTATAAATTTTAGCCAGCAATAGTGTTATTAGGAGCATACAACCACGTTTTCAGAGATAAAGTATGTGAACTATTTAACATACTTATTTCAAAGTAGGCATCAGTTTGTCTTCATCTTCCTGCAGTTCAGCATTATGTAATTTTCCAGATATGCCTGGAATAAAAGGAGTCTGCCAGAAAATGCTCCATACTTTATAACATGCCTTATATTCATATCAAACTGCAAATAATTTTACAACTCCATTAAAACTATCCTAATATATTTAAGTTCTAATATTATTATCTGTTGATAACACACATTTTATTATCTATTATTAGCAGAAACAAATCCAGAAGTGGACCTTTTTCTTCTGCTTAAAGAAGAGAAATAAATGTATCAAAGAAGCCCTGACAGCTCTAATGCAGGACATCGTGCTTCAGATACTCATCAAAACTGTTACTCAGGTGGAGTTGACATCTTGCTCATGAAACAAGGTCACAATTTTTAGTTCTTTTTCCTATCAGTTATTCAGGATTTTTTGCATCATATAAATGAAATTTTAAAATGAATTAATTCAAATCACATGTAAAATAAAAAAGTGATTTCTTAACATTGCAAAAACAGAAGCATTTTACCAGATGTGCTATTAGAGACATCACAACATAACCATCATATTTCCATGAGTGTCACTGTGTGCAATGACAGCCATGATGAGAGATACCTGCCTAATGAAGAACTTATGTTTTTCTTTTTACTTTCTTCTTTTTTTTAAACTGAGAAGTGTTTAGAAGAATTTGATCACATGATCTTTTAATAGAATCAGAAGTAATATACCAGCTGGTGCATATCATTCTTTTATGATATTCTGAGGGAGAGTTCTATACTGATTTAATTTTCTTGGGAATAAAATATGTATATTCAGATTTCACGCAAGTCAATTGTCCTTAATGGACAAATGCTAATGATACATTTAAAGTACAACATTTTTGGAACATTTATAAGTCAAAAATTTTAAGAAGAATCATACTAGTCATTTTTTATCCACACTAACACAGAAAACAATATTGTGAAAATTCCCAAACGAAAGACATTGCTATCACTTTTTCCTCTGCAAGATTATCAGGTTGATATAATGATGTCCTACTGATTATTCACCACAGACCTTCCAGCAGGATAATGCATTCTTAAAATATGAACTTGAAACTAAAATATTAAATATGCATTTCCTCCTCCTATAGGACATGTTGAAATGCCACATGCTGTTGGTGAGAATGACCCATAAGTGTTGGATTTTCTCCCCTTTGCACTTCTTTTCCAGAAACAGTTAGTGCGGCGTGCAGTGAACCAAATCAACAATGTGATTCAAGCTGTCTCCGTAGCTTCTTGGCAAAAGAAAGGATAAACTATAAAAACTCCCCTCCTACAGCTTTCAGCTCTTGCTTCCCACACTTTAACATCTTTTGTCACCTCTGGCGCTGTTACTGACCCATGCTAAGCTAAACTAAAGGATGATAAGTTTGCTGCCTCTGCCCTTGTCCTGAGGGGCTGCACATTATCCTATCAAGTATCAGTAGCCATTTTTGTGGGATATTTGTCACCCCACGAAGGCCTTTGGAACAAATGAAATGGGCAGCAAATTACAAAAATGTCATTCTCTAAAGGAAATGGATGAAGGCTTTTGTTCTCCAGTAATAAATAGATGCCATAGGCTTATAACACTATTTTTATATTAAATTTGACAGGGTTACTATTTCTAGCTCATTACGGGAATAGTTTGAAAACTATTTCTTTCTGTACTTTAAAAAATAATGCTGCTTCCCCCTTTTCTTCCTAGTGATACATATAAACAGTATCTGGCAATAGATACTGGAAATCATAGATCATGATTAATTTGAAGTTACTTTTGCTAATGTTTGTTTTCAAAACATACAAAAACCATTTTTAGGGAGAGATTTTGAGACTATAAATGAATTATGTAAGAGGTACCTATTAATGCATTTTAAAAGTCTGATTTATATGTATTCCTTCTTTCTTTATAAATCACAAATATATTACCTCCTTTTCTCACTTTTCTCACACATTATGGTTTTACAGGGCACTGTGATAAATATGCCATAGACAAAGGTCAAGCAAAGGATAATAACTCAATTCCTTAAATGAAAGCTTCAAAGTAAATCCTCTGTGTTTAACAGCAGTATACAGGGGTCAAGATGACAATGTCCCAGACTTGAGAATAAAATGTGTGTTAATATCTTTGAGCCTCAGTACATTTGTTAAATGGGTATACTTGGACTGACATACTTAGGTTTTCTTTGAAGTAGAACTTGAGCGAGATACCTAATTCATGATAATAAATTAAATACCACCACATATTTTTAAATAGACTTAAATTGTGTAGTTTATCAGGTTGAATTGAGTATTTTCATGGTAGTTATAAACTATTTCCAATAAAATAGGCATCTTTCTTCTACAGCTTTACCTACACAATGATTTTGGAATTGAGCTATCTTTTACTTACTATGCTTATTTTGCTAAATAAAATTTGTAAGACAAAGTATTAAAAATAATTCATTGGAATTTTTCAGTGATAGTTAATTTGGCCCATTAATGTATTGATGAAGACTGTGAATAGTTGTGAAAATTATTTAATAGTGAAACAAATGATCCAGACTCAGATTTTCTGATTTTACACCTTAATCATAGCATCTGGGTTGACATATAATGTTGAATGTCTTAAGTTTAGTCAGTATATATGTCCATATTTTTACAGAATTGATTAGCAAAAAGAGTAAAAACTGGTCAAACTAATTCTAATTTTCAATTTTTTAATTTTTCTTTGCTTCTTAACATGAGAATACATACCTAGCTTTGTGAACTCTCTGATTGTATAAGCTGTGATAAAGGCACTAAGGAAGCCAAAAGTTCTACAAAAAATATCAAAGCACGTCAGTCCACATCTATCCCTTTAACACATGTATTGAGGCTCAAGGGTAATAATGTACATTTTAATTTTTAGCCAGATCACTGTCATCTTGACTCCTGTATACTGCTGTGAGCTACCCAATACCCATCCTCTAGTGTCTTACTTCTGACAAATGAGTCTCCATTTCTTGAACTAAGAACTCTTTATCCTTAAGCATTTAACTTCTTTGGCCAAAGCTAGTTAGTGATTCTTCCATAATAAGAGAGGGGAACATGTTTGAAAAATACATAGGAAGAAAACTATAAGAACATGAACTTTTCTCAAAAAATGAAGTCTAAAAAAGAAAACCCCATTTTTCTTTGCAAGTGGAAAATGATGACTGGTGTTCTCCATGTTTATGTCACATGTAAAACTGCTAAATCGAATATGGTAGATTAAAAAGACTTTCATTAATTGAAAAATTATTAAAATATTGTAGTTGGTTATCCAGAAAGTTGGAGTGATTTCTTTTCTGTTGATCTTTAAAAATAGAGTAGACTTCATTCTATATTATTTTATATGTGCTGTCTCATCCATAAGAAATGAAACGTAGACTATATATGATCATTTTGTCATCTGAATACTTATTTAAAATTTGGCTTCTATGTTTACTTCACTTTTCAATTCAAGATATTTCTCAAAGGCCACCAGTTTTCTCTTATTCCACGTAAAGAACATTTTTAAATAAATTGATTTTTATCTCCTTGTTTTGTATTCTTTAATGTAATCAACAGGTTTAAAACTGAGCTTCTTATTTCCCAAAATATCTTCCTCCTGATTTCCTCATTGTTACACCCTAGGAGGCAGTAAACAGAAACCCAGAGCACGTAAGTGGTATTGTGGGAAAGACCATAGGAAAGAATGCTATACTTTCTTCTAAGGAAAAAAAGAAATGACAATAAGCAAAAAGAAATGAGTTTCCCCACCTACTGGTGAAACTGAAGATTGTTCAGCCATATTTGAAACAACGACTTCATTTCAGAGTAAAAAATCAGATATGAAACTGTATAGACCAGCAAGATATGAAACTGTACAGACCAGCAACCACTTGACAGCCTGTGGAGCCTGTAAGAGCAGAGAGAAGGGCAAAAAGCGTATGGTGGCTGCAAAGCTGTGGTGGCCTAATGAAAGACTTTCTATATCCAGGGCTTTCTTTATCTAGTTGACTGGTTGATGGGCACCCAGGATTGGCAGAACAGGGTGGGGACTGGGAGCAGTTCAGTGTAGTTTAGCAGTTCCTTGATAAGTTAATGCATTAGTGATCTTTTTGTGAATTAAATAAGTTACTCTGAGATAAGAGAACCTGTCTTTATATGCCATGTTTTATGGCAGAGAGGGCAGAAAAAGTTACATTATAGCAATCTGGGAATGTTTTATAAAATGTATCACTTGGAAAACTTATTTTTATTAGTGTCAGATCATTTACATCAGAGACACTTGTGGCACTTGAACATTTAATATGACTAAATCTAGCTAATTATTCTTCAATATATGAGAAGAGGAAATATATGGAAAACATAAAAAGAAAACAATAATTTAGAGTTTGAAGAACTAAATTTCCTAGAATAATCGAGTCTAAAGAAAAAATATAATTTTTCTTGTTCTTCTTTTTAACAAATGAGAAGAATAGCAGGTTAAATTAGACTTTCTTTCATAAAACAGCTATTAACACATTGTAGAAATTTTCTCTAAGTTTGAGTAACTTCCTTTTATATCGATCCTTAAAAGTAGAATAAACTCTATCCTATTTAGTCAATTCTCTTCTGTCTCATTATGCACACTTCCCCTTTCAGCTCCTGTGTAGTCAGTTAGCTAGTCTTCTTAATTCAGATTTTTCAATATTTCTAGTATCCATACATAATTTTAAATTTCTATCACTTTTATTCTAGCTTAGGTCCTCAGTCTCTTTCTTTCTTAAATAGATTGCTTCCAAAAAAAAAAAAAACAAAAAACAAGACATCCAAAAGGGTTAGGCTCACCTCCACTCTCTCTCCACTCCTACTGTGCAGCATTATAAATGAGTCTTCATAAATTCTCCCCCACCCAACAAGCCTGGAAACAGTATAGTATGACATTCAGACTACTGCATCTCTCATGATCTTGGTGAACTTGGCCAGGTTGCTTAATATCTCTGATACTTTGTTTATTCAGAAAAGCAGGAGAGGCTGGGTGCAGTGGCTCACATCTATAATCCCAGCACTTTGAGAGACTGAGGCGGTTGGATCACCTGAGGTCAGGAATTCAAGATCAGCCTGGCCAACATGGTGAAACCCAGTTTCTACTAAAAATACAAAAATTAGCCAGGTGTGGTGGTATGCACCTGTAGCCCCAGCTACTTGGGAGGCTGAGGCAGGAGAATTGCTTGAGTCCGGGAGGCAGAGGTTGGAATGAGCCTAGCTCATGCCACTGCACTCCAGGCTGGGCAACAAAGCAAGACTCCATCTAAGAAACAAAACCAAAACAAAAATGCAGGAGTAATAATACAATAAATAGTACTTCCTTCAAACTCTCGATATTTTGAAAGTACTTACATTTTTTGTAAAACAAATTCCAAGCTTTTGGTCATAGTACGTGCCCTTCCAAGACAGAGACTTTTGGTAGATGTGTTACCTAACAACACCTAAACAATATGAAACGCAAAATATGTTATCTGTGGAATATGTTGACATTTAGAACATTATTCGATATTAAAAAACTTTTATTTCTAAAATGATTTATTTTTCTTTAAAATCATTGTATACACTAGCTTTATCACTTTATATTTATATGCATATGTTATATAAGTGGTTTGAAAGTATAAGTGGTTTAAAAATCATGTACACTGGAATGGATCTAGGTGACTTCTTTCTATACATTGTTTTCTAAAAAGATGGAACTAACAGGTGTTTATGGAATCTGGGAACCGTTTTAACTAAGACATTCAAGAATTAGTGAGATACTCTAAACCCAGCTACTTTAAATGCCTTTTTTTATAGCAACATCAGTATCACTTTCGTTAAGAACACTGTAACTACTACATTTACTCATTCCTGGGGAATAATCATGAAGGTTGATTTTTATTGTCATCTTAATTTTCAGATGATAATATTAAAGTGGAACCACAAACTAATGCTGTTAACAACATCTAGTAAAATGAAATGTCGTTTAAACCCATAATGCACAATTTTAAAAGGGAAGCAAACTACCGATTTTAAATGGTGGGGCATGTATTAATAAAAGTTGGCTCAAATGACTAATCTTTTTAAAGTTTACTTTCCAAATATAACTTTCAGCTTCCACACAGCAGCTATCATTGGTTAAAATTGCTTTGCAAGATCAGCCATAAAATGGGTATTATATATACATTTAATATAAACAGAATTCTTCAAGTCATAATATATTAATTAGCTACATGATAGAGCAAGGCATGATTAGATTACTTATTGAACTAATTTAATTTGCACAGTGGCAGCTAATTTAAAGGAAGCATTCTGTTTTCAAGCTTGTTTTTAGAAATTGTTATGTAAAAATTATTAATCTGGGATTTGAAAACAATCTTTCTCCCTCTCTTTCGGAAAGATAATTTGTGATAGAGTACTTCTATATTTGGTAGCTAGAGACAGAAATTTTTTTAATGATAAGAATAAACTAGATGATGAAAAACCTTTGCAATAATGTGAATCCTACTTCCTAAGATTAGCATCAGATTTTTATCTCTTTATATGCTTTTCAGGATCTTTTTGAAATCAATGGGAGATCTATTCATTAGGGTGGGAGAAAATACACCTGAAGTGCGTTGCTGAGATATACTCAGAACAAATAAATGGAAACTAAATTCCACTTCCCACAGCCAAACATGTTTGTTTCTATACTCTCTATCCCTAAGAAGCAAATATTCCACTGGGTCCTAAAAAGCAGATCAGAGAGAGAGTAAAGTAATAAAGGTCCTTGATCCAAACAGCAAAGTGGGCCTAAACTAAACTATTACACATAAAGACAGGGTGGAAAAAGTATTTACCAGATTACTAATACATTTTGAGACTGATGTAAAAATGGCCATGAAGAGGCTCATTGAAAAGAACACATAACCCAATTGCTTTAATGCTGACAGATAAGGAACAAAACTTTGTCACATAAGAGAGCTCCAACTGAAGATAAAACTATTCCACAGTTGTTGCAGATATATTTTACAACATGTCTAATCAAATAATAATATCCAAAATCCAAATGTTTCAGTGAGTTCAGCAGTGGAAGTGAACAATAAAAGAAATAGAAGGAAATATGAAACCTCTTCTTCATTAAAATTTAGTTATAGATGCATAAGGTAAAATATATTCCAATTCAACAAGCATTATTGTCCTCACCAATCCGTGATCACCCTGTTACTGCTATGGCTCTCATATTCTAACCATAAATGATTCAGGAATAAACAAATTTGTTGATCACTTTTATCAAACAGACATTAGCCCAATTAGAAGCCATGCTGTCCACATGATATGTGTACCTTGAATAGTTCTCCAATGAAGAAACCAGTACATAATAACTGCACAGGCAAAGCTCTGAGCCACATTTCAGTTATCAGAGATTTGTTATTTTGTGCCAGGAATAATTCAGCTCCAATTACATCCTATGTGGTTAGTATACTTCTTCACCAAACAAAATCACCAAAATTTACCTATGAAAACATCAGTTTCTAATGTATAAGATTCCCACTGATGATTTTAGCCAAAGGTATAAAACCACTGGCCACTCAATCCCATATAACTCATAATATAAGCATAGGTGTATTCTTCTCAGACAAGAATTTCAGTTCACATATTCAGGAATGGTGAAATGTATTAATTATGTTCTGGTTTAAATTTTTATTCTCTTAAGTAAAAAACTGTGCCTTAAGGGCCTCAATTTAACAGAAACTATTTAAGCTTCACATATACATATGTTTTTCCTTGTGTGTTTTGTGTTTCATACTACAATAAAGAAAAACAAAATACTTTAGAACTAATTTAACAAATAAAAGGATAAAGCCCTGAAATTTAAGTAGAAACACTGTTACTGCTTTATCTGTTTTTTTTTTTTTTTTCTTGCTGGAGTTACTATTTCAAGTTCACACTTTGCTGTTGAAGTACAGAAACTATTTAGCTTAAAGTGAAATGATTAAAGTAATTAATAATATGGAATTGGTATAATTAATGTGAACAAAAAAACGCTGATATTCTCATGTGATTTGTAAAACAAACAGACTTTATTGATAATTTCAAAAGAAGCTATTTCAGAATGTTTTGGAAAACTTCAGAATCCTTAAAATGATCATGTATCTATGCAAAGTGGTGGCTCAGATCTACAAGTTTAAATTTAAAATAGGACATTATTGTTACCCTCACACACATATTTTGATATTTAATAATTTAAGATTGCATTTTCTTCCATATTCTTTTAACAGACCACAGGTCTTTTGTTTTTCTATTATCTCATATGTGTTAGTAGGTGAATCATGTAAGAAGAAATTTATTTCTCCTTCACCTGTTTATATCTAGAGAAAAATGATAAGGTAAAAGCAAGGAGTAAAATAGGAGAAAGGAAAAAAATGTGTGTGTTGTGAATAAAGAAGAAAATAAAAATATAAGCAAGAAACCTAATAAGCCTCCATAAATCAAGCATCTTGATTAGCATACCCACTTCTTATTTTTCTTTTCTTTTCTTCATTTATTTTATTGTTAAAATGATTATTTATGCTGCCTAGTCACTCATACTTCTTATTCCTTATGTCCTACACTACACCAATCTGGTTATTTGCCATGCACTAAAATTCTGGATTCTGCATTAATTTAAAAAAGTTTGCTATTTGCTTCCTTGAATTAATTCTCAAGTCTGATACTTCAGTTCTCCTCATCTCCCCAATTATATTGAAGTAAAAATAAGATTTACAATGGTTAAAATATAAAAAACTAATTCTTCCCAAAATGAATTATCAAAAGGCTTGACGAAATAACTGGATTTTAATTTTTAACAGTAGCTTACAATTACCTATCTTATACCTTTCCATAGAAAACTCACAAACAGGAATTTTCCATACGTTCTCTATCCTCATGAAGGCATTTGGTTAACTAAAAAAGAATCATCTCATGAATGGTGCGGAAAATAAGTACAATGATTTTTGCCAAGTGAGCAGCAACTCCAGGATCTTTCAAAGTAGCAGCGAGTGGAGAACATGAAGTATGCTACCCATGGCCTTGACCAGGTTCATTCAAGGCAACCCAGGAGGCATGAAATTTCAGACACCAAACTATGTTCAGCTGGATACCTGATATGACCGAAATGACCATGCTACTACGTGTTCTGGCTCTCTGAGCAGCTTATTTCATCAATTTGTTACTTGTGGGCTTTGAATTGTGCCTGGCACCAAATCAATGCCCAATAAATCTATGAGAATAAATTTTGATCAGAAGCATGCAGTCATCAAGAAACAACCCTTTGCTTGATGTTGAAGAATTCAGTTATCATTTTCACCAACAAGATGCACCCAGAACAATCAAAATACTTCACTTTGAGAGGCTTTGATAACAAACTAGAACTCTGAGGAATGCTGTTTATTGGACTGACTTTTGACTCAGGAGGAAAAAAAAGCCTATTTAATGAACTCAGAAAAAATGAAGACAAAAGAAACATAAAATGAACATATGGCCTTTTCCATGATACATGCTGTTATTTTACCTGTCTTCTATTACTCTTATGTGTTATTCATCTTTCTTCCAGATTTGCATATTTCTCCATTTATACATAGAGAATTGGGGACTTTTAAAAGTTTTTCCTTGTCTCTGATGGATTGGACAATGTTTGCAATTCTAGGAGACATCTGATTATTCTTTCAAAATAAATTTATCAGAAGGAGTTTTGTTCTCTAAAATCATTGTGATTCCAGAATTATCTTCTGCTCTTCTGCTAATAGATCTCCTATCATTGTTTGGTTAATTTATTGGGAAGAAACTTGACATCCTGATGTAATCTTCTTTGTCCTGTGTTTTCCCAACCATGGTCATTATGGGAGAGGGTGACGGGAGAAAGGGCTGGGAAAGAGGGAACCCTAATGTTAAAGCTAAAGTTAATGTTAAATTTCAAAGAAGAAACTTTAACTTCTCCCTAATATTAAGAACACTGAGAATTAATACTCACTTTCTTTTTTTTTTTTTATCAGTCTGTCTGAATTCTAGCTATTCCAAACTCTACTTTTCAAGTTCAGAGAAAAAAATTTTTTTAATCTCATTTGGGACATCAACTATTGTAACTGTTGTTATTTTTAAGATCTGTTTAGCCATTAAGCTACATTACAGTAAATGCAAATATATGAAGAAGAAATGTAAGTTTTTATTATTAAGAATAAAACAATAAGAAACTCCTGAAGTAAATGAGTTAGGCTTTTTCCATCCTAAAGGATGAGCAGCTAGCTTTCCTACCCACTAATGAGCTATTTTTGACCTGACTAAAACATTTCAATATCCCTCTCATGTCTACTCATCCACAAAGGCTTCCCCCACCCCCATACCATTCCCATCCAATGGGCTGTGTGCCTGATCTGCATGCAGTATTGTCCGCTAGCATGAACGATTTACAATGGGCACTTTATTTCTACAATTTAAAAGAAAGAGAGAGAGAGAGAGAGAGAGAGAGAGAAGGAAACAACTCCTGATGGAAAATATCATTTTTTCCTTTCTAATGGATGAGTAATAACCAGGAGATTTCTGAAAAGCTGTCCGGGGTGCCTGTCAATGCTGGCAAAATTTCTGACCCAGAGAAATATATTCACAAACAGCCCCTGTGATTATGACTTACAGGCCCCTTTGGAGAAAGCTGCTCAGAGAAGAAGCAGAGAAATTATAAAACTAGTCTAAATACTTGGCACGTAGAATTCACTATCCATCCATACATACAGTTTTGTGCAAAATAAAATATATATTTGAATAAAGCTCAAAACAACATATATGAAATATATGGTTACAAGAATTCTACAATGAAATGCCATTTCAAAAGATGCCAAAGGGCTGGAAATCAGCAAATGGATGTAAATTAGATCAGGCTTTGGCACCTTGCAAATCCATATTCCCATCAGCCCCAATCCTTGTGCTCCAATTTAACTTGATTCTGAAGATCCTCTTTGTGGTTTGATTTGGAACCTATTTCCTCTCTTTTGAGATGAGAACAATAAGGGAGGGGAGAAAGAGTATGTGAAGAAAGGTAACAACAATTTACTTGAATTAGGGATCATTTTGCTTCATGTTCCCTTTCAGTCCCTCCTGCCCTTGCATATATTTTGGCAACGGTTGCTGTTTCAGTGCCAATTTAGTAAAGGCAGTGGGCATCGTGCTGGAGTAGAGAGGAACAGCATAATGTCTCCAAATGGGAACTGTTTGTCAAACACCAGAAGCCAACGGGGGAAATTAGGAACATAGGGCTCTCTGCAACTATTTTTTTTTTCCTACAAGGGGTTAAAGCAACTGTGATAACTCAAATCAGAGCTTTGCTCTACATGGGATTTCTCTTAACAAGGGCTGTCCAGGAGCAGGCTCCTTTAGCAGATTCCCTTGGGAAAACTCTGCAACTTGGGCATAACTTTCCTCTAGGCAACTCTCAGAGTGCTGTTCACTTTGCAGAATATGAAAAACATATCTCCAATAAGCAAGGAGCTATGTGTGTGCTTAAGGTATATGAAAACTATGTTGAGATCCCTCACAAGGATTTAAAATGAAAATGATGAATGCAGCATTCATACAATTTCCATAAACATAGTAAGTTTCTTGGATAAAAATTAGAGTTAAAGTGGCAATTTGGCATCCTGTAGAAGAAACATCTGGTTGGTTGACTGCAATTTCATTTATGAATCAGCAGTTTTGGCACTGTACAGACACAATCAGAGAAAAATTTTATGACGTTGTCTGAGCTTATTTGTGCTTCATTTTAAAACACAGGCAAACGTCCAAGTGTGATTGTGAGGTGATAGTGATATAATAATAACTTAGTCTAGTAAGTAAATCATATAAATACTAATTTTGGTCATATTTACAGTCTGCAGGGTATTTATATATGTATTACATAATTTAGTTCTTTTAATAACCATATGAGGTAGACAAGGAGATATTTTTAACTTCACAGTTGAGAAAACTGAGGCCACTGGAACTTTTTAAAACGAGAGCTTTAATCAAAGTCATCTGGTTCCAATTGTCATTCTAATTTCAACTCATTGTGGATAAGGGGGTATGCTAAATTGAAGAAAGAATGTTTTCATGGTTGGGGTTGTACTTCCGGTTCAGAAGTGGGAGAGCAAAAGGGATGAGATACAATCTCACAATTCAGAATCTGCAGTACAATAATTACAGTGTGTGTTTGTGGGTATGGAGAGATGCCATATATATTTAGGTAAGTGTGCACATTTGCATTTTGTGCATGACCATGCCCTACAAATATTGATCAGTACTCGCAAGTGACTTACAACTCATTGGTAGCACTAGTCTAAGCTGTAGCAGTAGCGAACACCACCACTGTCATTTTCAATATTTCCTGGATAGGAGACAACTCACCATAGGTGGTAAGTGTCTACAACCTCTGAAGATAGAACCTGGATTCTCAATTTTCATATTTGAAAAAGAAGGTGATCCCTCTTTTTATTTCAATGTGTTTGTGAATGCACCATTTTCACTTTTTAAAGTTCTAAAATATCCAACTTGTTTTTTGTTTGTTTTGTTTTTAAAACACAATGTTCTATGACATTCTGAACATACGGTGAAACTCAGACTGAGAGGAAATTTAGTTTGCCATTGCCTAATAACTCTTTCCCAGTGGCTCAATTCAGAAAATTCAGGAAGGGGACTCCATGTGTGTGTGCCTAGAAGCACGTAAAAAGAAGCAGTACCTGTGCATAATAAAAATAAGGAGATAATGGTAAATAATATAAATGCCACAAAATATGGTTAGTTTCATGGTCTTGGTTCTTAATTTTTGCCATTTGTTCTGCTTTAAGAATAAAGCAAAGAACAAGCTAACAGCCAGAGATTAATGCAAGAAAGGTGGCTCTTCCCCAAATATTCTGCCTTTTTAGCCCACTGTCTGGAAAACGAATTGAGATTTGGGGAACTCGCAGTGCTTTTGCATTTTTCTTCATTAGGAAGAGTATTTGTGAAACAAGCTCCAAATTTTTGCCATTCATGATTCCTGGCCACAGGGTGATATTTTTCAGTGACACAATCTTCAATGTATATGAGGCAGAGGATCATTTCTTATCCTGAGCACACGACATAGCTAAGACGCAGCTGAAACCACCCCTCCCACACTCTCCACTTCAACAACAGCAGCTCATTATCAGAAGCACGTTGTAAAGGGCGGTGCAAGCACAAAAATCAATCTGATTGCCTGTATAGCTTTGCAAAATCATTCCAAGGGAGAAAAAAAAAAAATGCCAGAGAGTAAGGAGAAAAGGGGCTGGGAGGGTGGAAAAGAGCAGGAATGAGGACATAAACCCTCCAAGGTCCATAAGGACTGAAGTTTAATGGCTGAGTGCTTGTTTTGAACTGTGACCTGAGGTTTGGCTGGGCACTAACAGTGGCATGCCTCATCAGCCACTGTCATAGCCACCCCAGGGTATACCTCCAGCAGGGAGTCAGCTCCATATCCTGAATTCTCAACTACCAGCTACCCACTACCTCCTCCACACGCACTGCTGAGACCCTGCCGAGAAATCAGCATGCAACCCAAGGAAGCATCCTTTCCTCTGGAATAAAAATTAATATTACTTGTCATATTTCATGTCTGAGCTCTTTTCATGCTTTATCCTCTGGTAATGAGGGCTAAATTACCGATATTAGTAGATTTTCATGGCTAGCACAGAAAGAGCTGTTACCAGAATAAATGTTTGCCTTGCTTCTGTCGGACACAGGCTTTGCTAATGCAGCTTTGCTAATTATTTCTAAATAGGCAATAATCTGCATCCCCTAGTGCTGGATAGTGGATTGGCCACGTACCTGCTATTTCCCTTATTTACATGTTTTACAACTTTATCAACTACACTAATTACACTCTGAGCACTGTTTAAAATTTTCTGTTAATAGAGATACAATGATGCACCAGAGGATGTGTATTTATGCCATAATTGCGCCTCTGTTCCTACGATGCAGTCTCCAATTAGCTGTCTACGGTGGCACAAGCAGCTGCCTGATATTCTAAAGCAGTGAAACATCTGCACGGCGGATGATACGCTCACATGGATTTTTTTTTAAGCCTAGAAATTTACACCCAAGGGAGTGCAGACAAATAGGAGCCTGTCATGTGTAGGGATGATTAGAAATCCTCACCATGGCAACATTGGAGCAGCCATGTCACAGAGTGAGGGGACACATGTCTAGATGAAGGCGCTAAAAACATTTGCCATTTTTTTTTAGCTTCAGTCTTCCAAACTTCCCTCCCTCCCCCTTTCTCTTTTTCATAGTCTTCTCTTTGCATCTAAAGCCAACCAAAACAGCAGGTGAAAAGGCCAAAGTCTGCAGCCATGCAAGGCATATGACATACGGGATCTAGTGTTAGGAAAAACAGTGAGCAATCAGAAATGTTAGACCCAGGAAATGTGCTGGGCCAGGAATGGGCGGGAGTGTGTTTTGTTTGAAAAATATCATAATAATTATTATTTCTTTAAGTGGTGGATTGTGTTAAGAGCAAGAGGCAAGATAGAAAATAAATATTAGACAGAATATAACACTTGAGGTACCTTAGTCAAAAGATGACACCTAATTTAAAATTTCCTTTTAACCCTCATTAACAGTTACAATTTCTGCATGAACAGTTGGCTAGCACACATTAGTGAGAGTAGGGAAGGCACACAAATGTCTTCTAGTCTGATATTGAATATATTTCTTAATGGTTGCTTCTTTCATAAGCCTGCCCATATAAGGACACTACATGGATGTATTTAATTACACATTAAAAAAGGCTTTAAATCCTATAGGAAGTTATGATGGAAATGCAAATATATATCATTGTGCATTCTAGAGTTATATTGATTTGTATATTATGCTAATTATAATTTTGTTAAGAATAACATTGAACTTGCCTATGATTTGACCACATAGGCTTCAAAGATGCTTCTCATGATATTATATTTTTTGGTCTACATATTACCTTAATTCCTGTTTGAAAATACCAAAGTTTAAGTTATTAATTTAAAAATTGGTCTTCCAAATAATTATTATATCATATGGTTATGGCAACACTTCACAATTTATAATGAAGGCATGTTTAAAAGTATTTAATTAGCAGAGAGCTGAGAGGTGAAGGGGGCTACTAGTAGTGAAATAATTAGGGTGAAAATCCTTTAATACAAAGAGTAATTATAGGTAGGAGCAAAAATGTAACATATGTGCTAAATTATAAGAGTACTACAAGCAATGTGAATTGCATTAAGGTTCAAACCATATCAGTTAAAATCAGCTCCTGTTCTGTGACAATGATCCCCTTGGTAAAGCACTAGATTGTCCATACTTGTGTTACTTAACATCACTTTGGGCTGCTACCTCAGAAATGCCAAGATGTCAGGGTAAGGTACAGATAATTCTATCATAACTGGAGTTCTTTTGGGAATAAATCTCAAAAGTGTACATTTAAAAAATCCTTTAATTCATTCCGTTGAGAACAAATATAATATTAGGAAATGCTATAGTTAAATAAATACTTAGTTTATTTTTAGAAGTATACATGGATGCATATGCATAAGTATACATATATACATACATTCATAAAGACTGGCAATGCTTTCAAAATAACTGCATAATACTATACGCCTAGAGTATAAAATCTCAAATTGGGGTAGTGATTAGAAGCAGGGTTTTACAGTTCCTCAATATGTTTCAAACAACTTCATGAAATTCTAATAAAAATTTAAAGAAAAGATCATCTTGGGTTAACAGACTATATTAGCATTATCTTGGGTTAATGGCAGATAAGTCTCCTAAGACCACTTCTTCTAATTTTCTAACATTCTGGTACCACTGGGTACATGATGATCAATATTTCAGTCAACCCCCTCAGGCTCCTGGCTTTTATCAGACCATGGCACTAAGACACCTTACAGTGTTTACCAATGAAATCATAAGAGGTTAGGTTAACAGTGAAAATGTCTTTCCTCTACTTAACACCTTAGTAACATGAGAATTAGTTATTTATTCAATTCCAAAAGAGAATCTGAGAGTTGCCTCTTCCCCACCATAGCCTATCAGTAAATTCTGAGTGCAGTTGGAGAGTGTCTACATAAATGATTCTTGTCATGACTCTGGTCTGTGGGTCTCGTTGTCCCTCGGCATACTATATTTTGTACAAGCCTATATTAGAGAAGTATGATACTGAAGATCCACCATCCACCACATCTGTCAGCATAGGGACAGAGTTTATCTGATAAACAAGTCATTTTTTGGAAACTGCAGATGCTCCCACTGTGAAGTATTAAATGTGGCCCCGCTTAGATACATAGAATGGGGTTCCGGTTGACTGAACGCAGGCTGATAAGCTCTGAACAGCTCAGAATGCTGTTTGCCCACATACTAATGTTAAACAAAAGAACCGCAGACTGCAGAGAAAGGATGCGGGTCAGACCAGTAAATTGCTTAAACCCTTAGGCAGCCTTCTGAAAAGAAAAGGCATGAAAGAAGCTGATATGAGCTTTTATGCAGAATTGTTCTGTTTATTATCCCTGTTAAGGAAATGATGGCAAGTGTCTTGTTAAACTATATATTCCCAATAAGACAAGAGGACTGACTCTCTCTAAACAAGATGCAATATGCCACTGGTTATCACTTGATAAACCAAACATATCTTCTATATTATTTCTACATTTAGAATGTAATGCAAAACACAATAATTTAAGCTGTACTCATGAAAACCATAAAGGCTGTTAAATGTGTCTTAGTATTACACCACCTGATTTGTCACTGGGTATTCCAAGCTAATAACAATCCGTCATGGAAGAAATCTATTTTGTATAAAAATTTCACTATCTTCCATTAAAACTTTGTTAGTTTTCAAACGTGATGACTATATTTCAAATGAATTGCTGAGACAGCTTAATAATAAAATCAGAATAAAGTATATCATTGTGACAACATGTAAACTTACCCTGAATAGAGCAGGGATACAATTTTATTAGTAAAATTCTCCAGTGGATAACATGACAGTCAGTATTGAATCTCCCCTGTGTTAGGGGTTGGAGCTGGGGGAAGGGAGAAAAAGATTCTTGAGTTTGCTAGACTTTCAATACTTTCCCTCAGGTCTGACCCCCTCAAGAAACAGCATCTTTTCTGAAAGCAGATTTTTCTTCCACTCAGCCCAGTCTCCTCTCCCTCCCCTCCTGCAGAGACACTCCCATTCTGATTCATGTACTGGGACAAAGGAAATGAGGAAAAATCCCAAGGCTTAAAGAAAACCTGATGAGAGAACCCTAACAGATAAGCAATGGATTTCGTCCAAATCACAAAGCAAGAAAAGATTTGGCAATCAAAGAGCCACAAACATACAGAAGGAGAAAATAAAGCTATATGATGTAAAGACAGCATAAAGAAAAACACAAACAGGCAATTGCATCAACAATAAAAAATTAAAAATTACCCTTTGCTTAAAACTAGTATAACAGGTCATTGAGTACTACTTTGACATTTTCCTGCGGCTTTTCTCAACAGGCAATAAATGAAAACAATCTTGAAACCATTCTGCTAAAGGCTCAGTGTAGGAGGCATGTCCATACTTTATCATCAGATAACCTTACAATCAGGGTCAGCCTTAAAGAGTTTACACCAATAGGCGCAACAGGTTTTTAATAGGAAATACTCAACTCTGGTTCTAAACGTTTAAAAAACAAACAAACTGACAACAAAATAAAAAATTAAAGATACACACACACTAATATGAGTCTTCTGTATTATTAATATCATCAAGTTTTAGAGAAAATAAAGTTTGATAGTTCTGCTCTTACAGAACATAAGAAACTGAGTACTAAATTAGTAACAAAGACAGCCCCAACCAGCCAAGGGCAGCAGAAGGGAATTGATATGCCAACCCAGGCACATGGGACTGCTGATTGTGTGTACTCAGTCTGAATTAGTAGAGAGCTTAGCTAATCACAGACATCAAAGGGAAAGGCAAATGGACAGTAGTAAAAAACATTCCAGATTTAAAAATAAAACAAAAACAAAAGCAAGATTCTGATATGGTGACATTGCAACTCTAGTGAATGGTCCGAGGAGGGAGCTGTTGACACAAGTTCCTGGGTGGAGATAAAATGACACCATGCATCCACAGAAAAGAAGTAAAAGGGAAGAGAACTTAACTAAACAACATATTTGAAATGATTTGGCAGAAATAATGTTCATTTAAGCTACAAATCTCCACTCTCAGGGTATCACCTAACATAGATCCTTTCTACATGCTCCCTCCGGGTGTGGTCCAGAGCCAATGTGTCCAGAGCAGAGTCCACACATTCTTCAGATTACACAAATAAACTCACCCCAACAAAGAGGAAAGTGCTGAGAAAAGGCTAATAGGAAGTGAGTTAACCCCTGCAATGCTTGCCATATTGTTATGGTAAATATTTAGGATGGCCAACTCATTAGATAAATAGATTCGAAGGACGCTCTCATCCTCAGGGCTACTCTGAGACCCATCTGAAAGGACAAGGCATGCAGGAGATGTATCCTTTTGCATAATGCCTGATTCCAGAACGCATAATGGGCACATCACTCCAAGTACTTTCCATTGCACACATTTTCCTTTATAGAAGTTTTGCAAAGTAAGCCTTTCTTTTTCTTCTTTTTCCTTGGTGATACGCATTGACAGCCTTCAGATGATGAAAGTAGATGGTTATATCTGCGGGCTGCAAATTCTATCTGCTCAAGATTTATTCCCAAAGACCCTTACCTACCTAATCTGAAAGGTCCTTGCAGGGCACAGGGCTCACCACTGTGCCTAAAAGGTCAGCAGTGGCAGAAGGCAGGGCTGAGGTGGAGTGGGATCTTTGGAGCACTCTGTCCTCAGCAGCTTTCTGCCTTCTGCCTCAGCACTCCCTTGGGGAAGACCTACAGGAAGCATACACACACACACTCCCTGAGTCTGAGAGCAGCATTGATAACATTTGTTCACAACAACGGAATACATCTTTTTTAAAAAATTAGACTTCCCCCTTTCCACTTTCTTTCCTTTATACCCCTGGGTATGAGAGGGTGAAGAGTTAGCTCAAGGAGGAATATTATGTAATTTGGTAACCTTTATTTTGGATGAATTAGTCTTAAAAAATAAAACTATTTTTTTTAACAACACATATAGATTTTCTTTCAGAAAACCTACCACAGAGGCTATTATGTGAAATCAAGGAATCATTTTGAAAGCACAAATACTGAAATGAGAAAGGGATTCTTTTATTTTTAAATTCTGTGAAACTTGCACACATATCCAGCTACTATCAGAAAGCATTTCACTTACAGGCCATAAGAATACGTATACCTTTTGGAAGTGTAAAAGATTCTTCTGAATTAACATTCACTAAAAGTAAAGAATATAAAAAATAGCAATACTAAAACTATGTTTTGACTCCATATATGCTTGAAATAGCAATAAAAAGTACAAATAGACCAGAGAATTTATTTTCCATGAAATTTTGGTAAAAACTTATGAAATGGTGAGGAATCGACTTGAGTCATTAAAGATTACCTTGACTTAAAATGCTCCGTTGCCTATAATGTCCCACCAAACATACTTACAATGTGGAACATAATTTATTTTCTATATCAAAGTTTTTAAATACAGAAACTATGGTAAGAGAAGTCAGTAACCATTAATTAATGCTTTAATTAATTAATTCATTAATTAAAGATTTTTTTTTTGTTTGGTGCATGTTTCTTAAATAGCTTTTTCTTTTGTCAGGGTAACTTCAGGCCTTGGGGTAAGTTCCAAAGTTTACTTTTGATGTATTTCCTAAAATTGGTTCTCAAAAACACATTTCCTAAAGTTGATTCTCAAAAACATGATGCCTAAATGTTATTCATCATACAACACTGAAGATTTACATGTTGATCCATTAAATGGTTTTCATTCTCTAATAAAGAATTCTCCAAGGCTGGCTATCTCATGTCTGAATTGCCAATGTGTTTATGAAGTGTGCTAATTGATCACTCTGCATGACGATGAGTTATTGTTCTGTTAATTATTTAAAAGCCATGTTTAAAAAAGAATGAAGAACATAAAATGTAAATGAAAAAAATAAAAAACATAGGAGTAACTATTGAACAGTTTGGTAATTTTCCATCAATAGGAACCAATTTTGGCATCAAACACATTTCTAGAAGGAGATCAAAATGAACAGCATGTTTTAGGCTTTAAAGTTTATATCAAGGTTGTGCTTACATAAGTCAATACATCCTGGAGGCTCTTGCAGCCAGCCATCCTTGCATATTGAGTCTATCCCCAACTTCTTATTTGTGTGTCCTCTTAACATACTCCACCTCTTCAGATCTGTTTCCTCATCTATAAAATGTCAATAGCTAACTCATAAGGTTGGTGTGAAAATTAATTGATTAGTTAATGTGATTAATAGATCATTCTTAATTTAATCAATTCAGGTGATTAAAGAAAATGAATTAACTTGATATTTTGATTTTATTTAGAACAAACTATTGGAGAGAAAATAAATGATTAAATCAAAAGAGTCACCATGCAAGTGAACCTTACACTTTTTTATTTTTAATGAAAAGTTTAAAAGTCTTTTACTGGAAAAGACATGAAAGAGTTATCTGAGTATTTGGGTTCTAGTCTTAGTTTCTTCTCAGAAGGAAATCCTGTTCCTCAGTGTCTCCCTCTGCAGAACGAAAGGGAACTTACTGCTAAGTAATATCCTGTTCCGACATGCTCTGAATATGGGGCAACCTCATTTAGAAATCCATTACTTTGGTTTATAGGTTTATCATCCAAATACGAACGTTTGTGAATAAAAGGGGGCTGTGTTGACAACCACCCTCCCACAATAGGAATAAACTTAGGTTCTCTCTAGCAGACAGACTTTTGGTCTATCTACCTGTAAGTATTATCCTACTGGTAAGCAATTTGTTTTAATTATTATATGAAATCAATAACTTGTGAAATATTTTCCCCTTAATCACATTCTTCCTACCCAAGTGATGTATAAATACTCTCTTTAAAAAGAAGAGCTAAAGTGAATTTTAAGGAACTACCTAGCATGTTAAATAATTGCTACTGTAGGGTATGAGAGAAATCTTTGTTATATAAACTATTTTCTGCAACAATATTTTTTAAAGCAAGTATCTATAAGGGTTGCTTAATTTGGTAATACTGACACAGTTATTCATAGAAAAGGAGTTTGCTGAATTAAACTAAACAGGAAAACCCCCAGCCATTTTTAGACAATTTCAAAAAGATGTAGAAGTCTGACATTAATACTCATTGATTTTTGCCTTAATTTTGAAATGCAAGCCATTATAGACTATTGCTGAGGCTTTTGTTTTTAATCTCTTTGGTGATATCTCCATCACCTTTAACTTACACACAGACCCTGAACAAGGTGTTATGAAATGTTGTTGCTTTATCAGTGATGCAACAACATACCTTTCTGGCCAGTTGAGGGGAACAGAATCAACTCATGAGAGCTGCAGAAGCTCTCCTAGTTGGGTACAGGATCATTTTGCCATCAAATGTGACCTGACACAATCAACAACAGTTGATATATGTGCTGTAGTTACTAAGGCTAAACTCTTGATCAATATGTCAGATTTCAAAAGCGATTGCAACAAAGTAGACTCTGGATTATGAGGGAGCTGAATGCACAAAGGCAATGGAAGGACAAATCAGGCAGGACTGCCTGCATTTTGCATGTCAAAGGACGGAGCACATGATGCTGGATCTATAAATGCCTCAGTACTTAGGAAGGCAGTAGTCTGTGGATCATTCAGGGGGCTAAAAATGTTAAACATTACAAGTTAATTATTAGTAAGAGGAAGAAAGAGAAGAAGAGCATGAGCACCCACAGTTCTGTAAACCACAGTAATTCTGCCCAGGCCTGTGACTTGCTCAGACCTCACCTAAGCATCCATTAACATGATAATGCCCATTAATCCCGCCAAACACAACTCATCTGTCATCCTCAGTGGCAACCCATCTGTGTGCATGTTGAAGGGGGAAATTCACAGTTTTAGCTGTCCAGGGATTAGCTTCAGAGGAAAGGCTGATTTTCCCTAATTCTTTGCTAGGAAAGCACTCATTTGTTTGCATTTATTGAAGCACCTATTTACTTTTCAGCTTTCATCATCTCACCAACATCTTAAGCAGAAGATGGATAAAATGGCAATAAAAACATTTCAGAAGAATCAAGCTGAAGCCTAATTTAGTTCCTTCTCAAAGTTTGTGAAATTATTTATTTTTATTTCTTGTCTGATCTCAGAATTGCTTTCTGTCACAGCAAAGGAAAATATGTACATATTTTTATATCTTTAAAGTGTTGTCCATTAAGAGGCTATGCTCTTTTATATTTGCTTTTCTCTAATTGATATAAAATGGGTAAATGCTATGTATGTTTTTATTATCATATACATTCTCTGTTGTATGAACAAGAAAGAGACAATATTACTTCAGAAAAAGTAAAAATAAAAGGAGCTTAGTTTTTTTTTCTCATGATTAAAAACAAGCACAGTGATATCTTACCTTGCCATGAACCTTACCCAATGGTTAAATAGTTTGTTCTTTGAGATGTATCTATTTTGAATAAAATTATATATGTATAATAAATACAAATTCCCTTCTAATGCAAACTTACAAAAATATTAAAAAGCACTGGCAATGCAAATAACATCAAAGTGTTTTAAGGGTAAATCAACTATTCCACTCAGTCAATTTGGAAAGAAAAATCAGTTTCAAGGCATCATGACCCGTTGGCTGACCTAATTGTTTTACTTTTCAACTAGCTATATTAGAATAATGCAGCAATGGCCTGCTGTGATAAGCAAAACATTCAAATAAGCATTAAAAATAGACAAAATCAAGCGACCAACCTGGCTGATTTTTCACCAAAATCATCTGTCATTTAACTAACCTGATTAGCAAGTTTATTTTTAAAATTTATATTTTTCTATGAGCACGGCCAGGCATTTTTTGTTAATATCTATAAAGGTGATAAGTATCATTTATTTTTATTATCCTCATTTAGCGTGTCCTCAAGTGGGATGTTAAAAGATCTTACATGAAAAGTATTCCATCATAAAATAAGTTTGGTAAAAACTGGGCAAAAAAAAAGTTAACCAGTCCCAGCAGTTTGGGAGGCCGAGGCGGGTGGATCACGAGGTCAGGAGATCGAGACCATGGTGAAACCCCATCTCTACTAAAAATACAAAAAAAATTAGCCGGGCGCGGTGGCGGGCACCTGAAGTCCCAGCTACTCGGGAGGCTAAGGCAGAAGAATGGCGTGAACCCGGGAGGCGGAGTTTGCAGTGAGCCGAGATCACGCCATTGCACTCCAGCCTGGGCGACAGAGCAAGACTCCGTCTCAAAAAAAAAAAAAAAAGTTAACCAAGTTAATTCTGTACAGGACTTCTCAGTTAATGAATTTCGTGCATCTATAAGTAAGAAACACATGAGGAAGTTACTCTACATGTTAAACCCTATTTCCTCATCTGCAAAATGGGGGAAAAATACAGAACCTGAAACCAATTAGTTCAGGCAAAGCAATTAAGAGTGCCAAACATCCAGCAAGCAGCTAATCAAAATTAATTAATATTATTAGAATATACATATTTTTAAACATATTTGGCAAAATATTTTTCCCATGTAACAGTACTTGAAATTAAATTTGCAGAATTCACTATGGAAAACATTACTCTAGAGTAACATTGGGAGGTTTCTATTCATTGAAAATATTTGTTGGAAAATGTCTCCACTAATAATCCCTCAATGTGAAAAGAGTTAAACAGCATGAATTAAAAAAAAAAATCTACCTATTAAAGAAGGACAATTAAAATTAAGCCTGTACATCCAAGGAAAAAGGATCAAACTATAAACCTTGTTACTTGAACAACTTCTTTATGGGTATCTTGTACTGAACATCCATCACTACCTGTCCATCACATCTGGAAAATGAAACAGATGTTAGAAAGCTGACACAATAAAACAAACACTACTATTTAGCTTTTGTTTTCTTTTTCTTCCATTCAAGATGCCACTAATAGAAATGACATAAAATCTGTGTATGGCAGCATTTCTGAAAAAGAACATCTATGTAAATAGAGCATGAAGGAAGCATGAAAGAATCTGGCAAGCTCCATTTGGGTCTTTAGACCTAATAGCCCAGATTTGGCCCTCAGATGTGCAGGCATGCATGAGGTGATACTGAATTTGACCGAAGCTGTGCAAATAATCCAAAAGCAAAATGAGTCCCATGCTTGGTACCTAAAGAGTTGGAACTGCAATTTCCAGATGAGACAGTCATAGAAAAGCTGCCCAGGCAAAAAGGAAATGTCCTGTTTCATCCTCACTGAGAACAGAGTGACATTTTAAGATAAAGTAATGTTTAGAGATTTTAAGTTTGTTTTTTCCTACAGCACTAATAACCAGAATTATTTTCAAATATATTTATATCTATTAAAATTTTGTGAAATAAAACATATTTCCTTTCAATTGCATAGAAATATGTGGGTATTTATGAACTATCAAAGTCAGTGAAAGATTTAAAACCCATATGGGTATGTAGAACTTCAGCTCCACCAAAGTGAACCCTATGCATTTGCCTGAATATGCAATGATGCAATCACTAAAATAAATGTACTTGCTGCACTCAATTAAACATTGTATTGTACATGTGTGTTTATTCAATTGTGTGATGATAGAGTGATTGAAACACACACGCTTGGCGCATTTGTCTCAATCTGTAGTGCATTTATTTAAATGTACAATCAATCACAGGCCTTTGCTTTCAGTATTTTCTTTGTATTTTTAGAGCATACTAAATATACACCATTGTGTGTATTCTGTGACATGGTGAAGAACTCAGATGCACACTAAATAAAGTAATATAAAGTTCAAATTTAAGAGAAATAAATTAGGCAACTAATATGCATAAATGGACAATTGCTGTCAGAGTTGTACGTACTGAGCTGTTCCTATTGATAGATGACTGCATGTATAGTTATATTAATACATATTTAATAATAAACAGAAACAATGTAAAAGGTATTCAAACCTATATTAACATATTTTCTTCATAATTATATATAGCTTTACTGTCTTATTCTATATCAATAATTATTTCAAACATGTTTATTATCATATTCATCAAATTGTTCTATTTTCTGAATTTGTTGTGACTCATCCTTCTGCTTGTTATGTCTGTTAATTCTTATTCAGGGTATAGTATATCACATTTTATAATTTTAAAAAGTAAACTCATCTTCAGGAGGGCACTATCTGTGCCTATTCTACATGGCCTGAGTTGAGGAAATGTTCCTCCAGAGCAACTTTTCCTGTGGCATTCTGGCCTAGGACCAATTTATTTTAATATTAAATTCTAAACTCATCTTACTGCAAGTTTCATATTCTAAAAGGACCTTTTTTCTTACATCCAGTGCCAAGACAAAGAGAGACGAGCTCTCTTGCCCACCTCTGGCTTTTCGTCCATGCTGTTCTCTTAACCTAGAAAGTGCTTTTATTCTGTGCTTGACATGATCAAGTCTTCTCATCTTTTAGATCTTAACTTACAATTCACCTCTTTAAAGAAGCTGTCCCTAAAGACACTTCCACTCTTGTTTATTTACATATTCATTCAATTAACATTTATTGATTGCCCACAATATTTCAAGCACTGGGAATACAGTAATGAATGGAACAGATGCAACCACCGTACCTACGGAGTTGATAACTTAACAATATGATCCTTCCATGCTTCATCTCAGTATTCCATTTCTTGTATAGTACATGCTATAATTTCTAATTTTTCTATTTGCTTACATTTTTCTTTGTTTCCCTATCTTACTTGGCTACATGTTTCCTAAGAACCAGCACTATGCCTCTCTTGCTCACCTACGTTTTCCCTGACATCCATAACAGTGCCTGGAACATGGTAAGTGGTCAAAAAGTATCACTTGAATTAATTAGTTAAGAGAAAGACAAATAGGTTTAGTCCTTGCAATAACCTAAAGCAACTAATACTGTCACTGTTTTGCAGTTAAAGGCATAGAAGCTGAGTAGCAATAACGGTAGGTCCAAACCATGTTGCTGTTTAGTTACAGGACCAGAGATTAGCACTAAGTCAGTGAAATTCAGTACACAATTGTATTAATTGTATTTTGAATTATTTTATTGTGTACCTGTGAGCAACAGTAAATTCCTAAGAGAGTAAGCTGTGAGGAGAGCTAGGTTCAAATTTAGAAAAGTCAGTGAACCATACTCATCTCTAGTGGGGATAATAATCTCTAACTCAAACTATAAACATCAATTAAGATAGTAGATATAAATTCTTACAACAATGTGAATATTATTTCTGATTATTCTTATAAGAACAATGTGAATATTAATTCTGATTATTATTACGTAGGAACAAATAATGTATAATTGTCAGAAGCATCTTCTATGTGAAAGTTATTTGAACTACAGTCATTTCAATGAAAATCCATGGCCCATTTCTTATACTTCTCTTATCTTTAGAGTAGCAAAGAAGTCTGTGCTACACCTCAACAGGCATTCAATCTATGTGTGTTGGGTGGATGGTTAGATGGAGATATGAAGAAAGAGGGAATA
Organism: Pongo pygmaeus; assembly: GCF_028885625.2. Taxonomy (NCBI): domain Eukaryota; kingdom Metazoa; phylum Chordata; class Mammalia; order Primates; family Hominidae; genus Pongo; species Pongo pygmaeus. The sequence continues at coordinate 97,793,261 of NC_072378.2, read as the reverse complement.
AATTAATTCTTTTTTAAAGAAAAAATAGATTATAAAATATAATAATATAAGAATATATTTTTAAAAATATATGTCCAAACTTGAAAAGTATTTTGAATAGTACTAAAAATGCATGGTCTTTTAAAGTGAATTTAAATACAAGAGTGTTGTGTGTTTATTGAGTTATCACTCTGGGATCAGAATAGTCCAGAATTTTAGCCCAGACTGTCCCCTTAACTTTCTTATGTAAGTCATGTACTATCTCAATACCTATAAAATAGTGATACCAGTAGCAAAACAAAACAACAACAACAAAAGGACCATGATGACACTTGAGTGACATATTTGATAAGGCCATTGACATCATTAAAAGGATATTTTAAAATTTTTAAAATTTTGACACCTTAAAATATTATGCTCATGGGAGATAGGATTATTTTTAGCAATAACTGACAACGGGCACCTTAGGTAGAGAGAAAAGGGCCAAAGTGTCAGTCATTACTTCATTACACTTACGTGGAAATTTGAATTTCTTTTTTTTTAAGTGAGACTCACATAAAGGTTTTCTTCTTTATCCCCACTGAGTACTCAGTTATCAGTGAGCTTTTTCTAATCCTTGGCAGGGGGAGTTCAATGATGTGGTGGGAAGCTCAAGAAAAGAGAACAAACCCTTTGAAAAAATATGGCCCCTAGGAGAACAATCTAGGAGCTCCAAGGTGAGCCTCACTCAGCCTTACAGGTGCCTGAACTACTCCCTGTCATTCACTAAACCCAAATTAGCCAGAGATTATCCTTCTCGCTATCCAGCATGGGCTCACTGTGGGCTCCTAGAGGAATACATATACCTCCTTCTCCACCAAGGACAATAACTTAACCTGCCCTATGGGAGCCAGGCTGTTGAGCCTAGGATAACCCATATAAGGTTGGGACCTGCTGCCTTGGAGCCAGGAAACCCCAGATAGAAGTGGCCACATTTGGCATCCTCCCTCCATCAGGACAATGAATTTATCAGCTGACTCTGAGTTGCTTTATTGATGAAACCTATTTGTCCTCTGGCCACCATCCATTTTACCTTGTCCAGATGTTTGCTACTTGAACTACATCATTTTTGCCTAATGCTGCCTATGCCATACGGCACTGATATCACCACTGCCTTGCCTGAAATGCTTCCAGCTCAAGTCCCTGGTTATTGGCGTAATTATATCTCCCTAGTGTGCGTGACACAGTCCTGATTTCCACCTATTGTCCCTATATAATATCCGCAACTCTGCTTTTCCTCTTAAGGGCCCTGGTTTGGACCATAAATCATAAATCATGTGATCATATTGCTATACTGTGTAAAGGATCTGCCTTCATATCCATCCAATAGAGAAATGCATCCATTCCTAATGTAGATAAACCAATCACTGCTTTAGGCTATCCATGAAAACTACAAGTGATTAAAAACCAATAATTTGACCCCTAATGCCATAGTATTTATCAATAACTGATACATTATGTGTTCCTTGTTTTTTTTTTTTTTTTTTTCTGTATTCCCTAGCTGGAATGTAACTTTCATAAAGGTGCGGGCTTTTTCTATTTTGTACACTACTGTATCTTCAGCAATAGAAGGTTAGTAATAAATATTTTTGGGCAAATAAATAAATGAAAAAATCCAAGGACTAATGCAGCACAATTTGAACCTTACTATGGTCCTAGAAGTACACTGAGGTCTTTATATATAATGTATTTTTCAATCCTAACAACTCTATAATTAAAATATTACCTTTAAAGAGGAATAAACCAAGTAAGAACAAGGATAAATAATTTGGCCACATCCCACAGGCAGAATTCAGTGAACCCAAGATACACCCATGGACTCTAGTACCAGAGTGTTTAGATAGCCTGTTGATGATACTACTGAAGCACATACCCTTCAGTTTGTTCACTTTCAAATGTTTTGTGTGGACAGAAATAAACAAACTATATTTTGTTCTAGCAGACTTGAGGAAGATCAGGTTTAGATAGAGTTAAATGCTTTCAGTTTATAAGAAAGTATATTTTGATTTTTAAAAAACCAATAATGCAAAAACTTGTCATGCATCCAAGTCTAGAGAATAGTTAATGAAAAAGCATATTCCTTATTTAACTATTTCTTTGAGATGGCTAAAATTGCTAACACTAGAGCAGGCAGTGTTGACTGCACTATCACCATCTTGCTGGTAGACAGTAGAGGGAACTGTTAGTGCATTCAGCAGCAAGGTGTAACAGGCTGTGGCAAAGCAGCAAAAAGCAACCAACTACAGCATACATAACACTTGGATCTCCTCTCATTTTGAAAGTTATACCATTTTATTACAAACTTCTCCTACCCTGCCAGCACTCTCTAGTCAATTCAGAGTGGTCTCTAAGAGACTGATTTTGCATGCCAAAGAACTTAGAATTTATTTTTTACTGATTTTGTCTACTGGGATTATTGTCATTCACATCAAGTTTAAGTTACCTGTCCAAGTCCCCAAGGGTTTTCACCATTCCTCTTCTCTCTTATTCTCTCCAGTCATTGTTTCCTCTGACCTCCTCACCTCTCTCTCACAATCTCAACCATCTGGAACAATTTTCTTATTTTCCTTTGACAAGTGTCATATCTTACTTAAGACTCTCCTTAAAACTCTTCTCATCTGAGACAATGATTTCAAGCTTTCTTTGATAGATGTGTGGGCATTCTGGTCATGACATCTACCACCTCACTGATACCCAGGGGTTAAATGCTGCTAGTCTACCATCTAGTCAATTGATCTCACCTTTCAGGGACTTATCAGGTCCTTTTTAGAGGGAGAAACACTAAAAAGGACCTGATAAGTCACAGAGAATTCTCTCTCCAGATAGAGTTCAGGCACTACTATAGCCCACCACAAGAAGCACCAAATATCCTCTTGGATAATTTGAGAAAACAACTACTCTGCCTTCAAATAACAGCAGCATGTGGGATTATCTGAATGCATGGCTTACAAATTTGTGTTCTCTGTGTGGCTCTTTAAGTATCAGGAGAAAATATTCTATTGAAATTATTGCATTTACCACCTTTTTGAAGTTACACTGCATGGATCATTTAAAACAGAGAACCAAGGCCTATCACAATTTCAACAGAGAATCTCATAGGCATAATAGAACACGCATTTAAAAAACATGTTTCATAAAACTCTGATACCAGAAGATGTAAGCTAGAAGGGGTTTCATGGCCACGCAGCCTTGGAAAGTAACGCACACATGCTTCCCACTCTGTAAACACATAATGAACATTAATGAACACAGGGAATAAGTCTCTGTGAAGTGCTGTCAAAAACCATCTCTACTACTATTTTACTCAGTATTTCCCCAATTTGTTCCATCACTGAATTCTCCTTTTAATTGACAATAGAACATCATGTTACCTAGCAGAACTAGCATTCAACAGAATACAATTTAAGAAATATTGTCTCAGAAAATAAAAGTTGGGACAGATGTATAAAATAAGTCAAGTCCGGCCTATTGATCTTATTGGTAGATATAGATGTCTCTCAAATTTGTGAAACATCATCTATTTTAATTTCTTTATCAGCTTCCTTGAGTCTGAATTTCTCTGTGTCAATCCATCTTCCCCCATTCCCTGATGAAGTAATTTCTCATTGCTCAGCACCCATCTTTTTAAGTGAAGTCAAACACCTCAAAATTACCCATTTGCGTAGCCTAAAATTCACACTCCTTAGCATGGCCTTCTATAATTTGAATGAATTGAACATGTAATTGCAGAGTCATCTATCATTATTCCTTCTAAATGTGCCCAATGTGCTGACGAAAGTGTAACTTTTTTTCAAAGACATTCACTGGTTGCCCACCTCTGGGACTTCTGCTCATTTCTTCTTACCAAACCCTGCCTCATCTTTGAGGGTTTCTCAGTGGTACTTTCTCCATAAGGGCTTCTAGGACTCCCCTAGTTGGAATTTTACATTTTTTCATGTTCCTAAAGTGCAATTTACCTATATGTCAGCTTATCAGACTACGTTGTGTATTTAATGACTTGTCTGTCATTCTCGGTGAGACAGGAAACTCCTTAAGGATAGGGTCTGTGTTAGGTTTATCCCAGGATCCTACTGCACAAAGTAGGTTCATGTAAATATTAGTACAGTTAAATCATATAGTCCACAGCCACACAGACATTCAGCAACAGAGTGACAACCAGACCCTACCACCTTCCAAAATTGGTATTGTTGCTAATGAAACATAGTAAAAGCAATGGAAATATATGGTTTGGTCTAATTTTGTACTTTCAGATTTTCATTGGAACTACAAGATACCACCAATATTTCCATTGTTGTATTCTCACCAATTCAATGTTTTAAGGAAGAGAAATTATGATATGAGAAATTAGTATATAACTTGCAAAGCGCAATGTATCAAGTTAATTTTATAAAATCAAAAGAATTGTGTAAATTATTGTTTCTAAAAATTAGCAATATTAGAATGGTAAAGAAAGTGTTGTATGAGGCTTGAAGATAGGAATAGCTTTCATCACTCCTTCAGGGACATCCTACGTCTATGACCACCAACTCTTCAAGCCTCTATTTCTTCATCTGTAAAATGTCAAACAATTGTTGAGTGTTGAGCACCAACAGTGTGCTTTGTATTGCTAAATTAACTTATACTAAGCATATAATCTCATATAATTTTTATGACAAGCATATGAGGTTGATATTATTTCCATTTTATATGTAAGGAAACTGAAGCTCAGAAATTATTCAAATCACTTAACTAAAGATGCACTGCTAGCCACTATGTATGGCAGAGGCAGAATTCAAACCCAATTTGTCAGAGGTAAAGCAAATTTGGTTTCTATATTTTCTATTCCAGAAGTAGTGGTAAGAATTAAATAAAGTGATAAATGTCAAATCCCCTGATATAACACATATAACACTGGATTTGCTCTACAAATGTCCCTTTCTTTCTCATTTTCTTCTCTGCTCATGGAATAATGGAATTGCATCAAATAAACAATGAGGGTTGGGCGTGGTGGCTCACACCTGTGATCCCAGCACTTTGGGAGGCCAAGGTCAGTGGATTGCTTGAGCCCAGGAGTTTGAGACTGGCAACAGGGTGAAAGCCCACCTCTACAAAAAATACAAAAATTAGCCGGGTGTGGTGGCACTCACCTGTTGTCCCAGCCTCTTGAGAGTCTGAGGTGGAAGGACTGATTGAGCTCATGAGGTTGAGGCTGCAGTGAGCCATGATCGCAACATGGCACTCCAGCCTGGGCGACACAGCAAGACTGTCTCCAAAAAACAAAACAAAACAAAAAATTCCAAGAGCCAAAATCCAAATCAAAAAAAGAATGAGAAGATCCGGGTTCCAGAAAGGTTTTTAGTATCAAGTGGGGATAATGAGACCATGACTACGAAGGAGCTTTAAAATTTCAAAAGCCCTTACAAATGTAAATTTTTTGTTATTCATTAAATGAACAAACACTACAGTATGTACTTGCTTGTTTGGCATTCTCAGATTTTGGTTCCAAAGAGATAAGTGACATTTTATGTTGAGGGCTTAACTCTATATACATCTGTTTAAACACATCTCTGAGGGAAAAAAAAAAAAACACTTGAATTTCAAAAACATATTATTTATTATTTTGACTTTTTTCTTTGCTAACACAGGTAAAATGACTAAAGTCTAAATTAATTGATTTTAGCCAGGTGGTCTCTGACTTCCTTCCAGAGAGTTAAGTCTATGTATCCAATGATATTACGGAGTTGAATACCATAAGAAACTATCCTGTCTCTCACAGTTTGTCTCTAACTTTCAAAAAATGTCTATAATTTGAACTTGAGCTATCTGGTCCTTGAGTTTGGATATGGACATTCAGAGAAATATACAGAAATTCAAAGGCCATTGCTCTGTTTTCTGGTAAGTTTTATCTGACTCAGTAGCATCTTTTCTCTTTAACATACACACACACGCACACACACATTTATGATCAAAGAAATGCCAAAACGTATGCAGATGTAATATAAAAAGCTCAGCCAATCATCTAAATGTTTAAAAAATATACAGATGTTAGATTTAATGTAGATAAACCATCTGGCAGATCTGCTTTGTTTTTTACTTTTTATCCAGCTGTTGGATGCTGTGGAAGGACAGCCTAGGTCTATATTTAGATGCGCAAAGAAAATGATGTCAGATGTATATTGCTAGTCCTCTGGAAAACACTTCCTATTCAATAGGTTGTAGGCACCATTAGTGTTCTTGAGAAAGAAAAACAGAAATTCCATAGAGCAATGATTTTTATTTGGAACTGCCTACATTAGAAAACATTTCTTGGACTATTTTTTTTCCATAATATATCCTTTTAAAATAATACAGAAATTTAAAGTAAGAATATAATTCCTACTAGCAAAATTTCCGGATTCATTTTGACAGCAAGTTAACAAATATTTACTTCTAGGGAGCAAATCACCTTTGGCAGGGTGAAAAAGAGTGCTGCATCAAACCAGGACCAACTTAGAGACCAAAAGATGTTCTACCAAATACTTGTGTCCCTCTTCCAATATCAGCAAACTCACATGTGATGAGGCATCAAAATAAGAAACAGAGGTGGCCCATCAGTCTTTAGGATTGAAATTTGTTTTGAGTCCATTTTATAAAAGTTAAAGACCTCTAGGCTTAATAATTGGGTTTTCAAAAATTCACAACTAAAAAGAAAAACCTCTTTTTCTTTCCAGATAGTGTATATTCTTTATCCTTAAAAAAACCTAACTACATATTAAAAGGAAAAACTAACCAACATAATAAATGTTACTTCTCTCCTCAATTTCTGTGATTTTTTTTTACATATTCAGAAGTCATAAGAGGTAAACAAATCTCCTATAATGAAGCAGTTGATGGCCAGTGAAAATGAATGGATGCAGCAAATATTTTGTTAACAATAACATAGCCACAAAATCATAGTACATATACCAAACTCTTACAAATTATTAAAGGATGCCATGAGATAAAGCAGGAGAAAAAAAAACACTGGTGAACAAAAACAATCAGATGCTCTGGAAAGAGTAAGGAGAAAAAGATGGGCATGAAAATTTATAGACAGTTTGAAGGTAAGTTTTCAAAGTGGCATGTGACAGAGCCAAGCACAAATCCTCTTACTTATTAACGGGATTTGCCCTGTACCTGTCACACATTGCTTTGAAAATATCTGCCTCTGTGAAAGGTATACTGCTTCTCTGCGTCAGTTTTACTCTTAAGAGACTAATGTATAATCTCTTTAGGTTTCATCTTTTGTATTTCTGTGTATATGACAAATTGTTTTGAACACTCTTCATCCATACACATAAGAAGGTAAGCCCTAAGGGCTTATCACCGCATATTTAAAAATCCCTGAGACACTATTTTCCTCATTGGAAATAATTGTTCTATTAAAATAATCTCTGGATTTATCATTGAAGAATTTTCAACTAATGCATTCATGTCTTGATGCCGTGAGGCAATTGTTCTCAACTTCATCCGATCCAGTTCCTCCTTTTTATAACAAATATTTTGTAACCCATTTACCATAACAAAATGAAATTCATAGATATTATAACCACTTCAAGAATATCATTGAAAAAGTCAATACAATGCCCCAACTATAAAATAAAAGAAATAAAAAGAAACAACTTTGTAATATTAATAAAATAGTATATATTTTGAAATGTAAACATTCTAGAACTGCCACATAATGAAGACATGAAGTCAAGTGCTGATACATGTGCAGAGAATCATGATAAATTTGCAAATGCATCAGCCACTAATGCAAACTAAAGTAAGATTGTTGTATTGATGCAGCAAACACCATAGAGTTGCCATCAATGAACAACAATTGGTAAACTTCAAAATAACAATTTCCAATTAATTTATAAGAGAATTTGATTTCTGAAAAGTTCATTACATATTAAACAATGGAAAAAATCTTCTAATTACATGTAAATGAAAATAAAATCTAAGTGTGGATAATATTACATAGGTTTTTCAACCACATGAATGTCTGATAGGATACTCAAAAGTTCTGTGAGCATAGGAGAGTTTTTCAATGAGAGCCTCCCAGAAGCAAGCTGCAAATGTCCATCATCCCTTGACTCCACCCAGGAGTCAGTGGTGGCCCTGGCTCCACCCCATGCAATTTTTATAAAAACCTAATACATCCCCGCAAGTTTCCAAGGTTTTCTTTAGGGTGTGATACTCCTCCCACTCCGTGAGAATCACTGTGATAAGATTACAAAGAAGGAGAATTATAACAAATAATGGTACCTGTACCTTTTTGTTTTTATCTCGTTTTGCCTTTACTAAAGTGAGGCAGAGCTTCATTTAAAAAAATCCATCATGCAATTGACATTGAATTTACATGTTTGTGGCAGCAACACTCAAAAGAGTCTTCTCATCATAACTTTTAGTTAAAAATAAATGAACTTAGCACATGTATTAGGAACATTTGAGTGAAACTTAATGGAATATCACACATGATATGTTTGACTACGTAACTTTAAAATAGAAAGAATAGACTTTTTCTTAGGAATTACATTCTATACACATAAACCATCTATCCAGACATGCACAAAAAATATAATTTGTAAAGCAGAGGAAAAAAGGAGATGCAGAAGGAATATGGGAAAGAAAAGAAATAATGGTGAAAGCTGTTGTTGTAATGGAAAAATAACTTTGCACATGACATGATACGATGCTAGATTTATTATTCCATTTATCCTTAAAACAAACCAACCATAGACATTTACCTTAGAAATATAAAGTTGCTTATTTCTGTGCATACAGTTTTACAGAACCATGGATTGATGGTTTCGTAAGGTATCAGTCACACTTCCATAGCATTTGCTGATACAAATATAAAAACTTCATTTTAAAGGATAAATAAAGCCACACTATTATCTAAACAGGGTAAAATTTAACATCCTTGTGGTTTGCGGAAATTTTTGATGTGCCTGCTGGCTTTTCAATAAAAATCAATTATGCCTTAAATGCGAGCGGTAGTCAACATACTACAGACTATAAATTCAATTTCATACTCAGAAATATGGATTAGCTGAACTTGATGCCCTTCCATTGATTTCAGAAAGCAAAAGCTGATAAGGTAAATAATAGTAAGAGGCTCTCTGACACTCCACATCAAGTTCCGGATTTCCATATTATTTTTGTAGAACTTTGCAGTCACCACAATATCCTCCTTGTGAAATATGTATGATGAATAGATATTATATGGATTGCTGATTCATCTCCCCATACAGAATGGATATTTGGCTTTCATAAGTCAAGACAAGAACTGCACAGAAAAAAGAATATGCTTATTTCTCTCGGCTCAGTGCAAGGTGTATGTCAACCGATTGTGAATAAATTCAGTGGGTAATTAGAAAACACGGATTAAGCACTGAGATCCCACCTATAAATAAAAATTGTATAAACCAGGAGCAAATTGATATGCTTCAATTCTTCAATGTTTTATATGTGTGTGTATGTATGTGTATTTAGGTATGTATGTTTTTACACATATGAGAGGGGGAGGGAGGGAGAGAGACAGAAAAATAAGAAAAGCATTTTTAAAAACTGAAAAACATCCAGTCCTTACGTTCATTCAAAAGAGCACCTTAAATTGGCAAGAATCTCATGGGGGAATCTTGAGAGGGGAGGAGAGGAAATAATTTGGCACTAAGGAATCTAAGGAATAATGATCATGAGGAAGAAGTTTAGAATAGTTTTTAGCATAATGGGAAATCCAATCACATCTGCAACAATTTTCTTCTTTTCTCCTTTAATGTGCAGAACATTTAGGTTTTATAGAACTGTTCAAGTCCACACTTTGAGCATTTTATGGCTTAGCCATTCTCTTTTGCAGTAAGCCTGGTGTGCTCAGCTTAAATCCTAAAGAGTTCTATAGAATATTTCATACACAGGCCCAGTCTCACCTTCCATTAAGATGAGATCCTGCTTTCCTAACACAAACAAGGATTGCTTTGTCACACATCCAGAATGCCAACAGAGCAAAAGTATGACTCTTATTAGGTCAAAGATGTACATTCTTAAAAGTTCCCTGCAGCTTTCCTAGATGCAAGCATTTTTGAGATCTCATATAATCATTTTGGTAAAATCCATGGCCTAAGGTCTCTGTTATCTCAAACAAATTAATTACACATGAATTTCTCAAGACAGAGGTAATTGACTTAAATACATTTATAGGTTATTTATTTCACTGAAGTATAATTATTTTTATTAAAGTATGCTAATCATGAAAGCAAGCTGTATAAAATCTTATAAATACCAAATGGGACACATCCTAAGGAAAATATTTCCAATGGTAATTTTTATATATTCATCCTTATAGTGTCTGTTAATCACCACAATCGTTTTTGAGAAAAGTGGTAACAGAGTTGTTGTGGATTCTTTTCACAAATAAGAAATTGTTTATATAAGAAAAACATAAAATCACAAAAGGAATGGTACAATCTCATTTGTTGCCTTTTCAGTTATTTACTTGTCTGAGAAAAAAGTCAACAAGCATTTCTTTTCTGCAAATCTTAGAAATCTGTGTGCATGTATGTTTGTTTATGAATATACTTCTTTTCATAAGAGGGAATAAAAGAGCAAACACATTTTCACCAATGTCTTTTCAATCTTACTTAAATTTAGCAAACAATATATGTAGAAATTTTATTTCTCTTATACCAATATATACTCAAACATCTGTAAAACATAAAGTTTCTCATAAATATGTACTATGTAAATTATAAAATTTTAAGTTTCAGTGTTTGAAATGAACGCTATCTTTGAAACCCATGTAATACAAAAATGCCGCAACCAACAATTTTCATCATATGTTGTAACGGTGAATGAAGCCTATGAGGAAAAAGGCATCACATTGTTTATGAAAAAACAATTCTTGTAGATACACTTGGAAAACCGCAAACATTCATAAACAGTTACTCTTTGGGGATAGAGAAAAACTGCCATTAAACAGGTGTTAGAATTTAAATGACATCTCATTAGTGACTCCTTTTTGCAGCTCAGAGACAAATAAAACCTTCATTTAAAAGCATTAGTGCTATTCCTAAGGGTTTCTGGTATCATAATGTTTTGTTTTATGAAGATATTTAGTTTCTTCCAGCATTCTTGCTTATTTATACAAAATAAACCAATTGCATTTCTAAGTTTAGCTGAGTGTGAAGTCAGGGGGTGAATAAGGCCCTTCCAAGTGCTGTAAATACCCTTGCCCCTCCCTCCATTTCGGTGAGTTTGGGAGGTTGAAGCACAACCTGATAAACAAAGGCATTTTTGAGCTTCACTTCCAGGCAGAGATTTAGCCCTTGCGTCCTTTGCCCTCAATTAAGGAACAGTCATATAAAACTCAGATTTTCTTGATGTCAGAGCCATTAACTATTTTTCCAATTGCTCTCAATGCAAAATGTGAAGCCATCTCTATAATTCAAGAATTATACCAGAGCATATAGCTATTAAAAATTACCTGCTAATTGAGTTTATCCCACTGCCACTATAGACTATCCTCACATAGACAACTTCAGATCCCAAAATGTGAACCCCAAGATTAGCACACAGAATGCAAGTCTCAACAGACAAACCAGGATTATAAGAATTCATTCATCTCATCATTTTGAAAAGTGACACACTCCAAAATTTAATTAAGCTGTCCGAGATCCTTAGAATTCAATTCATTGTAATTCTATACTGTATTTGGAGAAGTATCTACTAAGACAAACAGTGAAGAAACAATAAATTTCAAGTAGTTGCCTGCCATCAAATATGATAATTATTTTTCAGCATGATTGAGGAATTGCACTGATATGTTTTGGAAATACAAAGATAATTAGACCAGATCTGGCTCAACAAGAGCTTAAAGTTGAATGGAGCAAAGTTGGTGGTGAAAGAAGGGATAAGACAATCTACAAAGTTAGTGAAAAAAGAAGGTATAAAACAATTGCCATATATCTATAATATTATTAGGACTATTGAACAGTTAGAAAATGCAAGGGGATGACATTCACAGAAGAAAAGATGACACTGTATTCAGAGAGTCAGAAAAGGGGATGGCACTTGAAATGGATTTTATGGGTGGGGATGATTTCATGAAAAGGGTAGGCCTGTGAAAATACAGGTTCTGTTCAAGGAATTTTTCAGGGGATTAAACTGGCCACGATATAGAAGACCCTGAGTGCTAGGCAGAGTATCATATCTCGAATTTATGAGGGATAAGGAGTCTTTGAATCCTTTGAAAAGGAAAGATGAGAGGTCAAAGGAAAATGAGAAGTTAAATGTGGGGGAACTCATTAAAAGGCTGATTTTAGTGCCTAGACAAGAAGTTTGAAGGCTCCATTCAGGAGATTAGTAGTGTGAAAAATAACAGTAAAGAGAATATATTCAAACTGTAGAGCTAGACTCTATTGAATGTGGCAAATGATTGAAAATAAGGAGTAACACATGACTCTGAAGACTCAACTCGACTGGCTCCAAGCAGAAGGAGGTGCTGGTTTAGGGGAGAAGTAGCAGGTGTTTTGGACATATTGAGTATGAGGCATTAGCAGAGAATCTCAGTAGATAATGTCTGTTACATTTTCCAACTAAAAGTTACATTTTCTGTGGTGTTGTTCTTCAATATATTAGATTGTAGGATAATTATAGTGTCACAGCTTACACAGAAGGATTGAGAAAGAAGTCAGTGACTCCTGACCTAGAGAAAATCTGAGTTTTATGTGACTATTATTAATCTAATATTTAATGATAAAAGTGAGGCTGGAGATAGAAAATTATCTGTGATAGATTTGCCAGTATTCATCTGCATAGGGATGAAACCACAGGCGGCAAGAGGAGAAAATACAGAGATGAAAAACAAGTAAAAGGCAGAATCATGGAGACACATACACAAGCCAAGCCTGAAAACCTGAATTCAATTTTACAGTGGACTAGGATGTATTCAATTATTGTTTATACATTTGATGAATACAAATAATATGAAATGATAAAATTACATATGAGCATTGCTTATTAAAATAATTGCTAAATATATCCCACTTGATTTTGACAAGGTTATAACACTGGGATCATTTAAAATTATCATTGAATTCTCCCTCAATCACACAGCTTAAGCAAAATACAGGGCCCAGGGAAAAAAAAAAGGGAAGAACGGGGAGCCAAAGGCAGTTTAAACACATTAATTGACATTTATTTGAAAAGAACAAGTTGCAGGCTGTAAGAAAAAGAAAAAGAAAAGGATGTTTTAACTGAAATCAGCTTATATTATAAAATACATGACCCTTTGACCTAAACTACTCTAGGATAATTCTATAACAGCAGAATATAAATTTGTGTATGTGGGGCATTTAAAAGAGTCCCCTTTGCATATGACGAACAGATACGCTTTCCTGTTCATTGGCTTTATTCTATTACTCATCCAAGAAATGAATTTAAGTTTTATGGGAAGAATGAAATCAAAGAACAGAGAAAAAAGGTACATAATAAAATACTTTGGACACCTATAAACAACAGGTAATTTGCTCTTTGTACTATGGTTAATGCTGAAAACAGTGATTCATCTTACCTCTCTTGAGCTTCCTCCAACTACATCTTACCTCCCTCCCTCCCCTTGCTACCTCATGGGCCCTTTACCTTTAGCACCATCTCCTCTCAATACCAATTCACAGGTAAACCTGATCTCTGTTACTTACATCTTTACATAAGTTCAAGTCAACATGTAACTGCTAGGCCTCATTCACTCTTCTGTACAGATTAAATTAGATGGTAATAATTATTACAAATACATTGACATCTTTGGTTAACTATATCTTTCATATATATTATTTCACTAGATTTGTAAATTGTGAATTAGAAAAGAGTAATTCTAAGGCCATTTGCAGTTTGCCTTTTTTTTTTTTTTTTTTTTTAGATTTTGATTATGCCTAATTGTCAATTAAAAATCTTTCCCAGGCTGAGGTGGGAGGATCACCTGAATCCAGGGAGGTCAAGGCTACAATGAGCCGTGATCATGCCACCGCACTCCAGCCTGGGCAACAGAGTGAGACCTCGTTTCAAAAAATAAAAATAAAAAAGAGAGAGAAAAAAAATCTTTCTGACTTCACAGAAATATCTGAGGGATATAGAACAAATGAAGATGTTTCATCAATAGTGGAAATGATAGGGAAACCCCTAAAACCTCTCACACAACCCAAGAAACTGCCTGTTCCAGCCACCATATCTGTAACCAAGCAGCCATTGGCATGAGAAGTCCTGGAGTGCGGGAGATCTAGAGCTCTGTAGTGGTTGCCAGAGCAGACTGTCCCCTATTTGGGTTAAAAAAAAAAAAAAAAAAAAAAAAAGGTAATTCTAGCAATACAAAGTTAAGCATCTCATGGCTTAATCATAACGGGATTTGTCCTGACTGTCTTAAACTTCTCCTTCCTTAATTTCTTCTCCTTCGTGGGAAAATCTTAATTCTTTAGTTTTCTTGCCCTTTGTTCTCCATCTTCCTACCCTGACCCCTATCAATATCTTTACTTAACTGGCTCAGTTATGTTAAGTTGTAAATGATGGTAACCTTAATGACTTCCCTGGCTTTGTGATCACAAAGTCTTCTCTACCAACAGCCAAGACCTCTTGATCCTCAGCCCAGGCTCTAGGCACTGGAACTAGTGCAGTTGGACAGATTTTGGGGAGCCTTCTCTCCTTAGATCTGACAGGTAGCAACAAGCTGTCATTCTGTCAGTTCTTCTCTGACCTTGTATTTTTCTGTGCCCAAACCTCCATGTAAGCCTCCTTTTCCAGGATCTGGGTCTGGTTAGTCCTTGCCCTTACACTGGTAACATTTTTGACACAGGACAATGAGTTACAATTTGTAACCTCACGGCTATGAAAATTCACTCCCAGGCTGTGGCCTGGTCACTTGCTGCCCTTATCTCTACTCTGTCTACTTATCCTCACTCCTATTTACAAATAAGAAAGTCAGATGCCAAGAGATTATGTAACCTGATCAAGGTTATTTAGCTAACAGGTGTCAGAGCCAAGATTCAAATCCAGATCTGATGAACCGTAAGTCCATGTTCTTTTCCCCACGTCCCCAACTCACACACGCACTAACAATGTTTCCCCCTGAAAAAGATACCTTTCATGACAAACTGTAAGAATCGACATCACAATTCTCAAATAAAGACAAAATAAACATAAACTAGAAGTTTATACATGCAATAATATTGCTGCAAAAACATAGATAAGCTTAGGATCTCAGGGCATTTAATTCCTTAATTCTCCTTCATACAGCTTTTTCCGAAGACACTGAAGTCCTACTTTAGAAATACTTAGAAAGCTTTTTTTCACATTTGAAAATATGCACTTTTGGGAAGAGCTAATTTCTGACATTATTCAATCCTTGTATTTCACCCCTTAAGATTTGCTTAGATATGATCAAGTGTATTTTTAAAATATTAAGTCACCTGGGTATTTTTCTAATTAGAGATTTTCATATATTTCCATACATCTGTCTCAATTTTACCATAGAAAATTATTTTCTGAAGTTTTCACGTATTTTTTCTCATACACAAGAAAAAAAAGACCCCAAATAATTACCAGTACATTAAAAATTCTACACACTCTTAGATGTAACTGGTTTCCTCCTTAATTAAAGCATTGCCCTGAGTGTTTGGTGGATGAGAGTCCCACCTGAAATGAAATACTGGGAGACAGAGTACTTTCTCTGTTAAAGAAGTAAATTCAAAATAATACCTTTTACTGGGTAAAACTTTTTAATAATCATATCAAAGGAAATAAAACTTTTTGTCTTTTAAAAATAAAATTTGTGTCTCATTTCATTGATTTTCAATAAATAGTTCTAATATAGTTGTCCAATTATGTGTTGTAAATAAAACTAAAACTATAGATAAGCAGCAAGACAGGCAAAAAATCACTAAATTAAAAATATGTCTGAAGTCAAGTTCGTCCCAAATTCTCTCTTATTAATAAACTATTTCGTATTCTCTATGAAAACATACATAAGTGCAGAACTTTAAGTTTCTTGTAATAAGAAAAAATAGTCAAAGTTCTCACTTTTTATTTTTAAACTTTCTAAAACACTGTTAACCCTTCTCATTCATATTATCTAATAATTTCCAATTGTTTAGAAATATTATGAGAAACTTCCCCTACAACAACAATAATAACAACCAGCTTTCTAAGAAGCTAAATTGTTTCATCACTTTTGTTTAAATCACAAATGCATTCCTCAGGAACGTTTGCATTCCATGCCTTTGTTGCATACTCCAGACAACCAAAGTTCCTAATTTTGAAACTGGTATGAATATTCCTTGGTATTATACCACAAATAAGCAAAGATCCATTCCAAGCAGGCTTTCTGCTTTTTCTCCCCCTTTCTTTCTTCCTTTTTTTTTTTAAAGGGGGGAAAACTGTTTTATATCGACAACCATCTGTGAGCCTGTCTTTCAGGCCATCAAACTCTCCCATCCATTACGGAGCCTTCCTCACCTCCGCTGCATGACAGCACAATAAAGATGACATACTAATTCAATGACTTGTAATTTCAGCTAAACAAAGACAAGTGCTGCAGCTTCTTCTTTTGTGTTAACAGTGCCATATCGGTGAAGCCAGCTACGCAAACACAGCACTGGGAGGGTTTTATGACAGCAGTTGAATGGGGAGACTAGCTTGGTGTTGCTTTTTATGGTTTTTGGCTCCAGAATCTTTGGCTCTGTGCTGCTGGCCATGGCTATTGTGTCTGGATTCTGTGTCAGCAGCAGCTAATTGTTCCAATAATGTTTATCATAGGGATCCACCAGGGAGCTGTATATGTGGAGATAAGCTACAGGGCAATGATACACACTATCTTACTGATCTCTATACACAGTGCTTTTGCCTCATGCCAAAAAGCTTTTTAGGTTTCCAGTCTTAAAAAAAAAAAAAAATAACAGCTTAATCATCGTGCCAACAATAGTGTCTAAGGGGATGTAATCAGGTTCCTCTGATAATCTTAGCAACACATGAAAGTCATGCGCAAAAGCAGTAATTGAAGCAGTTGGTTCATTCTACCACCTGCTGTTGAAGTCACAGGTTAATCTAAATGAGGTCCCCTTCCGATGAAGCAGTATGCAAGGCACTTTTTATATCATAAATGTACATTACAGAAGCTTTACAAAATAATAAAGTAACAGTTCATTAAATGAACTGTATGAAGTATCTTAGGCTTGTCCAGCTTGTCCCACTGCTATTAGATGGCATATCCAAGTGTAAATTCTGTCCACATGTCTATACCCCAATGCACACTTCAGTTTGCATATGGTTGCAGACAATGGGAGTTCCTGAGACAGATGCCCAAATGTAACTAAACGTCAGGCAATCACAGGAATCAGCTGCAGGAAAGTGAAACATTTTTCTTTGTCTGCTTTTGATGCTATTTCCCCCAAGATTACTAAATAGAATGTTGACAATGTAAAAATAGCTTTAGAATCAACAATTAAGCAGCTTGCCATAGTCTACATTAGCCCCATGTATAAGGGATGAATTTTTCTAATTAAACTTCTGACACCTGATTTTCATTTAAAATTTTCCTTAAATGTTTTCCATAAAGTCTTCATCTGACAAAAAATTCTGAAATTATGTAGTATGTTATTCTTCTAATAGGCCATGTCTTTAACAAAAGTGATTTTTAAAAATCGTGAAACTTGTCAAAATAAGATTCTAAGGGAAATTTTAAAGCATAAATGACACTTTCAGATTAAAACTTGTGCCCGATTTTAAACTATTTCATGAATACACCATTTATTGAGAACCTACTCACTGTCAGATACTAAACCATGTAACATTATTTTATTTGAGTTTCACATCCATTCTCAGAAAACGTCATTATACCTGGAAAAGCTGAGAAAGCCAAGTTTCAGAGAGATTCATAATAATCTAAGTTCCTGGGCTAATAAGTGGCAATGTTAAGATATGAAATGAATTCAACCTGAGTTCAAAGCATGCGTGTATTCCACCAAGATAAACCAAAATAATTCGCTTAGTATAAAAGAAAGTTAAGAAAAATGTTTGAGTTGAGAGAGAAAGAAGATCCAGTTTTAAGTTAGTTATCCACAGTACTGTGATAAAAGAAAATAAATTTGATTTATTTTGATTTTTAAAAATAAGTCATATTTATTAGGATTAGCTTATTACTGGATTTAGTAGCCTGTGTGTGGGGATGAAATAGACATTGTTACAGGACCAGGAACAATTTTCAATAAATTGAAAATAGAACTTCATTAATTTAACCTAATTCGGGAGCACAAGATGATATTAAATAGTTAACAGAGTGATTATAATATTGAATATACATAATAAACGTTTGCCAATTTTTTCATAAATGAATGAAGTAATGAAATAATATTAATAAATGCAACCATAGAAGCTTCTGTATTTAGGAATGCTTACTACATGCCAAGCAACATCTTAGTAGTTCACATGTGTTTTGTCTTGCATCTTCACAGCAACCTGCTAAATCTGGAATAATTATCTCCATTTTACAGATGATGAAACTGAGGCTCTGAAATACTAGATCACTTGTTCATGGTTACATTAGCAGGAAAATGGGAGAATGAGGATTTGAGTCCAAGATAATATGATGACTCAAAGCTCTTGTCTGGACATTAATAAACAAACTTGAAAAACTAAAGTTATCTTTGGTTGTCAAAAATTCTTTACATGGCCTCCAAGGATAGCAGCCCTCTGTCCACAGAAGTACTCAGAAAAATCACATTAAACATCACAGGAATAATTTAGTTCAGGCATTTGGTAAACTTTCTTTACTGCTAGAATGTGGCACTAAGGATTATTAAGAGCTGGAACGTGGAGAAGGCTGGAGGATATTCTTTGAATATTCTAGAGATCTTTGAAAACAAATTTTACTTATATCTGTCTTGATAATTTTGCATGGAAGCTGGAATAGTAGTGTAGATGATTTTCAAAGGTATATCTAGGACAAAGTTCCTGTAACAATTGGATGCAAACTCATCTAGAAGTTCTTTTGTAATAGATAATACATCAGTTGAAGTCTACAAACAACAACAACAAAATTGTCTCCAGCTTTCAATATCACATTGAAGAATGTTTTATGAAGTCACCTATCATACAAGGTACATTTGCGAACCTTCAGTATTAATCTTCTATCAGTTGAGGCCTGAAGAGGATTCATTATGGTGTTCTGTTTGGATAAATCAAAACAAAAACAAAGAACAAAATGGAAAGGTAAAACTCTTTCCCCTAAACAACTTCTTTTGGAGAAGTTTCTGTTTGTTTTCCTTTTCTATGATATAACGTTTTCATATACAATTATTTCAATATACCTGCCACTACTTTAAAACAATTAGCTCATCACTTAAAGTCCATTCACCTATAAGTACAGTTACTGGAATAGAATAGATTATGAAATTTGCACAGAGGTTTATCTATAACCAATTCCTACCAGTCCTTTAATATGACCCTTTTTTAAATCACACTTTATTTGGTCTGCTTAACTGTAATCTGTTACTGGAAATATATGTTTGACAAAATGTATAAAATAATAGTCTGTCATTTTCAACTCTCTCTTACGTTTAAAACTAAACATATTAGCCTTTTAAAATACAACTAAAATTCAGGGCTTCTGATTTCTGGTTCTGCATGGAAAGCACTTAGAAGTCATCTCTCAATCTTGACAAATAAGAAACTAAACAAAATGAAAGATCAACAACTCTCCTTAAATCTGTCACAGAAATGAGGTCACAGGACAAACCACTGCCCCCAAATTGGAGTGAAAGTTAGACAAATGCAGAAAATCACAATTTACCTGAGTATAAACCCATGAAAAAAAACAAGCATGAGAATCAGTAATGGGATAGGAAAGCCAGAACTGTAATTAATAAACTACTGAAACTACTGGATGCTCAGTGAGGACAAGTCTGAGAGTTAAAAACTCCAGGGTGACCCAATCATAGAGGAGGTCACACACTAGCTCCACCTCCAGAATCTTACCAGGTCCTCACAGTGAATATTAGAGAAAAATTCCCTTGTGCTTCTAGCAGGAGGAGGGGAACAGAAATCATTTTAAAACACGTTAGGTCACTCTGTTCTTCTTAAGTATGCCTTAAGAAGGAAAGTTATCAGATATAAAAAGGTCATTGCATAATTTTAAAGGGTTCAATAGTCATAACAATAGCATAAAAAGACATAACAATCCTTAATGTGCATGTTCCTAAATACAGAGCTTCAAAATATATGGAGCAAAAACTGAGTGACAAAGAGAAATAGACTAATTATTATAGTTGGAAAATTTAACACCCTTGTATCAGAAATGGACAAATTCAGGAAGCAGAAAATCTTTATGGACACAGATGAATTTAACAGCATCATCAAGCAAGTGGATATTATTGACATCTCTAGAATGCTTCACTCAACAACAGCAGATTCTTCTCAAGTTCGTGTGAAACACTGACCAATATAGACCACATTATGGGACATGAAATACACTCTAACAAATTTAACATAAAAGAAATTATATGATGCCTTCTCTCAGACCAAAATAGAATTAAACTAGAAATTAATGATAGAAAGATACAAGGAAAATCCTCAAAGACTTGGAGACTAAACAACATATTTCTAAATAACATATGGTAATAAAGAAGAAAAGAGAGAAGAATCAAATAGATGCAATAAAAAATGATAAAGGGGATATCACCACCAATCCCACAGAAATACAAACTACCACCAGAGAATACTATAAACACCTCTACGCAAATAAACTAGAAAATGTAGAAGAAATGGATAAATTCCTCGACACATACACCCTCCCAAGACTAAACCAGGAAGAAGTTGAATCTCTGAATAGACCAATAACAGGCTCTGAAATTGAGGCAATAATTAATAGCTTACCAACCAAAAAAAGTCCAGGACCAGATGGATTGACAGACGAATTCTACCAGAGGTACAAGGAGCTGGTACCATTCCTTCTGAAACTATTCCAATTAGATAGAAAAAGAGGGAATCCTCCCTAACTCATTTTATGAGGACAGCATCATCCTGATACCAAAGCCTGGCAGAGACACAACAAAAAAAGAGAATTGTAGACCAATATCCTTGATGAACATCGATGCAAAAATTCTCAATAAAACACTGGCAAACCGAATCCAGCAGCACATCAAAAAGCTTATCCACCATGATCAAGTGGGCTTCATTCCTGGGATGCAACGCTGGTTCAATACACGCACATCAATAAATGTAATCCAGCATATAAACAGAACCAAAGACAAAAACCACATGATTATCTCAATAGATGCAGAAAAGGCCTTTGACAAAATTCAAGAAACCTTCATGCTAAAAACTCTCAATTAATTAGGTATTGATGGGACGTATCTCAAAATAATAACAGCTACTTATGACAAACCCACAGCCAACATCATACTGAATGGGCAAAAACTGGAAGCATTCCCTTTGAAAACTGGCACAAGACACGGATGCCCTCTCTCACCACTCCTATTCAACATAGTGTTGGAAGTTCTGGCCAGGGCAATCAGGCAGGAGAAATAAAGGGTATTCAATCAAGAAAAGAGGAAGTCAAATTGTCCCTGTTTGCAGATGACATCATATTATAGCTAGAAAACCCCATCATCTCTGCCCAAAATCTCCTTAAGCTGATAGGCAACTTCAGCAAAATCTCAGGATACAAAATCAATGTAGAAAAATCACAAGCATTCTTATACACCAATAACACACAAACAGAGAGCCAAATAATGAGTGAATTCCCATTCACAATTGCTTCAAAGAGAATAAAATACCTAGGAATCCAACTTACAAGGGATGTGAAGGACCTCTTCAAGGAGAATTACAAACCACTGCTCAATGAAATAAAAGAGGATACAAACAAATGGAAGAACATTCCATGCTCATGGGTAGTAAGAATCAATATCGTGAAAATGGCCATACTGCCCAAGGTAATTTACAGATTCAATGCCATCCCCATCAAGCTACCAATGACTTTCTTCACAGAATTGGAAAAAACTACTTTAAAGCTCACATGGAACCAAAAAAGAGCCTGCATTGCCAAGTCAATCCTAAGCCAAAAGAACAAAGCTGGAGGCATCACGCTACCTGACTTCAAACTATACTACAAGGCTACAGTAACCAAAACAGCATGGTACTGGTACCACAACAGAGATATAGACCAATGGAACAGAACAGAGCCCTCAGAAATAATGCCACATATCTACAACTATCTGATCTTTGACAAACCTGACAAAAACAAGAAATGGGGAAATGATTCCCTATTTAATAAATGGTGCTGGGAAAACTGGCTAGCCATGTGTAGAAAGCTGAAACTGGATCCCTTCCTTTCACCTTATACAAAAATTAATTCAAGATGGATTAAAGACTTAAACGTTAGACCTAAAACCATAAAAACCCTAGAAGAAAACCTAGGCAATACCATTCAGGACATAGGCATTGGCCAAGGACTTCATGTCTAAAACACCAAAAGCAATTTCAACAAAAGCCAAAATTGACAAATGGCATCTAATTAAACTAAAGAACTTCTGCACAGCAAAAGAAACTACCATCACAGTGAACAGGCAACCTACAGAATGGGAGAAAATTTTTGCAATCTACTCATCTGACAAAGGGCTAATATCCAGAATCTACAATGAACTCAAACAAATTTACAAGAAAAAACCTAACAACCCCATCAAAAAGTGGGTGAAGGATATGAACAGACACTTCTCAAAAGAAGACATTTATGCAGCCAAAAGACACATGAAAAAATGCTCACCATCACTGGCCATCAGAGTAATGCAAATCAAAATCACAATGAGATACCATCTCACACCAGTTAGAATGGTGATCATTAAAAAGTCAGGAAACAACAGGTGCTGGAGAGGATGTGGAGAAATAGGAACACTTTTACATTGTTGGTGGGACTGTAAACTAGTTCAACCATTGTGGAAGTCAGTGTGGCGATTCCTCAGGCATCTAGAACTAGAAATACCATTTGACACAGCCATCCCATTACTGGGTATATACCCAAAGGATTATAAATCATGCTGCTAGAAAGACACATGCACACGTATGTTTACTGTGTCACTATTCACAATAGCAAAGACTTGGAACCAACCCAAATGTCCAACAATGATAGACTGGATTAAGAAAATGTGGCACATATACACCATGGAATACTATGCAGACATAAAAAATGATGAGTTCATGTCCTTTGTAGGGACATGGATGAAACTGGAAACCATCATTCTCAGCAAACTATGGCAAGGACAAAAACCAAACACCACATGTTCTCACTCATAGGTGGGAATTGAACAATGAGAACACATGGACACAGGAAGGGGAACATCACACACTGGGGCCTGTTGTGGGGTGGGGGGAGGGGGGAGGGGGGAGGGATAGCATTAGGAGATATACCTAATGCTAAATGACGAGTTGATGCATGCAGCACACCAACATGGCACATGTATACATATGTAACAAACCTGCACGTTGTGCACATGTACCCTAAAACTTAAAGTATAATAAAAAAAAAATAAGTAACACATGGGTCAGAGAAGAAATCTTAAGAGAAATTTAAAAATATTTTGAACTAAATGAAAATTAAGATGCAAGTTATCAAAATTTGTAAGATTCAGCAAAAGCAGTGCTTAGAGGGAAATTTATAACATTGAATGTGTATATTAAAAAAGAAAAGTTTTAAAATCAATAATCTAAGCTTATAATTTAGTAATGTGGAAAAAGAACAAATTAATTCAAAATAAAAGAAATAAATAAATAATAAAAATAGAGCAGAAATGAATAGAATTTAAAACAGTACATCAGTGAAGAAAAGGAACAAAACCAAAAGCTGTTATTTTGAAAAGATCAACAAAATTTATAAGTCTCTAGCCAGGCTAACTAATGAAAGAGTAGGCACTACTACAGATTCCATAAACATAAAGGGATCACAAGGGAACATTATGAACAAATCTATGCCTACAAATTTGATAACCTAGATTAAATAGACCAAATTATTGAAAGACACAAACTGCCAAAACTTACACAAGAAAAAATGAATATCTCTGAATAGGCCTATATCTATTTAAATAAATTGAATCAATTAATAACATTCTAAGACAGAAACCACCAGGCTGAGATGGATTTAATGATGAATGCTACCAAACAGCTAAGAAAAAAATTATACCAATTTTCTACAGTCTCTTCCAGAAGACAGAAGCAGAGGGAGTGCTTCCTACCAACGAGTATGAGGCCAGCATTATCCTAATATCAAAACCAGAGAAAGTCATTACAAGAAAGAAACAGCAGACAAGTATCTCTCATGGACATATGTGCAAAAGCTGGAATATTGCCTCAGAAAATATTAGCAAATGAAATCAAACAATGTATAAGAATAATGATGCACCTAGAACAAGTGGGTTTTATCCTAAGTATGCAAGGATGGTTCTACATTAGAAAATCAATTAATGTACTCCATCACATCAATGGGCTAAAGAAGAAAAATCAAGTGATCATATCAAAGGATGCAACACCCCTGTATAATATCTGAGAAAATGCAACACCCATGTATCACAAAAACTCTCCACAAACTAGAAATAAAGACAAACTTCTTCAAGTTAATTTAAAAGAGCTATAAGATAACATAGCTAACATTGTATTTAATGGTGAGAGACTTTAAGCTTCACTTCCAAGATAGGAAGAAGACAAGGATGCTTCCTCTTTTCAACATGATACTAGAAGTACTAGCTAATGCAATAAAGGAAATAAAAAGCATACAGATTAGGAAGAAAGAAACAAAACTGTCTTTGGTCACAGATGACATGATCGTCTATGTAGAAAATCCAAAAGAATTGACAAAGGAAATCCTACTAGAACTAATAAGCAGTTATAGCAAGAATGCTTAATATGAGTTTAACATACAAAAGTCAGTTGCTTTCCTCTATACCAGCAATGAACAAGTGGAATTTGAAATTAAAAACACATTACCATTTACATTAGCAACCCCTCAAAAATAAAATACTTAAGTATAAATAAAATAAAATACATATAATATCTATATGAGGAAAAGCACAAAATGATGACAGAAAGCAAAAAATTAAATGGAGATATATTCCATTTTCATGGATAGGAAGACTCAATATTGTCAAGATGTCAGTTCCTCCTAACTTGATCTACAGATTCATTGTAATCCCAATTAAAATTCTAGCAGCTATTTTCTATTTTCTATATTTCTATTAACAAATTAATTCTAATGTTTACTTGGAGAGGCAAAAAACCCAAAATAGACAAAATAATATTGCAAAGAAGAATAAAGTTAGAGGACCAACAATACCTGACTCAAGACTTACTTTACCACAGTAATCAAGACATGTGGTAAAAGAATAGACAAATAGATCAATGGAACAGAACAGAAAACCCAGAAATAGTCTCACAAAAATATAGTTAACTGACTTTTGACAAAGAACAAAGACAATAAAATGGATCAAAAATAGCCTTTTCAACAAATGGAGCTGGGACAAATGGAAATTTACATGCAAAAATAAATAAATAAATAAATAAATAAATAAATAAATAGATCCTGTCACAGACTTTATACCCTTCACAAAAAAATACACTTAAAAGGAATCATGACCCTAAATCTGAAAAGCAAAACTATAAAACTCCTTGAAGATAACATAAAAAAATTATGTCAACTGGGGTATGGCTTTTTAATAAAACACTGAATGTACGATCCTGAAAGAAATACTCCATATATCTGGACTTCTTTAAAATTTAAAACTTCCCTCTGCAAAAGATACTGTCAAGGGAGTGGGAAGACAAGCTACAGACTGGGAGAAAATTTTTGCAAAGGACACAACTGATAAAGGTCTGTTATCAAAGATATACAAGATATTATAACACTCAATGATAAGAAAACAGTTTGACTTTATAATGGCAAAAAACCTGAATAGATTTTGCTTCAAAGAAGATATATAAATGGCAAGTGAACATAGAAAAAAGTGCTTCATATCAATATGCCATTAGGGAATTGCATATTAAAAGAACATGTATACATATGTAACTAACCTGCACATCATGCACATGTACCCTAAAACTTAAAGTATAATAATAATAATAATAATAAAACAACCTAAATGTCCATCAATGAATTAATGGATAAAGCAAATGTGGCATATACACCAAATGGAATATTATTTAGCCATAAAAATGAAATGATGTTATTTGCAGCAACATGGATGTAACTGCAGGACATTATGTTAAGTGAGATAAGCCAGGTACAAAAAGACAAATATCATATGTTCTCACTTATATGTGGGAGCTAAAAAATTTGATCACATGGAGGTAGAGAGCGGAAACTTAGATCAGGAATTGGGAATGGTGAGTGGTGGTTGGGGCAAAGGTGGAGAGAAGTAGATTAGAAGATACAAACATAAACTTATATGAAAGTAATAAATTCAATTTCTGATAGCAGAGTAGGGTGACTATAGTTAACAAAAAATGTATTGCACTTCAGTGATGGACACCCTAAATATCCTGATTTGATCACTATGCATTATATACACGTAACAAAATTTCACTGTACCCCATAAATGTATACAAATAACAGTTAAAAGAATTGGAAACATATGAGAACAAAGTAGTTATGAAAATTGCATGGTATTTATGTTGTACATAATAAACATATGCAATTTTTATTTGTCAATTACAAAATAGAATATAAAAATAAAATAAAATAAATATTATCAAAAAAAAAAGAACAATGAGATACCATTACACACCTATTAGAATTTGGATTAGAATCCAAAACACTGACAATACCAAATGCAGACAAGTAAGTGGAATAACAGGAATATTGCTGGTGCGTATGCAAAATGATACAGTATTTTGGAAAGTTTCTAACAAAGCTAAACATTCTTTCACCATATGATCCAGCAATCATGCTCCTTGGTATTTACCCAAATGAATGGAAAAGTTATATCCACACAAAATCCTGCACATAGACATTTATAGCAGTTTTATTTGTAAATGCCAAACTTTCAAAACAACCAAGATGTTCTTCAATAAATGAGTAGATAAAAAACTATGGTACATCCAGATAATAGAATATTATTCAGCAATAGAAAGAAAAGAGCTACCAAGCCATGAAAAGACATGGAGAAAATATAAATGCTTCTTACTAAGTGAAAGAAACCAATTTGAAGAGGCTATGTGCCATATGATTCCAATTACACAGCATTTTGGAAAATGCTGAACTGTTGAGACAGTAAAAAGATTAGTAGTTGCTAGGGGTTGGGAAGAAACTGGTGAACAGGCAGAGCACAGAGAATTTTTAGGGAGTGAAAGTACTCTGTATGATACTACAATGGTGTGTACACTTCATGTCATTTTACGTTTGTCAAAATCCATAGAATGTACAACACAAAGAGTGAACTCTAATGTGAATTATAGACTTTAGGTACTAATTGTGTGTCAATGAAGGATAATCAATTGTAGCAAAGGTACCACTCTAGTGCAAGATGTTGTGGGTGTGTGCAGACAGGGAGTCTAGGGGAACTCTCTATGTACTTCCCATACAATTTTTCTGTAAACCTAAAACTTTTCTAAAATATAAAGCCTATTAATTATTTTTAAAAGTAAAGGACTTTAAAAAATATTAATAGAAAAAGAAATCTCTCACTTAGCTATCACGCAACCTAGGTAAACTGTAAATCGAACTGCATCATTCTCCTTCTGAAAACCTCTCAATGACTCCCCACTGCTTACCTGAGTAAGCATGGTACATGTACCTTCAGTATGACCTGAGATGATTTAAACTGCAACATGGATAAACATTTTCTAAATTTTAATTGTAATGCACTTATTGTAAAGTGTATTACAAATATAAAACTGGAATAACAAAAAAAGTAGAAGTTGAATAACCATTTGCTGATTCTCTTAATCAGACTTTTAATCTTCATGCAATGGTATCCTGCACATTGCTGAATAATCTTTTAACAGCTCAATTTCCTTACAAAACATTCATTTTCATCCATTAATATCTATGATAAAATTAGGGGTATTTTGTGCTACTAAGGGGAGAATTTTAACCACCTGAATGTTAAGGCAGTTAACATTTTTAAATGATCTAGGTTATAGACTAAGTTCCACACAACAACATAAAATGTTTTATAGTGCTCAAAATATTTAAAATGATTTAAAATAATCATAAAACAAGCACAGCAGCACATAAAATATATCAGACTGACAAAAAATAGAACTTTCTTATACTTGGTAAAATCAAATTAAAACTTTACTTTTTAGTCAGCCTTTAACAACTCAAATGCTTAAAGAAATTATATTTAAGGTAATTATATATATAAATGAAATACGTTTATTTTATAAATAAAATATATAAATTTATATAGCTAGTGTTTATATAAATATAAATCTTATTTATATATAAATAAAATTATATATATAATTTTATATATATCTTTTTTGTAATTTTATTATATCTTTAATTTATTGGCTTTTTGCTACTGGTTTAACTGTAATACTATACATTGCTATTGCAGTTGTAGCATAATTTTTCCCTTGCATGGAAAGATAGCAGTTACTATAAGAAAGGTTAAAATTTCCAGTCCTTGCAAATTTGAAAGGACTGGAAATTTTAGAATTTGGAAAGATCCAAAAATGAGAGAAACAGTTCCCTTCTTTCATTGCATGATGGTACTGTTAAATAAGAGGAGACTCCATCCATTAAGGAGTATAAAATCATTCCTAACCAAGGTGAGCAAAGTACTGACTGGTCTTAGATAATAAGTGGTTATGAAATAATTTTTACTTCATAAGAACACTATTTTACTTTTTCTTCAGCTTGTATTTTGGAGCCTATGTCTCTGTCCTTTCATATATGCACTAGACTGAACCAACAGAAACGACATCAGTGTCCCCTTCTTATCCTTGGCACAGAGCCACATGATCACATACACTGCTACATAGTAGATAATTTAATAAAAATGCACAGAAACAAACACTTTCAATTTAAAATCTTTCAAAAATCTCTTTTAAATCTGTCAGTTTTATACATATCTTGTTTCTCATTAAGATGCAACAATGGTAAGATTGCCTTATATATACTATTATGATGTCATCTCTTATACATATACATATTACATATGCAGTATATAAATCTTTCAAGGGGAATCACAGTAGTGACCCACAATATTTCACTGATGTTTTGACATTACGTATATAAAAGCTATGCTGAATATACTAGTCCTTGATTTTCCATTACATTAAATGTATGTAGTACACCACTTTTCTTTGTCTCAGCCCCAAGCTTATTTAAAATGTGTCTCCATTTTGATACTTCTTCAATTGTGCCTCCCTTTTTCATGGGAATAATTTCAAAACAATATTTTCTGGGTGTTAGATTTAAGTATTAGTCCCAGTTCTACACCCTTCCCTTCATTTGCTCTCTTTTCTATGTGAGTTTGCAGACCCTCCCACTAGAGGTGGAAGGTACTTCCCCACCTTGACTTTTGACTTGGTCATGTGACTTGTGTTAGCCAAAGAAATGCAGCAGAAATGAGAATTTGCTGGGTGTAACTCTTAACTGAGGATACATTGGGTGTTTCTGCTTGTTCAGCCCTCTGCGATCACTATGATAGCCGCTTCCCTCAGCCTGGAAACGAGAATAAATTCAATTAGATTCAGAATTAGTCTAACCCATATATATCAAAGAACCAAGTCCAGCCAGGTCTGTAACATAAAGTAGAGCCACCTAACTAAGCCCAG
This sequence comes from Pongo pygmaeus, assembly GCF_028885625.2. Taxonomy (NCBI): domain Eukaryota; kingdom Metazoa; phylum Chordata; class Mammalia; order Primates; family Hominidae; genus Pongo; species Pongo pygmaeus. The sequence goes on along the minus strand of NC_072378.2, from coordinate 97,763,453 downwards.
CCTAGATCAGCCAACCTCAGCTATCCTGCAAATGTGTGAATAAAAATACATGATTGTTATTTTAAGCCACTGAATTTTGAGGTAGCATGTTACATTGCAGCACTATGGTGGATATACCTCCTGACAAATGCAATCAGCAAACCTGCAGCAATCTTGTGAGGTTCTACCTAGTAAGAGTTATAGGGCTAGAGTTAAGATTGAAGAAGCAAGCACAGTTGTGGAGACATGGCATTTCTTCAGCTGCCAAAGCTTCTGGTCCCATAAGTGTTGATGTGCAGGCAGCAAAAACAAGTGAACTTCCATAAAAAAAAAATTTTTATGGTATGGTTCAGTATTACCAGCTTGGAGGCATTCAAGCCAGGTACACTTGGTCTTCCCAGGAATTCTATAAGCTAATTGATACCCCAAAATAAATAGTTTTCCATTAATTAACTAGAGTACATTATGTTGCCTGCAGCTAAACCTTGAATAGAGACAATAATTAACTTGACCTAACTTTTACTTAAATTTTGATTTGAGAATTTTGTCCTTTTTAATTTATATTATTTTAAAGTAGTGAGATACCAATCAGATAATCGGAATTCAAGGCCCAAGTCTATGTTTAGTCAATTATTCAGTCTTGGGTAAATCATATAAACTCCCCAATTCCCACTTTCCTCATTGGTAAAATGTGGAAAATAATTAGCAACTGCTTCCAGAAAGCATTGTTATGAATAACATATTATATTATTAAAAGTCACTTTAAATACTTTTAAATAAGATCAGGATATATATATATACACACATATATATACACACACACATATATATACACACATATATATACACATATACACATATATACACATATATATATACACACACATATTTATGTATGCACATATTCAAATATATGTGTATGTTTACCGTCACTGTCACCTCTAATGCACTGAAAAAAGTGAACTGTGGGTTTATTTCTATTTCAAACTTGTTTCCAATTAGGAGAACTTTTTTTCTCAGTTTATGATGTCAGCTACTATGTGGTCTGTTTTCATTTTCTGGTTTTAGACCAATAGAAAGGTAGTATTATGAAACATGGTATGATGCCTAATTCATTCACTAATCTATAATGCTCGCTTGCCAATAGAAAAAAAATGAAAGAGATGTGTGCTTGATGTAGAATGAAAAAAAAGTTATAAATAACCAAGCAACTGTGAGTAATTTTAAGTTATGAAAAGTAAAACCTTAGAGATGACTTTCAGATTTTGGTTTCCTTATTAATATTCATTTTTCTCCAATAGTATATGTCTGCAAATGGCTGGAATTAATAATTAATAAAAATGTGATATCTTGTGAATACACATAGGAAAATAGTTTCAAAGACTTTAAAACATAAACTGCTCATATGTAATAAAGATAATATTTTTAATATTTTATCTCATTTTTATAACTTTACAGAGAAAGGGAGGTATATAAATGGCAATGATTTTCAGTTCTGTTTCACTGGAACCCGTCTGAACATAAAGACCAGAAAGAAAATATAATGCTCTTACCAGTAGAACTGTCACCGAGCATGAGAGTGATGTCATCCCCCGGTAATTGTTACCCCAGAGTTTAGTACCTAGTGATTACTGCTTCAACCAAAATCTGGTGAGCCTTATTCCATGCCTAGCACATAACAGCCAGGGAAAAGGTGGAGTAAGTAGATAAGGTTCAAGCTCCAATGTAGCTTACATTCCAGTGGGAAAAGACAGACAGGAAGCATGTATACAAGTAAATAATGTAAGTTCAGATGAAAATATTTTGAAAAAAGTAAAATCAGCTATCACTATAGAGAATAAATAGGTAATAGTAGTAGGCAATAAAGTCATTTTTCAGAGGGTGACATTTGAGATAAGACCATGATGGCGGATTTATAGCACATTCAAATGCCTTCTACTGTAGAAATAACTCTGTAGAGGGATAATATAAGAACTGATTAAAACCAGTTTCACTCAAAATAAATTTGTCCAAGATTTGGAGAGGGTTGTGGGTAGAGATGGCCGGAAATAATAAGAACATTTCAAAAGTAAGTACACATATTTAAAATTCTGATATATGGACAACTATGCCTGAGGTAAGCCAGACCTGAACGTAAATTTCTTTCTGATGACATCAGAGTGGCCTTGAGCAAGTCACTTCATCTCTCTCACAGGATCTACTTCACAAACTTGGATTCAAGACTCTAAGACAGTCATAGCCTTGTTACAAGGTGAAAACCACTTTATTATAAAAATGTAACAGACGAGTTTGCATATGCTTGTTCCACTGAAAATAAATAGAGGAATACAAAATAGAAAAATGATATGGCGAAGTTTTTGATAAAAGATAAGTGATGAACAGGATTTAGATTTTATATAGGAGTCATTGGGAAGTTCAAATCAGTAGAGGCAGCAGACTCCACTTTCTCTACAGACATCCCTCTGTTGTAGCTTTGGATATACTTGCTATAGGGTCATACTCTTAGGTCTAATGGCTCTTGTTCACTGTACCATTAAGAAAACAGCAGATGCTCACAAATGCAGGCAACTCACTGACAATTTCACTCATATTTTGATAAAACATTTGTGCTTTAGTTTCAACTAAAAACAAACCCACCACGACCAACAACAAAAACTCTTTATTATTTGAAAGACTTAACCTCAAAATCTCTTTCCAGTCAGACTATATGTGTTTGGATTAAGAAAAAGCAGCTAGCCTTGCTTTTGCAATACCATGTAACACTATAAATTCTCGCTACTTTACATTCTGCCTCATGTATCTTTTACGTAGCCTATAGCTAAGTTTCAGTTGTAAGATCACTGTAGCTAATGAAAATATATGACTTGGAAAAAGTTTTAGAAACCACATTTATCTGCAGTTCTGGGATATAGAGAAAAGAGCTTTGTTTTTACTTTAAACAATTTTAAAAATCTGATTTGCAAGTTATTTAGGAAAAAGGAGATGCTATTTTAAAGATTTTCTTTAAAAATAATTTGTAATACTATTGGGAATACCTTCAAAACATCCTTGTCAATATCTTCCTAAATTAATACATTCTTATCTTTCCACTAGACTGAAATGAAAGTTTGCAAAATACCAACTCAACAGTAAGGAATTATTTCAGTCTCCTTACATAATTACTGAGTAGCAATTATAAAAAAGCAGGACTCTGGGGGATAGAAAGATAAATAAGTAGTCGAAAGGAGTTGACAATCTAGGTAAGAAAGCAGAAAAATGGTGCAGGAGGAGCAAGCCTGTTAGTGATCTTAGAAAATCAGTTAGGAAAACTATTGCCCTACTAATTTATTTACCTGTCTCATTGCCTGTAGTGGAGAGAATGAAATCACCAGAGACTGTTCCTTCAATTTTAAAGTACCTCCGAACCCTTAGAGTAACTCTAGCCAATAGCCTAAATCCAAGCTGAAAAAGTGGGTCTTTAGAATCAGCATGACGACTACTGTACTTTATCTTCTCCACCTCTCTAGTAGGCTTCCAAAAGGCGAGTCATTAAAATGGTCATGCATTCTCTGTTACTTAAAACCAGTGGAGTAGCTGCAAGACTACTTCAGATTCTGTGTCCACACACACAGACACACACACACACGTACACACACATGCTGGCCTTCTCCACAAGCTACATAACTGCAGAGGCCATGGCAAACAGCTTTAACTGAATTTCCTATTTCACACTTACTTTCATCTAGAAGTAGGTAACAACTGGGTGGTTAATGACATAATTGCACCTGAAAAACAACAAAAAAGGAAGTAATTTCTTACTGACATTTAAAAAATTTTAAATTCAATTTTATTGAGGTATAATTTACCAAAAAAGCACCTATTTTAACTGTACAACTTCATGAGTTTTGACAAATGTATGTATCTAGTCAACTATTATAACATCAAGGTATAGAATATTTCCATATTTGATTACTTATTTTATCCTTAGGATAAAACACTACAAGTTAAGAGTGTAGAGTGAAAGGTGTATACATTTTTAAAGCTTTCTATACATATTGCCAAACTGCCTTCCAGAGAGTTGTTACAATTAGCACTGCTCTCAATTGTGTATGAGAATGCTAAATTTAGATAAGAAGTCATTGCCCTATTGGCATTTGTCTTGTCTTTTCCAATAAAAACTGAATTTTGATAAAAATGAAGGAAAAGAGCTTTCAAAATTATTTCTTTACTTGGACAATTAATATCTGCGAATCATTAGAAAAGTGAGACCCTTAGGAGCAAATTGAAAGCATGTTTGGAATAGAAACTACTCATGTTTTGAAAAAAAAATGGTAATTTAATATAAAAGTTTCAACTTATTCTTTCAAAAATAGAAAAACTATCATTGAGATAGCATTTAGGTATAAGAACCTTTCTCTTACAGCAATGTTATTTAAAAGGCAGTCCGTGAACCAGTCATATCAGCATCACCTGGAAACTTGTGAGAACCGCAAATGCTTGACCCCACTCCTGGCCTCTTCAATTAGAAACATTGGGCTTTGGGCCCCTCAATCTGTATTTTAACAAATGCTCTAGTTGATTCCAATGCAAATTCCAGTTTGAAAAGCACTGTTTTATAGGGTATTTTATATATACAAAAAAAATTAAACTCCTTCCAACACTTAGTAGTAAATCCAGCACTCAACAATCACCAAATAGTTTTTCAGTCTCCTTTAAGCCCTGAGATCTAGGTCTCTTATCTAACGTAGTTGAGATAATCTCTTAAGATTCTTTTTAGATTTAAAAATACATGACTGCTATGCGCAAAATGCTGTATTTGGGGCTATGGTATATATAAGGAAGTAATGTATCATGATACCTGACTTCAAAGAACTTATAATTTGGTTGAGTAGGAATAACCACACAGTCTCAGTTGGTAAGTGTGAAATGGGTGTCGCAGATAACAGGCCATATAGGTACCAGAGAAGAGAGAGATCACTGAGGGTTTTGGAGAACAGGCTGGGCTTCTTTGAAAAGAAGCAACATGAGGTGTGCATCAGAAGTTGCATAGGTTTTAGATAAGCTAAAGCAGGAAGTGACTTCTGGTGAGAAGAGAGTCAAATTGAATGAACTAAGTTTTAGGGAGTGTGTAGCTGTTTAGCCGTGCTAGAAACTGCAAGGAGGTGTATACTTTGAGTGGTAAAAGAAGGCTGAGTCAGAAGGCTATTGGAAAGTCACATCAATTTCCTGGGCATTTGAGAAGTATGCAGTTCTTGAAAGTGGTTCTGAGCTCAGTAGAAAATAAGAACCCTATGGCAGAATGGTTTGGCTACACAAATCAGATCACAAGATCCATATTAAAATGAAACCAAGTCAGTTCAGCAATCTCAATCAAGAAAAGCTAGACATGAACTATAATAATGTTCTTGAAACTCCTAAATTTATTCTCAAAATAACAAAACTTTAAAAATTGCATGTTCGTTACAAAGAAAAGTTGTAGTCAATGCTGTGACATGCTATTTTATAAAAGCTGTGTTATGACCATATTTTGTGCAACTAACACCCAAGTATTTAAAGATAAGGTAGTTTAATAAGACTCAAAAACCCTTTGACTGCTTGTGGGACATTAGGCTAGTTGAATGAAAAAATGAGATTCAATAACCTACACCAACCAAATTTGGTATATTTACTTTATACATTATTAGAATTCTGTTTTGCAAAAACAGAAATTACAATGAAATTAAAACTATATGCAGGAAGATCCAGGGAAGTCTAATAAAATACCTAAGAAGTATGCCTGCTTTACTAGTAAGGGAAGATGACATTTTCATACATAGGAACCTGATAAAGATTTTCAGCATCAAGTCAAATCAATCTCAGTGTTCTATGGTAAGCAGCTGTAACTTCACAGTTTTTGGAAAAAAATAACTTGCTAGATTGGAAAGTGCTGCATTCAGTGCTATCTTCTACAAACTCTTTACCTCTCATGTGTATGATATCTGCATCTAAAGGCAAAGGATAATATAGAGGTGGATATAGCTTAAAATAAGTGTTTTCACATTTAAGTATACTGAGTTTATTAAATTGGTATACAAGATTTATGATGAAGTATAAACAGTGCCAGGAATTGTAAGCATTTATAGTGCACTTCGTAATGACTGTTTGAGGGCTGCTGGTACAATTTAATATTTAGATAGTTCCCTTAAACTAAGGGGCTCAAAACATTTATGTGACTTTAACCTGTAATAGTAATTTCTGGGAGAAAAAAAAGACCTACAACATCATAATCACTACCTTGTAAATTGGGGATTATTTAAAACAAAGCATGTGGCTTTGTCTGTGCAAGGTCCAAGTTTGACCACAAAGTGTTCAAATGCGGGCTTCACAGTCTTGACTGATGCTTTATTGAAGTGGTCACTGTGAAAACACAATGTTGCCTTTAGATGATCATTTGTGGGCCTCCCTCAATCAAAACCACTTTGCTTTTAATAGAGCTTTGAACTAATATAGTTTCTAAAGGTTTCTTTGAAAACCTCCCTATTATTTATCTCTATAAATAATAACAGTATTTATAACAGCTCTCTCTGAGCTATTACCTCATTTTCCTGTCTAATAATGTGACATCTGACATATTTATTTGAAAAGAAAAGTGACCAAGAACTAATCTGTTTTAAACCACCAGCACTTGAACAACTTGGCAAATATGTGGTATTATGTAACAATTTCCCTAATACGTTATCTCCATGTAGTACCTATTTTCAACACAGAGTAAACAAAATTTAGCTCTAAAATATTTGTTATCTTTATTATAACCTCCACTAAAAGCAGTTTCCATTTCACTATTATCTCAGAGTTATACATTAAGACTTCAGTAAAGTAGAAAATATTAGATAAGATTACAGCTTTTACAAATGAAACTTTAAAAATTGGAACTAAGTTACTATATTCAAATATAGAATAACTACAAAAAAATTTATAGCTATTATATACTACAATGTAATTGACACTGCTTGGTCTTTATAAGTCAAGCACATATAATCACATAGTACATAGGACCAAAATATGAAAAACTTCATAAATAACTCCTTCTACAGATATGTGTTTTTCCATTGTGTGACTGTGCAGATTTAAGCTTGACTATATTAATATAACTAAAGTTCCAAATTTCGATTCCTTTTAATCACATCTATTAGTATAAAAGGTTATATTCAAATAGCAGTTCTATTTGCATCTAATAACTTGTGCATATTTATAACCTATTACACATATAATTGCAATGGTGACTTTGCAAGTAGTATTAAAACTTCCATTAGTCACTCACATATGATTTCACCTGTAACCCTAATAAATCTTGAGCCTATGTGGCCCAGTCAATTCATGCAGTCATATTCACCAGACCACAGTAAAACTCCCAAATAGGAATTGAAAGGAAGCTCAAACTTTAATGATTTTTTTCAAATAAGTTTGAAGGAGATCTAAGCCACAATTCATACCCATCAACAGATCTAAAACAAACCCAAAAGCTTACTCTCGCCATTTGCAGATACTTCAGAGGATCTTTCTCCAGCCATATCCTATGCTGCATTTTCTACCATCTTTGGGGCCCCCATTAAATAGATGGATTTAGCCCCTCCCTCTAATTTATTACCCTTTTCCTCAGAGTTCTCCCTATCTGACTCTCTACACACTTTTCTAATTTTGTATAATGCAAGATCTGGGAACTTGGCTAAAACTCTCCTGCAGGGTGTAGATGATTAGATAAAGATGGGGGAACTTTCATATTTTATTTTCCTTTGCTTCCTTTCTTATGTACCCACATTCCTTCCCAGCCTGTGAATATGGCAACAATTAAAAGACACATGGTTAGGGGTAGTATGGTGCACACAGAGGGTATAACATCATTTCACTCTTGATTTTTTACCTATCTTAGCTGTATTTTTACTAATTTAGCTAATCAGGCACATCATTATTTTAAAAACATATAACAAATAAATATTCTCACTAAAATCTTGAAATCATATGATCTTTTAATCTACATTTGCTTCCTTCAATTTTGCCTTTCAAATAAGAAATAATGTTGAATTTCTATAGTCTTAATTTATATAAAAATCTACATGCCAGTTATATAAATTCATACGGCAATTAAAATCATGTGAATTAAAATAATAAATATGTATAAAGGATGAATAAGTACATGAAGAAAAAATATTGCAGTAGCAGTAGAAACTACTTTAAAATCATATTCTAGAGAATATTTTGAGGAAAAAATTGAGTGGATTAAAATTACAGTTGATAGTGAAAATTGATGGCCCTGAAATAGAGGAAATGAATATTTATAAAGTAATTACAAATAATTAATTTTACTTAGAAGACATCATTAGGAAGTTCTTATAACATTATAATAGTCTCCAAAGTATCACAGATAGATGAATGGATTAATACCTCCAAAGTAAACTTTCACTCTGTAACTTGTATTTCTGACATCACAAATTATGAAATACTGTGTCTTCTTTTGAAGACCTAATGGCTTCTATATCTATCCATTTCCTTCCATATTAAATATTCTCAAGGAAAAATAACCAAACATAATCAGGTTTTTTTCAAGAGAAGAGCTAACCACTTCACTAGTTGACCTAATTTCTCATCAAATTTATACTACGGTAGAGAAAAAAAAAATGCTTTTACTTGCTGTGCATCAGACTTTTACTCTAGAATAGTCTTAATATGTAACTTAAAATATTTAAATATGAAGATATAATTTATTAAACTACAGAATCACATGTTAAAGAAAGTCCAAACAGAATCTGTAAATATGTGGATCTATTCAACAGCTCACGATATTTTATACAAACTAGGCTTTCAATACAATTTTGCTAAGTAAGTGAATGAAAAATCAAATACTGAAAAATTCACTTCAAAACAGATATGGTTTAGTTTTTTTATATTCATCATATGTTTTCAAGATTATTATTCATGCTAAATTCCAGTTTTTCAACTACAGATAATTTATTTACTTTAATATTCATTATTTTGACAAATATTGGTGACTTTTATGTCCTATCCCAAGTCCTAATTTTTAAAGAACAAGATGCATAGTATATACCTTGTTTAACAATTTATCTTTCTTTATGTGAAAATAAATAAAAGATGCTCTATCTCCCTCAGAGATTTCTAACTCCATCCTCACTTTAGAGATAATTTTAACTTTCAGATCAATGATCTTCAACCAGTGGCCTGTAACTCTGAGCAGCAAGACATACAAAGTGTACAAGAATGTATATGGAAATAAAGTTACATACCCTGGCTAAAGTTGTATATATAACATGAGCATACACACACACACACACACACACACACACAAACACACAAATCACTTAAGCTTCTTATGATCAATTATTTAATTAAATGAATTTAGAATACTATCTGGTATATAGAACACCACCTGGCATATAGTAAACATCAAAAAATATTAGCTAATATTATTTTTCATTACTATTTAAAGCATCTTACAAACATTGGAATGGAAATGCTGAATATTGAACATATGGATAATACCTGAACATATGAAGAACTTTTTTGAGAAACTTTCATTTTAAGAACATAAAAATTTAATTTTATCTTACCTATTTATTCATGGTGAAAAACATTTCATGGTAAAAAAAACAAATGTAACCTAAGTCATTTCTGTAAGCCAAGTATCATTATTTTTTTCTGTTCTGTTCATTTCCTACCTGAATCATTGATATTCTACTTGAGAAATTTAGTAAAATGTCTACTTTTTAGTGGATTTTTAATTGAAAAATTACAAAAAACTGACATCTGATAATAATACATTTCCAATATATTGTCCAGCTAAGTCGTCTGAAGCCTCAGTAAATAACAAAACAAACAAACAAACAGAAAACAATGCTACAAATTTCTAATCTAAGTAAATCTTATTTGGAAAGAGAAGGATTTTGGAGGAACCATATTGTACCATAAAGCCCAATATCGCCTTCATTTCTAATACCTTCTCTGGAAGAGTTCAATGCATAATTCAGATGTTTTCTGCTGAAGAAAAATGTCCAAGTAAAATTGACATACCTTGAAATAATACTTCAATACATTTTACTATTTGGGCAGATTAAAATGAAGAATACAAAAGAAGTAAAGAATATCCCACTCAAAATAAACAAAGGGTAACTGTAAAAAATTAGATAGGCTCTCTATTTAATTTTTTAAGGAATAATATCTTTCAGATACTGTTGAAGACTCCAGTATTCTTATCCCGAATTCTATTTTTCTTCCTTCCCTTCTAAAATGAACCACTATTAAAAACTTGAACTCTAGCTAGTCCACATTTTAATATTTTGTTTTATATATACCAAAATTATATATAAATTTCCCTTTACCATTTATTGTAAGTTTTTATATACAGACATTTTATCATTCAATTTAAATATATCATTCCCATTGTTATTTTCTTAATCAACGAGCAATTTTTAACAAAATTTAAAAACAGGGGTTTTTATTAGATCTTTTGTTTTGCTGTTGTTGGTGGTTTATTTTGCAATTACATTTCCGTAGAAAAACTTGGCTTACAAGTAATCAATTCCTTGAAATCTACTGAGAATTACTTTTTGACCTAGTAGGTGATCACTGCCTTTTACAAATGTTTTATATAGAGTTCAAAAGAATGTATACTCACTATTTGTTGAGTACAGAATAAATCCAACTTAAGTATCTTTGTGAATTAATTCTAGAAATTTTGTTATACTTCAATATTTATTTTCATAGATACTGGTACCTTTAAATTATTTCATTCATATAGATCATTATTATCAATCATGTCTATATACTTTTTATTCTGTAAGTATCCTGATGTCCCAGTTCTCCTATTTTTGGTGTTCCCCAAATACCTTACATGAAAGTTTTACCTGAAGAAAATATGTCAATATACCATGGCAGATTTTAGCTAACTATACTGTTGAGTGACCTAACCTAAGGTGACTTCCCTAAGGGAGGTGGGCTAGACTTCCATATCCTGCTTATGAATGAGGAGTGCACTGTGTATAGCAAACTCCAGCCAATCCATCTATGTCAGCTGCCACTAATTTCATCAATGAAAGGCCATTTCTGACGTCCATAATGCCAATTCGCAAGCCATCACTTTCACCAATGAAAACTCATTTCCAACATTCATTATGATAATTAATACAGCCTCTTGTATTGATAGGAGTCAAAGATAGCTGAAGCACCTTTAGTAGCCACTTCTGGAATGTGGGCTTTAGATTAAAGGTTCTATAACCACCACTAGGTGGGAATTTCTGATATAACAACTGACTGGAGCCCCTGGGGTATACATCATGATGAACATATCCATTTATATTGAATTGTGCATGGTGAAATAATTTAACAACTGTGATAAATCATAAATATCAAAACATTTTTATAGTTCAAATCACTTATATCCTTTCTTACTTGGGATGTTATTGGTCCATCATTTTAAAAAAAATAGACTTCATTTTTTAGAGAGGTTTTAGGTTCACAGCAACATTGAGCAGAAGGTACAGAGATTTCTTATATGCTCCCTCCTCCCACACATACATGGCCTCCCCATTAGCAACATCTCTGCTAGAGTCGGACATCTGTTACAATCAATGAACCTACAGCACATCATAATCACCCACTGTCCCTATTTTACACGAGAGTTCACTCTTGGTGTTATATATTCTAAGGGTTTGAAAAAATTCATCTATCCTTTCTTGACAGAATATTCAATTTACTAAACTTATGGATTTGTCTAATTCCCCTTGTGATTTTATTAGTATTTGTTTCATATATTTCAAAATTATTTTAATAGCTACTGTATACAGGTGCCTTTTTATATTATATTGGTGAATTCTTACTTTTACTGATTTGTGAATTTTTTAATATAATTATAGTTCTGCCTTTAAAACTTGTATTATCCAATATTAATTTTGCTACAACAGCATTGTTTAGGCCAGTGTTGCTATCTTTATATTTTTAATCTTTCCTTGCCATTTTCTTTAAGTGGGTTTCTTGTATATGAAAGAAGTACATATTCAATCTTTTTCTCAGTCATTTTAGTGTTTCATGTATTTTGATTAGTGATGTATAAAGGATTATTCCCACTTTGGTTGGTTTTCGTTTATTCTGCTTTTTCTATGCTTCTTCTCTTCTACCTCTTCCCCTTTATTTCATTTTGTGACCAACAATACTTTTCTCATTCTTCTTTTTTTCTCCTGCTAATATGAAAGCTGTAGACTGTATTCCCATTCTTTTAGTGTCTCCTTAAATTTCTAACCATATTCATTGTATATTTTCTCTAACCATTATTGAGTTTGTAGAACATTTTAATGCTATTCTCTATACACATCAACCATTTAATATAAATAACAGTTTCTCAACTTCCATCTATTGACATTTCGGACCAGATAATTCTTTGTTGTAAGGGGCTGTTTTGTGCACCATAGATGGTTAGCCGCATACCCAGCCTATGTCTACTACGTGCCACAGCCCCTGTTTGAGTGCGACAAAAGTGTCTGCAGATATTGTCAAATGTCCCCTGGAGGGCAAAATTATCCCCCATTGACTATCACTGATTTAGAGGATAAAGAAGACTTACACAGCTCTTACTTTGCTAATTTTAAATGACAAGAAAAAAAGGTAGAATTTGCAAGCTAATATATACCTAACCATCTTGTATAATCAGCCTCTTAATTAACAGCTAGAGGAATTAAAAACCAACCATATGTCTAAGTCTTTAGAATTACAGTTCTTGCAAAGTTGTTTGATCACCACTTATTTTCATATCTTCATAAAATTTCAGTTAAATAAAGAGCCAAGTAAAAGTGAAATAAGGTTTTTACCTTTAATTCCCTTCCCTAAAAGTATCTGTGTGTCTACAAAGACTAAGACAGCCACTGGGGCCAAGCCAGGATTCCCGTAGTGAAACAATTGACTTGGCATCACATTGACAACATATAAACAACAGTTTGTCAACAGGCTTCACATTAGTGACAGAACATTTTTTGGCAAAACAGAGGCATCCTTCTGGGCACCATGGCAAAAACAGCTACTAGCTTTCATTCAGGACTCCTCTGTATGAAGTACCAAATTAATTAAAAGATTACAATTGTGACACTTGTTTCAAAAAGATTTTTTAAAGGAAAAAATACAGCAGAGCAGAAATTCTGCTGAATAAAAATTTGCCTCTAGCAGTTTATTCATAGTTGTTATAGACCTATAAATTCTGGCTAGCTGTTAAAGGTTTTGTGTTTTGTTTTGTTTTGATCTTTTTTTTTAAAGTTAAAACTAACATTATGGAAGTTATTTGATACCCTAATTTGGGAAACTTCAGTATTCAAGTATTTTCCCCAAATGATGATGGCAGTACTATAACTTATTCTGTTTTCAAAATTAGTTTGTGGAAGATTAAATGAGAAATAAGAAGGCAGCAAAACTGCCTGTTTATGAAAACACAATTTATTTTAAATAAAATGTAAGTAATGCTCGACAGAATTCAAAGAAGAGAGGGAGCTGAGGACCATGAGAACTTAAAAATGCTCAAAACAAAATTCTCCTGAGCTTGAACAAATAATCACTATTTCAGCACTCAGATCATTTAATAAATGTGAAAGTCATTTACCCAGTTAGGAATATAAACCCCTGTGCATATATCTGTGGCTGAAAATTACTTAAGATAGAAAGAGGATGGACTCTGCTCAGCCTCCCTATGCTAAGTTAAGGTATGCAGTGTTTAGACAATTTTGAAAATATTTACCAAAGGCACATCCTTCTATTCCTTTAAACTAAAGGTCAAAAGTTGGAAATTGATAGCGTTACTTAGGAAGACCATAAAAGTAAATGTTATTAAGTTGAAATTGCTAGACGTAAAACTCACTAAAAACTATTCAAAAAGCTATTCTAACATTCATGCTGATATTTACTTGTCATTTGAACATAACAATATTTTTATTTTATTTTGTTTTAATTTTTTTCAAGACAGAGTCTCACTCTGCCACCGAGGTTGGAGTGCAGTGGCACAATCTGTGCTCACTGCAACCTCTGGCTGGCTCCTGGGTTCAAGCGATTCTTGTGCCTCAACCTCCCAAGTAGCTGGGACTACAGGCATGTGCCACCACACCTGGCTAATTTTTGTATTTTTAGTAGAGACGGGGTTTCATCATATTGGTCAGGCTGGTCTTGAACTCCTGGCCTCAAGTGATCCACCCATCTCAGCCTCCCAAAGTGCTGGGACTACAGGTGTGAGTGCCCAGCTTACAATATTCAATTTTTTTAAAACTCTGATTAGTCATTTTCCTGAAGTTTGTAATGTAAATAGCATTTGTGCCCTGTGAACACACATTCTAAGTCACTTAGGGTAATATTCAGTTATCGAATATTTTTTTCAACAGTTCTGTGCCCCGCCTATGCCAACTTTGTGTTAAGTGTAAGATAAAAAGACAAAATGTACTTTCTGCTCTCCAGAAATGTGTGGTCTGTTAGAAAAGATCAGCACATTTACACATTTACCAATAGTTGCATTACAAAAAAAGTCCCTGGAGACGGTTTGACCAACCCACAAAGTTAGTTCTGTGCTTAGTCTGAAGAGTGAGAGGCCATTTGAGGCAAGGTTATTGCATTAGAAAGACCAGAGGTAAAAGCAAGATGTTCTATGCAGGGACTTGCAGAGAGTAGAAGAAGATAAGGATAGAGAGGGAGGCAAGGCCTTATGAATGATGATGGGAAGTTCATACTTTATTCCACAGTCTTTGAGATGCTCTTGAAGGGTTCTGAGAAAAGGAATGACAGGAGTAGTACGGCATGTTAGAAATCTCATGATTACGGCACTATGGATGGGGCTATTTGAAGGGAGGGCATTCTGGGACAGAGACTAGATAGCACACTCTCTCTATAATAGAATGGAAGTAGGTGTAGAAAAAGGCAAAGAACTGAGAAATAATTGGAAGAAAAAATGGACCACACTTTGTGATTCAATTGAAAGTAGAAAGTTCAAGAAAAAACGTTTCTAAGATAAGTGACCTTGTAGAAAATATATAGTAACACAACTAGAGACAGCATACTTAGGGGAAGAAAATAATGAGTTTGTTTTGGATAGTCAACAATTAACAAATATTTGATGGAATGTCTACTATGTCCCAGGCACAGTTAAGAGCTACTGACACCACGGTGAACAAAATAGACAAAGATACCTGCACTCATAGAGCTTAAATTTATTGGGAAATACAAATAAGGTAAATATGTAAAATTTTAATATGTTAAACAGTGATAAATAATAAGGAGGAAATAAGCAGAGAAAGAGATATGCATTGTGAGGGTTGAAATTTTAGATAATCTGAGCAAGGAAAAGCTCTACTAAAATGACTTTTGATAATGACTTGGGTTGGAGAGAAAAGAAATAGTCATCAATACTTATGAAAAAATGAAAATTACAGGAAATAAATTTTTATTTGCAGTTAAAGATGGTAAGTCATTAAAAATGATAATTTTTTTGTAAACTGTAATGGATATGAATGAGTAATATTTGTTTTTAAGGTATTTTTCTTATTTTATTTTCATTCACTTTTTCATTTGGCTAAATTGCTTTGAAAGACTACTATGTATACCACATTATAAGCTGTGTGAAGAACATTTTTATATTGTTATTGCTTTTATTTTAAAAATTTTATATAATATAAAATAAATTTAAAATATTTACTAATATAATTTCCATTTTGATGTTCTACATTCCATAATATAAATCCACACTTCCATCGAGTGCCATTTTCCTTCTGCCAGGACTTGCTTTACATTTCTTATAATGAGAATCTGCTCAGGATACATTCTTTCAGCTTTTATATTTTTGTAAAAGTATTCTGCCTTCATTTTGAAGTAGTTTCAGTAGTATACAATTCTAGATTGACAATTTTTTCTCCCAAGTATTTTAGAGATCGCTCGATTGTCTTCTCACTTGCCTTGTTTCCAGCAAAATATTTGCCACCACCCTCATTTTTGTTCTTCCTATGTTGCTTTAAAGGTTTTATCTTTATCACTAGTTTCGAGCAATTTAATGGTGCTGTGCCTTAGTATAATTTTCTTCATATTGGTTAAGCCTGGGTTTCATTGAGTTTATTGGATTTGTGAATTTTTTATCAAATTTGGAAATTTTGTTACCATTATCACATCAAAAAAAATTTGGTGTTCACTTCCTCTCCTTCAGAAAGTATACATATGCTCATTAGACAGCTATATATGTATTACAGAATATTATGTGGGACATGATTTTCTTTTTAAAATTATTTTTAGATAAGTATAGATTCACAGGAATTTGCCAGGCTAGTTCAGAGAGGTCTCATATGTCTTTCATCCAGTTTCTCCTAATGGTTACCATTTAAATAATCACAGCACAGTATCAAAGCCAGGAAAAACTGACTTGGTACAATGTACATCCATACTTCCATCTCATTTTATCACATGTATATATTTGTGTAATGCCACCACATTGAAGAACTATTCCATTCACACAAAAGTCTCCTTTGTGCTACCTCTTTATACTTGCATCTAACATCTCCATCTAATCACTCATAATCCCTGGTGACCACTATTTTGTTTTTCATCTCTATAGTAGTGTTGTCATTTAGAGTTATATGAATAAAATGATATAGTAAATGACCACTTGAGATTAACTTTTTTCACTGAACATAACAATATTGTGATTCACCCAAGCTGTATATATTTATTGCTAAGTGGTATTTCAGGAAAAGATAAACCACTATCTAAACATTCACTTACTGAGGGACATTCCGGTTATTTACAGTTTCGATATTACAAGTAAATTGCTAGGAACAATCATGTCTAGATTTTGTATGGACATAAATTTTAATTTCTCTACAATAAATGCTCAGAAGTACAATGTTTGAATTGTATGGTAATGATATGTTTAGTTTTTAAAAGAAACTGCCAAATAATCTTATAGAGTGACTGTACCATTTCACATTCCCACAAAAATGTATAAGACTCATTTCTCCACATCCTAACCAGATTTTGATATTGTCATTTTGAGGTCTTAATTTGCACTTCCCTCAAGGATAGTGATTATCTTTTCATCTTTTGCAGAGCAATAGTTTTTAATTTTGATAAACTATAATTCACCTATTTTTTGTTTTATAGATCATGCTTTTGGTGTCACGTCTAACAACTTCTCATTAAGCCCTAAATCCAAGACTTTTCCCTATGTTTTCTCTAAAAGTTTTATAGCTTTACAACTGCCATTAAATCTAAGGTCTATTTTAGGTTACTTTTGTATAAGGTCTGAGACTTATGTAGGAGTTCATTTTTGCCTATGGATAGCCAATTGCTCCAGCCCCATTTCTAAAAAAGAAAAGAAATCTATCCTTCTTCAGTTGAATTGATTTTATAACTGTCAAAAATGAGTTGGCAATGCTTGTGGAGGAGTATTGTGGGGTCCTCTACTCAGTCTTTATTACTGTAGCTATATAATAAGTTTTAAATCAGGTAGAATGATTTTTCCCACACTATTTTACCTTTTCATAATTTAGGTATTCTAATTTCTAAGCTTTTCCATGTGAAGTCTGGAATACTCTTATCCGTATTTACAAAAATCATGTTTGCATTTTAATGGGAAATGTACAATCTTTCAATCCACATACAAAGTAAGTCCTTCTATTAATTTTGATCTTTAATTCCTTATCAGTGTTTTACAAGATCTGTATTTATTAGATTTACAATTCAAATTTTCAGGGTTTGTTTTTGACTGCTTGCAAATGGTACTGTATTTTAACTTCAGTGTTCATGTGTTCATTGCTAGCGCATACAATTTATTTTGTATATTTATTTTGTATCCTGCCACTTTGTTAAATAGTTCTAGGAGTTATATATATATATTTTTTTTTTGGTAGATTCTTTGGGATTTTTTAATGTAGAACATCAGATCATCTGCAAAATAGGGACAGTTTTATTTCTTTGTTTCTGTACATATGACAATTTATTTTTCTTGCCTTACTACACTAGCTAAAAGTTAAGTACTGTGGTAAGAGTGGAAAGAGTGATTATCTTTGCCTTGATCCCAATCATAGGAAGAAAGCAGTCAGTCTTTCACCATTCAGTAAAATAGTTTTGTAGATTCTCTTAATTAGTTTTTTTTTTTTTTTGGTAGTTACAGGGTTTTTGTAGATGCTCTTAATAATTAGGTTTAGGGTGTTCTCCTCTATTCCTAGTTTACTTAGTGTTTATTTTGTTTTATCATAAAATGGTAAAAATTTTGTTAAATATTTTTTGCATAAATTGAGAGGATAATTTTTTTTTTCCTGAGCCTGTTAATGTGTTAGCTTGCAAATAATTATCAAATTTTAAACCAGTCTTCCATCACTAGAATAAATTCCTAAAATAAATAAATCCACTAGAATAAAATCTCTGGGTCATGATATATAAATTGTTTTATGTATTCCTGATTTCTATTTGATAATCCTTTGTTAAACATGTTTTCATCTGTATTTCATGAGGGATGTTGGCCTGTAGCTTTTTTTTTTTTTTTTTTTTTTTTGGTATTGTCTTTATCTTGTTATACTAGTCAGATAGTAATCACTTTTTGGAAGGAGTCATAATGCTTTCCTTTCTCTTCTATATTCTGTAAGAGATAGTGTAAAATGAGTGTTAATTCTTCTTTAAGGAATTTGGTAGAATTTTACAATGAAACCATCTGGAGATTTATACTGAGGGAAGTATTTAATTGAAAATTTAATATTATTATTAGTTATAAAACTATTCAAATTTTGTACTTCATATTGGGTAAGTTATGGTAGATTTTTTTAAAAAAATTGGTCCATTCCAAGTTGCCAAATTTATTTGTGTAAAGTTATTTTTATTATTCCCTTATTAGCCTTATGATGTGTGAAGGTCTGTAGTTATATCTCATGTTTCATTTCTGACAGTAATAATTTATGTCCTCCTTTTTTATCATTATATATCAGTCTTGCTATGTTAATTTTATTGATCCTTTCAAAGAAAAAACATTTTGTGTCACTGTTTTTCTGTTTTCAAATTCATTGATTTCTGCCTTATACATGTGATTTCCTTCCTTTGCTTGCTTTGGGCTTATTTTGTTTTTATTTTTAGGTTCTTGAGATAGGAACTCCAATTATTGATTTGAGGCCTTTCCTCTTTTTGAATGTATGTGTTTAGTGCTATAAATTTCCCTCTCCACAGTGTTTTAGCTGTGTCCTACCATTTTTGATATGCTATACTTTCATTTTCTTTAGTTTCCTGCTCTGGCTGATTTTCTGCATGCCTATGCCATTGAAAACCCAGAAATAAATTCCTGCATTTATGGTCAATTGATTTTTGATAAAAGTGCCAAAAACACATAATGGGAGTAAGGGCAATGTCTTCAATAAATGGTGTTGAAACTAATGAATATCCACAATCAGAATAATGAAATTAGACTCTTTATACAAAACCAGCTCAGAATGAATTAAAAACTTAAACATAAGACCTGAAGCTGAAAAACTATTTAAAAAC
The DNA here is from genome assembly GCF_028885625.2 of Pongo pygmaeus. Taxonomy (NCBI): domain Eukaryota; kingdom Metazoa; phylum Chordata; class Mammalia; order Primates; family Hominidae; genus Pongo; species Pongo pygmaeus. The sequence continues at coordinate 97,743,974 of NC_072378.2, read as the reverse complement.
ATAAGAGAAAAAAATCTCAATGGCATTGTTCTAGGTAACAATTTTTTTGGATATGTGAACCTGAAAGCACAGCAACAATAGTAAAAATTGATAAATGGGATTGCAACAAACTAAAAAGTCCCTGTTCAGCCAAGGAAACAGGAGTGAAGAGACAACTTATGGAATGGGGTAAAATATTTGCAAACTATACATTTGATAAGTTGTTGCTATCCAAAATATACAAAAAAACTTAACTCACTAGCAAGAAAACAAATAACACAATTTTAAAAATGGCAAAGGATCTGAATATACATTTCTCAAAAGAAGACATACAAATGGGCAAGTATATGGGAAAAAATGCTCAATATCAATAGTCATCCAACAGATGCAAGTTAGAATGGCTGTTGTCAGAAAGACAAAAGGTAAGTGTTGGTGAGGATATGGAGAAAAGGGAACCCTTACACAGTTGTGGTGGAAATTTAAATTAGTATAGTCATTATGGAAAACTGTGTGGAGGTTCCTCAAAAAATGAAAAGTAGAACTGACATACGATCCAGCAACCCCAGTGCTTGGTATATACCCAAAGGAAATGAGCTCAGCATGTTGAAGAGGTATCTGCACTCCTTTGTTTATTGCAGCATTATTCACAATAGCCAAGATATGAAATCAACCTAAGTGTCCAGCAATGGATGAACAGATAACGTGATATTTATACACAGATAGGTAGATAGATAAAGATGTGATGTATCTTTTCACATCTATCAAACAGATAAAGATGTGATATATATATCACATTGTATTTTATATATATATCACATTGTATTATACACACACACACACACACACACACAATGGAATACTATTCAATCTTATAAAAAAGAAAATCCTGTCATTTGAAACAACATGGGTAAGCCTGGAGGACATTATATTAAGTGAAATAAGCCAGGCATAGAAGGACAAATACTGTATGATTTCACTGATATGTTGAATCTAAAACAGTCAGACACATAGAAGCAGAGAGCAGAATAGTGGTTACAGGGGGCCAGGGGGAGGGAGGAAGGGTGGGCTAGGGAGATGATGGTCAAAGGATACCATCCATCCAAATTTCAAGTAGATCGGAGGAGTAAGTTCAAGAAATCTATTGTGCAACATGGTTAATAACAGTGTATTGCATTCTTACAAATTGCTAACAGAGTCGATTTTAAATACTTATTACCAAAAAATGATAAACCTGTGAGGTAATGCATATGTTAATTAGCTCAATTTAGCAATTCCACAAATATATATATTTCAAAATATGTTGTACATAATAAATATATACAATGTTTGTCAATTGAAATAAAGTAAAAACATTGGAGAATTACCAGAGATTATTAATAAAATGAATTTTGAATTATGACTCTAATTTAGCCAGATGTACTTAGGGAAAATACTTACAGGTAAAGGGAGAATGTAGAAAGATACAGTGGTGTGAAGAACACCAGCAGTGTGATGGAGCAGACCAAGTTTGGGAAATATAGGATTTTTCACTATGGATCAGCCGATAATATGTTAGATATGGGTGCACAATGGAAAGCTGAAAGAAATGAGGGAGATAAGGGGCCTTTTTCTGTCATGAAGGAAAATTTATTCTGTTGGTAGTTTGAAGCCACCCAAGAATTCTACAGGGAGCAGGAAGTATCAGATATGCCCCTTAGGAAGACTATGTTTGAGAATCAAACAGATCAATTTAAAAATTTTAAGTACCCAGAATAAATTTATTATATAATAAATGATATGATTTAAATAGATTAAAAGAATGTCCATGAAATATTAATACATCCATGGAACACAAAAGAAAATCAATCAGATAATTGACCACAAAGAAAATGTTAAATCCAATTAAACAGTAGAAATTTTAAAGGTTAAAATCTCTCATCATAAATACTATGACTATAAATAATTTTAAAACATTGAGCAAAACGTAAAAAAATTTCCTGCAATATGATACTTAAAAATGTAGACCAGACATACTGAAAATGCTTCATGTTGTGCCCTGAATACTTTTTCCAACCTTGTATTTTTAAAGTTGTGTGCCTTGGTTTTATGAGCACATTTTTGTGGCTTGATATTGTGGCAGCTGACACGATATGGGGTTTAGATAAGATAATTCATTTTATCATAAAAAAAGAAGAAAAAGAAAAAGAAAACTAAATGCTACTTACTGCCCATCTCTCTGCATTTAAATAAAAATAATATTTAATAAATGCTCATTATGCTGTGAAAAAAATTCTGTCCTTATTTGCATTTTGTTAGTTTGGGTTTAAATTTTAATATCTCTCAAATTCCCTTTTGTATTCCCTGATAGCCTAAACAGATGCTTAAATCATATTTACCGTAATTAACCCACTTACTTTCCTTTGTTTTTGATTCTTTCTTATTAATGATTCCTCTCTACAGCCTATGTTTTCTACTCAATCTATTCATTGGCAGAGTGCACAGGATAATCTTGGTATTTGAAAACTGAAGCAACTGTTTTACATTACCAAACAAAAAAGTAATTCGATTGATTTTCCGCAGCAAGGTTTTCAAAATACTTCAAAGTCATATTATATGCTTTTAATCAATTCAGTGAAAGGTTAATATTTTGAAATATAAAGGCTCTCTATATTTCAACTATTATTTTGAATAACAGATACCCATTTCAAAAAAAATGCATTTCAAAGTCGTAGCAATTGTTAATAATGTGCTTTTAAAATAAATTTATGTAAGAATTATAGCACAGAAAAATTTTTAAAATACGGTATTAAGCAAGCTGAGAAATACATAAATGTGAAAACTAAAGAACCAATTATTTAAGTACATTAAGAATTAAAAATGGGGATATTCCATAATTGTTTTTATGCACAAATTTAAAGTATGCTAAACTGGCTCATTGATTACATTATTTTAGAGTAGTGTTACTTAGCAGGTTAATGAATTTGATGATTAAAGACCTAAAAGTAGTCCTTAGAAAGTAATTTCATGGTATCATCTCTGGAGAGAGCATTATACACAGGTATGCCTCCTTTACTACATTCACTCATTCAAAAATACATTTATTTTGCATCTATGATGTCTGAAAGGACACTGGCCAAGAGACTTTGGTGTTTAGGTGAATGGGCAGTAGTTAGGATTAAAAAGGTGAAAAAACACTCTGTGCCCTCAAAGTGAAAAGTATGGCCACTTACTATTGATAACACAAAGCACAGGTAGTAAGTGCTACAAAGTGCTACAAAGGGTAGTAAATGAAGAAAGCAGCCATATAATCTGTTGTTAAATGCATTTCTTACAATAAATCATTTAAATTTTAGTAGTAAAGATTTTATAACTTTCTACCAATATTTTCACCATCTATTTCCTATGCATTACGTTTAAAGATTTGGATGGTTCTAATTTCCCACAGTAAATATCTTTTACTAAAAAACATTTAAATACCTACGGTCATATCGAAACGGGAAAGGTTCCGTCATCCCCCTCGCAGGGCGTTCTATGTGGGTGTGGCTTGCTTCTTCAGTGCCCCGCTGCTCAAACTCCTAGGGGAGCATACAGATGAGCAGGCTATGGGACTCTTGACTCCACGGCAGTGTCTAGGGGTGAACGTTTACAGCTCCTGAAGCCCCAGTGGGCGTGTGTTACAGGGTGCTCTTTTAATTTGCCGTCTATAGGTGTCTTGTGTTAAGTCCGCTCAATTAGAACCTCTACCTTGTCGCAAGGACAGAGGGCTTTCTGTATCCCAGGTTCTTGCCTTGGTGTACCGGAAGAATCGGATCACATGCAGGATTGGAGAATGAGTACAAAGTTTTATTGAGTGGAAGTAGCTCTCAGCTGATGGAGGAGCCAGAGGGAGACGATTTTCCCCTGGAATTGGGCCGCTACGTGGCCCCGGCTCTCCTTCAACTGCCCCGCCCAAACTCCGCCTAGTCCCCTCAATCAATGGCCTGCCGGCGTGCAGGTGCCTGTCGGTGTGTTTTTCTGCCAACATGCTCCTCTCGAGGTCCTCTGGAGGACCAGCCCCTTGAGTCTTCTACCGCCGAAGCGCTTCTCTGGCGGTATGGCCACCTGTGTGTCCGCACACCAGCGTCTCGGGTTTTTATAGGCCCCGGATGAGGGCGTGGCAGGTCCGGGTGGTCTTGGGAAATACATTTGGGCAGGAAATGCCTGTGCTCACCTAGGTCCCTGGGGGTGGAGCCCCAGCCAGGGACCCGCCTTTCTCTCCAGCACTTCCCTTCCCCCATTCCGTATCATTTAAAGGAACCATGCTCTTCCCTTGCCAGCATTCCCGTATCAATATAACATGCACCAACTAATAAATCTTCAATTATTATTGGCTTCATTTTTAAAATCGAATAATAATTCCTTGACTTACACACACACACGCACACACACACAAAACTGAAGAGAGGAGAAAAATCAAGCAATACTTTCTTAAAGGAAATTAAAGAAAGTAGTTTCAGTTAAGTAATCTGACATTATGTGTTTAAAACCTATATTTTTTTAAAGTTTAATTAATCTGATTGGCAACTATCTATTACAGTTAAGACTTTTTCATCAGTAGAGTTTACCAGATAGTAAACCTTTATTGGCTAACTTGTGTTTGCAAACTCCAGCTTTAACACATTTGTTAACTCATCCCTCTATTATATGTTCATAAGTAGTTTTATAATATAAAGGAAAAAGAAAACCTCTTTCTAAAGCACTATAAAATGCTATTTTTAGAAAAAAAAAGTATACATTTTATATGGTATATAAGTTGTTTTCCAAGAAGAAAGTGGTAGTAAGGACAGTGATAGACCTACTCTGATAAGGTCTGTGAGTTTTTTAGGGTAAGAACTTTTCAAGTGGGATTTTCCAGTCAAAATACATTTTCCATACTATAAACAGTGACTGAAAATAAACACAGATTTTTCTGAGAGGTAATTTTACATTTTGCCACATATTTGTCACAACATTCCACCTTAAAATAATATTTTGGAATTCTTACCTTAACTGACCCATTAACAGTCTTCCTCCACAATGTCAATTTCATGCTTCAGTGTGATCACTAACAAAACTGTCGACATTTCTTAGCTGGGAGGTAATAGCATTTCTGAATGACCTGAAATCCTCTGGAATTGTACTCTACCTGATTTTCAAGGGTGTTTAATCCATTCGTATGCTCCAAATTTTCCATTTGAATTTGCATCAGGTCATGTAATATCAGTTTCTTCTGTGTCACCTGATGTAGCAATAACTTCATATAATGTGACACTGTGTAATGTACAGTTTAAAAAATCCCTTTTCTTCTACCGGAGTCGGATCTATCTATCCACTGCTGCATCTGTCCTACAGCACTGATCTACTTAATGGGTGTAACTACTAAATAAAAAATATCTAGCTACTTCTGTGCATTTCAGTATGACAATTACATGCTTGTCTTCCTAGTTAACCACACCACTTTATACCATAAATGTGTTTCTTATATAATATTATGAAGAAGCTAAATATTAAAACAATAATAAATTTCCCTTTCCCCCTTCCACCCATGGGAGCTGTCAGGTTGGAATGTAAGAAAACAACATCACTTTGTATCACTGAATTTTGTTTATATATTCATTTGAGAAGTGAATTCCAGAAAGGGAGCATTATTTCTGGCTGAAATTTAGCAGGCAAAGGATAGTGAATTCTGTCTCTAAGGCCAGACTTCATGTCACATTCTAGATTCTGGGTCTGCAAACAATGACGTCCAAAATAAATTCTGGCCTACAGTCTGTGTTTATAAAGTATAGTTTATGGGAACACAGCTACACCCATTCTTTTGCATATTGTCATTCTTTTTCATATTGGCTACTCTTAGACTACAAAGGCAATACTCAGTAGTTGCCACAAATACTCTCTGTCCCACAATGCTCAAAAGATATTCTACCTGGCTCTTTACAGACAAAAATTACTGAGCTCTATTCTAGAAATTTTGTGAACTGTGAACTATCGGTTGCATGATGTTAAAACAGACATTATCACACAAATTCTCTGCAAGGATGACATAATTTTTAAAAGTGAATAAACATACTGAAATGCTAAATGAAACTAGTTCTCTTGTAAGCTCCAGGAAATAGAGTCATATCTCACAGCTGAGGGAGCTTTTGTCTCTTATTTGGGTAATTAGTTTTTGTTTTACATTTAGGTATATTTCTAATGTTTATTTTTGATTTCTTATCTCCATTGCTTCTTATATCAAAAGCAAAGATTTGGAAAGAGCAATCCACCCACTTTTAAGGAGAGGTGGCAAGACACTCAGGCTAGAAAGAATTTGCCCTGAGTAGTGAGGCATATGTGTTTCTAGTCTAGTCAATGAAGTCTTAAAGAAAACATCTTAAATAGTGAGTTTCTCTTAGAAAAGAATCAAAGGCTGTCTAGCACACTCTGGTTTTCCACAGATGATGCCTCCATTCAACAAATTAATCACTTACTCTGGGTTAGATTCTGTAAGACAATCTGAAACCAACTGACTTTTTATTGCCATAGGACCTTGCACTGTATTACCCAACCACATTTGGAGTGAAATTCCCATACTTCTCTTTGTCAAAAAAATCATTTCTAAAGAGTTTTATACACTATGGCACGGTACTAGACTAGGCAATTGATGGGCCAAACATAGAGGGCGATGAAAGGTCTGTTAAGAGCAGCCTACAATGAGGATTACAGAAACACTTTCACCAAAGGACGATGATGAATAGACCCAATGGATGAAACCTTTACCAATGGATGTCTGATGTAATAAAGAGTAGATGTCAGCATCCAGGAACTGTGCATGATTTGATGTGAAAATAAACTTTTCCCTTCCTATCTTCTGATAATATTTAAATGCTATTTATTTAAGTTTTTCTTTTGAGGAAGAGATACCCATTGATCGCAGAACCAATAATGAGCCAAATGTACTGAGACTTGCTGGCAGCCAGTCTGACTAGATGGCTAACCATTCTGATATGTATTTTGTGTGTATGTGTTAGAAGGAGGTGCAGTAAACACTTAAAAATCACCTCTGACTGTTACTAACCTGAAACACTGTTTGAATTCTTCCTCCATGCCTCACTCTCCCTTGAGACACTTCCAGTTTGGGTCTGATTACAGGAGATAGAATCCATTGTCAATAATATACTTTGATTAGCTAATTAATAGGTTGTTTAAATTACAATAAGAATGGAATTGCTCATATACTTGTAAAAATTGTCACTGTGTATATACAGTTGTCTAATGTATTCTGCAATTTTTCCTTGTGAAATTAACAGGGCCTGGGGGAAAATTCAGTTGTTAAACTTGAATTTGCATCTGAGACTTTTCAGGACACTACAGAGTTTCAATTTATACGTGAAGTTAACAAGGTACAGAGCTTATGCATTAAATTCCCTTTCTGTTTCTGCCATCTCTGTTCTATTACTTTAATATGCACATAGTACTAGTTATATAACAAAAGTGCTATGTACATCAATACAGTCCTGAGACCACTCTCTTTGTGTAATTTTATCAAATTTAAATGACATACTTAAAAGGAGTGTCTTTTGAGTATCCTACCAGATATATACAGGACTATATTAAAAAAAAAAAAAAGCCACCATGAAAGAACTGTTCAGGGATATTCTTCAAGTGCACTCTACCTGCATAACATGAGGCTGAAGAAGCTCTCAGAAAACTCAGTTGTTTCTGCAAGAAGCATCTTGAATTTTAAACCTTCTAAATGTTGCTTTCAGGAATAGTAGCTCTCAGGGGCAACCTAATCAGCCCTTTTACCTAAAATGTGTAAGACAATTTGACCTCTAGAATCTGAGAACTTTCAAGACTGCAGTAGTTTGCATGAATTTCCGAGAAACAAAATTTCTTCATTGTCAATAGTGTCCAATCATAAAAATGTATCCATCTCTTACACCCTTTTAAAATCCTGCATATATATTATATTTATATTTGTTATCAAAATGGCAAAAGGGCAGAATAAATTCTGTCCCACCAAACTATATCATGGGACAGATACTGTTAGTGTTTCTGCAGTTTCCTGGGAATTAGACACTGAGAAACATAACAACCGTGCAGAAAAAAAGGTGGCATTTAGTGCTTTCCTTCTGGAAAAGACAATGAAAAGCTCTAGAAGCACTCCCACGTGGCAGAGACTGAAATGCGGTATCTACAGAACACATCTGAAAACACTTTTTGCACTATGTAGGCTTATACATACTGCTTCTAACACTAAAGGGAATGTCATTTTTCTGTTTTACATTTAGTTTTACATTGGGCAAAAGAGTGTGAGTGGAGCACATCCAGTGGTGCTACAAGATGCACTGACTGCCTTGAGACACTCAGCTCCCTAAGGTACCACCAGGGAATCATGTAGGCACCAAGCACTGTAATTGTCATTTTTGCTGACAACTGAGTTGGGGTAATATTATATTCCTAAGTAGCATTGATGAAAACATTGGATTATTTATAGTAAGCACATTTTAATTTAAATTATTTTTAAAATTTTTAACAAAATTGAAGTGAGCTTTTTAAAACTGTATATTTTCAGCATTTCTACTGTTTGTCCAGTAAACTATTTATAAGTGAGATAATCAAATTAGACAATTAATTTAAACCATCTTTTCAAATGAAAAGCACTTTAAAGCTATAAGATGCTTTTTGTCTCTTAAAAAGATACTAGATTTCCTGTGATTATATGGCTTGGCCTATTGTAGAATTATTGACACATTTAATATGTTTGATGAGCCCAACATATGACCTCAATGGTAAAGTTATTGTGGTATCATGTTGGATTATTAAATTAAGTCACACTGTGGGGGAAGACTCTATATTGCATTAGTCATAGTCTTGGCAAGAGGCTGGTGTCATTGTCCAACAGGGTGCCTGAGAAAACTTAAGAAGTGATTTTTACCAAAGTGTGGACAACTTAAATGAAACTAACAATAGAAAGTAAAGTTGGCTGGGCGCAGTGGTTCACACCTGTCATCCCAGCACTTTGGGAGGCTGAGGTGGGTGGATCACCTGAGGTCAGTAATTCAAGACCAGCCTGGCCAACATGGTGAAACCCTGTCTTTACTAAAATACAAAAAAAAAAAAATTAGCAGGGCGTGGTGGCGGGTGCCTGTAATCCCAGCTACTAGGGAGGCTGAGGCAGAAGAATCCCTGGAACCCAGGAGGCGGAGGTTGCAGTGAGCTGAGACTGTACCATTGCACTCCTGCCTGGGCACAAGAGCGAAACTCCATCTCAAAAAAAAAAAAGAAAGAAAGTCTTCCCAGGATAATAGTGGGGAGTTGTTGCCACACCAGGACTGATGGGCAAAGAGAGGAAGCAAGTATTAGACCCCAGGGAGTAACAGATAGCTTAAAAGAGGATTGTGTCTACTGCCAGCCCATGGCTTGGCAGGGAAGGTGCTATGGGAATAAAACCCCAACCTCCCTCAACTTCTACTTTCTAATCTTTTGTCTATACCTATTGGTTGAAATCCATCTCAGTCCAGAGGGCAAGAGGTCCTCTTAATTAAATTAAGAAATGTCAGCCTCTGGAGGCACAGAGCAGGGTTGATCTGGCAGGATAAATAAAGAATATTAAAAATAGGAGTTAATAATTCATAATTAAATAAATTTCTGAAATAAACTTTTAATGTTTTAAATATGAAACCATGTTTTTTTAAGTAAATATAATTGATATTAATAAGGTTCATTCATTCACGTATTCAGCAGAGCTTTAGTGAATACCTACTATATGCCCTCTGCTAAGCACTTAGTAAAATTATTTTATGATTCCCCTCCTCAGGGATTTTATCATTTTGTTTGAAATATAGATGTGAAAAATCAACTATTACAACCATACTGTAAGAGGAAATTTAAAAGAAGGAAGAAGAAGAAACTAAAGGGTGGCTTCTAGGTCAAAATAAAACACAAGCCAAGTGTTAAGGAAGAATAGGGGTTAGACAAGTGGATAATGGGAGAATAGGAGAAATAACCTTATAGGTAAAGTGAGTAGTGCAAATATACGGGGGCTCAAGGAAGCTTGGTTCAGGAAACTAGAACTTTTTCAGTTTTGCTAGAAGGAAGGAAAAACGTAGGGCCAACAAGTTTGGTCTAAATCATTAAGGTACTTTATTTGATAAGTTAGCAGTTGTGTTTTATCCTATAATGGATGAGGTGCCAAGGAGGAATTTTAAGCATTCAAGAGTTTTGCATTCAAGAGATATAACTGTTATAGGTGTGGAGAGGATGCATGGGAAGGGCATAAACCTAGAGAGCAATTAAGAGATTATTACAAAATCCAAAATTGCCAAAGATTTTGTATTAGATTTATCCAGAGAAATAGAACCAATAGGATGCATATATAAAGATATTTATTAAAAGGAATTGGCTCACGTGACTACAGAGGCTGCCATGTCCCAAGATATACAGTCTGCAAGTGGTAGAACAAGAAGAGCTGATGGTTTAGTTCCAGTCCAAGTCCAAAGGCCTAAGATTCAGAAGAATCAGTGGTATAAGTTCCAGTCTGGAGGCCTGGAGGCTAAAAACACAGGATGAGTGGATGCTTCCATTCAAGTCTAAATGCAGGTAAAAGAACAATGTCATATCTAAGAAAGGCAGGACGAATTCCGAGTTACTTGAAGATGGGCAAGCTATTTTGTTCTGTTCAGGTTTCCTGCTGATTGAATGGACCTGCCCACATTAAGGAGGATAATCTCTTTTACTCAGTCTACCAACTCAGATGTTAATCTCATCCAGAAACACTCTCACAGACACACTCAGAATAATGTTTGACCAAATGTCAGTCCACCTCATGGCTCAATCAAGTTGACACATAAAATTAACCATCACAGCCTTGATAGGAAGAGCACAAAGAATATATGCAATAGAAATTGGAGATCAAATGCCTTGGAGACAATAGTTAAACCGGATGCCCCAGAGTCTGTCATGAAAACCTGGATAAAATGTGATCTTACCGACCACTGTGAGACACACTGTGGTCTCACAGTGTGTTCAGGTTTAAAAAGCTCTCACAGGGGAGTTCAGGTTTAAAAAGATTTGTCAATGCCTGTGAGGTAAACCAGCATATGGGAGAGAAGTTTGCACTAAAGTAAAGGCGAGCTTTATATGGTTATTATAAACATTTAAATGGGCAACTTTTATATAATAATTTATTATTATAGTCAAATTATAACTACTCAATATGGGCCATATGATTAGATATAAGACAATTTAGTGCACCAAAGTGGTCTACATTTTCCTTAGAAAAAGAAGAGGTAAAAGCAATAGTCCACTTGCATTGTATGTGTAGATCCGTTGTATATTCAGGAAATTAATATATTGATATTGAATAATTTAGTTCAATATTTGTTTTATTTTTTGCTTAGATGTTGTGCTTTTTCCATTTTCTGTAACTTTTCATACAGCTGTTTGAAAACAATATAACATTGTTTATTTTGAAGAAAATAATCAATTTAGGTAAACAGCAACTTAATAGAGGGTGATTTTAAAACCCCTTAATTAAATTGTCTTTTATTACAAACTGTGTCTTTACGGATAGCATTTTCACAACTCTAGACCTTACTACATATAAAATTAATATATTTTAATATGTAATAATTATATTATTATTAACCATATAGAATCATTATCTAGTTAATTTTTCTTATGTAGAGCTATCTATGTGTGAATATTTTCTGTGTTAACATACCATGGTGAAATGGATAAGCTGAATATCATTTGCAACATCCAAAGGCAAATTAGTTGATATCAATTGCTTCCTTAATACTGAATTATAAAACATATTATAATTTTAAGGCAACACAGCTGTTTACAATGTCTCCTCATTTTTCAGCATCCATTCAGTTCATCCCCTCAACAGAATGGTTTCTATAGAAGCTTCCAAACACTCTTGTTTCCAAACTCCTCTAAAGCATGCTCTGTACCAAAAAGGTGACATTTTCACTAACTGTTTCATGTGTTTGTTTTAATTTTAACTGTAAAGCCAGGTGGTAATCTCCTTGAGGTCAGGGGCCTAATATCTCACTTTGAGCTTCCTAGCCCCTAGCATCCATATTGGTTATATAGTTCTGTGGTCTACATATTAGTAGATTTATTTATTTCTCCTGAGCCTTACTTAAAAAATACTGAAAGGAAATGAGACTATATTTTACATAAGTTATTGCCAGATAATTTTTAAATGCAGCATAAAATTAAACTCATTGAAGAAAGTTTATACAAAACTTTCTTCATTTTATACAAAAATAAAGAAAATAAGTAATCTTTAGTCAATATCTTAGGACTTAGATCAAACATCATGTACGGCAGAATTCTAAAGAGAACTCATTACTTTTCACTTTGAATTAAAATTGAAATACATTTTGTAACTGAAATATGTGTAAGTAAACTCACTTAAAAGATAAGCTATATAAATAAACCTAACTTCTTTATTAAAGAAAAGTTAAAAACACTTATTTTCAACACAAAAATAATAAACTCCCTAACCACACCAAATTTTGTCCTCTTTTTAAAAAACATTTAAATGGGTTTTTGTACAATTAAAAACCATTTTTATTCTTTTATTTCTCTTGTAATTTGTAGGATATTTCTGTGTTTATGTATTTTCATAGACATTGTCATCTATCGGTATTTGTGGGAGATTGGTTCCAGAAACCCTTGTGGATACAAAAATCCTCGGATACTCAAGTCCTTTATCTAAAATGGTATCAGATTTGCATGTCACCTATGCAGATCTTTCTGTTTCTTTGAATCATCTCTAGATTACTTATGATACCTAATGCAATATAAATGCTATGTAAATAGTAATGCTGTATTGTTTAAGGAATAATAACAAGAAAAAAGTCTGTATATGTTCAGTACAGACACAGTTATTCTTTTTTTCCCCAAATATTTTTGATTCAGGGTTGGTTGAATCCATGGACACATTGCACACAGATCTGAAAAGACAACTGTATTTATGTCTAAACATAAAGTATTTGTGTCTTCCTAAATTCATTACAAAGTAATATTCTATAAACTGAATTCCACCTTTTAATTTTCCGCACTAGTTAAAAAAAAAAAAACAACTGCTTGAAAGGACTTAAATTAGGAATTAAGGAAGACCCCAGGTCCAGCAAACCAACATAACTGTTTCCTGTTCTGCGAACTTCTCCGGCTCTACCAGGACTGACACTTTGCTTCCACAGATGTGAGACCAATGACCTAAATCCTTTTTTGAGTACCCCAAAATTCCACTAAAATTTACAAAAGCAATTATATTCTCATTTTATTGATATTTGAAGCATAATTTTAATTTTAAAATAGCCAGGAATGTATCCTTAAGTCTTCCTAAAACATCCTAGAATCTACTCCTAGATGACATTTTAAGGCTAGGAAGACTGTTGCTTACACCTAAACTGTTTTGTTGTTTTTGTTGATTATGAAAACATTATTTTCAAATAGGATATATGATGCATAACAAAATTTAAATACAAATGTCTAGGTAGTATTAGGTACCCTGCTCCATTCTCACTAATTTTTACTTGTTATTAATCATTAATTAATCCAACCCTTGCTGTCTTGCCAAAGTTCAATAGACAAAAATCAAGCTCACCTTCACTGGAAAGACCCCATTTATCTTTCCAATTTTTCCTTCTTTCTTTTCTCCTCCTTACCTACAGGAATGATAGAGAAAAAAAAAAATTGGATCCCAGTGTGATGCCGCTGGTATGTATAAAATCCCTTGACAGTCATTTTCCCATCAGCAGTTTCCCTGCTGGCCAGCTTCTAAGTATCTCCCACTTCCCTTCTCTTCAGGTAGCTGGCTGCTAGATGTTTACTGATTAATTTGCATCAAATGTTCTCCTAGCAACCAACACTAGGATAGGATTAGATACTTTTGTAAAAGACTGTTTTCTGTTAAAGAAGCTTAGACTTCCTAAAACACCACAAACATAAACTAATAACATTTAAGCAAAGGTATAATGTGATTCCTTCACATTTTAAAAAGTAATTTTAGCCAGTTGCTTTTTATTGTTGTTTTTATTTGGGGAAAATCAGCAAATTTTTTTTCTATTTAAAAATTAGCATTTGTGAACACATCTTTTTTTTTTTTTTTTTTTTTTTTTAGACGGAGTCTCACTTGCTGCTGCCCAGGCTGGAGTGCAGTGGCGCAATCTCGGTTTACTGTCGTTTACTGCAACCTCTTCCAGGGTTCAAGCGATTATCCTGCCTCAGCCTCCCGAGTAACTAGGATTACAGGCGCTCGCCACTACGCCCGACTAATTTTTGTATCTTTAGTAGAGACACGGTTTCACCATGTTGGGCAGGCTGATGTCAAACTCTTAACCTCAGGTGATCTGCCCGCCTTGGCCTCCGAAAGTGCTGGGATTACAGGCGTGAGCCATCGCACCTGGCCCACATCTCCATTTAAAACACAGGTAATCTTAACAGTGCAGGAATATATACTGTATACTTTAAATAAAACCACAAAGAATTGGCCTGGTGCGGTGGCTCACGCCTGTAATCCCAGCACTTTGGGAGGCTGAGGCGGGTGGATCACGAGGTCAGGAGATTGAGACCATCCTGGCTAACACAGTGAAACCCCGTCTCTACTAAAAATACAAAAAATTAGCCGGACGTGGTGGCAGGCGCCTGTAGTCCCAGCTACTCGGGAGGCTGAGGCAGGAGAATGGCGTGAACCCGGTAGGTGGAGCTTGCAGTGAGCCGAGATCGCACCACTGCACTCCAGCCTGGGCGACAGAGTGAGACTCCGAGACTCCGTCTCAAAAACAAACAAACAAACAAAAAACACAAAGAATTTATGTCATTTTGTAATTATCAGTGCAAGACATTTAAATGAAAACAAACAGGTCTAGTTTCTAATGGCCAGTTATATAGAGAACACAGTCAATTTTCCTATAAAATTTGATTCATTTTTATTTTTTGAATAAAAATAACATGAAACACAAAAGTTTTCATTAAGATTTACTTTAACTGAAAAGTTAATAAACTCATTTTCCCTGTTTCTCAAAAAGTCTTAGTGTCACCATTTATATATAAACTTTGATAACAATTTTTAATATCAAATTATTACTTAATGGAAAGAAAAGCCATAAGAGAAAATATAACATGTATAATAAATCATGCATAGTAACATTAAATACACTGACCAACAGGACATGATATCTTAGCAGGTCTTTGAAATAAGAGGAAGAAATATTTTATTATGCCCCATTAAGATTTTAATTTAGCAGAGAACAATACAAGAGTAGAAAGTAAGATATTTAGTGTGATCAATAATAGTTTCAGGTTTTAAAGTTATTAAGTTTAAAAGTAGTAATCTCAAGGCTGTAAAACACTTTATAACTTCAAAAAATCTAAGATTCAAAAAATAAAAACCTATAGTTTAATCATCTGGTGGAGATAACAGAATATTTTTCCTAGAGGTAAGAATAAAGCAGCAAATCCTTCATATGGAAATGCATTACTGATTCAACTATGATGGTGATTACCCCTAGAATATTAGAAAACTGATATTTATGTAAATTTCCTTTTCCACTCATAGTTTATTGTTTTCTACGTGGGCATTTCTTAAATCTCACATGTGCTTTAAAGAAATCTGAAATATAAATAATAACCACTTATTTCAAGTTTCAAGACTTTTTAGTTAGGTAGTATATTGAAAACCAAATTCAAATTTTAGAAATTGCGTATATAGATACTGTAATTTTTTACCACCTTGATAGATGATTGTAAAATAAATGATCTAGGGTTAGAGACATGGGAACCCATGTTTGTTGAAGACTTACTCTATACTAGGTACAGTGTCAGATTTTTAAATAAACTGTCTCATATAATCATATCCAAAACAGTTAATATGATATTATCTTCAAATTATAGATCCTATCTGAGATTCAGAAATGTTAAATTGCTCCCAAATACCACAGAACAAAGTTGAAAATCTTGACTGTGAGACACCAAATCTGATTCCTTTCACTATATAAACAACCTCCCATAATTATGGAAGCAAAACATTCTCCACCCCCCAAGTACTTTAGTTATTGATACCCAAGTTTCACAAAGTACTCAGCCAGACTTGGCCTGGACTTTAAAATTACTACTTTCTTCTTCCCCTTATGGCTTATCAAAATCCCCACCATTTTCAGATACCAGTGATAAAAGACTAAACTAACCTGCATAAAAATATGAGATTAAACAACTGGTTTTAAATGTTTATCTTCAGGTAGAGAATAAAACGGAATTTGATTGGAGACACTGAGTTTTTCTGTGTTTGTGTGTGTGTAAATGATTGTCTTGCTAATTCATACATACATTCACACACACACGCATACACACCTCACACATTCCCTCAAGGATGCCTTTCTCCTCCATCTTTGCATAGTCCAATGTAAGAAACACTCTTTGTTAATGAGATTTGAAGAATAGATGTCCCTGATCCATCCACTGACCTATGAAAGGGTTCCAGATCAATCCTGTGTGGTAAGCCATTGACTCTTGTTAAAACCATGGCTATATTGATAATGAATGAAAAAATGTAGAAGGAGAATAACCTGTTGTTATCGGCTGAATTTTCATCTCCCCTGAGTAGCAGCAAGCAAGAGATTCAGACAGCAAGGTTTTGGAAAATGTATTATTACAAATACATGTGTTCAATGATGTCACCCACATTTTGAAGAGCACATCATTAAGAAATATGAGCTAAGTGCCTACTTTCAAAACCTTGGAAGAAAAATAATGGCTTAAACTGCTGTAAGCAGATGCAATACTAAAGGACAAAATGATTTTTATATATGGTCTTTGTTTCAAAAATGAAAGGCAAAATTGAGAACTAATGCTTTACAGAGTCCAATATGATGCTCTTACCAAAGGTGGAAGAGGGAAATGACATCTAGAGGGAATAGTAAAAGAAGTGAGCAATAATAAATACTAAAATAAATTCTGGAAAATATGCTGCAGTACCAACAACTTGAAAACACTTAAGAATTCAACAGAGAAAAATAAGTAAGGTATTGTCTTAGTTGTTTATGAACATGCAAAAGAGAAAAAGAAAAAAATCTCTGCAGTGGCCTGAAGCAGTAGGGAACCAGTGAGTTAAAAAAAGTAAATAATGCTTTAAGCAAGATATCCTGCCACTGTCCTCAACCCATAAACACAACAGTAGATCAGTTTTATCAGAAATTATAGAGAGTGTTAAGCAAATTATACTTTGTAAAACATTAAAAATATTTTTACAGTAAAATTCCAACACACTGTCTATACCCAGAGCAGCTATTGCCTATGAGTGATAGCGGCTGATAAAGTAGCCCTACTTATGTAATGCCACACAAGACATTCTTGCTGAAAAATATTCTCAGATGCAAAAAACCTCCAGAGGGATTAGATCCAGCTCAGTGAAGCTCTCCACTCCAACTCCTACATTGTCCTCAGTTTACTACCCTAACTCCTGCCATCATCCTTGGTATCTTTGGCTCATTTGATCAACTCTTCCAACAATCCAAATTTAAGACCCTTGACAACTTCTTATCCCACCATATCTACCCTTATGGTAAACTTGAGCAAACTCATAATCACCATCACACCCAGGGTCTGGCAATGGCTCTATCTGAAATCTCAAATTCCAAAATCCCACTCTGATTACAATTCTGCGTCATATTCACTCTTCCTCTGGATCATTTCAGCTACATCTGGGCTTCACCTCATTAAAGTTTCTAGTTCCAGACTACCATCCCTTTCTCCCAATACATTAGCTTCCTCTTGAACTCACTACTCTGTATAACTGGCTGAGACTTCAAGGTGTTACAGTTCAATTACTTCTATTCTTCCACCCCAGACTCTGCACGCAGAGGATTCAATCAACCCAAAAGTTTTGCTATTTTCACACCTGGCTTGCCTGTGCAATACATTACTTTGACAATCATATTTGCTAACTTCAGCCTGGTCCAGGTGGCATTGACCTTCCATTATCAGTCAGTGGCCAACTGTCAGAACAGTGATCTCCTATTCCTGAGCGGCCACTCAAAATATTCACCATCACCCTCAAAAGCTTTACCTAGTGTTGTGCTAGTAAATATTCAATCAACAACCCTTTGAAAACAACACAAACAAAAAAGCCCAAATTTGTAGCATTTGCTGATTTTCAAACTGTAAATGCTTCCAACCATGGCTGATTCCAAACTACTAACGTGACATCACTGAATGCCGAGTGGGGAAGCAACGTGGGTAAGTAGCATATATCTTCATATGGCCTTTCCACCAAATACAACCTGGTATCTGTTCTCAGACACAATAGACATAAATAATCTCGAGTATAACTAACAGTGAAAGGTAGTAAAATAATTAGGAAACCATGACTCTTGACTATTTATTACCTTCACTTTAATATAATTTAACTATAAATTTATGTAGTTCACATTTTAATAATAGCCATGTTTAACAACTAGCTCTCAAAATTCCTGAAAACTCAGCGATTAGCTCCTGTAAGCTTCAGCACGTCACTGCCCTTGCACCATTGCGAACTTTCATTTCTCTTAGCTGATGATCCTGCCTCATACTCTACTGAAACACATTCAAGATTGCCCATTAACGAAATTTAAAACATCCCTTGACCCCTGACCCTGTGTCTACATCTACTTATCTGACTTTTTTATACCTGCATATCATTTTTATCAGAAATTCCATTAAAAAGAGTCCATATTACAGTAGTAGTTTCTATGTCCTTACTCTCATTCCTTGCTTTTTCTCTGAAATTTTATGACATCACTATGGGAAAAAGCCATAAATTACATTCAAAATGCAAGGATTTTTTTCTTTCAGTTTTCTGATTGCTTTTTAAAGCAATTCTTGCAGCATTTGGCTCTATTGCATCTTCTTTCTATCTTAAATGTTCTTTCTTCTTGACTGCTGTTAGGCCTTAGGCATTCTGTGAACCATGAAAGACTGGATATAGTACCCTCCATGAGCATCCCTGCAAGAACCAGCTAGCTGATAAAACTGGCCCCCCTACAGCTGAAGTGCGTTAGCCAGGTAAACAAAATATTTGCTGCAGTTGAACCCGGGAGACTCATAGTCTTTCCAGATGTAGTGGATACAGAAGCTCTTGCCTGTTTTCTTGAGAAGAGATGACTACTTAGTAAACCACTTGGTTCCTGGGCCTCTCATACTTATGGGATTGCTGTTGCTTCTTGCATCCCAGAAGCTGAACCTGAGGCCCAATACCTAGATAAAAGAAAGAACACATCTAAGGGGGCCCAGCAAAAGTGGGAATATATTCAGAACACTTAGAACAGGTGACTCAAACTGAAATAGAACTGAAGCGGAGGTGAAAACACAGCTAGAATAAAATTAAGATATACACACACACGCACACACACGCACATACTCAGGACAATGCATGTTTTCAAAACATTCGTGATCTGGCATCAGCTCATTAGCTCAGTTTTCGTTCTCTAAACCCAACGCAGTAGATATCTCAGGAGGTACAGGAAAGGTGGTAAATCTGGAACCCAATGCGAAAACTGTGAGAAATACTGCAGGAGATAAAAGGTGGTTAGGCTCTTGCATGAGTAACTTCAGATAAGAGAGGACCATATAGCACAGGCTTACACGAATGGCAAGAACCAGAAAGATAACATTGAATGCTGGCAAAAACTAGAGAGTAGGATAAGTGCTAGTAGGAGAGAAAATGCTGATTTATAGAGCAATCTACCAGTCTGTAATGAAATATTTGCATATCCTATGACTCACCAATCCTGCTTCCAAGTATATCAGAATGTCAGGATGTAACTGCCCAGTTTATGTGCTGGCCAACTCCAGGGCTTATCTTTCACACAGGGTACTGCAAATGTATACTACATATAAAATTACTTGTGTATTATAGACACACAAAGTTCAAACAAATGTTCAGTTGCTACATTTATAACTCATTGAAAAATAGGATGAACGTGTTGAAAAATCCTTTGATATTAATACATATAATTAATTTAAATAGGTGGCTATATTCATTTCTAATAAAAGGGTAAAATACTAGAAATTCTTTATGTCTAACCTATGTTTTTAATAAAAGTCATCTATTATGATTAGAAATATTTTAAAATGTATGGAGGCAAAAACAATCAGATATATCATACATAATATTATGTGCTTTCCTATCTTTTTTCTTAAATAATTTTATCTTGACCTGTCAGTGAGAATTTTTCCCCTCACCTCTCATAATTCAATATCCTGAATCCACAGAAATGGCTGTTTCCATCTGTACCACTTAGAATAATCAATACTTAGTTAAGTTCATACATAATAATGAATATGTATCTCCAAAAACGTGCTTTGCCAAATTGTGGTATATAATTTTATCCAAGATCAGGACCTTGACAGAAGGGTATCTGCATTTTTGTTTTATTTTACAAGGGATATGGGAATGCTGACTATCTACTTTCTAATTTCTCCCTATATTATTGCTTTGTAAAAGGAAGCATTCTGCCACAGTGAAATAGACATGTGTTTCAGAAAATTCTCCCTTTAGGCCCAAACATGGGCTAACTTCAATAAATGAAAGTGGCATAGTTTACAGAATTGGTTTCTCACAAAGTATTTAGTTGAATCAGCTTTTTAGATGCCTTCAGATTTTTAAAAGAAGCAAAAGAAAAAGCATTCTTCCAGCATCAAGAAAACACTTTGCCACAGATAATTGTCTCATTTAATTTGCATTCCATTGCATACCAAACTGAAAAATAACAATACTCAGGAGTCCAATCTGATGGAAGACTTCCTGTCAAGTAATAAAGTGATAAAAGAAATAAAATGGGAGAGGAAGAAGGGCTGGGAGTAGTGACTCAGTGAAGTTGATGGGTTGGTTGCAAATTCCCAAGTTCAAGTTATCAACCTTTCTTCCTGCTTTACTACTAGCTCCTCTTCCACCAGAAAAAAAAAAAAAAAAAATACAGACAGCCTAAGATATCAGCCAACAAACCTCATTATTGATGGCATCAGGTGGTAGATCAATGCTGGAGGAAAATCAATAGTAAAAATATTTTTCAGTGGTGCATACAGATTAAGAGTATCAGCAGCATTTCTTGATGGAAACCACAAAAGTTCACACACCCCCAAGAGTCATTGTTTCATAGGAGGCAAGACCTTACTTGGTTTTTAGAGCTACTAATTTGCTCCTATATGTTTTCCTGTGTTGTAGAATCTGTAACTGTTTGCTACAAAACGGCAAGGCGGAAGGAAGGAAGGGAGGGAGGGGAAGGGAAGGACAAGGCAGGGGGTGAAAGAGAGATAAAGATACCACTAAAAATAAAATATAATTTCTCATATAGTGGTTTGATTCATGGATATTTACTACATATACGTCCATTTAATAAGTGTAAAGACTGGAAACCTTAAGAGTTAGAAAGCATGCCTAAATTGAAAAGAGTATATCAATTTTTCATCTGAAGAGAGTAAGTAAAAATAGTTTTCCTTGCGTGGAAAGATGATGTTCTATAAGAAATTCCATGTTAAGGGATGCTTATTTAAAATGGGAGAATGATAGGGAAGCAATTCTAAAGAATCACCCTGATTTACAGCCTCTAGTCCCAAAACAGCCTCACACTACATGTCAGTTTTCTTTCCAAGTCATCAATCAGATCAGATCAGAGTACTCTCCTGCCCTAAAGCTTGCAGATATTCTGAAGAAGTGCCCAGACAAGATTATTACTGGGTGAAGTGGGGAATAAGTGAAAGGCTATCACCAGAGACAGGTTAACTTTGAAGGGAAAGCAGCAATTTTTGATATAATAGCCAAAGAAGGCATTGGTTAAAATATAAACCAAACTTGAAGGAGGAAAGAATAACATGTGGATATCTGGTGAGAATAGCAGTGCAACGGCCCCGAGGTAAGAGTGTGTGGCTATTGAAATGTAAGCTTTAGGTCCTCACTTGTGACAGATATCTTCCAAAGTTCTGAAAAGAGCTCTAATAATCTTGTCTGTGTAATTGTGAAGTCGTTTCCTTAAAGGGGTCTCTCAAAATTGTATAAGCTTCAGAAGCCATAAAACTTGGACTTGCCCTTGTGTGTTAGTTACCCAGTTGAGGTCCACAGAAATGAACATGCTCCTTAGTAAATAGAATGGAAACTGTTATTCTGTCAGAATTGCATCCTATCAGGAGAGAAAAACCTATCTTCTTGAGATAGGTTATACGACTTTCACCAATAGAAACTGAAGAACACTATTTCAAGGGAAAAAAGTACAGAAGTCCTAATAAGTCTTCATTTACTTTCTCAGAGGAAATGAAGTATAATTTACCAAGTATTACTGTGATGTGTAAACTTTATAACTTATCTGTTTTGATTTATATTATACATAGCATGTTTCCAAATACTGATTAGCGTCAAACACTCAAGTTTAAGGCTGTGAATAGAGGGGAGCCGGGAAGCTCATGTCCTTCCATGAAATAATCTTGAGTGAACAGGACTAGAAGAGGCTGGTGGTAGAAACTTAAAATAAGCTGATGAAGTCCAGAGTCCTGCAGGAAAGACAGTAGCAAGGGCAGAAGAAGCAACATCAAAGGGGCTAAAAACCTGATAGCCAACATTCATAATTTCTCTAACAAATACCTCACACTTAAGAGAACCCATCAGGATATTCCATTGGCTCATACTCTGAAATCCTTCTAGAACATTTCCTCTTGCCACTTCTCCTACCACTACTATTCTGCTTCAAGCAATTGTTGCTTCTTGCCTGATATTTTCAGCAGTGTCCAAACCACCCTGCCTCATTCTGGACCTTTACCTCTCCTACAACCCACTTACTCTCTACAGTCAGAGTGACCTTTTAAGTAGAAGTCAGATCATGAAATTATTTGTCAGACTGAAATCAAATCCACAAAGTCCACTACAATCTTTATTTCCAACCCCACTCCTCTTTCTGCTTTACTTTTTACATCTTCCTCCCATTGCTTACTCTGCCCCAGCCACACTGGCTGCCTTGCTTTTCTTCGACTATAGCAAGCACACTCCTGTCTTGGGGTTTTGCACTTGCCATTCCTACCAAATAGCCTCATGATATTCCTTCCTCTTTCAAATTTGGCTCACATGTTACCTTTTAACCAATGCCCTCCTTGGCCATCATATCTGAAACTGCAGCTTTCCTTTCAACATTCCCTATCTCTGTTCCCAATTTATTTTTCATATTAGCATGTATTATCATCTATAATTGTATATTTGCTTATTGTCTGCAACTAAAAATGTAAGGTTTATGAGGGCAAGGCATTTTGTCTTTTACTTACTGCTCTATTCCCAGTGCCTAGAATGGGACTAGCATTTAGTAACTATTTAATAAACATCTGTTGAATGAACAAATAAGTTAATGAATGACAGCAGCAGAATGATACACATGGGACTCTGAATTAGCTCACTAATGTATTCAGCATAAGCATAAACTCTTTGGCAAGACATTAAGAGTTCTTTATAACATCCTCAACTGACTTTTCAGACTCATTGCTTCCCATTCCTCCTGTATACTCTGCCATCCAGTTAGGAAAAGCTATATATCCATTACTTCCTTAATACATCAGGTACTTTCATGCCTTAATCTCTTGCTCACACTGTGCCTTCTGCTAGGAATGTCTCTTTTTATCTTCTCGTTCTTTCCCTAGCCAACCTCTGCATATCTCTAGAGACCAAATTCCAGTGTCTTTCCCCTCTGTGAAGTCATCTGTGACTCTTCTAGACAGAATTAATTAATCCCTGCTCAATGCTCCTGGAGTATATTTTACATGTCTCTTTTAAAACAATCAAATTATATCTCAGTTATTTATACCCCAACATGAAATACAGTGTCTCATGCATAATAAATATTTGTTGAATAAATCAATATCTAAGAGTTTAATCTTTCTAGGCCCAAGACACAAGACAATTCAGTGTTTTACCAGTGATTTCTTACCAACAACAGTATTACCATATTATTGCTGTCAATGATAATTAGCATCCATTAAGTGCTCATTGCATGTCATACACTGTTTCAAACACTTTACAAATATGATTTCATATCATGTTCCAAAGGGATTTCTTTATAAATACCAGTCATCACAGCTGATGTTAGAGTTGAGGAAACTGAGTTGTAAAACAGTTACTAAAGATCTGCTTCCTGAAAATGTGCTCTTTGACCATTAGGCTGCAGAATCTCTCAGAAGAATGGTTTAAGGAGAAAGCATGTCCCAAACAAGATGCTATCCAAATATACATCTTTCATTTTCTGAGTATCATTCATTGAACAAATTGATGGCGGCAGGAGGCAGACAAATTCCTAGGCAGACAGGGGTGGGTCCCCAGACCTGACAAATTAAAGCCTGAAAACCAAGCTGCAGGTTCCGGGTAAAGTCCCCGACTGGAGTGAGAACTTCCTCAATGCCTTTTAGCCAATTGAGTGGTGCTTTTTCCAGGCCCATGGACCAACAGGCATGCACTCCTCCATTCAGAGCCCATAAAAACCTCAGACGGTCACAGGTTGGGACTACCCAGCTTTGGGTAGGGCTACCCACTTTGGGTCCCCTCTTCACTGAGACCTGTATATTCTGGTCCAGCTGCAGCCTTGCATGTAGCCAGCTCCTATGCCGGAGCCTGAAGCTGCCCAATCAGCCACAGTAGCCGGCGCGCCTGGGTGTCTTCGGCGGGCCTGAGATCCGGCCAGTAGCGCAAGCCGAGCACAGCTTTCTGGCCAAGTGGGCAGAGCAAGTACAGCTGCAAGCCCAGAGCCGAGCAAAGGCAGGGCAGGAGTGCCTCCAGCCATGGAAATTTCTGACTGGTGAAGCGGCACTCGAAAGAATCCTCTGTCGAAATCTTTAGGCAGTGTATACACCTCAATGGATTAAAGGGCATTAAACTAGAAAGTGATCTATTGAAAATATTTAAATAACCTAAAATAAGCATAAATTTAGAAAGTGGAATTAACCAATACTACATATTTCAACAAATTATAAAAGGATGACAAAAAGGGTTATCCTGCGAGTAGAAAATTTCATACAAGAGGGATTCCCACCCTACCCAGACACACACACACACACACACATACACACACACACACACACAGAATTTACTCCAAAGAAAGAGTGAGAATTTTATCAGTATACCTATTCAAACTTCCTGCTAGTCATCATCAACTTAACTGCCTCATTGATCTCAAATAAGCTTTTGAGGGAGAGAGTCGAAAGAATTCCAAAAAGAAACCAGCATATGAAACAGGGCGATATGCTTTAAGAAGGACTATTAAGGGATTTGCAGGATGAAAGAGGAACATTATTGTTTATATTTAACAATTCAAAAACACTCTTCAATTTTAATTCCATTTTTAGAGGCAACAAAACTAGATTATAAATTACCTGGGGATTTTGGTTTCTGGTTCGGCTAGTTAGGAGCTTGGAAGTTGTTACTTTGTCCTAACAACAAGCAAAAAGCCCAACAAACTGACAACTGAACTTAACAAACTGAAAAATCAATTAACTCTTGTATCTATCAGAGAAGTGAGGGTACAGGGCAAATCACTGCCCCCAAAATTGGAGAGACAGATAGGTGAATACAGAGATTCATAACATAGCTAAGCAGAAGACTACAAGCAGGAAACTCCCCAGGAGCCAGTGCCAGGATAGAAAAACCTAAACTATAATTGATGAATTACTTGAGGCTTAGTGTGGACAAGCTTGAGAGTTAATGACTCCGGAGGATGTAATCACAGGGGAGTCCCCACAGTTTTGTGAATTTTACCTCCAGGAGTTGGACCAGGTTTCCATGGTCAATATTGGACAAAAATCCCCTGTTGCTTCTGGCAGGGGTAAGAGAAAAGTAACCCTTTTGAAATATACGACAGCATTACTTTCTTAATAAATCCTGACCTTAGAAGAAACTATTTTACCAGAGCCTAAACCACTGAGTTTTTCTCAGAGCTCAATCAATCCAGGGAAGAGAAATATCCAACTCTAGCCCACTGTAGTCATCATATCCCATTTAAGGCTGAGAAGCACTTGTGCAGTTCATAGTCCAGACACACTAAAAAACTGAGTTCTTTAGGTATGTAAATGATGAGTTGATGGGTGCAGCAAACCAACAAGGCACATGTATACCTATGCAACAAACCTGCACATTGTGCACATGTACCCTAGAACTTAAAGTATAATAATAATAAAAAAAGTTAGTACAAAAACTGAGCTCTAACCAAAGAGCTATAGAACACTTCCCCTCCCACACCTTACCACACTACTAAATGCCTATGTACTGAAGTTTCTTTTGCCCAATACATCATGTCTAGCTATTGAGAAAAAATTACAAGGCATGTCAAAAGGCAATAAACAAAGCTTGAAGAGACAGAGCAAGTACCGGAACCTCACTTAGATATGGCAGAGATATTGGAATATCAAACTGGAAATTTAAAGGTACTATCATCAATATGTTAAGGGCTTCTGGATAAAGAAGACAGCATGCGAGAACAGATGTGCAACGTAATCAGAGAAATGGAACTTCTATGAAAGAATGGGGGAGAAGAAATGCTGGAGATTAAAAGCACTGTAATAGAAATGATGAATGCCTTTGATGGGCTTATTAGTAGAAAGGCTATGGCTGAGAAAAGAATCTCTGAACTTGAGAATATTTCAATAAAAATGTCCAAAACTAAAACACAAAGAACAAAAAGAGTGAGAAGAAAATCCAGAAAATAATATTTCAGAACCATGGGGCAGCTACAAAACGTGTAAATATGTATAACAGGAACACCAAAAGAAGAAGAAAGAGAAAGGAACATGAACAACATTTGAGGAAATGGTGACTGGGAGTTGCCCCCAGTTAATGTCAGACAGCAAACCTCAGATCCAGGAAGCTAACACCAAGCAGGATAAATGCCAGGCATATCATACGCAAACTTCAGATAATAAAAGATGAAGAAAAAAAAAACTTGAAAGATGCAGGAAACATATACTTTACCTAAAGAAAAGATAAGAATAACATCCAACTTCTCAGAAACATGCAAGCAAGAAGAGAGTGGAATGGGATATTGAAAGCATTGGGAGAAGAAAACCACCAATCTAGAAATCTTTACCCTGCAAAATGATCCTTCAAAGGTCAGGAAGAAATAAAAATTCTGAGACAAGCAGAAATTGAGGGAATGTGTTGGCAGTAGACATACCTTGTAAGAAATGTTAAAAGAAATGCTTCAGAGAGAAGGGAAATTATATAGCTCAAAAACTCAAATCAACATAAAGAAACGTAGAACATCAAACAACGAACAAGTGAAGGTAAAATAAAAAATTTTGTATTTGTATTTTTTACTTCTTTTTCTTTTTTTCTTTTTTCTTTTTTTGAGACAGGGCCTTGCTCTATCGTTCAGGCTGGAATGCAGTGGTATAATCACAGTTCATTGCAGCCTCAACCTCCTCAGACCAAGTAATCCTTCCATCTCAGCCTCCCAAGTAGTTGGGACCAAGTAGTCAGACCACCATGCCTGATTAATTTTTAAATTTTTTGTAGAGATGGGGTCTCTCTATGTTGCCAGGAGGTCCCAAACTCCTGGGCTCAAGGGATCCTCCTGCCTCGGTCTCCCAAAATGCTGGGATTACAGCCATGAGCCACCATACCTGGCCTTCTTATTCTTAATTGATCTAATAGATAAGAGTTTCTTCAAAGTAGTAACAATGTATTTGATTATGTATGCTTATGAGTATGTGTGTACACACACACACATATACTTACATATAAATGAAATGAGACAGCAATGATATATAAGATAGGAAGAAGAAAGTGGAATTATATTGTTATTAGAAGGTATTTGCATGACCCTTGCAGTGGTCTACTGCTATTTGAACATAAGCTTTCCTTAGTGGTAAACTTATATTTCAAACTCTAGGAAATCCACTAAAAGTTTAAAAAGAGGTACAAATAATATGCTAAAAAAGGGGAGAAAATTGAATCATATAAAACGTTTAAATAAAACCACAAATGGCAGAAAAAGAGTGCGTGAAAAATTGGAGCAAAGAACTAGGGCAATGAACAGAAAATAGTAACAAACATTATAGATATTAATTAAATTACATCAATAATCACTTAAAAATCAATCAATGGTGTAAACACACTAGTCAACAGAGATTGTCAGATTGTATATTAAAAAACAGACTCAACTATATGTTTTCTACGAAAACAAAACAAAACAAAACAACAACAACAACAACAACAACAAAAACCCTTTAAATACAAAGACACATACAGGTTAAAAGTTAATAGATGGAGAAAAATATACCATGCTAACATTAATCAAAAGAAAGTGGGATTAGCTTGTTATGATGTCTGCTCTGTCTGAAATTTACGTATTTAAGACAGAGCAGACATCATAACAAGGAAAGTAATCAGTGATAAACAGGGACAACACATAATGATAAAGGGGTCAATTCCTCAAAAAGATATACCAATCTTTAATGTGTATGAGCCTAACAACAGCGTGTCAAAATATGACACAAAAACTAATAGACAAGCAAAGAGAAATAGATGAATCTACTATCATAGCTGGAGTTTTAACACTACCAGAAATGGACAGATCTAGCAGGCAGAAAATCAGTAAGAACATGGTTGACTTCAACAGCACCATCCAAGAAACTAGATATATTTAGGTAGGTGCAAAAGTAAATGTGGTTTTTGTCATTAAAAATAATAGCAAAAAACGCATTTACTTTTGCACCAACCTATTAATTGACATCTATAGATTGCTTTACCCAACAACAGCAAATTACACATTCTTCTCAAGCTCACAGGAAACATGCACCAAGACAGACCATATTCTGGGTCATAAAACACACTTTAACAAATTTAAAAGAATATAAATCATAAAATGTCTGCTTTTAGACCACAATGGATTGAACTGGAAATCAATAACAGAAAGATAGCAAAAGAATTCCAAATTATTTGGAGATTAAATGACATACTTGTCGTCAAAGTTGACATATGAGTCAAAGAAGAAATCTCAAAAGAAATTTTAAAATATCTTAAACTAAATGAAAACATAAGTTATCAAACTTTGTGGGATGCAGCAAAGCAGTGATTAGAGGGATATTTCTAGCACTAAATGCATATGCTAGAAAAGAAGAAAGATTTAAAATTAATAATCTAAGCTTTTAGTATAGGAAACCAGAAAAAGAAAAGCAAATTAATTTCAAAATAAATAGAAGAAAATAATAAAAATTTGAGCAGAAATCAGTGAAATTGACAATAAGAAATTAACAGTGAAAATCAACACAACCAAAAGCTGATTATTTGAAAAGATCAAGAAAATCAATAAGCCTCTATCCAGGCTAAGTAAGAAAAAAAGAGAAAGAACACAAATTAATAATAGCAGAAATACAGAGGGGTCATTACTACATATTTCATGGATATTAAATGTATGGTAAAAGAATATCATGAACAAATCTATACCCACAAAGTTGATAATCTAGAAAAAATGGAGAAAATTTTTTAAAGACACAAATGGCCAAAACACATGCAAGAAAAAAATAGGTCTCAATAGGCTTCAATCTATTTTAAAAATTTAATAAATAATTAATAACATCCCAAAGAGCACCAGGCCCAGATGGGATCACTAGTGAATTTTACTAAAGAATAAGTTACACCATTGCCTACAGTCTACTCCATAAGATAGACATGGAGGAAATACTTTCTAATTCATTCCTTGAGGTCAGCATTATATAAGTTAATACCAAAACCAGACAATGACATTACAAGAAAATAAAACTATAAACCAATATCTCTCATGAATATAGATGCAAAAATCCTAAAAAAAATAGCAGAACAAATTCAAAAGCATATAAGAATTTTACACCTAGAACAAGTGAAATTTATCCCAGCTATGCAAGGCTAATTCAACATTCAAAAAATCAATTGATTTACTCCATCACATCAACAAGCTAAAGAGGAAAGATCACATGATTCTGTCAATAGATATAGAAAATGCATTTGATAAAACCAACACCCATTCATGATAAAAACTCACAGCAAACCGGGAAGAGAGGGAATTTAGGTTAATTTAAAAAATTATAGACCTGTATAGCTAACATCATATTTAATGGTGAGAAACTTGAAGCTATACTTCTGAGATCAAGAGTGAGGCAAAGGCAGGGTGTGGTGGCTCATGTCTGTAACCCCAGCACTTTGGGAAGCCAAGGCAAGAGGATTTCTTGAGCCCAGGAGTTTGAGAGCAGCCTGGGCAACTTAGGGAGATCCTCTCTCTAAAATATATACATATTATATATGTAATATATATATAATATATATATATAATCCATTCACCATGGGTGAATGGATGAACAAACTGTGGTACATATGGATATATATATATATATATATATATATATATATGGAGATATATATATATATATATGGAGATATATATATATATGGAGAGATATATATATATGGAGAGAGATATATATATGGAGATATATATATATGGAGATATATATATATATATGGAGATATATATATATATGGAGATATATATATATATATTTTTTAAATCAGTTTGGCATGATAGTAGATGAATACGGTCCCACCTACTCAGGAAACTGATGTAGGAGGATTTCTTGGTCCTAGGAGGTGGAGATTGCAGTGAGCCATTATTGCACCACTGCACTCCAGCCTAGGTGACAGAGTGAGACCTTGTTTCAAAAAACATCAAACAAATAAAAAAGAACAAGAAGAGAGTGTCCCCTTTCACCACTGCTTCTTAACCTCATACTGGAAATCCTAGCTAATTCAATAAGACAAGACAAGAAAATAAATGTATACATATTGGCAAAGAATAAATAAAACTGCCTTTGTTCACACATGACATGACGGTTTATGTAGGAAATCCAAAAGAATTGGCAAAAAAGTCCCTCCTGGAACTATTAATAATAAGCAATTACAGCAAGATTGCTGGATAAAAGGCTACTATACAAAAGACTGTTGCTTGCCTATATACCAGAAATGATCAACTGGGATTTAAAATGAAAATAATTGATCAACGAAAACAAATAATCAATTGGGATTTAAAATGAAAACACTGATCAATTGGGATTTAAAATGAAAACAGCTGTTGAATAAAATGTACAGAGAACTCTTAAAACTCAACAATAAGGAAACAACCCAATTAAAAAGCCCTGAACAGATAGCTCACCTAAGATATACAGATGTTAAATAAGGTCAGATGCTTTACATCATAATCTTTAGGGAATTGCAAATTAAAACATTAATGATAACCATGATCTACAGATCTATTAAAATGGCTAAAATGCAAATCACTAACAGCACAAAATGCTGGTAAGGATGTGAAGCAATGGGAATTCTCATACTTTGCTGACAGAAATGAAAAATTGTAAAGCCACTTTGGAAGACAATTTGGCAGTTTCTTATAGAACTCAACATATTATTACCATATGATCCAGTAATCATGCACCTTGGTATTTGCCCAAATGAATTGAAAACTTTTATCCACACAAAAATCTGCACACAGATGTTTATAGCAGCTTTAGTCATAATTGCCAAACCTTGGAAGCAACCAACGTGTCCATCCACGGGTGAACATAGAAACAAACTGTGGTACATATGGACAATAACATATTACTCAGCACTAAGAAAAAATTAGCTTACAGTGCCATGAAAAAAAAATGGAAAAACCTTACATAGTAAATACTAAGTGAAACAAGCCAATCTGAAAAGACTACTATCCTTATAATTAGAATTATAAGGATAGTTTGGAAAAGGCAAAACTACTGAGACAGTGAAAAGATCAATGGTTTCCATGGGTTTGGGCTGCAGTGATGAATAGGTGGAAGAGAGAGGATTTTTAGGGCAGTAAAACTAGTCTGTACAATACTATAATGGTAGATTTTTGTCATTACACACTCCCCCAAAATGATAGAACATACAACACTAAGAGTAAACGATGGACTTTGGGAGATAATGATGTGTTGATGTCAGTTCACTGACTGTAGCAAATGTACCATTCTAGTGTGAGATGTTGATAGCTGGGGAGACTACACATATGTGGGAGGACAGGGTTTATGGGAAAGCTCTGCATCTTCTTTGCAATTTTTTAATGAACCTAAAACTACTCTGAAAAAGAAAGTATATTAAAAATATTTAGCTGTTCAGCACCAATTTTATCCACAAAATTTGTAAATTTACACTATTTTGAAAAAAATAAAAAGTAATGCCTAGACTTTTCAATAGCTATCTTCCTATATCTATTAATTCATAATTTTGTTAAACATTTTGTTTAGGAATAAATATATCTTTTACAATAATCTTAGTTAAATGTTATCCTCTTGGAACAAGACTCTCTGTCTGCCTATTTGTTTGAATTTGCCAAAAACATTTAAGTGAATCTGATTTTATAGAGTGCATTCCTTTAGAGTGCTTTTTTGAATGGAAGAAACCTTGCTTCTCTTCAATCTCCAGTCAACTGGCTTAAAAAATTAGTTATAGGAGGCAGAAAAAACGTGTCTATCTTTCAAATTCTTAGCTGTCGAAAGATGAAATTTCAGATTCCACCGAAGAGCATAAGGTGGCTGGGCAGCACCTCTCTGGGGAGTATGGATTTTGGATTATGCCCTAACAGATGGATTTTCCTTGATTGAGGTGAAAGGTGGAACTAACCTAGGAGATGAATTCATGGGTAATTCTACAGATAAACACTTTCAGAGTAGAACTGTAAATGTGGTGAATCTCTGAAGAAAACCTAGGGGTATTTTTTTTAAGTATTCCAATAAAAAGTCATCAGAAAACTTCTGGAAAATGATTCTTGAAGATTGAGAAGACTGCAAGAGATTTAAGGGGAACATGAGTATTGGAAAAGATTTGGAATTATTCTCCAATAGCTTTATTCCTGACCCTACTTACCAACCTGGCTCACAAAGTGCCTCAGAGAAATATTTCCAATGTGTAACAATGCCCAGGAAGCTATGGTTTAGCATTACTCAGGTCAAACTCCAATATCAAGCCCAAAATGTTGCCTACATTCCTTGGTAGCAGATATTAGATTCAAATACTATGCTTCAGGAAGTCATAGCTACTGTGATTTAAAATGCATTTAAAAGTATTGTGAGACAAACAGATTTATAGTAAATGAGATTTAGTGTATTAATTTATAAATGTTGTAAGCACCACCTCCTCTGTACCCACCACCCACCACCGGAACTTTTTATAATAATGATAGCTAAAGTCAGAAGTAAGTCTGTGAAGGAAGTTCATGGCAGCACAAACTTTGAAGTTATTTTTCTCCCCTTGCTTCTCTATAGCAGAGTACGTTTTCTCCCTATAACACAAACTAACCATAAAATTAAGAATGAGAATAGGCTGGGTGTAGTGGCTTACACCTGTAATCCCAGCACTTTGGGAGGCCCAGGTGGGTGTGTCACCTGAGGTCAGGAGTTCGAGACCAGCCTGGCCAACATGGTGAAACCTCATCTCTTCTAAAAATACAAAAATTAACTGGGTGTGTTGGTGCATGCCTGTAATCCCAGCTACTCAGGAACTTGAGGCAGGAGAATCTCTTGAACCCAGGAGGTGGAGGTTGCAGTGAGCCGAGATCATGCCACTGCACTCTAACCTAAGAGAGAGAGTGAGACTCTGTCTCAAAAAATAAATAAATAAAATAAGAAGAGTGAAAATAACACACACACGCACACACACACCCCATACAGCAAAACAGCATAAACATCAGTGTGTGTTTCATTTCTGTGCTTTCTAGAGACCCTAAGAAATTTGATTCACTCTATTTTGAAGAAATCTCTTTCAAATTGATTAGTTGCTAATGGAAGAGCACAAGAATTAAGAATGATTAAAGTAGGTTACCTTGAGAATAAATAGATATCTACAAGAATTTCCTTTGAATCTGGAGACCCAATATGACATTCCTAGTGAACCCGAAGACAGTTGATCAGACCAATAAACATCTAGTCAGTTCTGGACATGTGCTATTGACTTATATACCATAATGTCTTACTTTCCAACAATGCTTTATATAATATTCTTTTTTTTCTCCGTATTGATTATCTTCCCAGCTCTGCAATTCCTAGTTCATTCTGGTTTGTATTTACTGAAAGAGGTACCACTAGAGTGGGCTTTCTTTCAGAAAGTCTTATCATCTCTGGTCACAGTAAACTCATTAACAGTTTCAATTTAATTATGATCTGAAGGGATCTTTATGGTTTGTGTATTATAGCTGGTATTTCTGTTTGCTGTTACTGGTTTCCACAACTACTAAATGTGCCAATTAAAGTGGTTAAGGGATATATAAGTAATATTATAAATTAAGCATCAAAACATAAAATATTATGCCTATAATAAGTGAATACCTTAGGGGAAAATGAGAAGGGCAATTTTACCAGGAAAACAGATTTCAATATTATTTTTATTTACTTTAGAGTTGTCAGTCATTAAAATTCACTAATTATTATAAAAATCATTTACCAGTCCAACCAGCCTCCTAAGATTTTCACTGGGGAAAAGAAAAATTACCATCTGCAAGCTCCTATGATACGGAAATCTCATTTGCAAAGCAACACAAGAAATGTTTATTTGGTGGGACTGATTAAAAGCACTATTAAATATTCATCAATTCCTCCATTTCCTTCCTTCCTCTTCTTTTATTCTGCTAGCAATACTGACAGATAAGGTCCTATAGTCTAACACTTACATAATCAAATGCAAACACCTAATATCATAACCAAAGAGAAAAGCATTCAGAAAGCTGGAAAAGAGACCAACAGCTTGATTTCTTTTTTAAATTCTTTATGGATAAGGTGCTACAAAAAATGAAAGATATATTTCATAATAGAGCATTTTCTTTGTTTAAACAGGCAATATTTATCCCCTCAAGTATTAAATTTTGGATTATTTTATTTTTGTTTAATTTTTTTTTCTATCAACTTGACAGCCGACACTGAGATCATAGAGGTGTGACTAAGGAATTACATCTTCACTTTCCTTCCAACAAGGTGACCACTTGGCAAGAACTCCAGTTCTCAGAAACTGTGACTCATACCCTGATCAAGCACATTAAAGGTCATCTAAGTAATGCCAGGAAAGAACGTGGCTCCCTGCCAAGGTTTCTCTTCCCAGCTCGTAAGTAGAAACAACGTTCATGTTTCCAAATAGTACAATGCAGTTTTATTTACAAACTTCAGAGTTTTAGCCAGTCATAGGGTTGACATTGCAAATGAAGTATTCTGAACTAGTGCCGCAGTGCTTGGAACATTATGACATTGAGGTTTGTGACAAACACAGCACTGATGTTAGATGTGCATCTGGTTTGACGTGGGGCTATAAGCAAAAAAAAAATATTATTTTATAGAATAATCGTATTTGAATGCTTATTGTAACATTTCCTGAAGTGATTGACAAGAGTCGAATATCATTAACAGAGTTCTACTATTAAACATGGCAACACTCTTGAAAAGAACATTGGCTTTTGTCATAATTCCATTAAGTACACCCAATTTAATGACTGATGAATGGCACTTTACTGTTTTCCTATCATTAAATTTTAGCAACATGGTGAGATTGAACTTTTGAACTTGTGTCCACATGCATCTCTTATTGAAGAGTCCTGTTTTCTTATTTTAAATAGGTGTCTACAACAGTGTTATAAGGGGGACAGATAAATATTGTTGACTATTTGAAGTAAAAGTTCATCCTCCGTGACAGCTGACTTCACCTTCTGAAAATGTGGTATTTGAGTTGTAGAAAGGCTCTAGTATGAAAAATAAGTAGAAACAATAGAGAGATGGTTGTCATTCAGAAGATCACAAATGTGACTAAAATAATCTATATTCAGCCACTTTAAAGGTTCAGTATGCCTTGTCCAGTCCCTTTTATCATCTTCCTTTTTTATTTGTCTTGTTGCAATTGTCCTACTTTTCCTGGCAAATTATTCTGAATATTGAAAGTCACTACAGATCTGCAAAGACTCTAAAGTCATTCCTTCTTTGGATTTTATTGTAAATGAAATAATTGGTATAAATGCCTCCTTTCTTTGTATTTTCCATGCACCACTTACTCCCTTGATCTTATGTTCTTCAGAATATTTTTAAAGCAAATCTCTAATTCTGGTTAAGTTTATTTCTCCACCTATTCTATACTTGCAGCCATGCTAAATGTGGCTGGGAAAAAAAGGCACCACAACCACACAGACTATGTTTGATTCAGTTTAAATTCAAGACTATGAACTTTAAAGGAATCCATACTGGTGGTAAGAAGTCTGTACACTTTACTTGTATATTCAGTAGTCCACTTTCCTAGGTTACTATTCTATAATTCTCTTTTCTTACACCTCTAACCTCTTCTCACCCATCTCTGCTTTCAACCAAAGACTGTGTTTCTATTTCGCTGAGAAAAGAGAAGCACACAGAAGATAATTTCTTCAAGCTCTCACTACTGCATCTTCTCAGCCAACATGATCTGTACTCATGTATTTGCCTCCCTTTCTGTTGCAATAGATGGATTCTTTGAGTTTCTAAGGCCATTGCTTCCACTTCTGCAATAGATCTCAGCAATTCTTGTCTGCATGGGTACATTGCTTCATGGATTTCCCCCCTTTTATCTGTTTCATCAATTTTTCTTTTTCCTTTCAGCCATGCAAACATGCTGCTGTTTCTTCCATTATAAAAAAAAGTATAAATTTTTCTTAGCCCTATGTTTGGCTCCAATTGCCTTTTTTAATATAGAGCAAAAATTCTCAAAAGCTTTGTTGGCAATCCTTCTCTAATTTCTCTTCTCCATTTTCTCTTAAGCCCATTCCAGTGAGGTTTTCCCCCATCACTATACTAAAATCATTCTTGTGGGTCATGAAGAATGTCCACAATGCCAAATCTAGTGGTCAATTCTAAATCGTCATCTATTTTAGCCACCAGAAACTTTTAACCCACTCTCTGCTCTTGGTTTTCCTCCTGCCTCAGTGATGGCTCCTTCTCAATCTACTGGGTGCCCTCCTTCTCCCGAACATCTTGAGCATTACAGAGCTCAGTTCTTTCTTCCTGCTTCTAAGCCACATTCCTTTTCTTGGCAATTTCATTCAGTCTCTTTCACAATCTCATCCAGGCTTTAAATACCATCTATATGCAGATGACTGTCATATTATACCTCCAGATCAGACTTCTTTCATGAACCCCAGACTCTTCTATCCAACTATTTATGTAGCATCTTCACTTGGATGTCTATTAAACATCTCAAATTTAAAATGTCCTGAACTGACTCCCAATATTTTCCCCCAAATATGCTTTACTTACAATCTTTCTATCTTAATTTATGACAACTCCATCCTTCTCATCGCACAGGACAAATACTGGAAGACAATCTTAACTCCCCTCCTTATTTTACATGCCAAATCCAATTATGAGAAAATTCTGATTTTTCTCTCCTAGACCAGCCTCACCACTGATCTCCCTGACTCTTTCCTTAACTCTTTACAGCCTCGTTCCAACACAGCACCCAAAGCAATTCTTTTAAAAGTATTGTTAAATCTGTCACTCTCCTGCTCACACTCTAATGTGTTTACATTTATTCCCTAATAAGAACCAATAGCCTTACAAAGTCCTGTATGACCTAGTCCTGTACCTCTCTAACTTCATTTCCTCCTAGGTTTTCTTGATTGCTCTGTTCCAGCCTCGCTGGTCACACGGCTGCTCCTTACACTGTTGCCATGCCCCAATCTTAGAGCCTTGGCTCTATTCTTCCCTCTGCCTGCAAGAATCAATCCCTTGGTATTGACTGGATCCTTCAGCTTGTTCAAAAATTTGCTCAAATGACACCTTCATCTCCTTTGGATATTTGCTCAATGAGCTCTACCCTGATGACCTTATTTAAAATTGAAACCTGCCTTTCTCCTTATCTCCTTATCCCACAACCCTGCTTCACTTTTGCTTTTATTTCATAGAATGTATCATCTAATATACTATCTTTCACATTAATGTTGTTCATTATTATTACATTATTACCATTATTAATGTGTTAGAATATAATCTTCAGGAAAGAGAAGAGATTTTTGCTTATTTTTCTGTATTACTGTTTGGCAGTAAATTCTTGATATATATATATTTGTTGAATGAAAACATGATACATATTTGTAATCTGAGAAAGTATTTCAAAATTAAATTCAAGAAATAAAAGGATATAACTGGAAATGGAAAAACACTAAAGGCCTGAAAATATTTTTAAAAGAGTTCAAAAAGGAATGAAAGAAAAACGAGAGAAAACAAAAATGGAAAGAAGTTGAAGTTTAGGAACAAATAACTGTAGAAGTGTCTAAAAAGATAAGATGGTTTGCAAGTTGATACTGTAACTTTAAAGTTAGATAAACTAATTTCAGGCCTGAAATAATTTTTTTAAATATGATTTTCTATTAATATAGATAATTAATATATGTTAATACAGATTATATAAATATATAATAATATATAAGTATCAATGTTAATACATGTTAAGACATAAATACTAGATTAATATATTATAGTATATATATATATATAATACATATATACAATTGCCCTGTCTTATTCTTCATTAATGTTGTTGCCCAAGTGAATATAAAGACAACCAACAAACTGGCTTGCAGTACTATCCATTCCTCTTTAATTATCTCATAAAATGCACTGTGAAGTTCTCATTTCCCTATGTCCTTGGAAATGATACTTTCTAGGGGTCAAATTCTGTAAATTTCTTACTCACAATATTCAGAATATACACCTGCTTCTCTTGATGAGTTTGATTTCTGTCTTGCCTGGTTACCTAACTGACACTTTGATGGAAAAGACATCCTTTCATTTCTAACTACACTGGTCAGAAAACTGCTACTGCCTTTAAACACTTGGAAACCATAACTAATAATTTATGGTCAGGATTACCTGTGGCCCTAATGTATTCCCCCCCACTACATATATGTGTGTGTGTGTGTGTATATAAAATATATATAATTACTGTGTGTGAGTGTATAAGTTTGTGTGTGTATACATGCATTATTTACCAAATACATTATGTACCAAATGCATTGTTTATCAAATATATTATGTACCAAATACATTATGACCATTGAGGTTTATTCCAGGCATACAAGGTTGGTTCAACATTCAAAATTCAGTCAGTGTATTAAACGTCAGCCAATATCAATAGACTGAAAAAGAAACATAGAATCATCTCAGTAGATGGTGGAAGTAATTGGTGAATGGATCTTTCACTCTGAGGGAAGCCAGCTATCTCTATGGAGAGGCCCTCTTAGCAAGGAACTGGTATCTCTGTTCAGTATCCTTTGAAGACCTAAGTCCTGCTAATAGCCATGTTAATAGGCTTGGAAGCAGATCTTCCCTTGTTTGAGTCTTGACTGAAGCCCTCGCCGAAACTTTGATTGCAGGTTTGTAAAAGGCTTTAGCTGAGCTATGCAGTAAAGCTGCTTCTGGGTTCCTGACCCACAAAAAATGTGAGCTAAGAAATATTTAATGTTTGCAGCCAGTAAATTTTGTGGTAA
Source organism: Pongo pygmaeus (assembly GCF_028885625.2). NCBI lineage: Eukaryota > Metazoa > Chordata > Mammalia > Primates > Hominidae > Pongo > Pongo pygmaeus. Next base: position 97,704,477 of record NC_072378.2, on the reverse strand, counting down.
TCTGTTACACAACCACAGATAAATAATACAATATCGATGCTTAGTTGATATGTGACAAGTGTCAAGATATTTTAATGGAGAAATATGTTTTTTTTCTGCAAATCATGTCAGGACAACTGGACATCTGACAGAAAATGAACCTGCATACCCACCTCACACCGTATGAAACAAAACTAAAAATAGACCCTAGACCTAAATGTAAAGACTAAAACACTAAAACATTTACTCTAAAAGCAAATGTACCCAAAAAGTTATCATTATGACTTTGGGTTATCTTAAGCAGAATATAGAAAGCAAGCATAAAGGAAACATTGGAGAAATTGGACTTCTTAAAATTAAAAACATCTGCTCTTTGAAAAACAGTGTTAAAAAATGAAAAGAAAACAAACAAAGAAACAAAAAAAAAACAACAAAAAAACCAGCAAGGCACAGACTGGGGAGAAATACTGGCAAAACACTTACGGGATAAAGGACTGGTATCCAGAAAAACTCCTCAACTCAAAAATAAGGAAACTAACAACATAATATTTTTAAAGGGGAGAAATTTGAACAGACACTTCTTTTGAGATGGAGTCTTGCTCTGTTGCCCAGGCTGAAATGCAGTGGCACAATCTCGGCTCACCACAACCTCCACCTCCTGGGTTCAAGCCATTCTCCTGCTGCCTCAGCCTCCCGAGTAGCTGGGACTACAGGCATGTGCCACCATGCCCAGCTAATTTTTGTATTTTTAGTAGAGTTGGGGTTTCACCATGTTGGCCAGGCTGGTCTCAAACTCCTGACCTCGTGATCCACCCATCTCGGCCTCCCAAAGTGCTGGGATTACAGGCTTGAGCCACAGTGTCTGGCCTAACAGACACTTCTATTCAGAAGTACAGGTAGTAAATAAGTACATGGACAGATTCTCATCATCATTAGTCTTTATAGAAATGCAAAGAGAAGCCAAAAATAAATATTACTACCTACGTAAAATGGCTGAACAAACAAACAACCTGACAATATCAAGTCCTGACAAGGATGAGGAATAACAGCAACTCTCACATATTGCTGGTGAAAATGAAAAATATTATAGGCATCTTAGCTAACTATAAAACCCAGTAATATCACTCCTAGTTATTTAACCAATAAGATGAAAACATTTGTCCACACAAAGACCTGTAATAATTGTATATAATAATTTATTTATAGTTGCCAAAACATAGAAACAACCCAAATATCCATCAACTGGTCAATGGATGAAAGAAATTCTGGCTCATCTTTATAACAGAGTACTATTGAACAATAAAAAGAATAAGCTGCTGAAATATGCACAACATGGATGAATTTAAAAATCACTACCAAACCCTGCATACTGAATGACCCTATTTATATTCCATAATGGAAAAAATAAAGGAATAGGAAGAGAAGTCAGATAAGTGGTTGCTAGGGGGTTGGCGATTGCCTACAAGGGGAATAAGTTCACTTTTTGGCAGTAACAAAAACATTCTATATCTTCATTGTGGTGGTGGTTATGAAACTACTTATGTTTAATGAAACTCATCCAAGTATATACCTATAAATGGTGACTCTTACTGTATGTAAAGTAACTTAATAACTCTGAAATAAGCAAGGAACTAAAGAAGTAAAATAAATAGATATAAGCAATAAAACAACAAACATAAAGATAAAATAATAGAAAAATGTGAAATTTGGATATGCAAAAATAAAAAATGTTTTATGTAAAATACATGTTAAATACATTTTTTAAAGACTGAGAAAAATATTTGTAACATGTAAAAATGCATTAATATCTTAAGTATATAGAGAACTTCTGAAAATCATTGCAAACCAGGAAAACAACCCAAAGAAAAATGACCAAACAGTAAGAACAGCCATCATACAGAAAACATTCAAACAGCCAAAGCATTTCCAGAAAAATCCTAAGATCACAGGTAATCAGAGAAATGAAAAAATATATAATTATGAGGCATAATTTTTCACCCATTTGTTGGCAAAAATTAATAGTTTTGATAAGACCTAATGTGGCTGACAGCAAAAATGTTTTAGTAAAAAATCATGGCTCTTCTATTTGTCGGTATAAATTGGCACAGACTACTCAGCAGACAATTTGGCTGTATGTATCAACATTGTAGACATATATCTTTGAATCAGTGACATCAAGTCTAGATATCTATTATAGAGAAATACTTGTACAGGGATGAAAACAATAAAATATTTTCTTTCAGTTTTACATGTAATAGCAAAATACTAAACATTTAAATTATCTCTCTCTACATATGTAAATGATTAAAACATTATAACTCTATACCATGGATTCACTTATATTCTTTAAAAGAATATTGTGTGCGTGTGTGTGTGTGTGCATATATATATATATATAGTATAAAAAAGTTGCCCAAGATATACCACTACTGCAAATAAAAGCAAGTTACAGAATAATATGCACATCATCCAATTTTTAAACTATGTGTTTATGTATATATGCTTATTTTATGTATATATGCTTATAGCTATGCAGAGATGGAGATTATATATAGGTATATTAAAAAATGTCCATAGACAACGTTTTCAAGAGCTGCACACCAAACTAATAACAATGGTTACCCAAATGCAGAGCAGGATTTGGAAAGAGTATTTGGAATATGGATTTTCTTTTTTTCTCTATGTTTCTATATAATTTTACATATTTTCAATGGTTACCTAAATGCAGAGAAGTGAGATTTAGAGAGAGGAATTTGGAAGAAGAAATTTTTTTTCTATATTTTTATATCATCTTTAAAATTTTTAAAACAATCGAGTATTTCCTTATTTCTAATAAAATAATTAACAGATAAATAAGACACAGTCCTTAACTTCAAGGAGCTCACACTCTAAGAGGAGACATGCAACCTAACCAACAGTTGAAATGCACTGTGATGTGTTCCTTGAAAACAGTGGATACCAAACTTCCATAGAATCATAGAGGAAGGAAGATGTATGCTTCCTGGAAAAACTGGGGATGGTTTCACATAGGAAATACATTTTATAAAAAAGTATAGTTCATCTGTGGGAAAGAAAGGGAAAGTTATTCTAGAAAGAGACAATTATATATAGTAAATGAGCACACTCTTTGAAATCAGATAACATGTGTTTAGACACAGACTACTTTTACTAGCAGACCCATTTTAAGAGACTACCTAACTTTCAAAGCCATAAGTGTAAAATGGGAATGATATGACCATCTTTGGCAACCTGAGGAATGATGGTATCATTAATATAATAAGCAGAGCATAAACCAGGAAGATTGGGTTTCAGGATGACCATATGAGCTTAGTTTTTAAATGTCAAATTAAAGATTGTGAAGATTAGAAGAGTTGAGACTGAGGATAAGGAATAACAAATCGTGAACATACAGGATATATTAAATCATGGCAGTGGATTAACTGCCCATAAAAATTGTGTTGGCTGAAAAGAGGCCAAAGTGTGATCCATGGACCAGCAAAAAATGGCATCACTTGGGAGCTAGTTTAAAAAGCAGAATCTTGGTCCTCACCTCTAATTCAGATCTGATGAATTAGAGTCTACCTGTTAACCTCCCCCGAGTAATGTATATGCACAGTGAAGTAGTAAGCACTGCTCCAGAAAACACCAGATACTGTCTGTCAATTTGAGAAGAAGGGGTCAGCATGCAAGACAGAGATGTAAACCAAGCAACAGACTGCATATTGCATGATATTTATAGACCACATAGTGAGAAGGGCCATGGAAACCCTTCAAGGACTTACTTTTTTTTCTAAGAGATAAATCCTGATGGTGTTGAATACCGTTCTTTTCTCCTCGTCCATTCTAATCATGTTTATTGTGCTCCTGACACCTTCCATTATCCTTTCCACAGCTCATTATTCTAGTAGAAATCGTGCTGCTCTCTTCACATTGAAAATGATATTGTTTTTGTGGCACCAGCAACAACTTTGTGTTCGTTCATATACACACATTAAGGAATGGATTATCATTAATTATGCACTAAAATGTTCTTGGCAACAGAGTAAGTGACAAAACATTTGCCTTTGTCAGAGTTCTATTAGGTGAACCCAAGTTGAACCACAGAGAAATATGACACTTTTCTTTATTTTAATTTGTATCACCAGGTCAGGATCATGACAGTGACTCTATTTTGCACATTATTTTCTCTATCATTGTAATGATGTTAATGGAATTCTTTTAACTAAGCTGTTTTTAATCAGGTCTACAACCTATTTATTGCATATTCAGAAGAAATTTCATGTTAACATAATTTAATCTACTGAAGGTTGAATTCTATAATAAAAATATGGTTTTCTGAAGAACATTGTTTAAAAGAGTTCAAATGATGCTATATTTTTACTATTTACAGCTAATTCAAGCAGAATTGGAATAAAGAAAATTATAACAATATATCAACCTAGTTCCAATTATAGACTCAAGAAACACTTTTTATTAATTAATAGCATAAGTCACAAGTTACATTTTACTGTAGAAATGATTGGAAACATAGAGCTTACTGTTAGAGTATGCATAAAAAGAAGAACCTTACAAGGAAAATTTTTCCAAAGGTTAATCCAATGCTAGTTTCAATGCTAATGTAAGTTACATTATACAATTTCTATTGATGATTAACTCCAGGTCATAAGAAATTTCAAACATCCTCAGCATTAGTTTCTGGTACACAGTATACTCGGTAATTGGTACATTGTACCTACCCCATTGTTGCTCACGTAAAATTACTTGAATTAAGAGAGGAGGCCAGGCACGGTGGCTCACGCCTGTAATCTCAGCACTTTGGGAGGCCGAGGCGGGCGGATCACGAGGTCAGGAGATCCAGACCATCCTGGCTAACACGGTGAAACCCCGTCTCTACTAAAAATACAAAAAATTAGCCGGGCGAGGTGGCGGGCACCCGTAGCCCCAGCTACTCGGGAGGCTGAGGCAGGAGAATGGCGTGAACCCTGGGGGGCGGAGCCTGCAGTGAGCCGAGATCGTGCCAGAGCACTCCAGCCTGGGCAACAGCGAGACTCCATCTCAAAAAAAAAAAGAGATGAGTGAATGGAAAACCAAGATACTGTTTGCTATACCAGCATTGCTATAAGTAAACTAAAATTTAGTTTCTGAAAGGTACCATAAATAGAAAAAATGCTTGATTCTTTTGTTCATTTTACAGAGATAAGCTATACTAACACTGAGGAGAAAAGGCCTTTCCATTTATTCTATATTCACTCAGTCTCTTCAATGTGCTATAAAAGAGTACAAATGAAAATAGTGCTATGGTATATTGCTATTCAGTTACTTTTTTGTTATTTTGTTTGTAAGGTATATTGATTGGGTTTTTTAAATAAGTTAAAATTGTGCAGATTTCTTGGAGTCTATCATAGGGACAGAAATGAGACTAAAACCAGATTTCCTGAATCTGAATAAAAGGTTCCTCTAAAATTTATAAAGTCCTATTTATTAAACCCCTGCTTTTGATTGGATTGATATATAGATTTTTTCACAGGCACCTTATATAAGAGTAGTAAAACAGGGGCTTTTTTTTTCTTTAAAATGTCTGTTTTCTGCTTATCCACAATGAATCTCTTGAGTTCAATGAGCCCAAGTAGAAAAAGATATTGGGTAAACTCCCTGTATGTAGAAAACCTGGCATTAGCCATGCTGACATTTCTGAGAATCTTCTACCGTAAGAAAATCTTCATCATAGCCAACTAAACAGACAAGTATCAAAAATACCAAATATCATACCACACACACACACCACATACACACAAGTATCTTATAAAGTGGCTATATGGTAGATTATAATGCATCTGTGCACTTGCTTAACTTCATTTCTTTGTCCTGTAGGATATTTCTTTCATATTGTAATATGAGACAAGCTGCCAGACTTTCCATTACAGTAACAAGTTCAACATGTTAACATAGAAACAATCACTGATAAAGAAGCTATGTTGGAGGGATGATTCCTATTAGAGTAATAAATGACTTAGATTTTCATACGTGTCAAATCTATCAACAAATAAGGAAGGATTCTATTATCAATGTGTTCTCATTGCAGATTTATAAGTGACTAACTAAAACGACAAGAAGTTGAGTTTGTGCCAACCCCAGACTGGCCAGAGTCAAAACTGTGGAGCTGTGAATTTGTTATTTTCCTCTGACACCACCTTATTTAACTTGGACATATGCCCCTGCTTTTCATTAACCCTAGGACCTCTTCGTAGCTCTTATTTCTCAGGATTCTCTCTGGTGGTCAAATGGAGATTTGCTTCCTCAGCATCATAAGGCACCACTAGTCCTTTACCCCTGCCCAACCTTGCCACCCACATCCAATCAACAAGTACTGTACCTAACACTCACACTCAGGATCAAGCTTTATTCTTGTATGAATATTGGTGTAAAAGCATTTATATTTTACATTTCTTATATTACTTCTTTTGAATATTAAAACAGTATTTTCTCAGAGTTTTTAAATGCCCTTACCTAAATGCAGAGAATATTTCAGCGTTTCTCAAACTACGTTGTGAGACTAGCATCTACAACAGTTGTATAGGAATGTACTCCACTTGTGAGAATGAGGCACATAGAAAATTATAAATTATTGTAGCAATAATCTCTAGCTATAATTTCACACACGTTGATCTTGTTTACCTACCAAGGACAGAAATATTTTAGAATTTCTTCATTTCTTCCTGTATTCAGGCAAGTACAAGCCCAAATGAGCATCGGGGGTTTTATATAACTTTCTTAATTATGATACAGGAGGCATATCCATTGTATCTGTTTAATTTAGCTAGTTATAGCACTGAGTTAGGGTTACAGGTTCTAACACATAATATCCAGATAGCTAATTTTAGGGCTCTGGTCCAAGTTTTTCAATGCAGACCCATCACCACAAGCAATATTCCCCAATGAAGACATAGAATCACATATGAAGATCAAATAAATAAATCACAGCCCAAACTGGAATGTACATGTGGCAACTACATCAAGTCTTTGTTCTTCATTAAAGACAAATAAAAGTGTATTTTCATTCCACATTCCAGATCAAGGCTCAGAAAATACTTTCCTCTATTCAGGTGTTTTCTAATTATGAGGTCATTACTACAAAATTGATCCTGAGAATAAAAGCATCATCACTGCAGTATTGTCGTTTTTGCTCCCCACTATTCCCTCTGTGTAGGATATAAGTTCTAGTTAGAACCCCCGTATATAGAGTATGAATTCCCACAAAGAATTTTAACTCTGATATCTATCTATCAATCAAATGAGTACATATACATATTCATATATATGGGGAGGTGAGGAACTGCAGTGCATATTACTCCAAAAGGCAACATAGGAAGTGTGATTTATATGTATATAAAAGTGAATTTATGAGAATGAATAATATCTTTCTGTATTTCTTATGTAACATCATAGCTATTCACTTCTTAATCTATACTAATTTTCCAAGGAGTCTGTTTTCTTTATCAAAAGGAAGCTAAGTGAAAGTAAAAGTCACAGAACACTAATTTAAAATCTGATGGCTTGAGTAGAGCAAGCACTTGAGATCATCTTCCTTGAACGAAGTCTCTCTGCAAAGGACTAACAGTATATTTGAGGAAAACCTTTACTGCCATTACAGCCCATCTGCTCTTTAATAACTGAAGACTCTATGAATGGAAGCTTTTTAACCTCCATATGCATGTTTTACAAATAATTTATGCATAATTTTGAGTCTTCATTATATATATTTCCTTTTGGCGTTTTTATTTTGGTTTGATAATTTAAGGCATAATATTCGAGGCACAAAATAGAAAATACCTTTCTCTCTCTTTCTCTCTCTCTAAGGTGTAAAACCTTTATAAAATAGCCAGAATCCCTTTAATGATCTTTGGCCACAAATCTCCCCCACCCCAAACCAGGATAAGAAATTCTTTCAGAATTCTGTTTACAGATATGTAATGCATTTTTTTCTTTATTCCCAGCAATAGTAATTTTACTTTGATCTCATAGCCACCACACCATTAACCACAAGGAAGCTCATAAGCAAGGTACAAGGCAGGCAATGTCTGTGATTTCCAGGAGAAGGTCATAACCCAGAAATTTTTTTTTAAATAACTATTACAATGAGGAACGGGGTGCAGCCACAAAAGGAATAGATATAATTTATGCCTGACTTACTTCAGCAGAATATAGTTTATTTATAAACTGCTTATGGCAAACTCTGTATGCCCCTGTTCTATGCATGTGCTGAACTGTCTTCTAGTAAATTATTTAAATTACACCTAGCAGTAATTCCTGAGGACTTTCATACTTCATTTTCTCTATTAATGTAACAGGGAAAAGCTGCTTTGCAAGGATTGCTCTAAATTCCCAGAGTGTGAGTTCCAGACTCTGTATGTGTTGCATTATGCCTGTCAAAAAACTTGTCTTCTCCTGAAATTTATTACTGAAGTTTCTCTACCCGAGCTACTCATTGAAGCTTTACAGAAAGCTCATACATGATTTAAGCAGCTAACAGCACTGAAAGAAATAGGTCAGGTTAAAAAAAAAAAAGCTGAATTTAAGCTACCTTCACTTATTACTTATGCAAGATTATGCATAATTTAGCATACTGCTGAATATGCAAGGACAGAATAATTGTTTACCAAAATATTTACTCTGAGTTGGTACCTGTGTTTTACTGAGATAAGGTGACTTCTCAGCATTTGCTAATCACTTTTGAATTAAAAAACAATGAGTGAGTTTTTGATTGGGTTGATAACTGCACAACAGTATATGTAAACAGAGATCTTGTTTAACAACTTCATTCAAGTAAAATACATGATACTGTTGTACAGACTGAGCAGTTTCATTAAAGTCATCCCATTTTAGAAAACATTTCTCTCAATTTTTTTTCTTGACTGTAGTCCTATCACATACATGCACAAGTGTTGTAGAAAACCTCTCTGTAAAATGAGCTAGGTTTTTTCTAATGTAAGCTGAACATTACATAAAATTTTCTAAAGTTTGGAAGCAGGCCAGAAGGGTGAGGAGCCACTAATATGAAAGAGCAATTTGGGTTCAAAGTAGGGTCTTCAGGTCAGCTAGTTTCCTAAAGTCAAGTATTCAGTAGACTATAAGCCTTGTTTGACATAACAGTATCTTTATTTGTAGCTTTTCGAAAGAATTTTTTAAAAGAAAAAAAATTCTGTTCCTATAAGAGAGTGTTTGCCAGTGTTTAATTTACGAAATGATCAGTATCCCCTACAACAAGTTTAAAATTCCATAAAACCATCTTACTTTTTAAGTTGAAAAAATGTCTCATGAGGGTGTAAATTCATTAATTTTCATAGTTTGAATAAGTCCAAAGGTAATACACAATATAATTTTTATAATCCTGAAAGAACTGTCATTTTAACCCTTATCCTGAATGAATTATGGTAGTGAAAATAATTGTTTTCTAATAATGCAAATTTATGACAGAAAACATAAAGATATAGGAATCTTAACACGTTTAATTCAATCTTCAGAAATAACAACAAAGTAGTTGAAATTAGAAGTGGTTTTAAAAAATAGATACCAAAATGAATAGAATAAAAAGCTACAAGTAGCTTCTATTTTTTATCTATATCTACTCTAAATAAAAGTAGATTCTATATAGTTATCAAATTTTAAAATGGGAAAATCTCAATATAATGGAAAAAATAAGAGAGCTTTTATACAATGCTCTTTAAACTAACTAAAATTAGCAAATCCACATGTAGATGAACACCAAAATAAATTGCAATTGTATTGAGTCAATAAAATGTTTAAATAATAGAAAATGAGAAAATTTATTTGAAGCTTCATAAGCTCTCCTAAAAGATGCTTATTTTATGCTTTGAAGTGATAGCAGAAATTAGAAAGCAAAAGATACATTTAACTATATAGAAAGAAAACCCTTTATAGGTTTTCAGAATAAGAAGGAATTTGGCCTACATAAAAAATATTTACAGCAACTATGGCCACAGAGTTTATATATGTTATATAAATCTATTGTAAAACTGGTAAGAAATATGTTCAGATTTATTATAAGTAAATATGTATATACAGATAAAGATATCTATATACAGATATAAATTTATAGATAAATATGCATTCATCTTTGTTTATTTATTTAGACTGCAATTTAAACAACAATAAAGTGACATTATTCTATCAAGCTTGATTTTAAAATCATGAGGCTCCATAATGGTGGGAGGGCAAGAAAAGTTAACGTTAGAAGTATTTATGATACTGAAAAATTTTAAAATATTCAGAAAACAAATAGAAATATTCGTGTTATTTGATATATTATATAGACATTAAATATTAAAATTGTCTATTTAGTAATATGTATAGGTTTTCATAAAATACATTTTTAAGTTTAAGACAAAAATATAACTACAAGAGGATTATGTCTATATAGGTAGGTAATGGGGTTAGAAAAAGTAAACAAATACAATTGTGGATGGGAATCATGGTTTTATGAATAATAGTTGATCTTTAATTTTGTTCTAGCTGATTGTATAACAATTTTAACTATAGTATAAGTATTTCAGAACGTTATGTCCCAAAGTTGGTGTTTGTGAATTATTTTCCATTTAAATCTTACTATCCTATGAGTTAGGAACTAAGTATGCCTTTCTAAGTGGTTTGAAGAAATCTCTTTTCAGTGGATTGGTGAGACATTTGCCCATTTAAGAAAATTATTTTATTTTTGTTGCCACTGAAAATATACTGGGCAATAAAATTTTCTAAATAAAAATTTATTTCTTAAATAATTTTTTTCATTTCTTAAATAAAATTTAAGAAATTTTATTGCCCAGTATATTTTCAAAGGCAACAAAAATAAAATAATTTTCACAGAACAAATGTTTGGAATAGGATGATACATTACTAACATATTTCAATCATGTTACATAAAATTTATATGACCATAACTTTTAAGTATACTCACATATATTTAATGAGACAATGTATAGACCTGCTGGCGGAGAAACTGCTAAATATTTCAGAATATATGGCCATAGGCTGCTCATGGTGGCTCATGCCTGTAATCCCAGTACTTCAGGAGGCCAAGGCAGGTGGATCACTTGAGGTCAGGAGTTAGAGACCAGCCTGGCCAACATGCAGAAACAGCGTCTCTACTAAAAATATAAACATTAGCCAGGCGTGGTGGTGTATGCCTGTAGTCCCAGCTACTCAGGATGCTGAGGCAGGAAACACTTGAACCCAGAAGACAGAGTTACGGTGAGCCGAGATCACACCACTGCACTCCAGCCTGGGCAACAGAGTAAGATTCTGTCTCAAAAAACAATGACGACAGAAAAAAAAGTATATAACCATAAATAAATGGGAAATTGGTTAGTATTTAAATCCATTTGTTCAATAATTTTTCCAATAATTTTACTGAATTGGAGGAAAATTTTTGTGAATACCTTAACTCAAAAGACATCACACATTAGATTCACTGATTAAATCAAACATCAGAAGGTTTAAAAGATCATTTTGGAAAAATTATAATAACAGGAATTGCCAATATATGGATAAATAACCATATATGGATATTAGTCTTGTAATTTTTCAAATAATGAACATTTCAAATAATTGATCATTTTTTTATCACAGGTTAACAAATTTAATACAAGGACATAGTCATAAAGTGTATGAATCCCAATGAAACTTTTCTTAAAAATTTTGTGTTCAACAAAAATATACTTAAAAAAACAGCCTCATATTAATAAAAATCAAATCTGTTAAAGCAGCATATTAATCACATTTCTTAACTGGCTGGATATCATAATCAAGAACTTCCATATTAATTTTAATATTTCTATACAAATACAAAAGAAATCAGTTTGTATTTTTGTAATAATTTTACTATAAATTTTGCCTAATTCTCCATTCAATTCCTTTTTTAAAAATTTTTTATTCAAGATGTCTTTTCACAATTGCTTTTGCTTTTGGTTCATACATAAAATGGAAGAGAGTAGAAATTTGAAGTTTTAGCTAAAGACATACATTTTATGTTATTTTTTATGTTTTGTTAAGAAATTACTGCTCTCTTTTCTACAAATTCAATCTTCAAAGAATTCTTTAAGGATTTTCTTCATGTAAGCATTAGAAAGTAGCTATGATGTCTGATTGCCCTTCAGGAGAGGGTCGTCTTACTGCATTGGATGCTCAATGCTACTTATGTGTTATCACTTAATTTTTTTTCTTTTTTTTTTTTTGCAAAATTCCTTTGAAGAATACACTCTTTCTACCTCTTACAGTCATTTAGAAACCAAAGTAAAATTAAGTAATTTTCTGAAAAAGTGAAGTGTATAAAATATCTGAAAACATTCCTCATTTTTATCAATTCATATTGCATTTCAACTTGACTTTGCTGCCTCAGTGTTTCATGTTTTTCTGTTTGTGTAATCTTCATGGTTGCTTGGGCTACAAATTTGTTAGCATCCTACCCAAGGATTCTTTAAAATCATGGTATCTGTTGATCCTCTTTTCTTTCCTGTTTTAGCTTAAAATCTAGTTAAATGTATAAACATGAATTGACCTTCCAAAATTTTCTTCCCCTCCTTTTTAGCAGATTTGGATGTGAAAATTCATGAGGAAAGGACAGCATATTCAATTAATAGTGCTGAAAAACGTTAGTTCATTCATGAAAAAATTTATAACTCTTGTTTGCACTAAAAGCTAACAACAGGTGTACTAAATACTATGAAAAACAAAAATGTAGTAATTTTTTTAGAAAATTCCAAAGAATATTGCATATTCACTATCTCAAGTAAAAAGAATTGACAGACTGGCAGAAATATATGCAAAGCATACACAAGACAGAGAATTAGTTATCCAGAGCATATGAAGAATTCATAGAAATCAATACAGAAAAAAATACTAACATAAAGCAATAATTTGAGAAGGCAATTAAAAATAGAGGAAATCTGAACCTCTCCACCTCCTCTCCACTGTCCCTAGTAATCAGGAAATGGTCCAGTGGGATATAATTTCACACCCAATAATTAGGGCAAGAAAATCGAGATTCTGAAAACATCAAGTGTTGTTGATGATATAAAGGTTACAGTCACATATTTTCAGCTGGTTGGAATGTTCATTGTTAAAATAACTTAGGGGACAAATTTAACAATATAGATAAAGGTTCAAATTCACAGCAATTTCAGTCAAAGTACATACTCTAACAACATTTTGACATTTGAGTACAAGAAGCTTATAACATCATTGTTTATTTCTGAGGGTGAGTGGTATAAAAAAAGATATTTATTATATAATTTATATTTTCTAATGCCTAATGCATTTCAAATTACAATAATACAACATGTTATATTTATATAGCCATAATTCCATTCACACATTATCACAAACACACATCAGCAGATGCAATTAATATGCATTCCAGTATAACACATGTATAAGAAAATTCATACTTTAAGCAAATTTCATTAACAGAAATAAAGAACCACGTTCAATATTTTCCACTTATTAATTAAGAACAAGTCTCCTATTTTGCCCTCTTTAGAAATAATCTTTATTAGGAATAATCAATGAAATACTTATACCAAAGGTTGCATTCTTATACTATATTCAAGCAGAAATACAAAAGGGAAGTTATTGCAGTTTATTTCTAATCTGTGTGCAGTGGCAGTGCAGTGTTTTGCCCTCCTTACAGACTGAATCTTAAATTCACAGTGCTGCTTTCTGATTGGAAGGTTATTCTGTTATTTTAAAGGCCTCATAAATCAGGCAGAATAATCCTGCTCATTCAGTAGTCTTTTCTGAATCAAAATAACTTATTCTAAAAGAAAAAAAGATAAAGAGGACAGTGGGGCTGTTCATTAAAGCATTATTAATAATAATTTACATAAAATGTTATTCTTTTTTCCAACTAAAGTGAACAAGTGCCCAGTTAACCACAATATGAGGACTGTAGAAGAACACCATGCTTACATTCAGGTTACTGTTTTGAGATTACATTTACATTTACATTTGAGATTACATTTACATTCAGGTTACTGTTTTGAGGTTACATTCAGGTTACTGGAGCTAAACTGGGGCTCCAGTACCAGAGCAGTTAGCAACCCTGCCTTTATAGGAAATGATAGAGAGCTGGATGTGGTTATACAGTGAGCCTTCTGTGGGATACTTCTCTGACCTGGCAGATGACCCAATGCCTAGTTGTCCCCCCTGTAACCGGGGGTCCCTCACATGGGAAACCTGTTTATACTAGCCAATACCCTCGTGGCTAATCTGACTCATGGCTAGATTTATGCCTGCCTGACCAATGCTCTGACACTGGGAGCCCAATTTTGTCTGCCCACCACTTCCCCCACTGGGAAAACCTGGCTTGGAGTAACCCCTGGTTCTTCAGATGGAAGGTACAAATTCAACTCACCACCGCAATACTAAACAAGTTCAGGGTTTTACTTACAGATTCTAAGCAGGGAGGGCACAATGAGTCAGGAAGGCAGTCCTTCATCCCTAGGTCATAGGAGGCAGGGATGAAGAGTCAGGCAGAGAGAGAGAAGGAGAGAGCACCCAGCAACTGGAATAAGGTGTGAGTTTTAAGTTTTCAGGCAAATGCCTGAAGGGTCTGTTTAAAGGAAGTGGTGGGAAAGCAAGGACACCAGTCTGCTAGGCAGAAGAAATGACTCTAAGTTCTTATCTCTGGCCACTGGCTTGCCATTTGGTGTGATGTTCTACTTCTAATGCCTAGGCCGCAAACTTTGCCCTGTTGTTCCCATTAGTTACTAATGTGAAATATCTTGCTCTTAGTTATGATTTTCATGTTGGTATGCTATGTAGGCTAGAAAGCATGGTGCTATTTATTTTAGATTTATAATCTCCCCAACAAATATCATACCGTGCCCCACTATTGACTATCATTTGTGAGGTAATTTAAGTAATATAAGATCCCTTCTAACCAATATATTCATTTAGTTTATGATTCTGTATAATAACCAAATCCTTAGCTTGAATTGTCAGAACAACTTTGTGTTTCCTCAGCCTTAATTCAAACTGCTTTTCCTTCTACTTTAACGTGAACCACCTATCTGGTAATTTTAAATCAAAATCCCTAAATGCATTTAGTCATTACTGCTTTATTTATTATTGAGAAACTGTATTCTGTGTATGTATTAGTCTGTTCTCATGCTGCTAATAAAGACTTATCTGAGACTGGGTAATTTATAAAGGAAAGAGGTTTAATAGACTCACAGTTCCACATAGCTGGGGAGGCCTCAAAATCATGGCGGAAGGAGAATGAGGAGCAAAGTCAAATCTTACATGGCAGCAGGCAAGAGAGCATGTGCAGGAGAACTTTTCTTTATAAAACCATCAGATCTCATGAGACTTACTCAATATCATGAGAACAGCATGGGAAAGACCAGCCCCCATGATTCAATTACCTCCCACCAGGTCCCTCCCATGACACGTGGGAATTATGGGAGCTACAATTCAAGATGAGATTTTGGTGAGCACACAGCCAAACCACATCAATGTACTATGCTAATTTGATAATAGTATGTCAAAAATGAATATGATCTGTACGCTGTAGAAATTCCAAGTATATTGACAGAAGAATAGTCAACAAACAGAAATTTCAAGGTGAGTGAGACCATTCCAGCATGGAGCAGGAAAAGGCTGTCCTTGACAGGCATCTAGGGCAGTTTTAGGAGGCTTTCTGAAGGAGAGTTCATCAGCTTGAATTGAAGAATGAGCAGGAGTTAGGACAAGAGTTAAGGGTGAGGTGGCAAGGGGTGGGGGGAATGGTGAAGTCAGGTAGGGAAAAACTGTTCTAGGCAGAAAGGGCAGCCTACTGATCAGCTTTGAGTTGGAAAAAGCATTTAAAAGTGAGCTGGGTTCTTTAGTTTACTATCTCCATCTGGAACAGCAAATAAATGGACATATACTTTTGTATAACATACACAGCAGACCATCAATTTATGTCTTTCTCTTCACTCAAAGTGACACAAAAACTTGCATTGCAGAACACCCACAATTTACTCCACTCCAAATTCATCAGTGTTTTATTGAGGATTTAGATGCTTTAAACATGCTAACAAACAGCATGCTAACTGTTTGCTGGCTGAACAGTTAGCTGAACTATATAATTTTTTTACATCTATTGAAGCATATCAGCTGCTATGAACTAAATGTGTTTCCCCCCAAAATTCATGTGATGAAACTTAACCTCCAAGATGATAGTATTAAGAGGTGGCGCCTTTGGTGGTAACTAGGTCATGAGGGAAGAGCCCTCATGAATCACATTAGTGCCATTATAAAAGAGGTTTGAGGGCCTTTGACTTCAGCCATTTAAGGACATAGCTAAAAGGTATCATCCATGAGGCAGATAGTGAGCCCTCAGCAGACACTGAATCTGTTGACACCTTGATCATGGACTCCCCAGCCTCCAGAACTGTCAACAACAAGCTTCTGTTTACAAATTACCGAGTTATAGCAGCCTGAAAGAACTAGCATACCAACTATCCTATAAGTTACTAGAAGTTATGCATTTCATTTTATTTCTAGCTCACCCTCACTATCTAGAAGAATGCTTTGGAAATGGTGTACACCTAGCAAATGTGCTTACTTACAATCAGTAAACAAACAAAGAAACAAAAAAAAAACTACCCTACTCGTTAAGATTCTAATAAAATATTGGCAATAACAGCTCCTTTAAGTTTTTATTAGTAAGTAGAGATTATCTTACAAATACAATGTTTTCAATTATGGGTAATAAAAAATCAATATTTCATTAAATATTAATATTCCTATATATAGAGAAATATATACATCTCTCTTGGGTACAAATATAAAGACATGAATAATGAGTCTTTACATAAAGTTATATGGTTTTTGTACTAATTGTTAATCACTAAGGCCCTTTAATGAATCAAGAAAGTGCAATATAACTTCTAATATATTTTTCTATCACAATTTTTTTATTTTGATAGGTTACATTGAGTTCTGAGTAAAAAATAAATCCCAACATTCCCAAATAATTTTCTTATATTATTTAAGATTATTTTAGCCCCACTTAATACAAACCAAGCTTTCATTAGCTTCACAAAAACAGCAGTCGGTGGAGAAGGGGAGGTTTCCTGACTCAAAGATTTCATACTCAAAATGAAAATCTAAACTATTGCAAGAAGCTCAGGGATTTGGTAGACCTTGGAGGCTATGAGAACTAAAAATTTTAATGCTGCTGAGCCACTGTCTTCATTTATTTCCTTTCAATTTTTTATATGTTATTAACATATCTTCATAGACCTCCACTTTCCATATGCCCACTGACAGTTCCCAAGTTTTACATTTTATAGCATTAACCACCAGAGAAAGAAAGAGGCTCCATTTCAATTCCCAACTTTCTAGGAAATGGACTATGATCAGGCAGATTGGGATCAAGCATTTACCCCCAGATTAACAGTGGACATAGTGGATCAGGTTGAGTCAAGGAAAAGATGTGGAGGGGATACCTGGTATATCATTTGGGGCAATTCTCAGTTGAAGGTGAGTAAGCTAGCTATTAGCATAATTGCTAATTTCATTTCTCCTCCACTTATAATAATAAAGATTATCCAGTTATTACTCAGTGAATGTCAATAAATAATTTCTATTTTTTTTAAATATGGGATAAACATTCTATGTTGAATGTATTATATATTTTCTGTATCACATTAATGTGCCAATAAAACACATGATTCATCATTTATTAGGATCTCTAAAGCCTGCTCATATTACAGTATTAATTATATATGTCTCTGAGTGTGTATATATATATGTGTGTGTGTATATGTATACCTATTTGTGCATACACACACACACACACACACATAATGTCCAAGGGAAAATTAATGTTGAAAAACCATCCTAGATATTATTGGTGATGTATAAGGGAAACCATGCCAAAACAGGTAGGCCAGAGTGTCTTTCAACTAACCAAACCTGTCACAACAAATGCCATTAGTCACCTGTAGGAGGAAACCAAAGACTGTCTATAATTCAGCCTCCTGTATAAATATGTTGTTAAAATAAGAGAACAAGCTTTGGTTAGGTCAACTTGAAAATTCTGCACTGATCAACATTTGTATTTTTCATTGTAAATTGATGAATTGTCATTTGATGTTTAATGTAGCATTCTCTGTGAGCATGATAAATGGGTATCCAGCTGTGTGGAACCTATGAACTCTTGGTGTGCTGACCTAAACACATTTGCTGATCCTGAAAGGCTGAGAACCAGATACTGGAACATTGCAAGTTTACCAAAGGAGAGACAAGAGATGTTGGCGATCTCTGGGTGGTCAGCCTGGGTAATTCAGTCAATTATCTGCCTCATTGGACAATCTTCAAAATGCAAAAGATACATTCAATTTGATTTAGTAGCTTTTCTACAAATAACAAATTAAACAATTATTAAACACACATTTCCAGAGAAAACAACAGAACTTCCCCCCCATCTCTTTGTTTGCAATTGATTTCTAAGGAAAAACATTTTCTTTGTTTTTTAAGAAGACCACAATCTTCTTACAATGTCAGCATCGGACCTCAATTATATTTCATTCTGCTTTTACTGTGCACACTCTGTTAGCTGCAAACATACATTTCTGCCACGTTAAGTTTGTATCTATGTCTGCTTTTCTATATAATGGAATGTTTATGCCACTGAAAGGTTTCAAATAGCATAACTTTGGAATAAAAACTTGCAGATACCCTAAGTGACTCTAAACAGGATCAGGCAAAGCTTATGTAACCAAACAATCTTAATCTCATTTTGTCTTTCTGTTCCCCATTTTTTAAAAAAAACGATTCTTAGTAAAGTTATAGAAAGCAGTACTGGCAGCAATCTCATTGCCATGTTATCATTGATGAAAAGGGAAGTAGGAATCACTGATCATTAAATCTTTTTAAGTCACTGATCATTTTTAAGTCACTGATCATTAAATCTTTTTATAATCCACTAAAACATTGCAGCTGATTTCTCCAGCCCTATTAAGCTCTTGCATTTAAGTTTCTGTTAATAAAACACATCTGTCAGTCACAATGCAATTTAAAACTAGTGCAACACTAGGCTAGATTTTAAATAATATTTAGCTTTCATAGAAAAATACTATGGTAGATTTTACCTTGAGTCATTTATTTCTCTGCATTGTACTAATTGCACTGGTGCAGCTCTTCAAACAAAGTATTTTTATTTTCAAATGAAAGCAACAAAGTAACTGTACTCATTGAAGAGTAGCATTATTTATTTTCAATTATATCATTGTGCTTAAATATGCACCCCTACAGGCTATAGCAACCACCTATGTGCAGTGAAGTCTGTAAGTTGCTGACATCAGGTCCTCTATTTCACTATTTCTCTACCTTGAATTCTCTCCTAGTCCCTCTCTATTGATCAGTAAGCGTACTTTTCCTCCCCCAAGTATCAGCTGAATCTTTATTTGGTTGAGATAGGCTCATGACACACACGGCAACTGACACCATCCCTTTATGAGAATGTATACACTATCTACAAAGCAACTCTTCCTCACTTATCTCACACTTATGTATACTGCTTTGAATTGTTTGCAGACTGCTTCACATGTGTACCATTCTTTGAAATACTATTGTCCAAAGGTCCACATCTCCTCCTTCACTCCTGTGGATTACCTGTATATTCCACAGCAAATTAGTAATTTATTATTGACATACAGAGTAGTTATTTACTATGAATTGAAGTTTTTTACTGTTCTTTTTATTTCTAAATCAATTTATAATTTTCCATGTCTCTAGCTAGGATCATTTGCATTTTAGTCTTTCTCAATCCTAAAAAGAAGATGATATAAATGATCAGGTTACAAACTTTTTGAAATAAAATAGAGTATTATATAATGCATGAATATTCAATAAAACAGAGGACCAGACTATTTTTTATTCTGATCTTTGTTCTCCAGGCAGGATATAAAGATGTCAAAGATTCCAAATAAATATTTACTAATTAGATGAAATGAAACAGGTTTAATTGTGAACATGTGATTGGTGGGCTAAAACTGAATTTAGGGACTACAAATTATAGTTACTTAATTCAAATGATGCTGTTTCAATTTCTGCTTGTAATATATTTGTGAAGTCCCTATAGTTTTGTTTAAAATATGGATCTTATATGCACAAATTCTGGAACCCTAGCCTTATGTTTCTACAAAACCATTACATTCATATATTTAAGTTGTGTTAATTTCTTGCTAAAATTTAGGTTGTACAAGTTGTTTTAAATTCTTGCTAAAATGTGCGGTCAGCAAATAATTTTAAAGAAGAACAAAAGTTAGTAGTTATCAAGGATGTCAATAAACATAGACTTAGGCAAGGACATATGAGTCAGTCTTTCAGCGGTATGAAGCATTGAAAATAATGGCAAACACTGCAATTACTCTTTCACCAACCTAATATGTTTTTCACTATTTCTTTTTAGATGTATAGAAGCTGTATGCTTAGAAAGAGAAGCGTAGGACCTGAAAACAAATCTGAACAGAACTAGTATAACATAATCAGTTCAATATTTTCTGAATTTTGTCTGCATATTTTGATTTGGCCTCTATTGTAATCTACTCGAGGTTTGGAGAATTAAGTCCTCAGTATTTCACAAGGTAATGTATGAAGAGTTTGGTTCGTCAGCTAAACCGTCTGATTTGAAACCTGCATCTTCTACTACTTACCAGCCTGTGAACTCGGGCAACTTCCTTAGCTTCTCTGGGCCTCAGTTTTGTCACCAATAAAATGAAGAAAAAAGTGTTTCGAGAATTAAATGCTTTAATATATTTAAAGTGTTTAGAACGATACCCAGAATAGAATAGGTATTCAATACATGTTATTATTATTACTAAGTTTTCAAAAAAATATAGCTTTGCTCTTGTTCTGGCACTTGTGGTTCAGTGTATATAATAAAGAAGACTATGGAAAGATCAATTCAATCTTCAATGATTCCAGCATTGCAAAAGCTAAATAAGTTTCTTCCTCAATAACTGCTTTTCTTGATAAAAGGCACTCTTAGTGGGTTATGCTTTTCTCTATAAAAATTCTTATTCACCAACACTTTTTTTTAACCCTCTTAGAGAGGCTGTCAAGTTAATACGGAACTGGCATAATGCTCAAGCTTATAATGACTAGACCTCTATACACAGGCTAAGAGAAAACAAAATCTCTCTTCTGTGTTAGAATATACTGTTCTTTAGTCTCTCTGCCTTGGCTTCTGATTTCTGCCTGCCTTCACGGCAACCTGGCTCCACCCAATCTGTGCCTCAACTCCCTCTCTTCCCTTTCTTACACACTACATACCCTCTTCTGAGGTCAAAGGACAAACAATAAAATCACAGCTATTTTGTACATTAATGCAGAGAACACTAATCTTCTTACACGTCATAAAATACTCAGATTTTTTCAATGATTATCTGTAATATAGTCATCACTCTAAAAAGATAAAAATCTAATTATAAAGCTGTAATTTATTCAGAATGATAGATTCCCAGCTTCATATATTCCTTTGCAACTACTTGATAGAGATTTTTCCAAGGAATATTTAGTTAACTTGACACTTTTGGAAATTTCCCTACATTTGTCAATATAGGGAAGAAAGAACTATGTCTAAATAAGTGACTAATAGTTTTGGGTTTATTGAATTTCAATTGTCCCTATGATTCCTATTCCCATTTCATTAAGTAGTAAGAACTTCCAAAACAGCCTTTGTTAAAAACAAACAGTAAATGAGGAAAGAAAGCCAGAAAAATCAATATATTTAAGAAAATCAGTAACAGTGCAGTGCATTGCAAGCCATCACACTGTTCTGGATTCCAATATTTTAGTGCGTAAAAACTTCTCAGAAACTTACTTTCCATACTATCTGTTCAAATACAGTAAACAAATTATCCTATTTTAAATGGGATCAAGCGATGACTATGTGTTTCTGGATACATTTACACACAACCTGGACATGAATACACCTAGAACCAGTGGACATGGGCATCTGCTCTTCTTGGGGGCTTACAAATTAATCCTTAAGCTGTTTGGGAAAATATGATTACTTATCTTCAAACTACTCAATACTATGCAGCTCTCCTTCACTTCTTTTACATGTTTACCTTTCTCTTTTTTTAATCATTCTTTGGTCCAAGCACTTTTCATTATTATACAACCTAGGAAGCATGGAGTGAGTTACGAAAAATAAGTGGTAAAACTAACAAAGATCAATATTGTGTTTACCAACATAAGTGCCAATCAGAAGCTGACTCCAGGTGAAATTAATGATTAACCCTTTGAATCACTAAGTGGAGGCAGGGGAATGGCTGGAAGCTGCAGAGGGTTCAAGGTGAGAAGTGGCAGCAAGACTGTATTCAAGTAGCATTTCTCTGTGAGCACTTCTAATGAATTGTCTCAATTTACTAGAACAAGACCTGTATCTCCAAGCCTCCTGTCATTTGTTGTGATTTGTTTTCTCATCTGCAAATATTCACTTTAGAACATAGTTTTGTAAGCACAATGTTATACTCTTTTTTATTTAAGAGGATGCCTCCCCCAGAATCATATATGCATCAGACCCCACAACACCTGGATCTGTCCCTTTCTCCCATATTGTCCGATATTTCTTTTGATAATTCCCCTTCCTGCTGTAGTCTTATTTGGCATTTGAATAAAAAGCTTGTTTGTACTAGTAATAATAACAAATACAAACCTTTCTATAAGATTTTAAAATTTCCAAAGCATTTCACACATGTTATGTGATGTGCCCTCACAACAAAATGTAGATTAGCGGGATATTGACATGACTCCTTTATTACAGGTGAAAAAACTTAGATTCACAGATGTTAATCAATTCATGAGTAGACTTTCCATTGAGCTCAAGTTAAGAACAGGTAAAGGGGTGGATCAGTGCTACTATGACAAGATCTTCCATTGCTAAAAACTGCATTCTTTATTCTGGGAGAAATAAGGTCAAAATTAAATTGGGAGAAACTAGGTTTTGCATCAAATTTACCAATATTTATTTATCCTGCCCTACACAAAATGCGTACCAAATAATACTAGATGACTAAGTAACAAGAGAACTGAAAAGTGAAAATTAAACATATCAAGTTAATATATGTGCCTTATTCAGAATTTTTCGCAAGGTAGCAACAGTGTAATTGTTAAGGTGTTTTTTTTTTTTCTGTTTTTGTTTTTGTTTTGAATTCCAACTAAATGACAATCATTATGTTATTTTTTCATAAAAACTTAATTTAAATGATTTCAAAATATTTTATAGCTTTTATTTTTAAAATAAGCTGCATAGCTGCAAAGCCCCATAGACAAACAGCAGCGATACCACACAAGGTGGTTAAACAGCTTATGAATTAAGCTCCATATAGGCAAATTTCTTTGTAAGTAATTTATATTGTATGGTAAACTTGTATCCAACTAGAACAGCAAATTAAAACATTAATCACATCTGTAAAATTTAGGGCCTTGTGCATACAGAAAAAAAATATTAGGGAAATACATTTTCTTGTATTGCTGAAATAAATATTCCACATATGGAAGCCAGTCTAATCCTTCTCATTATAGTGTGGATGAAGATGAACATTAAGCCCATATAACATTTCTTCCTGAATTAGTCAATAGCTCATTTTAGTAGGTAGCACATATTTCCAAACCTGAAATGCCCATGTTCAGTCAGATTTGCAGTCCCCTTTTCCCTCGCTGCTCAGGCTTTCCATCACTGTTAGGTAACCATTGTGATTATTCCATATCCCATCCTGATGAGATGGCAAAACAGCTACGAGCTTTCTTCCCTGAATTAAGCAGGTTGTAAGCCATGGAAAACTAACTTGCCCTGAAATTATCAAGCATTCCAGCACTCTGTAGCTGCACCAAGGCAGGCAGCCTGCCAAAACACATACAAGACACTAGCCCCTATTCTCAAGCACATTTTAATCCAGCTGTTCCTCACAAAACATCCAGCATGCTTTGATTTACTGCTCTACTTAATTAGAATGTAGAGTATGGGAGACCATCTTACACACAAGAAAAGCATCCTGAATGATATTTTAAACTTTATCAAACATGATGGTGGGTTTTTTTTAGTTTGTGTGTGTGTGTTTTATTCTCATAACCAGATATTGAACTGTGTGTGCAATGTTGCTGCATTCTAGTATTGGCAAACTGAACCCAAACATGAAGGTTGACTGTATGGAGAAGGAAGGAAAAACAAACCTATTTCCAATTGCCATTCTAGATACAATCAAGGCAGTGTCCGCTTCAAGCTCTCCATCCTGCAATGAAAATGCCACTGAGAGAATTCTATTGATCCCAGTTCAGGAAATAAAACAATATATAATTTTTTCAAACCCTTAGTCTCCAATTAGATTTTTAGGGGGTTGAATGAAATTATGAGAAGGTTTCTACGTTATGAATGTGGTTGTGTTGCTATCAGGTATTTCCTTCAGGGACATAGCTCCCCTGAGCGACCAGTCCAGACAGGTTCAAGCAGAGCCTCCACCTGCCTGGCATCCCAAATACATGAGGGTCATCTAACAGAAGAAATTTCCAAATGCAGATTTAATTATGTGGAACACAATTTTAAGCATAAGTGCCATAATCCCTAACATTTCTTAGAGATGGAAAAATGAAGATAGCCATAGTAAAATATTGATAATTTTGATAATACTGGGTGCTTTGAGCTCTATGATAAACTAACCCCATTATTTCACAAAAATTAAGTTAGGACATTCACTTATTATTCAATATTCAGTTATTGAAAAAAGATGTTATTTCCTTAACAGATCTAAAATTCCTCCCCCAGATAAAATAATATCTTATCTAGAACCTGTATTTTAGCACCACATATTACATAATCATGATTTAAGTAATTGATTGAATGTAAGGTTTTGTTGAATCCACAGGAAAGGAAACATTAGCTTTCCCATGAGTTTCTAATTCATATGCTTCCTCTAATTTCACATCTTTTTTTCTTTTTTCAAATGTAAAACATACCAGGAGCAGTGAGGAGCGAAATAAAAGAAAGAAAGAGAAACAGAAATTTCCCTAAAAAAAAAATCTTTAAAACTTTAATACATTATGGTTTTAAATATTATAAAGCTGATTTTTGTAATCTAAAATAGCATACATAATATACACAATTTACATTGCACATTAACATAACTGTAAATTCCTTTATTATCCTTCATAGACTTATTTCATAACCAAGGCAGGAATATTATATTTTAAAATAACAAGAATATTGGTGAACTGTTGTCAGCAGTAGGTATACACTCACTTCTGTTTATATTTTAGCATTTTACATTTATATACTTACAAAGAATAGCATGGCATTTTTTTTCAAATGGCCATTTCAATTATTTAATGGTTCATTTAGATTCCATGCAATTCTTTGAATAATTATGTAAAGAGTCTCTCTGAGTTGTGTATATGTCACACCAAAACAGTTAGTTTTGTAGAAAACTATTCAGCCAAATCTTGGGTTGATGTTACTAAGGATAATACATCTTTCAGATTTTGTTTCCTAGCAAGTGATTGTTTTGGCACCATGCATTCATTATCTGTGTTCCTATTCCAAAGCTTTTTCCAATCATTCCTGAAATTCTTAATCAATAAATGTTACCACAGAAGTTTCCTAATGTATACTGTGTAATTTAAAATCTTTGCTTATTGAGCAATAAGCATTATGAGTGACACTGCTTCATAAATCAGGGCATGTAGATGAGAAGCAGGAGGAGGAGAAGGAGGAGGAAGGGAAAAAAGATGAATTTAGAAAATGTAGCAATCAGAAGCTATAAACAAGAGAAGAGGATACCAAAGTAGGATCCACAGAACACTAGTCCTGTGAGATACTTAGTTAAAAATATACAGAGAGATTCTGAGGTCAAACACTTTTGATAACACCGTACAAAACAACCTCTCTTGAAGTTTCACAATGGATTAATATTCTAATACATATCAAAGGCTCTACAAAGTTTACTAGGAAAAAATGTGTTTAATTTTGTTAACTACTATGGTAGGCACTGAGATGCCTACCTCAAGATCCCCCTATAAGGGAGTGTGTGCTCCCAGCTGCAGAAAGTGCATCCAGCGCTCACCCCCAGCTTTCAGCACAAGGGCAGCTCCCATCTGTTGTCTGAGCCAGAGGCCTCAGCATTCTGACCCATTGCACAACTCTTTGACAAGCAGCCTTGCTGCTGTGCACTGCTCTAGGTTTGCTGATGCTTTGTCCCGAGCACGTGCTGCCATTCGATTTCCTCCGCCCAATAGGATTGCTTCCTCCCTGTTCCTTTAAGAAGTGTTGATCTCCCACCTCTGCCTCAGTCTGATCTTAAATAACCCAATCTGAGACAACTGCCATCCAAGAACTTAATTTGACCTTGCTATTTATTTCTGAGCACTTGCTTTGGGGAAGGCTCTAATAAGGGGTCTGGTGGCACAACCCCTTCATCAAGACTTAGGAACAGAGTGCGATGAATCTAACCTGGAAATAATTTCACTCTTTACCTCTGCATCTCTGAGTTGTCCGGCAGAGAAGTCAATGAAGTGTTCTCTCTTTGACCCCTCCTTCAGTCTTTACAATTTTATTGCAAGTATCATCTGGAATTTTAGAAATTAGAGTTGTGTTTTTGTTCATGCTTAAGTCCTTATATATTATAATCCAAATTTCTTTCAAGAAGACTGTTTTCAGTTACTTTTAAGGCCAGAACATAAGATCAGATGGTTTGCTCTCTCTGTGAAGGAAGTTATGAGCAGAGCAGCACTTTACCTGTTTCTAAGGAGTATACTAAACATATTCATTTTTGGGACTTTATACTTATCAGGAAAAAATTTAAATATTGACTAAAAGTACTATTAAAATGTAAGCTATCCATCTCCACTAAAATCACTTGGCATCCTTGCATCCCTAACTGATCAGTAATTAAACTCCAAGTTTAGGACACAAGTTCATTGTAATACTCTAACAAGCAATTTGCTGTTTTCATGATTTTTTTTTAATAATGTAATATTTCAGTTGAAATTTTTTTATTTCATTTCTAAAGAGTATAACATCTAAATATTCATTTTTCATAGAGATAAATTATCATGAAATGTGAAACATTTCACCTAAAGTTGAAACATTTTAATAGATATTAAAAGAGCCCCCAAAGATAAATCTTTATAGAACAAATTAGGATTCTTGCATTCCGTAACTTTTCTATATGAACGTTATTAAAGAGAAGAATATCTTTATCTTTCCTTGGTTTGAAATTTAGGTAGGCCATGTTATGACATGACAAAGAAACAAGTTGTAAACACACTCTGAGTACATATTTAGTAAATTTAAAATACAATTGCACTCGAGGTTTGAAATCAGGTTAATTTTAATTGTCATCATTTTAAGGATATATTTGGATGTTTTAGTTCTAAGGTTTATCCATTGTTATATATGAGCTGATTTTTTTTTTCAAATATCTAGTGAACAGTTTTACTAATTTGGTTTGACTAATAAAATGAGCACTGTTACCACTGCTGGGAAATAATAAACATGTTCTATCCTTAAGCTGTATACATGTTTATTAAGCACGAAGTATTATGCAAATCATATATTTAGAGTTTGCCACCAAAAGTAAACAAAGAAATGAAAAGAATGAACTAGAAAGACCATCAAATAAAAAATGTGAGTTTCAACCACAGTACCAGAGTAGAGAAGGTGGTGACAAATTTCCGTTTCTTCAGTACCTGGAGAACTTTAATTTCCTTCCATTTTTGGAGAAGGGAGTGGAGTCTCAACACTTCAACACATTTTGTCATGAGGGCAGAAAGGGGTATTAAATGGTTTTCCTCAAGCTTATAGCACACAGCTCTCTGCTGCTAGGTGTACCAGTAATTCAGCTGCAAGTAAGCTAATGAAGAAATTAAATCACTTGCCTTTTTCTTGTCTCTTTCTTAGAGAGGATGCATTTTGTGCTGACAGTGCAGAGTTGATAAAATAGCAATTTTTGAAAAGCTTGCTCATTTAGCTACTCTCAGAACCCCTGCTGACATCACTGACATTTTCTCCAAATATGCAAATACTGTAAGTCACTTTCTAAGATGCGTGCATATATTTCCAAAAATGTTATTATTTTATGATCAACTAGGCATAAATGCAGAGGCAGACTAGTTTGCTGGCTTTGTAATGCCACACTCATGAAACGACTTTTTTTTTTTAAATGAGATTTGGTGAGAATCTGTCACAGCCTCATAGATCTTTAAAGGTGAGTTATTCCTTTTATATAGAGAGGGAGTTATTTTAAGGCTTTCCCATTATATAAACATAAAAATAGGAGGTAAAAGCCCGTAAGCCCAGCAAACTTAAATACCTGGGTGACAATGGCAATATTATCGTTAAACTTGACACACAACTTTTGAAATACAGTGCAGATGCAGTAGGCGTGAATACTATCTTATTTAAATGTCTGTATTAAGCACAACCACTCTCTGCTAAAAATGGGGAAAAAACAAACAAGTCATATTCATCAAAGTAATTGTGTAGGTACTTTCAGTACCAAAATGCCTAGAATGAAGGATTGAACTGCTAACAGCAGCAGTGACAGCCATGAATCATGGTAGGCTACTCCGGGGCCTTTACCACCATAAAACAAAAGATGTAGATGAAAAATGCTGCAATTAAGTGATTTGATTTCTGCCCCCTTTTTCCTACTGCATTCGTGCATGGCTGCACAGCAAAGATTGATGGGAAAAATTACTCTACGTGATCTCTGACAGAGCCTTGGAACAATTCTATAAGGGGGAAACATACAAATCAAACCAGCTTTCTTGTATTCAAACAAAATAATACATATAAAGCAAATACTTTAGCCTATATCCAAAGCACCAAAATTTGCATGCACACATAAATTGTTGAGAAATGCTCTGCTATCAAAACCAAACTCATGGATTTTCCAGCTAGTTGGGTTATACTGATATTTGTTTAAATAAATATTCAATCAGTACTGCCGAGTGGCATCTTCAATATGTCTGTGCTCTGAGAACAAATTACAGATACAAATTTGTGGAGGTAAAACATTCTTATCTTTTATATCAATAAATTATTAATGAAAATACACATAAAATAAAATAATAGAAAATTTCACTGACTATTCAACTCCCCTGTCATTATAGTCATTTAGAGGGACATTTTTAATGAGTATTCACCACTCAGTTGGGGTCCCACATAGAAAAGAATCATACTTGAATACAAGGGACTATTTTATTGCGGTTGATATGTATGTTTAAAAGATGCTAAATTTGCAACATCCACTGAATAAAATAAACAATACTGCTAATATGAAGAAAAAATAACTCCTATTATCAGAGGCTAAAGTAAAATTATATGGGTTTCATTACCTGAGGAGAGAAGGTCACTCAGTCTACATCCACTGTAAGATATGCACAGTCAATTTAACTTGAATTTGTGCAATATTATCGCCCCCTCCCCTGAATGGAGAAGAACATGTGTATACTTGACTTTGTAATGTGTACTGAGGCTGCATTTAAAGGCTGCTAGTATACTGATGTTGAATTGGATACATTCTTACATTCTATCTATAAACATTTATACATCTGTCTTTCAAATATTGGGGTGCTTTAAATTATGAGTTAATGACAGCATTTTGAAAGACAGTAAACAGTTTCAATATTACTATTTATTTATGTCTAGTGAGAAACTTTCAAAAATACATTCTACTGAAATTTATTTTACTACAGCTGCTCAGGCAGTTATCCAAAAACAATGTGCTTAATTGTTGTGGTTCTCTTGCTGTCAGCCACAATAGGAAACCTCAGGGTCCCAAGGCCAGAATTCATTAGTGGATTCTCTGACTTTAATAATGAGGAAATCTGTGAAATACTAGCATGGTTTGATGAAATATTACAGACTTGAAAATCAGGAGACCTGGGCTCGCCACTAATTAATATTAGGCTGAACCACATGAAATCACTGTTTTTGTAGTCCAAAAATGGTTGAATATCACAATTATAAGTGGTTCAACCTATTTAGTTTGGTATAGGATAAGCATTCATCTTCAATTTCTTAGATATAAAATACACAAAATGAACATCTGCAATTCTTACCAGTAGGTATTTAATATGCTTTGGTGAAATTTATATTTTTTATCTTCACCTGTTTGGTAATAATTCATATACTTTACCAGTGATCATTAAATAAGTTAGCAACCTTTATCAATTTACCAAGCTATAAGGATTTATCTTAAGGAATCAAGGTAAATCTATAGAATAAATTCATTTAGTGAAATTTCCATAAGAACTCAATTAATTCTTTCTTTTATAAGTGGGGTTTTGTTTATCTATTGGGACACTTAAAAGATTTTTCACTTTATTTTTGGTAGATTGTCTCTTTCTTATATAAAAACAAAGAATATAAGTAGCAAAAAAAAAATGCCTGAGGACAATATGGAAATTTAAACATCATCATCATAGTAATAAGTATGCTGTGACTGAACTTAAAATCTGGTTCCAAGCTTCCTGGCAGACAGAATAAAAAGGGAATAAATGTTAGCGTCCTCTTGTCTTTCATCTTTTATATTTAGATTCTTAAGGTCAAGAGACATCTCTTATTCATTTAGATACTATGAAGTAGTCTCTTCCTTTATATCCTGCCCCTTCTATTAACTATTTTTCTTTTATGGAATTTTTAGTAAGCCATTAAATAGATCAGTGTAGAAACTACATTCTATAGAAGACTTCTATTATCATATTTTTCAATATTTCATACATGAGGATGTATGGCGGTGTATAGGGAAACCCTGGTAACATAACTATAAATTGAAAAAAAAAACCTTAAAATACTTGATCCCCCAATACCAGAACAATTAAGTTATTTTTGTAGAAATAACTAGTTAGAGATATACTATCTTAAGTATTTTAGATTATTTCAATAGTGCCAATGATAGTATCTACTAAAATTAGAAATATAAAATATTTTCTATTCTCTTAATTTTTTTACTAAGGTATGGTTGGAATACAATAAACAACACATTTGAAGTGTAGAATTTGATAAGACTTTACATATGCACACACCCTTGAAACTACCACCATAATCAAAATAAGTGCATTCATCACACCTGAAAGTCTTCTTGTGCTCCTTTGTTATCCCTCCCTCATATTTCTCTCTTCCCTACTGATATATTTCTGTCACTGTAGATTAGTCTGTACTTTCTATAACTTTATATAAGTGAAATCATATGGCGTGTCTTTTTTTGTCTGACTTCTTTCATTCAAAACAATGATTAATATTTTGAAATTAGTCCATGGTGTTTGCATATATCAATAGTTCACTTTTTGTCAGTGCTGAGTTAGTGTTCCACTGTAAGAAAATATCACACTTTTTAAAAACATGTTCACCAGCTGATGGACATTTGTGTTGTTTCCAGTATGAGTTATTACAAAGAAAGCTGCTATAAACATAGCATCTTTTCTCTTAATATTGTTGAGAGAACGAAAAGATGCAGACTGAGAGAAAATATTTGCTAAGCATATATTTGATAAAAGACTTTTATCCAGAATATATAAAGAACTCTCAAAATCCAGTAATAAGAAAACAAAAAAACTATTATAAATAAGTAAAAGATTTGAAGACATTACCAAAGAAGACATACAGGTGGTATATAAGGACATATAGGAAGATGGTCAAAATCATTAGTCATTAGGGAAAAGTAAACTTAAAGCACAATGTGATCCCACCTATTGAAATGACTAAAACTAATATAAAAGCCTATACCAAGTTTTGGCAAGGATGTGGAGAAATTAGAAGCTCCCATAAACTACCAGTAGGAGAGTAAAATGGTATACCCTCTTTGGAAAACAGCTTGACAGTTCCTTAAAAAGTTAAAGATATACCTATCGTATGATTTTGAAATGAATGATTTTTAAACTGATTTTAGTAAAAGATAATTCTTAGCAGGCTTGAGGCTAGAAGTATGTTCCTTGCTTAGCATAATCTCTGTTAATGCTTAATTCCCTCCCCTTTTAACAATTTAAGCATTAAATATCCTTTATATGCCATTAATTTCCAATTTTACATCTGTATCACAGGCTTTGCCATTTAACCCTAAACTTGAATATCTAAAACTTATTTTGTTAATAATAGTTCTTACTGGCCGGGAGTGGTGGCTCACACCCATAATCCCAGCACTCTGGGAGGCTGAGGTGGGTGGATCACCTGAGGTCAGGGATTCAAGACCAGCCTGGCCAACATGATGAAACCCCGTCTCTACTAAAAATACAAAAAAAGATTCGCCAGGAGTCGTTGTGGCACCTGTAATCCCAGCTACTTGGGAGGCTGAGGCAGGAGAATCGCTTGAACCCACAAGGCAGAGGTTGCAGTGAGCCAAGATCGCATCACTGCACTCCAGCCTTGGAGACAGAGTAAGACTCTGTCTCAAAAAAAAAAAAAAAAAAAAAAATGTAGAAGTAGTTCTTACCTATGCTTCCCTATCTGAGGAACAGTACTATTCTCCAACTAGTGTGTTATGCCAAAATTCTAGGAATCATACCTAATGTTTCTCTTCCTTCACTACCCATTACTGTTCCCCATAGACAACCAATTAACAAAATCTGTTGTCTGTATCCCAAAAACGTGTCCAGAATCTGTCCAGTTCTCATTTCCATTGCTACTTCTATAGTTCAAATTTCCATTATCCCTCATTACATTGCTATAGTAAATTCCTAATAGCCATTTTTATTTCCACTCAAAATCCTAACCTCTGCAGTCCATAGTTCCTATAGCATTCAGAATATTCTTTTTAAAACCTAAATCAGTTTTTGTTACTCCCCTTCTTAAACCCCTCAATGCTTTTCTTTACCATTTGGAATGAAATCCAAACTCTACCATTATCTAAGTTATCTGTCAAGCTTCTGGTTCTCTCATACACCACACAACTCCCAAACTGCTCTAGACACCCTGGTCTTCTTTATGTTCCTTAAACTCTCCAAGCTCATTCTCACCGTTGGGTCTTTGCACTGAACCTGGTGCTGCCAGGCCTTTCTTAGGCCTGGTTTTTGTCATTTGGATGTCAGCTCTAATATCTCTGCAGTGAATATTCCCTGATTACTGAATCTAAATTAGCACTCCTCCATTACCCCTATGCCATTATCTCATTCCATCACCATGGTATCTTATTAATGCATTTATTTTATTGTGTGTTGTCTATCTCACTTCATCTAAGACATTATTATCATTACCAAAATACTGAAATCTTGTCAATATTTTTTATCTTATATTAGGAATAATATTTGGCGAGTAGGGGACAGTCAATATTTATTGAATGAATTTTTTTGGAGGATACATTTACATGGAAGTTAAAGGCAATTTTATTCCCCAAAATCACTTGTTTATGTTTGTTTGTATATTTTTTATTTGTTTTACTTATATGAAAAAATGAAAAAGTAAGGAATATTTCAAAAAAAAGGAAAAGGAGACAAATGCTACGTTGGAATGGAAAATTTTTCATAAAATAAGAATTTTGTCATAATTAGAAGCTTAGGGAACTGTTGCTTGATATGACAATCATTCTGGGGAAGAACACTAAAGCATAAAGCAAGCACTCATAACGCAGTCTTCTGTCTCCATTAATCAAGTTTATAGCAGCCACATGTAGCACCACCAGATGCTGAAATTTTTAGTGGCTAGAAAAATCTCGGATTTTATACTAGACAGTCACTAACTGGGGGTGCAGAGCAAGTCACATTACTGCCCTCTAATCCACAGGGCTTAAATAAAGGCTCTTTGGTCAGCTCCTATAACCCTAGGAACAAATATTCCCTTTGACTACATCTAGGGGCTTGGGGTGTCATCTAGTCTTATTAAGGGGAGAAAAATGACATCATCTTAGAAAAAATAAATTTTCATTTCTATCTTAATGGTGACACTATCCTGGAAAGTCAGCCTCTTCCTTTCAAAATAGTGGTTAATGGCAACATTCAAAAGAAAATAAAATGGCCCAATCAGGCAGAGGGTATGAAAAATGCAAATAGCAAAGTCAGTGGCCTAGGCGACTGGTTGGGCGTGGTGGGATCTTTAAGTAAATAAGGCTCCTTAAAGTACAGTCAGCCACAGAGCACACAAGCTGGAATAAAGAAATGGGAAACACAGAGCAGGAGCATGCAGCAACCACAAGGAAAGCAAAAGACACAAAAGGAGCCCAGAGACAGTGGCCTCTGAGAGAGAAAGTGGCCTCTGAGAGAGAAAGTGATGGAGAGCAGCCCTTTTAGTGTGCCATTGCCAGAAGGAGAAACTGTGTAGGGAAAAGTGAAAAAAGGTGAAGATCTAGCAATGAAAGCAGCAAAGGCCTTGAATTGCTAAAAATGGAACACAGAAAAAAAATCATCCATACATTTCCTCCACTGTATGTAGGAAAATGGCTAGAAGAAGTCTATTGAGAAATCCAAGCATAATTCATTGTATAAGAAGAGTTTACTCAGCCCAAAGTCTCCTTAAGCTGATAAGCAACTTCAGCAAAATCTCAGGATACAAAATCAATGTACAAAAATCACAAGCATTCTTATACATCAATAACAGACAAACAGAGAGCCAAATCATGAGTGAACTCCCATTCACAATTGCTTCAAAGAGAATAAAATACCTAGGAATCCAACTTACAACGGATGTGAAGGACCTCTTCAAGGAGAACTACAAACCACTGCTCAAGGAAATAAAAGAGGATACAAACAAATGGAAGAACATTCCATGCTCATGGGTAGGAAGAATCAATATAGTGAAAATGGCCATCCTTCCCAAGGTAATTTACAGATTCAATGCCATCCCCATCAAGCTACCAATGACTTTCTTCACAGAATTGGAAAAAACTACTTTAAAGTTCATATGGAACCAAAAAAGAGCCCGCATCGCCAAGTCAATCCTAAGCCAAAAGAACAAAGCTGGAGGCATCACGCTACCTGACTTCAAACTATACTAAAAGGCTACAGTAACCAAAACAGCATGGTACTGGTACCAAAACAGAGATATAGATCAATGGAACAGAACAGAGCCGTCAGAAATAATGCCACATATCTACAACTACCTGATCTTTGACAAACCTGAGAAAAACAAGAAATGGGGAAAGGATTCCCTATTTAATAAATGGTGCTGGGAAAACTGGCTAGCCATATGTAGAAAGCTGAAACTGGATCCCTTCCTTACACCTTATACAAAAAGCAATTCAAGATGGATTAAAGACTTAAATGTTAGACCTAAAACCATAAAAACCCTAGAAGAAAACCTAGGCATTACCATTCAGGACACAGGCATGGGCAAGGACTTCATGTCTAAAACACCAAAAGCAATGGCAACAAAAGCCAAAATTGACAAATGGGATCTAATTAAACTAAAGAGCTTCTGCACAGCAAAGGAAACCACCATCAGAGTGAACAGGCAACCTACAAAATGGGAGAAAATTTTCGCAACCTACTCATCTGACAAAGGGCTAATATCCAGAATCTACAATGAACTCCAACAAATTTACAAGAAAAAAACAAACAACCCCATCAAAAAGTGGGCAAAGGACATGAACAGACACTTCTCAAAAGAAGACATTTATACAGCCAAAAGACACATGAAAAAATGCTCACCATCACTGGCCATCAGAGAAATGCAAATCAAAACTACAATGCGATACCATCTCACACCAGTTAGAATGGCAATCATTAAAAAGTCAGGAAACAACAGGTGCTGGAGAGGATGTGGAGAAATAGGAACACTTTTACACTGTTGGTGGGACTGTAAACTAGTTCAACCACTGTGGAAGTCAGTGTGGCGATTCCTCAGGGATCTAGAACTAGAAATTCCATTCAACCCAGCCATCCCATTACTGGGTATATACCCAAAGGACTATAAATCATGCTGCTATAAAGACACATACACACGTATGTTTATTGCGGCATTACTCACAATAGCAAAGACTTGGAACCAACCCAAATGTCCAAAAATGATAGACTGGATTAAGAAAATGTGGCACATATACACCATGGAATACTATGCAGCCATAAAAAATGATGAGTTCATGTCCTTTGTAGGGACATGGATGAAATTGGAAATCATCATTCTCAGTAAACTATCACAAGAACAAAAAACCAAACACCGCATATTCTCACTCATAGGTGGGAATTGAACAATGAGAACACATGGACACAGGAAGGGGAACATCACAGTTTGGGGACTGTTGTGGGGTGGGGGGAGGGGGGAGGGATAGCATTGGGAGATATACCTAATGCTAGATGACGAGTTAGTGGGTGCAGCGCACCAGCATGGCACATGTATACATATGTAACTTACCTGCACATTGCGCACATGTACCATAAAACCTAAAGTATAATAATAATAATAATAATAATAATAAATAAATTAAAAAAATAAAATAAAATAAAAGAAGAGTTTAAAGGAAGGAATTAGCACCTGTACCACACACTGTTGGTTATGTTTAACTTAATTGATTCATAAATACGGCCATTAGTTAATAGATGGTGTCAGATCTGTTTATCTACTACATAAACCCATTTTTAAACATTTAAGTTTCAATTTATAAACCTTATGAGATAACCAATTATTTCCTATACACTAGAGCTCTGAATAATAATCAAGTGCCGAGAAGAAAAAGCAGATTATTCAGATTATTCTCTCTCTCTTTTTTTTTTTTTTTTTTTTTTTGATAGGATTTTGCTTTGTTGCCTAGGCTGGAGTACAGTAACATGATTATGGCTCAACCTCTTGGGCTCAAGCAATTCTCTTGCCTCAGTCCCCTGAGTAGCTGGAACAGGTGAACACCACCACACCCAGCTAATGTTTTTAATTTTTTGTAGAGACAGGTTCTCATTGTGTTGCCCAGGCTAGTCTCAAAGTCCTGGCCCCATGCAGTCTTCCAGCCTGAGCTTCCCAAAGTACTGGGATTAGAGGCATGAGCCACTGTGCCCAGCCATATTACTCTTGATTTTATTTGCTATGACCCAACTTCCCTAACAGAGTGGAGGGAGAAGAGGATAATAAATTGAAGACTGGAATCAACCTAAATTCCCATCAACAGTAGACTGGATAAAGAAAATGTGATACATGTACACGATGGAATACTATTTTGCCATTAAAAAAGAACAAGATCATGTCCTTTGCAGGAACATAGGTAGACCTGGAAGGCATTATCCTAAGCAAACTAAGGAATAGAAAACCAAATACTGCATATTCTTACTTGGAAGTGAGAGCTAACCAATGAGAACACATGGACACAAGGAGAATAACAACAGACACTGGAGTCTACTTGAGGGTGAAGGGTGGGAGGAGGGAGAGGACAGGAAAAAATACCTTTCAAGTATTATGCTTATTACTCAGGTGACATAATTATCTACACACCAAACCCTTGTGACACACAGTTTATCTATGTAAAAAGCCTGAACATATACCCTTGAACCTAAAATAAAAATTTTAAAAAGAAACAATAAACCGAATAGTGAAAAATCATGAGAATGCACGGATTAAATGAAAAATACAAAAGATAAATGAAGTACACAGGTGTTTATTTTCTTTAATATAGGATCAATAGAAAGTGTCTTACCAGGCCAGGTGTGGTGGCTCACGCCTGTAATCCCAGCACTTTGGGAGGCCGAGGCAGGCAGATCATGAGGTCAGGAGATCAAGACCATCCTGGCTAACACGGTGAAACACTCTCTCTAAAAAAAATACAAAAAATTAGCTGAGCGTGGTGATAGATGCCTGTAGTCCCAGCTACTTGGGAGGCTGAGGCAGGAGAATGGCATGAACCTGGGAGGCGGAGTTTGCAGTGAGCCAAGATAGCACCACTGCACTCCAGCCTGGGCAAAAGAGCGAGACTCCGTCTCAAAAAAAAAAAATAAATAATAAATAATAAATAAAGTGTCTTACCAAAAAGAAAAGATGAAAGTGGATAGGCTTTTCTTAGGGAATAAAAGTAACCTAAACTCTCTGAGAGATTGAGAAATGTTTCCTTTCTCTTGAGTGTCTGAGTGCTTATAGAGGAAGGAGAAAACCAATCTATTTAGCCAGAATAAAACAATATTTTGAGCCTATGTGTGTCTCTGCACATGAGGTGGGTCTCCTGAATACAGCACACTGATGGGTCTTGAGTCTTTATCCAATTTGCCAGTCTGTGTCTTTTAATTGGTGCATTTAGCCCATTTACATTTAAGGTTAATATTGTTATGTGTGAATTGGATCCTGTCATTATGATGTTAGCTGGTTATTTTGCTTGTTAGTTGATGCAGTTTCTTCCTAGCATCGATGGTCTTTACAGTTTGGCATGTTTTTGTAGTGGCTGGTACTGGTTGTTCCTTTCCATGTTTAGTGCTTCCTTCAAGAACTCTTGTAGGGCAGGCCTGGTGGTGACAAAATCTCTCAGCATTTGCTTGTCTGTAAAGAATTTTCTTTCCCCTTCACTTATGAAGCTTAGTTTGGCTAGATATGAAATTCTAGGTTGAAAATTCTTTTCTTTAAGAATGTTGAATATTGGCCCCCACTCTCTTCTGGCTTGTAGAGTTTCTGCCGAGAGATCTGCTGTTAGTCTGATGGGCTTCCCTTTGTGGGTAACCCGACCTTTCTCTCTGGCTGCCCTTAACATTTTTTCCTTCATTTCAACTTTGGTGAATCTGACAATTATGTGTCTTGGAGTTGTTCTTCTCGAGGAGTATCTTTGTGGCATTCTTTGTATTTCCTGAATTTGAATGTTGGCCTGCCTTGCTAGGTTGGGGAAGTTCTCCTGGATAATATCCTACAGAGTGTTTTCCAACTTGGTTCCATTCTCCTGTCACTTTCAGGTACACCAATCAGACATACATTTGGTCTTCTCACATAGTCCATATTTCTTAGAGGCTTTGTTCATTTCTTTTTTACTCTTTTTTCTCTAAACTTGTCTTCTCGCTTTCATTTCATTCATTTGATCTTCAATCACTGATACCCTTTCTTCCAGTTGATCAAATCGGCTACTGAAGCTTGTGCATTCGTCATGTAGTTCTCGTGCCATGGTTTTCCGCTCAGTGCTGGGAGAACCACTACTCTCTTCAAAGCTGTCAGACAGGGACATTTAAGTCTGCAAAGGTTACTGCTGCCTTTTGTTCGGCTATGCCCTGACCCTAGAGGTGCAAATTGAATCCAGCAGCACATCAAAAAGCTTATCCACCATGATCAAGTGGGCTTCATTCCTGGGATGCAAGGCTGGTTCAACATATGCAAATCAATAAACATAATCCAGCATATAAACAGAACCAAAGACAAAAACCACATGATTATCTCAATAGATGCAGAAAAGGCCTTTGACAAAATTCAACAGCCCTTCATGCTAAAAACTCTCAATTAATTAGGTATTGATGGGACGTATCTCAAAATAATGAGAGCTATTTATTAACAATCCACAGCCAATATCATACTGAATGGGCAAAAACTGGAAGCATTCCCTTTGAAAACTGGCACAAGACAGGGATGCCCTCTCTCACCACTCCTATTCAACATAGTGTTGGAAATTCTGGCCAGGAAAATCAGGCAGGAGAAAGAAATAAAGGGTATTCAATTATGAAAAGAGGAAGTCAAATTGTCCCTGTTTGCAGATGACATGATTGTATAGCTAGAAAACCCCATCATCTCTGCCCAAAATCTCCTTAAGCTGATAAGCAACTTCAGCAAAGTCTCAGGATACAAAATCAATGTGCAAAAATCACAAGCATTCTTATACACCAATAACACACAGAGAGCCAAATCATGAGTGAACTCCTATTCACAATTGCTTCAAAGAGAATAAAATACCTAGGAATCCAACTTACAACGGATGTGAAGGATCTCTTTGAGGAGAACTACAAACCACTGCTCAACGAAATAAAAGAGGACACAAATAAATGGAAGAATATTCCATGCTCATAGATAGGAAGAATCAATATCGTGAAAATGGCCATACTGTCCAAGGTAATTTATAGATTCAATGCCATCCTCATCAAGCTACCAATGACTTTCTTCACAGAATTGGAAAAAACTACTTTAAAGTTCATATGGAACCAAAAAAGAGCCCACATTGACAAGTCAATCCTAAGCCAAAAGAACAAAGCTGGAGGCATCATGCTACCTGACTTTAAACTATACTACAAGGCTACAGTAACCAAAACAGCATGGTACTGGTACCACAACAGA
This sequence comes from Pongo pygmaeus, assembly GCF_028885625.2. Lineage (NCBI taxonomy): Eukaryota > Metazoa > Chordata > Mammalia > Primates > Hominidae > Pongo > Pongo pygmaeus. The sequence continues at coordinate 97,664,294 of NC_072378.2, read as the reverse complement.
GATATAGACCAATGGAACAGAATAGAGCCCTCAGAAACAATACCACACATCTACAACTATCTGATCTTTGATAAACCTGACAAAAACAAGAAATGGGGAAAGGATTCCCTATTTAATAAATGGTTCTGGGAAAACTGGCTAGCCATATGTGGAAAGCTGAAACTGGATCACTTCCTTACACCTTATACAAAAATTAATTCAAGATGGATTAAAGACTTAAATGTTAGACCTAAAACCATAAAAACCCTAGAAGAAAACCTAGGCAATACCATTCAGGACATAGGCATGGGCAAGGACTTCATGTCTAAAACACCAAAAGCAATGGCAACAAAAGCCAAAATAGGCAAATGGGATCTAATTAAACTAAAGAGCTTCTGCACAGCAAAAGACACTACCATGAGAGTGAACAGGCAACCTACAGAATGGGAGAAAAGTTTTTGCAATCTACTCATCTGATAAAGGGCTAATATTCAGAATCTACAAAGAACTTAAACAAACTTACAAGAAAAAAACAAACAACCCCATCAACAAGTAGGTGAAGGTTATGAACAGACAATTCTCAAAAGAAGACATTTATGTAGCCAACAGACACATGAAAAAATGCTCATCATCAGTGGTCATCAGAGAAATGTAAATCAAAACCACAATGAGATATCATCTCACACCAGTTAGAATGGTGATCATTAAAAAGTCAGGAAACAACAGGTGCTGGAGAGGATGTGGAGAAATAGGAACACTTTTACACTGTTGGTGGGACTGTAAACTAGTTCAACCATTGTGGAAGTCAGTGTGGCGATTCCTCAAGGATCTAGAACTAGAAATACCATTTGACCCAGCCATCCCATTACTGGGTATATACCCAAAGGATTATAAATCATGCTGCTATAAAGACACATGCACATGTATGTTTATTGCGGCACTAGTCACAATAGGAAAGACTTGGAACCAACCCAAATGTCCATCAATGATAGACTGGATTAAGAAAATGTGGCACATATACACCATGGAATACTATGCAGCCATAAAAAATGATAAGTTCATGTCCTTTGTAGGGACATGGATGAAGCTGGAAACCATCATTCTCAGCAAACTATTGCAAGGACAGAAAACCAAACACCGCATGTTCTCACTCATAGGTGGAAATTGAACAATGAGAACACTTGGACACAGCAACGGGAACATCACACACCGGGGCCTGTTTTGTGGTGGAGGGCGGGGGAAGGGATAGCATTAGGAGATATACCTAATATAAATGACAAGTTAATGGGTGCAGCACACCAACATGGCACATGTATACATATGTAACAAACCTGCACGTTGTGCACATGTACCCTAGAACTTAAAGTATAATAATAAAAAAGCAATATTATTCAAAGAAAAGACATTTCAGTTTTCATTAGTCCATTTTAACGCTGCTAATAAAAATATACCTGAGACTGGGTAATTTATAAAGGAAAGAGGTTTAATTCACTCACAGTTCATCATGGCTGGGAAGACCTCAGGAAACTTACAATTATGGTGAACGGGGAAGCAAGCATGTCCTTCTTCACATGGCAGCAGCAAAGAGAAATGCCAAGCAAAAGTGGGGAAAGCCCATTATAAAACCATGAGATCTCATGAGAACTCATTATCACAAGAACAGCATGAGGGTAACCGCCCCCATGATTAAATTACCTCCCACTGGGTCCCTCCCACGACATATGGGGATTATGGGAACACAATTCAAGATGAGATTTGGGTGGGGACACAGCCAAAACATATCACAGTCATGGATACAATATCTAGAAAATAGTCTTAAGCTCACACACAATATCTTAAGTGGGTTCTTATACCCTTTTCCCATCCTCTTTGCACTGAGATTCCCAAAGAATAATCTCTAAGAATACTTTTCACACAGATTCTTTAGCAAATATATTCTGACCTCATCCTTCAGAGAGAAGTCTTTTCAAAGGTAGCAAGGGTCTAAAATACACCAATTAAATCTTCCTATCTCTCTCTATACATGTATCTATCTATCTATCTATCTATCTATCTATGTTTTTTAAAGGGCTTTAAAAATCAGATAGCTACAAAAACCAAAGGGATAATGTAGAATTTACCTAGAGTGTCAGAATATGAATATTGACTTGGGAAACATAAATCAAACACAAGCAAAAGATTATCTTAATTTCTATAATTGTTCACTAAAAGTTCCAAATTGACTCAATTCATTTTTCATATAGTAAAATAACATCTACTCACAGTCAATTAGGTACAAACATATTCAATATTCACTCAACAAACATTCATTCAAAAGTTTCCTTTATGCAGGATGTGTTTGGCCTTATGCTCAAGGCCATCATTCCCTTGGAGTGCAAGAAAATAACTTTGATCATGTTCTATATCTTATAAACTGCAATATAACATTTATATTCCCAACATGGACATGAAGCCCCAAGACAAAATTCTACTTTTGATCTCAGATTATTCCTCAAAACTACTCAGGCTTTACTTTTTAAATGTATTCTGGTATATAAAATTTAAGGTTTTTGAGAACTTCAAATAGATGTAATGAAAAAACATTATTCAATTAGTTTATTTTAGTATATTTGACCCATGATATTCAAAATACTACTTAGTGATATTTTTTAATGTAGAGACTCAGAGATTTAATAGTATGCAACTTCTTCCACTAAAATATAAAACCATGGTCATATTCATTACACTTAGATAAATCTTTCCAATAGTATGATGTAATTATTATTTTAAGTTCATATGTCTTAAAATCTGATGTTTTAAAAGGCTGTAGGGAAATAAAATTTTAGCTTCTAAAATTCATTATTTTAAAATTTACTATACAATATCAGGAGTTAATTTGAAGTTATCAGCCAAAATGCACATTTTTTTCTAGTCACAGAGTCTAAATGTATAATAAAATATAGAATATCATTTTCTCTCAAGCATTTCTTGATTATAATTTATATATAAACCAATCTTGTATGAGTATATGGATAATGCTAAAATCTGATATTTTAAAATTAAATATACTTAACGGAGAATATAACACTAAGGAAATCAATCTTTTAAGATATTTTAAGTAGGAATAAATATAACTAAAACTTTACAGCTTCACTTTTAAAATATTCCTGTATCAATTAAACAAATTTTCTTTATTTAAAAATATTTTGCTCATTTTTTCAGTCATTAATTTTCTAGGTACATTTAACTGCACCCTGTATTTCACCTGGAAAAAGTTAAAAGTATACACATTTTTTAAAGAAAGAATAATTAACTTCCTTGAAAATTATTTCCCATTCTTTCTATAAAAACACAATGAATATTGAATACTAGTCTACAAAATAATGAAATTTAAAATGTAACAATTATCTTTGTATTTCACCAAATAGTATATGGGTTTTACAACTATATTTTTTAAAATTTTAGGACAACACATTTAAATTATAAAATACAGGTACATTATTTGCACATTGAAATTATGAGTGACAGATTAGCATTATTATGAAAGATTTACACATGCCTTGGACAAGAAATATTAACAACATTAATAGCTACCATTTATTATATGCCTACTAAGTCCCAGGACTTATCCTAGGCCCTTTGCATATATCATTTTTAATAGTCACAACATTCCTGCAAGGTAGAGATTATTTTTTCATTTTTACAGCCGGTGCAACTGTGATTCAGTCCAAGAAAGCACTTGCCTGAGGCCAAACAAGTGGAAGAGCTGGAATTCAAACTCAAATCCCTATCAAATCTGTTTAGAAGCCTTTGACTTTATTCATCTATGATAAATTATGGGTAAATATGTTTCCTATTTTTTCAAAATTCACTATCAATTAAAATGTTTCCAAAAGCGACATCTGACAACAAAGCAGCCACAGGCTTCATTAAGGTATTGAGGCATTTGGGAACCACGCTACTGATATTAACGAAACTCAAAATTTAAACTTTAAAACTTCACTATTTGTAGTAGGATAATCATGTTTGTTGAGACAGAAGTGATTTCACCTTCATTTTCAAACATCTGTCTAAGAGTGTCTTTTAGAAACAAGGTGTAGTTGAACCATGATAACTAGTGTGTACTACCCACCCTAAAGGAAGGTTTCACTTGTGCTTAATAATAATGTAAACTTTTGTTTTGTTTTTGTTGTTGTTTTTTGAAACAGCATCTCACTCTGTCACCCAGGCTAGAGGGCAGTGGCCCGATCTCGGCTCACTGCAACCTCCGCTTCCTGGGTTCAAGTGATTCTTGTGCCTCAGCCTCCTGAGTAGCTGGGATTACAGGTGTGTGCCACCATGCCCAGCTATTTTTTTTGTGTTTTTTGCAGAGATGAGGTTTCGCCAGGTTAGCAAGGTTCATCTTGAACTTGTGGCCTAAAGAAATCCGCCCATCTCAGCCTCCCAAATTGGTGAGATTACAGGCGTGAGCCACTGCACCCAGCCCAATAATGTAAACTTTAGTTGAAAGCTTACTGTTGTTAGCTAAGTGCTTCAAATGCATTATTTAACTTTTACAACATCCTCATGAGGAACGATCTTTTGATTTTAAAAGTAAATAAACTGAAGCACAAACTATATGAATCAGTTTACTCACAGCCAAGCAGCTAATAAATAGGAAAGCTAAATTTAGACTTCAAATTTGCTCAGCTCCAAAGTCTAACATTCATAACATCTACCTTGCTCTACACACAGTGGTCTTTAGAAATGAACATCATCCAAATCCTCACATAAGGAATGGGGTTTGGACTGTGCTAGTTAACTGAGCCTGTAAAAAGGAGGGCTACAACCTTGTCCTGCCTTCTTACCCCATTTCAACTCAAGAATTTATTTCTCCACTTGGAAAGTGAACTCTATGTATTAGGCAGTCTCTAAGATCCATTTAAGTAATACAATTTTTAAGATCCTATTAGTGTCTTTCTTTTCTGTAACTGAACAGTGCTACTAAAAATATCTCCAAGGGTTTGTTATTGTTTTGCCCTCATTTCTATCTCTTCCCATGGGCGTTTTAGAGGTTAAGTGAACTATGTGTATTAGAAGTCATATATGTGTGACTGGAGTGCCGGCTCTTGTCCCTGCTCTGCTAAGGCATGTGTAACCTCAGGGAAGTAACACAAACTGTCTAAACTTCAGGTGTGTGTGTTTTGTTGTTTTTTTAATCCATAACCTGAAAAAAAGTCTAATATTTACCCCAAAGGACTGTGTGAGAAAAAAATTAATGTCAAAGTGCTTGGCACAGAGTAAACTCAAGAGAACTTAAAAATGATTATTTTTTATTGTTATTGTTATTATGAAACTGAGAGGTTATGCTATGCAATTTATGTGAAATCATTTAAAATCACGAAAAGTTAATGAGGACAAAATATTCTCTGCTAATGTACTCTAGATGAATTTTAAAATTATATTTATATGTACATATGTGTATATCTCTCCATCTATATGTATAGACACATAGATATCTGGTGTTAGACACCCACTTAAAAATTCAGCTTTGATATGAATTTTGGTCTCCTTTTTTCCCCAGTATTTTTAGATGGCATGGCTGACAAGATCAGCATCAGATATAGATAGAATGATAATATGCAAAAGCACACAGAATTCTCACATATATAAATGCTGTTGAGTTATTTTAAGACATTTTGTGGAAACTACTAAAGTGGTGGGGATGGGACAATGATGCATCAACTGAATTAATCACTATCATCACTCTTCTAAAGAAAAAACAAAGCAAGTTCAGCACACTCAATCATCACGAACACGAGGAGAATGGAGCTGCATAAAACCAGGGCTGGGTCCCCCATTCTCTGGTAGGCAATATTAAAAATCTGCAGCCATTGTAGACTGCTCCACACTACCTAATTCTGAAATATCTATTTATAAACACCAGAAAGGGAATTTTTGTTTGCCTACTTGTCTGCTTTTTATTTATTTATTTGGTTTCCTTACAAAGACAAAATGGAACTGCTATAAGGCTGCAGAAAGTCCTGAAACCAGACATTTGAGCCTATCAATGAAGAATTCACCTGATGGTAAGAGTAAAAATGACATAGATAGTAAGTGTCAAAGACATCTCATTGAGAAAGGCAGCCTTCTGTTCACAAAAGCTGGCAATTCTAAGATGTGAGGTTGTCTAAGTCTCACCAAACCTCGGATGTCAATGTAAGAGCAATTCCACAGCATCTAGTTTTTTGCACATTTTTTTTCACAGATACAGTTGTTTGCCACTGATCCAAATGCATTTCTCTCCCATGTACTGTTACTCAAGGATAACCCAGATACTAAGGATATCTTTATAAAAGACTAGGAAAAACAGGCAATAGGCTCCTTAGTGACTTGCTTCAGCAAGAACTGGTATGAAAGTGGTAACATAATCAGTTAACCTCAACTGCTCATATATCCCCTTAACCGATCAATTACCCACAGTCTAATATTTCACCCTGTGATTTATTTAAAAATATAGAAAAGTTAAAGAACAGGTGTATTGTGGCTAGAAGGAAATATACTTGTAACCAATCCAGTTGTGGCAATTTATAAGTAGATTAGGAATAAGTGGCTGATAGTGTAGATTTTAAAAAATTCAAATTATTTTGCTCTTTATATATTTATATCACTTTATGAGATATCTTTTCTCTCCATAGTATACCTTGCAAATACTATTCTATAGATAAATATTGGGTTTGCCACTGCAGACCACAAACAAACATACTACTACAAAGATGAGATATGCTGAAGAAGTAACTATTAGTAATTTTCACAGATATGTGTGAAAGAAGAAAAAGAGAAATGACTTAATACAATTTAGTTCATTCATAGAGATTTAGGGATTAAGTAGACTTATATTGCTCAACACGCACAGTGAGGATCGGGAAACAAATGAAGGGGTCTAAATATTAGAGGCAAGCCTACTATTTTCTGTTTGCCTTCACTTACATTTATAATATGTATACTGTTATAATACCATGTGCATTTCTTATTCATGTATAATATAGATCTGTATTACATATGTGTGTTTTATATATGCATCTAATAAAAGTTTATTTCAGCATATAAGAATGAGCAAAAACAAAGGCAAATAAGCGGTTGTTAAACAAATATCATCATCAAAATATACTGCATATGTTCTGTCTAGAGAATATGATTCCAGTTATAGATATCAGAGATAGCAACAGTCTTCTGTTTATACCATGTGAAACAGCAGAGAGATGATCACTTAGCTTTTGTTTTGGTTCCAATTCATTTTTTTTCAAGAAGTGTAATTAAAAAGTGCATTAATGCCACCAATTATGGCCTCCAAGGGACCAGAAACCCCATGTTACTCCGTGATGGAACACAACTGAGCTGCAAACATCCATTTACCGTTATAATTCTCATTAATCCTGCCAAAAACAACTCATTATGGGACTTCAAGGAAATCATCTCATAGGCAAACACAGCACAGAATCTGTCATTGCATTCCTCACAGTAAAGTTGCAGAGGAGGAAACTCTTCAATGTGTCTAATTTGTGAAGCTGAAAACAATAATTTCACTTTTTATCAAGCTAAGACGTTTATGTGAAAGAACTGGCCTAAATTCTCTCACTCTTTTAGCAATCTTAATAAAGAAGTGGCATTGACTCAATAACTCAGTAATCTAAGTCTGCAGAACCTCACTTACCTACTTATCAAATTCTTCCAGAACCCAGTCTCATTTCACTGGACATCAGCACCATCAGGAGTTTTTCTCCCAAAGTAGTAACAAAAATATCACCACATTCATTGTCATCTTTCTGGTTTGACCTAAAATTAAATGTAAATCCTCTCTCATTCATTAAAACCTGTATAAACTCTCTCATTCTTTAATCAATGGAGCATATTGAAAAATGTTTGATTCTTTTTCAAACCTCAGCTCCAGAGAGGTGCTATACCCAGTAGGAGCTCTCTGAATGCTTGTTGGTGATTTTACTGTTACAGGAAAAGTAGCCCTAAAGCACCCTACAGCAAATAAAATGTAAAATTCTCAATTATCACTATTAGATAAGCAATGATTGCAAAGAAGAATTATTAGCAAGGAGATTTATTTAAAATATATTTTCAATTTTTATGTTTCAAGTCTAAAAACAAACTGCATATTCTATGTTTTGGCAATACAGTATTTCTTCTGATGCTACAGGAGTCTTTCCCTGAGCAGAAATGATCTACATAAGATGTTTAAAGGAGTTTTAGAAAAAAGCTTAATTACCACCAATAAGCTAAATTAAAAACAATTTGCTTATGTTTAATCTTTTTTACAGTGTTTAAAAGAAATTACAAGAAGAAAATTTGTAAGAAAATTTTTCTTCAGTGACTATACATTTTCTGTCATAAAATTACTGGAAAGTAAAAAGTACATGATAATATACAGTACCTGAAATCTAATAATTGGTCATCTCTATCACAATTGCTCTCTGAGAATTTCAACTAATCTTATATTTATGTTTTGAAAAGATCATTTCATTGAGTTCTAATGTAATCAGTAGCAAAATTAGTTGAGATGGGTTGAATAAATAGGAAAAAGAGGCCTAAAGTGACTTTCTCTACAAATACTGAAAGTAGATAGTTGGGGTAAAAGATGAAGGAAAATATATAATTTACACAGTGACGAAATAAAATATATTTTCTTATTGTTTCTTTTCAGTTTTCAGGGTTAGGAATTACATCTTGAGAATAGGTACAAAGCAGGTGCTACATGCTCTCACAGAACACAGGAGTTATTTATGCAATTGTCGATCTTCCAGGCTGTAGAAGTCTACTTCCAGATGACAAGTTCTGAGAAATTTCTGTCTTGTTCACTACTGAATCATTAGCTTTTAGCATCATGTGGAAGATAGTCTCTCAGTGTTTAGTGAATAAACAAATCATTGAATATTGCCAGGACAATAACCTGAAACAAGCAAATATACACTTTGTGTCATTGCTGTATGTCTTTTTGTTTACCCCATCCTAATAAGGTAGATCAGCTTTATATTCTATGTCCTGAACCATTAATACTTTCTTTGAGAAAGTGTGTATGTTAAGAGCAAAAGCAAAGGTTTTCAAAACTAAGGGAAAAGAAAAAAAAAAAACACACATCCTGGCTTTTGTTGATGGAAGAAAGAGTCCTCACCGAGAGAAGTAGGAGTAAAACAACTGGAAAAGAAATTAATGTCTTAGTCTGAGGGCCTTTTCCCCAGCTTTTGGAACATCGTTTTACTCCCTGCATCTAGAGTCCTGGATGAGGCATTACTCTGGAAGGTTTACACCTTTAGAAGCTGGAAGGCTTGCTCAGAGCTGGAGAGAAGCAGATCTCTCTGGAGAGGAGCTAGACGGAGTGGGATACATGAGATGTTGGAAGAGCATCTCTGAATCTGCCAGAAGCTGATTGCCCTACTAGGGCAAGCAAAGAAAGGAAAAGAAGAAAATCTTGGCTTAGATTATAGTCCACCCATTACCTAGTATATTCAACCTCAGATAAGACCAGGATCTCTTCATGATCCCACTTTGGGCCAGGACACCAAGAGCTAAAACAGATTAAGTGTGATGTTCAAAAGAGGAATATAAAATTTCTTGTACTCTAATTTTTTGGAGCAAAATTCATACTCAAACAGGATGAATGCCAAAAATTCACACTCCTATTTCTCCTTGCTGGTAGAATTTCAATATGGATTTTACTTTATCAGACTAAAATTTGATTCAGTTGGAAACTGAAGTGAAGTCTGGCTGGTACTTCCATTTCCTTCCTCAGACTACCAGTAAATAAGTAGCTGTTTCTTTGATCACATCCTTGCTTCCAGGAAGGCATAAAGTTAGATGGGAGAGCATTTTTCTTGTATGGTTTTTGAAACATAAGGAACAATGAATGGAAAATCCTCAATACTGTACCAGTTATATATTGGGTACTAAATCTTGAATAGGTATATGTGAGGTTAAATATGGAAAATATTTCCACAAAATTGGTATTTTGAGGTTGTGAAAAATGAAATGGCTTCATATTTAATAAGCAAATGGAAGTGGGTCATGTCTGGATAGGTACCATATATTTACATTCTGGGACTTATTCTTTGGAACTTATAAGTGGACTTTTCTCAGGCAATTTTGTGTAAAACAAATTTTGAAATGTTTCTGATCTACCAAATTTTAAATGTCCTTTTATCTTTTAAATTGTTATTTATGTAAGGAAGCTTTCTTTATTGTTTGTGGCTATGTATATTCAATTCCAAACCAAGTTAAATATGAATAATAATAAATAAAAATAATCCTTTGCTGCATTTTACATGTTTCAAAAAGCTATGTGTAGAAGGAAACTCATTTACAATTTGAAAATGGGCATTCTTTTGGATTAGAATAATCAGTTCATGAGAAGTGTTCAAAGTACCAAGTACTATGTGTTTTCTAGGGTACACAGTATGGAATTTCCAAATCTCTCTGAGGTGTGCAATCAATACTGTCACAAATGCCTGCTCATTTCTGGATGGCCCAGGTAGAAATCTCTATCACTTCCAAAAATTTTAAAAATAATATCCAGCATTTTGTCACTATCAAAATGAAATGTCACCCACAAGGTGTTGTAAGAGAATGCAAACATTTGCATTTACTAATATAGCCTAATGTGGGCTTTTTTTTTGGATAAGCGTTCCAGAAATGACATGAATAACTCCAAGTACATAAATAACATACATGATAAATTCTCCATCAGCACATGCATGTGCACACACACACACACACACACACACACACACACACACACACACACAATAGTGAAACATACCAGAAGGTAAGGAAGAAAAAATTACCACATTTTTAACAATAAGATCAAAAACATTTGGCAGAGAACTTGTCTCCTGAAGTCCTGGAGAGGCCAGTCATGCCACATTATCTATTATTAATAAAAAATTCATGTGGCAAATGCACAAACATTACAGAAATCTTTCAGGGTTAGTTGTTTCATTGATAATCATTATTACCAAGGCCAAGTTAAGACTAATGTACACTTTTATTATAGAAAATAATTGCTAGGCCATTCCTGTTCTTCTGTTAGCTAATTCAAAAAGTTGTCTCCCATTCCCATTTCTCCTGCCTACCCTCGCTACAGATTTCATCATCATCATTAAAGCAACCTAAAAATAGATCAATAATCATCAGTATTGCTGCAAAATGTATTCAATAACAGGTTGAAGAGTATTGATGAAATATTTGCTGAATGTCCTGCTTAAATATTTGGTCTTCCTTTGATAATGGTGTATTGAGTTTACCTGAGTTGACATACAGGATAACACTTTTCACAATTTTATTCCATATGCATCCGGGACTTGTCTTCATTTGACTTGACTCAGGTTGCTTCTGACCACTTTTCTAATTTCACACAACCCATTTTCCCAGGTGCTGATTTCTCTTCCACCCTGGGACAATCAACTGCATTATGTTTCTAACACATACATCCCTGGCTGACATATATCTTAATAATATATTACAAATACCTGTGGAATATTATTTCTAGTGACATTGACTAGCTGACTTTCAGTTATCAAAGATTTAATGCTACAGCCTACAAAAATGATATTTTATTGCCTGATATTTTGTTCCACTGTTTTCACTCACCTATCAGCCTAATAACAGGACAATCTCTAACTCATTTCTGTAAGTCAGATGGAATAGGTTACCCATAAAATTTAGACCTCAAAATTGTTCATGAAGAAAACAATTGTGGAAGAAAGGTTGTAAAATTTTAAAGTATTTTACTACAAAGGTTTATCCTATTAAAAAATAATGAAAAGTATCATGTGCTCCTTCTGAAATGTTTCAGAACATCATACAAAATATTATAACTTGAGGCAATCCTATAGTATGGAAGGTTTTGTCACTATCTTAGAGAAAATGAAAGACATAGTGTCAAAATCCAAAGGCACCCTAGCCATAGACTTTGGCCTTGGCTTAACAGGTTTTATGATGTAAAAGCCATGAGGTGTACCATAAGACAATGTTCAAACAACCGAAGGAGATAAACAAGTGATACAAATTAGAAATTTATGAAATTCCAGTCAAGAGACACGGTGGCAAGCCAATCTTTGGGCAGAAGTTACAGAAAATAGCTATAGATGCTTTCTAAATTCTGAAAAGCTTAAATATTTGGTAATTCAAATGCTCTATCAAGAAACTAAGAATTTTAAGTAATTTTCAAAATTTTTGAAATGAATTTTCATAATGAATGATTCACTACCCTGAATCTTTTGTGTTTCTTTTGGTAACATGTGTCAGGCACTTGTTAGAGGCTCAGTAACGCTGGATAGATTGAACTGAACTCTAATGATGAAACACAATTTATTAAATATAGCAGGAGGCAGAATAGCACTTCGGCAAGAATAGACATCTTGAAGTTTGAGTATTGGCTTCCCACTATTTAGCTGACTAACTTTCAGGAAATTGCTTAACCTCTTTAGGTATCAGTAAATTTATCTGTTAAATGTCACAATTACACTTTATTAAGTGAAAGATTCAGTGCATTAATTATATACATATCTTACACATAGTAAGAGCTCAGTAGGTAATACCTTGTATCATTTAGCCTGTTTATAAATAAAAATATATAGATTCATAATAGATAGGAAATAATGCAGGAATGCAAACATGTTGCCATAATAAATAAAATACAGCTTTTAAAAATTTTATTTCGGCACTAATATTTTGAAGTTTTATTTTCTAACATAGCCGTAATACAATTTCAATCAACCACAAAAATGCTTATTTCATATGTATACAGAAGTAACAGCACATATTTTATAGAGATGTTTATAATGTATCAAATAAAATAATAATTCAGTAAGACCATTTGAAGAAACTCTATGTGAATACTTTTAGAAGAAAAACAATTTAAAAAATAATCACCCATCTAATGTTGTTTAACTTGTAGAGCAATTTGAATATTGTTTCTCCCGCTATCTTCAAGGAAGTATTATTCAAAGGATACTAAGTTTATGAATAATTCTTCCCTAGGTTTGAAGGGACTTAGAAGGAGTATGAAGCTCCCAGAGGTTATATGCTCAATTTCCTCAAGAGTCTACAGCATTAAAAACGAGCTTCATTGATCAGAAATCCTGCTGTTGAGTGTGCAAATACCATGGATGCTATGTGTCCTTTACTAATGTAGTGTCTTAGAGATGATGCACCTGTTTAGTTGGAGTGTCTAAGCATAGCCATGGGCATTGGTAGACTGAGTCACAGGATGTATCCTACGCATACCAGTTAACTGGCTCTTCAAGCAAGTCTCTAAACAGAGTGCTTGAATTTTTTCCTCTGGAATACCAAGAAGATCGGCCTTTTTTGGGAGAGAGTGGCAGTAATTTCATTCTCCACTGGAGTCATCCCAGAGATGAATGAGTTTTCCATCCAGAGGTAGATAAAGAATTAGAGGCTACTATATGCAGCTTCAAGAATTTTCTGAATACAGGAAGAAGAGAAGGGAACCCGCTGGCTGAGCAATGGCAAAATGTGGCACCTGGCAGCAGTGCAAAGAGCTCCTCAGACTGGAAAAGAGTCCAGAGGATTTAGGAATTGTTGTTTTTATTTTTCCAAAATTTAAATATTATCTCTAACATGGCCTAATCGGTTAAGACATTGAAACAAAACAAAGCCATCCATATCATTCATAGGCCTGTTTTTTAAGTGCCTTAATATTACTTCACAGACTCAAAAGCCTTGGACTGTTTTATGATTAAAAGCTATTCATTTCTCTCCAGTGCTCTTTCATTGTTCCCAATACACAGAATACAGCAAGAAGCTGAATCTTAAGAATGCATCTTTCTGTAAAGTGTCTTAATTATTAAGAATGAAGATATTTGGTTAGTAGGACTTCCATGTAATGAAAACAGACTGAGAAAACTAAAGATTGAAAATAATAGCTGAATATAAGAAAATGTCATTTTTAATAATCTTTACACCTATGGGCTAAAAGTTATTGACTTTGTCCAAACTTTCAAATACAGGATCCTTAAGTTGCAAAGCAATAAGAAGCATAATAGCTTTAAAGATATCAAAAAGGCCTTTGGCTCATGATATATGCAGCACAGTAAAGTAACAAAAATATAGATCTACTCATCTAAATGAATGAAACATATACAGTGAAGTTGTATCTGATGCCAGATATTGATCAGTAAGAACATAATGAATTGTATGATCTATAAGACCATAATCCTGCTATTAATCTGCCTTTCAGGTCATAATCACATACACTTCAAAAAGCTAAACCAAATAGCAATATGTTCTTCAATTGAATTCAAATTACTGAAATTATATACAAATTAATGTTCACAATTATCCTATGAAAACTGAATGTTTTTAAATACCTGGTATCAGACTGACTATAAGAGGAAAGAAATGCCATCTTCTCTGTATTGATCAACTTTATACAAATAAATACATTGACACATTTGGATTTTAAAAGGTTCATCTACATTTATTATCTTCTCCACCAGCGCAGGTGTTAAAAATAAGCTTTGATACCGATAATGTTCCCATTATGCTGCTCCCAAAGGATAAATTTTATTTACTGCCTTGGAAAATTCCTGGTATTAATAGGTTATTAGTTTATGTAAGTATTCATTGCTACAGAGGCGAAAGCGTACTTCATCATCAATTTATAGTAGCCGGTGAGTTGAGGAACTGTGTTGCTTCTATAGATTTCATAGGTGTTCTAGTATAACTCTATGCCTTTTGCAGGACTGTCTCCAAACCATATCAGTTAGAAAAATATCTATTACATTTTAATAGGTTTATAAAGATATGACTTACTGAGACTTTACTGTTTTAAGTGTTAATAATATTGCAATATAACTTTTCTTTCTTTCCTTTTCATACTCTTGTTCCCTTTTGCTCACCTGCCCTATACCTAGGATAAAAAGAAAAAAAAATCAACAACCATGAAAAGCAAAACTTTATTGTTGTCACAAATATCCTTTATAAGTTCAAATTTTTGTTTTAAAATTTTTCCAAACTGTTTCATGACTTGTTCTAAAAACTAAATAATTTGATAGCTTTTTATTGTTTTATTATTTATATCCTGCAGTGTCTCAAATTTCATCTCAAATTTACTTATATGCAATGTAATAATCTTTTATCTTTTGTCACTAAAATGGGATTTTTCACTGTCTCCTATAACAGCTAATTATTAGGACAAATAATATTCACTGTGGAAATTCTTCCTTCATTCCCCTTCTCTGCAGTTTTTAGGATTTTTTTTCCTTTTCTGTGCACATAAGCAATTAGTCACAATAAGAAACATCCACACTTTTGAAGACCAACAAGATTTCAATCAGCCCATCTTGAATTGTGCACCATTTTTAGTCATGCAAGCGACTACTAGCCTAGTTCTCTTTCTCTCACATATTATGAAGCTTAAAATTGAAAAAAAATAGTTTAAGCAGTATAACATATATTAACTACAATGAAAGTGCTATTTCTAGATTTCTGACAATGAGCACCCCATGTGGCTTAATATTAAAAATACATTCATATTTCTATTTCTGTTTTTTACAAAATTATGTATTACAAAATTAATTATGGTGCAAGTAATATATTTTATTTGAGCCATATAAACTCATGCTTGAAGTATTACACGTGGCTAAAATTTCTCTTGGGAATTTAGGAACAGGAAATGCAAGTCAGTAAGATATAATAAAAGAGGAAATATACTAAGTATCAGTAAATAAGCAAAACAAGGTAATATTTTGTAAATCCGTTATCTAAAATAATTATAGGTCTTTTAAACAAAAACACTTACAAGACAACTTCATACTTCATGAAGTATGAATGTAAGAAAACACTTTGTATGTCATTTATTGACAGGTAAAAGTGCATAAGCTTTGACATTTATTGACAGAAAAAGGAATATAAACTTCACAAGAGTAAACATTTTGTCTGGTTTGTTCACTGATGCATTTCCTAGCACCCAGAACACTGTTTGGCACTCATTCAACAAGTATGTGTTGAATAAAAAGAAAGCATATTTTCCTAAGGAAACATTTTCTTCCTACCTCTTTCACTCTCTTCCTTTTCTCTTTCAGTTCTTGCATATTGGATTTATTTTATTTTTACATTTTTATCTCTGGGCCTCTTCCCTTCCTCTTCCCCCTAATTATTCTTCACTCTTCACTATGCTGTTTTATAGTCATTACCTTAGGGGAATCTTCCCTGATCCAAAAAACCAAGGTAGTTTTTGCCCCTTTTTTTCTCCTATATCATTTTGATTTCCCTTTTTGTGAAATTCCTCACTTTGGTAATAATTGTTTTAAAGCTTGTGCTCCTCAACTAGACTATAAGCTCTATTAAAGAATGCACTGTATCTAACCTATTTTCTGTTCAAACTTAGGACCATATGCCTGGAATGTGGTGAGTTTTCAACAAATATGTAATAGCTAAATATAGGAAGGATGGAAGGAACAAACGGAGAAAGGAAAGTAGGGGTGGAGGGAAGAGAAAAAGAGAGGGAGGGAAAGAGGGAGGGAGGAAGGGACGGAGAGAGGAAGGGAATGAGGGAGGAAGGGACGGAGAGAGGAAGGGAATGAGGGAGGAAGAAACATACTCATTTTTCTAGGTTCCTGTGAAGGCTTTTTCTGATGTTGCTTTTGTTTGCAAAGATAGCTAATATAATGCAGTGGGCCAAATAACTAGCACTGACATAGAAATCATTACTACGGTCCCAAACAAGTAGAATAAAATCAAGTTAGAAAAAAGCAATGTGGATACTATTTGACTTCTTAGAAATTCATTGGTAAATGTAAAGTATATAGTTCACAAAAATCAGTACACAAT